>NC_088380.1:105400000-106650000 GCF_037993035.2 Macaca fascicularis
TACAACAATGGAAAAATGACAAAAGATCCTAAGCAGAAAATCCACAAAAATACAAATCACTAATAAACATTTGCCATCTTAGGAAATCCAAAATATTGTTGGACCAGTTGATATGGTTTGACTGTGTCCCCACCCAAATCTCATCTTGAATTCCCACATGTTGTGGGAGGGACCTGGTGGGAGGTAACTGAATCAAGAGTGCAGGTCTTTCCTGTGCTATTCTTGTGATAGTGAGTAAGTCTCATGAGATCTGATGGTTATTATAAGGGGGGGCAGGGTTCCTGCACAAGCTTTCTTTGCCTGCTTCCATCCATGTAAGACGTGACTTGCTACCCCTTGCCTTCCACCATGATTTTGAGGCCTCCCCAGCCACATGGAACTGTGAGCCCAATAAACTTCTTTCTTTTGTAAATTGAGCAGTATTTGGTATGCCTTTATCAGCAGCACGAAAACAGACAAATACACCAGTATAACAATTTTATATGTCATACTGCCATTAAAATTTATAATACCAAGGCCAGGTGTTGTGGCTGACACCTGTAATCCCAGCACTTTGGGAGGCCAAGGTGGCAGATCAACTGAGGTCAGGAGTTCAAGATCAGCCTGGCCAACATGGTGAAATCCCATCTCTACTAAAAATACAAAAATTAGCTGGGTGTGGTGGTGTGCGCCTGTAGTTTCAGTTACCTGGGAGGCTGAGGTGGGAGAATAATTTGAACCTAGGAGGTGGAGGTTGCAGTGAGCTGAGATCATGCATTGCATTCCAGCCTGGGTGACAGAGCAAGAGCCTGTCTCAAAAAAAAAAAAAAAAAGAAAAAAAAAAGAAAGAAAATGTAATATCAAAATGTTTCAAGCTTATGAGTGATAGGTACTTTTCATACACTGCTGATGGATTTCAAATAAGAATAACCAGTTGTGAGGAACAATTTGGGGACCCATATCAAGAACCTGTGTCAATATAAATATATTCATGCTCTTTGACCTACTAATTCCTTTCCCAAAAATTGACTGAAGAAAATAATCTTAGATACTGTATTAGTCAGTTTTGCATTGCTATTAAAAAACCCTGAGATTGGGTAATTTATAAAGAGAAGAGGTTTAATTGATTCACAGTTCTTCAGACCATACAAGAAGCATGATACAAGCATCTGCTTTTGGTGAGCCTCAGGTAGCTTACAATCATGACTGAAGGTGAAGGGGTGGCCACCATCTCACATGGTGACAGTGGGAGCAAGAAAGTAGGAGAGGTACCACATGCTTTTAAACAACCAAATATAAAATTAACTGAACATGGTGGCACATGCCTGTAGTCCCATCTACTTGGGAGGCTGAAACACAAGAATCGCTTGAACCGGAGAGGTGGAGGCTGCAGTGAGTCAAGATTGTGCTACTGCACTCCAGCCTGGGTGACTCCATCTCAGAAACAAACAAACAAAAAACCAGCAATAGTCAAATCTCACGAGAACTCATTCACTATTGTGAGGACAGCACAAAGCTATAAAAGATTAACAACCATGACCCAAACAACTCCATCCAGGCCTGATCTCCAACACTGGGGATTAAATTTTAACCCTCTCGGTGGTGCAAGCCATAAGTCTTGGCAGCCTCCATGTGGTGGACCGAGCTGTATTTGGGGCCCTTTGAGCAGAGATTGGAGCTGGAGTTGCCTAGATGCAGGGAGCAGTGTCCCCAGGCTGCACAGTGTCCCTGTGGCCTGTGGTGGGAGAAGCTGCCTTGAAGGTCTCTGAAATGCCTTCAAGGCCTTTTTTCCATTGTCTTGCAGATTAGCACTTGACTCCCTTTCAGTCTTAGTAATCTCTCTAACAAGTGGTTGCTCGCAGCCACTTGGATTCTTGCCCTGAAAATGGGTTTTTTTTTTTTTCCTACTACATGGTTAGGCTACAAATTTTCCAAACTTTTATGCTCTGCTTCCCCTTCATATTAATATAATTCCCAACTTTAATCCATTTCTTTGCTCCTGCATCTGAACATAGGTTGGTAGAAGCAGTCAGGCCACACTGTGAATGCTTTGTTACTTAGAAATTTTATCTCATGCGTCCATGTGAAGAGACCTCCAAACAGGTTTTGTGTGAACAACAAGGCTGTTTATTTTACCTGGGTGCAGGCAGGCTGAGTCCAAAAAGAGAGTCAGCGAAGGGTGGTGGATTATCATTAGTTCTTGTAAGTTTTGGGATAGGCAGTGGAGTTAGGAGCAATGTTTTGCGGGCTGGGGGTGGATCTCACAAAGTACATTCTCAAGGGTGGAGAGAATTACAAAGAACCTTCTTAAGGGTGGGGGAGATGACAAAGTACATTGATCAGTTAGGGTGGGGAAGAAACCAATCACAATGGTGGAATGTCATCAATTAAGGCTATTTTCACTTCTTTTGTGTATCTTCAGTTGCTTCAGGCCATCTGGATATATGCATGCAGGTCACAAGGGATATGATGGCTTAGCTTGGGCTCAGAGGCATGACATTCCTGTCTTCTTATATTAATAAGAAAAATAAAACAAAATAGTGGTAAAGCATTGGGATGGTGAAAATTGTGGGGGGTTGTATGGAGAGGTAACAGGCAATGTTTCTCAGCGCTGCTTTAAGAGGGATTAGGGGCGATGTGGGAACCTAGAGTGGAAGAGATTAAGCTGAAGGAAGATTTTGGGTTAAGGGGTGATATTGTGAGGTTGTCAGTGTTATGCCCAGACCGTTTATTCCCCGAAGAAGACCACCAGAGTCCAGAGTCAAAGCTAAGCAGCAAGGATCTTTATTACAAGTTCGAACCTGGAACTCTCCCTCGCTCGTGAAACGAGACGGGCAGGAGAGCTCCCCCACTCAGCTCCGAACAATGTTATATAGTCTAAGAAAAGTGGGCATAGAGTTATTATACAAATCAGATATATGATTGGCTAGTGTTTGAACAAGGCGATTTGGCTAACTATGATTGGTTCCTGCCATTTCTGATATTTTGGTTCAAACTTTGAGGCGGGAGAGCAGGTTTATGGCAGCAAGAGTTTATCTTACTTAAACACGTCTTGTGACCTTGCCTCAGAACTTACAAAATCTCTGGTATGTGCAAAACAAAATCTCTGGTACGTGCAGAAAACCAGGTACTCACAGAACTTACGAAATCTCTGGTATGTGCAAAGATTAGAGAGCAGAACAAGGGTGTAGCGGGTGGGGGGTGGGTACACATCTATCTTTGTGTCCTTTCATTTCCCCCTTCTCATAAGCAACTGGATGTCCAATCTTGGATTTCCAGAGTCTTATAATATAGCCTAACTTTCTGGGTGCAGGAGAGGCTGGTGATGGCTACGGAGGACCATTAGTTGGATGGTATCAAACCTTTCTCTGACAAATTGTAAAATTTTATTTACCACACAGGGGCCTATAGTGAATAGAAGTAGTAAAGACATTAGGGGGCCTAAAAGGGGTGCCAGAAGGGAAAACATTGAAGAGCTCCACCAATTGTTAGCGGCTGTAGTGAATTGTTGCTTTTTCATTTCTAAGCTTAGTTCGTGTAGGCGTTGGACTCTTTCCTCAACTAACCCTGACTCATTTATATAGAAACAGCATTCTTCTTTGAGGAACATACAGGTACCTCCTTTCTCAGCCGTGAGTAAGTCTAAGGCTCTGCGGTTTTGAAGGGTGACCTGTGCTAGGGAGGTGAGCTGCCGCTGAAGGGAGGCTAGGGAATAGGCGGAGTCTTCCATAGCAACAGAGAATTGTTGTAACAGCTTGTCGTTTTCTATCATGGAGTGTTGTAGGGCCCCTCCTGCTAACCCCGCTGCGACGACAGAGGTGGTTAAGGATATTCCGGCAATTAGTGGTAGAAAAACTGCTCGTCTATGTCGCGCAGTTTTAGTTGGGGCGGTCCCTGCCCAGCCTATGAACTCTGCCGGGGTTAGCAGTGTCAGTCGGGGAACTAGGGTAACAGGGATACACAACTGTCCGTCAGAGATGCTTTTGGACAGAGTTTTTAACAGAGTCATATTACACCAGAAGAACACACCAGGGGGAGCATATATGGGACTATTAGGGTATGTAGCCGATTGGTTACAGAGGCTGTTGCTAAATGCCGAATAACAATAGGGGTATTTCTCTTGGTATGGGTCACGGTACAGGGCCACATCGGGTATCGTGACTATCGATGAATTAAAACCTGTATAGTTTGTGGGAGGGGAGGATAGAGGAACAGCCGTTAATGGTGGTCTTCCTAGGGTTGCACACATAAAGCAAGAGGACAGGTCGCCTAAACCAGTGAGGTTGGCGAATGCTAGCCCTTCCCGTAATAGAGTTAGCCAGGAGAAGGGCTGCAAGTCTTGTGATAGCTTGGTTTCCTGCCTGTGGATTTGTGTGTGGATTAAGGGTTGAATCTGGACTAGACTTCTCCACAGATATAAATGGCTACTGGGCCAGGTACTAGTTGATGAGTAATATACTCCCCCATGTTGTGGGGTTGTCCACCGAGAGTCCCATGGGTCTCTAATTATCCAAGTGTAAGTGACGGGAGACTCAGTTTTGTAAAAATACCACCCTTGTCGTTCTCTCCAGTATCGGACAGAGTGCGTCTTACAGTAGCTATATGGGCAACCTGCACTCTGGTGCCACCAATAATTTTTACAATTATATTCAGTTTGATCATATTCAAAACAGATCATGGGTATTGCTGGTTGGGCAATCTGGAACCTAGTGAAATTGAGGTAAACTATAGTATTACACCCTGAGGGGGGGCAGTCTGTGCTAGCTAGCAGTTTACCCGCTTGGGGGGTTTCCCCGGGATGAGTTTTGTTCTCATAGAGCCAGAACCTCCAGACATAGGGATTAGATGGCGCAGCAGTGAGGAGAGTCAGATGCATAAGGCATAAAAGCATAGGTAAGCTAGACATGGTTACGGCTATGGGGATGACGGCGCAGGGTTAGCTTTAAGGGATTGTTCTTAGCTTTGTCTATAGTCCATGTAACCGGTGCTCCAGACGGCTCGAGAAGGTCGGATGTTGGGTCCACTGGTTTGACGTGTGTGTAGTGGATCCACGAAGCGATGCCTTCTACTTTGAGAGCGGTGGGAGTAGTCAGGAGTACTTGCAGTGGTCCTTTCCACCTGGGTTGAAGAGTTTCTTGCCGGTGGCGCTTGACTAGGACCCAGTCTCCCGGCTGGAACGGATGAGGCGTCGGCGGAGGTCCTGCCTCGTACAGTTCTCGTAGTCTGGGCCAAATTTCCTGGTGAATTTTCTGTAAGGCTTGTAAGGAGAACAGGAGCTCAGAGACATTTTCAGTTTCAGGTTTGAGTAAGTCATCTTTTAGACTGGGGACCAGGGGTGGGGGTCTGCCATACATGATTTCATATGGTGTGAGGCCTAGTCTGTAAGGGGTATTTCGGGCCCGGAATAGGGGAGCGTAGGGGAGAAGTACTACCCAATTAGCGCCAGTCTCCATGGTCAATTTAGTTAAGGTCTCCTTCAGAGTCCGATTCATCCTTTCTACCTGTCCTGAGCTTTGGGGCCTATAAGCACAATGTAATTTCCAATTTGCCCCCAGAATGGAAGCCAAATCCTGACTTACCTTAGCAACGAAGGCTGGTCCATTGTCTGACCCTATTTGGACGGGAAAGCCATACCTGGGGAGGATTTCTTCCAAAATTTTCTTTGCTACAACCTGAGCAGTTTCTCTCTTAGTTGGGAATGCTTCTGTCCATCCTGAAAAAGTATCTACAAAGACAAGTAAGTACTGATACCCATATTTTCCAGGCTTTATCTCAGTAAAGTCTATTTCCCAATAGATACCAGGCCTAGTTCCTCTACACCTAATTCCTGCGGTGGTCTGGGTTTGGGGGCAAGCGTTGTTTAGTTGGCAGGCTTTGCAATTTGTTGTGACATCGCTGGCCAGTTCAGCTATGCGCCTGATTCTAAACTTGGCGTGCCTGATTAAGTCCATCATTCGCCGGGCACCCAGGTGGGTTGTCCGGTGGATGTGTTCCAACACCTGCCGTCCTAATTTTTCTGGTAGGATGGTTTGGTCATTTATATCAGTCCACCACCCATTTTTAACCTGTTTTAGGGGAAGCGTGTTCATCCATTCACGATCCTGTTCGGTATAGTCGGGAAAACATGGCAAATTTCGCGGGCCAGGATGGGGGAGCTGGAGCGCGAGGAGGTGACTGGGAGCTTTTGCTATGCTCCTTGCGGTTTGGTCGGCTAAGAAGTTGCCTCGAGCAATTGGCGTAGTTGGTTTCTGATGCCCAGGGCAATGTACGATAGCCAATTTCTTTGGTTTCCACAAAGCAGTTAATAGAGCTAGGATCTCTTGCTTGTTTTTTATTTCTTTGCCTTCGGCTGTTAATAGTCCCCTTTCTCTGTAGATGGCCCCATGTATGTGCGCAGTAGCGAAAGCATAGCGGCTATCCGTGTATACTGTTAGTTTTTTCTCTGCCCCTAGGGTGAGGGCCTGTGTAAGGGCTATCAGTTCGGCTCTTTGGGCCGATGTCCCTGGAGGCAAGGGTTCCGCCCAGATTACCTCAGTCTCTGACGTTACAGCCGCTCCTGCATACCGCTGGCCTTGGTGGACGTAGCTGCTGCCATCAGTGAACCAGGTGAGTTCTGTGTCGGGGAGCGGACGATCTTGCAGGTCCTCCCGCACCCCATGCACCTGAGCCAGTATCTCAGTGCACTCATGGGACGGGGCGTCCAAGTCTGGATTTGGCAGCAGTGAAGCAGGGTTTAAAGAGGTTGGGGGCAGAAAAGTTATTCTGAGGGGGTTTAACAGCAGTCCTTGATAGTGGGTGAGCCGGGCATTACTCATCCATCGGTCCGGCGGCTGCCGGAGGACGCCTTCAATGGCATGCGGGGTTATAACGCGCAACTCTTGCCCCATGATAAGTTTATCAGCGTCTCGGACCATTAGGGCGGTCGCCGCGATTATCCGGAGGCAGGGTGGCCAGCCAGCAGCCACTGAATCTAATTTTTTTGACAAATAAGCAACTGGCCTCTGCCAGGGGCCTAGGTACTGTGTTAACACGGCTTTTGCAACACCCTTACTTTTATCCACGTATAAGTGGAAGGGCTTGGAGACATCAGGGAGCCCCAGCGCGGGGGCTGATAACAAGGCAGTTTTGATTTGCTGAAAGGCCAGCTCAGCCTCTTCCGTCCAATTGAAGGGCTGCCGTTCCTTTGTTGCCTGGTATAGGGGCTTGGCTAACTCAGCAAATCCGGGTATCCATAACCTACAGAACCCTGACGACCCCAGGAATTCTCTCACTTGCCGTGTTGACTGGGGTCTAGGGATGCGTAGGACTGTTTCCTTTCGGGCTTTGGTTAGCCAGCGTTGCCCCCCTTTTAATAGGTACCCCAGATAAGTTACCTCCGACTTGCAGATCTGAGCCTTTGTTGCTGAGGCTCGGTAGCCTAGCTCCCCCAGAGTCTTCAGGAGGTCCTCAGTCCCTTGAACACAAGTTTCCGGGGACCTGGCCGCTATTAAGAGATCATCAACATATTGCAAAAGAGTTATTTCAGGGTGTTGCCGCCGGTACTCACCCAGATGTTCATGAAGGGCTTCATCGAACAGGGTTGGCGAGTTCTTGAACCCTTGTGGCAGTCTGGTCCATGTTAGCTGACCGTTGATGCCCCTCTCAGGATCCTTCCATTGAAACGCAAAGAGTTCTTGACTTTTGGGAGCCAGAGGAAGGCTGAAGAAAGCGTCTTTTAGATCAAGAACGGTATACCACTGTTTTTTGGGATGTAAGGCACTCAGAAGGGTGTATGGATTGGGCACAGTGGGATGTATGTCCATGACCCTTTTATTAACTTCTCTTAAATCCTGTACTGGCCTGTAGTCCGTACTGTTGGGTTTACGAACAGGTAACAGTGGAGTATTCCAGGATGAGTGGCAAGCCCGTAGGACTCCCTGGTCTAGGAGTCGGCGGATATGGGGCGTAATTCCTTCTCTTGCCTCCAGGGGCATAGGATATTGCCGAACCCGAACCGGGTCCGTCCCTGGCTTAACTTCCACAAATATGGCAGGTCGATGTTTAGCTAGACCCAAGCCCCCAGTTTCTGCCCATGCTTCAGGGAAACGCTGGAGCCAAGAGTCAATTCCCTGATCGGGGGGCTTTTGCTCTTGATGGAGTCGGTACTCGTCTTCTAAGGTGACAGTCAGGATAGATATTGGCCTGTTTTGGGAATCAGTTATCTTGGGACCTTCTGGCTCAAAGTGGATTTGGGCCCCCATCTTTGTCAGCAAGTCCCTCCCTAGTAGAGGGCAGGGGCTCTCTGGGATGACTAGGAAGGAATGGGAGACTTTTCCCGTTCCTAAGTCTACAGTCCTCTGGGTTGTCCAGGGGTATTTTTTGATGCCTGTGGCCCCGTGCACCCAGGATGTTTTCTTAGACATTTTTCCAATTGGTTTGGTTAGGACTGAGCGTTCCGCCCCAGTATCGACCAAGAAGCGAACTGGGGACCCCTCCACTTGCAAAGTTACCCTGGGTTTGGGGAGGGGGTCCGAACCCCGTCCTCCCTAGTCAGAGTCCTGGGTAACGAGTACGGAGGTAGGGTTAGCTGGTCTCCGTTTCTTTGGGCAGTCCTTAATCCAGTGGCCACGTTCCTTGCAATAAGCACACTGATCTTTTTCTAATCCTTGCCTAGGGCCTTGCTTTTTCTGCTTTCTGTTTTGGCCATTTCCTGCCTGGGGGAAAGCTGCTACTAAGACTTTGGTCATTTCTTTGGTTGCCTTGAACTGTTTTTCTTCTGGAGTATCCCTATTATTATAAACTCGCTGGGCCATCTGAAGGAGGTCCTGAATCTGCTTTCCCTCTAAACCTTCTAATTTCTGGAGTTTTCTTTTAATATCTGGTGTTGCCTGGTTTACAAAGGACATTACTACCGCTGCCTGATTTTCCAGTGCTTCCGGGTCCATAGGGGTAAACTGTCTGAAGGCTTCCATTAATCTCTCTAAATACACAGCGGGGCTTTCTGTCTTACCTTGTAACACAGAATATACTTTAGCCAAATTGGTGGGCTTGCGAGCTGCAGCCCGGAGACCCGCCATTAGAGTCTGGCGATAAATGAGCAGTCGTCCCCTACCTTCTGCCGTGTTGTAGTCCCATCTGGGCCGGGTCAAAGGGAAAGCCGCATTAATGAGGTCAGGATTTGCAGTTGGCTGGCCGTCATCTCCTGGAACCAGTTTTCTTGCCTCAACTTGGATTCTTTCCCGCTCCTCCGTTGTGAACAGGATTCGGAGGAGCTGTTGACAGTCATCCCAGGTCGGCTGGTGAGTAAACATGACACTGTCTAACAACGAGGTTAGATCTTTGGGATTATCTGAGAACCGAGCATTTTGGGACTTCCAATTGTATAAATCACTGGTGGAAAAAGGCCAATACATGAGACGGGAGAGCCCGGTATCATCGAGCGATCCTATTTTTCTGAGAGGCAGGGCTACAGTGGAGTCAGGGAGTCGGGAAGCTTGGTCCCGCTGTACGTGGCCTCGTGTTCGGCCGGCCGGCCCCCCCAGGTTACTTTCGCTCTCGGCTGCTTCCGCTTCTCGGTTTCCCTCTACGGAAGCACCACCCTGGGGGACTGGGTCCTGCGGGATAAGGTGCGGATATGGTGGGGGAAATGTGGGTTCTAACGTTAGGGGGTCCTGGCTGTCCGGCAGCACAGGGGCCGAGGGAGCAGAGGGAGTCTTTTGTCTTGTAGGTCGCGTTACTAGGACTTTGCAGGGCTCAGGGATGAATGGAGTTATCCAGGGTGGTGGGTTTTCCACAAGATCCTGCCACACTAGAATATAAGGAATTTGATCAGGATGTCCTGACTGCCCTGGCAGGAAAATCTTAGTTTTTACCTTAGTAATAATAGAGAGACAGAAAGTTCCTTCGGAGGGCCACCCTACGCCGAAAGAGGGCCACTCCGAACGGCAGAAAGTAACTAGCTTTCCCTTCTTTAGTTCTACGCTTAAGTTACGCCCCCGAGCCTTCACATCCTTAAAATTGGTAACAAGGAGTGAGAGCGGCGTGCTCTGGTTGTTGCCCATCTTTGGACTGCTCCTACAAAGAGAAGGGGGAACGAAAATGAGTGTGAAGCAGAGGGGAGTATCCGACAGGTCCGGTCCTGGAAGGGGAAGAAAAGGTTTTATGTTTCGTTTTGGGCTTACACTTAACACTTAACAATAACGGACAGACAGTAATAACGATGAGCATTCGCGAGTGCGTGTCGGACTTCCAACCTGAGTCAGACGGGGCAACCAAGGATGGAGGCCCCCAGATGGGCACTGGGGAACGTCTCCCACCAGTCCCGAGTGGCTGTCTTCTAGCGCGTCCGCCAAGACCGTGCCACTTACAGAACAGACCAATACAGATTACAGATTACGGATTTCGCGAAATTTCAGGGAGACAGACAGAGACAAAGACAGTGACAGTGACAAAGCCGGCTTACCTACAGATTAAGATCCATTGACTTGGGGGTCTGGTGGGCTTGGGGGAAATCCCGGACGAGCCCCCATTTGTTATGCCCAGACCGTTTATTCCCTGAAGAAGACCACCAGAGTCCAGAGTCAAAGCTAAGCAGCAAGGATCTTTATTACAGGTTCGAACCTGGAACTCTCCCTCGCTCGTGAAACGAGACGGGCAGGAGAGCTCCCCCACTCAGCTCCGAACAATGTTATATAGTCTAAGAAAAGTGGGCATAGAGTTATTATACAAATCAGATATATGATTGGCTAGTGTTTGAACAAGGCGATTTGGCTAACTATGATTGGTTCCTGCCATTTCTGATATTTTGGTTCAAACTTTGAGGCGGGAGAGCAGGTTTATGGCAGCAAGAGTTTATCTTACTTAAACACGTCTTGTGACCTTGCCTCAGAACTTACAAAATCTCTGGTATGTGCAAAACAAAATCTCTGGTACGTGCAGAAAACCAGGTACTCACAGAACTTACGAAATCTCTGGTATGTGCAAAGATTAGAGAGCAGAACAAGGGTGTAGCGGGTGGGGGGTGGGTACACATCTATCTTTGTGTCCTTTCATTAGAAGAAGCATTTGTCATATAGAATTATTGGTGACAGCCTGGATGCAGTTTTGTATGAATTGAGAAACTAAATGAAAGACACAAGGTCTGAATAAAAGAAGCAGAAAAAATAGATATTAAAGGACTAAGAATTGGGAATACCCAGGACATCCAATTAGAGAGTGTCCAGGGGGGTTCAACGTTATTGTTTGCTTGGTTGTCAAGTTTTTGGGCTCTATCCTTGAGTTTTTTTATGTTGTCATATAGCAGGCCAGATTGATTTAGGTAAAGACAACACTCTTCATTTTTTTTTTTTTTTTTTTTTTTTTTTGAGACGGAGTCTCGCTTTGTCGCCCAGGCTGGAGTGCAGTGGCCGGATCTCAGCTCACTGCAAGCTCTGCCTCCCGGGTTTACGCCATTCTCCTGCCTCAGCCTCCCGAGTAGCTGGGACTACAGGCGCCCACCACCTCGCCCGGCTAGTTTTTTGTATTTTTTTTTTAGTAGAGACGGGGTTTCACCATATTAGCCAGGATGGTCTCGATCTCCTGACCTCGTGATCCGCCCGTCTCGGCCTCCCAAAGTGCTGGGATTACAGGCTTGAGCCACCGCGCCCGGCCAAGACAACACTCTTCATTTAAAAATATACAGAGTCCTCTTTTTTTTAGCAGTGAGTAGGTCGAGGCCTTGGTGATTTTGTAGGAAAGAGAAATGCAAAGCCAGGAACTATTTGTTAAAGAAGGATTAGAAACGGCTAGGAGACAGTGAGATTGATAGTGTGGTGGAGATAGCTGGGGAGAAGTAGAGAGTGGCATAAGAACGAGAACCAGAATAAGAGTGAGTATAAAAGTAAAGAATAGGACTTCATCAGGGTGAAAATATCGGAGGGTACCTTGCCACTGAAGATCTTCCATCCACTTCAGGAGAGACTTAAGTGTGGCGATTTGAGGTAAAACCAGGAGCCACTAAATACCAAGAGCCTGAGAAACTGCTTGGGTGATTTGACTAATAAAGGCTGGTCCATTATCAGATTGTATAGAGGTGGGAAGGCCAAACTGAGGAATTATGTCTGACAGAAGGGAAGAAATGACCACGGTGGCCTTCTCAGACCCTGTGGAAAAGGCCTCTACCTATCCAGTGAAAGTGTCTACCCAGACCAAGAGGTATTTTAGTTTCCTGACTCGAGGCATAAAGTCAATTTGCCAGTCCTGGGTGGGAGCAAATCCCTGAGCTTAATGTGTAGGGAAGGGGCCTGTACAATCCCTGAGGAGTAGTAGAATAGCAGATAGAACAACTGAGAAGTGATTTCCTTGAGGATAGATTTCCACGATGGAAAGAAAATGAGAGGTTCTAAGGGGCGGGCTAGCGACTTGTAACCTACATGGAAGAGGTTATGAAATGAAAACAGAATAGAAAGGGCCTATGAGACTGGAAGGAGATATTTTCCTTGGTCCAAGAACCATTTTCCTTGTGTGGGAAGAGACTGATAGGTGGATGTTTCAGTGCGGAGGAGGTGGGAGTGGCCAGATGAGAAGGAGAAAAACTGCCATGAGGGATAGAAGTTGGAATGCTAGCTGCTTTTTGGCTGGCTTATCAGCACAAGCGTTGCTCTGAGCAATGGGATCTGATGCCTTTTGATGGCCCTTGCAGCGAATGACTCCAGCTTCCTTTGGAAGTAAAGCGGCCTTGAGAAGAGTTTTTATTAAAGGGGCATTAATGATGGAAGACCCTTGCATAGTGAGGACATTTCTTTCTGCTCATATAACAGCATGGTGGTGCAGGATATGGAAGGCATATTTAGAGTCAGTATAAATATTGGCACATAATTCCTTTGCAAGAGTGAAGGCTCAAGTTGAGGCAATGAGTTCGGCTTGCTGAGAGGTAGTGGAGGGGGGCAGAGTGGTAACCTGAATGATAGATGTGGGAGATACTATATCATAGCCTGCCTTTGCTGGTGTGTGGCAATTAGGCCTGGTGGAACTGCCATCAATAAACCAAGTGTGATCAGGGTGAGGAACATGAAAGAAGGAAATACAGGGAAATGGAGTGAATGTCAGGTGGATCAGAGAGATACAGTCATGGGGGTGGAGGCCAGCCTAAAACAGTAGGTCAAGTTGTTGGGACAGAAAGGCTACAGGGCACGGTCCTGGCTCTTGTGTAAGAATTTTGACCGCACAGCCCTGTTCTTTGGCTGTGTAATGAAAAGGGTTGGGATGAGTTAGAGAGAGCCAGCATGGGGGCAGCTTCTAGGGCTGTTTTTAAGGAACAGAAAGAGGAGTGGCAAAAGGGTTTAGGATCTATGGGGTCAGCTAGGTTTGCTTTTGTGAGTTTACATAATGGTTTAGTCAGGATGGTAAAACTAGGTATCCAAAGGCGGAAGTATCTAACCCTGACTAGGAAGGAAAGGAGTTGTTGTTTTGTAGAAGGGATTGGGGTTTGGGAGATTAGCTGGACACAATCAGCAAGGAGAGCATGTGTGTTTTCATGAGAATTATGCCGAGATAGGTAACAGATGAGGAAGAAATTTGGGCTTGACCTAAGTAATGGGGGCTGTCTGTGAAGCCTTGCATCAGT
This sequence comes from Macaca fascicularis, assembly GCF_037993035.2. Taxonomy (NCBI): domain Eukaryota; kingdom Metazoa; phylum Chordata; class Mammalia; order Primates; family Cercopithecidae; genus Macaca; species Macaca fascicularis. Next base: position 105,413,562 of record NC_088380.1, read on the forward strand.
ACAGCCCAGGTAATTTGCTGAGCTTGATGGGTGTCAGGGTCAGTTCAAGTGAAAGCGAAGAGAGACTGGGATGAAGGTTGCAAAGGAATAGTGAAGAAAGCATGTTTGAGATCCAGAACAGAACAATGGGTTGTGGAGGGAGGTACTGAGGACAGGAAAGTATATGGGTTTGGCACCACAGGGTGGACAGGCAAAACGATTTGGTTGATAAGGCGCAGATCCTGAACTAAGCTGTAAGACTTGTCCGGTTTTCGAACAGGTAAAATGGGGGAATTGTAAGGAGAGTTTATAGACTTTAAAAGGTCATGCTGTAACAGGCAAGTGATAACAGGCTTTAATCCTTTTAAAGTGTGCTGTGGGATGGGCTATTGGCATTGAGCGGGGTAAGGGTGATTAGGTTTTAATGGGATGGTAAGGGGTGCATCATTTGTCGCCAAAGAGGGAGTAGAGGTATCCTATACTTGTGGGTTAAGGTGGGGGGATATGAGAGGAGGATGCGAAGGAGGCTTTGAACTGGGGCAAAAGGCGGCAATGAGATGTGGCTGTAGCCCAGGAATATTTAGTTAAAATGTCTTGACCTGATAAGGGAGCTGAGCAGGTGGGGATAACTAAAAAAGAGTGCATAAAAGAATGTTGTCCAAATTGGCACCAGAGTGGGGGAGTTTTTAAGAGGTTTAGAAGCCTGGCCATCAATACCCAGAACAGTTATGGGGGCAAGGGAAACAGGTCCTTGAAAAGAAGGTAATGAGGAGTGGGTAGCCACCGTATTGATTAAGAAGGGGATGGACTTACCCTTCACTGTAAGAGTTACCCAAAGCTCGGCATCCGTGATGGTCCAGGGGGCTTCTGAGGCGATGGGGCAGCATCAGTCTTTAACCACTAAGCTGAGTAGATCTGAGAAGGAGTCAGTCAGAGAGCTTTGGGCCAGAGCTCCAGGGGCTCTGGGAGTGGCTGCTAGGTGAGTTGAACAGTCCGATTTCTAGTGGGGTCCCGCACAGATGGGACGTGGCTTAGGAGGAATCCTGGGCTGCAGACATTCCTTGACCCAGTGGCCAGATTTCTGGCACTTGTAGCAAGCTCCTGGGGGAAGAGGTCCTGGAGGAACGCCTGGCAGCTGTGGTTCAGGTGTTTCGAGTTCTTGTGTGCTAGAGATGTGGCTGGGGTTTGTCTCGCAGGGGAGGCAAGGAATTGCAACTCAGAAATACATTGCTACTTGGCTGCCTCTACTCTATTACTGTACACCTTGAAGGCGAGGTTAATTAAGTCCTGTTGTGGGGTTTGAGGGCCAGAATCTAATTTTTTGGAGCTTTTTCTAATGTCAGAAGCAGACTGGATGATAAAATGCATATTGAGAATAAGATGGCCTTCCTCTAGGGTCTAGGACAGTAAAGCGTGTAAGGGTTGTTGCCAAACGGGCCATGAACTGAGCGGGTTTGTATATTTAATGAAAAAGAGCCTAAATGCTCACTGATTTGGGAGAGGTCAGATTAAGAAAAAAGGAGCATTAACCTTGACTATGCCTTTAGCTCCAGCCACCTCTTTAAGAGGAAATTGTTGGGCAGGTGTGGGAGGGCTAGTCGCGGAATGAAACTGTAAGCCAGACCGGGTGTAGAGAGGGGAGATAATAGAAGGGTTATAGGGTGGGGGAGCAGAGGCTGAAGAAGAGTTGGAGCCTGATTCAGCCTGGCGGAAAGCGACCTGAAGAAGAGCAGTCTGGGGAGGAGGTGAGAAGTCAAATAGGTCCATAGAAAAGGAAGATTCACAAGACTCAGAGCTTGGGGCGGAGACTGAAGGAACAGACAGGAGAGAAAGAAGAAAGATTTGGGACGAGTTGCATTGGGAGCAGAGACTAGGGAGGGACCAATGTGTAAAAGAATGCCTGGACGTCAGGCACCTCAGACCATTTGCCTATTTTTTGACAAAAATGATCTAGATCTTGTAAGATGGAGAAATCAAAAGTGCTGTTTTCTGGCCATTTAGAACCATTATCAAGTTTGTATTGGGGCCAAGTGGTATTGCAGAAGAAAATAAGGCGTTTAAGTTTTGGGTCAGGCGAGAGTTGAAGAGGTTTTAAGTTCTTGAGAATACAGGATAAGGGAGAAGAAGGGGCAATGGAGGGTGGAAGGTTGCATATAATGAAGGAGGTAAGTTTAAAGAGAAGGGTAGAGACACGGAGAGAAGGGATGGGGATATGGAGAGAAAGGGTGGGGGGGTACTTGCCCTCCAGGAAAGTGGAGAAGGGGTAGAGACACGGGGAGAAGGGATGGAGATATGGAGAGAAAGGGTGGGGGGTGCTTGCCCCCCAGGAAAGTGGAGAAGGGGTAGAGACATGGGGAGAAGGGGTCGGGGGTGCTTGCCCCGCAGAAAAGCAGTGCTTACTTCTAAGGGTGAAAGACCAAGACAGGCATCCCCGGTGGTCAGACACCTCTGAAACATGAGTGAATAATCAGGCAGGCGTCCCCACAATGATTAAACACCTAGGGAAAGCTGCCTTCCTGAGTGCATGACCGGCTCTGGAGTTTTGGGTCCATGGATAAAATGTGTCTCCTTTGTCTCTACCAGAAAATGAAAGGAATTGAAATTAAGAGAAGGGGGAGATTGAAGGGTGGCTCCATGATTGAAAGGAGAAAGTGGTTGAAGGATAGTGAGACAGGTTGGAGAAGAGAGTAAAAAGAGGCCGCTTACCTGATTTAAAATCAGTGTGATGTTCCTTGGGCTGGTTGGTCTGAGGACTCCAGATCGTAGGTGGATCTCTTCACGGAGGGAGGGTGAGGACAGGGGCTGGTCTCCCGAAAGAGTCCCACTGACCCGGGTCTTCGGCACCAAATGTCTCACACATCCATGTGAAGAGACCGCCAAACATGTTTTGTGTGAGCAACAAGGCTGTTTATTTCACCTGGGTGCAGGCAGGCTGAGTCCGAAAAGAGAGTCAGCAAAGGGTGGTGGATTATTATTAGTTCTTACAGGTTTTGGGATAGGCAGTGGAGTTAGGAGCAATGTTTTGCGGGCAGGGGTGGATCTCACGAAGTTCATTCTCAAGGGTTGGGAGAATTACAAAGAACCTTCTTAAGGGTGGGGGAGATGACAAAGTACATTGATCAGTTAGGGTGGGGAAGAAACCAATCACAATGGTGGAATGTCATCAGTTAAGGCTATTTTCACTTCTTTTGTGGTTCTTCAGTTGCTTCAGGCCATCTGGATGTATGCATGCAGGTCACAAGGGATACGATGGCTTAGCTTGGGCTCAGAGGCCTGACAAATTTCTTCTGCCAGATACCCTAAGTCATCACTCTTAAGTTCAAACTTCCATAGATCCCTAGGGCATGAACACAATGCAGCAAAGTTCTTTGTTAAGGAGTAACATGGGTTACCTTTATTCCAGTTCCAAATAAATTCCTTATTTTCATCTGAGGCCTCGTTAGCTTAGTCTTCACTGTTTATATTTCTATCAGCACTTTGGTCATAACTACTGTACAAGTCTCTAAGAAGTTCCAAACTTTCGCTTGTCTTCTTGTCTTCTTCTGAGATCTTCAACCTCTGCCTGTTACCCAGTTCCAAAGCTGCTTTAACATTTTCAGGTATCTTTAAAGCAACATCATACTTTTTTTGTTGTTTTTTTGAGACAGAGTCTCAATCTGTTACCCAGGCTGGAGTGCAGTGGCACGATCTCAGCTCACTGCAACCTCTGCCTCCCGGTCTCAAGCAATCCTCCTGCTTTAGCTTCCCGAGTAGCTGGGATTACAGGTACCTACCACCACACCTGGCTAATTTTTGTATTTTTGGTAGAGATGGGGTTTCACCATGTTGGTCAGGCTGGTCTTGAACTGCTGACCTCAGGTGATCCACCTGCCTCAGCCTCCCAAAGTGTTGGAATTACAGTTGTGAGCCACTGCACCCAGCCAACACCCTACTTTTGATACCAATTTTATTAGTTTTGTATTGCTATAAAAATTTACCTGAGACTGGGTAATTTATAAAGAAAAGAAGTTTAATTGGTTCACTGTACACTACAGACCATACAAGAAGCATGGTGCTAATATCTGCTTCTGGTGAGGTCCACAGGAAACTTACAATCATTGTGGAAGGCAAAGGGGTGCTGGCATCTCACATGGTGAGAGTGGGAGCAAGAAAGAGGTTGGGGAGGTGCCACATACTTTTAAACAACCGTATTTCACTAGAATTCACTTAATATCATAAGTACAGTACATGGCATGACGGGTCCACCCCCATGACCCAAACACATCTCACCAGGCCCCACCTCTAACATTGGGGATTATATTTCAACATGACATTTGGAGGGACAAATATCCAAACTATATCAGATACTATCAAGGATATATGAGCAAAGATAATATTTATGAAATTATAAGAGTAAATATTACAACCATTTAAATGACCATAAAGAGAACTGTTAAATAAATTATGGTGTACCTATATGAATAAAATGTTATATAACCAATAAAATGATGCTTTTGAATAACTGGTTAATATATAACTTTCTCAGAATACAATATTAAATGAATAAAGTGGAACAAGATAGTGAATGCATATTATGATTTCAGTATTGTTTATTAAACAACTCATAAACATACAAAAGTAGAAAAAATATTTCTATGGTCATATATTAAATCAATAAAGTGGGCCGGGCGCAGTGGCTCAAGCCAGTAATCCCAGCACTTTGGGAGGCCGAGACGGGCAGATCACGAGGTCAGGAGATTGAGACCATCCTTGCTAACCCGGTGAAACCCCGTCTCTACTAAAAAATACAAAAAAACTAGCCGGGCGAGGTGGCGGGCGCCTGTAGTCCCAGCTGCTCGGGAGGCTGAGGCAGGAGAATGGCATGAACCCGGGAGGCGGAGCTTGCAGTGAGCTGAGATCCAGCCACTGCACTCCAGCCTGGGCTACAGAGCGAGACTCCGTCTCAAAATAAATAAATAAATAAAGTGGAATATGAAATTGAATGAATAGATTAAGTTTGCTTTTTAAACCTCATAACATATAAAGATGATTGAGAGAAAAATGCTGTACCATCATATATATTATTTATATAATTAAGATTAATTAAAATTAGATCATCTTTCTAATAATGAAAGTCATTATTGTTTTTTATTTTAAATTATTCAAGTGTATTTATCAATTAGGAGATAACAGTATAATGTCACTAAAAATATTTATTGAGTACTTATATCTACATCATTGCTAACCTATTAAATATCAACAGATAAGACATATTCTTATTTAAAGCCTAGATTGAGGAAGAGAATATATACATACAAGGATATGTATTGCTTTTTAAACCTCATAACCCACAGAATATAACAAATTATTGATACTAAGAATACAAAAATGATATAGGAGTTCAAATTTCAAGGAATAATTATTTTTACTTTTTATTATTATTTTTTAAGATGGAGTCTCACTCTGTTGCCTAGGCTGAAGTGTAGTGGCTAGATCTCTGCTCACTGCTGCAACCTCTGCCTCCGGGGTTCAAGCGATTCTCCTGCCTCAGCCTCCTGAGTAGCTGGAATTACAGGTGCCCATGACCACTCCCAGCTAATTTTTTTTTTTTTTTTTGTATTTTTCAGTAGAGACAAGGTTTCACCATGTTGACCAGGCTGTTCTGGAATTCCTGACCTCAAGTGATCTGCCCATCTCAGCCTCCCAAAGTGCTGGGATTACAGGTGTGAGCCACCATGCCTGGCCCAGTTTTTAAAAGAGACGGTAGCAACAGAGGAAAGTAAGATGTGACTGGGCTTCTAAAAATGAATAGAATTTTTTTTTAAAGAGCAAAAAGGGGAGAAATAGAAGCAGAAGAAATAACATCAACAGAAGCTTAAAATGTGGCAGTTGTATTAGTTTCCTAAGTTTGCTGTAACAACAAAAAGTACTGGAGAGCTGGGTGGTTTAAAACAGTAGAAGAGTATTGTCTCACAGTTTAGAAATCAGAAATCAAGGTGTTGGCCCGGCCGTGCTTCCTCTGAAGGCTTCAGAAGAATCCTTCCTTGCCTCTTCCTACCTTCTGGGTTTGCTGGCAATCTGTGGCATTCCTTTGCTTGCAGATGAATCTCTTCAGTCCTCCTTCTTCACATGATATTCTTCCTACCTTTACATCATCTTCCTTCTGTTCGTGTCTGTCTCTGTGTCCAAATTTCCACCTTAATGACCTCATTTTAACTTGGTTACCTCCGTGAAAACTCTATTTCCAAACATGGGAAGATTCTGAGGTACTAGGGGTTAGGACTTCAACATATGTTTATTGAAGAATACAATTGAACCCATAACATTTTATTTTTATTTTTTTTAGAGATGGGATTTTATTATATTGGCCAGGCTGGTCTCGAACTCCTGGCCTGAAGTGAACAGCCTGCCTTGGCTTCCCAAAGTGCTGGGATTATAGGCGTGAACCACTGCACCTGGCCAGCAACTTCTTATATAACAATGATTTGAGAGTAGTAGGAGTAAGTTTGGAGTGAGCTCCTAGGATGGGGCATAAAGAACTTTGAATACTAGGCTGAGGAAATTAATTTTAAAAAATACAGGTAAGTGATGAAGAGCCACTGAAAATGTTCAAGAAGTAGGACTGAACTCATGCAACTCCCTTACTCTCTTGGCAAGCTCTCACTGAAATAACTGGAAAGCTTTATCTTTTGGTTTTGTTTTAAAACTTCACTTTTAAACAGGTAAGATATGAGGAATACATGGGAGGTAGAAAGCAAATGGTGTCAAAAAGATAGAAAAAGAACAGAGGAAGCAGCAACATGGGATGGTGGAGGGAAGCCCTGCTCTCTCTGGGAGAATTCTGGAGAAGCTCTGGGCTGAATCCATACAAAACAAAACAACAACAAAAAACTGGGTCATGGAGAAATCTGCAATGTTTTATGTATAAAAGGTGCCAAAAATTTCCCTGAACTGGAAAGTCTATTCGAAATTTACACTGAAGATATTGTCCAGTGACTGTAACTGTGGTGACTCATCACATAAAACCTATAATGAACTTCATTTTCATAGACCACATGTTGGACACTTGTCCTTGATATATGGCTTTAGTATGACATCATTCTCACTTAAGAACAACTTTATTTCTGGAAAACTGTTCTCTGTACAAATTATCTGTTGCCATTTTGCATGAAATCAGTGCAAAAGCCTCTCATCATAATACTAAATGCCTTCTGAAAGTTTCTGTCAGGGGCCAGGCATGGTGGCATCTGCCTGTAGTCATAGCTACTGGGGAGGCTGAGGTGAGAGGATCACTTGAGCCCAGGAGTTCCAGGCAGCAGTGAGCTATGATCATGCCACTCCACTGCAGCCTGCACAACAGAACGAGACCCTGTTTCTATAAAGAAAAACAAAGACAAAACAAAACTCTATCAGTGCAAATCCAACCTAATTGCTTAATTGTATTTCCAAAGTTTGAATTCTGGAGGCAAGCACACACTTGACAGGGCAAGGTACAGAGCTTTTATAGAGGCTTGACCCTTCTCCCACATGAAACAGTCAGGATTCCTGCTCTCTACATTCATCTCTTAAACAGTCACAGGGGGGACTTTGGCAAGTCAACTCGTTTTGTTACTAAAACTCATTTAGATGTAGAACTTTATATATTTTTAGTCACTGGAAACACCTTATTTTTGTCTAAAAAATTTCAGAGTGTTATTATTAAGTATTTAGAAACAGGGTCTTGCTATATTGTCAAAACTGTATTCAAACTCCTGGTCTCAAGCCATCCTTACTCCTCAGCCCCCCCAGATAGGTGGGATTATAGGTGCATGGTAAGACACTCTGCTAAACATTTCAGATTTATTAGAAAAGTTACAAAATATTGAAAGAAACAGACAATGAGCAAATTTTCTGATTGTGATGAAATACTGAGATCTTATATAGGCAGGAAAACTGCTTCATATGTCTCTATTCTTTGCAATGGTACTTATTTCCCTCTAGCTAAGTTTATTACAAGAAAGAAAGACATATTCAGATACATATTTGTTTGGCCGTGTGTCAGTAGGGGAATAAGGTAAATCTGTATGAATGATGATTTAGTCTAACTTTCGTATCTGCTTTCAAATTTAATTGAATCTGAATCTGACTGTCCTCTCTCACCTCCTCCATCCTTCCCTTCAACTGAAAGCTTGAGAATAATAAATATAACTCTCTTTGTACTCCAAAGAGATCATTTCAGATTCATGGAGGAAATGGGTTAAATGACAGGTCAACATTGAAGAGATTAGTACATGGCTAATACCCTATGATGGTGGGATTCAGATCCAGACCAGACGTATTTCTGTAAGTAATTGTGTAGAAAAAGATCTCAGAGACATTTTAATAGTTGGGTTCGTTTATGGAATTTAATTATTATCTAGTTTGGCCTGGTTAATCTAGGAGCAAATCTCTTATATGGTTCAATCTAGAGTAGATCTAATTGCCCTTTATTTAAAAACTGTTTCTTTTATTTTTTAGTAGAGATGAGGTCTTGCTATGTTGCCCAGGCTGGTCACTGCTAGCCCAAATGATCCTCCATCCTCAGCCTCCCAAAGTGCTGGGATTACAGGCATGAGCCACCATACCTGGCTTTCTAATCTCCTCTTAAATGGCAGAATTTGCAGAACTTTCCCTCTTAAGTAGCAGACTAAATGTTATTAAGAAAACAAAATCTAAAGCGGCGTTTTTTCCCTACTGTTAATTGAAAAGGGAAGAGTAAAGCATCTCCTTTCCCCAAACAAGAGAGGAATGGCCAGCAATTTGTTTTTAAAGGCCTGAGTTAGAACTTCTCTTTCCACCTCTGCTTAGACAGGAGAAAAGTAAACTGGATTATCTCAGAGGAGGAAAGGACCAAAACTGGATTTTGGAGTTGAACAGATAAATGTGGCTTATCTTCACCAGGTAGCTTCCCAGTGGTGTGGTGACTGAGGGTGCACATTACCCCTTGTGGAGCCAAGGGTGTAGGTAGGGGGACTCTTCCAGAAAGCGCATGGATGCTGTCGCTTTGAGAATCATGGTGAAAGCTTCCAGTGCCCATAACCGCCATGAAGGGAATGAGCTGCTGGTCTTCTATGAACATCACAGGTTTAGAAGATGATAGAGCACAGACTAGAGTTCTTCTCCAAGTTATCAGGGCAGCATTCATCTATCCCAGGGAGACCCTTCTCTCTTGCCTCCCCATGATAACTAATATCTACTGTTTTAATTCCATAGTGAGTGTGGGCATAACTCCAAATTTAATTTGATATAAGGAAATAAAGGAATGTGATGCTTTCTTTACCTGAATATATGGAAGGTATTTGCCTTCTAGAAGGTCAGGGCCAAGGTCATTGCTAAAATTAGATTCACAACCAGAGTCGTCCTCAAGATTCTCAAGACATTACTCTGGCATGTTTGTGCCAGAGACATAAAGTTATTCAAAGTTGTATTAAGTTTGTGGATATAACTTGATAAATTCCAAGAGGATGGGAGACCAGAAGAACCTTAAATTTGTTACTCATGAACTATGTTAACATATCTTTCTTTCATATTCACTCACTATTCTATCTATTCTACTTCTTTTTCATTTGTTTTCTCTTTTATTATTAATTTCTCTTCAGACTGGCTGAAAATTCAAATATCTGAAGCGAGTAAGGTAATATAGATTAGTAAATGGGGCTGCATTGGAAAATGATGAATAACAACTGGCTCTTGGCTTCAGTGTCAGGATGAATATGGAATTGTGTGTGTGTGGAGGAAGGACAATATTGACTGCATATACCTTGCCTAAGGAAGGTAGTCACTATTCAGCAGTGGAAAGTGGATTCAGAGTTGCTACATTTCAGATTTTTCAAGAGAAGTTGGAAATCCTTTTCTTTAAATGAAATACTCTGTATTTGAAATATTGGCAATTCAAATAAAAACTGTAGAAACACTGTATTCCACCTACAGAATGGCTAAATTCAAATGGTGTTGCGTGGGGAAATAGAAACTCTCATATATTGCTGCTGGGAATGTGAGTTGGGAATACCTCTATGGAGAGCATTTTGGCAATGCATGTCAAAATTAAATATATACATATGTACATATTCTTCATCTCAGCAATTCCACATCTCTACATTTACCCTATAAATAGGCTTGCACTTGCAAAATCATATGTGCACAAGGATAGTCATTGCAACACATATCTAATCCTAAAATATTGTAAACAACCTAAATGTCCATGAAAAAGGAACTGTTTAAATAACCTATGGTACATCAGTACAATGGAATGTTATGTAGACATTGGGATGACTGAGATAGTGCTATATTTACTAACATAACAAATGTTAAGAAGAAAAGCAAGATGTAGAATAAACAGCTTATATTGTATGCTACCATTTCTCTTTTTAGTTTTATATTTAGAGATGGGGTCTTGCTATGTTGCCCAGGCTGGAGTATGATAGCTATTCACAGGCATGATCATAGTATGCAACAGCCTCAGCCTCAAACTACTGGCCTCAAATGATCCCTTTTCCTCAGCTTCCCTAATAGTGGGGTCTACAGGCTAATGCCAATGTGTCCAGCTTGTTGTCTATATTTTTTAAAGAACATCTATGTATTTTATCTTAAATAGCAAATATATATTAAGTATTAACATATATTTATATATACACACACAAATATTTTTATATTTATATATGTATATACACAAAGATGTATATATTAATATATACATACACACATATTTGTGCCAGGATTTAGTAGTGTCTTCTTTTAAGTACTCAATAAATGTTCTTAACTGAGTAGATGTACTTTTCCTCATGTTTTGCTACTCTCATTCCATTTTAATTAATTTATTAATTAATTTTAGAGACAGGATCCCACTCTGTCACCCATGTTGGAGTACAGTGGCCCGATCACAGCTCACTGAAGCCTTGAACTCCTGGGCTCAAGCAATCCTCCCATGTCGGCCTCCTGAGTAGCTTGGATTACAGGTGCTACCATGCCCAACTAAGTTTCTAAATTTTTTGTAGAGACAGAGCCTCACTATGTTGCCCAGGCTGGCCTCATACTTTTCGCCTCAAGTGATCCTCCCATCTGGACCTCCCCGAGCTCTGGGATCATAGGCATGGCCACTATGCCTGGCCACAGTTTTCTTTTATTCTTGTGTTTCCTCTACCACGCCCCAGTCTTCTCCTGGGTCTCTGGTTCTCAGCCATCTACTGTCTTCCTGCTACCATCTAGAATAAGAACCTGCATATGTCATTTTGAATCCAGGCAAAATTGTGACCCCTGCTTTGGCATCTGATAGACACAAATGAGTTTAGTTTCTGGCTGTCACTTACAGGTGGTGTAAACTTTTCACAACTTCTGAACCTCAGTTTTCTCTTTCATAAGATAGAGATAAGAATGCCTACTTGGGCTGGGCATGGTGGCTCACACCTATAATCCCAGCACTTTGGGAAGCCAAGGCGGGCTGATCACCTGAGGTCAGGAGTTCAAGACCAGCCTGGTCAACATGGTGAAACCCTGTCTCTATGAAAAATACAAAAATTAGCTAGGTGTGGTGGCACACACCTGTAATCCCAGCTACTCGGGAGGCTGAGGTAGGAGAATCACTGGAACCCGGGAGAAGGAGGTTGCAGTGAGCAGAGATGGTGCTGCTGCACTCCAGCCTGGGAGACAGAGCCAGACTCCATTTCCAAAAAAGAATGCCTACTTGGTAGAATTATTGTGAGACTTAAAAACACATACATACATACATATGTGTATATATGTATATATTTATATATGTATATATAAAGTCTCACAATAAGTGCCTTAAAATATTAAGTGTCTTAAAAAATGTATCCAGTCCAGAGCTTATACATGTAAATGAGCAATGAGCAATAATAGTTAATTTATTCTCAAAGAGATCAATACAGTTAATTCACTCTCAGAGGCTTAAGCAGTCACCTATCAAAATTGTTTGAATTCTTCCATCACAGTAGAGCATAAATAATTAATAATAGTACAAAGAGCATTTTTATTTTAGCAGAAGTTAAAGCATTAGGGTCAATGGAATAAAGCTCAAATGAACAGAGTTTAAATATTAACTAAAAGAATTTGTTTGTTTTGGGGGATGGAGCAGTTCAAGAGTGGCTTGGTCAGGGACTTGGAAACAGGAAGTAGCTCAGGAGTTCCCTTGGTTGTAGCACTATGAGACTGTTTAAGTTAAATATTGTTAATTAAGGCCTTGCACCCCAACGGAGAAAAGACAATGTGGATTATAAGTGGCTGTGTGTTAGCAAAACTACCTTTTGAGAATTTCTAAAATCTCTTAGGGTTTCAGAATCTATCCTGAGGTTAGAATCTTGAGAACTTCATATTTTGGGAAATCTCCCTTACTGCCTCTCCTGACTGCTAGCTGCTATCATTTTATATTTATTTATTACTGACTGATTGATTGAGACAGGGTCTCACTCTGTTGCCCCGGCTAGAGTGAGTGGTGCAAACACAGCAGCCTCTACCCCTTGGGCTCAGGTGATCCTTCCACTTCAGCTTCCTGAGTAGCTGGGACCACAGGCTTATGCCACCACTCTCGGCTAATTTTTTAAATTGCTATAGAGATGGGGTCTTATCATGTTGTCCAGGCTGGTCTTAAACTCCTGAACTCAGTTGATACTCTCACCTTGGCCTCCCAAAGTGTTGGAATTATAAGCTTGAGCCACTGTGCCCATCCTGCTATCTTATTTATTTATTTATTTATTTTGAGACAGTCTCCCTTTGTTACCCAGGCTGGACTGCAGTGGTGCAGTCTTGGCTCTCTGAAACCTCCTCCTCCCAGATTCAAGTGATTCTTGTGCCACAGCCTCCCAAATAGCTGGGATTACAAGGGCCTGCCATCACACTTGACTAATTTTTGTGTTTTTATTACAGGTGAGATTTCACCACGTTGGCCAGGCTGGTTTCGAACTCCTAACCGCAAGTGATCTGCCTGCAGTGGCCTCCCAAACTGTTGGGATTACAGGCGTAAGCCACCGCACCCAGCCCCATCCTGCTATCTTTTAAATTATAGGCAAAGTACCTTTAAAATGCATATCAAATGCAGCCCTGAGAGGGACAGAATATTCCAGAAGAGCCAGAGATGGCCTAAACTAACTGAGGGAGATATTACCCAGTACACATTGCATTGGTGAAGAGAGCTGAAGAGATGGAAGAATTTGTCACTGTGTATAATAAAACACTTATTTTAGCATAAATGGTAGACATAGGCTACAGAGCTAAAATTGTTCTAACAAGTTGCATTTTGTTGACCTTTCAAACTAAATGCCCAGGGTACCCATCTTAATTCACTGCATCATACAAATGATTCTTGATTCATATATTGCAGAGTTGGAGCAGGTTACTTCTAACAATACCTCCCAAGTCTGTGATTTGTAGAGTGCATAATTTTCTTCTAAGGTGATTAGAGCACTTTTTAGACATTGCCTAATAGAAGTCTTTGTACCAGTTTGAAAAGTCAGCAGTACTACAATTTTAGTTTTCCAGGTGTGAAATATGAAGATTAAACTATTGGGCCTGGGTCAGTGGCTCATGCCTGTAATCCCAGCACTTTGGGAGACTGACGGTGGGTAGATCACTTGAGTGCAGGAGTTTGAGACCAGCCTGGCCAATATGGTGAAAACCCGTCTCCGCTAAAAATACAAAAATTAGCTGGGCATGGTAGTGCATGCCTGTAGTCCCAGCTACTTGGAACTTGGAAGGCTGAGACAGGAAAATCGCTTGAACCCACAAGGCAGAGGTTGAAATGAGCCAAGATCCTACCACTGCACTCCAGCCTGGGTGACACAGAGAGACTCTGTCTCAAACAAAACAAAACAAAAAAACAAAACAAAACAAAACAAAAAACGGTTTAGGCTATTGAAGCCTGAGTATGGATTATTCTAGCTTCCAGATTCCAATAAGAATCTTGTAAAGATGAAGATCTCTAAATACAGAGAATGCAAGCAGTGTGCCTAACTTTGCTTAGAAAGTGCTGACAGGAGCGAGGAGTTTCACTAGCATTTCCTGTCTCAAAAACAAGTTCTCCATTTCATATTCAATGACAGTAAAACAAGGATGAGAAACTGTTACAGTTTGTTCAAAAGCAGAAGCTAGAATCATTTCAAAGAAAGACAGGACAAAATTAAAACTGAAACTCCACTTCTACCTCTCTGTAGAAGCAGTGGAGTGTATCTCCTTGAGGCTTCTACTCCCTTGCTGCAAGTGAAATTTATTAACCGCAGAAGTGTCTTTCACTTGTGTCTTAAATGAAGGTGTATCTTACTGTTTTTGATACTAACCAAGTCATCTTCTGGGAACCAAAAATAGTTTTTGTGGCTTTATGAAAAGTCTGGCCTTTCCACGGCATGTGTATCCATTGACCTCACTTCTGAGAGCTTTAGGCTAATTTGGTAATTAGACTAATTTGCACCATTAATTAAACTGCTCTATGAAATAACCCAAATCCCAATGCAAAGAAGAACAGCGTGGTATACAGATGTTTGTTTTTTTTTTAATTTAAAAACATTTAATAGTCTTCTTGGGTTCCAGAATCAGATTTTAAAAAATTAACCATCCCTAAAAAAACTCACAAAACCCACTTTTATCAGGAGGTTCCATTCATTCTTCATGACTGTGGTGGACCATCCATTATTTTAATACACTATAAAATTTCAAAGTTGGTGACAAAACAAGAAATAAAAATGGAGGGAATTCTCATGGCTTCATGGGTATTTAGTTAGGAAGGGTAATGTGGGGAAGCTGTCACACAGGAGGCAAAAAATTGCAGAGACTAAATATGTAAGGTATATTTATAGCTTCCTCAGCCATTCTCTTTGCCTAAAATGCCCTTTTCTTTTTTCTTTTTTAGACAGTCTCACTCTGTTGCCCAAGCTACAATGCAGTGGCACGATCTTGGCTCACTGCAACCTTCGCCACTGGGATTCAAGATTCTCGTACCTCAGCCTCCTGAGTAGCTGGGACTACAGGTGCACACCACCATGCATGGCTAATCTTTTTTTATTGTTAGTAGCGATGGGATTTCCCCATATTGGCCAGGCTGGTCTTAAAATCCTGACCTCAGGTGATCTGCCCGCTTCAACCTCCCAAAGTGCTGGGATTACAGGTGTGAGCCACTGCACCCGGTCCTCCTTTTCTTATTTCTAAGTGATATTCTCATTCATCAAGGCTCAATTCAAATATTACTTCCTGTCAGAAATTCTTTTGTCTCTATCCTCAAACCTCACATTTGCTGCTTTCTTACTTTTGTTTCTGTAGTCATTTCTTAACAGATCATATTATTGATTTTTAGTTTTGTAGTTTTATCCCCTAATAAGCTCTAATTTCCTTGAGAATATGAATCATTCATCCTTACAATTCTTACAATATACATATTGTCTAGTATACAGTAGATAAAGTTTGTTAAAGGGTACCAGTTTGGAATAAGGAGTTAGTAGCTGAAAATGACCTAAAATGCTCTCTGCTTTCAAGTTATAAACCCACACATTCCTCTGTTTCTCTGTATGTGTCTGTCACTGCTTAGATGATACATGGTCTAACACCCCATCTATTAAGACATCTTCAAATGTCAGACTCCCATTTCTAACAGTACTACACAATTGTGTGTAATTTTAAACCTTTCAAACGTCTTTTGCATCAATCACTTTATTTAGCTCTTACAGTAATTCTATAAAGTTTGTGGATGAGAAAACAGAAACAACAAGCATCAATGACTTTGGACTACAGCTCAGGTCTTTTGAACCCTCGCTATAATTCCCTTTGGTCCAGAGCTTACAGTTTTTAAACTTTTTACTTTCAAATACTTTCAAACTTACAGAAAAGTTGCAAGAATAGTGCAAAGATCACCCATATACTTCACACAGATTCACTATTGTTAACATTTTACCACATTTGATTTCTTTCTCCCACCCTGCCCACATATATACAGGACCATTTGAAAGTGAGCTGCAGATGTCATGCTGCTTTACTCCTAAATACATCAGTGTGTATTTCTTAAGAACAAGCATATTCATCTATGTACTGTAGTAAAATGATCAAACCTAGGAAATTTGACATTGATATAATATTTTAATCAATACACCTAATACAAGTTTGCAAATTTTTCTAATTGTGTCTTTTATGAATTATGACTTTTTTGCTGATTCAGAATTGAACAGAATCACACATAGCATTTACTTCTTATATCTTTTTAGTCTCCTTTAATCTGGAAGTGTCCATTACTCTTTTTATTTTGTGATACTGATATTTTTAAGAGTTCAGGGCATTTATTTTGTAGAAAGGAAATTAATTTGGGTTTGTTTAATGCTTTTGTATGACTCAATCCAGGTTATGCAAGTTAGCATGTAAAAATACCATGTAAGAATAATACTGTTTTCTTCTTAATACATCACGTTAGGAGGCATGTGATGTCAGTTTGTCCCAACACTGGTGATGTCCACCAGATTTCTCCACTATAAAGTTATTACTTTTCCATTTTTAGTGATGTTCAGAGTTTTTATTTAAAAAGAAAATCTAGGGCTAATTGTTGTGTAGGCACCTGGTGTGCCCCAACTCGTAGATTCTTGGACCTAATTTTACACCAATCATCACTGAGACCACTGTTCTTGGCTAGGTAAAAATCAACATCACTATTGACATTGATATAATATTTTAATCAATACACCTAATACAAGTTTGTAAATTTTTCTAATCATGTCTTTT
Source organism: Macaca fascicularis (assembly GCF_037993035.2). Lineage (NCBI taxonomy): Eukaryota > Metazoa > Chordata > Mammalia > Primates > Cercopithecidae > Macaca > Macaca fascicularis. The sequence goes on from NC_088380.1 coordinate 105,430,242, forward strand.
ATGAATTGTGACTCTTTTACTGGTTCAGAATTGAACAGGATCACACATAGCATTTTACTTCTTATATCTTTTTAGTCTCCTTTAATCTGGAAGTGTCCATTATTCAGCCTACACTTGCCTTTTCTTTTCTTTTTTTCTCTTTTCTTAATTCTTCTTTCTTTTCCTTTTTTTTTTTTTTTTTTTTGAGGTGGAGTCTTGCTGTGCTGCCCATGCTAGAGTGCACTCAGCCTCATGGGTTCAACTGATTCTCCCGCCTTAGCCTCCCAAGTAGCTGGGATTACAGGTACCTGCCATCAAGCCCAGCTAATTTTTTATTTTTAATAGAGACAGGGGTTTCACCATGTTGGCCAGGCTAGTGTCAAACTCCTGACCTCACGTGATCAGCCTGCCTCGGCCGCCCAAAATGCTGGGATTATAGATGTAAGCCACTGTGCCAGGCCACACTTGGCTTTTCTTAATTTCTGCCCCATTGCTAACTCTAGAGGGCAACTGGGGTGTCTGTGGTAGGTAACAGATCTGCCTCACACATTGTATACGAGAGGTTAATATCATTAAGGCAAATCATGACCTATCAGGGACAGACCCCAGTGGATAAATGCCACCTTCTTCTGTACCTTGTTTGCAGAATTTTGAGGCTCATTCTATATGGATCTTTAGAGGATTTTCAATGGATCATGATCTGTGGTCATGTTCAGCTTGAGACCTTCTTCCCCTGATACTGCTTGCCTTTCTTCCCTATTTTACTCTCTCCAGTCCATTCACTCCTTAAAACTTAGGATCATTTCCCAAAATAATCCCTTGCACATAAGCCCTTGTTTCATCTTTTTAAAAAGAGATCTATACTAATACAATTATACCTACTGTTAATAGAGTTAGTGGGTCCACAGTTAGTGGGTCAGGTAGGGGACAGATTAGAAGTTAGCAGTACAAATAGAGGAATGCATCTTTCTTAGATGCTGACCTAAGTAGACCTTCCTTCTTAACCCCCAAACAAAGACACAGTACTGGCCACATTAATGCCTCTGTAGGCTCTGATAATGACATTGACACTTCTCTCCAGTCGATGTTTCTTACCTTCCCTTTCCTTCTCCTCTTTTCTCTTCTCCTTTTTTCCCCTCCTTTCCCTTCCCTTCCCTTCTCTTCCCTTTCCTTTCCTTTCCTTTCCTTTCCTTTCCTTTCCTTTCCTTTCCTTTCCTTTCCTTTCCTTTCCTTTCCTTTCCTTTCCTTTCCTTTCCTTTCCTTTCCTTTCCTTTCCTTTCCTTTCCTTTCCTTTTCTTTCTCTTTTTGAGACAGGGTCTCACTCTGTTGTCCAGGCTGAAGTGTAGTGGTGCAGTCATGACTCACTGCAGCCTCAACTTACTGGGCTCAAGTGATTTTTCCACTTCAGCCTTCTGAGAAGCTGGGACTACAGGCATGTGCCACCATGCCTGGCTAATTTTTAAAGTTTTTTGTAGAGAAAGGGTCTTGCTATGTTGCCAGGGTCAGTTTCAGACTCCTCGGTTCAAGTGATCCTCCCACCTTGGCCTCCCAAAGTGCTGGGATTATAGGAATGAGTCACTGTGCCCGACCCATGTTTCTTCTCAGCCTACTTCCACACCAGTGCAGTGCCTTCCAATCTGTAATCCCTGAGAGTATTGCAAGAGAATGGAAAGGGCTTAGTGAAAGGGATTGCTCTGCTTAAACTGCATGTATCTCTTCCCCCTGTTTCTCATCATCCTGCCCTTTAGCGCTCCTTTTTCTTTCCACTAATGATTTCCCTTTTGTCCTTGCCCATTTCTCTCTGATAGACAACTCATTTCCCTTTTGTCCTCTCTGATAGAAAATTTGACTCTGTGTATGTATGTTTCCTAGAAGAAAGCAGAACCATGATTAAACACCCAGTGAATAATTTGGGATGCTGATGAAATCAAGGAAGACTGGAAAAGCAACCTGCTGGGTGTGCTGTGGAGAGATTTCCTATACTGGGCAGAAGGTTAGATAAAAGATTCTCTGTGGTGTCTTCTATCTCTGGGAGTTTATGCTAGAAATGTCAACTTAATTAAATTGCAGCGCCTGTCAACAATCCAAGGGCAAAAGTTTGCTCCAGATCTACAATTCAGCCTCATTATCTTAGGGGGAATGTGACCGAGTATCATATAACACCACCAGTATGAAAAGAACGAAATCCACACAGCCTGCATAATTATAGGTGCAGAGAAGAAGAAATTGATGACACAATATTAAGGTTTATTTTTGCCACCTATAAACATGTCAACATCGTATTATCTCATTATCTCAGATTTTTATTCAATTCTATGACAGCTAAAGGTAACCACTACATCTGTCAATTAAAAAAAGATAAACTGGCGGGGCGTGGTGGCTCAAGCCTGTAATCCCAGCACTTTGGGAGGCCGAGACGGGTGGATCACAAGGTCAGGAGATCGAGACCATCCTGACAAACACGGTGAAACCCGTCTCTACTAAAAAAAATACAAAAAACTAGCCAGGCGAGGTGGCGGGCGCCTGCAGTCCCAGCTACTCGGGAGGCTGAGGCAGGAGAATGGCGTAAACCCGGGAGGCAGAGCTTGCAGTGAGCTGAGATCCGGCCACTGCACTCCAGCCTGGGTGACAGAGCGAGACTCCGTCTCAAAAAAAAAAAAAAAAAAAAAGAAAAGAAACTGCTTATTGAAATTTTAAAATTTGATCTATGACATGGAGTTGAACTGTAAGCACCTGCCAGTCTTCCTGAGCCTCCAGATAGTATTTTGCTGCAAATTAATTAATCTAACTACATCTTCTTGATTTTCTCACGCTGCATTAGAAAGTGTGTGCTCTTGGTCATAAACCATGATGAAACTATAATAACCATGTAATGAAACCTTATGGTTTGACTTGTCTGGCTAGTCATAGAGATGAATATAGTATAATTAAGCCACAGTCTCTCCTAGCAGTAATGAAGGCACTATTTTGGGGACTATGCCCAGGACAGGAGATAAGTTGTCTATGGCACTGGAACAGTCTACACTATCCAAGTAAGGTAACCAGCTAAGGCACTTTCAAAGTAAAACCAAACAGGAAGTCACGGCAGATAATGCCACTTTCATCACTGGTAATTACTGACTTTAGAGTTGTAATGAATGGCTGCTACAGAATAAAAGGTAGGTGGCAATTTATGCAACAGATCATTGTTCATCATCAGCAGTATGGGTGGCACTAAGCAATATGCAGAATTTTTTTAAACCTGTGAGGTAAAATAGATTAAAGGTATTATTAATAGGCTAGGCCTAAAGGAGCAGTGTCTTAATTATGGTCTCTTTTTCCGATCCTTTCTTAAAGATATTATATTTCTACAACTGATGAAGGACTAGATTAAGCTTAGGCTAGTAATAGAGGGAAGACTCATTGCTGCATTAAGATCAAAGAAACTTCCAAAATCTTGGTTGCTCCAAGCACCAGAAGTCAGTTGTCATTGTATTGGAAGCAACAGGGAAAGGGTAGCTCACAATTTTTTTTTTTTTAAAGTATTTCTCAATCAGTCCACCATTTATTGGACCGGGCTAAAGTAAACTGCATAATTTTACAGAATCTCAAGTTTTTCAGGATATCTTGTTAACCAATGGGCTGACATTCTCTTTGCAGGAGCTCCACCAAGTGGTCATCCAGCTTGTGGGCGAAAGTCAGAAAAACAGATTAGGAATCCTTAGAAAGTCTGACTGTTAGCTGAGTAGAGCAGTCGGAAGGCAGATAAACGTGAACCCTCCATTCACAGAGAGATTCAGATACAGGCTTGATGTTTAGGCAAGACATCTGCTTTTCCCCACCATTTATTTTTGGTAACTTTCTTGTCCTTGTTTGAACTATGTCTGCCCTTTGACCTCATGACCCCATATGCTTTGAGCCCTCCATTTTCTCCTAATCAATTAGTCTCCTTCTGTCTTCCCATTTTCCCTGTTCAGCCCCACACACTGGTGTCCACTACTTAAATTATGCTATCAATATTACTTTCAACTCTTAATCCAGCCATCCTGTTTCTCTGACTCTGGAACTGAGCAGCTGAGAGTTCCTGGAGAAAAATCACACAGCCATACCAATTGATGTCACTGTATGTTGTTGCTTTTTGACCAAGGCTGAGTCCTCAGTTATGGTGAAGGTGCTTCTGATCAACTGACAGTGGGTATTCAAAACATTTCCCTTACTGTCAAAACCTCCAACTCTTCTTACACTCAGCAGATGATGATTCTGTCCATTTCATTGTGAAAAGCCAAGGGCACAAAGTGAAAACTGCACCTTCCTCTCCCTCTTACTTACATGCTTATTTATTGGCATTTGTACTTTTCCTTCCTGATGGAAAACGTGCCTATCTAACTCGAGGCTCATTTCTCAACCTGTAGATTGGATTCCATCCTCTTCTGTATACTCAATGACTTCATTATATCAATCATCTGCCTCTTTCCTGTTTTACTTCAGAAAATAAACAGAACAGTAGTTTGTCTTATTGAAAAATGAAAGCAAAAGTAAAATTACTTTGGCAGTTTTGGGTCTCTAATTAAAAGCCAAAGAAACAAATTGAGAACAACTTATGGAAAAAAATGGTATTCGTTGGAAATATACTGGTATAATGCAGAATAGAAGAAAATGCTAAACAGTCAAGCTTCCTGAGGGCAGAAAGCACAGGATCACTGAAATGAAACCGTGGACATCCATAATCATGTATGTTTACTAAGGTTCAACTACCTTTCCTCCTTGTGTCACCACTTAAGATTCAGCTCCTAGGAAGGAAACATTTGATTGGCCAAGCCCACCAGAAACATGTGCAGAGGAGTTGCTCCTGATACCTGCACCACTGAATTCCATATGGCACAGTTCAGAGAACTTTGCTTTGTCCTTGTTTTGTTTGATGTATCTGTAGCAGTTCTTCTCCTTTTGGAGTCCTCCTTTGTTTTCTGTGGCATTATTCTTTCCTTAAAAAGAAAAAAGATAATTCTTTTTAGTCTCCATTGTAGGTCTCTTTTTTTCTGCTTAAACATTAAGTGTTATCTTCCTCATGGCTTCAACTTCGATCACTGTTACATTACAAACTTCCTCCTGACAAATCTTCCTTTTGAGTTTGCGATGGAACCTACAATTGAGTTTCCAATAAAATTCAGTATATCTAAAATTGAACTTATGCATTTCAAACCTGCGCTTTACTTGAATGGCACATTTTCATAAATGGCATATCTCATATCCAGTCACCCAATCCACTTCCCTGGGAGTCTTCCTAGGTCACTCTCACTTATACTCAATCAATCCCTAACCCCCGTGGCTTCTAATTCCTTGGTATCTCTTGTTCTCCTCTTTCCTAAACTCATAACCATTTTTTAAATTAAGGTCTCAATGACTTCTCACCTAGATTGCCGCATTAGCTTCCTCAAAAGCAGGTTTCCTTACACGTCATACTCCCGTTTCTTACAGAGTGATCCTTCTAAAATGCTAATCTGCTCTGCAAACTTGGATTCAGTCCTTTATCTTTCAGGATAAACTTCAAGGCTTAACCCACGCATTCTGTCTTTGGCCACTTTCCAAGCTTCAGTGATGGCTACTTCCTTACTGCTGTATTGTAAAACAAGCAGGTTTCCAGTTGGAGGGACTTAGAATTTTTTTTAACCTTGACTGAATGTAAGAATTTCTTGGGACATAATTAAACATGCAGATTCTTGGCCTGACCCTAAACATATTAAATTGGAATCTCTAGGAGTGGGGCTTATTTTTCTACTGACTTTTTTAATGTCTCTACTGATTTTTTTTTTTTCCTTTTGAGACAGAGTTTTGCTCTTGTTGCCCAGGCTGGCGTGCAGTGGCATGATTTCGGCTCACTGCAACCTCCACCTCCTGGGTTCAAGTGATTCTCCTGTCTCAGCCTCCTGAGTAGCTGGGATTACAGGTGCCCACCACTACGCCCGGGTAATTTTTTTTATTTTTAGTTGAGATGGAGTTTCATCTTGTTGGCCAGGCTGGTATCAAACTCCTGACCTCAGGTGATCCACCTGCCTCGGTCTCCCAAAGTTCAGGGATTACAGGTGTGAGCCACTGCGCCTGCCAGTCTCTACTGATTTTTATGATCAAGCCAATTTGTGAATTAATGCTTGACTGTTTCTAGGACTCCTTGTACTTATGCTGTTTGTACTGCAATTTCCATCCCCCTTGTCCTTCAAAAGTTTACTTAGTGTCACTTAACAGGTAACTCCCATTCTTACTTAGAGGCCTCTTCTCTGTGTTCCTGTACCGTGTAGGCCTATCTCTGTCATAGTATCCAACACATAATATTTGACTAACCTACCTATAACTGCTCTAAAAACTTATCTTTGTTTTCCTAGTACATAAAAGACAAATAGTAGGCATTTGGCAAAAATTGCTTTGATATGTAAAAACAAATGAAAAGCTCAATACACTTTTGCTGCTATGGATTCTTTCTGTTGCTTTATCTCTAAGGAGGTACTCATAAGATGAATATTGTTCAATTACTTAAAAACACCATTATTACTATGATTCCTTTAAAATCATATTATAGAAGAATATTTTTTGATATGTGAAAATATTATAATATACTACTAAGGGAAAATAGGCTAAAATTTATATAATATGACTTTTTTGGTAAAAATTTTAAAACAAATTAAAAGCATATATAAAAACATATTGAGAAGACATGCAATGTAATTTTCTTACTCTTTGATTATGAAATAATGGGTGATTTTTGTATCTACTTTCTATCAGAAGTAGGTACATCTAAAACATTTTTTTATTTGCATAAATTTAAGGGCTACAAGTGCAGTGTTGCTACATGGATATTTTGGATAATGGTGGTGAAGTCTGGGGCTTTTTCTGTGACCATCTTCTGAATAACGTACATTGCACCTATTAAGCCACTTTTCATCCTTCACTCCCCTCCCACCTTCCCATCCTTCTGAGTCTCCAGTGTCTGTTACTCCACACTCTATGTCCAAGTGTACATGTTACCTCGCTACCATTTGTTAAGTGAGAACATGTGGTATTTGACTTTCTGTTTCTGAGTTATTTCACTTAATATAATGGCCTCCAGTTCAAGGCAAATACTGGGTGGGGACTTGAGGCTCCTGAGGATTATAAACCAGTTAAATACAAGATGGTGCTTAAAGCAGTTTAGGCAAGAGTGCAGTTAACACCATCAGCTGCCAGAAGGAAGAAGTCTTGTTGAAATAGATTAAAATAGGAAGAAGGAAGTGCCTAAAAAAATTTAAATTGATCACAAAGTCTGTTATCTACCTTGAAGCTGGTGATCTTGAAAGACTTTGTCCAGTTACAGACTAAATATTTGTGTCCCCTAAAGTTCCTGTGTTGAAATCCTAACCCCCAAAGTGGTGGTATTAAAAGTTGGGGTGTTTTAGAAAATGATTAAGTCTTGAGCACCGAGCCCTCATGAAGGGAAGCAGGCCCTCACCAGATACCAAATCTGCCAGCACCTTAATCTTGAACCTTCCAGCCTCCAGAACTGTGCGAAGTAAGTGTTTGTTATTTATACGTTATCCTATTTGTTTATTTTGAGACCGAATCTTGCTCTGTTGCCCAAGTTGGTGTGCGGTGTTGCCATTTCGGCTCACTGCAACCTCCACCACCTGGGTTCAAGCGATTCTCCTGCCTCAGCCTCCCAAGTAGCTGGGACTATAGGCATGCACCACCATGCCTAGCTAATTTTTGTATTTTTAGAAGAGACAGAGTTTCACCATGTTGGCCAGGCTGGTCTTGAACTCCTGACCTCAGGTGATCGGCCTGCCTCGGCCTCCCAAAGTGCTGGGATTACAGGTTGGAGCCACTGTGCCTGGCCTAAAGTTATCCACTTTATAATATTTTGTTATAGCAGCTCAGACAGACTAAGATACTCTCTTTTCTGTGTTTCTTGAAAGAGTGCTTCATATTTAATTTTTCCTACATGTTTCTGCAAATGTTAGTAAATAGAGTATACTCTGTAGGGAAACATTTTTTTAATAGAACTGGAATAACTGGGTGGCATGTGAGCCACTTCTGCTCTTTCTCAGCTCTGGAGGAAAGCTTGGCGACATGGTAAGGTCTCAAAGCACCACCCTTCACTGGTGGAAGCACACCAATGACAGTGATATTGTCCTAGAGGAAATATATCAACTTTTCTTCAGCTGGCCTTAATCCTAACTTTGCAAATGTCCTAAGAAGAAATAAAACAATGGTTCATTTATAAATGTGACTCAAGCCTTTATATATGAAATGTCAATAAATTTAAATTTCCACTTGTTTAGCTGGAATAATGAGACTTAAAATCTATGTGTCACCTTATTTAGACACATAGATTTAGGCACACATGAAAGAAATGCAAATATAAAGTTGCTGTCCAAAAGCACCCACAACTTAGCATAAATTACTTTTGCTGTTACATAAAGAATTTTTTCCATTGTATATTGTAGATGCTATTATTTTAAGTAAGGACTCCTGGTGAAGTTAAAATATATACTCCACAAATATTTAATGTTTGGATAATTTGTCAGGAGTAGCCTTATTACATAAAATGGGGGCAAATTTGTATTTAAATATCATGTAATTAGTTCCAAATTAAAACAGCATCAAATATAAATTGTTTATTTGTATAAATTACTTCACGCATAAAGGCTTAGTAGTAGGAAATATTGAAAGCCAGATGCTCTAACAAATTGTGACTAGGGAATCTTAAAACAGGTCATCACTTGGCCAGGAAGATTTGACATCTGACCTGTGATTTTTTTGAAATATGTTGCTTACTCAGCAAGAATGTCAAGCCCTGAATAATCTAATATTAAGGAGCTTCTTTCTCCTTTTGTGCTTCTACAAAGCTGGTAGTTACTGTGACAAGATTCAATACGAGGAATACTTTTTTGAACAAAGAACCTGAGATTTTTTTTTCTTGCCCTTATTCAGAATTAGCATGTAAATGGAAAGCAATGATATATGATCAATTAATAAGATGGAACCCAAAGTCCTATGAAACATCCTTTGTTTTTTCACTTTGTGGGACTTGTAGGTCTAAAATGTTTTAGGATTAGCTTCAAAGAACTAACATAAATATACTTTTGATGTTAAAAAGATAGTAAAAATCTATTTTAAGGAGTGTGATACTGTTGTGGAGAAAATAAAAAGGCAAGGAATTGGGAATTAAACTGGTTAAAGTTTAACTAAGCACTAAATTTTGGTTTGAAAATAGATATCCAGATGTTACTTTTATTTTACATAATGTAAACTCTTTGAGAACAATTTCCTGTTTAGCTAACACAGTGAGTTTTTGCTTTCAACACAGTGTTTACAGGAGTGCCCGAAGTTACCTCTCTTGCAGTTTGTTAGACTCTAACTCAAACTGGCATTAACTACATTGCTTGTTCACAATCAGGTTCCTTTGGTAGTTATATAGTTAACTACTTCTAATAGTTAGATGTAGGTAGACTCTATATATCTCTTTTCCCACAACGTAGGTATGAGTGGCATATTTATTTATTTATTTAAAAATAATTTTCACTTTTATTTTAGATGCAGGGGGTGCATATGGAGGTTTGGTGACTGGAAATAGAGATAATTGAAGCTACTCTTGAAGGGCTTTTGAATAGTCTTCCAAATGCTAATTATCCTTAGTATAAGTATTCTGCTTATAGTTTGCAGATTAAAGCCTATGCTTATGTATATATTGCATTGCCTATGATGACCTATTTTGTGTAAAATAAACATTTCCCCCAATATAACAATATGCTTCCTTGAAAACACCTTACGTAGCCAAAATGACATGATCTCACCTAACAAAGTTATTAGTTTGTTAGTATCATGTAATACTCACTCTATATTTAAATTTCTCCTATTTTTCCCTTTTCAAGTGGTTTAATCTGAATCAAGATCCAGTCTGAGTACATTCTGTTAAATCCCATGAGTCTCTTCTATTCTTTGAAAGTACCTTTTATAATGATACTCTGACTTGCTGAAGTCCTCCCAGTTGTCCTTTAGAAGATCTTATGCTGTTTGATCCCTTTCTTGTGGTGATGTTTTATTTGTTTCTTCATCTCCAGTAATCTCTGTAATCTGGCAGTCAAATCTAAAGGTTGCATTAAATTCAAGTTAAACATTTTTGTCAAAGTTAAAATCATAGGTGATGTTGTACACTTAACATTGCATCACATTGACGGTCATAAATGTCTGATTGTCCCACCAGTGGTGATATTAAATTGGGCCACAGGATCAAGGGAATATAAGTCTGATTCTTCTATTGCAAAATTACGTTTCTCAGATTGTGATCAAATTTTTTTGTCTAGAACTGTATGAATTTTCAGGTCACCAACAGCCATTTATGTTATTTTATTTTAACACCAACTGATAAGAGTTGGCTGCATCAATAATCTAATCAGGGCAAATAGTTATATCTATGATTCTTATCATTTATTTCACACTTATTAGTTAGCTTTCTTCGTCACGTAGACTGTTTTTTCTTCAACTGGGTCTATTTAATTTTCTAAATCACAATTCCTTCTAAAAAGTTGGAATAAATGTTAATTCTTTCTTTTGTTTCTACAATTTGGAGGCGCTGAGCAGATATCTGTCTTCAGAACTCTAATTGACCTGTCCAATGTGGGTGCTTTATAATACATATTCTATTAATTTTTTAAAATAATTCCCATTGTGCTTGTGCCAAAATGGCTATCCAGGAACAACTGTTATAGTGTATTGCATTTCTTATTTGTTTCTTGTTGTTATGTAAAATCCCCTAAGCATTTGTAAATATACTAATCATTGTTCTTTTTTTATTCATTGTATTTCCATGTAAGGGTGTATTTGATTCATTTACTGTAAGCTTTTCCTTCCAGACTTTTCCCATGATATTCCAGAATTTCCATTTCATCTTGATGATTTCATCTATAATATTTATTTGGTGCTGAGAAGGTTCCCACAAATTAGTCAGATTCCAATGCTGATATCCTGTTACTTTCCACCTGCTACCACTAACCCTCTCCTTGGGTATCCAGACAGATTATGGCACTGTCTTGTAGCTGCTCCCAGAAACAATTTATATGGCCAATATTTGTTACAGAATAAATACTGAGGATCTAGGACATCTGGCATGACATAATCTTTAGACAATTTTGATTAGTTGTAAGACTGTCTTAGATTTGGCATTACCCGGATTTGTCATTATGGGGTCCGCCTAGTTTGTCTTCTGGTGTTGTGCTGGAAACTGAAATAATCTGATGCATTAATTAGGCCAGTGTAACACATGAAATAGAGTGTGGTTGGACAGACAAGGGCCTCTGTGGAAGATTAGGCCAGTATAACACATGAAATAGAGTGTGGTTTGACAGACAAAGGCCTCTGTGGAAGAATATTACCTTGCCATCCATGTTGAAGAATTTTATAATAAATTACAAATAATATATAACAAAACATTTATGAAAGTAGGGACTAGTACTGAATCTCCAGAGTGAAGCCTCACATGTAACAGACTCTGAACAAATGCTGGTTGAATGAATTAATTTCAACTTACTCATCTGTAGGAATTAGAGATCCTTCAAAGAAATCCACAGATGAGAGTTGAAAAAATTGTCTTGTTGAAGCCTCCTCTTCTTTTTTTGAGACAGAGTCTCACTCTGTCCCTCAGGCTGGAGTGAGTGCAGTGGTATGATCTCTGCTCACTGCAACCTCCACCTCCCTAGTTCAAGCAATTCTCCTACCTCAGCCTCCTGAATAGCTGGGATTACAGGCGCCTGCCACAGCGCTTGGCTAGTTTTTGTTCTTAGTAGACAGGATTTCATCATGTTGGCCAAACTGGTCTCCAACTCCTGACCTCAAGTGATCCTCCCACCTTGGCCTCCGAAAGTGCTGGGATTACAGGCATGAGCCACACGCCCGGCTGAAACCTCTCGTAACTAAGAGTCTATATTGTCTTTTATTGGAAAGTGTGTCAAAGTTCTTTTGCCTTTCCTGAAGATGTTTATAACATAAAATGCTATCTGTTTTGTATCCTCTGACGTCAGTTTCTTACTGTTATTATTACTACATTTCAAGGTCACTTCAGAAATATTTGGTAGTAAAATAAAGGCTCTAATTAAAAAAAAAGTATTATGTTATTGATCATATCTTTGTTCTGTTGCCAATGTTTGCATGTCTAAAAACTCAGAAACACAATTTTTCCTAGTTGACTAGACATATTTAACCATGTATACTTACTAAAACAGGAGAAAATAGATGTATCAATCAGAATGTCAATAAAAATTTGTCTGCCAAGTAGAGCATATTGAGTACTCAGCATAGTTCTCCTCCCTTATGCCTACCCAAATCTATTGAGTTGTCTTCATGAACAGAGACTCAGAAGAATTTAATAACTTGTGTCACTAGAGTTGGCACTTGGCATACTCATTTTCTTTTTTTAAATTTTTTTTGAGACAGTCTCACTGTGTCGCCCAGGCTGAAGTACAGTGGCTCAATATCGGCTCACTGCAACCTCCGCTTCCTGGGTTCAAGCAATTCTTGTGCCTCAGCCACTGAAGTAGCTGGGACTACAGGCGCCCGCCGCCATGGCTGGCTAATTTTTGTGTTTTTTGTAGGGACATGGGTTAACCATGTTGGCTAGGCTGGCCTTGAACTCCTGACCTCAAGTGATGTGTCCTCGTCAGCCTCTCAAAGTGCTGGATTACAGGCGTGAGTCACCGCGCTTGACCTGGCATACTCAGTTTCATAATGATGGTTTAACTGTCAAATTAATAAAAAGTCCTACGCCCTGTCCTCCAGAAAGTGCTAGAAACCCAGCACCACTCAAATTAGGCTCTCCAAATTCTTCTTTCATAGATAACAAGAAGACCACTCCATGTTTGTCTATATATATATATGTATATTTTAAAAAATAGAAATAGCTAACATCAATAAATTGATTGAATGTAAGCTTTCCAATTATGACATATGAATTTCCATATATCTTTTATTTAGTTACCAGTTATTAATAGTTTGACAAACTAGCTTTATCTCCTCTCTCTCATTTTTCTTTCTTTCCTTGTTAACACTTTGAATAATGAAGAAATTTTAATGCATTATAATTCATTATGATGATTATTATTTTGATGTCATATTATCCCAAATTTGGCCAGAAGGAGCTTCTTCAGACCTGCTCTTTTATGTTTTTGCCATGATCATATTCATCCATTACATTGAATTCCTCTTGACTTCATGTCTTGGAAGATTTAAGCTTTAGATTTGTTACTGTTTTGATATTTCCCACATGCATTTCCACACAGATATAAATGACTTAGTCATTTGAAACAATTACTTGGTCTCCTCTATATCTTCAGGACAAGATGTTTTGAAAAGACAAAATTTAATGTTTTTATATACCATGGTAAAGTATGTCATTATTGTTATATTTTTAGGTAGAGTCTTGCTCTCTCACCCAGTCTGGAGTATAGTGGTGTAATCACAGCTCACTGTAGCCTCAATCTTGATCCTCCCACCTCAGCCTCCCAACAGAATTCTGAATCCAGTTGAATGTTTAAAAACAAATTAAAATGCCATAGGAACTTTCAGATGAACAATCCAGCCTTGTTCAGAAATGCTAAATTACAGGACCTTTTCAAATAATTTTCCTGGTGAAAAAGTACTTTAATATTCACACAATGCCCAATGCGTGCCTTTTTCATAGAATGGCTTGATATGTGTTACTTCTTAAGGAAGCTATTACTTCTTTATAGTCCTTTCAGAATATTTTCTATACTTGTCACTAATGTTTTCACTTTGAAATGGAGAAAAATACATATTTCCAGAACTCAGTTATTCTCATGTCATATTTGAAATTTAAAAATTTTTCATCCCATGGGATATTGTTTATGTCATAAAGCAAGATTTATCTAAAATATGCACAGTTATCCTTGAAGGCTTAATTATAATTTCCCAATATATGTAGGTAGTCTTTTGCTCCACAATGATCCTGAGGGATAAGAAAGTTTTATTTTTAGTCCCAGATCTTTCATTAACCAGCTCTATTATTACCTTAGGTAAATTAGTTGACTAATAATTTAGTCAATTTTTTTGATAAAAAAGTATCTGAAAATGTACAATATATGGGAGAGTCAATTCTTTGGGTTTACTTTTTCTATATGCAAAACAGGAAAGTTTGACTAGGTAATTTCAAAATCTTTCCTAATTTTAAATTGTTGTGACTCTGATAACAGATTTAAAATTTTATTATCTGAAGAGAGTATTCAGAGAAGAAGCACTTTCTTTTATCTGCAAATTCATCTTTTGCTAGAGGTGGAGATAAGTAGCTGGAATTACAGGATGGATATAATGTACTTCTGCTAGCTCTTTCCTTGCACATATTTTACAAATACAAAGTATCGCATATGAATAACATTTCTGTACTGAACGGTACATCCTCTGCTTTACATGTAGAGAGGTGGATGGACGGGAGATGAGGCAATAGTTCTTTTTTTCCCTTTCTGAAATTTTAAAATGTGTTAATGCTGGCTCACACCATTCTTTCACATGAGAAGATACTAGGACAAACATGTTCATCTGAGAGACGTTGCTGCTTCTGTAGCTCGAAATATCTCTCCAGTCCTAGCTCTCTACCCCTTGGGTTTAACCACATCCAATTATTTTCTAAGACTCCATAAAGGATTCACTGCGCTCATAACAATAGGCTATCTCCTTGGGGCACTGGTTCATCTGCTTTCAAATACGTTATTGAAGAAAATTCATTCGTTTCAAAGATCCAGTATTTCTTACAAACTTTCTGGAAAATATTCCACCAAATGTTCTAACTTAGATATCCTCTTACTGCTGGCTTAATGATCAAAAGGAGTTAGAGAGCATGAAGCATTTTGAAGCTGAAGTGATTTAAATGCCTGTTCTGCCATATCCCTTGTTCTTGAATGTGTTCACTCACTTGCTGAATTTATAGAACCAATTTAGGAGAAGAACAATGTTTCTGCGTCCCCTAAGAAATTCCTCAAATTCCTCACAGTGACAATCAAAAGAAAATCTGATTTGCTCTTTGTGAGAGCATTTCTTATATACTCTCAGTAGCAGTAAAAGTTTTGATTTCTCTGGTTTCAAAAAGAAAATTACAAAATTTTTAAATTTCTTCTCCCTTTAAAAGCGTAGCTTAGCGCTCTGCAGTATATAAAAACACAATTAACTGCAGACAGAGTACCTTAAGGTGTGAACTTTGTAATCAGACAGACGTCGATTGAAATGTTAGCTCAGACATTTGCTAGCTCTGTGATTGTAGGTATTGCTTTTAAGAAATCTGACTCTCAGTTTTTCATCTGTAAAATGAGACCCAATGTTTAATGTTGTAAGTTTTAAATGAGATAATACATGCAATATACTTACAACAGTCCTTGGAGCATATGACATGCTCAGTAAACAATAGATGTCTGCTAACCTTTTAATTTTAGCTATTATTAACTAGCTCTTAACCTTTTAATTTTATCTCTAAAATTTGATGACTATTTAAAAAATATGACTAAAATATTAGTATTGCTCTTCAAAAAAAACGACCCATGATTTCTTGCTATCATTAAATATTCAGTGTTCCTATTCCCACACTAGGTTGATTCAAAGTAGGATCTAAACAAGGGCCACACATTAAAGTTGATTGACATTTGTCTTAACAGTTGTTCATCAGTAGGTTTATTTCTTTTTTCTTTTTTGAAAATTGGTTTCCATTTGTTTAAAAAATACATAACTAATTCTGTAACATTTCTCACATTCTTGTTTGTCTGGTTGTAACTGCCACAGTGTTATTGAAAATGTTAACTTAAAGAAATAAGAATTTAAAATTTAAATGAGGTAGTAATTTAGCAAGATCCAACCAGACTTTAAATTCTATGAGATCATGCTTTTTTCTTCTTTGCATCCTATGGGGTGTGAGGATATAGTGCTAGGCAAATAAGAAATACTTGTTGCTTGATTAATTATTCCTATAGTTTGAATATTTGTCCCCTCCAAAACTCATGTTGAAATGTAATCTCCAATGTGCAATATTGGAGAGGTGGGGCCTTTAAGAGGTGATGGGGTGATGAGGGCCCTGCCCTCATGAATGGACTAATTCATTCATGGATTAATGGGTTAATGGATTAATGGGTTGTCATGGCAGTGGGACTGGTGGCTTTCTAAGAGGAAGAAGAGAGAACGAGCACCTCAGCACACTCAGCTCCTGTCCATGCGATGCCCCTCACTGCCTCAAGACTCGTCGGAGAGTCCCCATCAGCAGGAAGGCTCTCTCCAGATGTTGCCTCTCAACCTGGGACTTCTCAGCCTCCGTAACTTTAAGAAATGCATTTATTTTCTTTATAAATTACCCAATTTCAGGTACTCTGTTATAAGCAACAGAAAACAGACTAATACAATTATTGAGAGAAATACCCCTGCATTTAACTAAAATATATTAACGTTTATATTAGAGATAAAGTAAGAATTAAGAGTTTCAAGGCCAGGCACGGTGGCTCACACCTGTAATCCCAGCACTTTGGGAGGCCGAGGATTAGCCAGGCGTGGTGGTGGGCACCTGTAGTCCCATCATGCCGAGATCATTCCACTGCACTCCAGTCTGGATGACAGAGCAAGACTCTGTCTCAAAAAAAAAAAAAAAAAAAAAAAAAATTAAGAGATTCAAAATTTGGTCTTGTTTTTGCCATCATTTTGCTAGTTTCACTCTGAAAAAAAATGATTAAATATTTCTAAGCTCAAGCTTGCCTTTTTTTTTTTTTTTTTTTTTTGGTCTCATTGATTTGCCATGAGAATGAGAAAATATATGAATGGTAATATAAATGCTAGTTAAATAGTAACTGTTATTCTTGTTGAATTAAAAATGCCTAAATACTTATATTTAATTTTTGACATCAGCAGTTAGATAAAAGACTCGATGGCCTTGCTGGTTGAAAAGACACCCTTATATTTTACAAATGGAAAATGATTTTTCCTACTTAGCTTCCAGGTCTATGTTTGCCATTATTGTGCAGTTTTATATGCCACATTATAATTGGAGAATGAACATTTTCCTGATTTTCTCACCAAGTGAGGATTCAGTTGCAATAATGATGATTGACTTGTATGGCAAAATGAGACCATAGACTTTGCCTTATGTACCCAGAACTCTTGATCAGGCCAGCTTCAGAGATCTTCTGAAAGAAGGGAGGACTCATCTCCATCCAAATAAAGCAATTGAGGAAGTATCAACAACTTTTTATCAAAGACTGAATTAATGAAATATTTACAGAAATAAATATACATGCATTTAAATACAAATGTCATTCCAAAAAATGTCATTCCAATGAATATGAAATACATTTGTAATAAGGGTCATTTGAAGTAAAAACAAGACCCTAATTTCAGTTTTAGCAAAGGCTCAATGAATGTGTAGTGTCTAGGCACCTAATATGTTTAATGGTTTAAAAAACAGCTTTTAAATTCCATTTAGGACTCATTTAGATTCACAATTAAGATATGTGTTATAATACTCGGAAAACTACAGCGAATGACCAGGAACAGTGTAGTTGCAGAATTACAGGAATGTTGAACACACAAGGCAGACTCTGCATGAAGGTATAGCTGGAGGTTTGCATCTACCTAATCTTTAGGTTTGGACATAAGGTCTTATTAATAAAGGAATAACAAGGCATACCTGCATATACAAATGAACCAGAGCAGTGATTCTCATCCTAGGGAGACGATTTAAAAAATACTAATATTCAGTTTTCGCCCAAGATGCATTACAACTCAGAATTTCTGGAGATATGGCCTAACATTTATTACTGTTAGTAAAAATGTTGGAATTCTTTCCCTTCAATTTTATCCTCAGTTCAAAATGGAGATGCTGACAAAATTAATTTTCAAAATATATATAACACTTGTAAATTACAATAGGTCAGGAAGGAAGCAAAATGAGGTAGCGGTTATTTTTGTGCCCTCTGTGAGCGCAGTTACAAACTCCAGACCAAACCATTGTTTGGGGTTTCAGCTCCTTGAAATGGCTTCTTTTCTCATCCAGAGATTACCTCCTTTCCAAGATTAGTGAAATTTAAAGACTATGTAGACAAGTTAGGTTTTCTAACAAGGGTGTTTTTTTTTTTTTTTCTTGAGACCTCTTTTATATGGAAAATATCTTAGGAAAGTCATTTAGTCAATAAAAAAATATTAAGGAAAGAATTTTTCATGATTCATCATAATGAGCAGAGTAAAAATAGGTAAAAATAATCTGGTACAAAATATCAATGTTTTTGACATTTTTTTCCTCAAGAATTGTTGAGAGAGTTTTAGATGTGTAAACCTGCTAGAAACAAAAGAGGTCTTTAGAAAATCTGTTTTTTTTTAAAGAATGGTTTATATCTGTGAACAGAAGAAAAATAAATGTTCTTTGTCTAACTTATTTCAAACTCTTGAGTTGTGGTTTATGGAAGTTAGAATATTTCACCATGTATCCTACAGCTTTGACTATTTTGAGTTATTTATTGTTACTGCCAGTATTAAAGTAAAAAGATGAATCAGTTAATAAGAAAAATTTTTAAAGTTGTAAATTTTCAGAGTTACGAGTTTTTGAAAAAACATGCAAATATCCTATTAGTTTTTTCTTTTCTTATTAAGTCATGATTCAATTACTCTTTGAAAACAATCATCATTTTTCCTTTATATTTCATTTACATTGTGTGCCCAATTATTTTTCATTATTGGTCAGACTTAACACATTCTTTTGAAAGGAGAATAGATAGATACTTCTCAAGGTCCTTCCAGACTTATATTTTAATAAATTTATGACTAAAATTAATCTTCTCCACACATTGGTGAGTTAATTCTCTTGATCTGCATGGCAGAAGGATAAGCACAACTTTGTCAGTTTCAAACTACTAAAGGCAGCTATAAAAGCGTAAGCATTTATTGAATGATCTGGATTCCATAGTATATAATCAGAAAATAGCTTTATTTTTCCACCACTATATATCACTGCTGATTTTTGGACTTCTCCTTTTCCACTATTTGACAGCATTTTTTTTTTAACAGATCTCTTAGTTTGTCAGTCATTAACAGTGTTTATTTATTTATCTATCTATCTATCTATTTATTTATTTATTTATTTATTTATTTATTTATTTTTGAGACGGAGTCTCGCTCTGTCGCCCGGGCTGGAGTGCAGTGGCCGGATCTCAGCTCACTGCAAGCTCCGCCTCCCGGGTTTACGCCATTCTCCTGCCTCAGCCTCCCGAGTAGCTGGGACTACAGGCGACCCTCACCTCGCCCGGCTAGTTTTTTGTATTTTTTTAGTAGAGACGGGGTTTCACCGGGTTTGCCAGGGTGGTCTCGATCTCCTGACCTCGTGATCCGCCCGTCTCGGCCTCCCAAAGTGCTGGGATTACAGGCTTGAGCCACCGAGCCCGGCCTTATTTATTTATTTTTTGAGATGGAATCTTGCTCTATTGCCCACGCTGGAGTCTGGTGGCAGGATCTCGGCTCACTGCAACGTCCGCCTCCCGGGTTCAAAGAGATTCTCCTGCCTCAGCCTCCTGAGTAGCTGGGACTACAGGCATGCACCACCATGCCCAGCCAACTTTTTGTATTTTTAGTAGAGATGCACTTTCACCATGTTGGCCAGGCTGGTCTCAAACGCCTGACCTCAGGTGATCCACCCACCTTAGCCTCCACAAATGCTGGGATTACAGGCGTAAGCCACGGCGCCCGGCCACCAAGTGTTTAAAAGTCCATTCTAAACCAGCATTCTAATCTTGCCTCCAGTTTAAAAATTTTTCCCTTTAGGCTTAGCATGGACTCTGTTTTTTTTTTTTTTTTTTTGAGATTGAATCTCGCTCTGTCGCCCAGGCTGGAGTGCAGTGCTGTGATCTCACTCACTGCAACCTCCACTTCTCGGGTTCATGCATTCTCCTGCCTCAGCCTCCAGCTGGACGCTGTTTCAGGAATTAGTGATGTGGGTGGGGACAGGTGAGGTGTTAACTCTTTTTTCTGTCTCCTTATTTCACATCCTCTTTCAGTTCCAGCTCACTACGCTGTTCTTGGCTCTTCCAGCGTCCAGGTCGGGGGCAGGGGTGTGATGAGAGGTAAAGAGGTTAAAAAGGAGGCAGTAAAAAGGGGTTAAGATCATGAACTCTTGAGTGAGAGACTTGGGGTCGGAGCCCCTACCACCCACTAGCTTGGTCACCTTGGTTATGTGTCTCCACAGTGTCCCTTCCTCACAATCCCAATAATGACTTTTTAAATAATGACTTATAGTCCTGAGAATCATATAAATTGATTTATGTAAAGCATTTACTCAGTAATTGTTAGGTGTTACTGGATATTTTATGGGATTCATTATTATTCTTTTTTTTCTGGGTCTTTCTTTCTTTCTTTCTTTCTTTCTTTCTTTCTTTCTTTCTTTCTTTCTTTCTTTCTTTCTTTCTTTCTTTTTCTTTCTTTCTCTCCTTCCTTCCTTCCTTCTTTTTCTTTCTTTCTTTCCTTCTCTCTCTGTTTCCCTCCCTCCCTCCCTCCCTTCCTTCTTTCCTTCCTTTCTTCCTTCCTTTTTTTTTTTTTTTTTTTGAGATGAACTCTTATTCTGTTGCCCAGGCTGGAGTGCAGTGGCATAATCTTGTCTCACTGCAACCTCTGCCTCCTGGGTTCAAGCGATTCTTCTGCCTCAACCTCCCGAGTAGCTGGTATTACGGGCATGTGCCACCATGCCTGGCTAAGTTTTTGTATTTTTAGTACAGACGGGGCTTCACCAGGTTGGCCAGGTTGGTCTCGAACTCCTGACCTCAAGTGACCCACCTACCTCGGCCTCCCAAAGTGCTGGGATTACAGGCATAAGCCGCTGTGTCTGGCCTGGGGCTGTTTTACCAATGCCGATTACCTTGGCAGGTGTTCATCACTAGTTCTCTTTTGTGGGATGGTTTTCTGTGTTCTCTGCCTTCCTCTCCGCCCACAGGGATCTTTGCACTGTAGTTTCCTGGTGTTTGTAATGCTCTTACTGGCTGACCTCAGTTCTTACCCTGCTAGACTCATGCAGTTTCCTTCCCAGAGCAGGCAAAATGATGGAAAATGGGAAAATTCATGCATCTAGGGCCAGCTAAATGCTGGAGGTGTAGGCCATTTTGCCTGTAAGTGTCTGTTCTTGCTCTACCATTATGGGCTGTTCCAGTGGTCTCCTGCTTACAGATTCCTTTAGAGTGCCTTCATTTCTTCATGCATGGAGAAATACCTGGAGACATGTCAGAGCTTCCCCAAATACTCTCATCAATTTGCCTACAGAGTGTTGCCACTCAGCAAACTTCCACCTAAGGAGTGAACTATCTCTTGGAGAAAACTTTCATCTCTGAGTGGTCCTCTTAGGGTCCCCTTTCCTTGGCTTGCTTTTAGGGAAACACACCCCTGTCCTCTCATGTAGGTGAAGGGAGACACCATGGTATTCTCTTCCTTTAATTCATTTCAAAAACTCCCCCTCTTCAGTGAATCTCTAATCTTCTCCTAAGTAATCACTGTGTACATTTGCAAGCTTATATTTTACTAGACAAGATGTATACCAAAGGAATAATCTACACGTAATTTGTGGATTGCAATTGTTGTGTGGCATATGGATTTCTGACTCCCCTCCCCTCATCTCCCCACCACATGTCTCATGTGAAGACTGACTCTTATTGAGAGCCAGAATACAAGGCTGTGGCAAATTTGATTCAAAAAGGAGACAGATATTCTTTAGTACAATAAAGTGCAAACAATATACTAATATGTGGTAGTATGAAGAAGCTAATGGCCTTATACCGAAAATGTAAAAGACCGACCTTAATGAAGATTTTTTTCTCTTCTCTCTTCTGCCTTCAGCAACTGAAAATCTCTGCAACAACTTGGCAATGGAATGTGAAGGAGCCGAACAAGGAAGGACCAGACGACTGACTCATGGGGTTTGGTTGAAGGAGATGAGGGCAAGGAGAAAAGGGATATGAAGAGGGTTGTAGAGGCTGTGGGAGGAAGGAGATAGAAAAGGCCTTCGGCAAAGATGCTTTTCTGCCTACATCTATGTTGGCCATATGGGGATGCCATAAATACCTTGAACACTGGAGGAGCTAGGTGTGGCACCAGACATCAAGATGGCCCTTAAGGATTCTAGCCTCCTGGTATTCATGTTCTTATATAGTCTCCTCCAACATTGAAAAGGGCTGACCTGTGTAACCAATAGGATATTGTGGGAATGATGGAGTTTGTCTTTTGAGGCTAGATCATGAAAGACATGTGGTTCTTGGACCACTTAATCATGGAGAAGACGGCTGCCATGTTGTGAAGACTCTCAAGCAGCTCTGTGGAGAGGTCCATAGGTGAGGAACTGAGACCCCCCTCCAAGTGAGCAATCTTGGAGGTGGATCCTTTCCTCTCATTCAGGCCTTCAGA
The DNA here is from genome assembly GCF_037993035.2 of Macaca fascicularis. Taxonomy (NCBI): domain Eukaryota; kingdom Metazoa; phylum Chordata; class Mammalia; order Primates; family Cercopithecidae; genus Macaca; species Macaca fascicularis. The sequence continues at coordinate 105,452,628 of NC_088380.1, forward strand.
TGACTACAGCCTGGGCTGGTATCTTGACTACAACCTTATGGGGAACCCTAAGGCAACACCAGCTAAGATTCTCCTGAATTCCTCACCCGAAGAAACTATGAGATAATAAATCTGTGTTGGTTTAAGCCACTGTGTATTGAGATAACTAATTATGTGGCAATAGAAAACTAATACGCTAAGAGATGAATTAGAGAATCTACTCCAAGATTCCACTGTCCATTTGTTTATTCTTTTAAATTCTGTGTCTGCCTGACTGGCCCACAAGACTCTAGGATTATCAAGTATACTACCCTACCCTTACATAATAAAGCGTGTAGGCTGGGTGAGGTGGCTTATGCTGGTAATCCTAGTGCTTTGGAAGGCTGAGGTGGGAGGATTACTTGAGGCCACGAGATCAAGATCAGCCTGGGCAACATCGTGAGGCCAGGAGATCAAGACCAGCCTGGGTGACGGAGTCAGACTCTGTCTCTGGAAGTAAGCAAACAGATAGTTAAATAAATAAATAAAATAAAGGGTGTGGTGTTTTGGTTACAATTTTAAGTGCCGAAAGGAGAAATATAAGATACAATGAAATGATATAACTCATTAACACTCTTATTATTTACGTGTAAAAGTAACTAAATACAGTTGTGAGATACTGAATAATATGAGTAAAATTATATGGTGTGCACCTGTCATACAGTCATCAGTTCCACATGCTCCTGCTGAAAATAGCTGAGCCCTTAGTTCCTCGGTACCATTGACCTTTTCTTTAAAAAAAAAAAAAACATTAAATCTATTTCTACTGTAATTTGCTATCACATATTGTCTCCTCTCCCTTTTAAAAACAACGTTATTTCTCTCTCTTTTTATAATAGAGTATTCTGAAATCTTCTGTTTGTATTCTACATTGCAGCTTCATTTCAAATCCAAATCCTTACAATTGGCATTGCTTAGCAAATTAACAATGATATACTTCGGTAGATATCTTGTTATGATTGCTATTGTTTTATGTAACAATTTGGCAATTGCATAAAAAGACATGTATCAATGATTCTAATAATTGAAATGCCATTTCCAGTTCCCCTTTAAGTGGAGGAAAACCTATTCAAATTAATTCATTTTAAAAAACCCCACTGTTGCAAGGCAATTTTAACAGAATGATACCACTATCTCCCTTGCTCAGAGGTTGCTATTTACATATTTAACATCCTGAATCTCTAAAGGGAGTTCAATATCATGTAAGCATTAGCATAAGGCAAGCATGTGAACCAGATACATCTACCTATCGCTTTTTACTTGGTGTTTTTCCTCCTTTAACTTTGTCATCAAACTCAGAAACCGTCAGCTTCTGGCGCCCTCTTGTGGACAAATGCTCCTACTGTTTTTGGCAGCTCCCTTGTTTAGGGAAGTTTGAAAAAACGAATCATTTTCCTATTTATTTACGCAAAATAATTTGGATTTCTGAAATAGTGTGGCATTTGTTGCTCAGTTACAGAATTGGGGAACTGAGAGAAATTTCTGTTAAAGCAAGCATAAAACACTGAAAAAAAAACCACTCCCGATAAAGCAATGAAATTCCTACTACATTTTTGATTTGTTAGATGGGATTGTTGGTTCTAACTTGTATTGATAATAATTAATTGCAAGAATACCAATCATGTCTGCTTCCTTCCTTCTCAATTTAGGACTTGACTAACGGGGAGGCTTCCATTCAGCATTTGTTTTCCCAGCTCCAGGGTCAGGACTCACCGTGATCACTGGAGCCCCGGCGGTCTGCTACTGCAGGATGGGTCCTCCAACACAATTCCATAACCCATCCTACTGCCATTCCTTTCCTAGCGTCTCCTACAACAGTGTTCTCCTTTGGCCCATCCTCCTCATCCTGTCCTCCACTGACACATTAATTTTCCTTCTTGTGTTCAGGAAAGCTTAATTGAGCATCAGTGGGCATTTAAGATGAGCTGGAGTCTGAGTAACTAACAGTAGAGGGATTAGCACAGTGCTAATGTGATAATAGGGCTTAATGAGTCAGGGTATAACCCATGCCCAGACCATACAAAGCTAGGAAAAAAATTAGGCTCATAGCAGTGGTCATGTAAATTATTTCTTTGACTGTATACCTGCCTTTGTGAGATCTCCAGCCGCTTCCAGGTGTCCCTATCTCAACTATTTCTGGGAGTTCCTGTAAATTCCCATAGGTGTTCAAACAGTTTTCTTGGCCACCACACAAACACTTTCCTTTCTTTAGCTGGACTCTAGGAGATGCAGGCTGCCACGTGTTGCTTGTTTGTGTATATGTAGGTGTCTCATGAATGTGTTGCCCTGAGGTGGCTGCTCTTGCCTTGTTAAGGCCAGCTGAGGTCACTGGGGCAATGCTCTGTGTTGAGACATGTCTTGGTCACTGCTGATGTGCTAGTGCTCTAGGTATGTCAAGGCTTCGCCAAGTTTTTTGACTTTTTAGATCTGTATTGGCTTCATTTCCAAATGCGAAAAAATCCCACTCTTGTTCTATAGTCTTCCAAAGTTCAAAAGTAGTGCTGTTTTGTGTGCTCAGTATCTCTCAGACCTTTGAGCTAGGCAGCTGTCTTATATTTCTGCCAAAGGCTCCTCCCCTCGGGTTCCCGGAGAGACAGAAGGAAGAGAGAGCCTATGAGGAAGAGAGGAAGTCACAGAACGAGATGAGACACACTCGCTTTATATCACTCCTCGCACTCTTTTACTCAGGGCATTTTTATTAGATGAAACAGTAAACATCACTTCTCTTTCTTTGCTCTAAGGCTATTTTTAATTTTCTCAAACTGATTCCTTGTGGCTCTGATTCATCCATTCTCCAGAAATGCTCAGGCACGTCTGCATCTAGGAAGAATGCAACTTAGGTGTGTGTGGGATTCTCTCCATATTAGTTAATGGTGACAAAGGCGATAGTGGACAGTGGTGACCAGGTTATGAGGAGGGAAGGAACCTCTTTAGAGGAAAAATATTGGCAGCCCTCATATTTCTAAAATATTGCAGAAATTGCTCTTTTGGGGGGAGTACATCCATGAAAACTTTCAGTACAGTTTCAAAAGTGCTTGAATGTATCATGAGAGCATAATACTAAAAATCTCACACTCTTCTGTCTTATAAAGTACTCCCACTTTGTGATGTGTTCAGCAAACATGCCAAATTATTATTAAGCTCATCGTTTACAAATACTAAAGTTATAAGACACCTAATGGCCAAACAAATGCATATATAAGTAAATAGGCATTACCTAAAGGCATTATCTGTTATTAGAATCATCGGTACATATCCTTTTATGCAATTGCCAAATTGCCAGATTATTACATAAAACAATAGAAAGCATAACAAGGTATGCTAATTTGACTGCTTAGCTAGAAATTTGCATAAAGACATTTTTGTTTCTTCTATTTTGCAAGGTAATTATATTAAAATGCTCCCACCTCCCCATTTCTGCTGCTCACATTTTATGGCCCAAAAATACAAAAACAGATTCTCCTGATATTTACAGTATTGCGAAGTGGAGGCAACCTATTTAGTTTTGAACTCAGATGCCCCAATTTTCTAGCTGAATCGCCTAGGACGAGTTCTCTCAATAGTCTGAGCCTCAATTTCCTGATGTTAGGACATTGGATAAATAACACTAGTGGTACCTACCTTATAGGTGGCAAGACTTAACTGAGTTCATCAATAAAACGAAGGACAGTTACTAAGGCAAAATAAAACTTTTCTCCCTATATAAAAGTAAGTTTTTGTATGTCAGTTATTCCTCAATAAAGCTGTTAACTAAAATGAGAGACGTTTTTAAAATGAAAGTTGTCTTACTGGAAGAAAATGTTAAGTTCGACTCCTGAAAAATCTTAGCTTTCTTTCAAAGAAGGTAAAGTTCTGAGAAAGACAGGAGGGCTGTGCTTCCTGCTGCATAGTGTGGAATGCAGGAAGAGTATTCCTGGAATGAGTATCTGGGGGCAACATGAGTGGGGACCATAAAGCGTCCCTTCTGATGAATTTGTATCATCACTTTACTCTTTCACTTGAGCCAGCACTGACCAATACAGTAGCCACTGGCCACACATGGCTATTGAGCACTTGTAATGTGTCTAAGCTGAATTGAGATGTAGTGTCAGTATAAAATGCACACCAGATTTTGAAGACTTTATATTAAAAAAGAATGTGAAATAGTTTATTAAAAGTTTAAAAACATTGATTACATGTTAAATCGGTAATATTTTATATACCTATTTTTAAAAAGAAATATGTTATAAGTTATTTTTGCCTGTTTCTTTTTACTTTTTAAATTGTGACTGCTAGGAAACTTAAAATTATATATGTATTTTGAATTAGATTTTTATCAAACAGTGCTGTGAGCCACATACATTTTCACCTTTCCTTGATGACCCGAAGATACACAGAGAGGGCATACTTTCTGGAAGACTGGATTTAGACCTTATGACTTTAAATCTGGACACCATCAATAAATAGCTGTATGATCATGGACAGGCATGTTAATGTCAGAATCTCAGGATTTTGTATTTTTTATTTTTTCCAGAAGCAGAAGGGTGATATTATTATGTGAGTCCACAAATAGAGTTGTGCAAGAAATACAGGTTTATTTTTTCATAACTGGAGTTAATTTCTATTATGAATGTCTAATTTATCTATTAAGGAAAACAATCTCAGTTAATTCAGGTTCACTTAGCCCATATACACAAAATCTTCCCTCTTCCTTGAATAGCCCTAAGGTAAGGAGGCAAAGAGTATTTGATCCTGGGTGTTGTCATCTATCTCTCCTAGGGACATTCTCTTGACTGCCTGGGGTTTAGTCATCATCACTGCTGTTTCTTTCTCATTCCCACTGCAAGGCCTCATTAGGAATCCTAGTTCTCTTTTCCATAACAGATCCAATGTGGGATTTATGGAAAACAGTCCCCAAGCTACAGAACATACTTCATAGGTGTATTAAGAAGAATAAACAAGGTGATCCTTCTGAAGTGCTTAGTACAATGCCTGATATAAATGAAGCCTCTAATAAAAGTAGTTAATATTACTAATGCTGTTGATGCAGATGTTCTGGCTTTCAGGCAGTGCACTTTGAGTTTCTAGAAATTTAGCTGCCAGAAAAGAGGTGAGTAAGGGTGTCATTTTCTGTTGCTTCTTTTTCAGTAGTTCTGAGCTAGGAGAGCAAATGTATACACTGAGGGGAACAGTGCAGTGTTGAGGGGGTTGAGGTTTGGGGACAAAACAAAACATTAGTCTACAATTACTCCCTGGTTTTGATCAAGAGTTTAGCAGCTAGGATTGGTGCTGGGAAGACACCATCACATGTGGGTGGTGGTAGTTGGGTGAAGACTGGTAGACCTTCTAACATTGGAGGGTACCATGGCAGAAATAACAATACCACAAACATCTACTAAGTGTCTCTGACATGTCAATAATGTGATAGGTGGTGTGGAGGATACACAAGAAGTGGAAGTCATAGTCCATGTATTTGAATAACTTACAACTGGATAAACACAAAATCCACATTGCATTTCTAGAATGAGTGATGAGGATAAGTTGGAAGGCTGACTGTTTCTGCATGATCTTGTGTGATGGCGATGCTTTGGTGGAGATGTCAAAGCTCAGGATTAATACTAAAATGTTGGCTGGGCGCAGTGGCTCGCGCCTGTAATCCCAGCACTTTGGGAGGCTGAGGCGGGCGGATCACCTGAAGTTGGGAGTTTGAGACTAGCCTGACCAACATGGAGTAACCCCCCATCTCTACTAAAAATACAAAGTTAGCTGGGCATGGTGGCACTTGGGAGGCTGAGGCAGGAGAATTGCTTGAACTTGGGAGGCGGAGGTTGCAGTGAGCCAAGATCGTGCCATTGCATTCCAGCCTGGGCAACAAGAGCAAAACTCCATCTCAAAGACAAACAAACAAACAAACAACCTAAAATGTCAGATATAGAAACTCAATTTGTTAGTGCTCTTTGAGCCAATATGGCTACCAGCAACTTATTCTCTGGGCAATATGATGGATAATCAGAATATTGATGTATTTACAGTGAAGGATATTCCTTTCAAGAGAGGAGAATGCTTGCACAAAATTTAGTGACAGCTAATACCCACCAGAAGATAAAATAAATAAGTTCTTTAATTTTCATTAATATTCATTTATTGACATTCATTTTATCATCTGGTGAATTCTAGCTGATACTAAAAATTAATTTAAGTTTATAGAACAAATTCTTTAGCATCAAAAATTTTATCGACTAATTACATTAAAAATATGCAGATTGGGGAAAGACTACCGATATTAAAATGTTAGCAGTTACATTCTCTCATATTAAGAAATCTTATATCAGTTTGAGGAAAGGCAGTGTTTTGCAAAAGCATGGTTTGAAAACCACTGCTACAAATATTGAATGATTTAACACTGTCTTGATGATTCTCTGTTTTGCACTCATATTTATTAAGGGGTTAAGACATGATCTGACCTTTGAATGAGGTATTAGATTTGGATTAGAATTAAGAAATAGGACCTATAAGCCAGAGAATGAATAAAGTGTAGGTGAAAGGAGATGCGCAGACAGGCTTTTAGTAGAACGCAGAGAGGAATCAAATTAGAGACTAACAGGAGGGAATGTTGTCTGGAGGCTGATTTGATAGACGATGTATCATATAGACAATTTGATAGATGATGTATCATATTAAATTGCAAAGTGGCATGAAGAGAATGATGCTTGTCAGAAGAAACCTGAGCTAAAAGTTTTTCACCTCATGAGTTCCGTTTCCAAAATGTTAAAGTCTCAGATCATAAAGAGCGGTTATTTTGGCCAGGCACGGTGGCTCAAGCCTGTAATCCCAGCACTTTGGGAGGCCGAGACTGGCGGATCACGAGGTCAGGAGATCGAGACCATCCTGGCTAACACGGTGAAACCCCGTCTCTACTAAAAAATACAAAATACTAGCTGGGCGAGGTGAGGGGCGCCTGTAGTCCCGGCTACTTGGGAGGCTGAGGCAGGAGAATGGTGTAAACCCGGGAGGCAGAGCTTGCAGTGAGCTGAGATCCAGCCACTGCACTCCAGCCTGGGCGACAGAGCGAGACTCAGTCTCAAAAAAAAAAAAAAAAAAAAAAAAAAGAGTGGTTATTTTGTGTTTAACTTCTCAAGCACTTCTTAGGAGTCACCTTAAAAGCAGTTTTTTAAAACATTGTTTAGAGAATCAGCTATTTTGAGTTATTATACAAGCTATAAATGTCTGATTTTAAAACCCCCTTTGCCTCTCAAAGCTGTCGTTTTTAGATAATTTTTTAATAGGCTCTGAGGTAGAAGGTAGCATATGCTGCTAACACACCTAATCTAGAGTTATTACCCAATCTTCTGGTTTCAATAGTTCCTCCCGATCTCTTCTAAATTTCATTTCATAAAATCAAATTGAGTTATAGGATATTAAAACTGCAAGGGATCTTCATTCACATGGTTATATCTTTGTGGTTTTTATTTTTTTGTTTTGAATTCTTGAAAGGATTAAAAGAAATACAATACAAAGTAATCTTTGTTTTTCTAGGTGTTTCCTAGGGACTACAGCAACATTATAATCTGGTCAAATTTCAACATTCTTCTTATGCGCTGTATCTAGAGTTAGAACTTGTGTACTTTTCTGGCATCTGGATAAAGATTGCTTTATCCAGTCCTTTACTTACTAATTTTGCACTCGATTGTATAGAGTCCATCCTCCAGACAAATGAACAGAATATGGGATATATATTTTCATGTCATAATTTTGGTCAATGTAGCAATACTGCTTCTCTGCCTTCACTGTGTATTCTTCAGTGCCAACTTGGCTAGGCCACAGGACCCGAATATTTGGTCAAACACTAGTCTAGATGTTGCTGTGAAGGTATTTTTTAGATAGAATGAACATTTAAATCAGTGGACTTTGAGTACAGTAGATTACCCTCCATAATGTGGGTGGACCTCCCTCTATCAGGTTAAGGCCTGAAGAGCAAAAATACCGACTCCATGAGGAAGAGGAAGAGGAAGTTCTGCCTGCCACCTGCCTTCAGATTTGAGCTGCAACACCAACTCTTCTTGGTGCCCAGCCTGCTAGCATACCCTGCAGATTTGGGACTTGCCAGCCTACACAATTGCATGAGCCAATTTCTTAAAATAAATCTCTCTTTCCATATATATATTTCCTATTTGTTCTCTTTCTCTGGAGAGCCCTGGCTAGTACAATCAGTCAAGTATGATTAATGATCTACCTCTGGCCAAAATTCATCACTATTCCTACAGGTTAGAGTTTAATGTAAAAGTATGAGACTAAAGTCACATTTCATAGTTGCAGAAATCAGTCTTCATGAATAAAGAGAATAAAAATGGAAACCCCAAAACGAGAAGAGAATTTACTCTACATGATCTTATTATTGCTCAAGAACTCACCCCTTCAAGTAAGAGAATATTTCTCAGTATCAGGGGTTAGTTACCGTTGGAAGCAGATTCAGGTTTTGCCTGCACAGTTTGGGGACCTTTCTTTAAGAAGTTAATACAAAAGTACTAAAATGAAATTAGGTATGAAGTGAATATTTATATAGATTGAGAAAAAGAATCATAACAATTTACAAAATTTTAAAAGCTGAAAAATACTGTAAACACAACAAAATCCAGAAAGGAAATGCATACTTTTAATTAATATATATACTTAGTATATATCAATATGTATAATTAATATATACTTTTAATTGCCTAATCGATGTTTATTACTCTCTCCTCCTCCAGTTTTTGGTGTATATTTTTGGTTGCCCCTTCAGAATAGAAAGGCAATTTAGTTCATACATTTCAAACTATGTTTCTCCTCCATTACCAGTAAACTTCTGCATTAGTCCAGTCTCACATTGCTAGAAAAAAATACCTGAGACTGGGTAATTAATAAAGAAAAGCAGGAGGAAGAGAGAAAGAGTGGGGAGTTGCTATACACTTTTTAACAACAAGATCTTGTGAGAACTCTATCACGAGAACAGCACCAAAGGGGGAAATCCGCCCCCCTGATCCAGTCACCTCCCTCCAGGCCCCACCTCCAACACTGGGAGTTACAATTCCACATGAATTTGGGCAGGGCCACAGATCCAAACCATATCAACTTCCATGCCAGATACTGTAAGACACACTCACATGGAGATAGGACCTCCGGTCTGAGCCTTTATGTGACCACATTGTATGAATGTGTGCAGCGTTTCCAGGAAAGATGTATTTTTGAAAGCCTTTTCTGTATGACTGGCAGTAACTTAACTATATATTGAAGCAGCTGCAAACCACATAAATATATGCCACATGACCTTAAATGTAGCCTTAAGCAGATCCTAAAAATGCCATGGCCACGTCAATACCACTCTACCTGAGGAGACAGGCAATGGGAGGAAACTCACAGTGGAAAGAGACAGAGGTCATCCTAAGAGAAAGTATCTCCATTTGGTAAATTTACAGAACCTTATGATTATGTGAATGTGGCCTTGGAAAGGACCTGGGGAAATGAGAGATCCCAAAGCTTCAGCACTGGCTACTGTAGATACATCACACCCGTCTCTTTTCACACTTCAAGATAATTTTTTAAAGACTCATTTAATAATATATATTCCTGCTACTGGAATTATTGTGTGAAATTTTCCGTAATTAACTGTAAATATTTATACTGTGAGTATGGGAACTCCACGTGAATAGAAATGAAATATCTTTAAATCACACATTTGCAATGAATATTTCAGAGCAGTGTAATTGAATCTTGTGTGTAATTATGACAGACATACAAAAATAGTTCTCTCTTTAAAGAATGTCTTTTTGTTTTTTGTCCTAGAAGGGCACAGGAAAGGAGCAAGAAAAAAGTTAAACAGGTTTTGTCAGGGGAGGTTGACTTTAGAACAAAATACGTAGTGAAGCCATTCATAGTTAGAAATTATTTCAAAAGAAAATTGCCGTTGGCTTTCAAATGGAAATTTCAGGAAGAAAATGTTAATAAAAATGTAATGGTTATAATGGCAACCCTAATGATGGTGATGTTATGTGTGTGTTATTATATGAATGATTATCATAATCTATGACACCTATTTTAGTACATTAAGAGCTGGAATGGAGTGGTGCTTATGAGGTCATGATTTATTCTCTCTTCCTTAGCTCTTTGAAATGACTTTGCTATTATTTCTAAATTCTCATTCTATAATAGGGCCATGCACATCTGACACAAAGAATCAGATTGAAAGGAACATTAAGTCAGCTTCAATTCCTCTTTCATTATTCACAGGACTAAAGACTCTTCCAGTTAAAATCAGTTCTTTGGCATCTTCTTATTGATTCTGAAAAAGGCTTATATATAAATTTATATAGGAATCTGTGGCAGCCCGGTGCTTTGATTTCCCTCTTTCCAAACTCTTCCTTTCGACACTAATGTCCTTATATAGCCCCCCACCACTAGGACTCTGGGTTTGGTCATGTAACTTGCTGTGGTTATCAGTGGACATCAGCCAGTGTGACACAAGCAAGGCTTGTTGAGGGCTTTCACATTCAAGTTGTCTTCTTAGAAAACTCCATCTTGGAACCCAGATATTGTGCTGTAAGAAAGTACAGGCTATATCACTAAAGAGAAACACCATGTGGAATATCCCTGCACGTCCTCACTCAAATCTCATGTCGAATTGTAATTCCCCTTGTGTTGGCCGAGGGACCTGTTGGAAGGTGATTGAATCATGGGGGCAGTTTCCCCTTGCTGTTCTTGTGATAGTGAGTGAGTTCTCAAGAGATCTGGTTGTTTGAAAGTGTGTAGCACTTCCGCCTTTGCACGTGCTCTGTCTTTCCTGTTGCCATGTGAAGATGTGCTTGCTTCCCCTTCATATTCTGTCACGATTATAAGTTTCTTGAGTCCTCCCCAGCCATGCTTCCTGTACAGCCTGTGAAACTGTGAGTCGATTAAATCTCTTTTCTTCATAAACTAGCCAGTCGCATGTAGTTCTTTATAGCAGTGTGAGAACAGACTAATATAGGTCCCCAAGGGTGAGACAACACACGAAGAGAGAGACTATTTGAACGAAAACCAAAGTGCCCCAGCCAAGTTTCCAGTTGAGTGTAGTCATGTTAGAGACCTCAGTTATCAATACATGGAACAGAACAACCCAGTGAACACAGAGAAATGTGAAAAATAATATAGCATTGTGCTTTTAAACCAGTAGAATCCCCAGGGAATGCTTATGTTTCATAAATCCACCCCTAAGTATTACCTTTGGATTACTTACCAATTTCAGGACTTCTCTGAAAATGTGCAAAGATTTTTGTCATTGCCACTTAACTAAAAAATACTTAACAGGACATCTCTTCAGGACACAGCAAACATTTCCTCCAACAAATTTCATGTTTACTTAGTCTATAAAAGTTGCTTAAAATTACCAAAAATTCAGATTTTCTAGTTTTAACAAATTGGCACAGTGACTGTATGTATTTCTGTTGTTTTCCCTTCAAATGTTATGCATTTTGGAATGAACACAGTCTCTATAATGGATGGAAATTAAGATAGAGATCTATGATTCAAAATGAAAGATGCTCATACTTTTGAAATTTGAAGGGATCTTAGAGATTATTTTAAAATGTTGGGATTACAGACCTACTTGAGAATCTGAAGTAATGGATATTTTTCCCAGAAAAATGCATATGCTCTGGTGTGTTCACAATACATACCCAGAATCACAGAATCTTAGTGTTTTTAGATCTCTTGAAGCCCATCAGTATACTCCAGTCTAATAGGGGGAAAACCTGGATCTGGTCTGTCCATTTCTCTTCACTTTATTCATAAAGTTATCAAGCCAAGGTGACATATTGAACTAGTAGTAGATCTAGGATTATAAGTAACAACTTTTACCTTAATAAGCTACTGTTCCCTATGTCTTCTCTGATTTCTTTCTTTCTCCCATACCACCATCATAAAACAGATAACTTACTAGTTTCCAAGTCTCATTAACAGGAATAGTTTTGGATAGACCATACAGTGTAATGGTCAAAAGCATAGACTTTGGAGTCGAGTCCTGGCTTTGTTTCAAACTTTAGTTATAGTTCAGTCTTTCTTTCTTTTTTATTTTGTGATAATTTTTATTGTGTATAATCAAGGTATACAACATGATATTATGGGATACATATAGATGGTGAAATGGTTACTATAGTAAAGTAAATTGGCATATCCATTGCCTTACATTGTTACCCATTTGTGTGTGTGTGTGTGTGTGAGTGAGGAGTAGCTGAGTCTACTCATTTAGCATGAATCCCATATACAGTACAATTTTATTACCTATAGTCCTCATGTTGTACCTTGGATCTCTAGACTTGTTCATCCTACATATCTGCTACTTTACATTCTCTTACCTATACCTCCAATTCTCTCTCCACCCTCACAGGGGTAACTTCTGTTTTGTTTTCTTTGTATATTTGATTTTTTTTTATTTCACATACTAGTGAAATCATGCTATATTTTTCTTTCTGTGTCTAGCTTATTTCACTTAGAATAATGTCCTCCAAGCCTATCCATGTTGTGATAAATGACAATATTTCATTCCTTTTTTTGGGCTGTATAATATTCCATTAACATACGTACCACCAATTATCCATCTGTTCGTCAATGGACACCTAGGTTGTTTCTATAACTTGGTTATTGTGAATAATGCTGCAATGAACAAGGGAGTGTGCAGATATCTTTACAAGGTAGTGATTTAATTTCCTTTGAGTATATGTGCAGAAGAGAGATTGCTGGTCTGTTTTTAATTTCTTTAGAAACCTCCATACTATTTTCATAATGGGTGTACCAATCTACATTCCTACCAACAGAGTACAAGAGTTCCCTTTTCTCCACACCCTAGTCAACTTTTGTTATCTTTTGACTTTTTTTTCTCCTCCTTCTTTCTCCCCTCTTTTGACTTTTTGATAATAGCCATCCTAACAGATGTCACATAGTGTCTCATAATAATTTGATTTGCATTTCCTTGATAATTAATGATGTTGAACACCTTTTCCTATACCTGTTGGCCATTTTTATATCTTCTTTGGAGAAATGTCTCTTCAAGTCCCTTGTCCATCTTTTAATCAACTTATTTTATTTTATTTTAATTAAGAGACAGAATCTCACTCTGTCATCCAGGCTGGAGTATGGTGGTGTGATCTTGGCTCACTGCAGCCTTGATTTCCTGGGCCCAAGTGGTTCTCCCAGCTCAGCCTCCCTAGTGGCTGGGATTTCAGACTCACACCACCATGCCCAGCTTTTTACAAGTATTTTGGAGAGACAGGGTCTTTCTACATTGCCTAGAGGTGTCTCAAACCCCTGACCTCAGGTGATCCTACCCTCTTTGGCCTCCCAAAGTGTTGGGATTACAGGCATGAGCCACCAAACCTGGCCTAAGTAGGTTATTTGGTTTTCCACTATTGAGTTGTATACATTTTGGATACTAACTTCTTATCATATATATTGCTTGCAAATATTTTTTCCCATTCCATAGGCTGCCATTTCATTTTGCTGACCATTCCCTTTGTTGTGCAGAAGCTTTTAGTTTTATGTAGTCTCATTTATTTATTTTCGCTTTTGTGTCCTGAGCTTTTGGTGTGATACAAAAAAAAAAAAAAAAAAAAAATCATTTCCAAAACCAGTGTCCAGGAGATTTTTCTCTACATTATCTTCTAGCAGTTCTACACTTTCTTGACTTATATTTAATTCTTTAATCTACTTTGAGGTAATTTTTGTATAAGGTACTTAAGGGTCCAGTTTCATTCTTTTTTACATGAAAATTCTGTTTTCCCAGCACCATTTATTAAAGAGACCATCCTTTCCCTATTGTGTCCTCTTGGTGCCCTTGTCAAAAATTAGTTGATTGTAAATGTTTGAATTTATTTCTGGGGTCTCTATTTTATTCTCCTGGTCGATGTGTCTGTTTTTATGCTAGCACTATACTCTTGATTACCACAAATTTGTAACATAATTTAAAAACAGGAAGTGTGATGCCACTAACTTTTTCTTTCCCAGAATTCTTTTGGCTCTTTTGGGTATTTTGTGGTTCCATATGAATTTAAGAAAAATTCATATGGAATTTGAAGAATGCAATTGGGGTTTGATAGGAATAATGTTAAACCTCTATATTGCTTTGCTCAGTATGTAATTCTAACAATATGAATTTTCTGATCCATGAGCACAGGATATATTTCCATTTATTTGTGTCTTTTGTTCATCAATGTTTTATAGTTTTCAGCATATATATATATAAATAAAATATCTAAATATATATATATATATATATATATATATATATATTTTTTTTTTTTTTTTTTTTGAGTCAGAGTCTCACTCTGTCACCCAGACTGGAGTGCAGTGGCATGATCTCAGCTCACAGCAACTCCTGCTTCCCAGGTTCAAGTGATTCTACCTGACCCTCCCTAGTAGCTGGGATTACAAGCATGTGCCATCACTCCAGGCTAATTTTTATATTTTGGTAGAGATGGGGTTTCGCCATGTTGGCCAGGCTGGTCTCGAACCCCTGACTTCAAGTGATCTGCCCACTTAGGCCTCCCAAAGTGTTAAGATTACAGGCATGAGCCACTGTGCCCAGGCAGTATACAGATCTTTTACCTCCTTGGTTAAATTTATTCCCAGGTATTGTTTTGATGCTATCACAAATGGAATTGATTTCTTGATTTTGTTTGCAATTTTTTTTTCTTTTTTTTTGAGATGGAGCCTCGCTCTGTTGCCCAGGCCGGAGTGCAGTGGGGCGATCTCGGCTCACTGCAAGCTCCACCTCCTGGGTTGCTTTTTGTGTATAAACGTGCTACTGATTTTCATATGTCGATTTTGTATCCTGCAACTTTACTAAATTCATTTTTAGTAACAGTTCTAACAGTTTTTCTTTTTGGTGTGGAGTCTTTTTTTTTTTTAACTTATGAGATTTTGTCATCTGCAAATAGAGATAATTTCACTTCTTCCTTTCAGATTTGGATGTCCTTCCTTCCTTCCTTCCTTCCTTCCTTCCTTCCTTTCTTTCTTTCTTTCTTTCTTTCTTTCTTTCTTTCTTTCTTTCTTTCTTTCTTTCTTTCTTTCTTTCTTTCTTTCTTTCTTTCTTTCTTTCTCTTTCTTTCTTTCTTTCTTTCTTTCTTTCTTTCTTTCTTTCTTTCTTTCTTTCTTTCTTTCTTTCTATTTTTTGTCTGATTGCTCTTGCTAGTACTTACAGTACTCTGTTAAACAGAAGTAATGAAAGTGTGTATCTTTGTCTTGTGCCATATCTTAGTGGAAAAATTGATTACAATGTCAGCTGAGGTTTTTGCAGAAGTGGTCTTTATTATGTTGAGGAACTTTCCTTTTTTTATCATTACACTTTAAGTTCTAGGTTACATGTGCACAACGTGCAGGTTTGTTACATATGTATACATGTGACACGTTGGTGTGCTGCACCCATTAACTCATCATTTACATTAGGTATATCTCCTAATGCTATCCCTTCCCGCTCCTCCCACCCCACCACAGGCCCCAGTGTGTGATGTTCCCTACCCTGTGTCCAAGTGTTCTTATTGTTCAATTCCCAACTATGAGTGAGAACATGCGATGTTTGGTTTTCTGTCCTTGCGATAGTTTGCTGAGAATGATGGTTTCCAGCCTCATCCATGTCCCTACAAATGACATGAACTCAAGAGGAACTTTCCTTCTAATGCCTAAGCTCTTCAACCATTCTAAGCTTCAATATTATTATTGTAATATGATGAAAATAATGGAATTAAAGAACTGTTGTAAAGATGAAATGAGATAATATATACAAAATACTTGGTACAATGCCTAGCACATAATAAACATTAAACAAACGTTAGTTATTATTATTATTATCACTATAGTTCTTGAAAACTAGATGGAGACACTAGGCTCAAAGTAATCAGGTGGGATGTAACATTCTGTTTCCTCCTTTTTTTTATAAGGTGAGCCATTTGAAGTGCTTTGCAGCTGGAGTTAAGACCAGAAAAAAAGTCAATTCAAGGTCAGCGTTCTGGCCAGTCTTTATGTTGCCTAGCTCTATTTTAAAATGATGCAGGTATGATACAATTTTGTTTTAAAATTGCTTATAGGTAAATAAAGTTTTAATTGAGTTATAATTAACATACGATGAAATGCTCAGATCTTAAGTATTTCATATGATGAACTTTACAATTATGTGCATTCCTGTAACTATTACCCAAAGCAAGATATTGTTTCTCATTGTGTAGAAAGTCCTTTGTGTTTCTTTCCAGTCAATTTTTACTCCATTCCATATCACAGCCAAAAATTGATTCTATTATTATAGATTAGATTTATTTGTTTTTGTATTTCATGTAAATTGCATCATGCAATATGTACACTTTTGGGTTTGGCCTCATTGGTTTAACAAAAGTTTTTGAGATCCAGGCTGGGTGTGGTAGCTCATGCCTGCACTTTGGGAGGCCAAGGCAGGCAGATCACTTTAGACCAGGAGTTCAAGTCCAGCCTGGCCAACATGGCAAAAACTCATCTCTACTAAAAATACAAAAATTAGCTAGGCATGGTAGCACGTGCCAGTAGTCCCTGCTACTTGGGTGGCTGAGACATGAGAATCGCTTGAACCCCAGAGGCGGTGGTTGCAGTGAGCAACTGCACTCCAGCCTAGAAGACAAAGCAAGACTCTGTCTCAAAAAACAAAAACAACAAAAAAACTTTTTTGAGATTTATGTATCCTGGTGTGTGTATTAGTAGGTTGCTGTTTTTTGTTTTTAATTGTTAAACAGTATCCCCTTACATAAACATACCATCTTTTATCTCCTATCTTAGACATTTGGGTTGTTTCCAGGTTTTGGCTATTTTTAATAAGGTTGATAAAAATTTTTTTTGTGGAAGCCTATTTTCTCTTTGTTCCCACCCCCCCAACCCCCCCCCCCTTTTTTTTAAAAAGACACAGTGGTCTCACTATGTTGCTCAGGCTGGCCTTGAACTCCTGGCATCATGTGATCCTCCCACCTTAGTCTCCTGAATAGCTGAGACTACAGGAGCCACACCTGGCTCCTTCACTTTTGAAGGATAATTTTGCAGGACACAGAGTTCTAGGTTGGTGTCTTTTCCTCTCTCGGTTTACTTCACTCCATTTTCTTCTTGCTTCCTTGGGTTCCGAGGAAACCGGTTGTAATCTTTATCTTTGCTCTTCTACTGTTAAGGGTTTTTCCCCTACCAGCGCTCTCTGGCTTACTTCAAGATTTTTTCTCTATCTTCGATTTTCTGCAGTTTAAATATGATATGCCTAGGCACAATTTGTTTTGTCAGTTTTCTTTTCTTTTTGGGGGGGGATTTATCCTGCTTGGTGTTTCTTTGAGCTTGCTAGATCTTTGTTTGACATTAATTTGGGAGAAATCTGTAGTCGTTATTTCTTCAGACATTTCTTTTTTTCCTTTCTCATTCTTCTTTGGTATTCTCATTACTTATATGTTACACTTCTTAAAACTGTCCCATAGTTCTTGGATATTCTTTTCTGTTTTCTTTTGTTTTAGTTTCCTTATCTCTGCCTTTCAGTTTCAGAAGTTTCTATTGACACATCCTCAAGCTCAGTGGTTCTCTTTTCAGCTGTGTCTAGTCTACTAGTGAGCACATCCAAAGCATCCTTCATTTCTACTATAGAGTTTTAAAATCTCTAGCTAGCATTTTTTTTAATTCTTTTGTAGAACTTCTGTCTCTCTGCTTACATCATTCATTGATTTTTTCATGTTGCCCACTTTTTCCATTAGATTACCTACCATATTAATTATAGTTAATTTAAAGTCCTGGCCTGATATTTGTAAGATTCTTGCCATATCCGCTTCTGCTTTTGGTACTTTCTCATTTTCTTCAAACTGTGCTTTTTTGGCATTTTAGTATGCTTGTAATTTTTTTGTTAAAAGCAGAGTAGGATGTACTAGGTAAAAGGAATTGAGTAAATAGACCTTAGCAATGTGGTGGTAAGGGGCAGGGCGTGGGGGAAGCTTTCCATAGTCCCATGATTAGGTCCCAGTGAGCTTCTGTCCATGGACTATAAACCTCAGAAATGCTTCTTATATTTTTTTACTTCCTTGGGTGAGACGTGATATCTAGAGGGTTTGGAGAGTTGGGTATTTCCCTTGCCATAGTTTAATTAGGCTCTGATAAAACCCCAACAGGTTAGGCTTTGGTAAAATAATTTCTCCTGAGGGCAGGTCTTATTAAGAACAAAATGCCCTGACTTATTTCAAAATGACTGCTTTTATCCTCCCGCAGCCAGAAGAAGGAAGGTGTCTATACTGTGAGATTTTACTAGAGCTCTTAGAGGTAAGTCAGAAAATGTGGGTTCTTCCCCATGACGGCTCCCCCACCCCGAGGTCTTAACTCTCAGAGCTGCCCACACTGAGCCTCCAGCAACTCATCAATTACAGTTCAGGTTTTCCTACTCCAGCAGTGGTTCCCACAGAGGCTTTTGCTCTGATAAGTTGTCATTCTCTGTATCTGCCTATCTCTCTCTTTAATTTTTGGAGCAGCAGTTTGCCTTGAGACTTCACTTCTCTGATAGATCTAAGAATAGGTGCTGATTTTTAGTCTGTTCAGCTCCTTACTTGTTGATGGAGTGACACCTGCCAAGTTCTTTACATGTTGGACTGGAAACTGGAAGCTCTGTACAAATCTTTTTGTGGACATGTTTTTATTTCTTTTGGCTAAAGACTTAGAAGTGGAATTGCTATAATGAAGATTTGTAGTGTTCCTTTTGTTGGCAATGCAGATTTACGACTACATTTAAGTACTGATGTCTTAGGTTACTCAGGCTGCCCTAACAAAATACCATGGACTAAATGACTTAAACATTTGTTTCTCACAGTATTGGAGGCTGGGGGTCCAAGGTCAAGGTGCAGGCCAATTCTGTTCCTGTTGAGGGCCCTCTTCCTGGCTTGTAGATGGTTGCTTTCTCCCTGAGTCCTCACATGTTGGGTCCTCACATGTTGGAAGAGAGATGCAGAGAGAGGGAAAAGAGGAGTGGATGGTGAGGGGGAGGGGGAGAGAGAGGGAGGGAAGGAGAGAGAGAGAAAGTGCACACACTCTGGTCTCTCTTTCTCTTCTTAGAAGGATGCTAATCCCATCACAAGGACCCCACTCTCAGGACCTAATCTAACTCTAGTTACTCTCCTAAGGCTCCATCTTCAAATGTCATCACATGGAGGGCTAGGGCTCTAACATAAGAATTTCGAGGGGATACAGAACTTCAGTCCATAACAAGCATACTTTTAAGTTTTTCTTGAAATCTACCAAGTAAATGTAAACGTATATTTGGGCAATGTTTCTTAAAAAATATACATTATCATAACATCATTGTTTTGCTACCAGCTATGAGATGTGCTGCTAAAAATGTATTAATTCAGAGTGTAAGTGTCATCAAATAAACTTTACCAATGAATTTCCTTATTTTATGCTTTATCAAGAAGCCCCTTGTTAAGGAGTGAATGTTTCTGTTTTCCTCCCCCACCCCCAATTCATATAATGAAACTTAGTCCCCAGTGTGATAGTATTTGGAGGTGGTGCCTTTGGGACGTGATTAGGTCATAAGAGTCAAGCCCCCATAAATGAAGTGAGTGCCATTATAAAACACATCCCAGACAGTTCCCTCCTTACTTCCAGCATGTGAGGGCACAGTGAAAAAATGACTGTCTGTGCCCGAGGAAGTGGGCCCTACCCAGACCCCAAGTCTGCCTACATCTTGATCTTGGAGTTCCCAGCCTTCAGGATGGTAAGGGATACATCTCTATTGTTTATAAGCCACCCAGACTATGGTATTCTATTATAGCAGCCCAAATGGACTAAGACACCCTCTTTTCTGTTCTTGGGTGATAGGTTAATTACCAGTGACGGTTGCAAGGTATTCCTGTTCTATGTGCCCCAACACATCTATCCTTCCAAAGAAGGTAGAAGTCCTGGGTTTCTAAGGTCTGAGCATTGATTGTGGGGTGTCAAAGCGTTATTGAAAGCAGAGACTGGACTCACCTAGTACCTCACCTTGGAGCTGATGACCAGGTGAGGGCACCCCACCACATGGATATGAGTGCAGCATCTTGCCTAAACATCCACTGTGGGGATATTCCTGGGTCCTTGGTAAATCTCTATGGCATAACTGAAAAGTGATGGGGGTGGAGGAGGGCTGTTTGATTTAGGAATAAGGTTGGAGCCTGTCTATATCTTTGCATCCCAAGCTGGTGACAAAGGGGAATTATGTCTTTTTTGTAACTAATAATTGTTACTGAAACAAATGTAGCAAATCATTCACATTAATACATTAACTGTACATTAAAATAATTCAAGTTATCCTCTTAATATCACTTTTACTTGCTTTTGTTCTACTGTTTTAATGAGAAGAGGTGCAGATCTAAGTGTCTGTGGGGATAATTTTGTATATTTATTAATGAAAACTTATATTTTGCAGTTTCATTTGCAAAATGATCTACAATTTTAATATAAGCAAAAATAAATATATTCTAGATCATCTGGTTGAACAGTTATAACTGAGAATGACCCAAAGGTCCCTGTGGAGTCTGCATTTATGATTATGACTTATGCTTCACCCAGTAAAGGATAAACGACAGCATAAGGTGCTGCATGGATTAAGTTTTCAGAGTAAATTGAGAAAAGTGAGTGAAGAATCGAGTCTTCTTATGGCATCAGGTAGCACCATACTAATATTACAAAAGGTCATCTTATAAAAATCTCACACTTTTACCCATCCCCACCCACCCCCAAATTTAATAATTCTCTTAGTTCTGAGAACAGTTGGCCTCCACATCTGTGGTTCTGCATCTGAGGATTAACTAACTGAAGATAAAAAATATTTGGGTTAAAAAACTGATAAAAAGTAACAATACCAGGCTGGGCACTGTGCTCATGCGTGTAATGCCAACACTTTGAGAAATCTCTTGAGGCCAAGAGTTCAAGACCAGCCTGGGCAAAATAACAAGACCCATCTCTACAAAAGAAAAAAATAATACAAAAAAATTAGCTGGGTGGGTGGCACGTGCCTGTAGTCCCAGCTACTTGGGAGGCCAAGGTGGAAGAATTTTTTAAGCCCAACAGGAGGAGGTTGCATTAATCTGTGATTGTGCCACTGCACTCCAGCCTTGACAACAAAGTAAAATCCTGCCTCAAAAAAAAAAAAAAAAAAAAAAAAAAAAAAAAAAAAAGTAGCAATACAAAAGTAAAAAAAAAACCAAACAAATAAAATAACATAGTATAATCACTATTTCATAGCATTTACATTGTATTATATATTATAAATCATCTAGAGATGCTTTAAAGTATACAAGAGGATGTGCACAGGTTATGTGCAAATACTATGCCATTTTATATAAAGAACTTGATGGAGGAAGAATCTGCTTCCTTGCTCACTCAAGTTGCTCACAGTATTCACTTACTTGTTGCTATAGGAACCATAGCAAATTGCTTCCTCAAAGCTGGCAGTGGCGAGTCTCTAGCAGAATGGAATCCTATAGGATGCACTGTAATTATGAATGTGACATCCCATCACCCATATTCTATTGGTTAGAAGCAAGACACAGATCCTACTTACACTCAAGGAGAGGAGATTATGCAAGGGTGTGAATACCATGAGACAGGGATCAGGAGGCCACCCACAAGTTTGTCCAACTCACAATAAATGAAGTATAAAATTTGCAAATAATCTTCTGCTATTAACCCTAACCGTTGCCATTCATGTTCAGCAAAACAGCATCATCTATCACATAAAATTAATGTAATTAATAATGAAAATAGTTTCACATTGATAGTATGTGATAATTTTTCGTCTTCAAAAAGAATTGTATGTTAACTCAACTTAACTTGAAGAAAACACTGGTTTATAGACTGTTTTCAGGATGGTTAATATAGTTATTCTTTAAGTTAGCATCGAAATAAAAGTCCCAATACTCCTGTATTAGTTTCCTAGGGCTCCTGTACAAAGTCTGACAAACCTGAGTGGCTAAAAACAACAGAAACTTATTCTCTAAAGGCTCTGGAGGCTAGAAATACAAAAGCAAGCTCTCAGCAGGGCCATACTCCCTTAGAAGGCGCCAAGGTAGAATCATTTACCTCTTCTTAGCTTCTGGTAGTTGCTGAAAATCCTAGGAGTTCCTTGGCTTGAGAATGCATCTCTCCGGCCTCTACCTCAATTACTCCATCACATTCCCTTGTGTGTCTCCTTTTCTTATAAGGACACCAGTCACTGGAGTAAAGGCACGCTCCACTGCAGTATGACTTAAGTTTAAATTAACTATTTCATCTGCAACAACCTTATTTCCAAACAAGGTCACATTTTAAGGATCTGGGAAAGCTGTGAATTTTAGGGGGACACTTTTCAACCCAGACAACCTGCCGAGTTTAGTAGTAGTAGCTCCATATGGTCGGCAGTTTCTGAAATAACTCTCAATGATCTCCACATCCTGGTAGTCACACTCTTTTGTGTGGATCTAGTGACTTTTCTTCTGGTAAATAGAGTAGACAAAAGCGATGAGATACCACTTTGAGATTATGTTGTACAAGTTTGTGACTTCTGTCTTGCCTGCAGACTCTCTGGCTCTTCTCACTTGTTTGCGCTGATGATGCAAGTTGTCATGTTGTGAGTTACCAATAAGACACCTACACGGTAAAGAACCAAAGGTGACATCCAGTCCACAGTCAGTGAGGAACTGAGGCTCTCACTCCAACAGCCTGCAAGGAACTGAATCCTGCCAACAGCCATTGTAGTGTAGAAGTCGTTCCACTACCAGTCATGTTTCAAGATGCTTCAGACTGACAGCTTGATTTCAGCCTTCTGAGATGATCCCTGTGAGATATCCAAAGCCAGAGGATCCAGCTAAGCTGCACCTGAATTCCTGACTTGCAGAAAGACTGAGATCATACTATTGTGCTATAGTGCTAAGTTTTGGGGTAATTAATGCCACTTCAATAGATGTTAGTTAATACACCCCATTTAAATTTTTCTTCTGTATCATTCTCAACAAATATAAACTTGGGGATGTTTTTACATTTTCTTCCACTTAAAAAAATCAAGTACAGTCTAGTGTAGCTTAATATAGCATAACACTAATAGTATCACTGTAAGCTTTCTGTGAATGATTTAATAATACCGGGTGAACTTACTGCCCATTATAAACTGAAGAAAATCTCAGAGATTTGATCATTAAGGTTTAATAAGGGTTGATGGGATTAATTATTATAGCCACATCAACAACATAACTATGCTGTGTGTTTGCTTTTAACTGAAGTGCTGTTGCTTTTGTTCTGGGCATTTGAAATAAATATAAATTTGTTTTGGTTTGCTAGTTTATATTAGTTGATGAGTTTGTTACTATCCTCTGAAGGCTAGGGTTTACAATAAAAAAATGATTAGTCATTTGACATACCACTCTCTGTTCTACTTCTGTTTATTCTAAAAGAACTAGAAAGGTTAATTTTTTTTTTTTTAACCAAGAAAATCTTTTATTTCCAGTTTCAACCCAGAGGCTATATAAACCTCCAGGGAAAAGCCTTGGGAAAAAAATAATAGGATATAAATGAGGTCCCATTTTCTTTTCTTTACAACTTTTATTTTAGGTTCCGCTGGGACATGTGCTGGTTTGTTACATGCGTAAATTGCATGTCTTGGGGGTTTGGTGCACAGAATATTATGTCACCCAGGTAAAAAGCCTAGTACCTGATAGGTAGTTTTTCAATCCTTACTCGTCTCCCATGCTTCACTCTTAAGTAGGCCCCAGTGTCTATTGTTGTCTTCTTTGTGTCTACGTGTACTGAAAGTTTAGCTACCACTTATAAGAGAGAATATTTGGTATTTGGTTTTCTGTTCCTGTGCTAATTCACTTAGGAAAACGGCCTCCAGCTCCATCCATGTTGCTGCAAAGAACACGATCTTATTCTTTTTTATGGCTGCATAGTATTCCACGGTGTATGTGTCCCACATTTTCTTTTTTTAAAATTTATTTTTTATTATTTTAAAAACATTTTTGTGGGTACATAGTAAGTGTATATACTTATATGGTACATGAGATGTTTTGATATAGGCATGCATTGTGAAATAAGCACATCATGGAGAATGGGATATCCATTCCCTGAAGCATTCATCCTTTGAATTATAAACAATCCAATTATATTCTTTATTTTAAAATATACAATAAAGTTATTATTGACTATAATCACCTTGTTGTGCTATCAAATAGTAGATTTTGTTCATTCTTTCTATTATTTTTGTACCCATTAACCATCCCCCTGACCCCCAACCCGCAACTACCCTTCCCAGCCTCTGTTAACCATCCTTCTACTCTTTATGTCCATGAGTTCAATTTATTTGATTTTTAAATCCCACAAATAAGTGAGAACATGTGATGTTTGTCTTCTGTGCCTGGCTTGTGTCACTTAACACAGTGATCTCCAGTTTTATCCATGTTGTTGCTAATGATTGGATCTCATTCTTTTTTATGACTGAATAGTGCTCCATTGCGCGTATGGACCACATTTTTTTTTATTGATTCATCTGCTGATGAACACTTAGGTTGCTTCAAAATCTTAGTTATTATAAACTGTGCTGCAACAAACATAGGAGTGCAGGTATCTTTTCGATAGATACATTTCCTTTCTTTTGGGTATATACTCAGCAGTGGGATTGCTGGATCAAATGGTAGCTCAATTTTTAGTTTTTTTGAGGAAACTTCAAACCGTTCTCCTCAGTGGTTGTGTTAATATGCATTCCCACAAACAGCGTACAAGGTTCCCCTTTGCTTCACATCCTGATCAGCATTTGTTATTGCCGGTCTTTTGGATATAAGCCATTTTTAATGAGGTAAGATGATAATTCATTGTAGTATTGATTTGCATTTCTCTGATGATGAGTGATGTTGAGCACCTCTTCATATGCCTGTTTGCCATTTGTATGTCTTCTTTTGAGAAATGTCTATTCAAATCTTTTGCTGATTTTTGATTGGATTATTAGATTTGTTTTCCCATAGACTTGTTTGAGCTCCTTATATACTCTGGTTATTGATCTGTTGTCAGAAAGGTAGTTTGCAAATATTTTCTTCCAGGCTGGAATGCAGTGGTGCCATTTCAGCTTACTGCAACCTCTGCCTCCCGAGTTCAAGCAATTCTCATACCTCAGCCTCCTGAGTAGCTGAGATTACAGGTGAGCACCATAATGCCTGGCTAATTTCTATATTTTTAGTAGAGACAGGGTCTCACCATGTTGGCCAGGCTGGTCTCGAATTCCTGGCCTCAAGTGATCTGTCTGTCTTGGCTTCTCAAAGTGCTGGGATTACAGATGTGAGCCAATGTGCCCAACCATGTGCAGACGTTTTTGTTTTAACTTGATGTGATCCCATTTGACCATGTTTGCTTTGGGTTGCCTGTGCTTGTGAGGTATTGCTTAAGAAGTCTTTGCCTAGACCAATGTGCTGGAGATGTTCCCCAATGGAGTGTCCAGCTGTTATTGCATCAAAACCTGTCTCTCTCTTTATCTCTAATAATATTTCCTCTCTATATCTGGATGCTCTAGTGTTGGGTGCATATGTATTTTAAATTGTTATATCTTGACTCCTTTATCATTATATAGTTACCTTCTTTGTCTCTTCTTATAGTTTTTGTCTTGAAATCCATTTTGTCTGATAAAGTATAGCAACTTCTGCTCTTTCTTGGTTTCCGTTGGCATGGAAAATCTTTTTCCGTTCCTTTATTTTTATTCTTTGTGTGTCTTTATAAGTGAAGTGTGTTTCATGTAGTCAACAGATCAATGGGTCTTGTGTTTTCATCTATTCAGCCAGTCTATGTCTTTTGATTGGATAGTTTAGTCTACTTACATTTAACACTATTACCGATAAGTAAGAACTTACTCATACCATTTATAATGTGTTTTCTGGTTGTTTCGTGGTTTTCTCTTTCTTCTTTCCTTCCTTCTTGTCTTCCTCTATTGAGCAATTTTCTCTGGTGATATGATTTAGTTTCTCGCTTTATATTTTTTGTGTTTCCATTGTATGTTTTTTTGGGTTTGAAGTTATCATGAGGCTTGCAAATACAATCTTATAACCCGTTATTTTAGCCTGATAACAACTTAATACTATTTGCATAAACAAACAAAGGAAAACTAATAAAACTCTACACCATAACTTCATCTCCCTGATTTTTAACTTTTTGTTGTTTCTATTTATATCTTATTGTATTGATGATGCCTTGAAAAGTTGTAGTTATTATTTTTGATAGGTTCATGGTTTAGTCTTTCTACTTAGGACAAGTGTAGTTTTACATACCACAGTTAGAGTGCTATAATATTCTGTGTATTCAGGAGAAAGCAGGAAAGATCTAAAATCAACACCCAACGTTACAATTAAAAGAACTAGAGAAGCAAGAGCAGAAAAATTTGAAAGTTAGCAGAAGACAAGCAATAACTAATATGAAAGCAGACTTGAAGGAAATAGAGACACAAAAACCCTTCAAAAAATCAATGAATCCAGGAGCTTGTTTTTGGTAAAGATTAACAAAACAGGTAGACTGCTAGCCAGGCTAATAAAGAAAAGAAATAAGAATAAAATAGATACAATAAAAAATGATAAAGGGGAGATCACCACTGATCCCACAGAAATACAAACTACCATCAGAGAATACTATAAACACCTCTAAGCAAATAAAATAGAAAATTTAGAAGAAATGGATAAATTCCTGAACACACACACCCTCTCAAGACTAAACCAGGAAGAAATCGAATCCCTGAATATACCAATAACAAGTTCTGAAAATAAGGCAGTAATTAATAGCCTACCAACCAAAAAAGCCTAGGACCAGACAGATTCACAGCCCAATTCTACCAGAGGTACAGAGAGGAGCTAAACCATTCCTTCTGAAACCATTCCAAACAAAAGAAAAAGAGGGACTCCTCCCTAACTCATTTTATGAGGCCAGCATCATCCTGATACCAAAACCTGGCAGAGACACAATGAAAAAAGAAAATTTCAGGCCAATATCTCTGATGAACATCGATGTGAAAATCCTCAATGAAATACTGGCAAATAAAATTCAGCAGCATGTTAAAAAGCTCTTAAACCATGATCAAGTCAGCTTCATCCCTGAGATGCAAGTCTGGTTCAACATATGCAAATCAATAAATGTAATCCATCACATAAACAGAACCAATGACAAAAACCACATGATTATCTCAATAGATGCAGAAAAGGTCTTTGGTTAAATTCAACAACTCCTTCATGCTAAAAACATTCAATAAACTAGGTATTGATGGGATGTATCTCAAAATAATAAGGGTTATTTATGACAAACTCACAGCCAATATCATACTGAATGGGCAAAAACTGGAAACATTCCCTTTTAAAACTGGCACAAGACAAGGATGCGCTCTCTCACTGCTCCTCTTCAACATGGTATTGGAAGTTCTGGCCAGGGCAGCCATGCAAGAGAAAGAAATAAAGCGTATTCAAATAGGAAGAGAGGAAGTCAAATTATCTCTGTTTGCAAATGACATGATTTTATGTTTAGAAAACCCCATCATCTCAGTCCAAAAACTCCTTAAGCTGATAGGCAATTTCAGCAAAGTCTCAGGATACAAAATAAATATGTAAAAATCAAGCATTTCTATATATCAATAATAGACAAATAGCCAAATCATTAGCAAATTCCCATTCACAATTGCTTCAAAGAGAATAAAATAGCTAGGAATAAACTTACAAGGGATGTGAAGGACCTCTTCAAGGAGAACTGCAAATCACTGCTCAAGGAAATAAGAGAGAACACAAACAAATGAAAAAACATTCCATGCTCATGGATAGGAAGAATCAATATCGTGAAATTGGCCATACTGCCCAAAGTAATTTATAAATTCAATGCTATTCACATCAAGCTACCATTGAATTTCTTCATAGAATTAGGAAAAACTACTTTAAATTTCATATGGAACCAAAAAAGGGTCCGTATAGCCAAGACAATCCTAAGCAAACAGAACAAAGCTGGAGGCATCATGCTACCTGACTTCAAACTGTATTACAAGGCTACAGTAACCAAAACAGCATGGTACTGATACCAAAACCAATATATAGACCAATGGAACAGAACAGAGGCCTCAGAAATAACACCACACATCTACAACCATCTGATCTTTGACAAACCTGACAAAAACAAGAATGGGAAAAGGATTCCCTATTTAATAAATGGTGTTGGGAAAACTGGCCAGCCATATGCAGAAAACTGAAACTGGATGCCTTCCTTAAACCTTACACAAAAATTAACTCAAGATGGATTAAAGACTTAAACATAAGACCTAAAATCATAAAAACCCTAGAAGAAAACCTAGGCAATACCATTCAGCACATAGGCATGGGCAAGGACTTCATGACTAAAACACCAAAAGCAATGGCAACAAAAACCAAAATTGACAAATGCGATCTAATTAAACTAAAGAGCTTCTGCACAGCAAAAGAAACTGCCATCAGAGTGAACAGGCAACCTACAGAATGGGAGAAAATTTTTGCAATCTATCCATCTGACAAAGGGCTAATATCCAGAATCTACAAAGAACTGAAACAAATTTACAAGAAAAAATGAACAATCCCATCAAAAAGTGGGCGAAGGATATGAACAGACACTTCTCAAAAGAAGACACTTATGCAGCCAACAAATATATGAAAAAAAGCTCATCTTTACTAGTCATTAGAGAAATGCAAATTAAAACCACAATGAGATACCATCTCATGGCAGTTAGAATGGCAGTCATTAAAAAGTCAGGAAACAACAGATGCTGGAGAGAATGTGGGGAAATAGGAACACCTTTACACTATTGGTGGGAGTGTAAATTAGTTTAACCCATGTGGAAGACAGCATGGTGATTCCTCAAGGATCTAGAACTAGAAATATCATTTGACCCAGCAATCCCATTACTGGGTATGTACCCAAAGGATTATAAATCATTCTACTATAGAGATACATGCACATATATGTTTATTGCAGTACTACTCACAATAGCAAAGACTTGTAACCAACCCAAATACCCATCAATGTTAGACTGGATAAAGAAAATGTGGCACATAAACACCGTGGAATACTATGCAGACACAAAAAAGGATGAGTTCATGTCCTTTGCAGAGACATAGATGAAATTGGAAACCATCATTCTCAGCAAACTAACACAGGAACAGAAAACCCAACATTGCATGTTCTCACTCATAAGTGAGAGCTGAACAATGAAAACATATGGGCGCAGGGAGGGGAATATCACACTCTGGGGTCTGCCAGGGGGTTGGGGGCAAGGGGATGAATAACATTAGGAGAAATACCTAATGTAGATGATGTGTTGATGGGTGCAGCACACCACCATGGCACGTGTATACCTATGTAACAAACCTGCACCTTCTACACATGTATCCCAGAACTTAAAGTATAATTTAAAAAAAATTCTGTGTGTTTCTGTGTTCTTGTTATTACCATTGAGTTTTGTACCTTCAAGTGGTTATTTGTTGCTCATTAATGTCCTTTTCTTTCTGATTGAAGTGCTTCATTTAGCATTTCTTGTAGGACAGGTCTGGTAGGACAGGTATGGTAAGACAGATCTGGTAGGACAGGTCTGGTATTGATTAAATCTTTCAACATTTTTTTTTGTCTGGAAAAGTCTTTATTTTTCTTTCATGTTTGAAGGATGTTTTTGCTGGATATACTATTCTAGGGTAAATGCTTTTTCCTTTGGCACTTTAAATATGCTATGCTGCTCTTTCTTGGCCTGTAATATTTCCACTAGAAAGTCTGCTGCCTTATGAACTGGACTGGAGCCCCATTGTATATTGTTTGTTTCTTTTCTGTTGCTGCTTTTAGAATCCTTTCTTTATCCTTGACCTTTGGGAGTTTGGTTATTATTAGTCTTTGGATTAAATCTACTTTGTATTCTACAATCTTCTTGTACTTGGATATTGATATCTTTCTTTAGGTTTTGGAAGTTCTCTGCTGTTATCCCTTTAAATAAATTTTCTACCCCTATCCCTTTCTCTACCTCTAATTTAAGGACAAAAACTCTTAGATTTGCCACTTTGAGGCTATTTTCTAGTACTTCATTGTTTTTTATTCTTTCTTTTTTTTGATGGAATCTTGCTCTGTTGCCAGGCTGGAGTGCAGTGGCACTATCTCAGCTCACTGCAACCTCCCCCTCCTGGGTTCAAGTGATTCTCCTGCCTCAGCCTCCCGACTAGCTGGGACTACAGGCACACACCACTATGCCCAGCTAATTTTTGTATTTTTAGTAGAGATGGGATCTCATCATGTTGGCCAGGATGGTCGCGATCTCTTGATCTTGTGATTTGCCCACCTTGGCCTCCGAAAGTGCTGGGATTACAGACGTGAGCCACTGTGCCTGGCCTCTTTTTTCTTTTGTCTCCTCTGCCTATGTAGTTTCAAATAGCCTGTCTTAGAGCTCACTCTTTCTTCTACTTGGTCAGTTGTGCTATTAAAGGACTGTGATGCATTCTTCAGTATGTCAACTGCATTTTTCAGCTCCAGAATTCCTCCTTGATTCTTTTTAATTATTTCAGTATTGTTGTTACATTTATCTGATAGAAATTTGAATTCCTGGCGGGTGCAGTGGCTCATGCATGTAATCCCAGCACTTTGGGAGGCCAAGGCAGGCAGATCACTTGAAGTCAGGAGTTCAAGATCAGCCCGTCCAGCATGGCAAAACCCTGTCTCTACTAAAAAATACAAAAGTTATCTGGGCGTGGTGGCATGCACTTGTAATCCCAGCTACTTGGGAGGCTGAGGCAGGAAAATCATTTGAACCTGGGAGGTGGAGATTGCAGTGAGCTGAGATCATGCCACTGTACTCCAGCCTGGGTGACAGAGCAGGACTCTGTCTCAAAAAATTTTGTTTTTTGAGTTCTTTCTCTGTGTTATCTTGAATTTCTTTGAATTTCCTTAATACTGATATTTTGGAAATGTTACCTATTTCTGTTTCTCCGAGATGGGTCCCTGGTGCCTTTTTCAGTTCGTTTGGTGAGGTCATGTTTTCCTGAATGGTGTTGATGCTAGTAGATGTTCCTCAGTGTCTGAGCATTGAAGGGTTAGGACTCTATTTTTGTGTTCACTGTCTTGGTTTATTTATAGCCATCCTTCTTTGGAAAGCTTTTCAGATTTTTGAAAGGACTTGGATGTTGTGATATCAGCTGTAGGGCACACCTCAAGTCCAATAACACTGTGGTTATTGCAGACTCGTAGAGATGCCATCTGGATGGTCTTGAACGAGATCTGGGAGAATATTCTGGATTACCAGGCAGTCTCTTTCTCTCTTTCCTTACTTTCTCCCAAACATACAGAGTCTCTCTCTCTGTTCTGAGCCACCTAAAGCTGGGTGCAGCATGACACAAGCATTCCTGTAGCCACCACCACTATGACTGCACTGCCTGAGAACTGAAGCCAGCACAGCGCTGTTTTCCCCAAGGTCTGCTGTAACCACTCCCTTGCTACTGCCTATATATGCTTAATGCCCTGGGGCTCTTCAGTCAGCAGGTGGTGAAGCCATCCAGGCCGATGTCCTTTCTTTCAGGGCAGTGAGGTCCCCAAGTCCCAGGTGAACCCTGAAGTGGCATTTAGGAGTCAGCATCTAGAGTCAAAAACTTTAGAAGTTTACTTGGTGTTCTATTGCATAGTGGCTTAGCTGGAACTTAAAAGCACTTGATACAGCCCTTTCCACTCTTCCCTCCCCTTTCCGAAGGCAGAGGAGCCTCACCCCAGAGCCACTGCCAGCCCAGGTCATGAGGAATACTGCCAGACTACCACTAATGGTCTATTAAGGCCGAAGGTCCTTTAAGTTAGCTTGTCATGAATGCTGCCTGGCCTAGGACTCACTCTTCAGGGCAATGGGTTCCCCTCTGGCCAAGGGCAAGTTCAGAAATGTCATCCAAGAGTCAAGTCCAGAAATTGAGTACCCCTAGAGCCCACTTGGTACTCTACCCTTCTGCAACTGTGGTTATCTAAGGTGCAAAACAAAGTCCCTTTGCTTTTCCCTCTGC
Source organism: Macaca fascicularis (assembly GCF_037993035.2). Lineage (NCBI taxonomy): Eukaryota > Metazoa > Chordata > Mammalia > Primates > Cercopithecidae > Macaca > Macaca fascicularis. The sequence continues at coordinate 105,484,658 of NC_088380.1, forward strand.
TTTCCTCAAGGAGAAGGAGTTTTTGGTCCTAGCGACCACAGCTGGTTATGTGCTGAGTCTCACCTGAAGCCCATCCAGTCTCAGAGGTTCACCCAAGGTCCTCGATGTAGCACCTGGGTATCGCTGCTGATTATTCAGGGCTCACGGGCATTTCAGTTAGTAGGTGATGAATACTGGTAGGACTGAATCCTTCCTTCAAGGCAGCAGGTTCCCATTTGGCCCAGAGTGTGTCTAGAAATGTCTGGGAGCTAGGGCCTGAAACAAGGACCTCATAACTCTGGCCAGGGCTCTATCCTGCAGTGGCTGGGCTGGTACCCTAGATATAAGACGTATTCTTCCCTACTCTTGCCTCTCTTCTTCTCATGTAGAAGAAAGAGGGGTCTTTTTTGGAGCCATGAGCTGTGCAGCCTGGGGTTAGAGGAGGGGTGACACCAGGAATCCCTTGACTTCCCCAGCTAATGTCTCAGTATGTCATATGAGCCCCCAGTCCACTGTCTCTGGGCCTAATTCAGCAGTAGGACTTGCCTAATAGTTGCATGTACTTATGGCCTGCACTGTCTTTCAAGTTTCCTCAGAAACAAATAATGCTGTAGACCTCAGGGGTGAGGTTTGCAGCTACTCAAATTCAGACCACCGGGATGGATGATTTCCCTATGGCTAGGGCTGGTTTAAATGCTCCATCTGTGGGTGGGCATCAGCTGAGTTTGGTCGGTTTTCCTTTCTACTATAACAAGACAGCACTGAGTTCAATTCCTCATGATTGCTGTGTTCTCTTTCCCCTAGTACCCAGAGATGCTCTTCACACCCTCTGCTGCTGTGGGTGCTTGGTGGTGGTCGGTGATTAGTGCTGCTTTTTGATCTCCACAGTGCCCCTTTCAGAAACATGAAGTTACAACTAGATTCTGTGAGTGCTCACTTGATATTTAGTTGTTTGAATGTGTTTTTCTGCGTAGATTGTTGTTAACTTGATGTCCTTGCAGGGAACATGATCAACGAAGCTTTCTACTCCACTATTTTGCTTTGCCTTTTTATGTACCAAATATTTTTTATCCAGTCCATCGCTGATCGACATTTAGGTTGGTTCCATGACTTTGTTATTGTGAATAGTGCTGCAGTTAACGCCCTGGGGCTTATTGTGTGCATGTGTCTTTATGGTAGAATGATTTACATTCCTTTGGGTATGTATCCAGTAATGGGATTGCTGGGTCAAATGGTAGTTCTACGTTCTTTGAGAAATCTCCAAACTGCCTTCCACAGCGATTGAACTGATTTACATTTTCACCAGCTGTGTATAAGTGTTCCCTTTTCTCTGCAACCTCACCAGCATCTGTTATTTTTTGACTTTTTATTAATAGCCATTCTGAGTGGTATGAGATGGTATCTCACTGTGGTTTTTATTTGCATTTCTCTGATGTTAGTGATGTTTAGCATCTTTTCGTGTGCTTGTTGACCACATGTATGTCTTCTTTTGAGAAGTGTCTATTTATGTCCTTTGCCCATTTTTAATGGGATTGTCTATTGCTTATTGATTTGCTTAAGTTTCTTAGAGATTCTAGTATTAGACCTTTGCCAGACACATAGTTTGCAAATATTTTCTTCTATTCCATAGGTTGTCTGTTTACTCTGCTAATAATTTCTTTTGCTGTGCAGAAGCTCTTATGTTTAATAGGTCCCATGTGTTAATTTTTGTTTTTGTTGCAATAGCTTTTGAAGTCTTTGTCATGAAATCTTTGCCAGGGTTTATGTCCAGAATGATATTTCCTATGTTTTCTTCTAGGGTTTTTATAGTTTTAGGTTTTACATTTAAATCTTTAATCCATCTTGAGTTGATTTTTGTATATGGTGAAAGGAAGGGGTCTACTTTCAATCTTCTGCGTGTGGCTAGCCAGTTATCCCAGCACCATTTATTGAATAGGGGGTCCTTTCGCCATTGCTTGTTTTTGTTGACTTTGTCAAAGATCAGATAGTTATAGGTGTGCAGTCTTATTCCTGGAATGTCTATTCTGTTCCATTGGTTTATGTGTCTGTTCTTGCACCAATATCATGCTGTTTTGGTTACTGCAGCCCCATAGTATAGTAATTTGAATTCAGGTAGTGTGATGCCTCCAGCTTTGTTCTTTTTCCTTAGCTTTGCTTCAGCTATTCAGGCTCTTTTTTGGTTCTATATGAATTTTAGAATAATTTTTTCTAATTCTGTGAAAAATGTCATTGGTAGTTTGATAGGAATAGCACTGAATCTGTAAATTGCTTCAGGTAGCCTGGCCATTTTAACAACATTGATTCTTCTTATCAATGAGCACGGAATGTTTTTCCATCTGTTTGTGTCATATCTGAGTTCTTCGAGCTGCGTTTTTATTTACCATTGTAGAGATCTTTCACCTCCCTGGCTGGCTGCATTCCTAGGTATTTTATTTTTGTGTGTGACTATTGTGAATGGGATTGTGTTCTTGATTTGGCTGTCAGCTTGGACGTTGCTGGGGTATAGAAATGCTAATGATTTTTGTACATTGATTTTGTATTCTGACACTTTGCTGAAGTTGTTTATCAGATCTAAGAGGTTTTGGGCAGAAACTATGGGGTTTATAGGTATCAAATAATATCATCTGCAAAGAGATAGTTGGAATTCCTATTTTAATTGTTTAACTGCTCCCTTAATATTAATATTTTTTAAAGTAATGACAAAAAAAGCGCGATGACAATGTTAATAAATCTGGTGGTATACCAGGATTTTGCAAACAAGTCTATAGAAATTTTGTTATAATTTGTCATTAATTGAATCATTAAAGCTAATATTATGCTATCAAATTTTCCTTTGAGTAAAAAAGAATTGATCATTTAATTTTGAAAACGTTTAAACATTTATTTGGCCAATTAACTCAGATTTTTGTTAGTTGTTTATTCTGAACATCTCCTTTAGTGTCTCTATTAGTCAAACTACCTGGCCTAATAAAACCTTGAATAGATTCTCAGTCTATGGATTGGGGTCCAAACGTAAATGGACTTAGGAGAAGTCCTGTAGAATTGGGAGGAGAACACAGAGAATAATTATTTGAATTTAAATCATGATTTTTAAAAATTCAAAGCATTTTTTCACTTTATTAAAGATAGGAATTAGCATATAACTGCTTTATTGTTACAGCTAATGGATATAAGAACTGAAACTATACTGCTGACATTACCCAGCCCAAAGTTGGCTGTGCCCATCATGGCAATTATCACATTTTATCATCATGGTAATTGTCAACCTATGAGAATCTTCCCAAGAGCTTCCATGACCTTCTCTGTCACATGTCAATTATGCACCCCTTACAATAAAATAAATACAATGTTGTTCTGTTACTATTTATGTCTTTTCTTAAGAATGAACTTACTAGATGTTTTAATGTAATAAGATGGAAATTTCAGAGAGATCAAGGTATAGAAATAAGCCAATATTACATAATTCTTTATTTTCTATTAAGTGTAATGTCCAAATAATACTTAGTTCTTACCTGCATTGCTTCTGTGACCAAAGTTAGGAAACTTCTATTTGTGTAGGAGTTGGTGGGCCCCTGAATGGTGTGCTTGGTGCTGGGTAAATGACTGGTGTGTGTGTACATGTGTCTGGTGTACACGACCTCCAGCTGAACCTTTTCAGAGAATATCTGGGCTACCAGTCCAGTGAGGAAAGAAGTGTAATTTTTTCATGTTACTCTCACCTAAGGTAGCAGTTTTAGGTCCATGCTAAATTAAAGTAAAACATCAGCTCGTGATGTAATCAGACCTGAATATGTGAATGATGGGACCATATATTCAATAGGGTGAGCCAGCTGGATCTCTAAACAAAAGATATTTGTAGTAAAGGATTAACATAAGTTACTGTAATCGGCCTCCGAGATGGCCCCTGTGACCGTCAGCTGGGATGTATCCGTTGTATCACCTCTTTCCATATTGATTCAGAGCTGGTCTGTGTGACCAATAGAAGGCAGTGGAAGTGACTGTGTGTGACTTCCAAATATAGGTCATAAAAGCTTTTGAAGTCATTGAAGCTTTTGCCTTTGACTTTTGGATCTCTTGCTCCAGAGAAAGCCAGCTCTCAGAACACACACAGGCAGCCCTGAGAGGATGTTCATATGGAGAGCCACAAAAGCCCTGCTGATAGCCAGCACCAACTTGCAGACAATTGAGTGAGCTACCTTGAAAGTGGTCCTGCAGTCCTAGTCAAGACTTCTAATGATTGTAGCACCAGCCAATATCTGCCTGCATTTCAAATGAAAGCTCCTGAGAGAGAACCAACCACCCAATGAAACTGCTCTGAAATTCCTGACCTACCGAAACCATAAGAAATAAGTTGGTCTTCCTTTCAGTCTCTAAGTTTTAGGATGATTTGTTACAAAACAATAAATGGTTACTACAGTTACTATTCTCTATCAATATGATGATGCAAATTTATGACATGAGATGATGACCTTTGGTATATCTAGCTTACAGTAGGTACTGAAAAATATTAATTGAATGAATTAATGAATACATAAATGGAAGCAGTTGAAAACATGGCATTGAAAGTTTCTAAGATTTCAGAAATGAATTAACATCCTAATGAGCAGAGAAATAATTTTATAATGTTAAAAACATTTAGCTTTGTGCTGTGAGAGGAGACACATAGAATATGTGCAGCAATAGGACATGACAGTAATCTCCCACCATACAGCACAGCTACTTATATCTACAGCAATATTAAAGCAAAAAAAAAAAAAAAAGTGGAAAAGAAGGGCATTTCATTTGGGGCAGAGTTAGTTAGATGGTTAACTTTATGTGTCTACTTGGCTAGGCTATAGTTTACAGTTTTTAATCAAACACAAATCAAGGTGCTGCTGTGAAGGTATTTTGTAGATATGCTTAATATCTACAACCATTGACTTTAAGTAATTTTAGTTGGTCTCATTTAATCAACTGAGGCCTTAAGAGTGAAAACTAAGGTTTTCCAAAGAAGATTCTCTGTTTCAAGACCGCAGTATTGACTCATGCCTGAGTTTCCAACCTGCTGGTCTATGGATTTCAGATTTACCAGCCACCATAGTCATGTCAGTCAATTCCTTAAAATAAATACCTGTGTGTGTGTGTGTGGTGTGGGTGTGTATAAGACTTATTGGTTCTTTTTCTCTGGCGACTCAGACTGATACAGATTGCTGCTGCCCAGTGAGTACGGATGTGCTTCCCTCCATTTTCCCAAACTTCCTTGGAGTTAGTTTAATGCCAAGTGACCAGACTGGACAATGGGCTGTGAGCCGTAGTGATCTGTGTCATGTTTTTTTTTTTTTTTTTTTGATATGAATTATTGCTTTGTCACCTGGACTGGAGTGTAGCAGCTTGATCTTGGCTCCCTGCAACCTCTGCCTCCTGGGTTCAAGTGATTCTCCTGCCTCAGCCTGCTGAGTAGCTGGGATTATAGGCATGCACCACCATACCCGGCTAATTATGTATTTTTTGTAGAGACAGGGTCTCCCCGTATTGTCCAGGCTGGTCTTGAACTCCTGGCCTCAAGTGATCTGCATGCCTTGGCCTCCCAAAGTGCTGGGATTACAGGCATGAGCCACCACGCCCGGCCTTAAAATGTATTTATTTTACCATAATTTATACTGTGTGGATGAATTTCTAATTTTATTTATTTCACCGGAGTTTATCCCATATGAATCAAGGGTCTTTTGCAAGTGAATGAAAATCCCTCTCAATTTATTTGTTTACAAAGAAAGGGAATTGAATGGCTTATATAATTGAAAAATCCAAGAGTGGATTTTTCAGATTTAGGCACAGCTGAATCCAAAGAATCAAAACAGGTCAGCAGGATTTGCATCCAACTTGTAGTCTAAGTTACACTTTTATTTACTTATTTTTTTCAGACCAACAAAGTCTAAGGAATGATTCTGATTCACTCAACTGGGTTATGTTACTAACCCCGAACCATTCACTGTGCCTGGGTCATGGACCAAACTCACTGATCAGGTTTATTCACATGCTTATTCTTAGAGGGGGTGATTGAAGGACTGCTAAGATCAACACCACCCATATCACAGGGACTGAAAATGGACGAGGCGAGATTCTTGAATGGAAAGTTGGGCTGTGGTGACCTCACATGGAAAGGAAGTCAGGCAGGCAAAAGCAATAGACTGGCACTGCAGTGGATGGAAGTTTATATGCCTGGTATCTCAGGAGAAAGGAAGCTGAGTTACATGTATAGAAACACCAGTGTATTCACTGAACATGCTTTTTAAAACCAAAGTGTTGTGGTAAATGAGTGGCAAGCCAGCTATGCAACTGACAACTGGGAGAGTAACTGTTGCAATGTGATAATTCATTTTAATCAAAGATAAAAGAGATACTTTGTCACATCAAGACCAGGAATATCAATAATACATCTATCAATGTACAGAAGATGTCACATCTGATCGAAAGCAATTGAAGTGATATTTCATCTCTCAAGAAATAAAAGCCAAGGGCAGGTTATTCCATATTGAAATCACACCCACACTTATTCATTATTTAGATAATAATGACACATTTAGAACTTGTTCAGAGAGTAATTAACAAGTTGACTATTCAGTCGCATCCTAATCTATTTTTCATAATGTGAATAAAACTAGTCTGATAGAAAAAAAGGTATTCAAACAGAAATCTGCTTGTGACTGGACATAGTGGCTCACGCCTGTAATCCCAGCAATTTGGGAGGCTGAGGCAGGAGGATAGCCTGAGTCCAGGAGTTCAAGACCAGCCAGGGCAATATGGCTAAACACCGTTTCTATAAAAAATACAAAAAAAAAAAAAAAAAAAAGAAAAGAAAAGAAAAAAAATTAGCTGGCTGTAGTGGCGCACAGCTGTGGTGGCAGCTACATGGGAGGTTGAGGTGGGAGAATCACTTGAGCTCAGGAGGCAGAGGTTCCAGGGAGCCGAGATGGCACCACTGCACTCCACGGGTGATAGAGCAAGATACCCTGTCTCAATAAAAAAAAAAAAGGCTCCTGGTTTCTCAGATATGTAATAGTATTAATATGTAATAAGTTGCTGTATGAGTTATGGAAATTATTGATTTATACAGATTATAAGATGTGTGTCTATATATACATACATATCGATTATTGATTCATCTTGTGGTATATATTTTCCATAATTAATAAATATAAATACCATATATGAACACAATTATAAATCTTTTGTATATGTAACAACACACTGAACATTTGCTAAAAATATTTAAAATTTTATAAGAAATCATTGAAGAGATCTAGGAGCAGTTTGAGCAAAATTAGGATTGTTTGGCTGCTGTGAAGAAGAAAAAATATTCAAAGCCCCTTTTCTTTTGCTTTTTCCTTTACTTTTTTAAAAGCAAAAATATTGACTGCATATATAGAAAGCAAATATATATATTATGCACATAAATTTAAATATAATACATATCTTTTAAAGGAAGTCTAATCAAAGACTGGGAGAACAATACAATTTGGCATATGTTAATTTCCTGCCAAGTTTTGGAATTATGTTTCTGACTTTTAATAGGCATGACAAAACTGGAGTTGGTAGGAATTACATTCTCACAGAAATTTGAAAATCAACAGAATTTCAGTAAATATTGCAATATATAGCAAAATATAGATATATAAAGAGATTATAAATACAATTTTACAAGTGTCTATTTCCAAAACAAGCCACAAAGCAAAGCTATAAAAAACCTGCACCAGTAGATAATTTATTTATTGAACCTCTTTCTTCAAGAAGCTTTCTGTGATATTTTGATCTGTTGTGGCAGATATTTTTTTTTTCTCTTTCTTCATCATGCTCACTGCACGGCTCACTATTCAAAGTATGTTAGTATAGTATCTACCATGTCCTGAGCACATTACATGCTTTTTTTTTTTTTAGACAGAGTCTCACTCTGTTGCCCAGGCTGGAGTGCAGTGGCGCAATCTTGGCTCGCTGCAACCCCCACCTCCCAGGTTCAAGCGACTCTCCTGCCTCAGCCTTCCAAGTAGCTGGAACTACAGGCGTGCACCACCACAGCCAGCTTATATAATTTTTTTTTTTTTTTAAGTAGAAACAGGATTTCAGCATATTGGCCAGGCTGGTCTCGAACTCCTGATCTCGTGATCCGCCTGCCTTGGCCTCCCAAAGTGCTGGGATTACATGCATGAGCCACCGTGTCAAGCCATTACATGCATTTTCTAAGCTCAGAGAGTGTAGAAACTTTTCTCACAGAAGTGAGAATAATTTAGATTTTCCCGATTCCACATTTCTTCTACAGTTTCTCAATCTGCTCCAATGATATGCCCTTCACATACCCAGGTGTTATGGTGTTTCACCCTGTTCCTGAAGATGCTCCGTTCACTCCCTCATATGCATGGGGGCTCCAGAGACAGCTTTACATACCGATCCCTAGTCCCCTACATAGTTCCAAGCGCTACAACATAAATCATGCTTCTGAATCCTGAGTGACCTTGGGTCTTTTAGTCTTACAGGAATCAGAAGATCCATGTTAGTATTCCAGCTCTCTCATACTTGCTATGTGATCTCGGTCAGGTGGTTTAAACTATCAGTGCCTTGATCCTCATTCTTTATCCCTCTCATTTGCCCAAGAGATCCTCTGACCCCTGCTTCCAGCTTCATGGAACTTCTAGTGACGCCACTGAATTTGCACATATTTTAAATTAATCTTGTATTATTTTAGTTTTAATTTTTGGTGTTAGGTATAATTTTGCTATGCAATATTCGGGGGACCATATAGAATTTTTTTTTTTCATCTTGAATGTGGATTTTAGCTCTCTACTTTTATCCTAATCATTTTTCTAAGGGGAAGAGGGGACTAGATGACTACTTATCCTAGGGCTGTGCAAACATTCAAGCTCATGGAAAATGGAAGAAGATCCTAGTCCTTGGTCCATTGTCCGTTGTGTTGTTTGCCGTTACTATTGTTTCTCTTATCAAGGGACACTGCTGTGAAGAGCTGCTTCTCTACCATTATTCAGGGACTGCTGCTCCAGAATGACTCAGATATTTTTACAATATTTCTCTGTACTGACCACAGGCTCTGTCACACAGTGACCTGTATTTTCTAGGTCTCAGGACTTAGAGGCCAGATTCCAAAGAGGTCCAAAAGCTTCATCTTCCCTAGTCTCTGGCATTGGGAGAAAAGTCTGAGAATGTGCACCAGATAAGAATACTAGATAGTCCTCTTGTCCCTTCACTAGTCTTCCAGAAGCTACCTTTTCTTCCCAAAATGACTCATTTTCCAAAATGACTGCAAGCACAGCCTCTAGCCCCTCCTCCCTCTGGGACTACCCAGCCTAATTAATGAAAGTTACTTTGATTCCCAAGCAAAAGCCCAAGTCCTCTTGCTACCAGACAACCTCTGTTCCTGACTCTGAAACTCAAAGCTTTTTACAAGCCCTATAAGAGCTTATTTTAACAAGCCCTTAAAATAAAGAAAATGAATACAATGCTGGACATTCCTATTTCTAAGGGTCTGGGTAACTGCAATGCAATTACATTTGCATTTCTTCTGAGAGTCTCACATAGAAGAATAAGACAGAAATTATTATCACAATAAATTATCCTGCAATATTGCTCTTCATGTATATTTTAAAAGGGTATCAGCTTAAAAATCTGGAGAAGAGATAGAAAATGCTTGACTTTTGTAGCTACTGCTTTCTTCCTCATTCATGGCAGATATAGCTAATTGATCACTCTATCAAATGGCCCATACCTGTTCATGCTAAACTTAGTGTGTGAGACAGCCAGTAATAATGAATTAGAATCAGAAATTGAGATTAAGCCATGCTTACTATCTGTTCCCTAACACATTGTATAATGTGGAACATTCTGAAATGTACTACTATTACCAATGAGATGAGATGAAGTGAAAAGATGAGGGGTAGGAAAGAAGGAGAAAAGAGGAAGGTTGATTGATTGAAGTTCTATGTTTCAGAGAGAACATGTGGAGCAGGTCCTCATGTGAGCGCACCTGGAATCTAACTCTGTTTTTCAGCCTTTGTACTGAGGACCTTTCTATTGTCATCTATCTGGAACAATCAGGCTTTGAGAAACAAATGTATCCTAAAGAAATGGATGTATTAATCTTGCAAATTACTTGGTGAAAAATGAAATCTCTAGATAGAAAGTTTCTGGAAAATACATATTTAGTGGTCTAAATATTCTTCTACCAGTGACAAAACATTCCCATGAGACCAAATTAATATCTGAAAGTTAATAAAGCAATTCAATGATAAAAAAGAGCTAGATGTTCTTAAAGCATAATGCCTTCAAGATAAGATAGCATCATGGGGCCATCTATAAAACAGGTATATATGCAGTAAGCAGACTAGCAAACTAACATTGTGGATGGCCTTGTGTATTAATTAGAGTTTTCCAGAGAAACAGAACCAATAAGAGATATTTATATATTTGTTTATTATAGTTGCTTGGCTTACATGGTACTATGAAGACTGACACCTTTCAAGATCTGCAGGATGAGTCAGCAAGCTGATAACCCAGGAGACCCTATCATGTCATTTTAGTCTGCAGGCCGGCAGGCTCAAGACCCAGGAAGATGTGATGTTCCAGTTTGTGTGAAAAGGCAGGAAAAAATGGATTCCTAGTTCAAAAGCTGACAGGTAGGAGGAATACCCTCCCCTTGAGGGTTTTTTTTCTATTCAGGCCTTCAACTGATGGAATGAGCCCACTCATATGACGGAGGGAAATCTGCTTTATTTAGTCAACTGATTTAAATGTTAATATTATCCAAAAAATTCCCTCATGGACATACCACAGTGTCTGACCAAATATCTGGGCACCTTGTGGCCCAGTCCATTTGACACATGAAATTAACTATCAAACCTGGGAACTCTTTCTTTTGAAAGGATGAATTGGAGGCAAATGGATTTTACCCTTTGGACTTAGTTTTTTAAAAGAAGTCATGAGAGTGACCATTTATTTTGTATTAGCTATATTTATTATTGTGTTTTCCTGAAAGGATTTTAGTATATTATCCAGATTTACCAGCATAACAATTACAAATGTTATTTCAGGGTGTTACTTTCCCAGACCGCTAATACTCATTTAGAAAAGGCATAATCGATTTCATTTCGGAGATGACATTATCTAAACTTTTCTTATAATTCCAACAGGAAAACCTATTCAATCATAAAATCACCATTGCATTAATCATATGTGTCAGAAATTTATTTACTGTAAGATCTCCTGTACATCTAATTTATGTTATTTAATGCACATGTGTATCACAGAAGTCTATGCAGACATACCTGTATACATTTAATTCATGCAATAAATTTTAAAATAAATTTTCAAATAAAAGTTTTTTGTAGAATTTCTGTATACCTGTATTATTCTTTACCCCAATTTGTTTGAATAACATTTGAAAACTACCTTCAGATGCTCGGTAAGCATTCCTGAGATTTTTGGATTTTTTTTTTCCTTTATTTTCTGATGTGGAATATAAACTGAGAGAAAACAGAACCAAATTTGATTGGCCATGATGCAAATTTTACCTATTTATATTTCATAGCTATCAAACTTACTTTAAAAACTATTAATGATCTTAGCCACAATCTATATTTTTATCAGAAAAATGTGTAAACTCTGAAATCAAAACTAATTATACCAAGAGAGTTAAATCTAGTTTAGTAGGCATATGAATTTGTAAGATAACAAAATCACAAGATAATCATCACTTTTTCCAGTTCATTTCTGGAAAATGCATCATAAACACATTGCATTTTCCCACAGGAACTTATATAGGTGATTGCATTCTTGTTCAGTTACTCACCATCAAATAAGCTGTGGTTGTCACAGCAACATATTACAAAAACACAGATAAAATGATAAATCTTCATTATAAACTTAATAATAAAATTAGAAAAATGTTTTCTAATTAGAAAAATGTTTTCTCTGTATTTGTTGAGAGCCTAGTTAGTGTATTCTAATGTTCATGTATTTATTCAAATATATTTATTCAAATGTATTTATTCAAATGTATTTATCTAATAGCTGTTCTGTTTTTTGAACTACGGGCAATATAATGCAAAGGCATGTTTGCTGTCATTCAGAAATGGAAAGAACTTAAAAACTGTAGTGAAAATGGCATATGTTAGACATAGCTAAAATCAAGATGCTACCTACGATAATTTAGACAAGTTTGGGGACTGATAGGAATGAGCCAGACAGTTTAAAAACTGTCCAGAGAAATTTTACTGATGATTTGTGTTTGTTCAGCTTCTTTGTAGCAAGCCGAAATATTTTAAATTATGCTGTTAACCTTACTGCATGCTCAAATTTATTTTTGTCCTTTGAAAATTTAGACATTGCAGCATTTAAATATTTAAAGGCATCATTAAATACTTCAGTCATGATAGATTGAAGAGAATTTCCTTTTTACTCATCTTTTCTTTGTTCTATCTTTAGTCTTCTTCCTCGCTAAAACCACTTTAAACTTAATGGGCTGCTTTGAAAGGGAAAAATTGAAGGAAGATTTGTTCAAAGAAACAGGCAGGCTCCTTAAGTCAAATACAAACTATTGGAAAACACAGGTCTTTCTTTTGCATTAGCTGGGAGGTCTAACTCCTTCTTTTCCTTCCCTTTCAAGCCTACAGAAGGTTCATTAGACCAACTGCCTATGGGAACTATAGAATAAGCACGTGTAAGTCAGAAGACATGAAGTTTAGGTGTCAATTAGGCAGACTTGAATGAGCAAAGATACAAAATGTACCGGGCAAACAAGAAAATTGTGCCTTGTGCTAGTTCCTGATGACAAAACTATAGTTTAAATTTTCCATTATGGACTTCAACTATTGTGTGCTTTTAACAAGAGAAATTTTTCTTTTTCTATTTTTTTTGAGACAAAGTCTCGCTTTGTCACCCAGGCTGGAGTGCAGTGGCACGATCTCGGCTCACTGCAACCTCCGCCTCCTGGGTTCAAGCAATTCTCTGCCTCTGTCTCCCAGGTAGCTAGGAGGACAGGCACCTGCCACCATGCCCAGCTAATTTTTGTATTTTTAATAGAGACAGGGTTTCACTATCTTGGCCAAACTCATCTTGAACTCATGACTTCGTGATCCACCTGCCTCAGCCCCCAAAAGTGCTAGGATTATAGGCGTAAGCCACCAGACCAGACCTCTTTTTCTACTTTTAACAGGCTTTTCTATTATAATATACTGTACTTTATAATTACTGAGTTTGTACTACTGTCTGCTCATGTGTTGATTTTAGATAAACATAGACACACAACAATTGTATTTTTTAAGATAAATGACTAATAATTCCATTTATTTTTTGGATATTTGAGAAACATCTAGTTTTTCTGATACAATCTTAGAACATGAATAAAGCGCATGCCATATCTTATAATATATCGATAATATTAAGGTGTCCTCATTAAGCTAAATTTTTCTCTGTCTGGTATTATTAAATAATATGACAGTGATTTCAATCCTGGCCTTGCCACTTGCCAGATGTATGCCCTTAGGCCAATTACTAAACCTTAATTCATCTCAGTTTCTTCAATTGGAAATGAGGATATAATAATAATTTCTCATAAATTTGTTACAAGAATCAAATCAGTTAACTTTATAAAACATTTTAATAGTGCCAGACACATAGTGTGATATGTATTTGTTAAAAAATAAAATACTTTTTCTTGTTCTTTTTTCTAAATTTTTAACTTTTTTTCACATTTCTGCTGGCAAGAATCTTGTTCTAAATGTATATGCAAATCTCCATCTCCAGACTTCTATCCAACAAATAGACTAATTTGCCTTCTTTTCCTTGCCTTTATTTCTCTTCTTCTACCCTCTACTCTCATAGTAGGCTTCAGAAGGAGGACAAAATGAGAAATTACCTGGAAAAATTGGCCTGTGCATGCCACCTTTTCAAACCTGACATTATAGATTATATCAGTTAGCATAGATTTGGAATCAAGTAACAAAATTTATTTCAATCCCATTGGTTTAAATTGGCTGACAAAGTATAGTAGAATGGCAGGATGGATTTCAGGGCTGGCTTCACTCAGTGAGCACAGCTCCTTTTCTTCAGCATTGTTGCTTTAAGTGTGATGTCCTTTTCCTTAGACTGAGTTGCCTCATGCTGGCAAAATGCCATTAGAAGTTCTAGGTTCTATATAATGGAATATGTAGAAGATGAGAGGGAGTCCATTTTGCTTTTAAATATGAAAAAGTTTCTTACCAGAAACACCCAGAAAGCCCTCCTTTATGACTCACTGGCTCAGATTAAGTTACAAGCTAATTCTGAAAAATTGAGCTAGGAGAGTATTAAGAGCTAACTGGATTAGCTGAACCAATCTCTCTAGTATGATGGATGGGATTACCCTCAGATAAATGAGGCCCACTCCGGTGCTAGAGTCTGTCAACTTACTTTTAAAAACATTGGTAATGGTGGAAGGCATAGATGCCTGAACCATAGTGGAATTGTGTCAGAAGAGAAGAAGGGGGAATGGATACAGTGTAGCAACTACTGATGACTACATAGGCTATGTTATCTGTAGGAGGAGATTTAGAAATTCATCAGTGTCAGTAATAGCTATCTCTGAATGAGGAACAAGTTGCAGCTAAGCGGACCTTTAAATTCCATAAATTCCATAAAGTGATCTTTTAGATTATGTACATCATTTTTGGGGTTTGTTTGGTTATAAAAACCAGGCATAATCAAATCGGCATAATCAGTCTTGTCTGTCCGTGGTGCTAACACTGGCACCAGGGCTACACAATTTGAACTGTAGTTTCTGGGCTTATTTAAAAAAAAAATTAATCATAGTATCTTTTTCTATTTTGAAGTATTGTTAAACTTGCAGATTTGCAAGAATTGTACAAAGGCCTTTTTTGTTTTTTTTCTTGGATCAATTTGAAAGTAAATTACTGATATGATGCCCCATTATAGCCTGATATTTAATGTATCAAAAGCAAGAAAATGCTCCTACCAAAACACCATGTAATCATTAAAATCAGGAAATTTTATTTTTTTTTCCAGATAGGGTTTCACGGTGTCCCCTAGGCTGAAGTATAGTGGTACCATCATAGTTCACTGCAGCCTCCAACCCCTGAGCTCAAATGATCTTTCTGCCTTGGTCTCCCAGAATGCTGGGATCACAGGCATGAGACACCACACCTGGCCAAAATCAGGAAACTAATTCTCTACATTAGTTCCATTTAGTTGCAGACTCCACTCATGTTTTGCCAATTATCCCAATGTTTCATAGCAAGAAGGTCCAGTTGAGGATCACATGTTGAGTTTGTTATTTCTTTTTATCTCCCTTAATCTTGAATCTCAGTCTTCTTTGACTTTCATGATCTTTACAGACAAATTACGAGGCAGAATACCCTTCACTTGGGGTTTGTGTGGTTTCCTCATTATTATATTCAGATTATGTATATGTGACAGGAATATCATAGAAACATAGAAGTGATGGTGCATTCCTTTCGTTGTATCCTATTAGGTGGTCTACAACTTTAATTTGTTCCATTATTGGTGATGTTCACTTTGAATCCTTAATTGAAGTGCTGTCTGTTAAGCTTTTCCACTGTAAAATTACTCAATTTTCTTTACAATTAATAAGTATGTGGAGAGAGTTTCTATACAGAGGTAAATTGGACTTCAGGGTTACTCAATGCGTTTTTAAAAATTTTGCAATTTCCTTAGTTCTGTTAATATGTAAAGATGTAAATTATTCGATCTTTATTAAATTTTCACCTACTAGTTTTGATATTCATTGATATATTTTGACTGAATCAGTTATGATGATGACGATAGTTACTATATATTTGATTTTTCTAATTTAGGCATTCATTCTATATTTATTAGATGCTATTCTAGTGTGAAAGTTCTCTTCTTCCTGTTTGTTTATATTAATATGGGCTCATGAATTCCTAGTTTATAAAATGGGTTATAATTTTTTCTTATTATTTATTTTGATACCCACATTGTTCTTGATTTGGTCAGTAAGGATTCTTTCAGACTAGCTGCTATGTCAGTCTGACCTGTCCTTTTCATTCACTGAGCACTGTGTTACTTTATGGCGCAAAAGGATGTCCCAGACTAATCTTGTACTTCCCCAATTCCATACCAGAATCAGACAATTCCCCAACGGGTTCTGCTTCTTTCTGGTGGAAACCAGTATTTAGATTTGGGTGCTAGATATACTTATTGTTGTTGGGGTGTCAGTGTTGCCCAGTAGTCTCAGTAGTCAGAAGTAGGGAAAATACTTAAGTTCAAACTGATACCATCAATCCCAACCCCAATCCAACACCAAAGGCTATCAGAATAGATCAGAATAGATTACAGCGAAGAGAAGTTGGAAGAAGACCTGGAGTTTCTTCTTCAATCTTGCTGCTTTGATAGAGGACAGAATTCTGTTTTACAATTCAGCATACCCATATCTATTTTTAACTTTGCTAGAGAGGTAATTCTCTTAATAATGTAAAGGATCCTGGGTAACAAAAAAAAAATGCTTTCATGAAATGTGCAACTACATTAGTTTCCTATGGCTGCTATAAAAATTACCAGAAATCTGATGGTTTAAAATAAGACAAATCTTTCAGTTCTGGAGGTAAATTGGACTTCTGAGAAATCTGAAATCAGTTTCAGTGGGCTGAAGTCAAGGGCTGATTCCTTCTGGTGGCAGTAGGGGAGAATCTGTTTTTCAGCTATAGCACCCACTTGTATTTCTTGGTTTGTGGCCCCTTTCTCCATCTTCAAAGCTCACCGCTCTAATCTCTGCTTCCCTCACCCACTTTCCGTAACTGGTCTTCTCACTTTCTGACTCTAATTCCTCCTGCTTTCCTCTGTAAGAAGGAACATCCTTGTGTTTACATTGGGCCTAACTGGGTGATCCAAAACAATTGCCTCAAAATCCTTCATTTAATCACATTGCAAAGTCCCTTTACCATGTAAGGTAATATATTTATAAATTCTGGAGATGAGGATATAAACACTTAGAAGCCATCATTCAGCTACCACACCAAGACTCAGCTAATTTGTTTCAAGTTTTTATTTTTGTAGAATCAATTTTACTTTTGAGTTGCATTAATCAGAACTGTCATTTCCAAGTTTTAGAACAAAAACGATTCAATTTGGCTTTGGCAAGGAAAAGGGTCTTTATTAGCTCCCATAAATTAAAGTTGTAGAGCTCTAATCGATATGCTCTATTGAGTCCAAGGGGTCAAATATGTTGATAGGAAACTTTCTCTTCATCTTTTAACTCTGTTTTCTTTTGGGTTTATTCTGGGCTCGGCTTTCCTCTCCTATTGGCGAGATGGCCACCAGTAGCTCCAGCATTCTTCTATCTTGGAACCCCAGGACATAGAAAGATTCTGTTTCTCCCTATAATGTCAATAAAACCCAGTTAATGTAGCTGGGCATGGTGGATCATGCCTATAATCCCAGTGACTTGGGAGGTTGAGGTGAGAGGATGGTTTGAGGCCAGGAGTTTAAGACACACCTGGGAAACATAGGGAGATGTCATCTCTACAAAAATATTAAAAAATTATCAGGGCACGGTGGCACATGGCACATGCCTGTAGTCTCAGATGTTTGGGAGACTGAGGCAGGAGGATCCCTTGAACCCAGGAGGTGGAAGCTACAGTGAGCTATGATTGCACTACTGTATTCCAGCAGCGAGACCCTGTCTTAAAAAGAAAAAAAATCTAGTTAATGATTTTCGTTGATCCAAATTTAGTGGGATTCTGTAAATCAAAATGTTTGCTGCTTCTACTGAAATTGCAACCACTTGATGTATTATTCATTAATTTACTACCTAAAGGTTTTCCTCAACTTCCCCTCTTTTCCTCTATCTCCCTCTTTTCTTTTTTAAACACTTCTCATTTAAAAAATAATTAGAATATTATATCTATATGATTTTTAATTTAAATATCTTATTTAATATTAAAAAATTTGGAGAGAAAATAATTTAGCAAGAAAATATGAGCTGAAGGTTTACTGTGGTTGAGATTATTTTTGTCATAATAATTTTTATAATAATGTATTTAAGCAAATAGTTTGAGAAGTTCATCCCTGATTATGTGCTAGAGAATCCTGATGTGAGACTAAAATGCATGGTTATTAAAGACATGTAGACATAGAAAATATGAAAAATACATTTATGTTAAATATATAAATCTTATAAAAGCTTCACATACTGTTAGCAGTCTCTGTGGTCTTGATTTTCTTGGTATTTATGTTACTGCTTTCTTTTGTTTCTGTAACTGAAATATTTATGAAGTATAAATAGATTTGGGCCACCTGCTGATATTTGGATAGATAAGGTATGGTATGTTTACTGTTAAGCTTTTTTCAGAATTTGTTAATTTCAAGCATCCTGTTTATTTTCAGGAATGAGCATATGTCAAGTTCAAACAGAACCAAGCTTAATTGAATACTAAAACATTTAAAATATTCAACTTTTTATAAAGCAGTCTTTATTAACCTCTTCTAATATTTTTATTTTTTAAATTTAATTTCAAAACTTACACTTTTAGTTTGAACCAGACTGTATAAGTATTTCAATGCCTTTTAAATTAGGACTTAAATGCCTTTGCAGAGAGAAAAAGAGAAATAGACACGTAGAAAGAGCTCAGTCAATACCTTTGAATTGATTGGTATTCACATTATAAAATTCAAGTCTGTTAACAATGCCTTTTTAATTGAAGAACTGTAATAAGTACTTGCCTTTTTTACATTGTGAATATCCAATTGCTATTTGACAGACTATGCATGTCAAATACTTGTATGCATTGTATAGATGCTATTATATTTTGCATAATAAAACTGATTTTTTGGTTTAGTGTACAATTATTATATTGAAGGAGTAGGACACAGAGAGATAGTACAATCATGAAGCAACTTAATTTTCCCTCATTATTCTTTAACATTTTTTCTGCTGGAACAATTCTCCTCTTGCCCCATGGGTAAAATTAAGACCAATCTTGACTTTTCAAGTTACTTCTAGGTGTCCTAGACAATCTCGGGTCACTAGCTAAAATATCATTTTCATAAAATAGAAATTTAAAGTTCATTGAAGTTACAGACTTCCCCCTTTGTTAGGATGGGCCATCAACTATGGAAAAGGGCCTGTTAGCCTCTTCCTTAATTCCCCAGAGAGTTCTGCTTCTTCTTCTCCACTTTTTAGGGGCCTCTCACTCCTCTAGAGTTGAAAGAGGTGTGGCAGGGCAGATATATTCATTGACACTACTCATTTGACACTGATTTGTGTTAGTTTCCTCTGGCCATGATAGATGTGTAAGGTCAACTTTTACTGGCTAACCTGCTGATACGGTTTGACTCTGTGTCCCCACCCAAATCTGGAATTGTAATCCCCAGGTGTCGAAGGAGGAACTGGTGAGAGGTGACAGGATCACGAGGGCAGTTTCCTCCATGCTGTTCTCGTGATAGTGAGTGAGTGGACATGAGATCTGATTATTCGAAAGTGTTTGGCAGTTCCCCGCTTTGCTCTCTCTCTCTCTCTTGCAGACTTGTGAAGAAGATCCCTGATTCCTCCACTTCGACCATGATTGTAAGCTTCCTGATATCTCTGCAGCCATGCAGAACTGTGAGTCAATTAAGCCTCTTTTTTTTTTTTTTATAAACCACCCAGTCTCAGGTATTCTTTATAGCAGTGTGAAAATGGACTAATACACACGCCATTGTTGGAGATCTTGCACCTGCATTTTCTTGATGTCAGTGAATACATTTTCTGGATGTTTATAGCTCCTCCTTCACCTCTTAGGAATCTAGAAAGTTTACTCCCTGCTGGGTCATCTCATGCATTCAGGCAATCTTCTTGGTCAGGACAACACCCAGGCCAATTTTCTCAAGCCACGACCACATCAAGTCCAGTGGAACAATCTCTCTTGACTCTGCCTTCAGAGAGATTGGCCAGGCAGATTTATCATGTGTGAGTTTTATGTTAGGGAGCTGTGATCCCCAAACTCCAGAGGACTTATGTCCAGCTTTCTGACTAGGCATCAACATATCTTTCCATAGGCTTCTGGGTGGTGCTACTATGCGCTTATTGGTCCGTAACAACCTTCCTCTTCCTAATCTCTTCTAATTGTCACCTTTCCTTTTCTTCCTGCTTTAATCTCTCAGCTAAGGGTCTGTGTGGCCCCACAATGAGCCCGGGGTGGGGGATCAACACAGTTTCAGGCACCTCATTTGCAAGTCCTGCTTTGGTAGTCTCAAATCTCTCCTTGGAATTTGAGACTGATTGCTACCTCTTGTCCAAGGGCCTAAACCAAATCTAAGATATAGAGTTTTATTTTAGATCCTGTCACAAGCGAAGAATCACTAATTAGTTCAGGAAATGATCATTTCCTATTCAAGGACCATTTATTTGATAGCTATGAAGTGGGAAAATCTAAGTTATGATACTTTTCTTTTTCTGGTAATTTTACCACTGACTATTACATTTTTGTCACACCAGTTTCTTCATAATATTCCTACTTGTCTCATAATGAGGTTGTGATAATAATAGTATAAAGTGCCTGGAACTTGTGTGTGGAGAATTTAGTAATTATCTAATGTACATCACATTATTTTTCTGCCAGGCAGCTATTATTTAAGTGCCAATAGAGAAATTGAGACAAAAATCAACACTTTTTGAATAAAAGTGTATTGAACTTTGAATACAACTTACCTTCCAAAGTAACTATAAAAGTTCTATGGGAGAGGGAAAGAACAGTTTCACCCTCCTTGAGTAAGTATTTTCTCTATCAATGACTCTGTTCAAGTTTTAAGGCAGGTGCAAAATAAATCATTGATCCTGTCACCTCTCACCAGTTCCTCCTTCGACACCTGGGGATTACAATTCCAGATTTGAGTGGGGACACAGAGCCAAACCATATCAGCATGTTAGCCAGTAAAAGTTGACCTTACACATCTATCATGGCCAGAGGAAACTAACACAAATCAGTGCCAAAAGAGTAGCATCAATAAATATATCTGCCCTGCCACACCTCTTTCAACTCTAGAGGAGTGAGAGGCCCCTAAAAAGTGGGGAAGAAGAAGCAGAAGAACTCTCTGGGGAATTAAGGAAGAGGCTAACAGGCCCTTTTCCATACCTTTTTCATTCTACTCAACAATTAGCCACTATAGGTATTGTAGTTTTATTTATCAACAGTTTGTAAATAACAACAGCTGATTTATAAACATGATGAAAGTCATATAAAATGCTCACTTGTTACCAATATTTTGTTAATAGGCTACGAAGAAGTTGGAAAGAAATACTGTCATTTTAACAGTTATGTAAATGGAAAGGTGAGTTACAAATATTATAGGCATACAAGTGTTCATATATACTTGACTCCAAGATCAAGATTAAAAAAATATGTAATAGGTAGTTTAGTGTGCTATGTGATTTGTACACTATTTCTAGAATTTGATATTTTGTATCAAACAATTACATGTGCACACCTTTTAAGCCAGCCATTGTACCTGTAGAAATTTATTAAAAATAATCAGATAAGTGCAATGTGTGTGTTTGTATTATGGCACAATTTTTGAGTATAAAAAATCAGAAAATCCTAGATGACTACAGGCGGAGATTAGTTAAATAAATCAGGATATGTCTATATAAGGCAACATTATAAAACCACTAATAATTGTTAAATATCTCTACTTAATTACAATTAACTAATTTCCCAATATATTGCTAAATGGGAAATGTAATCTACAAATGGATATTGATAATATTATTCTATTACTGTAAAAAAGACTATAAATATTTTAATATATACCTTGAAAATTCTGGAAGGATACACAGAAACATGTTCAGAGTGGTTGCTTCTGAGTGGTGATATTCCTTTAATCAATAAATACTCACCAGTCCAGTGCAGTAAGAACCATTTGGTCTAGTTAATAAACGGAAGTGTAAGGAAGTGAGACAATATTTCATATTTGACTCCTGCCTTTTTCTGAAGTGAAAACTTGTATGGCCACCTGACATTCTGTAGGCCCACTTTTATCCTGTAGATTGTTGTTCATCTGTTTAATCAATAGTCTTCTATTTGTCTTCAGGAAACACATGATAATCAAATCAAAGGAACTTCCACTTTGCTTCATTCTCCCTCCTAACTGAAACCTTAGCCCATGTTTACAGGTAGTGGAACACACTTGTTCACCTCTGCAAATGAAACAGTGATATTTTTCAAGATTGTTCTACAACATTTTTACACCTTTTTTCTTTTTTTCTTCTTCTTCTTCTTCTTTTTTTTTTTTTTTGAGATGTAGTCTCGCTCTGTCGCCCAGGCTGGAGTGCAGTGGCGCGATCTCGGCTCACTGCAAGCTCCGCCTCCCGGGTTCACGCCATTCTCCTGCCTCAGCCTCCCGAGTAGCTGGGACTACAGGCGCCCACCACCACGCCCGGCTAATTTTTTGCATTTTTTAGTAGAGACGAGGTTTCACTGTGTTAGCCAGGATGGTCTCGATCTCCTGACCTTGTGATCCGCCCGCCTCGGCCTCCCAAAGTGCTGGGATTACAGGCGTGAGCCACCGCACCCGGCCACCTTTTTTCTTGTACAGTTTTTTTACCAACGCCTATTACTAAAGTTACAATAATATTTTGATACATAATGAGATGGAATTAAATATGTTTAAGGAAGTACTGTTCATCTAAGTAATAAGAGAGTTTGGAATTGGCAGCAAGAATGGACCAAATATAGAATGATGTTCAGAACTGAAAAGGAGGTGAAAGGGGATATATATATATGAAATTGGGGGCTAGGAGAATTGAGATTTGTAAAGACAAGCACAGCATGGAAATAGAGTAAAAAGTTGTAAAGAATGTGAGCCTTGAGACAAATAGGCCTTGTTCTGGTATTCTTTTCTGCCACTTACCTGGGTAATCTTATTAACTGCCCTTGATCTTAGTCTCCGCAGCCATAAAATGGAGATATTTCCATCAGTGTTGTAAAAAGTAAATTACATGAATACAAACTTAAAGTTCTTGTAACAAAGTGGACAGTCAAACACTAGGGTGGTGGCCAGTCTCTGAGATGACACTCAATGACCCCACCTCCTAGTATTTATACCCCTGTGTGTAGTTCCTTCCCATGTAGTATCTGAGCTGGTCTGTGACAATAAAATACAGCAGAAGTGTCACTTTTGAGGTTAGGTGATAGAAAGATTGCAATTTCCGTTTGGGGTTCTTTCTTTCTTACTCATATCACTTGCTGTTGGGGAAGTTATGTTGTATGAGGAACATGGCATGGCTCATGTGGTGAGGAGCTAAAGTTTCCTGCTAATAACTCTGTGCTTGAGCTTGGAGGCAGATCCTTCAGACTTAATCAAGCCTCAGATAACTGCAGCCCCAGCTGACACTTTGATTGCAGCCTTGTGAAACATCTTAAGCCAGAACTACTGAGCTAAGCTGCTCCTAAATTCTTGGCCCACCCAAACTGTGGGATAATAAATACTTCTCCTTTAAGTGCCTAAGCTTGGATTAATCTGTTATGCAGCAATCAATAACTAATACATGTAGCTATCATTTTGAAGATTTGGGAGGTGATGGTTTAAATCTACAGTAAGTGGGGGCTAGTAGTAGGTGGTAAGAATTTTAAGTGGATCTAGCGGTGGGAAGGAAAGTTAAGCACTAGTATCCTAGGCCAGTTTATTGATTGATTGGTTGATTGATTGAGACAGAGTTGAGCTCTGTCCCTGAGGCTGGAGTCCTGTGGCCCGATCTCAGTTCACTGCAACCTCTGCCTCCAGGGTTCATGAGATTCTCGTGCCTCAGCCACCCAAGTAGCTGGGATTACAGACATGAGCCACCACGCATGGCTAATTTTTGTTAGAGATGGGATTTCACCGAGTTGGCCAGGCTGGTCTGGAGCTCCTGGCTCAAGTGATCTACCCTTCTGGCCTCCCAAAGTGCTGGGATTACATGTGTGAGCCACTGTGTGCAGCCGAAAGGTCAATTTATACTTTATTTATTGGAGGACTCTGAGCCAGGGCTTCTCAACTGGTAAGCTAGGAATTTGGCGTAGATGTTTTTAGATATTGATTCCTCTCCACTCTTTGGGAGGTTTGGTGAGGTCTGGGAGGCTGAATTCTTGGAGTTAGTCACCTCTGGACTTGCAAAGGCTCCCCTTTTTATGCCCATGTGCCATACAATATGATTTTCTATGTGTGCTATCGTGTGAGAACACTTGGACGGTACTGGCATTTACAAGGCCAGCATCTTTGCTCTGGGTACAGGGGTATGAGACAAATAACTTCATATAAACTGTGAACTGTGAAGGTTAGACTAAGGAAGAATTTCAAAATCTAGTGTTCTGTGTTCCCTTAAGGGCTATAAAGGGGGATTCAAATATTCAATCTTTGTGCCTCAGTTTCCTCAATTATACTAGCAATCATGCCAATTTCACAGGCTTGCTATGGTTGTTACATGAGCTATCCAATATCAAGTGCTTAGAACTGTGCCTGTCTGGCATATGTTTAGTGCTCAATAATGTCAGTTACAATTATCATTGCTCCTAGACCCTGGCTCCAAACTTCTTCCTACCAGCTTGAATTCTTGGAATCAGGCTTATATTAGGTCTTCCTATATTCATAACAAGGGTAGGTTATTGTGGCCCAGGGCTTCAAATCTGCTCTTCCTTTCTCCTGATTGAGGCAATATCCCTATGGAACATGAGATGTTTTTGGGAGTTATTTGTTCATTTCACCCTGACTTGGCAAGAAAAGGCAGAGGCTGCTGTTCACCTCCTTAAGTCTCAGATATTTTACTTGTAAAATAAAAGGGTTAGACTTATAAGGCCTCTTTCAGTCATAACAATCTATGAATTTATAAATAATCAAATTAATGCACAGGTGGGTAATAGTGGTGAAGTAGAGTGAAAGGTGATCAGCGCAATTGCAGTTTCAAGCTTTACATAATTGTACAGGACATTTAGATAAAACCTGGGTTCCAAAGCTATCTAGGTATACATTACATATGAAAAAACTCTAGTTTCTGAAAAGTGAGAAATATCTGTGGTTATTCTCATAACATCTTATTGGATTTTATACTAAATTCTATGTTCTATACTGTGAGGATGTGTCTATATATCTACACGTAAACCAGTATCTATCTATCATCTATCTATCAATCTATATGCAGCTATCAATTTAAAGAAAAATTAAGGCATTATTCATGAACAAATTTAATTTGCTTTAAAACAATAAGATTAATGATATTTTCATTCAATAATATTAACTTTCATGTATCATTTTCCAAAAGGTAAAGCAACTGTTGTGGAAATTAAAGACTCAGATTTCTACAACGAGACTGAACCAATGAACAAGGTTTTTGGATGGCAATTAAAGGATTCTCAGTAAAAAGGAATATTTAGATTAAATAGGATAACTTCATCACAGTTAAAAAGAAAAAAAAAAAATCACTTCACAAAACAGCCAGCAGAGGTCCTCAGTCCCATAGTTTATCAATTCTATTACTGTCCTGAAAAATCTCTCCCTATTGAATAAGGAACTGGTTCCAGGGACTCGTTTGCTTACTTCAGATAATTAATCACAATGCATCGCCTCCAAGTTTAAACTGAGATGGAAAAGAACATATTTAAATCAAAAATACAATTAATTCTCATAGATTTTTTTTAAATACAATTAATATGTGCAACAATGTATAATGTGTTGAAATAAATACAGATACAAAAGAATGAGGGAGTAAAAGGGCAAGTTACATGTTTTAAATGAGTTTTCAGAAAAATTCAACAGATAAAGGTGAAGAATGTTGAGGAGAAGACAAAGCCATTGCATATGAGTGTCATTTCTGATCTTTTCAGTTTTCTTTCTCAGTTTGAGCTATTGTTTTACTTCTAGGAGAAAAATAAAAAGAAAGGATTCATATAGGACATTCTTTAGGTAAAAATCCTAAATACTGTGTTTTTTCATTAAATATAAATTTTAAAAAGGATTTAATAGAATCAGAAATAGAAATAACTAATGAGGTTGTTGCTGAGATAATCAGAAAATATTTCTGAGTTGCCAATCTTTCTCTTCCTTTTTCTTTTTGTCTCAACACTGAGACAGCATTGAAACTTCTCTTAAAAGGAAATACTCATTGGATAACCACCAGAGAAACTTAGGCATCTCTCTTGATAGAGCTTACTGGTTTATTGGTGTTGTGTTAGGGTTAATTGACAATATGTGCTAGATATAAAAAACCTAATATTTGCTCAAAAAAAGAAGTAAACATTTAAGACAATGGCCAAAGCTCAATCTCTTTGGGTCTTAGCTTCCTAATCTAAGTAATACTTTGAGATTATTGTGTTTGTGGAGGAATGTGTCAGGGAGGGCACCCCAAGGGATATAATTTAATGACCTGACATAGATGTATATACTAGGAAGATTAACTAGACATCATCTCATGGCCCAAAATAAATATAATGGAAATTAGATGACAAGGAAGGAAAGATTCTGAGTAAAGTTGAGATAAATAATCTCAGAGTAAAAGAAAAAGGAAGGGTCATTTAGGAAATTATCTTCTCATTCTTTTTTTTGTTTTCTTTCTTTATTTTTTATTATACTTTAAGTTCTATGGTACATGTGCACAAAGTGTACGTTTGTTACATATATATACATGTGCCATGTTGGTGTGCTGCACCCGTTAATTCGTCATTTACATTAGGTATATCTCCTAATGCTATCCCTCCCCACTCCTCCCATCCCACAATAGACCCCAGTGTGTGATGTGCCCCTTCCTGTGTCCAAGTGTTCTCATTGTTCAATTCCCACCTATGAGTGAGAACATGCGATGTTTGGTTTTCTGTTTTTGCGATAGTTTGCTGAGAATAATGGTTTCCAGCTGCATCCGTGTCCCTACAAAGGACATCAACTCATCCTTTTTTATGGCTGCATAGTATTCCATGGTGTATATGTGCCACATTTTCTTAATCCAGTCTATCACTGATGGACATTTGGGTTGGTTTGTGAATAGTGCCACAATAAACATACATGTGCATGTGTCTTTATAGCAGCATGATTTATAATCCTTTGGGCATATACCCAGTAATGGGATGGCTGGGTCAAATGGTATTTCTAGTTCTAGATCCTTGAGGAATCGCCACACTGTTTTCCACAATGATTGAAGTAGTTTACAGTCCCACCAACAGTGTAAAAATGTTCCTATTTCTCCACATTCTCTCCAGCACCTGTTGTTTCCTGACTTTTTAATGATTGCCATTCTGACTGGTGTGAGATGGTATCTCAATGTGGTTTTGATTTGCATTTCTCTGATGGCCAGTGATGATGGGCATTTTTTCATGTGTCTGTTGGCTGCATAAATGTCTTCTTTTAAGAAGTGTCTGTTCATATCCTTTGCCCACTTTTTGATGGGGTTGTTTGTTTATTTCTTGTAAATTTGTTTGAGTTCTTTGTAGATTCCGGATATTAGCCCTTTGTCAGATGAATAGATTGCAAAAACTTTCTCCCATTCTGTAGGTTGCCTGTTCACTCTGATGGTAGTTTCTTTTGCTGTACAGAAGCTCTTCAGTTTAATTAGATCCCATTTGTCAATATCAGCTTTTGTTACCATTGCTTTTGGTGTTTTAGACATGAAGTCCTTGCCCATGCCTATGTCCTGAATGGTATTGCCTAGATTTTCTTCTAAGGTTTTTATGGTTTTAGGTCTAACATTTTAAGTCTGTAATCCAACTTGAATTAATTTTCGTATAAGGTGTAAGGAAGGGATCCTGTTTCAGCTTTCTACATATAGCTAGCCAGATTTCCCAGCACCATTTATTAAATAGGGAATCCTTTCTCCATTTCTTGTTTTTGTCAGGTTTGTCAAAGATCAGATGGCTGTAGATGTGTGGTATTATTTCTGAGGGCTCTGTTCTGTTCCATTAATCTATATCTCTGTTTTGGTACAGGTACCATGCTGTTTTGGTTACTGTAGCCTTGTAATATAGTTTGAAGTCAGGTAGCGTGATGCCTCCAGCTTTGTTCTTTTGGCTTAGGATTGTCTTGGCAATGCAGGCTCTTTCTTGGTTCCATATGAACTTTAAAGTAATTTTTTCCAATTCTGTGAAGAAAGTCATTGGTAGCTTAATGGTGATGGCATAGAATCTGTAAATTACCTTGGGCAGTATGGTCATTTTCACGATATTGATTCTTCCTATCCATGAGCATTCAATGTTCTTCCATTTGTTTGTGTCTTCTTTTATTTCGTTGAGCAGTGGTTTGTAGTTCTCCTTGAAAACGTCCTTCACATCCCTTGTAAGTTGAATTCCTAGGTATTTTATTCTCTTTGAAGCAATTGTGAATGGGAGTTCCCTCACAATTTGGCTCTCTGTTTGTCTGTTATTGGTGTATAGGAATGCTTGTGATTTTTGCACATTGATTTGTATCTTGAGAATTTGCTGAAGTTGCTTATCAGCTTAAGGAGATTTTGGGCTGAGACGATGGGGTTTTCTAAATATACAATCATGTCATCTGCAAACAGTGACATTTTGACTTCCTCTTTTCCTAATTGAATACCCTTTATTTATTTCTCCTGTCTGATTGCCCTGGCCAGAACTTCGAACACTATGTTGAATAGGAGTGGTGAGAGAGGGCATCCCTGTCTTATGACAGTTTTCAAAGGGAATGCTTCCAGTTTTTGCCCATTCAGTATGATATTGGCTGTCAGTTTGTCATAAATAGCTCTTATTATTTTGAGACACTTTCCATCAATGCAGAATTTATTGAGAGTTTTTATCATGAAGGGCTGTTGAGTTTTGTCAAAGGCCTTTTCTGCATCTATTGAGATAATCATGTGGTTTTTGTCTTTGTTTCTGTTTATATGCTGGATTACATTTATTGATTTGCATATGTTGAACCAGCCTTGCATCCCAGGGATAAAGCCTCCTTGACTATGGTGGACAAGCTTTTTGATATGCTGCTGGATTCAGTTTGCCGGTATTTTATTGAGGATTTTTGCATCAATGTTCATCAGGGATATTGGTCTAAAATTCTTATTTTTTGTTGTGTCTCTGCCAGGCTTTGGTATCATGATGATGTAGGCCTCATAAAATGAGTTAAGGAGGATTCCCTCTTTTCCTATTGATTTCAATAATTTCAGAAGGAAAGGTACCAGCCCTTCCTTGTACCTCTGGCAGAATTCGGCTGTGAATCCCTCTGGTCTTGAACTTTTTTTGGTTGGTAGGCTATTAATTATTACCTCAATTTCAGAGCCTGTTATTGGTCTATTCAGGGATTCCACTTTTTCCTGGTTTAGTCTTGGGAGAGTGTATGTCTCCAGGAATGTATCCATTTCTTCTAGGTTTTCTAGTTTATTTGCGTAGAGGTGTTTATAGTATTCTCTGATGGTAGTTTGTATTTCTGTGGGGTCGGTGGTGATATCCCCTTTATCATTTTTTATTCAGTCTATTTGATTCTTCTCTCTTTTCTCCTTTATTAGTCTTGCTAGCGGTCTATCAATTTTGTTGATCTTTTCAAAAAATCAGCTCCTGGATCCATTGATTTTTTGAAGGGTTTTTTGTGTCTCTATCTCCTTCAGTTCTGCTCTGATCTTAGTTATTTCTTGCCTCCTGCTAGCTTTTGAATGTGTTTGCTCTAGCTTCTCTAGTTCTTTTATTTGTGATGTCTGGGTATCAATTTTAGATCTTTCCTGCTTTCTCTTGTGGGCATCTCGTGCTATAAATTTCCCTCTATGCACTGCTTTAAATGCGTCCCAGAGATTCTGGTATGTTGTGTCTTTATTCTCATTGGTTTGAAAGCACATCTTTATTTCTGCCTTCATTTCGTTATGTACCCAGTAGTCATTCAGAAGCAGGTTGTTCAGTTTCCATGTAGTTGAGCAGTTTTGTGTGAGTTTCTTAGTCCTGCGTTCTAATTTGATTGCACTGTGGTCTGAGAGACAGTTTGTTATAATTTCTGTTCTTTTACATTTGCTGAGGAGTGCTTTACTTCCAACTATGTGGTCAATTTTGGAATAAGTGCGATGTGGTGCTGAGAAGAATGTACATTCTGTTGATTTGGGCTGGAGAGCTCTGTAGATATCTATTAGTTCTGCTTGGTGCAGAGCTGAGTTCAATTCCTGGATATCCTTGTCAACTTTCTGTCTTGTTGATCTGTCTAATGTTGACAGTGGGGTGTTAAAGTCTCCTATTATTATTGTCTGGGAGTCTAAGTCTCTTTGTAAATCTCTAAGAATTTGCTTTATGAATTCGGGTGCTCCTGTATTGGGTACATATATATTTAGGAGAGTTCGCTCTAGTTGTTGAATTGATCCCTTTACCATTACATAATGGCCTTCTTTGTCTCTTTTGATCTTTGTTGGTTTAAAGTCTGTTCTATCAGAGAAGAGGGTTGCAACCCCTGTCATTTTTTGTTTTCCATTTCCTTGGTAGATCTTCCTCCATCCCTTTATTTTGAGCCTATGTGTGTCTCTGCATGTGAGATGGGTCTCCTGAATACAGCACACTGATGGGTCTTGACTCTTTATCCAATTTGCCAATCTGTATCTTTTAAATGGAGCATTTAGCCCATTTACATTTAAGGTTAATATTGTTATGTGTGAATTTGGTCCTGTCATTATGATGTTAGGTGGTTATTTTGATTGTTAGTTGATGTAGTTTCTTCCTAGCATTGATGGTCTTTACATTTTGGCATGTTTTTGCAGTAGCTGGTACCGGTTGTTCCTTTCCATGTTTACTCCTTCCTCCAGGAGCTCTTGTAGGGCAGGCCTGGTGGTGACAAAATCTCTCAGCATTTGATTATCTGTAAAGGATTTTATTTCTCCTTCACTTATGAAATTTAAGTGGATATGAAATTCTGGGTTGAAGATTCTTTTCTTTAAGAATGTTGAATATTGACCCTCACTCTCTTCTGGCTTGTAGAGTTTCTGCCAGGAGATCCACTGTTAGTCTGATGGGCTTCCCTTTGTGGTAACCCGACCTTTCTCTCTGATTGCCCTTAACATTTTTTCCTTAATTTCAACTTTGGTGAATCTGACAATTATACGTCTTGGAGTTGCTCTTCTGAAGGAGTATCTTTGTGGCGTTCTCTGTATTTCCTGAATTTGAATGTTGGCCCACTTTACTAGGTTGGGGAAGTTCTCCTGGATGATATCCTGCAGAGTGTTTTCCAACTTGGTTTCATTCTCCCTGTCACTTTCAGGTACACCCATCTGACGTAGATTTTGTCTTTTCACATAGTCCCATACTTCTTAGAGGGTTTGTTTGTTTCTTTTTACTCTTCTTTCTCTAAACGGCTCTTCTCACTTCATTTCATTCATTTGATCTTCGATCACTGATACCCTTTCTTCCAGTTGATCGAATCAGTTACTGAAGCTGGTGCATTTGTCACGTAGTTCTCATGCCATGGTTTATAGCTCTATCAGGTCATTTAAGGACTTGTCTGCTTTGGTTATTCTAGTTAGCCATTCGTCTAATCTTTTTTCAAGGTTTTTAGTTTCTTTGCGATAGGTTCGAACTTCTTTCTTTAGCTCGGAGAAGTTTGATCATCTTAAGCCTTCTTCTCTCAACTCGTCAAAGTCATTCTATGTCCAGTTATGTTCCATTGCTGGCGAGGAGGTGCATTCCTTTGGAGGGGGAGAGGCGCTCTGCTTTTTAGAATTTTCAGCTTTTCTGCTCTGTTTTTTACCCATCTTTGTGGTTTTCTCTCCCTTTGGTCTTTGATAATGGTGACGTACAGATGGAGTTTTGGTGTAGATGTCCTTTCTGTTTGTTAGTTTTCCTTCTATCAGTCAGGACCCTTAGCTGCAGGTCTCTTGGACTTTGCTGGAGATCCACCCCAGACCCTGTTTGACTGGGTATCAGCAGTGGAGGCTGCAGAAGAGTGAATATTGCTGAACAGCAAATGTTGCTGCCTGATCGTTCCTCTGGAAACTTTGTCTCAGAGGGGTACCTGGCCGTGTGAGGTGTCAGTCTGCCCCTACTTGGGGGTGCCTCCTGGTTAGGCTACTCGGGGGTCAGGGACCCACTTGAGGAGGCAGTCTGTCCATTTTCATATCTCAAACTCCATGCTGGGAGAACCACTACTCTCTTCAAAGCATCAGACAGGGACATTTAAATCTGTAGAGGTTTCTGCTGCCTTTTGTTTGGCTATGCCCTGTCCCCAGAGGTGGAGTCTACAGAGGCAGGCATGCCTCCTTGAGCTGCAGTGGGATCCCCCAAGTTTGAGCTTCCAGGCCACTTTGTGTGCCTACCCAAGCCTCAGCAATGGTGGGTGCCCCTCCCCCAGCCTCGCTACTGCCTTGCAGTTAAATCTTAGACTTCTGTGCTAGCAATGAGGGAGGCTCTGTGGGCATGGGACCCTCTGAGCCAGGTGCAGGATATAATCTCCTGGTGTGCCGTTTGCTAAGACCCTTGTAAAAGCGCAGTATTAGGGTGGGAGTGACCTGATTTTCCAGGTGTTGTGTGTCACGGTTTCCTTTGGGTAAGAAAGGTAATTCCCTTACCCTTTGCCCTTCCTGGGTGAGATGATGTCTCACCCTGGTTTGGCTCTCGCTCGGCGGGCTGCACCCACTGTCCTGCACCCACTGTCCGACATGCCCCAGTGAGATGAACCCGGTACCTCAGTTGGAAATGCAGGAATCACCCATCTTCTGTGTCGCTCATGCTGGGAGCTGTAGCCTGCAGCTGTTCCTGTTTGGCCTTCTTGGAACTGCCCCTCCTTCTCATGCTTTTTAATTCTTCTTGAGGTTGGTTGCTTTTTTTTTTCTTCCTAATATTCTCCGCTGTCTCTCTCTTTGGTGGTGGCAGGCTGCCTTGAAAATTAGAGAGTCTTTAGAATTCAAACACAGACAAACCAATAATGGGAGTGTGGGAGACATTCTTGGCGTTTCTCAAAGGTAGATCTAGGACACTCTAAAAATCTATAAAAGCTAAACAGCTTTTTAAGGTTTTTTAAAAAAAGTGGTCAGAAAATTGGTAGGTGGCATGTAATTAAATTCATGATAGCTTCTAGAGCAAGTGAACACCTTTGGAAAATGACTTGTTTATCTTACTTCCCTTCATACCATACCCAGCAAGAATGAACTGAGTGAGAAAGACCTATAGTAATGGAGATAAAGAATAACCAAAAGGAACTCTGTTGTTATCTATAATCTTCTTGCTTGAGTGTGCCTATTTTCTTTCTAAAAAACAGGCTTTCAGATATTCTCAGTGCTAAATAATATGAGTAACTAATTTTCACTTACAGAAAGATATAATATGCATAGGTATGCATAAATGTCTTCAGGGCTAGTTATCACAGGCTTTGGTTTTACATAATGATGTTTGGGGTATATGCAGTGTTTTATTAATTCTAAAGTTGCACGTCCACAGCACAGTATCTTTCCAGTGCATTAAATATGTTTTTCAGGTATATATAATTTATTAATTTATGTCTTTTTTTAGTCATCAAGCTCTGTATTTGCTACTATTTATTTGATGCATTCCATTATGCCCAACATTTCAATGAACATTATTTAGACCTCTGGATAGTAATAAATGTGTCTAAATATATTTGTTGCCAAAGTGAAAACTATAATAGGATAAAATTATTATGAAACATATTGCAAATAAACACATTTGTTTTATATACAAATTAGATCTTATTATATATGATATAACCATATTATAAAACACTTAAAATAACATTTCATTAGATTTGGAAGTGCTGCTGCATTATTTTGCAGTTATCCTCATGTGTATTCTTAAATTCTCTCCATATAGGATATAAATCTAGAAATTTAATGATTTACATCAGGAGATTACACTTTTTTCTAGTATGGTTTGGTGTTTTTCTGTGGCTTGGTAAAGTTGAAGGGGTTGGATTTTATTGTCCTCATTGTCCTCTCTTTAAGCAAAAATATGGATTAAACAAATTTCATCCCTTACTTGCTAAGTAAACTTGAGTAATATAATTCAGACGACCCAGTTATAAATCAAATCTGAGGCACTCATTGCTCAAGAGTCATGGATGCTACTTCTTTTCTTCTGTATTTCTAATTAGTGGGGCTTCTAATCTAACATGGCATCTACTATTTTTCATTAACGTTAAAGAGATGCCAGAGGGAGCTGACCAGTGTCCGTAAAGACTGGCATTGAAAACACACTAAACATTGGCCAGAGTGTGGCAGGAGTCACTTGTATCTCCTTCCTTACACATCTAAATGTTGCAAGACATACCCAATAACTGAATGTTAGTTGTAAGAACACTGAAAATTAGTTATAAGAGATGGGATTAGAAGCGTTATTTTCTTTTAAATATATTTTTCTTGAAAATATATCCATGGACTATGGACATTTGTTTTCATGTATTTCAGTCATTTTGTCCTCAATTTACTCCTGTTTAGTTCCTAGGTTATGAGTTACTCATAATGCCCCAATTTTTCTTTTATTAGATTTTAGTCTTGCACATCGAATATCTCAATCATGACCACTTCTTTTTTATAGAGAAATTGCCAGGGTTCTCAGGCTAAGTAATGGAGGAGAAAAGTTGAAGAGCAAAGGATATAGAGGGAAAGCTAACAGACAACTTTTTCCCCAAGGCCACCAAACTGGCAAAGAGATGGACTGGTTCCTAAGTTCCCACATTAGGGTTGGACCTCAGTGTCCAAAGATAATGTGATTGATGGTGTTAAGAAAACTTTATCTTCTAGTTATATTAAAAATAGAAATAAATTTTTAAAATTAAATTTGAGTTTTTAATTTTCACTTTAACATTTTATCACTGATTTTCATTACATTAAGTGGACAAGATGCATTATTCTGAAACCAAACCAAACAGAAAACACACACAAAAACCTTACAACATTTTGTGATTGTGTTGAGATTTTTACACTGAGATGGAGACAAATATCTTTGGCCAGTCTCAAGTATAGATGTTGATGATGATTTTATCATATATTCATATTATTCTGTCAGTAATTCCACACAGGTATGTCTGTGAATAAAGAGACGGTGTGGTTCTTTAGATAAAGGGACAATTTATAAATCTCCTGCTGCCAAAATTACTTTTTCCATTTGAATATTTATTATTTCTGTTTTGTGATTAAAAATAAGACCCATAATCTCTTTTCAATGCCATACTAATTTTATTAAGATGGAAAAAGGGTTAAATCAAAGAAGACATTTGTTAAATAAATATCAAATTCGATATAGCATAGGAAATGAGCTGCTGGTAGGTATGTCTAGCCCGTTGCTTCTGTTTTTATTCAGACCTTGTTCCTAATACATGCCAAATAATGATGGTTAAGACTAGATCTCCTTTCAGCGTTTGTGTGTGTGTGTGTGGGGAAACTGCGAGGAGGTGGGTCTATCTACTTTATGATGTTGGCTGTGATGCAAAGAAAACCTCAAGAAAAGCAAGGTTCTAGTAGTGGTGAAAGATGGGAAACTCATGTATTATCAATCCATATATTTGTCCTTCTCCGTAGTTTTGCTCTTCCACCTTTATCTAAAATAAATAAGGAATTACCTGAGGCAGAATATTGATGGATCTATTTTTTAAACTGATTATTTTTCAATGCTAAGGCTTAAAAATAATTAGAGTTTACAAGGGGCTCAAGGAAAAGACTTATTTGTTTATAAGCTTCTTGTTAACCTTCCCCATTCTTTGCATTTTTGAAAATGTGAGAATAGATATTTCCTCCACACTTAATTTTTCTTGTCATTTAAATGTTGTCATTATTAATATACAAAAATATTTTATTTGGAATTTGATTATGTATCTACGTCAGTTTGAATACAGGCTTAACAGATATGTACCTTTATATTTTCAAAGAAAAAATACTAAGAAATTAACAGTGAGTGTAATTTCAATTGTGCATCTACCTAATTAGATAAATGAATTGTTTTCAGCCAGCTTAGAAACACTCCAAATGTAATATAGTGTAATTGCTATTTATAAACACATAAATTCAATTTCAGGTTCTTCAATAATTTAATTAAAAAGTATTCCTGTATATTCATTATAGCAGGACTTTAATGTTGGATAACTTGGTTAATGTATACAACTGGAATAATAATGCTATACACCTAAAATTTGTTATATTTATAATGAGATATATATTAACGGCAATTTTTTATTAGATACTTTTTTTTTACAATTAATACAACTTGATAAAGTTTTACAGCATTAGTTTTTGCAAAGGACAGAAAAGGACAAAGAAGAGTTTGAAACAGTTAAGAAATAAATATATTGTTTCATAAGCTTCTTAGAGTCAGATTACTTTAGAAGTTACTGCTACATGCTGAAGTATAATTTTGTCAAAAGATTAAAAAAACATAAAGATTACAATATTGACTATGTAAGCATTGTAAAGTAATTATTGGAAGTATGTGTACTTTAATTACTTTTAATAGAAAACACTGTACAGTAAAAAAATAGTATCAACAGTGTAGTAATACAAAAATGGTAAAATAGTACAAAAAAGCATTAATTTACCTTGTGGCTTTAGTTGAGTTACTAGACTTCTCTGAGTCTCAGTTTCCTAATTTGGACTGAATGATCTGTAGGATTTAAAATTCAAAAATGGCCTATATCTATAATATTGCTATCACACAACTTCAAAGAACTTCAGTATCATGCAGTGTTGATGTAATCATGTATTTACTTAAAGCAGCAAGACTTTTAGAATATGAGTTTATACGTACGTTTAGCTTATTAGATCAAAGCATTTCATTTTTGAGGCAACTACCAAGCTTATATGATTATTATCATTCAAGACAAAGCTACTTTATTCCCTGGCATACAATGTTATCTGGAATTTTCATTTTGTTGTTGGCATTCACATTTTAGGGATACCTAAGGAAACCAAACTGGTTTTTACTATTATTGGTCATAGTTGGTATTGATGGTACTGAAAAATGTCATCAGTTATTTGGAGTGAGATGTTCAGTACTTTCCTTTCTACATGTAACACTTTAAAAACCTTATTTGGAAGAGAAGTTTATTTTTCATACAGGAGCTGGTGATCCTTTTGAAGTGGAATTAGGTTCTTGTCGTCATGGCAACACAAGATTCCACACTCCTGCTTTTCTCACTGTATGTTTTTCTGAGTCAGGGTGTTTATAAGTGTTTTATTCATTGATGATAGTGCGTGGTTATTGGCATTGAGTAAATAGATCAGCCAGATGACATCTATGGTGCCTGTCAACTTTGAATTTCTAAGATATTGAATATTCCAAAAGAAGTGATTGTATTGTCTCTTTTAGGATGGAGTTGGGATACTAACTTTCACTTTTTTAAATACTTTGATCAGTCTATTTAATGCAAATGGCTGTAACAAGCAACACTCATATATGTCGGTGGCTTAGCACAACAAATTATATTTTGTCTTGATTATATCAGGTGGTTGACAGGGCATAGCTGTACCAGAGGGTGACTTGTCTCTGTTGACCCTCAGAGGCCACTAGGAGTCTTCCACTGGATCTCCTTCATCTGCCTGGCTAAGAAGCCAAGAAGGAAAGCATGCAGAATCACACAGGTTGTTCATGGCTAGTTCTGGAAGTTGCACTCATCAATTCTGTATACATTGCAGGACCCAATGAAGTAGCCCTAACTAACTTCAAAGGAAGCAGGGATATGTAGTCTTCTTGAGTGCTAGAAAGAGAAAATGGAATTGGCAAACAGTCTGTCTCTGCCACAGTGCCTTTTTGTTTACAAATGTTCTATGTGTAATTGGCATATCTTTGGGGAAATTAGATCTCTCTATTTAAAATTCACTTTGAATGATGAACAGGTGGTAGCTGATGTATTAATTTAAATTTATCCTTGTTGCTTTTTCATAAAAGACTTGTTCATTATTTCTTTCCTTACAATTTAGGGTATTCTGACTTTAACCATTAAGTTTTTATTTTTTATATTTATTGTTACCTTAGGATCTTACTTTAATTATTAAGCTTTTGGTTCTGTTAAAGAGAACTTCATTACTTACAAAATAATAATCATAACAGGACTTTAAAAATTCCTCAGAGGCAAGATGAACTTCATTTGAAGTAATTGAAAGTCAATTACTTTGTTCTAAAGTATCACTTTTACTTTAATTACCTGTTATTACAAGGAAAGTTTCTTAATAATCTTTTTGCTGTTCCTTACATCTGCAGTAAGTATGTAGCCGTGTGTGACCAATTAAAGATGTCCATAAATACTTTGACACTTCTCCATTGTTAAGTGAAGGCTATAGTCCCTCCTTTGAATCTGGGTGACCACTGTGACTGCTTTGAAACTAGAATAAGGCAGAGATGATGCAGTGCAAGTATTCAGGTTTATATCTTTTTTTTTTTTTTTGAGACGGAGTCTTGCTTTGTCGCCCAGGCTGGAGTGCAGTGGCGCGATCTCGGCTCACTGCACGCTCCGCCTCGCCATTATCCTGCCTCAGCTTCCCAAGTAGCTGGCACTACAGGCGCCCGCCACTACGCCCAGCTAATTTTTTGTATTTTTAGTAGAGACGGGGTTTCACCGTGTTAGCAAGGATGGTCTCGATCTCCTGACCTCGTGATCCACCCTCCCCGGCCTCCCAACAAGTTTATATCTTAAGGCAATGGCAGCTTTTCCTCTTGTCTTCTGGAATTGATACTCTTGGAATGAAACCACCGTCCTGTATGGCTTAAAGCCCCATGGGAGCCATGTGTAGAAGACTTGGATAACAGCTCCAGTGAATGCCCCATCCTGCAGTCAGTATCAATTGTCGGTCATATGAGTGAGTCATCTTGGATGTTAGTCCAACAGAGACTTCAGAGGATTTCATTGAGCTCCAGGTTCTTTCTGAATGCAATCAGCCAGAGATTCCAAAAAAGCTGTCTGGCTGTTCAGGTCAAGTTAGAAATGTGAGAGATCATAATAATACCTGTTTATGTCACAATAAAAACCTAGAACACTGTATTTTTCCTTATTAAGATTTTATTCCTAAAAGTCTTCTAACACCATCATAACAAGGTGTTTTTTTAAAACCAACATTTGAATATGGTTGAACAATTACGGGATTTAGAGAAATGAATATGAATTACATCTCTTGTTTTTATTTATGTATGTATCAAACTATGTGTCTATCTACATACCTATACCTACCTATCTGTTTGTATTAGTTGCAACCTAGCTGCCAGCTGAGACAAGTTTGTGGGTTAATATTTGAGTCTGAGTGACATTGCCAAGGACTGGGTTCAATGAGATATATGTTTCAAGGTTGCCAGCAGGCAATATTCTTATAATTTTCTGGGTCATTGCCATAAACTAGAATTCTAAGACCATAATCATTTCATCTAAGGAAGCATCAAACTCAACAGTTTGTCCTGGGTGGCAATGTCAATGTACGGTATAACTGGTGGGCAAACTTAGTCACTAGAGAGAACTGCGCATGTGAAGTTGTTCAAGAAACAGGGAATACAAACATTGTTGTTAAATGATGTGAATTCAGGCAGGTCAGGCCATGTGTGGATTATAATGAGCTATATCCTTATATTCTATTACTTGGAAGATCCATAAAGGATCAGATTACCTTAAGTTCTTGTTTCATATAGAGGTCTGGATCCTAAAATGATACCACTACCGATTCAGTTTTTTTTTTGTCTCCAGAATGTCTATTAAAGGTGAATATTCTCTTGGAGACTAGTACTTGGAATAAACTTACTCAGATGTTAGAGATTTTCATATATATTGGTTTTTTTCTAAGAAGAGAGGAGCCTTTAAAGATAATTGATGTTATTCTTGGGAAGATACTGAATGTTGAAATAGGGAAAAAAGAGAGATGTCATATATTGCATACTTTATAATTTCATCTGAGCTAATGCTAAATGCACTGTGTAAGAATTATAAATGCATTTATAATTCTGTTTGCTGCATTCTGCTGGTGTCCTCAGAAGTCATATGAGCTTTGAGGCAGGCCCATATATTTTATAAAGTAGTAATATAATAAATCAATAACATTTATTAAAACTCATTAATTGATAAACATTCCTTTTACTAGTCTTCTTCCAGGGCATACGTAAAATGTTGGAAACTGACAATGTGAATTCTGAACAGAACACGATAGTGCTTTCTTCAACAGGCATAGGCTTACGATTAGAAGCCTTTTGGTAGTTCCCTAATGTGTTATGTACAAAGGGAATAAAAATCTAAGACATTAGCTTCTACAGATAGCACAGCTAAAGTAACTTGATTGGCAGATGATTTTTTTGCTCCCAATTTCCTTCTACTGTTCTCTCTCTCTCTCTCTCTCTCTGTTGGAGCATATGGCCACAAAACTAGAAACTACATTTCTTGGGACTCTTGGTCAAGGGTGCTGGTGCTCACCAACTAAGTTATCACCAGTGGAGTGGAAATAGAAGTGATTTGGACAATTTTTGTCTTATTTTCTTAAAAACAAAAACTACCCTGGGTTTTGTGTATTTTTTTCCTTCTTGTAAATAGAACATAATGTTCTTGTGACCCAACTTCAAACATGCAGATGAAAATAACACCTTAGGGGAAGTGGTAAAGCAATAAGGTGAAAGGCACCTATGAGCCCGAAGGACCTTGTGGATCAAGGCCACTTCAGCAACCTTGAACACTCCCCTTGGGATCATTACATGAAAGAGAAATAAATTATATCTTATATAGGCCAGTAATTTTTCTCACTTTTTAAAAGTAGCTTAGCCTTTATTGTAACTATTACGCTTCACCTTTTATGATTAAGGTAAATATTCTCTTCTATGAAAGAGTTCAGCAGATAGCCTCGTGTATGTGATAGTTAATTGGCTTAATAACTCGATGATGTTTAAAAAATTCTGAAAATGACGCAGTGGGTTGAATGCTGTCATAAATGTAATCATAAAATATTATGTAAGTGACCCAATGAACATATCTAACTTAGACTGTAAACCCAGTGGGAAGGCATCAA
Source organism: Macaca fascicularis (assembly GCF_037993035.2). Taxonomy (NCBI): domain Eukaryota; kingdom Metazoa; phylum Chordata; class Mammalia; order Primates; family Cercopithecidae; genus Macaca; species Macaca fascicularis. The sequence goes on from NC_088380.1 coordinate 105,525,528, forward strand.
ATTTTTTCCTGTCAAAATATTCCCTATTTTTGTTTTCCACTTATTTCTTTTAAACTTAGACCTCTATAGCTACTTGATGAGTATCTTTTTCATTCACTTACTGTATCCTTACTTTGTTGTAGGTACTAGAGAAATCAAAGAAGCATTGACTCTGATTGGAAGGAGCTCATGTTCTTGTCTGTTTTGATAAACATGGTCTCCCAGAATTCAGAACAGTGCCTACCATGTGAAGTACTTGGTGAATATTTGAAGATTAAATGAATACAGTTGATGAGAAAAGATACATACAAAAAGTTTAATAATATGAAGAAGTATTGGAGTGACAAGTGGCCATTAAAACAAGAGGTATGGAGTTTAGAATAGTGAGAGTCAACATGAGTATGCAAGCGCTGAAGTATGTGTGCAATTTAGCTGGAGAGGGTTTGCATTGGTTCCTGGGTATAATAACAAACAGTACGCACAAAGATAAAGGCTGTATAGATCAGCTCTGTGCACTAGAACTTACTGTGATGATGGGAGTGTTCACATCTGTACTGTCTAGTACGGTACCAACTAGCCACATGTGGCAATTGATCACTTGAAATGAAGCAAATATGACTGAGGAACTGACATTTAAATTTTATATAATTTTAGTTAATTAAAATTTAAATAACCACATGTGGCTAATGTCTATCATATTGGAAACACAGGAATAGATAATTCAAGTAGTAGAAATGTATACACAAATATTTAGATATGAATGATCCAGGTAAGTTTTGAGGTTAGTGAGCTAACTCAGGTGCTGGCAGTGGAAGTTTATGCTTAGGAGTACTGAACTCAGTATTAATCTAAAGGAAGGCTGTGGAAAGGTGTCTTCAAACCTTATTCAGAAACTGCCAAGTTTGCATTGGCTTTTCCATGGTACTGTTTCAGTTGTACACACACACACACACACACACACACACACACACACAACCTTGAAATGAGAACTACGTATTGAAAGATATTGAGAAAACTAAAAAGGTCAGTCAAGATTTTTTAAGCTGTAGCCCATATTTTCTTCTCTTTGTAGTTTACTAGCTTAAAAAACATAATTCTGAGACTGTGTGTGTCAAGACATCTAGATTCCAATTACAAGAGTTCTCATCAAATTATTTATTTCATGGAGAACCATGACATGGTAACCTGCAACCTCTTTTAGTCTGATTATTTTCCAGGAAATTATTATGTGTAAAGATAGAATTTAAAATGTTTTCACTAATGCTAGTATAATTTATTTGAAAGTTGTACATTATTTGTATCAATTTTTCCAAGGAGATATTTTTTATCCTTAATGATAAATGCTGGTAGTTAATACTTTTGAACACAATTCTGAAATATAGTATGCTAAATTTTGTACATATATGTGAGAAAGAAAGAATTGAATAAGAAGGGAATGTGGAGATTGAGGAATGGAAGATGAGGAAAAAGCAGGACGGAGGATACATTACTGACTTGTTTAATAGCATATTTAGTTTTATTAAATATTCGAGTTCATTCTCTCTATTCTCTGGATGCATGCTTCTGATATGGAATAGTGGCAGGATTTCCCTAAACTGAGAAGTATCAGAATACAATAAATCTCTCTTCTAGCTGTCATTGTGTATTGCATGGTGTAAGCGATGTGCAGTCTCTGTGAGATGGGAAAATAGAAGAGGATAGGAAAATAGAGAGAATATTTTTTCTTCTAGATATTGAGGTCATTTTATGAGACGTAAAGACAGAAATGTTTCTGGGAGGCATCCTGCTCACTCCCTTAAAGCTTTTATCGATCTACTGTAAAAAAGCCAATTTCTCCTTCTGTATGTGTGGAACTCCTATTGAGGACAAAAGTAAAGGACACACCTGGATCCAAAGGGGAATGTTTTAGCTTGACTTTTCTAAAATAAATTCCAGCAGGAAAAAAAGTTAACATGAAATATTAAGCCCAGAAGATTCATTCCACACACAGTGATAGCTCTGTAATGTTTATTTCCTCTGCAGGAAACTCGATCCACTCTATATTGGTTTTAAATTGCTCTATCGGTCTCACCTCCAAATATTACCTTTATTCACCTGTGCAGCCATTTAAGAGAAGAGATAGAAAAGAAAGGGAGTAACACAAAAGCTGCTGGAAACTTGAATGTTTAATTTGCAGCCATTTGTTTTTACTACTGGGTATTAACAGTTGAGTGGTGTGGGGTAACTTACATTAGACACTTTAATATTCAGAATTAGCAGTTCTAGATTGGGCATAATGAACCCGGTAAATTTTTGGTGAAAGAATTCAGTATGGATTTTTGTGTTGCATGTTTTATTTTTATTTTTTAATTTATTTATTATTATTATACTTTAAGTTGTAGGGTACATGTGCATAACGTGCAGGTTTGTTACATATGTATACTTGTGTCATGTTGGTGTGCTGCACCCATCAACTCGTCATTTACATCAGGTATAACTCCCAATGCAATCCCTCCCCCCTCCCCCCCCCGCATGTTTTAAATATACATGATTTAAGGAAAGCCTCCAGACTAGCTTCTACGTCCCTCTATTTTTAATCTTCTTTTCACTTATAAAAAACAGTTATTGGGTCCTTAGTGTGTTATAGATATTCTGCTAGTCCCATTATCAAGAAGCGTTTTGCAATTGGAATAAAATTACTTTCCTTAGAAAATCATTAATAGATTTTTTTTGCTTATTGAGTAATTTTATTTTTCAATGAAATACATGTTTGAATATTTCATTGATTTTCTACATAGATTTTCTTTTACATCCAATCATGCTGGAACACTTGTATTTCTTTAGGATATAAATAATTTATTCCTATGGCTCCAAAGGTCTTAATAATAGATTCATTAGCAAACAGTGCATCTCTGACTTATGATGTCATTATAAGAAAGACCATATGCAAGCTAAAACTATAAGATACCATATTTAAAAGATACCTTATATCTTTGTATATTTGTATTCATTGTATATATGTATTCATTGTTGATTGTTGTCTAGATTAACCATTTAATTGTGGTTGCAAAATAGTACATTTTTTCTTATTAAAATTTGTTGTAAACAAATCTTAAACTTGTAGAAAATTTGGAAGTACAATAAAGTACAGAAAACTGTTGTGAATGATGGTTTCCAGCTGCATCCATGTCCCTACAAAGGACATGAACTCATCCTTTTTTATGGCTGCATAGTATTCCATGGTGTACATGTGCCACATTTTCTTTTTTTTTTAAAATTTTTTATTTATTTTTATTATTATACTTTAAGTTCTAGGGTACATGTGCACAATGTGTAGGTTTATTACATATGTATACCTGTGCCATGTTGGTGTGCTGCACCCATCAACTCGTCAGCACCCATCAACTTGTCATTTATATCAGGTATAACTCCCAGTGCAATCCCTCTCCCCTCCCGCCTCTCCATAATAGGCCCTGGTGTGTGATGTTCCCCTTCCCGAGTCCAAGTGATCTCATTGTTCAGTTCCCATCTATGAGTGAGGACATGTGGTGTTTGGTTTTCTGTTCTTGTGATAGTTTGCTGAGAATGATGGTTTCCAGCTGCATCCATGTCCCTACAAAGGACACAAACTCATCCTTTTTATGGCTGCATAGTATTCCATGGTGTATATGATGTGCCACATTTTCTTAATCCATCATTCTCAGCAAACTATTGCAAGAACAGAAAACCAAACCCCGCATGTTCTCACTCATAGGTGGGAATTGAACAATGAGAACACTTGGGCACAGGAAGGGGAACGCACACTGGGGCCTGTTGTGTGGGGAGGGGGAGGGATAGCATTAGGAGATATACCTAAGGTAAATGACGAGTTAATGGGTGCAGCACACCAACATGGCACATGTGTACATATGTAACAAACCTGCACGTTGTGCACATGTACCCTAGAACATAAAGTATAATAATAAAAATAAATAAATAAAATAAAGTTCTTGGCACCTTCAAAAGAAAAAAAGAAAACTGTTGCTTTTCCTGTACTTTTGAAAGTTTCCTAATGATGTGATGCCCAACTCTTCCCTATATGTTAGTGTGCATTTCCTACAAGCAAGGTTATTCTCCTATATAACAAGAACTCAGCCATTAAAATTAGCAAATTAATATAAACATATTACTATGATCTAGTCTCAGATCCCATTCAAGTTTTACCAAATATCTCAATGTTATCCTTCATATCAAAAAGATCCAGTTGAAAATTATGCATCATCTTTAATTGACACGCTTCTTAGTCTCTTTTGATCTGCAACAGTTCCTCAGTCCTTCATTGCCTCTAATGCCTTTGGCTCTTTTGAAGATTATGGGCCACTTATTTTGTAGTATGTCTTTCAACTAGTATTCAGCTGTGTTTCCTGATGATTAGATTTAGGTTATGCATCTTTGGAAGAAATATCACAAAAGTGATGCTGTTCGCTTGTTGCATCTTATCAGGTAGCTCATGATTTTGATTTGTACCATTACTGATGATGTTCACTTTCATCACTTGATTAAGGCAGTATCTGTCAGACTTTGCCACTGTGAAGTTGCTCTTTCCTCCTTTGTGATTACTTAATATTTTGTGAAGAGATAGTTTGAAACTATGTGAATATACAACTCTTGAAAAATTTTTCAAAGTATTGATTTATAGCAGTATGATTCATTCTATTTTATTTGATGAATTATAATTCATTACTGCCATTTTTTTTATTTTGATGCTCAAATTGATTTGGTTTGAGTCCCTCAAAAGTTGGCTTCTGTGTCTTTTTGACATGTCTCCTTTATTTCTTGAACACCTACCTATTTTCTGATATAAGGAGATAATCCAGGCATAACTTGAGCTTTCATTTGCCAAGCCCTGGAATCAGCCATTTCTCCAAGAAGCCCTGGTTCCTTTTTGTGGAGATTAATACTTAAATATCAAGATCTGAACATGTGGTGTGCTCTTTGCCATTGCTATGTCACTGCTTCCAGGCCCTCTCAGTGGACAGAGCTACATATACACATACGTATACATAGATGAGCGGTCTTCAAAAAGCTTACGAGAAATGCATATTACAAGAAAGCTATTCAAGGATTTTAAAATTGTTTTGTACCCAAAATAAACTCATATGAACTTGATATAACATGTTTGAATAGGAGCTAGTTTGGGGTACTAAGAAGGCTAAGATACCTGTTTGAAAATGACCCCTATCAGAGCAACATAAATTCTTCTAAAATTGAAGCAAGAACATACATCACATTTATGATGAATCTTGGGTGGAAGAATGGTGAAATCACTGATGCCTGATGAAAAGTTTATGGGACAATGCCCCAAAGACATCAGCAGTTTATATATGTATATAACTCATGGTAAGAAGGAATGAGATGATATTGAAGATGAAGCCCAGAGTGGCACACAATCCATATCGATTTATGAGGAAAAAATTAATCTTGTCCATGCCCTAATTAAAAAGGACCGATAAATAACAGCAGAAACAATAGCCAACACCATAGACATCTCAATTGGTACAGTTTACACAATTCTGACTGAAAAATTAAAGTTGAGCACACTTCACACTTGATGCGTGCCAAACTGTTGCACCCAGATCAGCTGCAGACAAGAGCAGAGCTTTCAATGGAAATTTTAAACAAGTGGGATCAATATCCTAAAGCATTTTTTTGAAGAATTGTAATAGGAAAAGGAACATGGGTTTACCAGTATGATCCTGAAGACAAAGCACAAAGCACAATCAAAGCAATGGCTACCAAGACATGGAAATGGTTCAGTCAATGCAAAAGTGGACTAGTTAAGAGCAATGATTATGGCCACAGCTTTTTTTTTTGGATGCTCAAGCCATGTTGGTTGTTTAGTTTCTGGAAGGCCCAAGAATGATCATATATGCTTATTATGAGAGTGTTTTGAGAAAGTTAGCCAAAGCTTTAGCAAAAAATGCCTGGGATAGCTTTATCAGAGAGTCCTTCTCCACCACAACAATGTTTCTGCTCATTGCTCTCATCAAACGAGAGCAATTTTTTAAGTGTCACTAGGAAACCATTAGGCATCCACTTTCCAGTCTTGATGTGGCCACTTGTGACTTCTTTTTGTTTTCCGATTTCAAATAATCTTTAAAGGGCACCCATTTTTTTCTTCAGTAAATAGTGTAAAAAACACTACATTGACATGTTTGAATTCCCAGGTCCTTTAGTTTTTTAGGGATGGACTAAGTGATTGGTATAATCACTTACAAATGTCTTGAACTTGATTGAGTTTACAAGGATAAATAAAGTTTATATTTTTTATTTTATCTTTTAATTTCATTTTCCACAAACTTGTTGATGTCTCCACATATCCACATACATATTTACACACATATATGTACACATATTTATGCCTATATTTATTTCTATATCTATCTCAATATATTTATTTTATTTTATTTTATTTTATTTTTGAGACAGGGTCTCACTTTATCATCCATGTTGGAGTGCAGTGACCCAATCATGGCTCACTGCAGCCTTGACCCTTTGACCTCCTTGGGCTCAGGTGATCCTCCTACCTCAGCTTCCTGAGTAACTGGGACCACAGGCATGTGCCAGCATTACCTGCTAATTTTTATATGTTTTGTAAAGACAGGATTTCACAATATTACCTGGTTGGTCTCAAATTCCTGAGCTCGTGCAATCTACCTGCCTCAGCCTCCCTAAGTGCTGGGATTACAGTTGTGAGCCACCATGCCTGGCCTATCTCAATATATTTAAAATCACTCCAACGCTTCTATTTTCATCCAACATCATTCGTTTTAGTTTTTTTCTAACTTTCTTCTCCAAGAGGTATGTTTTCGGGGTATTTATTTATTTTTCATTGACATACAAAAATTTTATGTTTATCATGTACAATATGTTGTTTTGTAATATGTATACATTGTAGTAAGGCTAAATTGAGATAATTAACGATTACATATTTTTTTGTGGTGAGAACACTTAATAGCTACTCTTTTAGCAATCTTCAAGAATATATTAACTTTAGTCACTAAGTTATACAATTGATCTCTTGAACTTATTCCTTCCACAAAACTCCTAAAATTCTATACATCTGAGAAATATTTTTAAAAATTTACTTAAAAAATTAATTATCCTGTATGCACCAGAATTCTGTATCCAATTGTTTATCACCATTATAACCTCCTTCTTGTGCAGATGTCCTCCCTACACTTGGGCCCCAACATATTACTCAGTCTGAGCACCTGCATGGACACTGTCTTTACCTTGCTGCAAGGTATGCTTTTTTCACCCCGCTTGGGTTCTGACTCCCCATGCCTTGCCACCCTTGCTGGTGAAGCTGTCCCTACAATGTTTGTGCTCCGGCTCCCCATGCTAGGTCATCCTATGGTGTGATGTCCTCTTCATTATGTTGCTCTGACATCCCCCTTTGTGAAGGTGCATTTCTTACACTGCTCAGGGTCTGACTGCTTGCAACAAATGACTCACTTGCACAGAGCCTGGGTTCTGACAGATCTGATTTGGATTCTGACACCCCATAATTGGGTGAATGAATATCTTTCTTATGGTAGTGGGCAGACTTTTAAGGAAGTCTTCATGATCCATGACTCCTGGTGATCATTTCCTTGTGTGATACCCTCCCTTTGAGTGTACATGGGAACTGCGACTTGCTTCAAACTAATTTGATATGGCAAAGATGACAGGGTGCATGTGATTACGTGAATATAATTGCATAATTATGCAGTATATATTATATAACATTGTAGGGCATCCTGCTTGCGTCTTCTTCCCTTCTTTGCTATGAGGAAGGAAGTAACTATGTTGGGGAACCCTGTTTGGAAAGGAACTGTGGGAAGCTTTTAGGAGGCGATGGTTTTCTGCCAACAACCAGCAAGAAATTGGTACTGTCAGTCAAACTGTCACGGATACTGAATTCTGCCAACTACTTTAGTGAGCCTGGAAATGAATCCTTCCTAACTTAGATGTGACCACAGCTCTAGCTGACAGCTCTGACAGCTCTGTTTTCAGCCTTATGAGACCCTAAGCAGAGGATGTGGATAACCTGTGCTTGTATTCTGATAACATAGAAACTGCGAGAGAGCAAATGTGTGTGGCTGGAAGTTTCTAAGCTTGTGGTAACTTATTATATAGCAATAGATAACTAAAACACTTATCCTGCCTAGGACATTCCACTCTGGAGTGCCATTGGTCTCCGCTGACCTCCAACCTGGGTGCCTACTTGCAATGCCTCACCTAATGACTTTAGGATTCAATTGTTCAGGAAGGAAAGAGAAGAGAAACAGATGAGAGGGAAGGGAAATGGAGGGGAGGTGAGAAAGAAAAGGGCAAAGGATACAAAGGTAAGAGGAAGAGCCAGAAAGATGATTTTTCTAATTTGGTCATTCCATATTTTTTTACCGGAAATTTTTCCTTAATTAAAAGTATTAACTCTACAATTTTGTTATCCAGAATACTACTGGTACAGGAAAAGAAGAAAATTTGCTTAATTATTTTCTTTTTGTTTATCAGTCTTCAGAATAAAGAGTTGATACTCCAGCAATATACAATAGGGACCAATCAATTTGTTCTTTTAGGAAATAGAATTATGAACTAACGGAATTTTTAAAATATTTGAGTTTTATGCATCTCAATTTATTACTAGTCTTTGATGGCTTTTTGCTTTCTGGTACAGTAATACAATCTAGTCCATGGTATATATGTCCTGTCCTAGATATGAAATTAACCAAGGATCCTAGTCAGAAATAACATTTAGTAGTCACAATCTGCACAATCTGGGTGCTATGGGTATTTATTGCTATGAGGTAGTCATTTCTTCTAGGCCGTTTCAATGGACAGATTTAGGAAATGTATAAAAGTCATTTTTTGATAGCATGAGTTTCTACTGATTTTTTCAGTTCAAATTTAGAATTTATAAGTATCTGGAACTAGTCAATCTTGAGGTTAAGTCCTTCAGACTGCCAAGTCTGCTTAGGACTTCTGACACCAGTCACAAGTTCTGAGGTCCCCAGGGCCATCTTGAGTTCAGGTCAGCTGGTCACAAATTCAGACTCTCCCTGTACTCCCTCAGGTTCGATAATTTGCTAGAATGATTTGCAGAACTCAAAAAAGTGCTGTACTACGATTACAGTTTTATTAGAGCAAAAGGTACAAATCAGAACCAGAAAAAGGAATAGACATATAGGGAGAAATCTGGGACTGAAGAGTTCCAAATGTGAAATTTCTGTGTCCTCAGTGACATGTTACTCTCCCAGTATCAATATGTGGCAATGTATACATGCAGTGTTGCCAACCCAGAGAGCTCACATGAACTTTGGTGTCCAGAGATTTTATCGGGATTTTATTATGTAGGCATGACTGATTGAGTTATCGCCATCCCAGTTGAACTCAACATGTAGCTCCCTTCCCTCCCCAGAGGTCAAGTGGATATTATATGGCACATGACCCCAACCCAAAGTACATGGTGTTTCTGGGATGGCCAGCCCACATTTTGAGTCCCCTCGTTAGCATAATATATCTAGAGAACCTCCATGAGTCACATAGTTAGCCTAAACCATCATGTGTGATCTGAGGTACCCACCATGAACAGCTAAGATGCTCCCATCATTTGAGAATTCCCAAGGGTTTATTGGTTACCTCCTAGAAGCTGGGGCAAAGTCCAGATCTTTAGACAAAACTAATTCTTCAGTACAACAAGATTTTTACTTAACATTTTTGCCTTATAATCATGTCCTTTTATGCTTAAACGATTGGTTGGGGTTCAGGGCTAAAATTCTCTCTTGTGCAAGGAACTAAGGAGGTAGAAAACAAAAGAAGGCCAGTGATGAAATGGTAAAACAAAAAAGAATGGGGCCACAAATGAATGCCATACTGTATGGTAAAATGTGCAAGTGCTTGATTAGCATGAATGAGAATGACCATACATGGTTTAATGGAAAAGGTAGATTACGGTAAGCTGAACTGTTGTAACAAATGGAACCCAAGATATAATGGTTCAATGTATTAGAAGTTTATTGCTTGCTCATGTAATAGTCCAAGGGCTTCTTGGTTGGCAGGGGGATTCTGTTCCATACAGTCATCAAGAATTTTAGCTTGTGGCAGAAGTTCCAGCTTTAGCACATAGCTTCCAAAGTTGATCTGGGTATCAACGTCTCCATCTTCTGGTGGTAGGAAAGAGCATGAAGCTGTGAGTGCAGTGCTTTTTATGAGTTTTGCCTGGGAGTGGCTAATGCTACTTTCACTCACATTCCTTTGGTTAATACTCATTCTTAAGGACCCAACTCACATTATGGGAGAAAGAAATGTGGAATAACTATATTCCCAGCAGAAAAGTTAACAATTAATTTGGTGGTCTGTTGGTAGTATCTGTCACACAGAGCTTGAATTGAACTGTGAGGGGGTAATATGATTTGGGGAAAAATAGCTCAGAGGAAGCTGGAGATACAGAGAGCAAGGAAGACATCAAGAGTTATGTCAAAGAGTTGTGAAAAAATATGTTGTCTGAAAGGGCTAGTGATGTGAGTCAATAGATTTTTCTTTGATTCATATGGCTCTATAAGTATTATTATTATTATTATTAACAAATCAGTTTGTCCAACTAGGCTATAACCTTCTAGCACAATATCTGACATATAATGGGTCTTCAGTTAATGTTTATAAAATCAGAATGCTAATTTGGATTACTTAAACACATAGTTTGAATCTGAATAATGTTCCCATTGAGATATAATTTATCTGTCATTTTCAGGACACACAATTTATAAAAGAGATCGAATTAACCACTCTAATGCATGCATTCATTTTTTTAAGCGGAGGCCTATTAGGCCTATTTCAAAGTTATATTACTTTGATCTTATATTATAACTATCAGTTATCTTTTCGTAGTTTTTTTTGCTCCTCAGTTTATGTGCATTGAATTCATAACTTTATGAGACAAGCCAAAATTATTTACATATTATTGACAGAGATTGAAATAAATTTTATTTACTGAAAGCACAGGTACTATATTTATCTATAGCGAAGGGCGATATCTTCAAAATGAAACTACTTAAAAGAGAAAAAAATGTGGAAAAGATAAGAGATGGTAAATGATTATGGAAATATGTGAGAGATAAATATCTTATTCTTTTTATTATCTTTTTATCTAGCTAGAAGATGAAAAATTATTCTGTACAAAAGTACTTAGATTGTTTTATTTACCACCTTTTTATGTTTACAGACATGAGTTTTTTCTTATCTGTGCTTAGTGTACATAATTTAGTAAGAAGGCATAACAGCACTAATAATTTGTAATCTGAGTACATAGCTTGGCTTACTTCTTAAGAATCTAAAAGTGTATAGGAGATGATATTGCTAGAGAGAGGAATGACTGAAACATATTTTGTGTGTTTGGTTTGTGGATCTGATTGAGTTCAGTTATGAATGGGGAATTTTATTTGGCAGACATAGACAAGGTTAAAACTTTGAGTCTCCAAATCCCTCTGAATTTCTTATGCTGGAAGGGGCAGGATCTCCCTCTTACCTGAAAGAACCAGCCTTACCCTGCAAAAAGCTTCTTGATGACAGTATTTGTTTCCTCACAAGGATATTCTCAATAACAGGACTTCCTCTCCCCAAAGCTGAATTGACAAATGCTACTGTTATGTATGCAACAGTCATCCCTATTTCAGAGGCAGGGTTAAGTAGTCTCTCTAAGCCCAATCCCTGTGCAGTTCTTTGCAAACTCTCTGTCTCATTGTCTAAACAGGAGTAATACTTGGAGGGGCTACAAATGCCTGGGTCCCAAATAGCAACCTCCATGTAAATATCATACAATTTTTCTCCTACTGGTAGTGGTATTGGTGGGTTGGAGTTAGAGGGGGATATTGACTTGTGTTAGTGGCACAAGTTTGTGAGGCCAAACAACTTAGACTTGAAGGTTTATTAGTTTTAGATTAAAAAGAAAATTTCTTTTTAATTTAAATTTTTAATTTTTGTAGGTACATAGTAGGTGTACATATTTAAAGAAAATTTTTTGATGTCAACACTGAATTGCACTTTTTTGCCCAGTACTCTATAAACCCAGACAATTTTGTCAAGTTTTATTGACTTCCCTTAATAAGTTCTCTCATTTTTTCTGGTTGTATCATTTTGTTAGAGTTTATAACACTTAATCATATTTCATAGTCCTGAAAGTTATTATTTTGAAAATTCATCTAACAATTTCCAATGGTCCTTCAGACTTTATATTTTTTTGACACACAAGTGGACTTGGGCTAATTCTCTTAATAGCTACCCTTTTACATACATAGACTTTAAATGCCTGACCACTTTTAATGGTAAAATCCTGGAGGTATTAAAGGATAAATTGTGCTTATAGCTCTAGTCAGAGGCCGATATTGTGCATACCAACAGAAGATTGCATCTCTTAGAAACTGCATATGTCCTAATCATATTTTACCAGAGACTCTTCTCTTGTAGCTCATATTTTAGGGAGTTGTGTAAATCATTGATATCTAACTTTAACATATTCTTTTGGACTAAGTTAATGCCAGGTAGAATATTGATATAGGACCAAATCAAGTGACTGCAACAGTAGATGAACAATGCATATCTTAGTGCAAATGTTCTGATAATAACCATAAGACCCTGCAGTTCCCTGGAGTCATGTGTGGTTTTCCACAGACACACTGTGTCTTATCTTTTTAGCCTGAAATAGCCTCCCCACTTTCTTCCTTCATTTTGCAGATTCCATCCTGTAGAATGCATTCCCCAATGGTTATAGTCTACAGTAAGTGTTCATCCAATACAACCTCACCGTGAACATCTACTATCCATTTTGTAGTTGACCATTTACCCCACAAAATTATATGCTGCTTCAGAGGGGAAACTGTGTTTAGTTATATTTGTGTTTCCTGAGTTAGTTTAATCATTATGGATATGGTCTGTGTTGACTGTGAGACCTGGGTTCAAGTTTCAACTTTGCTATTCATAAAATGCCTGAGCCTGAAGGGGTCACTTTCAAGTTTTGAGCTCCAGTTTCTTCATTTGCAAAATGGAAAAAATTGTGTTAACTAATACAAGTATTTTGAGAATGAGATTACATACCATATACAAAGCACTTAGTACAGAACCTGGAGTATACTACATGCTCAATAATTGTTATAGACTATTCACAACAAATGTAGAATAAAACTTTCAGCTTCCATATATAACTATTGAACTTGCATACTTGGCAAAAGTGGAACCGTGGAATTATTTTGGACCATTGACCCACAGAAAAAAATGTTAATCATGTAGCAAGAAACAAAGGCAACAAGTAATATCCGACAATGAGTTTTGGTTGCCATGCTATTGCAAACATTACACATTCACATATCACATTTGGGTAAGTTACAATATTGATATAGCAATTGCTTTCAAACTACTGAAACTGAAGATTATTATAATAATTATCCTGGCATGATTAATAAGGATATCACCAAAAAATAAAGTCCAAACTCGGTTTTATGGCACAAGGCATTTTTCATGCTCTTTCTTCTGTCTTCCTCTCTTAAACTAGCTCTTTGTATGCACCATTCCAGTTTTTGGCTCCTGTCATATACAGTTTTATTGCAAACACCCTCATCTAACAGTTTCTAGTCCTTCCAATGTACATAGCAAACACTCCTCTTTCAAGATCCAGATCAAAAGTTATTTCTCTGATAAAAAAATTTTTCTGATAATGTAGTATATAACTTACCATTTTATTTTTTGTGTTCCCACCATACCCTATAGATTTTCTGGCACATTTCTTCACGTGTATATTGTTTCCCATTAAACTGTAAACCACATGAGGGCAGACCCTGGTAGACAGCAGGTGCTCAACATATGTTTGTTAAGCAAAGGTACAAATCATATCATATTCTAAACATACTTAAGAAACAAATAAGTAACTGTAATGCTTATATTTTGACTTCACTTGTTCTCCAAGTGTACTAATAAGCAATTATCTATTTATTACATTTTCAGAAGAGTCTTTAAGTTTCTAGACGAGTATTTTGATATATAAGTCAGTGTACTGAACTTAAAAGACCTGGGGATGTAATCTTTAAAGAAATTACAGGAATGTGCTTATAACATTTAGGGGCCTTTTATTTTAACAGAGACCTCATTCTCTCTTTTAAACATGATACATTGCCCAGATGACTAAAGTAATAAAATATGAGGAGAGTGAAAATGAAAACAGAATTTCTATGCGAAGGGAACTGGACAGTACCTAATTTGTTTATGAAATCAGCTGATATAATTTGGACAATATAAACACACTAAATTAATATTTAGGACAGTAGTTCAAGTCAAATGAGACCAATAGTATGAGTGAATTATTCTGAGGTCAAATTTAAATGAATAGTGGCTGGGCATGGTGGCTCACACCTGTAATTCCAGCACTTTAGGAGGCCTAGGTGAGTGGATCACTTGAGGTCAGGACTTCGAGACCAGCCTGGCCAACATGGTGAACCCCCTGTCTCTACTAAAAATACAAAAAATTTGCCTGGCGTGGTGGCAGGCGCCTGTAATCCCAGATACTCAGGAGGCTGAAGCAGGAGAATTGCTTGATCCTGGGAGGTGGAGGTTGCAGTGAGCTGAGATCATGCCACTGCACTCCAGTCTGGGAGGTGGGGCACCTCCTTATTCTCCTGACCTGTCTCATTGTTACTGTCTGCATTGGTTATAAGGTTACATGGATAAGTTCTTTAGTGGTGATTTCCGAGATTTTAGTGCACCAGTCACCCAAGCAGTGTACATTGTACCCAATATATATGTCATTTTCTTGGTACAGGTGCTTTTTGTACCTTGACTGTATGAGGGAAGCTGAGTTAAAACACTTGTGTAACTTCTGCCTGCTCTTTTCCTATCCAACTAGTTGATCAAATATGAAGATTGAGATCTGAATTGAAGTCCAATCTCTACTCAGTAGTAATATGATCTTGGGAAAGTTTCTTACTGCCTGAAGAATAGTGTCTGCTTCTCATCTCTTTACAGGGTATTTGTGAGAGGCAAATAGTAGAATGCACATTAAAATAGTAAGTAAACTGCAAAACACTATGCAAATGTGAGTTTAGTGTTATAAATCTGTGCTACACAGTAGGGCATGGGCTGTGTCTTTTATATCTCTAACTTTCCAGTATTTTTCTTTCAATGGTGGTGTTGGTAGATAGACCTCATCTGTTTCCTCATGCTGAGAGACAGAATGTGAATACGGGATACATCATGTTCCAGTTCACTCACTGGGTAACTTTTGGGATACGGGTCTCTCAGTAGAGTCAAGTTTTCTGTGTAACGGAGGATTTAGTTTTTTAAGTATAAACATTTTTAACAATATTTCTTGATGAAAGTATTAAAAATATATATTTAATAGAGGAGCAAGTGAAAAAGGAGCAATAAATTATGTATTGTGAATAGAAGGAAATAAAAATACGTTCTGGCTCTACTTTATTGCCTTATAAATGTTAATAACTTTCCATTTTATTGTTAATTCAGGCACATTATTATTAATACTAGTTAACTCTGCTATAACACTCTGATGACTTCAGAGAATATGCTGCATATTGAATTATTTCCTTTTATATCAAATAATTCCAAGTTGTTTTGATGTTTGAAATTTGATTTTTTAATAGTTTTTATTTCTTCCTCTGCTGTGGCTTCTCTTTGCTATGGGGAAATACTTTTACTCACTGTTTTGTCTTCTCTACTTGCTGCTTTCTCGCACAAGTCAAGGGAGACCCTCTGTAGTCCAAATAAGCTAATTATCTGTAGGCCTCTGTTGGCACGGGTCAAGGGGACATTCTGGGACTTTGAGGACCCACAGGAAGACCTCCAACTCCCCTCAACCCCATTACACTTTGACAGCCTTATCCCCACAATGTGTCTTCAGACAGTCAGGCCAAATAATCAGGTCAAAAAGCCAACATCTTCTAGGTCATCACTAGTATCCTAAACTTTAATCCTCTTTTGGCCCCATCTCTCACATCTGCCCCATTTTCTGAATCTCCTCCAATATGCCCTCTGGAAGTTATGTTCAGTGAAAGAATCAAAGCTTGTCCGGAGCAGAAAGAGTGGATATCAGCTCAGACTGAATAGAGTAAAGAGCATCGCTGACATTAATCAGGCTGGGAGGTCAGACAAGGATGCAGACAGCTCCAAAGTTAACAGGATATAGTAATTCTGCAGAGGTCATGCAGCAACTGTAAAATGCCACCAGGATCCATGCTTTGAATGATCACTGCTTTTTCACCCATGACATTCTAGACCTACTTTGCTATAGTCATCTATTACTGAGGATACCCAGTTGCTAAGCCACCCATGCCTCATGACAGCACCAATTCCCTAGTTAATTCTTGCTTTTCCAAATTCTACCATAGAAACAGCAAGCGAACCCAGAACTGATCTCCACTTCTCTTAGGCCCTTCTCAGAATCCTTCAACAGAAACCCAAACCTCACAAAACATGCTTTTCTCTTCCCTTTTGTTGAAAGCTGCATTCCACATTTCCTCTGGGGTGCCTTTCCTCATGGCATCAAACCAATAAATCTGATTTTGTCAGACTATATGCTTTTTCCTTCTGGTCATTGCCTGATTAAGCTTTAACACCAATCACTGGGAAATTCTTCTTTGTCACTGAATGCTTTTCTGAACATAGCATGAATGTCATGTTCTAGTTGAAGCTGAACACTTCTGCTGCTGCTGCAACCCTATCAAGTGGTGGCTTTATTTTCTTTCATGCATCTTATGCCGCTGGCCAGATGGAGTACATGAGTTCTTTGCTGCTTCCAGATCACTCTTTTTTCTTCTTCCTACAAATGACACACTTTGAATATTATCATATGACTCTATTTTGTCCCCTACTCTTCATTGTTGCAATCATCTATTGCCACCATCTGCCCCACACCACTCCATAACTTTCATTCCCTGAAAATTTTAACTCCTGGCTCACTGACACTCTTTATAACAATACTGCCATAACAATTCTTGATATTTTCAATATCTGCATAGATGATACTTTCAATACCCTGGCCTCTCAGTTTTTTTTTTTTTTCAGAATTTATTTTAATTTAATGTTTTTGATGTGGATGGTGAACGTCCTTACTTTCTTTACCTTTTCTTCTCCATTGATTTTTGTCCTCAACCAACCCTAAATCATTTACTCCCAAGACTGTATCTTAGGCTTTGTCAGTATATACAATTTAAATATCTCCATAATCTCAATTTCAAACACTCCTCTCTGAATACTACCTTCTATTTTTCAGCTCATAGTACCTAACACCCCAACTCTCACAATCTACCAAGCCTACCAGGTATGATTCTCCCAGCATTTTAATGCCTATCACTACCTTCATGTCCTCAATTCCCTCATTGTTTCTTAGTCTTAAGTTATCTGGTTTATTATTATAATGAGTTCTTACTTGAATTTGAAAAGCAAAACAACAATGTTGTTTAAATCAAACTCTCCCCTAGCCCTGTCTGTATAGCTGAATATGGCTGGAGTAAAACACAAAAAAATACAGTCTGATTTCATTTTATTTTATGTTTTTAGCTCGAAAAATGATTTCTAAAGTTTTCATAAAATATATATAACATAAAATTTATTATTTTCACCATTTTTAACTGTGCAGTTCCTTAGCACTAAGTGCATTCATGCTGTGAGATCATCACCACTATCCATCTTGAAAACTTTATCTTCTTAAACTGAACTTCATACCCATCAAACAATAACTCCTCATTTCTCTCTCCTTTCAACCACTGAAAATCACCATTCTATTTTCTGTCTATAAATCTGATTACTCTAGGTACCTCATATGAGGGGAATCATATAGTGTTTGTCCCTTTTTGACTGGGTATTTCATTTGGCATACTGTCTTCAAGGTTTATCCATGTTATATAGCATTTGTCAGAATTTCATTCTTTTCATAGGCCGTATGTGAAATACTATATTTTGTTTATCCATTCACAATTTCATTTGAAATTTAGGATCAGTTTTCTCTATTGGACCCTCAATATTGCCAGTCTGTCTCACTCCATTCCCATGTCTATTTTACTTTCTCCCTTTTATGGTCTATTATTTTATATCTAATTCTATTTTTTTTTAAACTCACTAAACTTCACTCTCAGTGATTGATCTTGAATTCTATGTAACTGAGAAATTAGATGCAATCAAGGGAGAACTTCTAGAAGATTCCACTGCTGTATGTACCTACCAACAAATACTAGCAGCTGCATTCTCCCTCTCTTTGCACCAGCTCTAGTTTCTTTTTCTTATTACTCAAGGTCATTGCTCTAACAAGTGTCCTCTCTTTCTCCTACACCATCTTGTTTCCTCATCTACTAGGTCTTTGCCATCAGTACACAATATACGGGAACTTCTCTCATCTTGAAAACAGTAACAACAATGACAAAACTCTTCCTGACTTACTTTCCTTTCTACTACCATCACTTTCTTTCCTTCCCTTTGCAGCGAAACTTGCTGAAAACATTCTCTATATTTGCTGCCTCAGTTTCTCTTGATTATAATCTGTCTTTTGCTCCTACCACTTCAATGAAACATCTCTTATTAAGGTCACCAGTGATGTCCAAATAGTTAAATCCAATGGACACTCTCAAGTTTCATGTTACTTGACCCTTTGAAAGCATTTTGTGACAGTGATCTCTCCCTTTTCTGTGATACCTTTTTTTTTTTGGCTTGGCTTTCTATGCAACTTATTCTGTTTTTATCTCCTATCTCATTGAACTGTTTTTGTTAGTCCTATTTGTTGCTTTTTAAAAATTTCTCTGATTCCTAAGTGATAGAGACCCCTCTATCATATCTGAATAATAGGAGGCCCTCTATCATATCTAAATGATTGAGGTCTCAGTCCTTAGATCTCTTTAATTTCTATATTCACTTAACTCCTAATGAGTCTTAAAGATCTTAGTGAGTCTTACGATTACATACTGATAATAATCTAATAACTACCAAATTAGCATTTTCAGGATGGTCTTTGCCCAAATTCCAGATTTATATATTCAATTGGCTACTTAAAATCTCTACTTATGTGTCTAATGGTTATCTCAAACTTATGTTCCAAATGGAGCTCCTGATATTCTTTCCCCAAACCTACTACTTTCATAATCTTTCTCATCTTAGTAAACTGTGATTGCATTCTTCTAGTTGCTGAGGTAAAAAATCTTGGAGTCATCTTTGATATTTCCCTTTCTCTTACAGTCTATATCCAAACTGTCAAGATATCTTATTAGCTGTACTTCAAGCTTTAATGATAATCTGACCACTTTACATAGCTTCTCATTTTACTTCCGGTATGACTTAAATGTTACTTACTCAGTAGACGTCAAGATAGGACACTCTGGAACCCTCACCTCCAACCATGATAGTCTCTATCCCCTTTTCCTGTTCTGCTGTTCTTCATTAGCCCTCATTGCTATTTATCATGCTGCATATTTTATGTACTTTTTTAATTGTCTGAATCCTTCCCAAGAATACAAATGTCTTGGGAATGAGAATTTTTGTTTTGTTTACTATTGTATCCCCAATGTTTAAACCAGTGCCTGACATATACTTGGAATTTAATAAATATTTGATGAATGAATGAATAAAAGAAATTAGTACTGAGAATTTTAAAAGGTGAGATATTTAGAGCTATGTGCATAACAGGAGCAAAGAAGCCCTTGGTTACCATCTCCATGGTTCTCCTGTGAGCGAAGCTTTAGTTTTATGAAGTAGCAGCCTAATAACAACAGAAACAACTGAGTACCAATTATGTGCAGAAACTATTCCACATGCTTTATTCACTTCTTATTTTTGCCATACAACCATGAGAAATAGCGGTTATTATCTCTGTTTTACAGATAAGCCTAAACAGCTTGTTCAAAATCACCTTGCTAGCAGGTGATTGTGCTAGATTTAAAAATCAGTTCCATTTGACCCCAAAGTTCAACATTTTTTAAAAAACTATAATTATGTGGGTTACTTTTTGGCTCTTCATTGATGTTTTGGCTAATGGGGGTTTTAATGTAAGCAATAAACTAGGCAGAAAAACGGAATGATATACCATTAAGCCTATTGAGTTCAGCATTTTCTTTAGTGTGAAAACTTTAGTATAATGCAATTTTAATGCTATCTTTATTTGTGGGAGAATCTGAATAGCCAAAATGTAGAGCAAACATTGTTCTCATTTTTAATTGAAAATTAAATGTTACCCTGCATCAAAAGTTGCGTGCATGTAGCATTAAAAACAGGTGTACTTGACCTCTTTTAGTGTAATATTTAGTTGTTAAAAATGGAATTTTATTTAGTTTGAACATTTCTCTTACATTTAGGAGGCAATAAAAAAGCCCCCCTGCAGCTAATTTAATAACAGAGAATTCTCATGGATGTAATGCAAATATCTGCTGTGAGGCAAACTCACTTCATATTGTTTATTTAATTTTGCATTCATTTCACTGAATTGCACTGTAATGGGATGTAGGGACTCTAACAATGGAAGAGAAAATTGGATAGGTGCATGTGAGAGAAAATTAGTGAGCATATTCTGAACAGACACTGTGATTTTTGTTTTGAGCTTTGTAATGCATTCACTTTGGGATCATAATAAGCAACATAGATCTCACTTAATTTTCCAGATGTAATTTGGAAGAATTTTTTTTCTTTTAACACATTTTTAGTTATGGAATAAAATATGTTGATAGATTAATATACTTTCTAGCTTAAAACTTCAGTTTCTAGGTTAAAAAAATATTCACGCTAAGTTACACATAGTTGAGTGATTCAATTAACTAAGGATAATCCTTATTGTGTTTATTTTATGAACAATGGACATAATGAAATCCTTTTTTTTTTTTTTTTTTTTTTTTTTTTTTTTAAGAGGCCTGTCACGGGGAGGGCGGAGGGGGGAGGGATTGCATTGGGAGTTATACCTGATGTAAATGACGAGTTGATGGGTGCTGACGAGTTGATGGGTGTAGCACGCCAACATAGCACAGGTATACATATGTAACAAACCTGCACGTTATCCACATGTACCCTAGAACTTAAAGTATTAGAAAAAAAAAAAAAAACAAAACAGAGCTGGGGTCTCACTATGTTCCCCAGGCTAGATTTCGACTTCTGGGCTGGGCTCAATATCTCAACTTCCTGAGAAGCTGGAACTACAGGTGCACCCCACAGTACCTGGCTTATAGTGAAACTTTGGTGAGGTGAGATATGGGAAATCACTTTATAAATTAGAATTCTTATGTAAATGTAAAATGATAGTGGTTTTGCTACTATTCTTATGGTTTAAAGGGATTATTAAATACTTTATCAACTTTGTATTTTCTTCAAAAAATTGATGGTTTTGGATTATAACATTCAACTTTTTGGTTTTTTTTTTTTTAGTTAATGCAGAATTTCCTGAAGTATAAGGTAAGCCACTGATGAACTTACACTATAGTACTGGTAACTGAGCAACATCATAACCCTTATTCATATTCTATTTTCTTTTTCACCGTTTTATTTTGTTACTAAAATAACATTGATATTTACATTTTATTATTTTTTGTGGTTATAAACAAGTCAGTAGTACACATTTCAGTGAATATATCTTTGCATATTTGTATAATTTTATGCCAAATTTTCTCAATGAAATGGTATCTCACTTAAAAAGCTTTGCCCAGAACCTTTCTGAGTTAAAATGGAATACACTTTCTGTAGCTTCTCCCAAATTTTTCATTGCAATAATTTTAAATCTACAAGAGGTTCATCTGAATGTCACATGCCACAATGCATGGAAGTGCTAAAATATAACTTATGTGCCAAAAAAGAAAAAGAAAAAAGTACATTTTTCTATTAGTAATTTCTAATTTCATTGTATTGTGGTCAGAATTGTATGAACTGTGTCTTTGGTTTTATGTCCCAAAATATGGTCTATATTAGTTAATGTTCCATTTGACTTAATAAGAATACATGTTCTGCTATTGTTGGGTGGAGTGTTTTGTAAATATCAGTTAGGTTAAGTTGGCTGATAGTGTTCAAGTTTTATATCTATATTATTTTTCTAGGACTTCTATAAGAGAGCACCACAAACAGTATCTTAAACTGATGCTAGGGTTTTGGCAGGGCTGTTTCCTTTGAAGATACTAGGGAAGGATCTGTTTCAGGCTTCTCTCCTAGATTTTGGTAATTCCTTCTCTTTCAGCATCATAACTCCAAATTTCACATGGTATTATCCTTGTGTGCATGTCTCCGTGTCCAAATTTCCTCTTTTTAAAATCCAATCCAGTCATACTAGCTTAGGAGTCTATTCTACTCCGGTATGACCTCAACATAATTAATAACATCTGTAATGATCTTATTTCCAAATAAGGTCACATTCCAAAACATTGAGGGTTAGGACTTCACCATATAAATTTTTGGGAACATAATTCGACCCATAACAACATTCTTATGACAGTGCAATCAAACTGGAACTCAGGATTAAGAAACTCACTCAAAACCACTCAACCACATGGAAACGGAACAACCTCCTCCTGAATGACTACTGGGTACATAACGAAATGAAGGCAGAAATAAAGATGTTCTTTGAAACCAATGAGAACAAAGACACAACATACCAGAATCTCTGGGACACATTTAAAGCAATGTGTAGAGGGAAATTTATAGCACGAAATGCCCACAAGAGAGAGCAGGAAAGATCTAAAATTGACACCCTAACATCACAATTAAAAGAACTAGAGAAGCAAGAGTAAACACATTCAAAAGCTAGCAGAAGGCAAGAAATAACTAAGATCAGAGCAGAACTGAAGGAGATAGAGACACAAAAACCCTTCGAAAAATCAATGAATCCAGGAGCTGGTTTTTTGAAAAGATCAACAAAGTTGATAGACCGCTAGCAAGATTAATAAAGAAAAGAGAGAAGAATTAAATAGACGCAATAAAAAATGATAAAGGGGATATCACCACCTATCCCACAGAAATACAAACTACCAACAGAGAATACTATAAACACCTCTATGCAAATAAACTAGGAAATCTAGAAGAAATGGATAAATTCCTGGAGACACACACTCTCCCAAGACTAAACCAGGAAAAAGTGGAGTCCCTGAATAGACTAATAACAGGCTCTGAAATTGAGGCAATAATTAATACCCTACCAACCAAAAAAAGTCCAGGACCAGACGGATTCACAGCCGAATTCTGCCAGAGGTACAAGGAGGAGCTGATGCCCTCTCTCACCACTCCAATTCAACATAGTGTTGGAAGTTCTGGCCAGGGCAATCAGGCAAGAGAAAGAAATAAAGGTATTCAATTAGGAAAAGAGGAAGTCAAATTGTCCCTGTTTGCAGATGACATGATTGTATATTTAGAAAACCCCATCATCTCAGCCCAAAATCTCCTCAAGCTGAAAAGCAACTTCAGCAAATTCTCAGGATACAAAATCAATGTGCAAAAATCACAAGCATTCTTATACACCAATAACAGACAGAGAGCCAAATCTTGAATGAACTACCATTCACAATTGCTTCAAAAAGAATAAAATACCTAGGGATCCAACTTACAAGGAATGAGAAGGACCTGTTCAAGGAGAACTACAAACCACTGCTCAGTGAAATAAAAGAGGACACAAACAAACGGAAGAACATACCATGCTCATGGATAGGAAGAATCAACATCGTGAAAATGGCCATACTGCCCAAGGTAATCTATAGATTCAATGCCATCCCCATTAAGCTACCAATGACTTTCTTCACAGAATTGGAAAAAACTACTTTAAAGTTCATATGAAACCAAAAAAGAGCCCTCATTGCCAAGACAATCCTAAGCCAAAAGAACAAAACTGGAGGTATCATGCTATCTGACTTCAAACTATACTACAATGCTACAGTAACCCAAACAGCATGATACTGGTATCAAACCAGAGATATAGACCAATGGAACAGAACAGAGCCCTCAGAAATAATACCACACATCTACAACCTTCTGATCTTTGACAAACCTGGCAAAAACAAGAAATGGGGAAAGGATTCCCTATTTAATAAATGGTACTGGGAAAACTGGCTAGCCATATGTAGAAAGCTGAAATGGGATCCCTTCCTTACACCTTATATGAAAATTAATTCAAGATGGATTAAAGACTTAAATGTTAAACCTAAAACCATAAAAACCCTAGAAGAAGACCTAGGCAATACCATTCAGTACATAGGCACAGGCAAGGACTTCATGTCTAAAACACCAAAAGCAATGGCAACAAAAGCCAAAATTGACATGGGATATAATTAAACTAAAGAGCTTTTGCACAGCCAAAGAAACTACCATCAGAGTGTACAGGCAACCTACAGAATGGGAGAAAATTTTTGCAATCTACTCATCTGACAAAGGGTTAATATCCAGAATGTACAATGAACACAAACAAATGTACAAGAAAAAAACAAACAACCCCATCAAAAAGTGGGCAAAGGATATGAACAGAAACTTCCCAAAAGAAGACATTTATGCAGCCAACAGACACATGAAAAAATGCTCATCATCACTGGTCATCAGAGAAATGCAAATCAAAACCACAATGAGATACCATCTCACACCAGTTAGAATGGCAATCATTAAAAAGTCAGGACACAACAGGTGCTGGAGAGGATGTGGAGAAATAGGAACATTTTTACACTGTTGGTGGGACTGTAAACTAGTTCAACCATTATGGAAGACAGTGTGACGATTCCTCAAGGATCTAGAACTAGAAATACCATTTGACCCAGCCATCCCATTACTCGGTGTATACTCAAAGGATTATAGAACATGCTGCTATAAAGACACATGCACATGTATGTTTATTGTGCCACTATTCACAATAGCAAAGACTTGGAACCAACCCAAATGTCCATCATTGACAGACTGGATTAAGAAAATGTGGCACATATACACCATGGAATACCATGCAGCCATACAAAAGGGTGAGTTCATGTCTTCCGTAGGGACATGGATGCAGCTGGAAACCATCATTCTCAGCAAACTATCGCAAGGACAGAAAACCAAACACCGCATGTTCTCACTCATAGGTGGGAACTGAACAATGAGAACACTTGGACACAGGAAGGGGAACATGACACACTGGGGCCTGTTGAGGCATGGTGGGAGGTGGGAGGGATAGCATTAGGAGATATACCTAAGGTAAATGATGAGTTAATGGCTGCAGCACACCTACATGGGACATGTATACATATGTGACAAACCTGCATGTTGTGCACATGTACCCTAGAACTTAAAGTGTGTGTGTGTATATATATATAAACAACATTCTTATCTTCTGTGTACTTTAACATATATTTTTGAGAGACAAATATTGAAATCTCCAACTTTAGTTATGGGTTTGTCTATTTCTGTATATATTGGCAGTTCTATCATATTTTGCCTCGTACTTTGAAGCTCTGTACTTAGGTGCATAAACTCTTATAATTGTTTTGTCTTCTTGTGAATTAACTTCTTTATTGTTATAAAATAGTTATTTATCTTTGTAATATGTTTTGTTCTGAAGTCGACTGTTAAATATTAATACAGACACTCAAGGTTTCTTTTGGTTTATGTTAGTATTTGTCTATCTATCTATCTATCTATCTATCTATCTATCTATCTATCATCTGTCTACCTGTCTATCAATCATCTATTTTTGTATCTAGATTTAAGAGGCATGGATTCCTGGAAATGTCACATAGCTCTGTAAGGATTTGGTAGACGTTTCAGTGTATACACTCCCCTCTGTGTGAAGGAACATACCAACTTCGCTTAGGAGACTCATCTGTTATTCTGAGCCAGACAGTACATGTGATGCATAAATAAAAGACCTGGAGGAGTTAATGCACCTTCAGGCATCTAAGTTCATTTGGAATTTTAATAAAAGTGATTAAATATTTAGTAGACCCTGAGAACTACTGATATCCCTTTCTGGCAAGGTCAGGCTTTGTAAAATTGCCACTAATACTTTTGCCACTCTTTGAGAAACCTGAAGAACTCTGTCAATGATTTAGAGTATTTGTGTGCCTTTTCTAGAAGTACCATAGGGTTGAAATAAAAAATCTGTAGCACAGTCAAAAAAAAAAAAAAAAAAAAAAAAAAGAAAGAAAAGAAAAGACCTGGGAAGTCAGGTCAGGTGAGATGTCCAAATATCTTCCTCCTTCTGCTTCTTGATTGTGTGCACCCGTGAGATTACTAGTAAAGTCTGGCAGTGAGTAATGTCTCTGAATTGTGGGACTCTGATCCTTTCGATAACTAATCATTTGTATTTGCTCATATACTTAAATACCAACCAAAAGGATAATTAAAAAAAATTTTTAACGTTTTTATTTCAAGGTCCCCTTTTGCTTGGTAGTAGCTGAGGTAAAAGACTCAGAGAATGGTAGGGGAACATAAACTTGCCAATTACAGATTTATTACCCTCTTCAGATTTAAAACATATCCATAACTAACCTAAACTGGTGATAGTTATTCCATTCAAAGTTTTATTCCTTATTGAGTCTGTTATTGTGTTCCCCCTTCTATAGTCTAACATGGCTTCTGGAGGTAGGAGGAAGTTTAACTTGTCCTCATTGAGATGAGGAAAAGGTGATTTTTCTACATGAGGGTTCGCTGCTGTCATCTATGTTCTCTCTTGGCCAGTGAGTGTGCATTTGTTGACATGTGTAACTGTGTTTTGGGCTGGTGACACTCATCTTGTGGTCACTTTACAAGGTCCGTGACCAGGGGGTGGCTGTTTTCATCTGCTGACCTGACTTCATCTTGGAACCTGCTATTCCTGCAGGTTCTCTGAGACCTAGCCATGAATCACCTCATCCCTTACCATAATGGCCCTATATCAGCCCCACTGGCTTCCACTCAGCTATATTTCTTGTCCAGAGCATGTGTGAATGCTTGAAGATTTTTCATTATCCATAGAACCAAGGGAATCTCTGTGGGAGGAATGCTTTCTTCAACCCTCTTTGTGCCCAGGTGTTTCCCAAATAATTTCTATCTTGGCGCAGTTGTTCCAAACTGCGCAGATGCTTTTATCTTAGAATCTCTAATGGTAACCAGTGGGACAAAGCCTGTCTAATTTCGGCTGAACTTTCTCATGCTTTGATGTCATTGCCTCTTAATAAGTGATCTCTAAGGCAGTAATAAGAAGTCTGTCATCCCACCTTTTTCTCTAGTCTTGGCACCTCGTACCCCCTTTCAGCTTGTCTTGACCATCTCCTTTTTTGCTCAATTGAAGGAAATTATTTATGACATAAACTTTTTCTTTTTTATTCCATGATCTTCTTGTGAACCCACCATCAGCTTCCTAGTGCAATAGACCTGAAGGCTAATGCCTAACAATTGAGTAATGTGGGGGACATGATTTATAGGGTCATGAACCATAGATTGGTTTAATATTTCCAAAACTATTGTCCCCATTATGCAAACCAGCAACAAATGGAACCTACAGAAAATCAGATAGTATTCATATTTTGCTGATAACACTTCTAGGGATATTGGAACTGAATGAAGTTGCAGAAATGAGTTGTCTTTTGAAAAATTGCCAGCACTAAATGCCCACAAGAGAAAGCAGGAAAGATCTAAAATTGACACTCTAACATCGCAATTAAAAGAACTAGAGAAGCAAGAGCAAACACATTCGAAAGCTAGCAGAAGGCAAGAAATAACTAAGATCAGAGCAGAACTGAAGGAGATAGAGACACAAAAAACCCTCCAAAAAATCAATGAATCCAGGAGTTGGTTTTTTGAAAAGATCAACAAAATTGACAGACCACTAGCCAGACTAATAAAGAAGAAAAGAGAGAAGAATCAAATCGACGCAATTAAAAATGATAAAGGGGATATCACCACCGACCCCACAGAAATACAAACTACCATCAGAGAATACTATAAACACCTCTACGCAAATAAACTGGAAAACCTAGAAGAAATGGATAATTTCCTGGACACTTACACTCTTCCAAGACTAAACCAGGAAGAAGTTGAATCCCTGAATAGACCAATAGCAGGCTCTGAAATTGAGGCAACAATTAATAGCCTACCAACCAAAAAAAGTCCAGGACCAGATGGATTCACAGCTGAATTCTACCAGAGGTACAAGGAGGAGTTGCTACCATTCCTTCTGAAACTATTCCAATCAATAGAAAAAGAGGGAATCCTCCCTAACTCATTTTATGAGGCCAACATCATCCTGATACCAAAGCCTGGCAGAGACACAACAAAAAAAGAGAATTTTAGACCAATATCCCTGATGAACATCGATGCAAAAATCCTCAATAAAATACTGGCAAACCGGATTCAGCAACACATCAAAAAGCTTATCCACCATGATCAAGTGGGCTTCATCCCTGGGATGCAAGGCTGGTTCAACATTCGCAAATCAATAAACATAATCCAGCATATAAACAGAAACAAAGACAAGAACCACATGATTATCTCAATAGATGCAGAAAAGGCTTTTGACAAAATTCAACAGCCCTTCATGCCAAAAACGCTCAATAAATTCGGTATTGATGGAACGTACCTCAAAATAATAAGAGCTATTTATGACAAACCCACAGCCAATATCATACTGAACGGGCAAAAACTGGAAAAATTGCCTTTGAAAACTGGCACAAGACAGGGATGCCCTCTCTCACCACTCCTATTCAACATAGTGTTGGAAGTTCTGGCCAGGGCAATCAGGCAAGAGAAAGAAATCAAGGGTATTCAGTTAGGAAAAGAAGAAGTCAAATTGTCCCTCTTTGCAGATGACATGATTGTGTATTTAGAAAACCCCATTGTCTCAGCCCAAAATCTCCTTAAGCTGATAAGCAACTTCAGCAAAGTCTCAGGATACAAAATTAATGTGCAAAAATCACAAGCATTCTTATACACCAGTAACAGACAAACAAAGAGCCAAATCAGGAATGAACTTCCATTCACAATTGCTTCAAAGAGAATCAAATACCTAGGAATCCAACTTACAAGGGATGTAAAGGACCTCTTCAAGGAGAACTACAAACCACTGCTCAGTGAAATAAAAGAGGACACAAACAAATGGAAGAACATACCATGCTCATGGATAGGAAGAATCAATATCGTGAAAATGGCCATACTGCCCAAGGTTATTTACAGATTCAATGCCATCCCCATCAAGCTACCAATGACTTTCTTCACAGAATTGGAAAAAACTGCTTTAAAGTTCATATGGAACCAAAAAAGAGCCCGCATCTCCAAGACAATCCTAAGTCAAAAGAACAAAGCTGGAGGCATCACGCTACCTGACTTCAAACTATACTACAAGGCTACAGAAACCAAAACAGCATGGTACTGGTACCAAAACAGAGATATAGACCGATGGAACAGAACAGAGTCCTCAGAAATAATACCACACATCTACAGCCATTTGATCTTTGACAAACCTGAGAGAAACAAGCAATGGGGAAAGGATTCCCTATTTAATAAATGGTGCTGGGAAAATTGGCTAGCCATAAGTAGAAAGCTGAAACTGGATCCTTTCCTTACTCCTTATACGAAAATTAATTCAAGATGGATTAGAGACTTAAATGTTAGACCTAATACCATAAAAACCCAGAGCAAAACCTAGGTTGTACCATTCAGGACTTAGGCATGGGCAAAGACTTCATGTCTAAAACACCAAAAGCAACGGCAGCAAAAGCCAAAATTGACAAATGGGATCTAATTAAACAAAAAAGCTTCTGCACAGCAAAAGAAACTGCCATCAGAGTGAACAGGCAACCTACAGAATGGGAGAAAATTTTTGCAATCTACTCATCTGACAAAGGGCTAATATCCAGAACCTACAAAGAACTCAAACAAATTTACAAGAAAAAAACAAACAACCCCATCAAAAAGTGGGCAAAGGATATGAACAGACAGTTCTCAAAAGAAGACATTTATACAGCCAACAGACATATGAAAAAACGCTCATCATCACTGGCCATCAGAGAAATGCAAATCAAAACCACAAGGAGATACCATCTTGACACCAGTTAGAATGGCAATCATTAAAAAGTCAGGAAACAACAGGTGCTGGAGAGGATGTGGAGAAATAGGAACACTTTTACACTGTTGGTGGGATTGTAAACTAGTTCAACCATTATGGAAAACAGTATGGCGATTCCTCAAGGATCTAGAACTAGAAGTATCATATGACCCAGCCATCCCATTACTGGGTATATACCCAAAGGATTATAAATCATGCTGCTATAAAGACACATGCACACATATGTTTATTGCAGCACTATTCACAATAGCAAAGACTTGGAATCAACCCAAATGTCCATCACTGACAGACTGGATTAAGAAAATGTGGCACATATACACGATGGAATACTATGCAGCCATCAAAAAGGATGAGTTTGTGTCCTTTGTAGGGACATGGATGCAGCTGGAAACCATCATTCTTAGCAAACTATCACAAGAACAGAAAACCAAACACCGCATGTTGTCACTCATAGGTGGGAACTGAACAATGAGATCACTTGGACTTGGGAAGGGGAACATCACATACCGGGGCCTATCATGGGGAGGGGGGAGGGGGAGGGATTGCATTGGGAGTTATACCTGATGTAAATGACGAGTTGATGGGTGCTGACGAGTTGATGGGTGCAGCACAGCAACATGGCACAAGTATACATATGTAACAAGCCTGCACGTTATGCACATGTACCCTAGAACTTAAAGTATAATAATAATAAAAAATTTAAAAAAAATAAAATTAAATTAAAAAAAAAGAAAGAAAACACTTTGAGAAACCCAAACTAGAGGGACTGTAATAATTTTTTTGTATTCCTTATGGTAGCTTCCTCAGTTTATGGTTGTCAGCACATTGAAGTTCAGTTTCAGACTCTGCCTAAATACTCAAGAAATAAAATGCAGCGAACAAGTAATGGTCATTAGTATATTTAATTAGAGAGCTATAATTAGTAGTTAAAATTGCCAACATAACTATTACCAACATGTAACCATCTAATTTGTGCATATTAGTTAATGGATCATATCCCAGATGTCAGATAAGGACCCCATCCTGTAACCTCTTAAGACACCATTTCCTCAAGTTTCCCCCTTGTAGACATGCATTGCAGATAAGCCGCCCCACCACAGAGCAGGCTTTATCTTCTGTTACCCTCATTTAGCCCCACCGGGATGTGAGGTTGGGTGGAGACATCGTGAGGTGATTGCAAAAGGGGAGAGTGGCAGCACACTCAGCTTCACAGAGGAGAAGCTAAGGAGCTGACTACTCTGAGCTGTTCTGTTTCCTTGGGCTGTGCTCTGTCTCTGTGTGTATTGTGACCTTGTGGCTCCACCTCTTCTGGATGCTGCTACAGCAGAGGCCTGGATCCTGGCCCTTCCCTGTGACTTAACGTGCTCTGTTACCATCAGGCAGCCCTCTGAACCCTGGTAACATCCTCTCCCAAGAACAGACAGCCTGTCCCCAGATATCCCAGTAGTGATGAGTAACAGAGGTAGCTGTGAACTTCTTTAGTTTCCATTGCTGAGTCAGGGCTTTCCTGTCTCCTCCTGGGCAGGTCCAGCCTTGGTCTCTTGGCAGGGCATCAGCTTTGCTGATCACTCTCCAGCTTACCATGTGACTGATGCCAAAGTGATGGTGTACTGTGCCCAGCAGAGCCCTGGGAGCCACTGCTACCTTCAGAGAGGTTCCTTGCTGAGAAACAAAGTGCTTCACCTTCCCCACCATGGCTGCTTCTGGCTAAACCCAGTCTTCCGCCATGCTAGATCTTGAGCTGTTGCGCTTCTCCTGAGGAGAAACTAGGGTGAGGAGGGAGAAGTCTTGTTCCTAAGTGTTGCCATTGTGGCTTTTCTTGCCTTCTCCAAAAAAGTGCTGCCAGATCCCAAGAAAACTTTTTCCAGAACATTAGTCTGGGTAGATTTTTTGAGTAATACCCCAAAAGCACAGGCAACCAAAGCAAAATGGGATCACAAGTTAAAAAGCTTCTGCCTGGCAAATGGAACAATCAACAAAGTGAAGAGACAACCCACAGATGGAAGAAAATATATGCAAACTAGCCATCTAAAAAGGAGTTAATAAACAGACTATATAAGGAGGTCAAACAGCTCAATAGGAAGAAAAATTGATTGAAAGATGGGCAAAAGGTGTGAATGACAGTTCTCAACAGAAGACATACAAATGGCCAACAGGTATATGAAAAGATGCTCAGTATCATTGATAATCAGAGAAACAGAAACCAAAACTACAATGAAGTATCGTCTCACCCAGTGATATGGTTTGGGTCTGTGTCCCCACCCAAATCTGATCTTGAATTATAATCCCATAATTTCCACATGTTGTGGGAGGGACCCAGTGGAAGATAATTGAATCATGGGGGCAGTTTCCCCCATACTGTTCTCATGGTGTTGAGTAAGTCTCATGAGATCTATAAGGGGTTTCCACTTTTGCTTTTCTCTCATTCTCCCTCTTGCCACTGCCATATAAGAAGTGCTTTTTGACTTCCACCATAATTTTGAGGCCTCCCTAGCCATGTGGAACTGTTACGTCCTTTAAATCTCTTTCTCTTCCCAGTCTAGGTTATGTCTTCATGAGCAGTATTAAAATGGACTAATACACCCAGTTAAAATGTCTTCTATCAAAAAGAAAGTCAACAACAAATGCCAGTGAGGATGGCTAGAAAGGGTAACATTTGTTCACTGTTGGTGAGAATGTAAGCTAGTACGACCACTATAAAGAATACTATGGAGGTTCCTCAAAAACCTAAAAATAGAACTACCATATGATCCAGCATATTGGTGGAACCCGCCCCCAATATTTCAACCTAGGTTCTTTCTATTTTCCATAAGTGTTGGCTGACTGAGAAATAAAGAGAGATAGTATAAAGAGAGGAATTTTACAGCTGGGCTGCTGGGGGTGACATCACATATTTGTAGGACTGTGATACCCACCTGAGTCTCAGACCAGCAAGTTTTTATTAAGGGTTTCAAAAGGGGAGGGAGTGTAAGAACAAGGAGTAGGTACAAAGATCACATGCTTCAATGGGCAAAAAGTAGAACTACTAATAAGGGTCTAACAAAGATCACATGCTTCTGAGGGAATGGGACAAAGGACAGAAGCAGAACTACTGATAAGGGTCCAACAAAGATCACAAGGCAAAGGGCAAAAGCAGAACCTCTGATAAGAATGTATGTTCAGCGGTGCACGTATTATCTTGATAAACATCTTAAACAACAGAAAACAGGGTTCGAGAGCAGAGAACCAGTCTGACCACAAATTTACCAGGGTGGAGTTTTTCCCCACCCTACTAAGCCTGAGGGTACTGCAGGAGACCAGGGTGTATCTCAGTCCTTATCTCAATTGCATAAGACAGACATTCTCAGAGCGGTCATTTATAGACCTCCCCCCAGGGATTCATTCCTTTCCCAGGGTATTATTATTAATATTCTTTGCTAGGAAAAGAATTTAGCGACATCTCTCCTACTTGCACTTCCATTTATAGCCTCTCTGCAAGACAAAAATATGGCTTTTTTTGCCTAACCCCTCGGGCAGTCAGACCTTATGGTTGTCTTGCCTTGTTCCCTAAAAATCACTGTTATTTTGTTCTTTTTCAAGGTGCACTGATTTCATATTGTTCAAACACAAATACTTTACAATCTGTTTGTACAGTTAACACGATTATCACAGTGGTCCTGAGGTGACGTACATCCTCAGCTTACAAATATAACAGGATTAAGAGATTAAAGTAAAGACAGGAGTAAGAAATTATAAAAGTATTTTAGAAATGAAGTCCTTGCCCATGCCTATGTCCTGAATGGCATTACCTAGGTTTTCTTCTAGGGTTTTTATGGTATTAGGTCTAACATTTAAGTCTCTAATCCATCTTGAATTAATTTTCGTATAAGGAGTAAGGAAAGGATCTAGTTTCAGCTTTCTACTTATGGCTAGCCAATTTTCCCAGCACCATTTATTACATAGGGAATCCTTTCCCCATTGCTTGTTTTTCTCAGGTTTGTCAAAGATCAGATGGCTGTAGATGTGTGGTATTATTTCTGAGGACTCTGTTCTGTTCCGTCGGTCTATATCTCTGTTTTGGTACCAGTGTCATGTTGTTTTGGTTACTCTAGCCTTGTAGTATAGTTTGAAGTCAGGTAGCGTGATGCCTCCAGCTTTGTTCTTTTGACTTAGGATTGTCTTGGAGATGCGGGCTCTTTTTTGGTTCCATATGAACTTTAAAGCAGTTTTTTCCAATTCTGTGAAGAAAGTCATTGGTAGCTTGATGGGGATGGCATTGAATCTATAAATAACCTTGGGCAGCATGGCCATTTTCACGATATTGATTCTTCCTATCCATGAGCATGGTATGTTCTTCCATTTGTTTGTGTCCTCTTTTATTTCACTGAGCAGTGGTTTGTAGTTCTCCTTGAAGAGGTCCTTTACATCCCTTGTAAGTTGGATTCCTAGATATTTTATTCTTTTTGAAGCAATTGTGAATGGAAGTTCATTCATGATTCGGCTCTCTGTTTGTCTGTTACTGGTGTATAAGAATGCTTGTGATTTTTGCACATTAATTTTGTATCCTGAGACTTTGCTGAAGTTGCTTATCAGCTTAAGGAGATTTTGGGCTGAGACAATGTGGTTTTCTAAATATACAATCACGTCATCTGCAAGCAGGGACAATTTGACTTCTTCTTTTCCTAACTGAATACCCTTGATTTCTTTCTCTTGCCTGATTGCCCTGGCCAGATCTTCCAACACTATGTTGAATAGGAGTGGTGAGAGAGGGCATAAGCAACAGCAACAAAAGCCAAAATTGACAAATGGGATCTCATTAAACTAAAGAGCTTCTGCACAGCAAAAGAAACTACCATCAGAGTGAACAGGCAACCTACAGAAGGGGAGAACATTTTTGCAATCTACTCATCTGACAAAGGGCTAATATCCAGAACCTACAAAGAACTCAAACAAATTTACAAGAAAAAAACAAACAACCCCATCAAAAAGTGGGCAAAGGATATGAACAGACATTTCTCAAAAGAAGACATTCATACAGCCAACAGACACATGAAAAAATGCTCATCATCACTGGCCATCAGAGAAATGCAAATCAAAACCAGAATGAGATACCATCTCACACCAGTTAGAATGGCAATCATTAAAAAGTCAGGAAACAACAGGTGCTGGAGAGGATGTGGAGAAATAGGAACACTTTTACACTGTTGGTGGGATTGTAAACTAGTTCAACCATTATGGAAAACAGTATAGCGATTCCTTAAGGATCTTGAACTAGAAGTACCATTTGACCCAGCCATCCCATTACTGGGTATATGCCCAAAGGATTATAAGTCATGCTGCTATAAAGACACATGCACACGTGTGTTTATTGCAGCACTATTCACAATAGCAAAGACTTGGAATCAACCCAAATGTTCATCACTGACAGACTGGATTAAGAAAATGTGGCACATATACACCATGGAATACTACTCAGACATAAAAAAGGATGAGTTTGTGTCCTCTGTAAGGACATGGATGCAGCCGGAAACCATCATTCTCAGCAAACTATTGCAGGAACAGAAAACCAAACACCGCATGTTCTCACTCATAGGTGGGAACTGAACAATGAGATCACTTGGACTCGGGAAGGGGAACATCACACACCGGGGCCTATCATGGGGAGGGGGGAGGGGGCAGGGATTGCATTGGGAGTTATACCTGATGTAAATGACGAGCTGATGGGTGCTGACGAGTTGATGGGTGCAGCACACCAACATGGCACAAGTATACATATGTAACAAACCTGCACATTATGCACATGTACCCTAGATCTTAAAGTATAATAATAAAAAAAATTATAAAAGTATTATTTGGAAACTGATAAATGTCCATATTAAAATGAAATCTTCACAATGTATGTTCCTCTGCTGCAGCTCCAGCTGGTCCCTCCATTCATGGTCCCTGACTTCCCACAACACCAGCAAACCTATTTCTAGGTATATACCCAAAATAACAGAAATAAATATGTTAAAGAGATAGTTCCACTCCAATGTTTATTGCAGCACTGTTCACAATAGTCAAGATTTGGAATCAACCAAAGTGTCCATCAAGGAATAAATGGATAAAGTAAATGTGGAATACATACACAGTGGAGTGCTATCCAGTCATAAAAAGAATGATATCTTTTCATTTGCAATGACATGGATGGAACTGGAGGTCACTATGTTAAGTGAAATAAGCCAGGCACTGAAAGACACATGTCACTGTTCTCACTCATTTGTGGGAGCAAAAAATGAAAACAATTGAACTCATGGAGATAGAGGAGAATGATGGTTACCAGATGATTGGAAGGGTAATGGGGTGGGGAAGTGGGGGATGATTAATGGGTACAAAAACATAGTTAGACAGAGTGAAGAAAATACAGTATTTGATAAAACAACCGGGTGATTACAGTCAACAATAATTTACTGTAAATTTATAAATAACTGAAAGAGTATCATTGAAATGTTTGTAACACAAATAAATGAAAAATGCTTGAGGTGATGTATATACCATTTACCTTGATGTGATTATTACACATTGTATCCTTGTATCAAAATAGTTCATGTTCCCCATAAGTGTATATAACTACTATGTACTCATAAAAATAAAAAGTAAAAATTAGAAAAAGATAATGAAAACATAAGCTGCATACTGAGACAAAATATTTGCAGAAAACATATATGTTAAAGGACTCTTATTCAAAATGTACAAAGAACTCAAAGCTTAACAGTAAGAAAAACAATCCATTTAAAAATGAAGTTCTTAACAAACATCTCACCAAAAAAGATATACAGATGGCAAATAACATATGAAAAGATGCTCCAGATAATTTGTTGTCAAGGAAATGCAAATTAAAACAACAAGTAGATACCACCATACATTTATTAGAATTGTCAAAATTCAGAACACCAACAACACTAAATGCTGGCAAGGATGTGGAGCAACAGGAACTCTTATTCATTGGCGATGGGAATGCAACAATCTGGTACAGTCACTTTTGGAGATTAGCAGTTTGGCAGTTTCTTATAAAACTAAACATTTTCTTAGTATAAGGCCCAGCAATCATGCTCCTTGATATTTACCCAAAGGAGGTGAAAACTTATATCCTTAGAAAAACTTGCACATGGATGTTTATAGTAGCTTTATTCATAATTGACAAAAGTAGAAAGCAACCAAGATGTCCTTATTTAGTGCTAAGAGGACAGAAGCTACCAAGCCATGGAAAGACATAGAAGAAACTTAAATCCTATTACTAAGGAAAAGAAGCCAGTCTGAAAAGGCTACATATTGTATGATTCCAACTATATGACAATCTGGAAAAGGCAAAACTATGGAAACAGAAAAAGGATCAGTAGTTGCCAGGGGTTGAAGGGAGGGAGGGATGTATAGGTAAAGCACAGAGGATTTTCAGGGCAGTGAAACTATTATGTATGACATTATAATGGTGGGTACATGTCTTTATAAGCTTGTCCAATCCCTCAGGATGGAGAACACCAAGTGAACCTTAATGTAAACTATGGTTTTGGGGTAACAATGATGTGTCAAGGTAGGTTCATCACTTGTAGCCAATGGACCACTCTGGTGGGAGTGTTGATTATGGGGGAGTCTAAGTCGATGCATGTGTGAAGACAAGGGGCATATGGGATATCTTTTTACCTTCTGCTCAATTTTGCTGTGAACTTAAAACTTCTCTAAAAATAAAGTATGTTAAAAATATGTATAGACAAGATTCTCTGATGGAAGTAAGTTTGGTTTTGCTAATTCTTACTAATCTGTGGACTGGTACATAGCCCTAATTGTTGTCAGACCTATTTAGAATGTGAAGTATTTGATACCAGCCTGTCCTCAACTTTGGGGTCAAGTCATTCATTTTTGAACAAAATAAAAGTTTTATTCAGATGTCCGGTTCCAAGATGGCCAAATAGGAACAGTTCCAGTCTACAACTCCCAGTGTGAGCGACGCAGAAGATGGGTGATTTCTGCACTCCAATGAGGTACTGGGTTTATCTCACTGGGGCTTGCCGGACAGTGGGTACAGGCCATGGAGTGTGAGCAGAAGCAGGGCGTGGCATTGCCTCACCCGGGAAGTGCAAGGGGTTGGGGAATTCCCCTTCCTAGCCAAAGGAAGCTGTGACAGACAGTACCTGGAAAATCAGGACACTCCCACTCTGATACTGTGCTTTTCCAATGGTCTTAGCAAAAAGCACACCAGGAGATTATATCCTGCACCTGACTTGGAGGGTCTCACCCCCATGGAACCTTGCTCACTGCTAGTACAGCAGTCTGAGATTGAACTGCAAGGTGGCAGTGAGGCTGGGGGAGGGGCGTCCACCATTGCTGAGGCTTGAGGATGTAAACCAAGCAGCTGGGAACCTCGAACTTGGTGGAGCCCACTGCAGCTCAAGGAGGCCTGCTTGCCTCTGTAGACTCCGCCTCTGGGTTCAGGGCATAGCTAAAAAAAAAGGCAGAAGAAACTACTGCAGACTTAAACGTCCCTGTCTGACAGCTTTGAAGAGAGTAGTGGTTCTCTCAGCACAGAGTTTGAGATCTGAGAATAGACAGACCGCCTCCCCAAGTGGGTCCGTGACCCCCGAGTGGCCTAACTGGAGACATCTCCCAGTAGGGGCCAACTGACACCTCATACAGCTGGGTGCCCCTCTGAGATGAAACTTCCAGAGGAAGGATTAGGCAGAAACATT
Organism: Macaca fascicularis; assembly: GCF_037993035.2. Taxonomy (NCBI): domain Eukaryota; kingdom Metazoa; phylum Chordata; class Mammalia; order Primates; family Cercopithecidae; genus Macaca; species Macaca fascicularis. The sequence goes on from NC_088380.1 coordinate 105,564,213, forward strand.
TGCTGTTCTGCAATATTCACTCTTCTGCAGCCTACACTGGTGATACCCAGGCAAACAGGGTCTGGAGTGGACCTCCAGCAAACTCCAAGAGACCTGCAGCTGAGGGTGCTGACTGTTAGAAGGAAAACTAACAAACAGAAAGGACATCCACAGCAAAACCCCATCTGTATGTCACCATCATCAAAGACCAAAGGTAGATAAAACCACAAAGATGGGGAGGAATCAGAGCAGAAAAGCTGAAAATTCTAAAAATCAGAGTGCCTCTTCTACTCCAAAGGAATGCAGCTCCTCACCAGCAATGGAACAAAGCTGGATGGAGAATGACTTCGACAAGTTGAGAGAAGAAGGCTTCAGATGACAGGTAATAACAAACTCCTCCAAGTAAAGGAGGATGTTCGAACCCAATGCAAACAAGCTAAAAACCTTGAAAAAAGATTAGACGAATGGCAAACTAGAATAAACAGCATAGAGAAGACCTTAAATGACCTGATGGAGCTGAAAACCATGGTACAAGAACTACATGACAAATACACAAGCTTCAGTACCTGATTCGATCAAGTGGAAGAAAGGGTATCAGTGATTGAAGATCAAATGAATGAAATGAAGTGAGAAGAGAAGTTTAGAGAAAAAAGAGTAAAAACAAACAAACAAAACCTCCAAGAAATATGGGACTATGTGAAAAAACCAAATCTATATCTGATTGGTGTACCTGAAAGTGACGGGGAGAATGGAAACAAGTTGGAAAAGACTCTGCAGGATATTATCCAGGAGAACTTCCCCAACCTAGCAAGGCAGGCCAACATTCAAATCCAAGAATACAGAGAATGCTACAAATATACTCCTTGAGAAGAGCAACTCCAAGACACATAATTGCCAGATTCACCAAAGTTGAAATGAAGGAAAAAATCTTAAGGGCAGCCAGAGAGAAAGGTAGGGTTACCTACAAAGGGAAGCCCATCAGACTAACAGTGGATCTTTCAGCAGAAACTCTACAAGCCAGAAGAGAGTGGGGGCCAAATTCAAATTTCTTAAAGAAAAGAATTTTCATCACAGAATTTCATATCCAACCAATTAAGTTTCATAAGTGAAGGAGAAATAAAATCCTTTACAGACAAGCAAATGCTGAGAGATTTTGTCACCACCAGGCCTGCCTTACAAGAACTCCTGAAGGAAGCACTAAACATGGAAAGGAACAAATGGTGCCAGTCACTGCAAAACAATGCCAAATTATAAAGACCATTGATGCTAGAAAGAAACTGCATCAACTAATGAGCAAAATAACCAGCTAACATCATAATGACAGGATCAAATTCACTCATACCTATATTAACCCTAAATGTAAATGGGCTAAATGCTCCAATTAAAAGACACAGACTGGCAAATTGGATAAAGAGTCAAGACCCATCAGTCTGCTGTATTCAGGAGACCCATTTCACATGCACACACAGGCTCAAAATAAAGGGAGGGAGGAACATGTGCCAAGCAAATGGAAAACAAAAAAAGGCAGGAATTGCAATCCTAGTTTCTGATAAAACAGACCTTAAACCAACAAAGGTAAAAAGAGACAAAGAAGGCCATTACATAATGACAAAGGAATCAATTCAACAAGAAGAGCTAACTATCCTAAATATATAGGCACCCAATACAAAGCACCCAGATTCATAAAGCAAGTCCTTAGAGACCTACAAAGAGACTTAGACTCCACACAATAATAATGGGGAACTTTAGTACCCCACTGTCAACATTAGATAGATCAATGATACAGAAAGTTAACAAGGATATCCAGGAATTGAACTCAGTTCTGCACCAAGTGGACCTAACAGACATCTACAGAACTCTCTACCCCAAATCAACAGAATATACATTCTTCTCAGCACCACATTGCACTTATTCCAAAATTGACCACATAGTTGGCAGTAAAGCACTCCTCAGCAAATTTAATAGAATAGAAATTATAACAAACTGTCTCTCAGACCACAGTGCAATCAAGCTAGAACTCAGGACTAAGAAACTCAATCAAAACCGCTCAACTACATGGAAACTGAATAACCTGCTCCTGAATGACTACTGGGTACATAACGAAATGAAGGCAGAAATAAAGATGTTCTTTGAAACCAATGAGAACAAAGATACAACATACCAGAATCTCTGGGACACATTTAAAGCAGTGTGTAAGGGAAATTTATAGCATGAAGTGCCCACAAGAGAAAGCAGGAAAGATCTAAAATTGACACCCTAACATCACAAATAAAAGAACTAAGGAAGCAAGAGCAAACACATTCAAAAGCTAGCAGAAGAGCAGAACTGAAGGAGATAGAGACACAGAAAACCCTTCAAAAAATCAATGGATCCAGGAGCTGTTTTTTTGAAAAGTTCAACAAAATTGATAGCCTGCTAACAAGACTAATAAAGAAGAAAAGAGAGAAGAATCAAATAGAAACAATAAAAAATGATAAAGGGGATATCACCACTGATCCCACAGAAATACAAACTACCAACAGAGAATACTATAAACACCTCTATGCAAATAAACTAGAAAATCTAGAAGAAATGGATAAATTCCTGGACACATACACCCTCCCAAGACTAAACCAGGAAGACGTTGAATCCCTAAAGAGACCAATAACAGGCTCTGAAATTGAGGCAATAATTAATAGTCTACCAACCAAAAAAAAGTCCAGGACCAGATGGATTCACAGCTGAATTCTACCAGAGGTACAAAGAGGAGCTGTACCATTCCTTCTGAAACTATTCCAATCAATAGAAAAAGAGGGAATCCTCCCTAACTCATTTTATGAGGCCAGCATCATCCTGATACCAAAGCCTGGCAGAGACACAATAAAAAAAGAGAATTTTAGACCAATATCCCTGAGGAACATGGATGCAAAAATGCTCAATAAAATACTGGCAAACCGAATACAGCAGCATATCAAAAAGTGTATCCACCATGATCAAGTGGGCTTCATCCCTGGGATGCAAGGCTGGTTCAACATATGCAAATCAATAAACATGATCCATTAAAAACAGAACCAAGAAAAAAACCACATGATTATCTCAATAGATGTAGAAAAGGCCTTTGACGAAATTCAACAGCCTTTCATGCTAAAAACTCTCAATAAACTAGGTACTGATGGTATGTACGTCAAAATAATAAGAGCTATTTATGACAAACCCACAGCCAATATTGTACTTAATGGGTAAAAACTGGAAGAATTCCATTTGAAAACTGGCACAAGACAGGGATGCCCTCTCTCACCACTCCTATTTAACATACTGTTGGACGTTCTGGCCAGGGCAATCAGGCAAGAGAAAGAAATAAAGAGTATTCAATTAGGAAAAGAGGAAGTCACATTGTCCCTGTTTGCAGATGACATGATTGTATATTTGGAAAACCCCATTGTCTCAGCCCAAAATCTCCTTAAGCTGATAAGTAACTTCAGCAAAGTCTCAGGATACAAAATCAATGTGCACAAATCACAGGCATTCCTATGCACCAATAACAGACAAACAGAGAGCCAAATCATGGGTGAACTCCCATTTACAACTGCTTCAAAGAGAATAAAATACCTAGGAATTCAACTTACAAGGGATGTAAAGGACCTCTTCAAGGAGAACTACAAACCACTGCTCAGTGAAATAAAAGAGGACACAAACAAATGGAAGAACATTCAATGCTCATGGATAGGAAGAATCAATATCATGAAAATGGCCATACTGCCCAAGGTAATTTACAGGTTCAATGCCATCACCATTAAGCTATCAATGAGTTTCTTCACAGAATTGGAAAAAACTACTTTAAAGTTCATATGGAACCAAAAAAGAGCCCTCATTGCCAAGACAATCCTAAGCCAAAAGAACAAAGCTGGAGGCATCACGCTACCTGACTTCAAACTATACTACAAGGCTACAGTAACCAAAACAGTATGGTACCTGTACCAAAACAGAGATATCGATCAATGGAACCAAACAGAGTCCTCAGAAATAATGCCGCACATCTACAACCATCCGATCTTTGACAAACCCGACAAAAACAAGAAATGGGAAAAGGATTTCCTATTCAATAAATGGTGCTGGGAAAACTGGCTAGCCATATGTAGAAAGCTGAAACACGATCCCTTCCTTACACCTTGTACAAAGATTAATTCAACATGGATAAAATCCTTAAATATTAGACCTAAAACCTTAAAAACCCTAGAAGAAAACCTAGGCAATACCATTCAGGCCATAGGCATGGGCAAGGACTTCATGACTAAAACACCAAAACAATGGCAATAAAAGCCAAAATTGACAAATGGGATCTAATTAAACTAAAGAGCTTCTGCACAGCCAAAGAAACTACCATCAGAGTGAACAGGCAACCTACAGAAGGGGAGAACATTTTTACAATCTACCCATCTGACAAAGGGCTAATATCCAGAATTTAGAAAGAACTTAAATAAATTTACAAGAAAAAATCAAACAACCCCATCAAAAAGTGGGAAAGGATATGAACAGACACTTCTCAAAAGAAGACATTTATACAGCCAACAGACATATGAAAAAGTGTTCGTCATCACTGGCCATCAGAGAAATGCAAATCAAAACCACAAGGAGATACCATCTTGACACCAGTTAGAATGGCAATCATTAAAAAGTCAGGAAACAACAGGTGCTGGAGAGGATGTGGAGAAATAGGAACACTTTTACACTGTTGGTGGGACTGTAAACTAGTTCAGCCATTGTAGAAGACAGCATCGCGATTCCTCAAGGATCTAGAACTAGAAATATCATTTGACCCAGCCATCCCATTACTGGGCATATGCCCAGAGGATTATAAATCATGTTACTATAAAGACACATGCACACGTATGTTTATTGCGGCACTCTTCACAACAGCAAAGACTTGGAACCAACCCAAATGTCCATCAACGATAGACTGGATCAAGAAAATGTGGCACATATACACCATGGAATACTATGCAGCCATAAAAAAAGGTGAGCTCATGTCCTTTGTAGGACATGGATGCAGCCGGAAACCATCATTCTGAGCAAACTATTGCAAGGACAGAAAACCAAACACTGCATGTTCTCACTCATAGGTGGGAATTGAACAATGAGAACCCTTGGACACAGGTGGGGAACATCACACAGCAGGGTCTGGGGTGGGGTGGGGGTAGGGGGTAGGGATAGCATTAGGAGATATGCCTAATATAAAAGACTAATGGGTGCAGCACACCAACATGTCATATGTATACATATGTAACAAACCTGCATATTGTGCACATGTACCCTAGAACTTAAAGTATATATAAAAAAGTTTTATTCAAAACTTTATTACATGAGGATTGTAGAAATCAATCTTAAAGCCATTTGCCCCCCTTTAATTTTATTTTTGGTTTGAGGTAGAAAATATAATTCATAAATCCATTAACTATGCACAGATAAACTGCAATTCATTTAGTTAAGTTGTAAGTCAGGGTCTACAACCCCTTTGAGTTGTGGGACCACCACTCTCCTCTCCAGGTACTTGGAGTATACTCTGTGATCACGTATCTTATGGGTCAAGTGAGAGCATCAGTGTCTAGTGATTTATTAAATATTAGTCAACTTTATTTTGTTTCTCATTTTTAAAATAAAATAAATTAGAAGATTGGTATTTTCATCTGGTGCCCCTACGAATCATCTTTCTTATCCTTTAATGAGCACAAATACCAAGAAAAGAGGAAGCAAATGTGGCTGAGAGATTAAGTAAACTAAGAGTAGAGAATTACTGATAGAATTTAGCAGTGCAGGGATTGATGTCCCTTTAGGAGCTATTCAGTGGAGTGGAGGGAAAAATATACTGAATGGAGAGCATAGAGGAGAGTATGGGAGGAAAAATGATATAAGTAGTATAATCAATTGTAAGAGGGAGATTTTCTGTGAATAGAAAGTAAATAATTGTCGCAATTGCTACATGGGGTGTGAAGATATTTTGTTTTAAAAGATGTGTGAGATGAATGAATGCATTCATGTATATGTCTTCTACCTATGTAACCTGTCTGAAAAGCAGTTTTAGCTTTCAATTGATTCTCTGTTGCCTGCGTCATAATGGTACTGAGAGGATCATAGTAGACTGGAACATCCTGTATTTTATTTTATTTTATTTTATTTATTTTATATTTTATTTTATTTTATTTTATTTTATTTTATTTTATTTTATTTTATTTTATTTTATTTTATTTTATTTTATTTTTGGGACAGGGTCTCACTCTGTTGCTCAGGCTGGAGTGTGAGTGCTGTGGTGCTGTGTCAGCTCACTGAAACCTCTGCCTCCTGGGCTCAAGTGATCGTTTCACTATGTTGTCCAGGCTTGTCTGGAACTCCTGAACTCAAGCAATCTGCCCGCCTCAGCCTCGCAAAGTGCTGGGTTTACAGGTGTGAGCCACCGTGCCTGGCAGGAATATCATTTTAATAGATAAATTTCAATTTTAAATGATAGGCTTTCTTGTGTGTTTTCATTTTTCTTCATATACTTATAATTTTCAGATAAATTATGCTTTGATATAGCCTTCAGGGCAATATTCTCAGAGGCAAGAGCAACTTGGAAAACAGGTATCTTCCTCCACACCAATAGCACAGTTGATATTACCATGACTGTGGCATGATCTCAGAAACATGCCAATACTACTGCTTCACTATTGCTAGAAATAATAGTTTATTATAAAATCCCTGGAGGATAACCTAAGCAATACCATTCAGGACATAGGCACAAGCAAATATTTTATGAGAAAGACACCAAGAGCAATTGCAACAAAAGCAAAAATTGACAAACGGAATCTAATTAAACTAAAGAGCTTCTGCACAGCAAGAGAAAATATCAGCAGAGTAAACACACAACCTACAGAATGGGAGACAACGTTTGCAAACTATGCATCTGACAAAAGTTTAATACCCAGCATCTATAAGGAACTTAAACAAATTGACAAGAAAAAAAGCGAATAATCCCATTGAAAAGTGGGCAAAGAATATGAACAGGCACTTTTCAAAAGAAGGCATACATGTGTCCAACAAACATACGAAAAAAAAGCTCAACATTGCTGATCATTAGAGAAATACAAATCAAAACCACAATAAATTACCATCTCACACCAATCAGAATGGCTACTAATAAAAAGTCAGCAAATAACAGATGCTGGTGAGGTTGTGGAGAAGAAGGAATGCTTATACACTGTTTGTGGAACTATAAATTTGTTTAGCCATTGTGGAAGACAGTGTGGCTATTCCTCAAAGACTTAAAGACAAATACTATTTGACCCTATAATCCCATTATTCAGTATACACCCAAAGGAATATACTTTATTACTTTATAAAAACATGCATGTGTATGTCCATTGCAGCACTATTCGTGATAGCAAAGACATGGAATCAACCTAAATGCCCATAAATGATAGACTGGATAAGGAAAATGTTGTGTGTATACACTATGGAACACTATGCAGTCATAAAAAAAGAATGAGACCATGTTCTTTGCAGGGACATGGATGGAGCTGGAGGCCATTATCCTTAGCAAACTAACACAGGAACAGAAAACCAAATACCACATTTTCTCACCTATAAGTGGTAACTAAACAATGAGAATACACAGACACATAGAGAAGAACAACATATACTGGTGCCTATTGGAGGGTGGAGGGTGGAAGGAGGGAAAGGATCAGGAAAAATAACTACTGGTTACTCAGTTTAATACATGGATGATGAAATAACCCTTATAACAATCCCTCATGACACAAGTTTACCTATGTAGCAAACCTGAACTTGTACCACCCCCACCCCAAACTTAAAAGTTAAAAAAGAAGAAATAATAGTTTATGTTGGCAGACTCTCTTCAATGGTAAAGCAGCAACATGAAATAGCCCTGTTCATGATTCGCTGGTCTGGGGGCATTTTTCAGCTAATGTCAGTGAAACTGATAGGAGAAGTTGCTATGCAAAAGCAGAAAGAAGTCATCCTGATTCTTTCCTCTGGAGGTAGATGACTTTAACAACTGCTGTGATTTTTCTAGGTTAAAATCATTGCTTCTGTGTTCTGGCTACAGAATTCAGGTCTGTATTTTGTTTATTTACTTTGATTGGTCCAAAACTGTACATAGACACTCTGGAAGACTCCATGTAGCCATTTAGAGTCACTAAGAAGGCTCACATCATGTATATTTCATCCAAGAGAATATGGACAGATTATACAAATATGGCAGGAACTTGCATTGTATGCTAAAATAGAAATTAAACCTGCAATTTTAGTCATTGTAAGATCTATAAATTACTTCACAGATATTTCAAAAAGCTTTATAGTACTGTGAAAAATACACCAATCATTATACTGTAGAGACACTTATTGGATAGAAGATCTCCATTTATTGCTTTGTCAGTAAGAAAAATGATAAAAAATCAACATGATAATAGAACAAATGTACAACTTGGGAAATAGCTTCTGAAACTCATGAATTATACTTTGTTCCACTCGTTTTTATTTCTTTTTTACCTGTTGCTTGATATTACCAGTTGGTGAATATTACCAAAAGAAGGCAAAGAGAGGAGAAAAGAAATAGAAAAGCAATTGAATAAATAGCAAATGGAAAAATGTATTTGTATTTAGATATACTTACTTCCATATAAAGGATATACTAAGCATGCCTTTATGTGTTCATGTCAAAATTATTAAAATTTTCAAAATTCTAAGATTGTTCATTGTGATTTTATAATACACATCTAAATATAATAAAAGATATCACGGCAAATGTATCTCTGTATAATTAACTGTTTTACAAACCCCATCTGCTGGCCTAGTCATTTTAAACAGCATTCAAAGCAACCAAAATCCAAGGACAAACTAAGAACGACAGACACTTCCTTGAAGTTTATTTTCATATGATATCACCAGAAGTTAAGACTAAATCTCACCTCATTGACTTGTTATTGCTTCTTCAAAACCGTTGCTTTAACAGAACATCAAACACAGTAGTGACTGAGAATAAGGGCATAGTAAGCTGCTCCCAGAATCTGAAGTATAAGTCTATGAAGGGCAAAGCATAATAGATGAGATTAGCCAAGAAAGGTTGTCTAAATATGTCACTGAGAGACTTGGGTTTACTGTGGTGTAGAATCAAGCAGGCATGAATGAAGTATGAATATAATTTTAAAAAGCTGAAGTCTCATTCAGCTGTACTCTATGCCAGCTAAAGGTGAATGTTATTAACAGATAGGGAGTAGTTTTGCCAAAAATCTAGAAAAGAGGAGTTCAACCTTTTTGTTTATCTCCACCCTGAAAGGGAAGAGTCCTAACAGCCACATAGGCTTTCTGACCCTGCACATGCACCTCTGTATCAGGAATGGATGCTTTAGCTAACCCAGCTCAGTGGCCCATCAAGCAGTGTATCCTCTTATTTTGATTCTACAGTTGTCAAGCAAAAGTGTGTGGATTTAGTTATACAATGTTTGTCAGGGAGACAAGTTACCCATCCTTCTTTCCTCAGCATTAAATAAATTAATTGAATAATTCAACAAATAGTTATTGTCTATTTGATAGCTAGATCTGGATCGATATTATTCAATGAAATAAGCATAGTCTCTGCCTTCTTGGAGCTTATAAAATATTCTTGCCAATTAGTGTTTATCATTATTAAAAAAACTTTGACATGCTTGACTTATTTAGACTCTTAATTTACTTAGTGTAAATTAGTCACCCTAACTAGGATTACTCTATGAACATTGCTAAAAAAATAAGTTTTTAGAGATGCAGGTGAGAAGAGGATTCTTGATGGTAATGTCCTCCAAATAGTTGCACAGAACACAGGTATTACCTGCAAGGCCAGCTTGTCACATTCAATGACATCTCTCCCCTGTTTCTTCCTGTCTGAAACAAATACTATTTTTCAGAAGTGATCATAAGACAAGACTCCAAATGGAGCATGTCAAAAACTGAAAATGATCTTCATGACACTATTCCTGAGTAGAATAACATAAGGGAAAGGTATTGATACTCATATTTTTTTACACAAAACAGAATGAATACAAAGAAATCACTTTTTATGTGATCTTATTTGGTTTAAAAAGATTCACTTTATTTCTCCATGTATTCAGTCAAAGCAGAACTGTTACTTTAAATTAGTTTCCTTAAAATAATTGTGTTTATAATTTCAGATCTTTTAAAGTGTTTTTTTATATATATATATATTTTAAATTCAGCGAAATATTTCAAATTATTTTCATTTTCTAAGCAGGTAAAAAAGAGTTAAATATTAGTTACATTTTGAACAAGTCATATATACTTTTTTATATAGTCAACTCTTTTCTTGAACTTTTAAGTCTCAGGGTATATGTGCAGGAAGTGCAGGTTTATTACATAGGTAAACGTGTGCCATTGTGGTTTGCTGCACTGATCAACCCACCACCTAGGTATTAAGGCCCACATGCATTAACTATTTATCTAGATATTCAGGTTTATTACATAGGTAAATGTGTGCCATGGTGATCTGCTGCACTGATCACCCCATCACCTAGGTATTAAGCCCTACATGCATTAGTTATTTATCCTGATCCTCCCCCTCCCCCACCCCCGATAAGCCCCAGTGCATGTTGTTCCCCTCCCTGTGTCCATGTGTTCTCATTGTTCAGCTCCCACTTCTAAGTGAGAACATGTGGTGTTTGGTTTTCTGTTCCTGAGTGAGTTTGCTGAGGATAATGGCTTCCAGCTCCATCCATATCTCTGGAAAGGACAGGATCTCGTTCCTTTTTATGGTTTTATAGTAATCCACGGTGTATATGTACCACATTTTCTTTATCCAGTCTATCATTGATGGGCATTTGGGTTGATTCCATGTGTTTGTTATTGTGAGTAGTGCTGCAAAGAATATATGTGTGCATGCATCTATAAGATAATTATTTATATTCCTTAGGGTATATACCCAATTATATGATTGCTGGGTCAAACGATATTTCTGCCTCTAGGTCTTTGAGGAATAGCCACACTTTTTTCCACAATGATTGAACTAATTTAAACTCCCACCAGCAGTGTGAAAGCATTTTATTTTTCTCCTCAACCTTGCCAACATCTGTTGTTTTTTGACTTTTTATTAAAAGCCATTCTGACTGGCATGAGATGGTATTTCATTGTGGTTTTGATTTGCACTTCTCTAGTGATCAGCGATGTTGATCTCTTTTTCTTTCAATATGTTTGTTGGCTTCATGTATGTTTTCTTTTGAGAAGTGTCTGCTCATTTCCTTTGCCTGCTTTTTAATGGGATCATTTGTTTGTTTCTTGTAAATTTAAGTTCCTTATGATGCCGGGTATTAAACTTTTGTCACATGTATGGTTTGCATACATTTTCTCCCATTCTGTAGGTTGTCTGTTCTCTCTGCTGATAGTTTCTTTTACTGTGCAGAAGCTCTTTAGTTTAATAGATTCCATTTGCCAATTTTGGCTTTTGTTGCAGTTGCTTTTGGTGTTTTTGTCATGAAATCTTTGCCCATGTCTATGTCCTGAATGGTATTGCCTAGTTTTTCTTCTAGGATTTTTGTAGTTTTGGGTTTTACATTTAAGTCTTTAATTCATCTTGAGTTAACTTTTGTATATGGTATAAGGAAGGGGTCCAGGTTCAATTTTCTGCATATGGCTAGCCAGTTCTCCCATTACCATTTATTAAATAGGGAACCCTTTTCCCATTGCTTGTTTTTGTCAGGTTTGTCGAAGATTAGATGGCTGTAGGTGTGTGGTCTTATTTCCTTTCAGGAGTTTTTCCTGACCTTGTCAACCCAATTTATTTTACTTTGACTAATTTCTGTAGGAATATATATATTTTTATTACTACTGATTTAGAATTCGGCATAAGTTGTATTTATTGATTTATATGATCTATCTCATAAAATTAAATAAGATATTAACCAAGTGGGGTTCTACTAAATTATTGGTGGAAGTGGGAGCCTGTGGCATTGGTGGCCTGAGGAACCTGGACCTGAGGAGGGGTAAGCTGATTTAAGGATTCAGGCCATTTCTCTGCTTTCTTTAGAGAGTTCTAGATTCTAGACCAAGCAGTACTTTGTAAACGTCACTGTATCTATTGAGTACTTAGAATTGCAAAAGAATATTCTTGTTTTATTTTTACAGATTTCTTATGTTACAATAGAACAATATCACAATATAGTACTATTACTTTTATTTTGTGGATATGATAAAATACTATTTATCCATCAATGAAAATTTCTATGTTTATAATCCACCTGCAATTTCTCATTGGGGGAGCAGTGGTATAATTAGTGAGGCAGATAAAAAGGCTGGAGGTGGGAAGGATATTAAGAATGATGTTGGGGCTCCAAAGAACTGCTACTTCTCTCCCTAACATTTCTGTTAGGGTACAGATGCCTTTGGTTTTAAGGTCACCCCGTAGCCTCTGGCACATCATATGCAATTTAAGTCCCCTGAAAGCAGAGCTAGAGGCAAGGACTTAGGTGAGGCAGTTTATTTGTGAGGTGATACCAGGATTCAAGAGTGGGGGAGTGGAGAGTGTAGAAAGGCAAAGAGGAAAAGCTAGCATAGGGTGCATTATGGAGATTGCTCCCTCAGGCCACAGGCACCTGCCCCATACGTCTGTCTGGGAAACAGGACAGAGCATTTGCCCATCCAATCCTGTCTTCTGCTGCTTTGCCCTAGGTACATTAACTCCTTGCTCCTTCTGGGTTTTGCTTGCAGGCAGGTGTTTATTTTTTATTTTTTTATTTTTATTTTTTTTGGCACTCCCTCAGTAGTGGAGAAGATTCTGGTGTGTGGTAGGAACCTGGAAGTGCCAGGTATCTGGACTCTGTCCTACAACTGTGGGTTAAAGAGGAATGTGAAAGGCCCAAGAGGGATTTGCTACATATCTCATTGAAGAAATCATGGTTTTCAAATTGATGCCTCTGAGAAAGAACTGGTTCAAGAAGGTACATTTTAGGTGAAGGAAGGATTGAGAGGAATGATTTTTAGTCTAGTCTCCTTTGAGCTCCTCCTGAAGGAGTAAGAGCCTTCTAAAAGAGGAACTTTAGATCATCAACATCTTACCTTATCCAACCAAACAGGCTTGGCCCAAGTTTATCTGTTGTACATATTGAGTTTCTGAATGAGCTTTTGTTCTAATACTAAGAAACGATTTGACAACCACAAAGTGTAGTGATTGTGAATTTGGACTACAAGCCTGAGTGCGATGATTTAGCAACTGTATGAACATTGGGCAAGTTATTTAAACCTCAATTTTCTGTCCCTTTGACATATACTTTTTTGTGAAGATGATTTTGGCTAATGCACAGGAAGGACTTATCACAGGGACTGGCACAGAGTTAAACCTGCAATTAACCTGAGAGGAAGTTTCCAGCAAATGGAAGGCCTGGAAACCTGAAGGTTTTTGATGCTCTATGCATGAAGGCAGGTAAAAAGGAAAATTAAAATTTTGCTGCTAGGACTGCCTAACGTAACATAGGAACTGCCTATGCTGTTAGGAACACCGCCTGGGAATGACACTGGTTATGGGTGTCTAACCATTGGAGATATTGAAGAATTTTAAGCTTGACAAAGTCAACATCCATAATTTATATGTACTGTATACTCTAAAAAAAGTGTAGTCTTTTAATAATGCTATTGGGTCAATTGCCTTCTTTGAACATTAGAATCATTTTAAAGATACAATCCATGCACATTGTCCTGTATAGCTGTGTATTTATAGCTGGTGGAGAGGATTTCTTTTAGTAGATGTTGATGGTTATGCAGTCAGTTATTTCATAATATTTATTAAATCATTTTGGCTTTGAATATGTATTTAGCATACTTGCTTTCATTTTATGTCTATTGTAATCCCATTTGAACCAAATTGGAGGGTAAATTAATATTCTATATACGCAAACTCATTTGGACAAAATGGCTAGAAAAGACATTAATTTTTGAATACTGAAACCAGATCTGAATATTTAATGTTGCTTTAAAATTTTTATTCTTCCAATTTTATCTTTGAATGTTCCTTTTATTTTTCTTAGACTTTGGGATGGTAAGCGTAATTTCTATTTCCAAGCTTTTTTGTGTTAATTACATTGTAAGTTTCTTCTATAAAAAAGTAACATAGTATTAAATTTAAAGGAAATTATTAAATGGTTTTCTTTAAATGAAACAACACATATAAAATGCATTCAATTCCAATGAAATCCATATAAAATATGTTTCAATTCCAATGAAAAAGTTTGTTTTAAATAATAGAATAATATGTATATAATAAACCATTTCTTTATATAATTAGGGATGGTTTTACAAATGTTGAAGACATAGGTTGCTGGTTAACACAAAGTTCCTCAGTCATCTGCATTATCATATGATCTCATATAATACATTTTACTACTGCATATATGCATTTCATCTTTGCACCGTTCTTCACATATAGTATCTCACTAATATATCATCCTATGCAATAGGTATTATTTCACCCATATTTAAAGGAGTAAATATCACACAAAATAAAATAATTAACTCAGTGTCACATTGAGAGCATGTGTCAAAGACAAAATCTGAACCTACATCTGTCTGACTTCTGAGCAATAATTGTACTACACATCTCTTAAAGAGAAGATATTAAATTTGAAAACTGATTTCAATGTTTTTGAGATCATTTTTGTTATAGCCATTTAGGCTAAATTAATATGCTCTTGCTTTATTTCCTGCTAATGCATTTGATTTATCTATCTATTTATTTATTTATTTATTTGAGACAGGGTCTCGCTCTATCACCCAGGCTGGAGTGCAGTGGCATGATCTTGACTCACTACAGCCTGCTCCTCCAGGGTTCAGGTGATTCTCTCACCTCAGCCTCCCAAGTAGCTGGGACTGCAGGCGTGTGCCACCATGCCAGGCTGTTTTGTATTTTTAGTAGAGACAAAGTTTCACCATGTTGCCCAGGCTGGTCTCGAGCTCCTGACCTCAAGTGATCCACCCACTTCAGCCTCCCAAAATGCTGGGATTACAGGGATTACAGGTGTGAGCCAGCATGCCCAGCCTTGCTATTTTTTTTTTTTTTTTTTTGTATAAGAATAAATATCAGACCATTTAGTGTATAAATTTTAGGACAATTTTTAGATGGGAACATACTAAGCATTTATTAATTGTGTGATAATGTATTAAGTAACTCCTGCGTCAGAACCTTTGTAATTTCTGGGAATATAGAGATGTAAGCCATGTATTCTGATATCCAGGATTTCATAGTACAGTAAAAGATATAGATAAGAAAGGAACCAGACCATTGTATAAGTAGACGGTACAGCCTGTGATAGAGGGATAAGTGTGATTGACGTATACATGGGTGAAACAAGCTATGAAAAATTATTTTCCAAAGGCAGCAATGGTGTAATATGGATAATTCAGTACTGTCTAGTTGAGGAGACCTATGACTGTCCTGAGGTGTGTCACCTTGGGGCAGTTCATAAAGTTCAGAAAAATAATGGGACAATTATTCATGTCACTTCCGGCTGATCCAAGGACATTGATGGAAGGCACTCACCAGACATCAACTAGAAAGCTAAGACGTCTCTTTATCATAGAGCAAGTGATGGACAGTCTACAGGCTTTGCTTCAACTTGCACAAATTTCTTAGTATGGACCATAGGTGCGTCTGGCAGTATCTTATTGCTGAATTCCTTCTTCCTGCCTACTGGCTCCCTCCACCCCACCAGGGTTTTTGGTTTTGTGCTGGGTCTCATTACCAATCCAACTCCTTTTTTTTCTCCCAGTCGGAAAGACTGTCATGTGGCCTCTTGGAGAGAGGCTCATTTAGTTCATCCTCATACTCTTGCTAGGCTGTTTTAATAACAAAAACACACCAGTGCCAAGTTTCCTTCTGTGCCTTCCCCTCAGACTCAAGGGGCCTTTCTTCTGTCAAGAAAAGACAGGCATCTTACAAATCAAAATCTTCATACTCAAATCTTTTATTTGCTATAAATTAAAACCTCCATGAGGTGCCATCTTACCACAACCAGAATGACCATTATTAAAAAGTCAAAAAACAATAAATGTTGCCATGAATGTGATGAAAAGGGAACTCATACACCATTGGTACAAATGTAAATTAGTACAACCTCTATGGAAAACAGTTTAGACATTTCTTAAAGAATTAAAAGTAGATCTACCATTCAATCCAGTAAGCCTACTACTGGGTGTCTACCCAAAGGAAAAGAAGCCATTGTATCAAAAAGATACCTACACGTGTATGTTCATCACAGCACAATTCGCAACTGCAAAGACATGGAACCAACCTAACTGCCTATCAACCAATGAGTGGATAAAAAATGTGGTATATATACACCATGGAATATTACTTAGCCATAAAAAGAATAAAATAGTGTCTTTTGCAGTTACTTGGGTGGACCTAGAAGCCATTATTCTAAGTGAAGTAACTCAGGAATGGATAACCAAATACTATATGTTCTCACTTATAAGTGGGAACTGAGTTATGGGTATGCAAAGGCATACAGAGTGTTATAATGGACATTGGAGACTCAGGAGTGGGGAAGATGGGAGGTAGTTGAAGGACAGAAAACTACATATTGAGTGTAATGTACACGACTCGGGTGATGGTTACAGTAAAATCTCAGACTTCACCACTATACAATTTATCCATGTAACCAAAACTCACTTGTACCTCAAAAGCTACTGGAAAAAAAAAAAAAAAAAACCAAAACTTATTTGTGATACTGACTTCAGAAGCCTCTTTTGTGTATGCTGCTGATGCGTACTAAAAATAGAAGGAAAGAGAACATTACTACAAATAATTACTTATTTTGTCTTATGAAAGTAACTTCTGTAGATAATTTTTAAAATAAAATAGTTCTACAAATTTTAGGATGAAATACAATAGTCCCTTGCTACTCCCGCCTCATTCACCGGATTCTTTAGATGCAACCATTTTCAACTAATTCTTTTGGTATTTACACGTTTCAAAATAATCCCAATCACTTTTTTTTTTTTTTTTTTTTTTTGAGACAGAGTCTTACTCTGTTGCTTGGTCTGGAGTACAGTGGCACAATCTCAGCTCACTGAAATCTCTGCCTCTTGGATTCAAGTGATTCTCCCACCTCAGCCTCCCAAGTAGCTGGGACTACAGGCGCATGCCACCATGCCAGCTAATTTTTGTATTTTTAGTAGAGACAGGGTTTCACCATATTGGCCAGGCTGGTCTCGAATTCATGACCTCAAATAATACAGCCAGCTTGGCCTCCCAAACTGCTGGGATTGCAAGTGTGAGCCACAGTGTTTGGCCTCAAAATAACACCCTTGATTTTCAGTTTTACATGTCATAATAGGCAGAATAATGAGCCCCAACTATTTCTACATCCTAATCACTGGAACCTGTGAATATGCTATGTCCCGTGATAAGTGGGAATTAAGTTAGCAGGTAGAATTGGAGTTGCTAATCAGTTGGCCCTAAAGAGATTATCTTAAATTATCCAGGTGTGCCTCGTGTAATCACAAGGTTCTCTTAAATGCGGAAGGGGCAGGCAGAGAAATCAGTGTCAAAGTGATATCACTTGGTTGTTGCTGGCTTTAAAACTGGAAAAAGGGGGCCATGAGCTAAGGGATGGCGGCAGCCTTTAGAAGCTGAAAAAGGCAAGGAAAGAATTTTCCTTACAACTTTCAGAAAAGACCACAGCCCTGCAGCACATCTTGGTTGAAGGTTTGTACTTGTGACCTCTAGAATTATAAAATACTAAATTTGTGTTGATGAAACTACTTAATTTGTGGTAATTTGTTTCAAAGTCAAAGGAAAGTGAAATAGTTATTATTAGTGGACTTCATACTATAAGATATAAGGATTTAATTTTATTTCGTTTCCTCTTCTCAATTTTTCTATTAGAGTTATGTCATTGATCACATCTAAATTCAGTGTTTACATTTTTAGGGCCATTTTATACATTTTGAAGCTGAACAGTATAATGTCTTGGTAATTGCCCCAGTTTCTTCATTTGCTTTCTTTGACCTATCTGTATTAATTCTATTCATTTGTGTAAGAAATATGAGTATCAATACCTTGTAATATTTGCTTTGTTTTTGAACTATTTATCACCAAGATACTTATTATCCAATGTCTCTGCCTAAAATATCACTCTTCTCTCAAGCCCTTCCAACACATTGAATGAGCTATGAATTTTATTCATATTTCCTTTGAGGTGTCTTTTTCTTTTTAAATTATATTAAATTATATTACATTTTAAGCTCCAGGATACATATGCAGGATGTGCAGATTTGTTACATAGGTAAACGTGCCATGGTGGTTTGCCACACCTATCAACACATCACCTAGGTGTTAAGCTCCACATGCATTAGCTATTTGTCCTGATACTCCCCCTCCCCCCACCCCCAGCAGGCCCCAGTGTGTGCTGTTCCCCTCCCTGTGTTCACATGTTCTCATTGTTCCAATCCCACTTATAAGTGAGATCATGCGGTGTTTGGTTTCCTGTTCCTGTGTTAGTTTGCTGGGGAAAATGGCTTTCAGCTTCATCCATGCCCTGGCAAAGGACATGATCTTGTTCCTTTTTACGGCTGCATAGTGTTCCATGATGTATACATATGAGGTGTCTTTTTCTAAAAGTTTTGTTTTCTGTTCCAATCTGGACCACATGCTCTCTGGGTCTGAACTCATCCTGAAATATTCTTTCACCATCATCCTGAGAAATCCTATCACTTCCCTCTTTTGGATCTCCTATTATTTGAATCGATAAATGAGAAATAACTTTTTGAGATGTAAAGTGTGTGAAATGTCTTTGTACCACCCTTATGTTTGACATATATTTGGCTCGCTAAAGAAATCTATATTAGAAACATATTTTTTCTATAATTTTGAATGCACTACTCTGGTATCAACTATATTCAGTGTTGAAAAGTCCAATGCTATCTGAATCTCAATCTCTTTTATGTGTCCTGTTTTGTTTTTTTTTTTCCTTTGGAAATTTTGGTGCTACTTTATCACTGGTATTTCAAGCTATGGGAATATTTTTTATGGAATTATTATAATTATTACTGTTATTTTGGTCCAGAGGACATGTCCTTCAGTTTGGGGAAATTTTCTTTCATGATTTCTTTAATAATATCCTTGCCTGTATTTTCTCTGTTCTGTCAGATTTTAGTCTGATGTGGAAAGTCCTCCAGTAATCTAATTTTAAAATGTTTTCTCTCCTATTTTCATTTTTTTTTTGTCTTTTGCTTTGTTGTCCTAGAGATCTCAATTTTATCTTTCAACCCTTCCATTGCATTTTTAATTTTTCAATTCTTTTTATTTTTCTGAAGTTTAATTTTAATCATAACCCATTTGTATGTTTTTTTAAAAGGCCTTTATTAAGCTATAATTTATGTGCTGTAAAATTCACCTGTTTTCTTATACAACTGCAATTTGTCTCTGTTTCTCTGAGGGTATTAATTACGGGCATTTGAAGTTTCCTCCTGTTTTGTTTTCATTATTTTTGCTTCTCTCTGAGTTTCTTTTTTGTGTATTTGCTTTCTTCGCTTTATTTTTTGTTTTTTAGAAGGGGATTTTTCTCAAATCCTTGGGGATTCTTGGTAATTTCTAAGTGTGAAAACCTAAAAAACTGGAAGCTGTAGTTCTTAAACAAAACTTGTCTAGACTTGGGTTTTTCTCAGGGTGATTAATAGAGAGTTCTCTGTTTTGTTGGGGCACCCTGATTCTCCATATCTCTGTATTTTCTCTTGAGCTACCACTTTTGCAAGAGAACTTTCTCATCTCCTAATTGGGCAGCGAATGGAAGTAAATAAACCCATCTGCCAGCATTCTAGAAGTCAACTTGGGGATGGAGACTAATGATGCATTGATGCACCAGTTTTCTTTCATCTCATTCTCTTGTTTTCAGTACATGTTCCTCTTCTCATCAGTGTCTAGATCTCCGAGTCCAGAATTATTTGCTCCAACCATCAGCCCTCTAGCAGCATGAATCAGGGAAGTCACCTGACTATATAGATACATGTGGGATTTAGGGGCACACTGTTTCTTACATAGACTTTCAAATAATTCCCTTTC
This sequence comes from Macaca fascicularis, assembly GCF_037993035.2. NCBI lineage: Eukaryota > Metazoa > Chordata > Mammalia > Primates > Cercopithecidae > Macaca > Macaca fascicularis. The sequence continues at coordinate 105,584,260 of NC_088380.1, forward strand.
CAGTTTCATCTTTACTGCCACCTTCAGAAATACCAGATCTATCCAACTCCTGAATCTTTCTGGAGTTATGTACTTAGAATAATACTGCTTTTCAGCATATCTCTTCTCTCTGCTCCTCAGCCATAAGCTTTTAGCTTGCTTTGATTTGTTGCATTTATCTGTCTTCTTTGCTTTTAGCCCTTACATAAGGATATAGAACACGCATATAGAAAGGAGCATAAAGTATACATGTGTAGCGTAACAAATGTTAAAGTGACAGCAGTTTAACCACCATCTGAGTCAATAAATAATACATTACTGCCTCTAAAAAAGTCCTTGTATGTATTCCATTGTGATTTTATTACCCTGTACCTTGAAAGCAACCACTGTCCTGATGTTTTTGTGAACACCTTTTTTACTTTCATTTGTATTTTTTACCACCTATGAATGCCTCTCTAAGCAATATATTTTAGTTTTGCCTCCGTTTTGAGCTTGACATCAGTGGAAACAGATTATACATAATCATTTGGGTCTTACTTCTTTGCTGAATATTATGATCATTGGGTTCATTTGTGCTGTTGTGAGTAGCTGTGATCCATTTCATCCATTTCATTGCTGTGAGAGTGTGCCATAGCTTGATTAGATCACAATTTAAAAAGATTCTGTTACTGGTGGGTGTTTTAGATTTTTCCTTTGGCTTTATAGCTTTTAGAATTATCTTCTCTTTTTGCTAGTGCCTTCTCTCATCCTCTTTGGGTATGCATCTTAAATAAAGTTCATATTTTTTTCTTTCGAATATTTTGTACTTTTTAAGTAGGGGGGCACTGGGAGATAAACCCTATGTTTAAATGAAGCCAGGATTATTATGTTAAGATATTACATGGCATCGAAGTTATGGAAATTATGCTAAATACATTTTTGTGCACTTGAGTTTTCTGGTTCCTTTTGCTGTCATGAACTGAGACTGGGGACCTCAGGACAATGTTGAAGTTAAGTTTTATAAAATCTAAAAGTACGATTTGGTTAAGAAAGAGATCTTAGTGCGTTTGTTGTAGGAATTCCACTTTGCAAAGAGAATGGAAGTAGCCGCCTCCATAAAGAGGCAACCGCAAACTAATGCTTGCCTTTGAATTTCTGATATCCCCTAATTCTCCAGGATCTTTCTTTTTACATTAATATTCCCTTAAAAACATTACCGGGAATGATCCTCTGTGCATGAAGAAATACACACTCTGCAATGATAAGTGCAAACGAAGCTGAACATTTTATTTCTCCCTTTTTGCTATTCTCTGACCTGCAGTGCATTCCAATATTTTCTGCTTTCAGTGAACACGCAGTTCTTTGTTATTTTGATCACTGGACCTCAACAGAGCAGCACATAGCAATGGCCAATGGATATTCTGGCCTGAATATTAATGATATGTGAGTGCTAAAAATTGTAGATGATGGTTTATTATTTCTAGACAGTAGCACATAGCTAAAGGGAGAGTATAGGTAATGAAATACAGGTAATATAAACACACACTACTCTTTTGTGGCCAAGTATAATTATATCACATATATCATAAATTCAAAGTTTTATTTTCAAAAGAGCAACCTAATTATTTTCAAAGCTTTTTGTAAAAAACCCCATTCATGACCTTGATGATTACACAGACTAAGAAAGCTATGTTTAAAAGAGTGTTTTTCTGTGTAAGAAATATTTTTTAGTGGTTGATTAAAATCACTGTGAAACATTTTTTCCCTTTCAGGTTAAATAGTATGACGATAAATATACCTGCTCTGATCATAAGCATCAGTGTTTAATTGAAGAATCAGTTTAAACTGCAGAAAACATGGTAGCTATTATTCATAGGATTCAATATTTTTTTTTTTGGATTAAAAAGTAACAAACAAATAAAGAAAAAAGATAACTTAACGAAGGGAAATCTCATAAAGCAGAAACTTTACCTGTGATATAGTGGTGTTGCAGGACCATTTTGATGGTGTCTCCTACTGTCTGATCTGGAAACAAAGACATTGTCCTGTTATATTTTATTTACAGAAAAATAGGGTTACATGGAATCATGTTACTTGTATAAGAAAGGCAGTCATCATCTTTCTTTTATTGGATAAATATTCAGGATTTGGGGATGATTTTTCTAAAGCAGAAACCTTTTCCTTTTGGAATATTTCAGATAATTTCAATAGGATCTCAGCTGGAGCTCAAGACTTGGTTATTTTCTTTTTCTTTTATTTATTTCTTTTTTGTTGTTGTTGTTTAAATGAATCCAGCATCCCTTTGGAGAACAGAAGATGGCACTCTTCCTTTTATCTTGTGAGATTTTCCACTTGAATGTTTAATTCTTCCTGTTAAGATTCGGAGCAGCACCCTGTTGGTGAGTTGATTGTTTCTTTGTGGTTAATGACTACTTTTTCACATATCAAAAGACAGGGACACATTCCACGAAGTGTAATATTGAATGTGAGGCACCAACTGTCATTGGCAATTTCATAGTAAATAGCTGTTAAAGTTTGGCGAGGTCTCTTACAGTTTCCTCGCCCATGTGAGCAACTCGTTTCCTGAATGATTTTATCCTCATTTTGTTTTATAGATATAGGGAATAGAAAGCATCTAAATATATGAGATCACTTGGAAAAGATTTGCTATTACCACTTCCACATGCTCAGAAACTGGTGGCTGATTAAATGAGCATATAGTGATGCAATGTGTGACCTTTTAGCCTATTCTAAGTCTCAGATTAAATTTCTTTTTGAATCTTAAATCTTGTTTTATTTTCTTGTATTTGGTATCTAATCTAGGCTAGTTAATGTTAGTAAGGTTGAGATTGCCTCATAGATGGCTATAAAATCGATTTGATTGCTCTACGTTGTATTTACATCTTTTTCCCAAGGGCATGGAAGCAGTTACACATATTCAAGTATTTTCTAAATAATGTTATCTTGTTAGAATTAATATATTCTATTTCTTTTTTGAAGGTCATCTCTTCATTATGCATATAAAACAGGCCCAGATTTTCCTACTGGTACCTACGTTTTAGGCTTCATCGTCATATAATTTGCTTCATTTTTTAAATATTTTAAGCTCTGAATTGAATAGGAATTGTAAACATCACTGTGTCTTGTTACTAAGATAAATTATTAGGATATGTATGTGCTAGGAAGTTGGTTACTTAAATTGGGATAATTAGATTTGATTCTATTTTTACCATTCTGCCTGACATCAGTGCAGAGTTTAAATCCTGGTTCTGCTCAACACTTTAAATGATATGGCCTCTATGTGTGTTTGGAGCAATTCTACCTATCATATCCCAGGTTGTGTTTGTGCTATTTTTAATTAGACCTCTCATTTTTGTTAGCTAAACAATTCAAGACAAGTCTTGCACACTTACAAAAGTGCTATCTGTTAAGAAAGCAAACCAAAATTCACAATAAAAGTAAAAAAGCGTTTCGTCCTTGATAAAAACTAGATAAAAATCAATGGGATTTTTTTTTTTTTTTTTTTTTCTGAGTGGTGGGATACTGGGTTAGGAAGAAATATAAAAAGATAATACCTTTGGGTATAAGCCTAAAAACTCATGGCTGATAAGACATAGGAAAGGAGAAACAAAGCATCATTCTAATCATGACCAGAGAGAGTTGCTTGGATGTCATGATAATCATCTGTCTCCTTTCCCCACTTCCTACACTGATAAACTATAGAAAAAGGAGTTCACAGAAATCAATTATTAAGATGACCTATTATAGAATCTAGTCCTGGAGAATTAAAAAAGTATAACTGAGTCTTTAAATTAAGAATTTGAGAGCTTTGGAGTCCAAGTATCACTTGGTGATTTTTCATTATATTGGCCTCTATGTAGAATGAGCATGGATTTTCTCCAGTTAGAAGGCCTGTAATTTGTTTTGCAGGGAGTTTGAAATCAGTAGGTTTAGGCTGTATAGCTGCTAGTCTAGGTATATTTTGTGTGGTTTTACAGCTGAAGCACTCAGAAATAAAGTCATAGAGCCAAAGAGAGCTTTCTAATGCGAACTTTGATGCTCTATAGCAGAGGTCAGCAAACTATTTTTTAAAGGCCCTATAGTTAATAGTTTGATATTTCTGGGCCAAGAGACAAAAATGAGGATATTATGTAGGTACTTTTATAACTATTTACAAGTAACCATTTAAACATGTAAACAATTCTTAGTAGGCTATACAAAAATAGGCAATAGGCCTGGTTTGGCCTGCAGGCCACAGTTTGCTCAATCTCTGCAGCATTCAAAAACTGTATTCTGTGTCTATATTTTGTTTTAAGAATTCAGGCTAAGATCCAAATGTTTGTTTGGTCAGAAATACAGCAACACTAGTATTCTTAGAGCTTGAATGTTTGTTTGAATTATATGAAGAACTGTAGCTGATTAGACAGATTAAAATTTTGGTTTGGTTGATTTGCTTGCACTAATAAAGACACTTTTACATCTGGCAAACATAAAGGCAGGTCCTCAACAATCAAGTGGCATTTATTTAAACTATTATGGAAATGTCAAAAGTCCTGCTGGAGACAAGGAATCATTACAGCAGGTAGTTCCTGATGTTTTATAATTCTGTGCTTGGGAAAGACCTAATCTACTTTAAAAAGTTAAATAAATCAGTCAGGAAAATATAAAATTCTATGAAAAGGAAAAATATAAAAGTATAGTTTGATGATAAATTTTGTCTTGCAATTGCAGAGGCTCTTTAACGATTCCCTAGTTAGTACTAAGCCTTTGAGAATTGCTTTCCTTGTAATTTGCAGGGAAACATCCAGCAGATGGGCTGAAGGCCTTGTGTAGCTACTGAAAGATTTGCTAGCCTAAAAGGAAATCAGGTCATCCAATCAGATGAACCCATTCTCTTGAGGTTCTGCACAATTGCTTCTCTGGATGGCAGTTAATCATCAGGCCATACGGGTGTTTTTAACATCTGGCTAACCTCCAGGAAGAATTCAATAAGTTTGGTCTAGTACGGTTGGAACATATCTTCCATTGTTTATATATCTCATAATTCGTAGAAAAATATCCTTTCATATTGGGAAAAAAGGTTTAGAATCAACAGGGTTTCATTTGCCCTACAGAGTTCCCCTGGCTATGAGCTGTGGCCCACCTTAGGTTTGTCTCCTATAGGAGATGACGTTGCTGTCTTGATGTCACGAACAATGGTTCATGACATCAAGATATTTCTCCATTTTTTTGTCCTATGCATGCTTCTCTATGAATTCAGTACATGTTTAGTATTTTCATTTAGATGATATGTAATTAGTGTTTTTAGTTACTTTTAAATTTCACTTATGTAATAGAAAAGATACAAAGTGTAGTTAGGAATGTATTTTCAACAAAGAAGGTGAACTCAGAATTTTTCTAGTTCATAGACAATAGTAATTTTAAAAAGTAAAGAAAAAGTTCTTATTATAATTAATTGGCACTTACTGAATTGACACTAAATCTGTCTCAGCCATATTATTTTGATTTAAATGTATATTTTCATTAGAACTTCTCTATACATTATTTTGATATAACTGTGAGGTAATGATATAAGGTTAACATCTTTGAAATTATTATCTCCACAAATATACATTTTATTTAAAGAACCTATAAAGGTTTCCCCAATAATTGCCAACTAATAAGCTTCCAATATTTTGTAACAAAATATTCCCTAGATTAACCATCATATTGCATTAATTCTAAGAGGCACATCTTCTTATTTTCACTCTTTAGCATATTTGGAATCTGGGTGCATCCTGTAAGTGATAATAATAACATGATAGTATGTTATATACAACTGGCAGATTTTAAATGATGGTATATCTTAAAATCGGGAGCTGATTTAGATCACAGTGCATCTTAAAATTGATGGTGTCTTAGATTCAGTAAAATAAACTATTTCTGGAAATATCCCAGGAAAGAACAAGCAAAGAGAAAAAAAGCACATAAAATAATAGAAACAATAGTCATTTGGGGATATAGAGCTCAATTAAACAACAATCTGAAGTTAAATGTATTCTTAAAATGGGTGTTCATTGGTGGTCTATTTTACGCATTAAGCTAGAAAAGTAAGGATTATGAAAAAGTTATATGACACTACCTTGAATTCTAAGAAATTAGAATATACTTTGAGAGTCAAGACAAAGAAATATGAGATAGTGAAACATTGTCTAGACTTTTAACAAATATTAAAAGCCCTTTAACAAATATTAAAAGGGTAATGTTTATCTGTATATCTGTGTATGTATATATGCATATATATATATATAATGCTAATGATAGAATACATGTATTTCAGCATTTATACCTGTTTTTGTGTATATATAAACACTATTTTGGGCTAAATTAGTTGAACTGTTTGGAATCATCATCATGGCTTGGCGCAGTGGCTCACACCTGTAATCCCAGCATTTTGGGAGGCCAGGAGATCAAGACCAGGTTCGGCAACACAGGAAACCCTGACTCTACAAAAAAAAACAAAAAAACAAACAAAAAAACATCATTATTATCATCTTTACAACTATCACTGATTGCTTACTGTAAACTGTACCAGGAACAGTATAATATAAAATGTGAATTACCGATAATCCTAAGGAAAGGCTAGAAATTATCCAGATTATAAGGGTTAGGACAAAAGGGTATTTCAAGTGGGGAAAACGGCATCAAGAAAAATTTTAAGTCGGTTACGGGAGTAAACAATTACAGTGGCAGTAAGATATAATTTTATAAAGTTCAAGACTAATGCTGGAGATGAAGTTGGCTAAAGGGCTAGGACCAGATGGTAAGAAAAACTGCATGCCAGAGTAAACAAGGCCCTGAGAAGCTATCAAGGGCATTTGAGTAAAAGAAGGACATCTTGATCTTGAAGACTTCTCTTTCCTCTACTGTTTCCTTTAGTTATTATTCTATTTGTTTGTTCACTATCAGTCTTTAAAAAAAGTCTATTCACTCCGTAATTTCTGTCTTATTACCGTTTCCTTAACTCTTTATGCCTTACAGCATGACTTTTTGAAAATTTCCATTCTGCTGTACCTGATCTCTCAGGTCCAATTGTGTCTTTTCTCAGGCTTCATCTTGCTCTAGGAAGTGCATAGTACCATCAGTTAGTTCTGCCTCATTGACTGGTCTCTTTGTGGATCCTGTGGCCATGCTGTCTCTCAGTTCATGTTCTATCTTTATGTTTATTCTTTTAAAATCTATCGCTTTATTATTTTTTCTCATTCCTTTGATGTAGATTTTTCTGAGGTGAATTTTAAAATCTTCTCCCCTTTGATCTCACCTTCACACAATGATTTTGACTTAAATCACAAGAGTCCCCAGTTTATCTCTAGACCTGACTTTTTATCCAAGTGTTAGTCTTGTGTTGATACATGCCTTCATGGACATCAATTTATATAGTTCTTAAGATCAACATGTACAAAACCAAACTGTTTAACTTCTTTACATATCTGAGAACTGACACCCAAACTAGTTTCTTCTGATCTCATATTTCTGCTTTTAGCACTAGCCCTGTGTCAGTCACACAGGTTAAATATCTTCTACCAATTAAACATTATTTTAAACTGTACAGTTAAATAGCATTTTCATAAAAGTTCAAATATTACAGGTAAGGCCATTGTATCATTGAATCCCCTCATCCATGTCTTATTTTCAAAGAAAACAATTGTGTATAATCTCAGTTCATTTCAAATTCATGTGTGTGTGTGTGTGTGTGTGTGTACACAATATATAGTTTGGTTTGGGGAGCATATATTTAACAATTTATCTTGCACATTTTTCTTGCAATTTTAATATAAATAAATCCATCTAATTGTTTTAAACATTAATAGTATTCCATAGTCATCAAGCCATTTTTCAAACATCTCCCTTGGCTGGGCGCGGTGGCCCATGTTTGTAATCCCAGCACTTTGGGAGGCTGAGGCTGGTGGATCATGAGGTCAGGCGATCGAGACCATCCTGGCTAACACGGTGAAACCCCATCTCTACTAAAAATACAAAAAATTAGCCAGGCGTGGTGGCGGGCGCCTGTAGTCCCAGCTACTAGGGAGACTGAGGCAGGAGAATGACGTGAACCTGGGAGGCGGAGCTTGCATTAAGCCAAGATAGTGTCACTGCACTCCAGCCTGGGCGACAGAGTGAGGCTCCATCTCAAAAAATAAAAATAAAAAAAACCCCACGTCTCCCTTACATTCCAACTTACATGTAATCCTTTTTGCCTCAGCAGTGCTATTTTACATATAGTTTAAAACTCCCATTTTAAAGATGAGAAAACTGAGGCCCATAAAGTTTATCTGACCTATCTAGGGCTATTCAGCTCTTTGTCCTGAAACCAAACCTGCTGACTCTCTTCAGGGTTTTTTTTCACCAGCACCAGAGCTCCTTTATTTACATTCATGTTTCTACTTCCCTAGGACTGTTAAGATCTGACCGAAATATAGGCACCTCAGAAGAGGCCTAACTAGAGCAGCTCTTCAGCCAGTGTGACCCTGTTTTTATCACCTAACATCAAAATCCAAATAAAAGAGTTGGATTATAATATTCTTATTAACTTTACTAAAGCCTGAACGACTTACAAATAATTGCATCGGGTCTTACAGTAATTCCAATAGGTAAATGTTACATAACATGCTACAATGAAAAAGACCAAAGAATATAAACCTGTAAGTAACTTTTGCTTAATCAAACCAGTGAAATCACTTGCTAATGTGCTGCATTTGATTTATGCTCTTGTTCATTGACATTCTTATAGAAGCTCTGTGTTGGTTGATGGAATCAATAAAGGTGAGCCTTATATCAAGTGATTTTGATCCATGTGTTACCTTTGTCATTATCATCTTAACTTGGAGGACACTAATGAATCATTTTATTAATAATATAATGGATTTGGTAGACACCACCCTAGGAAAATTTGTTTTGCTAAAATTTCTAATGATTATATTTCATACTTATATCTTCTAAGCACGTAAAGCACATTATGTTATTTATATTTAATTATTGGAAACATCAAAATTGACATCAACACTGGATGCCTGTGAATCTAATAGTTCCCCTTTCCTCCTCAAGTTCCCTGCCTGTGGGCTCTATTGTCTCACTGAATGACTCTTAATGACAGATATTTTTTAAAAACGTAGCTTCTTTCTCTAAGTCAACTAAATTTCAAGACAGAGAACCATATTCCTATTGGCATTAGCAAAATAGAGAATTTATTGGCTCCATAATCTAAGAGTGTAGATTCAGATGCCCAATTTTTACTGTAAAGATTCTGCCTGTCTTCATCTCTCGGTCAGGTAACTGTACTCCTGTTCATGTGAAATAGTCTAGGTTTATGTTGTTTTCCTGGCAGCCTGTTAGCATTTGTCCTGACAAAAGTGATCTACTATGGATGGTAAGTGTATGGTCACGCTATCTGTTGATTCCAGCGTTGGGCTTACACAGTCTTCTCCTGTGGCAGTGAGATGGGCATCAGGAAATCCAGCCTTAAATTGTTTGTATCAGTTTGTCATCAGGGCAGAAATCCTAATTATGTGGGCCATGGGCAGTTATTTTGGTTAGATGAATGGAACCTGCTCATTAGGCAATCTGAGCTCGTGCTGAGGGAAGAGGGAAATGGTTTCTGCTCTACCCAGATGATAAAGACTGAGATATAGGAAAAAGTGGTTCCTTCAAGCAAAATTCCTTCAAAGTACTATTTTCAGATGAAGGGTAGAATAGACACTGGGTAAACAAAAGCTATATTGTTCATTGAAAAAAAGTAGACTTTGTGTACCCTCTGGATAGGAATTACCAAAGAAACTTTTCTCAATAGTACCTTTAAGAATAGAGATTATATCCTTCTTCTTGTATTCCCCCCTCCCCCTGCTTTTTTCCTAATGTTGCTGAGAAGACTTGTCAGGAGGCAGATAATTCAATAGTTTCTATACTGTTGTGTTTCATTTTCCTCTCTGTTTTAGAGTTTTTCCTTAACTAACAGCACTTCTAAGTTGTTCACATGTTGATGAATTGATTCACAGTAATCAGACTCTGAAAAGACTGATTTGTAAACCGGTGCCTAAGTTATTTATAAAGGAAGATGCATCTAGTGCAGTCTATAACTGGTACTAGCTGTTTTCTCACCACACCACTTTTTTGACATCAATATATGCCGGAAACCCAATCTGTTAGTAATAGATGGCTTTGGCAAGCAAAGAATCAGCCAGAGCCAAGGGAAGTGGATGGATTTAAGGAACATCTCCTGTAAGCTGAGATAGAGCCTGAAGGAATTATGCCTCCCCCAAATAAAGATAGATTCAAGGGGTAATCAGTGCCTGTCATCCGGTGCAGTGCCTCTGCTCCTCAGGTCAATTCCTGGTAGACATCAGTAAGGTTCTTGTTCTCTTTTTTTTCCAACACTCCTGTTGACCCTTGTGGATTATTATTTTCCCATTTCCCTCCCCCTTGCCCCCAGGACTGATCTTAGACAAAACTGGGAAGTAGATGCAATTGTCTTAGCATGTATTGCATACTCTTTTTTCACAGTCCTCTTATTTTTAAAAGCTTTTTTATTAAAGTGTAATACACACAAAGAAAATCATAGAGAAATAAGTAACTCATTGAATTATTAAAAATTGAACACATCTATAAACAGTACCCAACTTCTATCCCTTTTTAATCATTCCCCTTTCTCATGTGATGTACTATCATTTGATCTCTTTCCTCTCATGTGTTGTAATTTAAAGCAAGACCCTAAAGCAATATCAATGCTTAAAAGAAGGTGATGAATTGCTAAAGATAGATTATCATGTATATCAGAAAATAAAAACTGTGCAGAATCTTCCAATTTTTTCTTTGGATTAAGTATGGGAGGTTTGGGGAAAACAAAATTCAATATAAGTTGGAGAAAGCTTTATATAAATGTGGGAAACAAACCTTGAATTAAGTGTAGAATTTATCAATTAGAAGGCAGAAGGAGAAAGAGAGTGACTAGAAGTGAAAGGAATAACACAGTGCAGCATAGTGCAGAATAAAAAGGCAGGCTGGGGGCTGGACCAAAGGGTAAAGGTCATAATATAGTAAGAAGCAAAGTTTCAGAGGGACAGAGTCCAGCAAAAGCAAAACATTTACAAAGCAGAGACTGTAGACTGAATCATGGCAGAAATGATTACATGTCAGAAAAAATGACAGTAATAGACATACTACGGAAATAATGGCTCGACAGTGATATGTTAAGGGCTTTGAGGGGAAAGAGGGACTATTGGAAAGAACAATTACATTGTTGTTCTACCTACTATATGGGCTAATTCTTAAATCTGAACTAAAGGAATGGCTAAAATCGATAACATAGATATTTTGAAATAGGAATAAATAGAACTAGTTTACATATTATAACAGGTGTAGTTATTAAGAAATTCAAAATTAAATAAAGTATTTAAAATCTGTAGAATTGGTTCCTAAGGAGAGCTGGGTTTGGAAATAAGAGAATTTTAGTTTGGGATCTGATGCGTTTGCATAGCTGATAAGACATACAAGTGAAGGGCTCAAGTGGGCAAACAAAAATATGGAATGAGTAGATTTTAAGTGTTTTCACCACAAATTGACAATCATATGAAGTAATGCATGCATTCATTGTGGAATGGTTGGGCCATTCCAAAATGCGCATGTCAGAATATCATGTTGTATACAAAAAATATGTACACTTTTATCTGTCAATTAGAAAAACTTTAAAAATGCTAACATACCCACCCCCCCAAAAAAAAAAAAAACAGAAAAAATTATGGATAGAGGTGTAAGAAAGAGGTCAAGATTGGAGATGCATTTGGGAGTTGTGTATGTGGAGAATTGTGAGAATAAATGGTCTGCCATTTGAATGATAAAATGAACAGAGGGAAGATATCTTAGACTTTGGGTCTACGCTTGGAAGACAGGATGCTTTAAACATAAGAACTAAAGAAAAAAAATATTTAGTAGCTTTTATATTCTATGTATTGTTTTTATATGCCATGTACTGTTGTAAGTGTTTCAAGTGTATTCATTGGTTCAAACTGCTTTACAGAAAAGAAAACTGAAGCACAAAAAATAACCATAGTACGGAGTTTTGGAAATCAAGAAATTTCAGGTTTGACATTTCAGCTAAATGCTACAGAAAAGTTAAATATACTTAGAAATATCATCGTTGAGATTTGAGGTAATAATTTCATTTATATCGGCACAGAAAATAAATTTTAAAGAGAGAAGTGGAAAACATTTAGAACCAGTAGGAAGAGGACCTATGTGCTATGAGTTTGGCATTGAATGGAAGAATAAACACTCTGAAGGCAAAACTAGAGTTTTAGAAAAGAAGTTCAAATATGATTAAAAGGAGATGGAGAAAACATATAGAGAAGAGTATACTGCTGATCCATGAAAGAGGGAGCCATTGTCAAAAGGAAATTCTGGGAATGTAGAGTATGCATGGAAGCATTAACTACAAGCATAGGGTCTGTGTTCTTTGTTCCCATTATGGGAAGACACTGTGAGGGGATGTGGTAACAAAAAATTCTGTGATGACTCATTGTATGAAGAGCTCACAAAAGGGCTTACATTGTCTTCAAACAGAAGCAGGCAGTTCTGGGAACTGAACAAATAAAAATTATTAAAGAATGAAAGGCGAAGGGTGGGCAGGAGGGAGGAAGCTAATGTTCTATGAGAATCTACTTTGTGCCAGGAGGCGTGACAGGAACTCTGACAAATTGGACAGTGTGAGTCTTTAATGCATCAGTTTTACAAAATTGAACGGTTTCCTTCAGGTTGTCTATGCTTTTTCAGTGTTTATTATTTGACTTGGTACAATTTGTCCTTTTCCCTCATCTTCCCATATTTTATTTTATCTCTCATTGACTCTAGGTTGACACTAACTCGGAAAAAAGAATTCCGCTCAGAGTGAATTCCAATTTGGATGTTCTGTGTGTAAACATAATCTCATGTACTGGCAATTTCCTTGTATTTGAAGCTTGCATAAATATTCACACTTCTGAGTTCTCCATCATCTCTTGAGTAGAAGTCTTCAATCTCCGTAATGCAGTCTTTAAATTATTTTATGTCTATTGAAATGTTCACATTTTGTGGAGACGTAGATGAGTTCTTATTGTCAGACAGACTAAAAGGAATTATGTTTGCAGGAATAAGAAAGAAATAATAAGTTTATTATGTACCTGACAGAATTTTACCTGGTGCCTTTATCATCTTGAATATGATAGAGTATTCAGGGCTTTTTTTTCTCTTTGATAAAGTTACACTGGGTTATAAATATACAAAAGACTTCATTGCTACATGGTTAAATTCATATTTGTCATCTTATTCTTTTTAGCTGGCTGTTGAGCATTGGAGTTTTTCATGTATTTGAGCATTAAAAATGATATGAGCTACATTTAAAAGATGTAGGTTAACAGTAGGAGGATTGTCCTTCAAATATCAATGAAAGGATTTAAGATTTTTTATTTGGATATGTTTAAGGAGTACAAGTGCAATTTTGTTACATGACTATATTACCTATTAGTTGATGGACTTTTCATGTATCCATCACTTGAATAATATACATTGTACCCATTAAGTAACTTCTCATCAGTCACCCCCCCACCCCCTCCCACCCTCTCCCATCCCCACCTTTCTCAGACTCTGGTGTCTACATCCCACACTGTGTCCGTGTGTATACATTATTTAGCTCTCACTTATAAGTGAAGACATGTGGTATTTGTCTTTCTGTTGTTAAAGCTCAATGACAACCGTGTTTGTCTATGTCGTCTCTCTAAGGCCTATAAAGCAAGTTCTGAGGTTAAATTTCTATTCTTCTTTCTGCACAGGTTTTTTTTTCCCTTGGTATCACTACCATTGATTACTCACTCTTATAGATGTAGTCAGAGTCCGCAAAAGCAATTTAAAGATGTTTGTTTTTGGTTATAGGATTGTAAGTGTTTTTAAGGATAAATACAAATCTATTAGCAAATATCCTAAGTGTACAACCTACTGCCATTAGATTAGGAGGAGCGTTTTTTAAAGGCAAGGCACAGAATTTTAAAAAGTTTTTCTTGTATATATCAGAATCACAAATCTAGACTCCTCTTTTGAAGATTCTTGTTCAATATATCTGAGAAAGTTTATTGAGTATGTGTGGTTTGAAAAATCTCTCTTGCTGATTTTGAGGAACTGTAATTATTTAAGTGAAATTTTATATTACACAAATAAGAATTTTGGGATAGTTTTATAAATAGAGAATTTTAAATTTTAGATAGTTATTTTTAGCTTTGCAATTTATCCTGATGAATTTCCTTAGACAGTTAAGTTGCTTGTTAATGGATATAAAATAATTTCCTTATAGTATCAACATCTTTTATTTGTTTCTTTCTGGATCTTAATCACTTGGACTTTTTCTTTAAATCTTTACTTACAGTATTAAAAAGTAAGCATTATAGGAAAAGTAAAACAGTTGCAATTGATAGCTGAGATGCAACTGACAATTGTATAAGCTGAGTTGCGATAACAAAGAAAGCCAAAAGTAGTGATTCAAACAATGTAGAAATTTATTTCTCTCTTATATGACAGACCAGGGGTAAGCAAATTATCCAGGGTAAGCAGAAGTCTTTGATCTAGGAGGGCATTCGAGAACCAGGCTCCTTTGGTTTGATTGTTCTACCAGTTTTTGGGATGTTCCCCTTTTCTTAATGGACAGAGCTATCTCTCCAGCACCATGTCTGCATTCAAGACTATAGGAGAGGGAAAGAGAGTGGTTGGAGCTTCTAAGAAAGAAGATGTAGTCATCATTTCTGCCCATTTCCCAAAAGACCTTAACCACACTTTGCCTTAAGGGAGGTTGGGAAATACAGTGCCTTCCTTGCAGGCCATTAGCCCCCACTGAAATTAAAGGAGGTTTTGTTTTGTTTTTTAACAGAAGGAATGGATAGATACTGGGGTATTATTTGGTAGTCTCTTCCAAAACACTCAGGCAAGTTAATAACATCCATGAATTGAAAATCTTGAAGAAATGAGGTAATACAGAATCAGCAGGGGAAAAGTAGAGAATTTTATAAATAGTGTGAAGCTTCAGCTTAGCATTAGGATTAAAATACAACTTATCAGATCTTCTATTATACGCTATTTGTAAATTAGGGAAATGTAAGAGACAATGTTAATAAATATTTTTTCCCCGGCTCATGGAAAAAATAACAATGCTAAAACATAAAGTAAGTAGTTTTACATTCCTTCCCCGTACACCTAGTGAGAACTCTTCAGTGCATAACATTCATATTCTCATTTTCCCTCTACCCTCTGCCAATGTGTTGGACTTTGCTTTCATTGTGCTTCCAATGCATTCAAATTCTAATAACTAGAAAGCATTTGCAGTCTTGCTCAATTCCTTATAAAGGCAGTGACAACTCTGGCAGTTTAAGCTTAAAAACTCAATGAAAATTTCTCAGAAAGCAATACCTACAGTTAAAAGTTTATCACTTTACATAAAGGAGCCAACCTCAAGCCTATAATGAATTTTGAAAGCATTTCACTTAAAGCTAGTGAATAAAAAAGATTGTAGATAAAAACAAATATAATTCAACAACATGCATGTTTGCCAGTTTTCTTTTTCTTTTTTCTTTTTTTTCCACAAGAGTGTTATCCTTACTTTATTTACTTTTGCTGTAGCTATTGGAAACGTCCAAGGCTTATTTGGTTTAGAATACATATATAGTCTTCATAGAACATAGCATGGTTTTATATTCATCCTTGTGGACTATTAGCTTTAATGGTCGCAATAGTTCCTTCTCTCAATGATTCTCACCCTATGGACATATCCATGCCTCCATAACTCTACTTTAGGGTCTTTATATCAATAGTAATATGATTAATAAAAAAGACACTTTTTAGTTTACATTAAAAGTACCAATTCTAGGTGTTTGGTTCACTTGCTTCTCTCTGCTGGAATTGGCTGGAGGAAAAATAGTAGCCAATACGATATTTGTTTCAAATTTTCTGTTCCATGTTTAGAATTCTTGGCTATAAACCCCTTCTTTATCCTCATCGTAACCAATAGACTACTTCTAGTAAAGAGGGAGAAGGGCAAATGCTCAGGTTTGGAGTCCTCAGCAGACATTTCAAGCAGACTGAAGGTGAGGCTCACTGATACCTAGCCAATCTCTTTTATTTCAGTATGCACATCCCGTGTAATTACAGTAGTAGACAGACACTGCACCACTCACAGACAAAGATGGATAACTTGATTACATTTTATAATTTTCTTGACTTGACAAGTGTTGGCAAAGGCAATGTATTAGTCACACTGTCTAGGGCATCAAATGTCATAGTGATAATGGGGTTTGGGACCACGTGTTTTCTTTGGTGACAGGCTGCCACATGCTGTTCTGTGGTATTAGACTGGTACTAGAGAAAGATGAGAGAAGGTTGCAAGGAGGTGAGAAGTATATGAAGCAGTTCCTGGGGTGTCCTGAGGCTCAGAAGAAAATGACTTGAAACAATTCTAGCTCTCACTTTTTTTCCTTCAATCAATTCCCAGCTGGGCTGTGACAGAAGGCAGATGATAAGAAAAGAGTAGAGCGAAAAAGTGCAGCCACTTTATAAGATAAGAAGTTTCCCAGAGGGAAGGAGAGTGAAAAAGAAAAAAAAAAGTAACAGAGCTTTCTTGGAGGAAGCAGATTACCATGAAATCTTTAGACGTTTTAAACATCAGCAGTAACAGCTGTTAAGCAGTCGGAACAGGTGTAATGGGGTTTGGTGGAAAAGGGCTTCACTATAGCCGTACAGCCTTGCTATATTACCCAGTACTCATGTCTTTGTCAATGAAAAACTTCCTTGGTGAGTTGAAAATGAAGACACAAGAAACCTTCTTATTTGTCATGTGACCTTTATGTAGTTATTACAAAGCTTTTATGATTTCCATATAAAGCAAATAAGAAAGTTATGCCTATGTCCTGATGGTATTGCCTAGATAGGAAAACATAATTTAATACTTCATTCAGTTTTGCATTTTATGTGTATTTTTTTGGTAACATCACCTGAGCTTGATTTTACATGTTTTAAGGGGAAAGGCTGGGTGCTTCTGTGTCCCCCATAAACTGAAGTTTTGCTGGACACTTACTTGTAATTGCTAAGGCACATATATACTTGTGATTTGTAAGGCCGAAGTGTAGAAATTCAGGAAATTGTATTACAAATGAATCACTTGCGTTTGTCATTCTCTGTGGTTTATTAAAGCAAAATCAGATTGAGGGATTATAATTTTTTTTCCATAGAACTTTGAAATAAAGGGGTTACATGTTAAAGCTTAAAAAGTATTAATAATGACAATAACAGTACTTAATTAAAAGAAAATTAGGTTAGTTCATACTTAAAGGGTTAAAGCAATATTTCGAGAATATTCTTACAATGGGCTATGAGAGAAACAAAATATTTTTACTTATTTTAGGAGAAGTTACTTTCTAGTATGTTCCTATGCAAATCGGGATGTTAGAAACACAGACCTGAAATTTCTAGGTTTCTTGAGGAAGCAACTGATTGATAGCTATTTTCTCTAATTCTTGGCAGCACAAATGAATGACTCCAATTTGTGGAAGATAGAAAAGGGAACAGGGAGAAACATAGGACACATATTCAAATACTCATGTCCATGCTCTCACACATGGTTAGGAATACTTCATGTTTGTTTTTGATGATGGCTGAATCTAGGTAACTTACAAGATTTGAGAAAGTTGCTAAATAATTGCTTATTTTGTTTCTATTTAAATATTAAATGTACATCTTCAAGGCACTCAAGGTCTTTGCTAGAGACACTGGAAGAGCTTTGCCTCCAAACCAGAGACTTGTAGAGTAACAACTTGATTCTCTCTTTGATGTCATCTCATCAAAAGACTTGGGAAAGATACAATCCTAGACACAAGCTATATGCTCAGTAACTACTCTTTTTAGGTTTTAAAAGCTTTGGATCAGTCACCTATGTACAATGAATTATTTTGCACTGTGAACATAGATTTATTTTTGTGGACTATAAGAGTTTCAGCATTCTATCCTGATATTTACCCCCACACTCTTTATTAATATTAAAATAAAGAGATAACATTTTTTATATTAATAGCCCCTGTCCCTAAAGAACTACACATATATGGATTAAAGTTGAGGCAGAGCCTAGTACTGTGTCTATACTTCATGCTTAGTTCTTACTTATATATGCTTAATTAAAAAAAAAAATCTTATTTATAATTTTTTGTTGTTGTTTGAGACGGAGTCTTGCTCTTTCGTCCAGGTTGGAGTTCAGTGGATCGATCTCGGCTCACTGCAAGCTCCGCCTCCCAGGTTCACACCATTCTCCTGCCTCAGCCTCCCAAATAGCTGGGACTACAGGTGCCTGCCACGGCGCCTGGCTAATTTTTTGTATTTTTAGTAGAGACGGGATTTCGCTGTGTTAGCCAGGATGGTCTCGATCTCCTGACCTCGTGATCCATCTGCCTCGGCCTCCCAAAGTTCTGGGATTTACAGGCGTGAGCCACCGCACCCAGCCACTTATTTCTAATTTTTATGGGTACACAGTAGAGATATATATATATTTGTGAGGTACAGGAGATATTTTGATACAGGCATACAATGCATAATAATCACATCAGGGTAAATGAGGTATCTATCATTTCAAACATGTATCCTTTATGTTACAAACAAAACAATTATACTCTTTTAGTTATTATAATATGTATAATTAAATTGACTATAGTCACCCCTTGTGCTATCAAATACAAGGTCTTATTAATTCTATTTTTTGCACCCATGTACCGTTGTACACCAGAAATAAATAAGATCATACCTAACTCCATCCCCACTACCCTTCCCACTTTCTGGTAAACCATCCTTCTATTTTCTATGCCTTTGGGTTTTGATCCCACAAATAAGTGAGCACATGTGATATTTGTCTTTCTGTGCCTAGCTTATTTCACTTAACATAATGATCTCCATTTCCATTCATGTTGTTGCAAATAATAGGATCTCATTTTTTTATGGCCAAATAATACTCCATTGTGTATATATGTAGCACATTTTCTCTATTCATTCATCTGTTGATGGACACTTGGTTTGCTTCCAAATCTTGGCTATTGTGAACAGTGCTGCAACAAGCATAGGTGTGCAGATATCGCTTCAATATGCTGATAGAAATACTTAATTTTATTTCAGTGTTTGTACTTATGGTCCAATGATTGTTTCCTTAACAGTTGTGGTGACTTTGAAAGAATGTATTATGTTTCTTAGGAGAAAAAGAGAGACATTTAGGAGCTTTCTACATGCAATTTTATCACTCTAAGGAATCAGACATGGAGGTAATTGAGAAATTAAAATTATGTTTTGAAAGCAAAAGTTTTCTTCTTTGAAAAATTAGCTTATCAGGCAATCCCTTCAAGCATTAAGAAAAAGATCTGCCAATAGAAACAGCCTCCCTGTTGATTTTCAAGATTTTAGATTTTACCTATGTTTTTCATGTTTATTAATCTCCAGAAGATTTACTAGTGGGCTGGGCTTAAGATCTGCAAATATGATAAAGTGATAAAGCTAACATAATGCAAAACCCAAAAGACCCAGTGATGACAGATAAATGTCGTGTTTGTACTGAGATATAAGATATAAGGAGAAAAAACTTAAAAGACCATTATTGCGGAAAAATTCCATTTCTTTCCAGTAGTAAGAGACTGATTTTGCACATCAGGTTTTTTTCTCTATAATTGCACATTGAAATATGTTTGTGAATAACATAATATTTAAATGCATTTCTTGGTTAAACACATAGTTTTTTCTTAACCTTGAAACCTTCTCTCTCCTTTAGAAACCCCTTTTGCTTATTCCATTACACAAAAAATTTTCTCATGTTTTCTTTCAAACAAGATTAAATAACCCTATAAAAAGTGTAAGAGAACAAAGTATAGACAAGTTTAACATCTAAAGGAAATGACAGGACAAACTGACCGATAAAAGCACATACCTTAAGGTATTTTGGGGAAGAAATAAATTGCGCTACTCATAATGTTGCAGTACCACATACTGTGTAGAGCCACTGGGGTCAGGAAGATGCAGTGGTCATAATGAAAAATCATTTATTATGCATGAGTCAATTCCCTTGCGTTGTGTCTGGAAGATGTTGTGCTTGGCAGTGGAGGACTAGTGGGAACAAGAGTTTTAAGTTCTTTTTCTGTAACCTTAGAATAAATCAGAAGTCAAACATGATAGTCTCATACAGCAGAACTCCTTTTATTCTTATACACATCAACCGGGGCCTGTTTCTCTTTAATTAATGGACACATACATCAAACCAACTGACAGAAAAGGTTTCCCAGAATCATTTTTGACTCCTTTTATAGCCTGATTTATTCTGGGGTCCCTAGATGCCTGTTTTCGGCAATGGTAAAAAAATGTTTTGGGTTCACTAGGACTTAGGGATAATTGGTTATGATGGTTTATTCTAAATTGAAGTTTTGTTTGCAGTCAGGGATGGAGTTTTGAGTTTTCAAACTGAATTACTTCCCTGTGTAAAACACAGTGGATTTTCCTGGCTTTGAGTGTTTGCCCCACCCCTATGCAGGATGTTCTCCTATCCACCTCTGCCAGTCATATCCCTCATGGAATGCTACATCCTCTGGAGCCTTTCCTTACATACTCTCAGCTCCACTCAGAGGGAGCTGTCCCCTTAAAAATTTTATAGTTTATTCTATATTCTTTTCTTACAACACTTTGAACATGCTGCCTTGCATTATGGTTATTTGTGCACATATGTGTTTCTGCATAGCATTTCTGAACAATTAACTCACCATTGTATCATCTCTTCCTGTTTCCTTTTTCCCTGTCTCCCACTCCAGCAGCAAGGTTGTTAGGTGAGCCTTGCCTCCAGGGAAGGATATGACAGAAGGGAAAGCACATACCAAGAGATTCTCCTGACTTTTGTTTGCAAATTATTAAGCCTGGCCAGGTGTGGTGGCTCATGCCTGTAATCCCAGCACTTTGGGAGGCCGAGGCAGGCGGATCACGAGGTCAGGAGTTTGAGAACAGCCTGGCCGACATGGTGAATCCCTGTCTCCACTAAAAATACGAAAATTAGCTGTGCGTGGTGGTGGGTGCCTGTAATCTCAGTTACTTGGGAGGCTGAGGCAGGAAAATCGCTTGAACCCAGGAGGCAAAGGTTGCAGTGAGTCCAGATCACACCACGGCACTCCAGCCTGGCGACAGAGTGAGACTCCATCAAAAAAACAAAACAAAACAAAACAAACAAAAAAACAAAAGCCCTCAGCGGAATGGAGTGAATTTCAGAGTTTAAACAAAATATTAGTGGTTTAAAGAGAGATTCTCCCTTTCTATCACTAGAAATTTCTCTTCGGGGTTTGGGGAGGAAAGAACAATAGAGGGGAAATGATTACAGAATAGAAGTTGCTGTTTCTGGGATTGGGACCCTGGAGGCAGAGAGGGAAGAACTTGCAAAGCGGTATAGGCTGCTACACTCATCAGACTTCAGAGTTTGAAGTGTCCCAGAAGGAAAAAAAAAATTAGGTCTCTTGTTCTCAAGTAGTAGTACATAGTTGGCAGTAGATAATAAGAATTGTAAGTTATTTTTCTGTAAACTTAAAGAAAGAGCTTGTGAGTTTCTTCAGACCTAAAAAGACCTGAGTTTGCTACTCACTTAGATTAAGCTACTCGCTTAGATTAAGGTACTCGCTTAGATTAAGGTACTCGCTTAGATTAAGGTACTCGCTTAGATTAAGCGAGTACCATTTGTGTAGACCCTGTGATACTATTCATAATATCCTAGGAAGATATCCCTGTGATACTATTCGTAATATTCTGAGGATATATTACTCCTAGTATCAAAGTGGTTGTACACAATGTGTGTCACCGTGTGATACTATATGTAATATCCTGGGGATAATATTACTCCTTGTATCACAGTGGGTGTATACCATGTGTGTACATTCTGTGATGCCGTTCATAATATTCCAGGGAGGTATCACTCCCAATATCACAGTGCTTGTACACCTTGTGTGTTTCATTTGATTATCTGAGGGAATAACAGATGACTTACCCTAATATCTGACCACAAGCAGCTTGGAACCACTTAGTGTGGTGTTTTGCTGGCTTACTCCCTGTGTTTCCTCAACTATCCAAGGCATCCAGAAAAATAAAGTAAACAAACCAAACAAAGTTTAAAGTGCTGAGATGTAAGAGAGGCCATATGACAAACATTCATCACATTCATAAAATGTGGCTCCACTGTGGTATTTATTGCTTTGTTAACTTTCACTTATAACTCCAGCTCAGGTCTAATGGGATCATTTACCACTTTGCTTACAATATGCAATACAACTTTCCACCAAAAAAAGTGCAATACAAATATTATTTTTGTATAACTAATACACTTAAATTCTGATCAGGCTCACACTGCAGATCTCCATACCAGAGTGCAAGTGGTTTATGATAAAGAAAACAGAATGGCACTTCCTCAGTGGACCTGGGCAATCTCCCACATTTCTTGGAGGCCTTTTTCACTTTTTTATGTATTTATTGAGTATCCTTTGGCTACTTGGACTGTCCCTGGTACTAACAATGCTTCATTTCAATAGATGCTTAGAAAAATAGTGTAGCAGGGACTCTGGGTGCCGCAAAGATAAATGAAAAACAGCCCTACCCTTAAGAAAACTGCCACTGAGTGTGAAAGGTAGCAGAGTACAGTGGTCAAGAGTAGCTTTCAGAGACATACAATTTGGGTTCAAATCCCAGCTTTGCTTCTTCCTATATAGGCAGGTTACACAATCATTCCTTTCCCAATTTTCCTATTTTAAAAATAAGAGGTTAAGGCAAAAATAGTACCTTTTCATGGAGGTATGATGAGAATTATTTAGTTAACATTTGGGAAGCACCTAGAGGAGAACCTGGTGCAACAAAAATGTGATACTTTTTAAAATTAGATAAGCAGGCATGAACCTTAGCCTGTAAAACCGAGTGAACTAAAGTCCCCCCAAACCCACTTCTTTTTTTGTTTTGTTTAGCTAAAACTGAAATTACTCTTTCCTCCATTCCAAGTGAGATGGTGCAAATTTACTTTCAATCAATTATCTGGCCACCTCACCCCTCAGTCTTTTGTCTGAATTTGTATCTAAGTTGTTAACAGTTTACAAAATGCAAAGGCATCAAAGAGAGGGAAGGCAGGAATAAATACCGCTTTTTTCTGCCTTCTGTCCTTTCTCTCCTGAATTATCCATCATCTCATCATCTTCTTAATCCTTAATCTATGTGAGTAGCAAACAAAGATACCCCTGTTTCTTATCCTCAGGTCTTTTTAGGTCTAAAGAACCTCACAAGCTCTTTAAGTTTACAGAAAAATAACTTACAATTCTTGTTATCTACTGCCAACTATGATATATCACAGGGTGTACACACATGGGGTACACCTACTGTGATATCAGGAGTGAAATCTTCCTAAATGTTATGAATAATGTGACACATTGTACACGCACTGTGATATCAGGAGTAGTATCTCCTTAGGATATTAGGAGTAATATCACCCTGTGATGTTAGGGGTAATGTCTGCCTAAAATATTACAAATAATATTACAGTGTGTACATCCACTATGAAATTAGTGGTACTATCTCTCTAGGATATTACAAATAATATCACAGAGTGTAAACACATGGTGTACAGCCACTGTGATATTAGAAGTAATAACTCCCTGGAATATTGTGAATAATGTCGCAGGGTGTACACCCACTGGGATATTAGCAGTAATATCGCCATAGGATATTACAAATGATATCATAGGGTGTACACACATGGTGTACACCCCCTGTGATACTAGAAGAAATATCTTTTTAGGATATTACAAATAATATCACAGGGTGTACACCCACTGTGATATTATGAGTAGTATCTCCGTAGGATATTATGAATAATATCACAGAATGAACACATATGTCGTACATCCACTGTGATATTGGGAGTAATATTTTCCTAGGATATTATAAATAGTATCACAGGATGTACACTCACTGTGATATTAGGAGTAATATCTACATAGGATATTACAAATAATATTACAGGAGTACACCCACTGTGATATCAGAAGTAATATCTTCCTAAACTATTACAAATAATATCACAGGGTGTACACCCACTGTGATATAAGGAATAATATCTTTCTAGGATATTACCAACAATATCACAGGGTGTACATCCACTGTGATTTTAGGAGAAATATCTCCTTAGGATATTATGAATAATATCAGAGAATCTACACACACTGTGATATTAAGAGCAATATCTCATTAAGATATTACAAATCATATTCCAGGGTATACAACCACTGTGATATTAGGAGTACTACCTCCCTTGAATATTACAAATAATATCACAGTGTGTATATCCACCGTGTTATTAGGAGCAATATTTCCCTAGTATATTATGAATAATATCACAGGGCATACACATATGATGTATACCCAATGTTAAATTAGGAGTAATGCATCCTTAGGATATTATGATTAATATCACATGGGGTACACCCACTGTTATATTAGAAGTAATAACTCCCTAGAATATTATGAATAATGTCACAGAGTGTATACTCACTGTGATATTAGTAGTAATATCTCCATAGGTTATTACAGATGATATCACAGGGTGTACACACATGGTGTATACCCACTGTGATATTGTGATATTAAGAGAATATCTTCCTAAGATATTACAAATAATATCACAGGGTATACACTCACTATGATATTAGGATTAATATCTCCATAGGATATTATGAAAAATATCACAGAATGAACACATAAGTTGTATTCCCAGTATGATATTGGGAGTAATATTTTCCTAGGATATTACAAATAATATCACAGGATGTACACCCACTGTGCTATTAGGAGTAGTATCTCCCTAGGATATTACAAATAATATAACAGGTGTACAGCAACTGTGATATTAGGAGTAGTATCTCCCTAGGATATTACAAATAATATAACGGTGTAAACCCACTGTGATATTAGAAATAATGTCTCCATAGAATATTATGAGTAATATCATAGGGTTTACACCCACTGTGATATTAAGAGTAATATCTCCCTAGCATAATATGAATTATATCACAGGGTTTACCCATATAGTTTACACACACTGTGATATTAGGAGTAATATCTTTCTAGGATATTATGAGTAATATCACAGGGTGTACACACACTATGATTTTAGGAGTAATATTAGCCTAGGACATTATGAATAATACACCAGGAAGTACAACAACTGTGATATAAAGAGTCATATTTTCCTAGAATATTACCGATAAATATCACAGTTTGTACACCCACTGTGATATTTGAAGCAATATCTCCCTTGGATATTTATTATGAATCATATCAGAGGGTGTACTCCCACTGTGATAATCAAAGTAATATCTTCCTAGAGTATTATGAATCATATCACAGGGTGTACACTCACTGTGATATTTGAAGTAATATTTCCTTAGGATATTATGAATCATATGACCGGGTGTACACCCACTGTGATATTCAGGGTAATATCTTGCTAGGATATTTTGAATTATATCACAGGATGTACACTCACTGTGATACTAGGGGTGATATCTCCCTTGGATAGTATGAATTATATCACAGTGTGTACACACATGGTGTACACTCACTGTGATACTAGGAGTGATATCTCCCTAGGAGAGTACAAATGATATCACAGGGTGTACACACATGTCATACTCCCACTGTGATACTAAGAGTGACTTCTCCATAGGATAGTACAAATTGTATCACATGATGTACATACATGGTGTACACCCACTGTGATACAAGTAGTGATATCTCCCTATAATGGCATGAATAATAGCACAGGGTGTACACACAGGGTGTACATTGACTGTGATACTAGGAGTGATATCTCCTTAGGATAGCATGAATAATAGCACAGGGTGTACATTCACTGTGATAGTAAGAGCGATATCTCCCTGGGATAGTATGATCTATAGCAAAGGGTGTACACACATGGTGTAAACCCACTTTGATACTAAAAGTAATATCTCCCTGGGATAGTATGAATCACAGCACTGCGTGTACACACATGATGTACATCCTCTGTGATAGTAGGAGTGATATCTTTCTGGCATAGTGTAAATCATAGCACATGGTGTACACACATGGTGTACAGCCATTGTGATACTAGGAGTGATATCTTTCTGGGATAGGTCGAGTCATGGCACAGAGTGTACACAAATGGTGTACACTCACTGTGATACTAGGAGTGATATCTCTCTAGGATAGTATGAATAATAGCACAGGGTGTACACACAGGGTGTACATTCACTGTGATAGGAGTGATATCTCCCTGAGATAGTACGATTTATAGCACAGGGTGTACACACACGGTGTACACCCAGTGTGATACTGAAAGTCAGATTTTCCTGGAAAGTATGAAACATAGAACAGGTTGTACACACATGGCGTACACCCACTTTGGTACTAAAAAGTGATAACTCCCTGGAATAGTATGAATAATAGCACTGGGTGTATACCATGTGTACAGGCACTGTAATACTAAAATAGTAAAGTACACGCACTGTAATACTAAAAGTGATATCTTCCAGAAATAGTACAAATCATAGCACAAGGTGTACACACATGGTGTACACTCATTGTAATACTAGGAGTAATATCTCTTTGAAATAGTATGAATCATGGCACAGGGTGTATACACATGGTGTACACCCACTGTAATACTAGAACTGATATCTCCCTGGGATAGTATGAATTATAGCACAGGGTGCACACACATGATATACTTTCACAGTAATTCTAGGAGTGATATCTCCCTGGGATAGTAAAAATAGGGATACTACTCACAGGGTGTACACTACTGTGCTATCAGGGGTAATATCCCCCTAGGATATTACAAATAATCTCACAGAATGTACACAGATGGTGTACACTCACTGTGATATTAGGAATAATATCTCCCTAGGATATTATGAATAATCTCACAGTGTGTATAGCCAGTGTGATATTAAGAGTAATATCTTCCTAGGATATTATGAATAATTTCACAGGGTGTACACCAACTTTGTTATTAAAAGTAGCGTCTTTCTAGAATATTATGAATAATCTTACAGCGAGTGTACACACATGGTATATACCCACTGTGATATTAGGAGTAATATCTCCCTAGGATATTACAAACACTCTCACCACTGCAGGATATTACAAACAATCTCACCATGGCTGTATGCTCACATAGTGTACAGCCACGGTGATATTAGAGGTAGTATCTCTGTAGAATATTCAAAGTAAAATCACAGAGTTTAGACACATGGTGTACACCAACTGCGATGTTAGGATTAATATCTCCCTAAGATATTACAAGTAATATCACATGATGTACACCAACTGATATTCAGAGTAATATCTCCTTAAAATAGTACAAGTAATATTACAGGGTGTATAGCCACTGTGATATTCAAAGTAATATCTCCTTAGGATATTACGAGTAAAATCATAGAATGTTCACCCACTGTGATATGTGGGGTAATATCTCTTTAGGATATTACGAGTAATATCACATTGCATACACCCAGTGTGATATTTGAAGTAATATCTCCCTAGGATATTACAAGAAATATCAAAGGGTGTACAACCACTGTGATATTCAGAGTAATATCTTCGTAGGATATTACAAATTGTATCACAGGGTGTACACCCACTGTGATATTCAAAGTAATATCTCCCTAAAATATTACGAATCATAACACAGCTGAATACACAGAATGCATACCCACTGTGATGTTTGGAGTAATATTCCCCTATGATATTACAAATCATATCACAGGGTCTAAACACAAGGTGTACACCCACTGTGATATACGGAGTATTATCTTCCTAGAATATTACAAATAATATTACAAGGTGTACACCCATTGTGATATTAGGAATAATATCTCCCTAGGATATTATGAAAAATATCACAGGGTATACACAAACTGTGATAGTAAAAGAAATATGTCCTTAGAATTTTTCTAACAATATCACAGAGTGTACACCCACTGTGGTATTAGAAGTAATATCTCCCTAGGATATTGTGAACGATATCACAGAGTGTACACCCACTGTGATATTAGGAGTAATATCTTTCTAGAATACTATGAATAATATTACAGGTTGTACATTCACTGTGATATTAGAAGTAGTATTTCCCTAGGATATTCTAAATGATATCACAATGAGAGTACACTATGTGTGTACATATGTGTAATATGTCCCTAGGATATTACAAATGATCTCAGAGGGTGTACACCCACTGTGATTTTAGAAGTGATATAGGCCTAGGATAGTACAAATAATCTCACAAGGTGTACACCCACTGTAATTTTAGGAGTAATATCTCTCTAGGATATTATGAATAATCTCATAGGGTGTACATACACTGTGACTTTTGGAATAATATCTCCCAAGCATATTATAAATAATCTCACAATGTGCACACCCACTCTAATATTAGGAGTAATGTCTCCTTAGGATATTACCAATAATCTCACAGGCTGTACACCCACTGTGATATTAGGAGTAATATCTCTCTATAATATGGCAAATAATCTACAGCGTTTACACCTATTCTGATATTAAAAGCAAAATCTCCCTAGGATATTACAAATAATCTCAGAGGGTGTACACCCACTGGGATATTAAAAATAATATCACCCTAGGATTTACAAATAATCTTACAGGATGTATACCCACTGTGTTATGAGGTGTAGTATCTCGCTATGTTATTACAGATAATCTCACAGAGTGTACACCCACTGGGATATTAAAAATAATATCACCCTAGGATTTTATGAAAAATCTCACAAGGTATATACCCACTGTGGGTCATATCATCCTTTCACCCCTTGGATATTGAAAACATCACAGGGAGTGTGTACATCCCCTGTGATATTGAAAGTAATATCATTCTTTTCCTCTCTGGGCTTTAGGACATATATCACAGGGTGGGTGTACACTTCCTGCGATATTGGAATAATATAAGCCTTTAACCCTGTGGACATTAGAAACAATATCACAGCAGGGGTGTACACCCCCTGAGATATTGAAAGTACTGTCATCCTCTCCCCCACAGGATATTAGAAACATATCACAGCGGGTGTGTACACCGCCTGCAATATTGGGAGTAATATTATCCTGTCGTTTGATGGATATTAGAAACAATATAATAAGGGAGATGTAGAGCCCCTGTGATATTGGGAATAATATGCTATTTCTGGATAGTAGGAAAAATATCACATGGGGTATACACCCACTGCAGTATTGGGAGTATTATCACCTCCTCCTCCCCTGGATATTAGGAGCAATATCACAGGAATAGTGTACATCCCTTGTGATTTTGGAAATGGTATTCTCCTCCATCAGAACATTAGTAACAATATCACAGAGGTGATGTACACCTCCCTCGATGTTGAGAGTAATGTTGTTATTTTCCTCTCCTGCATACTGAAAATAATATTACAGAGTGGTGTATGCCACCTGCGATATAGGGAGTCACATCATCCTCTACTTTCCTGGATATTAGGAATTACATCACAGCAGTGGTGTACATCTGTGAGATATTAGGGGAAATATCCTCTCCCTATCTGGGATATTAGGCACAATATCACAATGAGGTGGTTACACCCCCCGCAATATTAAGAGTAATATCACCCTCTCTGCCCCTGGATATTAAGAACCATATCACAGGGGGCGGGGGCGTACAACCCCTGCGATATGAGGAGTAATATTACCTTTCCCCCCGGATATTACAAACCATAATACACTCCTTGAGATATGGGGAGTAGTATCACCCTCTCTCCCCCTGGATATTATGAACCATATCACAAGGGGGTGTACCCCTCTTGCGATAAGGGGAGTGATATCACCCTCTCCCTCCCTGGATATTATGAAACAAATCACAAGGGTGGTTCACACCCCACGATATGGAAAATAATATCACCCTCTCCCTCCCTGGATATTACAAACCATATCTCCGGGGGTAGTACACTCCCTGTGATATGGAGAGTAATATCACCCTCTCCCCCTGGATATTACGAACCATATCACATGGGGGTGTACACACGGTGTATTTACTCTATTGGCAATAGCATTATCTCCCTTTTTGGATATTACAAACAATATCACAAGGCGGTGTACACCCCTTGCGATATTGGGAATAACATCATCCTCTCCCTTTCTTTATAATAAAATCATTATTAGAGGGGGCGTGTACATCTCCTACGATATTGGGAATAATAACATACTGTCCACCTTTTAATATTAGGAACAATTTGACACGGTGTGTGTATACGCCCTGAGATTTTTAGGAGCAATATGCTCTTTTTCCCTGGATATTAGAAATAATGTCACATGGGGGGGTGTACATCTCTTGTAATATAACTTGTAATGTCATCCTGTCCCTAACTGGATATTAGAAACAATATCACATGGGAGGTGTACATTCCCTGTGATATTGGGAATAATATGCTTTTGCCCCTTTGATATTAGTAACAATACCATAGGGGGGTGTACATCCCCTGTGATTTTGGGAGTAATATTATCCTCTCTTCCACTGGATATTAGGAACAATATCACAGGGGAATGTACACTTCCTGCGATATTGGGAGTAACATCATCCTCTCCACCCCTGGATATTAGGAACAATATTACAGGATGGGTATACACCCACTGCGATACTGGGACTAATACCAACCTCTCCTCTTCTGGATATTAGGAACAATATCACACAGGGAGTGTACACACCCTACGATATTGAGAGTAATATCGTCCTCTCCCTCCCTGGATTAAAAAAAAAAATCAGAGTTAGGGTGTACACGCCTTGCAATATTGAGAGTAATGTTGTCCTCTCTTCCCCTGGATATTAGGAACAGTATCACAGGTGGGGTGTACACTCTTTGAAATATTGACAGTAATATCATCCTCTCCTCACCTGGATATTAGAAACAATATCACAGAATGAGTGTAAACGCCCTGTGATATTCGGAGCACTATCCTCGTTTTCCCCCATTGATATTAACAACAATATCGCAGGGGGAGTGTACACCCCTTGCAATATTGGAGTGGGTGTACACCCCCCGTGATAGTGTTCCTAATATCCAAGGGGAAAGAGGATGATCTTGCTCCTAGTATCACCGGGGGTATATACATCGCAGGAGGTGTATACACTCTTTTGATGTTTTTTCTAATATCCAAAGGAAAAGAGAATGACATTAATCTAAATATCGCAAGGGATGTACACCCTCCGTGATATTGTTCCTAATAACAAAGTGGGGAGAGGACGACATTATCCCGGCCCACGGGATAGTCAGAGCAGGCCCTGGAGGAGGGGGTAGGAATTTGGGGAACAAGAGACACGAGAAATGGAGACAAGACAGTGCTCTGATCAAGTCTCGTTTAATGGCGGTAATGCACTGCCTTATATACACTTGGAAGGGAAGGGGTTGGGCTAAGGCGGAAATGATCTCATTGCCGAGGGCGTGGCCAGGTTAGTTTCGGTTTCTCCGGTCGGACGTCATGTTGCGCTTGCGCTATTAAGTAACAATTTTCCCGGGCACGGGAAAAGTGAGTGAAGAAGAAGCAGGAAGAGCGCCATCTTTAATGAGGTATTAGTACAGGGGAAAAAAGGCAAAGATAGGGAGAAGGTGTGGGGTGGAAATGAATATAGCTCAGGCGTTTAATCCTCAATTATTATTCGCTATGGCCGGGGCGTGCAGCTCCGGACACGACATTACTCCCTCGATCACAGGGAGTGTATACCCACCCTGTGATATTGTTCCTAATATTCAAAGAGAGAGAAGATGATATTACTCCCACAATTGCAGGGTGTGCACAACCACCCTGTAATATTGTTCCTAATATCCAGGGGGGAGAAAATGATATTACTTCCAATATCTCAGGGTGCATACACCACCCCTGTTATATGTTCCTAATATCCAGGGGGTGAGAGGATGACATTACTCCCAATACATCAGCTAATGTACACCTTTTCTGTAATACCGATCCTAATATCCAGGGGGGCAGAGGATGATATTACTCCCAATACTGCAGGGGTTTTACATCTCCCCTGGGATATTGTTCTTAATATCCACTGGGGGAGAGGATGATATTACATTCAACATCACAGGCAGTGTACACCTCACCCCTGTGATATTATTCCAAACATCTATGAGAAGAGAGGATGATGTTGCTCCCAATATCGCAGGTGCTATACACCCTCCCTGTGATATTTTTGCTAATATCCAATGGGGAGACGATGATATTACTCCCCAATATTGCAGAAGGTGTACACCTTTCGGTGATATTGTTCCTAATATCCATGGGTGGGGGTGGGGGGAGAACATGATATTACTCAAAATACCGCAGGGATTGTACAACCCACCTTTGATATAGTTCCTAATAAGCAGAAGTGGAGAGGATAATATTACTCTCAATGTCGCAACGGTTGCACACTGACCATTTGTTTCTAATATCCAAGGGGAAAGACAATATTACTCCCAATATCACATGAAGTGTACACCCACTCTGTGATGTGGTTCCTAATATCCACGGGGGATGGGGATAATATTGCATCCAATATCTCTGGGGGAGTAGAGATATTGGTCTGAATATCCATTGGGGGTGTAAATGATATTAATCCCCAAAACGCAGAGGATGTACACTCTTTCTGTGATATTTCTCCTAATATCCAGGGATGGACAGGATGGCATTACTCCCAGTGTTCCATGGGGTGTTCACTCCCCCGTGATATGGTTATTAATATTAATACTGTGATATTGTTCCTAATATCCAGAAGGGAACAGGATGAAATTACTCTCAATATTGCAGGGACTGTACACCCCACCTGTAATATTGTTTCTAATATCCAGGAACGGAGAGAATGATATTACTTCTAATATCCCAGGGGGTGTACACCCCTCCTGTGATATTGTTCTGAATATCCATGAGGGAAAGGATGATATTATTCCCAATATCGCAGGGGCTGTACACCTTTTCTGTGATATTGTTTCTAATGTCCAGAGGGGAGAGGATGATATCACTTCCAAAATCTCAGGAGGTGTACACCCCACTGTGATATTGTTCTTAATATCCAAATGGGTCAGGATGATATTACTCCTGATATTGGAGAAGGTGTACACCAATTCTGTGATATTGTTCCTAATATCCAGGGGGGGGAGAGGATGATATTACCGCCAATATTGCAGACTGCTGTACATCCCCTCCGTGATATTTTTCCTAATATCCAAATGGGGAGAGGCTGATATAACTCTCAATATCGCAGAGGGTGTACACAACCCTGTGATATTGTTCCTAATATTTAGGGGGAAATAGGATATTACTCCCAATATTGCAGGGGCTGTACACCCACCCTGTGGTATTATTTCTAATATTAAGGGGGAGAGAGAATGATATTACTCCCAATATCTAGGGGGTGTACACCCCGTGTGATGTTTTGTCTAATATTCAGGGAGAAAGAGGGTGATAATACTCTCAATATTGCAGGGGGTGTACACCCCTCCTTGATAATGTTTCAAATATCCAGGGAGGGAGAGGATGATATTACTCCCAATATAGCAGGAAATGTGAACCCCTGAATGAGAGGATGCTATTACTCCCCATATCGCAGGGGGTGTGCACCCCTTCTGTGGTATGGTTCCTAATGTCCAGGGGAAAAAAGGACGATATTACTCCCAATATTGCAAAGGGTGTACATCCCCTTATAATATGTTTTTAATATTTAGAAGGAGAGAGTATAATATGACTTTCAATATTTCAGGCGGTATACACCCCTTCCATAATGTCATTCTTAATTTCCAGTGTGGGAGAGGGTGACATTACTCCAAGCATCGCAGGGGGTGTGTACCCTTCTGTAATATTTTTCTTAATATTCAAAGGTAGAGAGGATAATGTTACTCCCAAAACCGCAGGTGGTGTGCACCCGCTTGTGATATCTTTCTAATATTCAGGGGCGGAGAGGACGATATTACTCCCAATATTGCAGATAGTGTACAACCACTGTGATATTGTTTCTAATAGCCAGGTGGGGAGAGAATCATATCACTCAAAATATCACAGGGGATGTACATCCTTCCTGTAATATTGTTCCTAATATCCAGGTTGAGAGAAGATGATGTTACTCTCAATATCGCACTGGGTAGACACCTCCCCTGTGATATTGTTCATAATATCCCGAAGAAGAGAAGATGACATTATTCCCAATATATCGGGGAGTGTACATCCCCTCTTTGATACTGTTCCTAATATCTTGGGAGAAAGAAAGTGATATTATTCCCAATATCGCATGGGGCATACACCTCCCGTGTTATATTGTTCTTAATATCTGGTGGAGGAAAGATGATATTATAACCCATTTCACAGGAAGTGTACACCATCACAGTGATATTGTTCCTGATCTCCTGGGGGCAGAGGATGATATTACTTTTATTATTGTGGAGGGTGTATACTCACTCTGTGATATTGTTCCTAATATTCACGGGGGAAGAAAATATTACTCCCAATATCACATGGAGTGTACAGTCACCATGTGATATTGTTCCTAGTATCCAGGGGTAAAGAGGATAATATCACACCCAGTATCGTCGGGTGTGTACACCCCCCCTGTGATATTGTTCCTAATATTCAGGTGGGTGCAGGATGATTTTACTCCCAATATCGCAGGAGGTGTACACCTCTACTGTGATATATTTTTTAATTTTCAAGGGGGGAGAGAATGACATTTCTCCCAATATTGCAAAGAATGTACATTCCCCCAGTGATATAGCTTCTAATATCCAGAGCATCAGAGGATGATATTACTCCCAATATCGCTAGAAGTGTACACCCCCTCTGTGATGTTGTTCCTAATATCCAGAACCTGATAGGATAATATTACCTCCAATATCACATGGGGTGTACACACCCCTGTGACATTGTTCCTAATCTCCAAGGAGAGAGAGGCTATTACTCCCAGTATAGCAGGGGGTGTACACTCCCCCTGAGACATTGTTCCTAACATGCAGGGAGGGGAAGGATTTTGTTACATTTAATATCGCAGGTATAACATTGTTTCTAATATCCAGGGGGTTGGGAATGACATTACCCCCAATATCACAAGGACTGTACCCCCTCTGTGATATTGTTTCCAATATTCAGGCGGGGAGAGGATGATATGACTCCAAATATCTTAGGCGTGTACACGCCCTGTATAATAGTGTTTGTAATATCCAGAAGTGGGGAGGATGATATTACTCTCAATATCAAAAAAAGATGTACACCCGCCCAGCAATATTGTTTTTAATATCGAAGGGTGGAAAAGATGATATTACTCCCAATATTGCAGGGGATCTACACCCTCTTTGTGATATTGGTCCTAACATCCAACAGGGGAAAGGATAATACTGATCCTTTCCTGTTATATTGTTCCTAATATCCGGGGGTTGGGAGAGTTATATTACTCCCAATATCGCAGGGATGTACGCCACCCCCACGATATTGCTCATAATATCCAGTTGGGTTAAAGGATAATATTACTCCCAAATTCACAGGGGGTGTACAGCCCCCCCATAATGTTGTTTTTAATATCCTAGTTTGTAGAGGATAATATTACTCCAAATGTCTTAGAGGCTGTACACCACTCCCTTTGATATTGTTTCTAATATACAGGGGGAAAGAGGAAGATATTACTCCCAATATCGCAGGCAGTGTAAACCCCTCCTGTGATATTGTTTCTTATATCCAGGCAGGGAGAGAATAATATTACTGCCAATATCACAGGGGGTGTACACTCACACTGTAATATTGTTCCTAATATCCAGGGGAGGAGAGAAAGACATTACTCCCAATATTCTAGGGGGTGCACCTCCCCTTTGATATTGTTCCTAATATCCAAGAGGGAGAGGAGATTACTCTCAATATCACAGGAAGTGTATACCCTCTCTGTGATATTGTTTCTAATATTTACAGAGGAAGATGATGATATTACTCCCAATGTTACAAAGGGTATACACCCCCCCCCCCGTGTTATTGTTCCTAATATCCAGGGGGGAAGAGTATGATATTATTCCGAAAATCACAGGGGGTGTACACACCCTCTGTGATATTTTTCCTAATATCCCGGGGGGAGAGAATGCTATTAGTCCTAATATCACAGGAGGTGTAGACCTCCACTGTGACATTGTTTCTAACATCCTACGGGGGAGAAAATAATATTACTCCCAATATCACAGGGAGTGTTCCCCCCGCCGTAATACTATTGTTAATATTCAGGATAAGAGAGTACATTACTTCAAATATCTCAGGGGATGTACACTCCCCCTGTATATTGTTCCCAATATCCTGGGGGGAGAAGATGACATTACTTACAATATCGCAGGGGGTGTACACCCCCTCTGTGGTATTGTTTCTAATATTCAGGAAGGGTGAAGATGATAATATTTGCAGTATCACAGGGGGTGTACATCCCTGTGTATATAATATAATATTAATATTACTCATAATATTATATAATATAATATTACTCATAATATTACTCTTATAGTCACCATGTGACTATACTGTGAGTGTACACCATGTGTGTACAACGTGGGATATTATTCAAAATATCTTGGGGAGATATTAGTTTCCTATCACAATGTGTGTACATGATGTGTGTACACCCTGGGATATTATTCATAATATTATATGAATCATATGTGATATTACTCTGCTAATATCACAGTGTGTGATATTAAATCCAGTATCACAGAGTGTACACTCTTCGATATTTTGCACCATGTGTACACCCTCTGGGATATTATTCATAATAATTTGGGGATATATTGCTCTTCTAATATCACAGTGTGTTTACACTTTTTTTGTACATCCTGGTATATTATTCGTAATATCCTGGGGAGATATTACACTCATAATATCACAGTAGGTATTCACCATGTTTTTATACCCTGGAATATTATTCATAGTATCCTGGGGAGATATTAATCTCACAATATCACAGTGGGTTTACACCATGTGTGTACACTCTGAGATATTATTTGTAATATCCTCGGAAGATATTACTCCTAATATCACAGTGGGTGTACACCATGTGGGTACACCCTGGGATATTTTTCACAATATCTGGGGGATGTATTATTCTCCTAATATTACATTGGTTGTACACCATATGCGTACACCCTGAATATTATTTGTAATATCCTTGGGAGATATTACTTTCCTAATACCACAGTGGGTGTACAAAATCTGTGTACAACCTGGGATATTATTCATAATGTCTTGTGAGATGTACAAAATTTGTATACACCCTCTCGGATATTATTTGTAATATTTTGGGGAGATATTTCTCTCCTAATGTCGCAGTGCGTTTACACCTTGTTTGTACATCCTGGGATATTATTTGTAATATCCTGGGGAGATATTACTCCCCTAATATCAAGGTAGGTGTTCACCATATTTTTACAGCCTGGAATATTATTCATATTATCCTGGGGAGATATTACTCTCTTAATATCACAGTGGGTTTACACCATGTGTGTACACCCTGGGATATTATTCGTAATATTTTGGGAAGATATAATTCCTAATATCAATGTGGGTGTACACCCAAATATATTATTCATAACATACTGGAGAGATATTACTTTTAATACCACAGTGAGTGTACACACTGGGATATTGTTCATAATAATATTACTCCTTATATCACAGTGGATGTGCTCCGTGTGGGTACTTTCTGAGATATTATTTGTAATATCTTGGAGTGATATTAGTCTCCTACTATCACAGTAATTGTACACCATGTGTGTATACCCTGGGATATCATTTGTAATATCTGGGGGAGTTATTATTCTCCTAATATTACATTGGGTGTATACCATGTGCGTACACCCTGGATATTATTTGTAATATCCTAGGGAGATATTAATTTCCTAATATCACAGTGGGTGTGCAACATTTGTGTACAACCTGGGATATTGTTTGTAATATCCTGCAGAGGTGTTACTCTCCTAATATCAAAGAGGGTTTATACACCATGTGTTTACACCCTCTGGGATATTATTCATAATACTTGGGGAGCTATTACTCTCCTAATGTCACAGTGCGTTTACACCTTATTTGTACATCCTGGGATATTGTTTGTAATATCCTGGGGAGTTATAATCTCCTAATCTCCTAATATCAAAATAAGTGTTCACCACGTTTGTACACCATGGAATATTATTTGTAATATCCTGGGGAGATATTACTCTCCTAATATCACAGTGGGTTTACACCATATGTGTACACTCTGGGATATTATTCATAATATCATGGGGAGATATCACCCTCCTAATATCACAGTGTGTGGTATTAACCTAATATCACAGAGAGCATACACTCTTTCTTTGATATTGTTCATAATATCTGGGGGGAAAAATGATATTACACCCCCCGCAATATGAAGAATAATATCACCTTCTTCCCGCACCGGATATTACAAACCATATCACGGGGCGATGAACAATCCCTGAGAAATGGGGAGTAATATCGCCCTCTCCCACCCCTGGATATTACGAACAATATCACAGAAGAGTTAACACTCCCATCGTATGGGGAGTTATCTCACCCTCTCCCCACCGTCGGTTATTAGGAATCATATCACTGTGGGGTGAACACCCCTTGAGATATGGGGAGTAATATCACCCTCTCCCTCACAATATTACAAACCATATCACGTCGGGGTGAACACACCCCGTGACATGGGAAGTAATATCATTCTCTCCCCCCCTCCCCCGATATTACGAACCGTATCACTGGGCTCGGGTGAACAGTTCCCGCCATATGGGGATTAGTATCACCCTCTCCCCCACCCGGATGTTACAAACCATATCACGGGCGGTGCACACCCCCTGAGATATGGGGAATAATGTTACCCTCCCCTGCATATTACGAACGATATCATAGGGGGGTGAACAGCCCTGCAGTATGGGGAGTAATATCACCATCTCACACCCTTGGATATTGCGAACTATATCAAGGGGTGGGGTGAACACCCCCCAAAATTGGGAAAGTAATATTGCTCTCTCCCTCCTCCGGATATCACCGTCCATATCATGGGAGTGTGAACACTACTTGCCATATGGGGAGGAGTATTATTCTCTCCTCCCCCGGGGTATTAGGAACCATATCACAAGGGTGTGAACACTCCCTACGATATCGGGAGGAATATCACCCTCTCCCTCCCCTCCTCCCCACATACTAGGAACCATATCACGGGGAATGAACCTTCCTGCCCCTGTGATATGGAGAGTAGTATCACCCTCTCTGTCCCCTCTGGATATTACCAATCATATCCCGGGGGTTGAACTGTCCCCGCTGTATAGGGAGTAATATCACCCTCTCCCCATCTACATATTACGAACTATATCACGCAGGTGTGAAGAGCCACAGCGATACGGCGAGTAATATCACCCTTTCCCCGCCCTGGATATTATGAACTATATCATG
The DNA here is from genome assembly GCF_037993035.2 of Macaca fascicularis. Taxonomy (NCBI): domain Eukaryota; kingdom Metazoa; phylum Chordata; class Mammalia; order Primates; family Cercopithecidae; genus Macaca; species Macaca fascicularis. The sequence continues at coordinate 105,623,785 of NC_088380.1, forward strand.
GGGTAGTGAACAGCTCCTGCGATATGGGGAGTTATATCACCCTCTCCCCCCCCGGATATTACTTTCCATACTGGAGGGTGAAAGTTCTCGCGGTATGGGGAGTTAGTCTCTTAGACGGTAGAGTATGACATTACTCCCTATATAACAGTGGGTGTACATCCACCCAGGTGGATGTACTCTTAATATTCAGGGAAGAAGAAAATGATATTACTCCCAGCATCGCAGGGAGTGTACACCCTTTGTGAGATTGTTCTTAATATCCAGAGGGGTAGAGGGTGGTATTACTTTCAATATTGCAGGCTATGTACATTCACCCTGTGATATTGCTCCTAATATCCAGGAAGGGAGAGGATGATATTACTCCCCATATAGCAGGAGGTGTATACCCACGCTGAGATATTGCTCCCAATATCCAGGGGTGGCAGAGTCTGATATTACTAGCAATATCATGGGGGGTGTACATCTCCCCTGTTATATTTATCTTAATAATCAAAGGCGGAGAGGATGATATTACTCTCAATATCAAAGGAAGTGTACAGTCCTGTGTGATATTGTTCCTAATATCCAGTAGGGGAGAAAATAATATTACTCCCCATATCACAGGAGGTGTACACCCACTCTGTTATATTTTTCCTAATATACAATGTGGGAGAAGATAATATTCTCAATATCGCAGGGGGTGTACACCTTCCCTGTAATATTGTCCTTAATATTCAAAGGCAGAGAGGGTGATATTACTCCCAATATCGCAAAAAGTGTACACTTTCATGTATTATGTTCTTAATATCCGGAGGGGTGGAGAGGATGATATTACTTTTAATATCGCAGGGAGTGTACAGGCCCCCAATGATATTGTTACTAATTTCAATGTGGGAGAGGATGATATTATTCCCAATATTACAGGGGGTGTACACCCCACCTGTGATATTATTCCTGCTCTCCAGAAGAAGAGAGAATGATATTACTCCCAATAGTGCTGGGGGTGTACACCCCCCTGTGATATTGTTCCTAATAAATAAAGGAAGAGATGATAATTTTACTTCTAATACAGCAAGGGGTGTACACCTACCTGTGATATTGCTCCTAATATCCAAAGAGGAAGAGCATGATATTGCTCCCAATATCGCTGTGGGTGTACACTCACCCTATGATATTGCTCCTAATATCCAGGGGATAGAGTATTACATTACTCCCAATATAACAGTGGGTGTACATCTACCTGGTGATTTTGCTCCTAACATTCAGAGAAGAAGAAAATAATAATACCACCAATATCGCAGGGAGTGTACACCCCCTCTGTGAGATTGTTCCTAATATCCGGAGGGGGAGAGGATGAAATTACTCCCAATATCGAAAGCTTTGTATACCAATCCTGTGATATTGTTTCTAATATCCAGGAAGGGAGAGGATGATATTATTCCCATATAGCAGAGGTGTACACCCACCCCCAGGATATTGTTCCTAACATCCAGGGGGTGGGGTGGGTGAAAACGTGATATTACTCCCAATATCGCAGGGTGTCTACATCCCCCCTGTGATATTGTTCTTAATATTCAAAGAAGGAGAGGATGACATTATTCCCAATATTGAAGAAAGTGTACACTCCTGTGTGATATTGTTTCTAATATCCAGAAGATGATATTACTCCCCATATCGCAGGAGGTGTATACCCACTCTGTTATATTTTTCGTGTCATGCAGGGAGGAGGGTAAAATATTATTCCCAATATCGCAGGGGGTGTGAACCCCTCCTGTGATATTGTCTGTAATATTCAAATGTGGAGAGAATGATATTACTCCCAATATTGCAGAAAGTGTACACCCCCCAGTGGTATTGTTCCCAAGATCCAGGAGAGAAGAGGATGATATTACTTTAAATATCACCGGAGGTGTACACGCCCCCAGTGATATAGTTCCTAATTTCAACGTGGGAGAGGATGATATTACACCCAATATCACAGGGGTTATAAACACTTCTGTGATATTGTTCTTAATATCCAGTGGGGGAGAGGATGATATTACTCCCAATACTGTAGAGGGTGTACACCTATCTGTGATATAGTTTGTAATTGCCAGAAGGGGAGATGATATTACTCACAGTATGGTAAACAAGCTGTGTGTCCACCGTGGATCATAACATCCAGGGGGAGATAGGGGGGTGATATTACTTCCCGTACCATGGGAGGTGTCCACCCCCATGCGATGTGTATCATAAGATCCGAGGGGGACAGGGGGTTGATACTACTCCCCATACCAAGACATCACATACCTATTCTCAAATTATACTATAATTATACAGTAACTAAAACAACACGGTACCGATGCAAAAACAGACACATATGCCAATGGAATAGGTTTGAGAACTCAGAAGTAAAGCCATAAATGTACAACCATTTATCTTCAACAAAGCTAACAATAACAAGGAATGGGAAGGGAAATAAATCACTATCCAATAAATGGTGCTGAGATATTTGACTAGCCATATGTAGAAGATTGAATCTGGATCTCTACCTTTCACCATATTCAAAAATCATCACAAGATGGATTAAAGACTTAAATGGAAAACCTAAAACTATAGAAACCCTAGAAGAAAACAGGAAATACCATTCTGGACATTGGCACTGGCAAGGACTTCATGACAAAGATTCCAAAAGCAATTCCCACAAAAACAAAAATGGACAAGTGGGACCTAATTAAACCAAAGAACTTCTGCACAGTGAAATAAGCCATGAACAGAGTAAACAGACAACCTACAGAATGGAAGAAAATATTTGCAAACTATGTACCCAACAAAGGTCGAGTATCCAAAATCTATAAGGAAATTATGTTAAGCAAAAAACAACCCCATTAAATAATGGACAAAGGACATAAACAGACATTTCTCAAAAGAAGACAGACAAGCAGCCAATAAACATAGGAAATAGTGCTCAATATCACTAGTCATTAGAAAAATGCATATCAAAACCAAAATGAGATACCATCTCACACCAGTCAGAATGGCTGTTGATAAAAATGTAAAAAATCACCAGATGCTGGTGAGGTTACAGAGAAAGAAGAACGCTTACATACTGTTGGTGGGAATGTAAATTAGTTCAGCTATCTTGGAAAGTCATATGGCAATTCCTAAAAGAACTTAAAACAGAACTGCCATTCAACCCAGCAATCTCATTACTGAGTATACCATCTCCCAAAATAAGTCATTCTACCAAAACGATGCATGCATGCATACATTCATTCCAGCTCTATTCACAATAGCAAAGATATGGAATCACCCTAGATGCCCCTCAACGGTGGACTAGAGAAACAGAATATAGTACATATACACCATGGAATACTATGCAACTATGAAAAACAACAAGATCATGCCAATTGCTATGACATCGATGGAGTAGGAGGTCATTATCCTAAGCAAATTAATTCAGGAACAGAAAACCAAATACCACATGTCCTCTCTTAGAAGTGGAAGTTAACCATGGAGTACACATAGACACAAAGAAGTGAACAATAGATACTGGGGCCTGCTTGAGGGTGGAGGATGAGAGGAGGATGAGGATGTAAAAGTTGTCAGGTGTTATGCTGATTACCTGGGTAACAAAATGATCTGCACATCAAACTTCCATGACATGGAATTTACCCAGCTAAAAAACCTCCACTTGTCCCTTGGACCAAAAATAAAAGTCGGAAAAAAAAAGATTAGTGATAGAGCTTGCCCTTATACGTAAGTTTTGAATTTATATTATTTCATCCCATATACAAACTACTTTTCTCATACACATACTTCTTTCTGTGTGTTTGGGGGGGGGGGCACGTGTTTTAAAGGAAAGTATAATGTTTTATCATGGTTTTTGCTTCAGTGGCTTTAGGATAAATTAAAAGTCAACTTTGGGGCCAGGAAAAAAAAAATCTCTCTTTGACACCCATTATAATAATTCTTTTTTGGAATTTTACTGTAAGAAAGCTTCTTGCTAAGAAGTGTAAATCTGCTATTTTTCTTTTACCTAATGCTTTCATATAGTTTTCTTTCTGACATTCTGATAATCTTCATGGCAGTAATTCTTTCTAGGTACACATTTATCTGGAGAGTCTTTTAATATCTTAGTAAATGATCTGTGGAGAGACTGTTGGGAAACTTACATTGTAAGGTTGTTTGAGTAGGAGATTAAGACAACTACGTCAAGAAAAAAAGTCAAAGATGCAGCTCCTTGCAAGCAATTGAAAATTATGAAAGTAATAACAGAAAAAAGCCCTATGTATGAAACAATCCTTTCATTAAACCACTAACTCTCAAAAGATGGAACTTTGAATAGTACGCATGGTAGTTTTGAATCAGAGATAATGAGGAATCAGGTTACATATGAATTTGTCTTTTACCTGAGGAAAGTAAGAGACCACTGCAGGGGTTTGAGCTGAGGTATGACACATCTGACTTCAGCTGAGAAAGGATCTCTCTTGCTGTATTAACAAGACCAGGGAGAAAAGCATGGAAGTAGTGAAACCTGTTCAAAATCCAATGCAATAATCTAGGTAAGAGATGATGGTGGCACGGACCAGGAGACAGAGAGAAGAGGGTGAAAGTTGATCAGATTCTACATATATTTTGAAGATAAAGCCAGCAAGACTTTTTGCTGGTTTGGAAGGCAAAAGAGAGGAATGAAAGTTGACTTTAAGGTTTTTGGCTTAAGCAACTGGAAGGAACGAATTGACATCAGTTGAAATGGGGAAGGCTGTAGATAGAGCAGTTTTGAAGAGAAAGAATTGGAGTCCAGTTTGGGACTTGTGAAGTTTTAGATATCTATTATTCATCAAAGTGGCAATGTAGAGCAAGTAGTGGTAGTATTAACCTGGATTTCACAAAGGAGGCCAGCATTACATATATAAGTTTGGGAATCACTGTCATAAAAAAATGGAAGGGAACGTGAAGGGACAGTGTGTAATTAGAAAAAACAAAAACAAAAACAAAACCACCAAAGATTGAGCCCTGAGGTACTCTATCATTAAAAGTTCTAGAAAATAGAAGAAATCATCTAAGAAGACTGAGTAGAAGCAATTGTTGAAGTAGGAGGAAAACTAAGAGATTATTTTACTCTAGAAGTTAAGTGAAAAAGTATATTTGTATTTTACACAGTTTGGGCTGCTACAACTAAGTACCATAGATGGAACGACTTACAAGCAACAGAAATTTATTTCTCGCAGTTCCGGAGGCTGAAAGTTCAAGTTGGGGTGCCAGCATGATCGCGTGATGGTGAGGGCCCTTTTCTGGGTTGGAGACTTCAGACTTCTTATTGTATCCTTGCATCGCAGAAAGCGGTGGAGAGAGCTCTCTGGAGTCCCTTTTATAAGGGCACTAATCCCATTAATGAGGGGTCCATGCCAATGACCTAATTATTTCCTCAAGTTCCTGCCTCTTAATACCATCACATTGAGGGTGAGGATTTTAATATATAAATTTTGGGGGGGACACAAATATATAGTTCATAATATAGAAGAGAAGTTTATGTTTAGCGGTGGAGATTAAATGCAAATTACAAGGAGAGGGGGAATTGAAAAACAACAAATACAGACAACTTTTTAAAGGTGTTTTGCTGCAAAGAGGAATAAAAAAAATTGGAAGGGAAGCTAGTTGGAGAAGTGGAGCCAAGAGAATATTTTAAAAATTAAAGAAATAACAGCTTGTTTGCATGTTGATGGGAAAGATTCAATAGGGAGTGGGAAATCAGTGCAAAAAAGAGAGGGACAATCATTAGAGTGAGAAAAAAAGGTGTTTGCCAGGTGGGAGGCTGAGGTGGGTCGATTGCTTAGCTCCAGGAATTCAAGACCAGCCTGGCCAACATGGCAAAACCCCATCTCTACTAAAATACAAAAATTAGCTGGGCGTGGTGGTGGGAGCCTGTAATCCCAGCTACTCAGAAGGCTGAGGCAGGAGAATTGAACCTCAGGAGGTGATGGTTGCAGTGAACTGAGGTCACACTACTGCACTCTAGCCTGGGCAACAAGCAAGACTTCATCTCAAAAACAAAACAAAACAAAACAAAACATGTATTGAATGCTTGAGAAGAGAGTAGAAAATATACCATAATTATCTAGGAGAGTAAATGAACTAGGAAAATATGCCATAGTGGCCAGGTGTTCCAGGGGTCCTCAAGAATTCCCCTAGTTTCTATGATTCATTAGGAAGATTTACAGGACTCAGCCTATTATTCTACTTATCACTATGATTTATTATGGTGAAAGGATACAAAGTAAATTCAGCAAAGTCTATAGGAAATCAGATAAAAACTTTCAAGGATACTTTCCCAGTGGAGTTACATAGGGCATGCTTAATTTCTTCAGCAACTAGCTGTGAAAACGCATGAAATTCTGTTTACGAAGAAAGTTCATTAGAAACTCTTTGCCCAGAGTTTTTATTGGGGGTTGGTCATGCAGGACTTCTCTGCTTAGCATGTATTAAAATTTCAGACTTCCAGAAGGAAAGCAGGTGTTTGGCCTAAACCATTTGCACAAACAGTGTAGGCCAAGTGAGCCATGTTTGTCAGGGAATGTTTGGCACCCTCCTAAAATCCAAGTTTGCAGATGCCAGTCAAGGGCCAGTTTTGCAAACAGCCCTTTCTTTCTTTTTTTTTTTTTTTTGAGACGGAGTCTGGCTCTGTCCCCCGGGCTGGAGTGCAGTGGCCGGATCTCAGCTCACTGCAAGCTCCGCCTCCCGGGTTCACGCCATTCTCCTGCCTCAGCCTCCCGAGTAGCTGGGACTACAGGCGCCGCCCCCTCGCCCGGCTATTTTTTTGTATTTTTTAGTAGAGACGGGGTTTCACCGTGTTAGCCAGGATGGTCTCGATCTCCTGACCTTGTGATCCGCCCGTCTCGGCCTCCCAAAGTGCTGGGATTACAGGCTTGAGCCACTGCGCCCGGCCGCAAACAGCCCTTTCTAAGGATAGCAATCTCAGGCCTGCTATGTTAATTTTTTTTTCTGCACACTGGAATATTTTAAAAGTACACTTGAGAGAAGTAGTCACCATTTTAAAGTGAAAATGATTAGTATAGTTGTGTGTTTTTTTTTTTTTCCCCCCCAGCCCTGTCAGGCATAGAAAGTAAACAGTTGGATTTAATCTAGGTAGCAGTGTTGCAAGTGACTGTGATGACTCAACAGAAATGCAAGGCAGTTGAGACTGTATGCAAGGAAGTGATTATAAATCTAATATGAAACTTAAACTGAGTAGGTAGCAGAGAGAGAACATGGATGGATTGATGGACAGTGGGAGGATAGAAAAATTGAGCATGGGATCAAAGAACAATTGTAGATAGAAAACTAGAGAAAGGGAATAGGAAGAATATGTGGTGGTCAGAAAGTGGGAGACATGACACTGAGCTTGTGGAGCAGGCATAGCTATTGATAAAGGTCTATGGTCCACTCATGGGGATAGTGACTGAGGTAGGATGAAGAGCAGGATCCTTCGGTGAGAGGAGGTTGAAGAATACAGAAGACACTGATTAGAAAGCTCATATATGTAGATATTACAACCGCAAAGAATTACGGGAGTGTTGTTGGAATGAATGTTAATGAGTCAGGAGCTGATATCTTTGAGAAATGAGGCAGAAGGACTTGGAAATTGATTGATCACAAAACAATGAAGGGTAGGGGGTGATGTTTGGTAACAGGGATTTAAAGTTGATGGTTTAGGGAAGGGGGAATAAGGATGGACAAATGATGAGAGAAGCAAGGAGGACACATGACCTACCTCCAAGCCCAGCACATGGGGAAAAAAACAGCTACCACTTTAGAGGGCTGGGTGGGACGCAGAGTCCTCAGGGAAAGCCAAGTTTCTGTTCTCTGTAGCAAGAAAGTGAACAGAATGCTAAGGGAAGATGTTGGAGATAGAGACTTTTGCTGATGATGGATTTTATTAATAATTCAAGGCATGATGGAAAAGTTTTGAAAATGGCTATTTGTGTATGGGATGGTAGTGAGGAAGAAGGATCATGTTAGAGCCTTGTGGAAATTAAAGCATGAGAGGTGAGGAATGATCTGAGAGTCTAAGAGTTCTTGATATAGACAGGAATAAGTGGCGTAATGAGATTGGTTCTGGTGGATTCAAGGAAATTAGTGGCTATGAGTGCTGGAGATTAGCGATGAGATTAGTATTATTAGTGATGAAATTAGTGGCTATGAGTATGGGAGATTAGTATCTGGGTTTTTCCTGATGGCTTTAAACAGAGCTAAGGAAGTCTGGGAGGGTTCAGTCTCATTGTTGAACTGATGACCTGACTGATGATGGAGGCAGAAGCCTTAGGGTAGGAGTGGCCATTTTATCAGGAGAGGAGTTCAGTCAGCTCTCTCTGGAACCTACTGGGGGAAAGGTTATTTTACATGAGTTAGCTAATCTTTGATCAGTCTCTCAGTCATAGATAAGGTAAGATGTCACTTAGATCGTTACCCATACTTTGTTTCTTAAACTTAAAAATAATAGTTCTTGATTTATACAACAGTGACAATGTAGATCTGTGTCATAAACAGTTTTCGAGATGGATTTGAAAGCCTGAAATACAGAAAAAGAAAAGCAGGAAATAAAGAGAACAGTGCTCGTTTTCTTGTTTTCAGCTCCTTTATTTGACTGGAGAGATGGGGTCATCAAAGAGTCTTGATAATTAAAATGCTTAAAAGGAAAAGATGTAAGCCTAAGACACTTTCTTAGAGTAGGTTAGTAGCGAGATTTTTTGCTCTTATAAAATTATAAAATATATATTGTTCATATGTACTTGAAAGACAAAATATAATGAACTCTAACTAGATCAGGTAAAATATTTATACATGATTTCTAAACAATTAAAGCAATATAAATGAGCTTTTGAATTTTTCTTTGTTCAGTCAGTACTCTACATTCTCCCTAGAGAAAAAGGAAGGTTGCAGTTCTTAGAGATTGAGATATTTTCCTTATCTTTTTTTTTCAATTTATTTTTTATTTAAGTTCTAGGGTACATGAGCACAATGCGCAGGTTTGTTACATATGTGTACATGTGCCATGTTGGTGTGCTGCACCCATTAACTCGTCATTTACATTAGGTATATCTCCTGATGCTATCCCTCCCCCATTCCCCCCGTTGTTGTGACCATAAAAAGATACTATCCTTCTAACGAAAGGGATCGTTTATACTTTATGTCTACATATGCTTTCCGTCATAAAGGTTAATGTAGCTGCAGTATTTCCCATCCTATTTTCTATCCCATGTGGGAACAAAATTTGGATCTAAAAACAACTTCCAGATTAGACAGAGCAAAGCTTTTATTTATTTCACATAATTCAACCCGTGCATATTGCTTGTCTATATTATTTTTATATTATATCCAATCACGAAAGCACTATAATAATAATTCTGGGAACCAAAATATAATATTAATTTTGCTCATTTGGTCTATTTCCAAATCTTTCATTTTTTTTCCTGCTGAGAAACTCATTTCTGTGTAACTTTTAGTAATTTTCTAGTGTAGAGTCGCAGTGATTTGCAGTTTGTCAGCACTGAGGGTGTAGAGTGGCTTCTTAATTTAAAACAGAGGCACAAACTAGTGCTGTGGCTTTTGGGGCTGTGGTTTCCTTCTCATCATCAATTACCCCATGGTTACTTTTGAGAGTTCCCATTGGCCTGGGACTCCAGAAGATACAACTCGAGTCTGAGATTCACAGTTATGGATGATACTTAAACTTTTGCTAACATATTATAGGTAATTTGTGAAAAGAGGAATTCTGGGGTGAGAAAATGAATAATGGGGTTGGATATTAGATGGCATTAGACTGACTCAGATTTGAACTTTAATTCTGCCACTTAATAGCTGTGGGACTTTGGATATGTTATTTAATAATTCTTAGCCTCAGTTTACTTATCTGAAAAATGAATATGCTGCAGCATTGCTGTGAGAATTTAGACATACTTTCTGTAAATTCTAGTTATTTATATACTATCTGTCTATACTATTTATTCCAAAGATTTATACTAATTGTATGACAATGCACTAAATTTCTACTCCAGTTGAATTTTTCCTGCTCTGTTTTCCTTTTGTTCTTCAGGGAAACAAGTCATTTGTTTCTCTCTTTCCTGTTTAAACTTTGAGCACAGACAATTCTATCCCCTAGAGCACATCTCGTTAGTGGCTTGTCTGACATTTGGATTAAAGCAGCTATTTGTGATGCCTCTGAGCTTCTTTCCTGTGTGTATCAGCAGCAGGGTTAGTCAATGTGGCTGCTCTAATGCAATGTAACAACCTGTTTTGTTTAAAGCCAAGGCTGTCATTTGATAGCAGTGTCACATTTATGAACATTCCCGATTGCTTTTCTGGTAAAGACATGTGACAGCTAATTCCATCTTTTTTTTCTTTTTATCCTAAAGGAATAAATGTTTCAGTTTGTAACAAATTGACCTTTATGGTCTATCTAAAGTGCAAAGTGGACACTATTAGTTTTGAGATTTGTTCTGTTTGAAGTTTCTGGGAAAAAGATCAGCAATATAGTGATTTTTTTTTCTAAGCTATAAAAGTATAGTAATTTCATTGTCTTTTGTGAGAAATGAAGAGAATGGTTGCCAGGAGACTAAAATGGAGCTTAGGGGACTAGATGGAAGAAAAAAATCACCCACTAAAATAAAACCTGAAAATAGAAAATATTCACAGCAACATTCCCCAGTATCTGGAGATTTTCACTTGGTTGGACACAGCAATAAAACTTGTCCAGAAAATAAACCCAGACATTTTATGCCTACACATATTTTGGGGATAGAAGACATTGAAACTTTCTCTTTCAAACTCATTTTAAACCCACAAAAGAAAAATCTTTACATTATTACAGCCCCTAACTTGCCTATATTAGTTGTCCAGCATCATGAGGTTTTTATCCATCCTCCCCTGACACCATACCTTCGTTATTTTTTAATGTTTGTATTTTTTTGTTTGTTTTCTTTGTGACCACTGATGTTTTCCAATGACTGGTTTCAGGTCCAACTATGTTAATCCTGTCTACAGTTTGTAGCCTCCATTCTGCTACAGCAGATTATTTCTTGTTATTCTTAGTTTCTGTTGATCTATAGATCAACTATTGTGTGGTAACTGCTATTTCATCAGTCCTCTGTTTTCTTTTTCTCAGAATTAATTAACTTCTGAGAATTGCTTAGGGCTTTCTCTCTATATGAAAAATTTAATCCTTTGCAAAATATGCATTGGCTTTCAAAGAACTTTTACCTCAATGTTGACTATGCAGAACTAGTATGTACTGAATATTTTTCAGGAATCAAACCCAAATGCTTTCATAGACCAGGTAGGTAACACATATGTAAAGTAGGAAGGCAGGGACATAGAAGAAAATGAAGAAAAATGGAGTCTGGGGTAAGAGAACATTATATGACTTCTGTAAATATCTGCAAGTTATTTTTTTAAAAAACACTGTGCTTAACCAAACAAATCACTGCTGTCTTTCACTGGTCAAATTGTTGGTGACAAATATTGCTTCAATTTAATTCTTATTAAATTCTTATTAAATTTAAATCTTATTAACTTACTAGGTCCAGATTTTATTATTCCCATTTTACAGATAAGAAAATTGAGGCTCAGAGAATTTAGATAATTTGTTTGAGGTCATAGTGAAGATTAGGAAGGAGAAATTTAAAATCATATCTTCTGGATCTAAATCCTGTGTTAATTCCCTCTTTATAGAGCTGCTTCTACAGCCTTGAATACACCCACAATTGATAAAACAACTCATTCACCCCAAAATTATTTATTATGTGCTAGAGAATAGTCTAAGCACTGAAGGGAAAGTAGAGAATTAACCAGAAAAAACTGCCATCGCACCTGTGTTAGTCTGTTCTTATGCTGCTAATAAAGCCATACCTAAGACTGGGTGTTGTATAAAGAAAAAGAGATTGAACGGACTCACAGTTCCATGTGGCTGGGCAGTCCTCACAATCATGGCGGAAGGCAAAGCAGCAGCAAAGGCATGTCTTACATGGTGGCAGTCAAGAGAGAGCTTGTTCAGGGGAACTGTCATTTATAAAACTATCAGATCTCATGAGACTTATTCACTATCACAAGAATAGCACAGAAAAGACATGCCCCCATGATTCAATGATCTCTCACTGGGTCCTTCCCATGACACATGGGAATTATGGGAGCTACAATTCAAGATGAGATTTGGGTGGGGTTATAGCCAAACCATATCAGTACCTGTCAGTTCTCTATTTCCTCCCTGGTACTTAGAGTATTCCTTAGCATGTAAAATTACAAGGCGAGAGATTCTCATGCTAGACTTTGGCATTCCTTACAACTGGGGACTCCCTGAAATTATATAGGAAAATTGGTTGGCTGTATATATTTGAATGTTTGTGGAGAACTAGAACATGGGTAGAATATTCATAGCATTAATAAGATTCTTAAAAGCAGTTATAGTCCCCAAATTCAAAGAAAACTAAGTTAAAGTTTACTGGTTTAAACTGTTTTTCTTTTTTTTCCTAATAGTAAAAGAAGAGGCTACTTACATGTTTAAGTACATATTAAATGTAGATTATTTATGAATTACAAATTGAAGGATAATTGGCATTTATAAAACTTGAAAATATGCTTTTATAAATTTTTGAAACCAAATATCTCATTTGTTGCAATGAATATTTAAATAAAATTTTAATTTTATTTGTAATTTTTAATAGTTACATTTTCCTATAACTTGTATAATGTCTAGTCTACAAGATTATATTAAAATTATGTTTACTTGATTATCTCTTTGTGTATTTCTACTGCTATAGAAATTTGTGAAAATATATTTACCTATTCTTTTTTTTGTAAAATATATGTTGAAAAGGAAGTGATAACTATATGGATTTACTTTTTTGTTGTTATATATGTTTTTATTTTTAATCAAGTGATTTTAATGAAAATATTCACTAGTATTTTAACCTGGAACACTACTCATAAGATCTAAGTTAAATGGACATATGCCATATAAATGAACTTACTAAATATTTCTGGGAGAATATTTATCTGGTAAAAAAGAAAAAATTCCCCCTTGATAGAGAAATACTCATTACAGTGAACAATTGCTGATTTAAAAATATATCTGAAGGAAGTTACAAACACTCCATCTAGTTAAAAAAAAATCATGAAGAATTCATGGTGAATTTTGTAAAACATACGGCATTTTGGTTGTCCTGTTTCTCATTGCAACTGTTGGAAGCTATCCAATTCCTTTGGTTGGATATTACTTTTCAAAGTTAATGAACAGATCCAAATATATCTATATTCAAAACTGCTCATAGGCCTTCTAATATTCTGAGCACAGCCTGTGCTTATTTTTTTACCTCTTCAGAGCAAGGGTAATATTTGTCACAATGTGAATATCTTTAAACTGCCTCAAAATAAATAACAGCATTGTGATATGAAATTTACTTTCTGTGATCCTTGAAATGCTACTGAATACAGGACATTTGCTTATGTTTTAAATGCTTAGAATTTTATTTTTCTCCCCGCATGTTTTAAAACTTCACCATGATTATCAAAATTGTTCTTTGTATTTTATCTGACTCTTATTTCTTCCTCTCTCTTGAAGCATCCCCTTTGACATTGTCATCCATCTTTTTTGGTTGAGGTACCCAATGATAATTCTAAAAAACTAACCAATCTATAGGCTACTAATATTTTCCTCGGCAACCAGTTTATTTATTAATTTTTATTCTTGTCTTTTTAGTTACATAAGTATTTATAGGTATTTACTTTTCTTTGTGTACTCAACATAGATTTTAGTCAGTCTTCCTATTTGTTAGCATCAATGTTAATTCATGTCCCAATTGGAGGAAAAATAAGCGTCTTAGAAAATACCAAATTATCTCAAGGGATCTACTCTTAATGTATTTATCTTTTGCCTTGGATCAAACGTAATTTATTGCTCATTTACCATAATTTGTTCACGTTAGACCTCCTGGTTTTATTACCACCAGTACCTTATTCCTGACACGTTTTTCATTTAGTATAAAGTTTTATGTTTTAAAAATATGTTCTAAAAATTGTAAGTTGGCCAACTGTAGTGGATTTAATTGTAATCCTCAAACAGATCTGCCCAAATATTGACCTTTGGTACTATAAATGTGACTTTATTTAGAAAGGGTCTTTGCAGATGTAATTAAGATAAGAAACTTAAGTTGAGACCATCTGATTAGGGTGGGCCTAATAAAGGTATAATAGTGACTTTATAGAAGACAGAAATGGAGGCAGGCATGGTGGCAAATACCTGTAGTCTCCACTTCTCAGGAGGCTGAGGTAGGAGAATCACTTGAACCTAGGAGTGTGAAGCCAACTTGGGCAACCTATTGAGACCTGTCCCTCTTAAAAAAAAAAAGTAAAATAAAACACGGGAAAGAAAAAGTCACAGGCAGACACAGAGAAAGCCATGCAATGGCAGAGGCGGAGATTGGAGTGATGTGTCTGTAAACCAAGGAACAGCACGGATTGCCAACAGCTATTGTAACTTAGGAGAGGCACTAAATGGATTCTGCCTTTAAGTCTCCAGAAGGAACTGACTATACCAACAGCTTAACTTCAGACTTCTGGCCTCCAGAACTGTGAAAGAATATATTTATATTGTTAAAAAATTGTAAGGACTTCATTTACTTTTAGAATGTGATGTGTGTTGTAACAATAATTATTCTTGATTTGGCACTGTCTCTGGAATTAGCCACAGAAGACATAGTCCCGGGAGCTCAGGTCCCCAGAAATGTTCTCATACTCCCACATGGGGATCCACCTGTGACTTGGACAAGGAGAGTTTGGAATTCTAAAAGTACAGCCCCAGAGCATTCTGACTTTCCTCCCTCACTCCTTCTGGCATTTAGAGAGAGTATTGTCTGAAATTAGCAAGGGCTAGGGTAGATGAAACATCAACTTCTGCCTGTTTAAAGGCATTTTCTGAAATTTCCTGTATGCCGCTCTCCTATTTTTTGTTCGTTGTTTGCTTGTCTACTTTTCTAATACAGAATTTAGGCAGCTCTTACTGGGCTAATCTTTGACTATAGATTTTGTGAACCTATGTAAGTTTTTCCAATATATCCCCGTGTTTTTTACTCTTTTCTTCAACCATAAAAAGACTCTATCCTTTATGCTCAGGACCTGAGATTAAAACCCTTCCGTGTTGTTGGTTATCCGGGTCTGGAAAACAACAAACAAACAAAAAAACCACTTCCTGTTGGCTGCTTCAAGCCGGGATTAGAGCAGTTTCCTGTTCTTCCCTTGCTCTATGCATTGTTTTTGGTCTTACTGCTCTTAGGATTCCTGGCATGTTGACTTAAATGCTTAAAGTTCCATATTTCAGTTCATTTTGACGTCACTCCTAACTCTAAACTGTGTCTTGCACCCTGAACACTACTTATGCTTAGCCAATGGTCTGCCAGAAGTGAGATGAGGGGAAACTTCAGTGAGCCAATTTTGCTACTTGTTAGGCTTTCTAGTAAAAGCCTAGTAAAATATTACATATGGTAAAAGGTTAGATTAGAAGAAGATTGAATGTGCTGGATAAAATAAGGCTTGGGAGTTATATGGGAATTTCCGTTTCCATGTATTCTGTATCCTTCATTACTGGGGATAATTGCAAGCTGGTAGTAATAACGCTAGTGAGGTATATGAAAATATGAGATACAATAGAATAAAATTAAGCCATGTATGCTTGCCAAATAATGTACTTTTGGTGTTTCAGTTAAGCTGAATGCATCCCAAATATTTTCAAGGAAGGTCTTAAAGCTCCACTACGGTAAAAGGTTTGAGGAACCAGATTTTTAGAAGAGGCTTAAAAAACTTTTGGGAAAGGAATGATGAATGAAAGACCTTTCCTTTTTCTGTTAGTAAATGAAGTATATGAATGAACTTTAAAATCATGAACAAATGGTTGCCTATTATTTTAGAGGGCTCAGCAAATTGATCATCACCAAGGAGAAATAAAGCCTTTATTTCTGGGCAGGTCTGACTGGCTTTACACATCAGGAGCAAAGATTTTAAACAATCTTAAGTCTATGCAAGGGAAAGTATTTGTTCCAGTACTCTAAGATGGAGATGAAGCAGACAATGGTTTTATAGTGTGTATTATTTCTCACTGGGCTAGGCAGTAAAATATGATGTGTTAAAGCTATTTTCATCCCCTAATCAATAAGAAATTAAGAGAGTGTTTATTTGACTGGATAGTGTTGAAGGCCTGGTGCATTAGTGGTCAACCAACAAGACTAAACTGGTGGTTTAACCTTTCATCATATGTTTCCTAAGTGGCTTTAACTTTCTGCAGATGAATCTGTGAAACAAATGAAGTAAACTTTTCATGGTTTGTCAGCTATATAACCTGTGTTTTGCTTTTGATGTCAAGACCTCTTCTTTTGGTGCTAGTAGCTAAGCAGTGGAGATAACATGTCTATCTTAGAGGTTTAGAAGAATGCACAATTCACCACTTAAAACAATACTTCAGGATGCTAATTTGTTCACATACCTAAGGAGAAACCCTAATGCATGAAAATACAAATTTTTATATAGCAGTAGAAGGCTAATTTATACTCCTTCCTTTCCATCATGGGGATGCATATGTGTGATCCAATAATGATTATCATAATCAGTTTTTTCTTTTTGAAGGAAGAAAACAATCTTAAATTTATTTTATTTTATGTCTTAAAAGAAATCTTACATTCTCCCTCTGAATAGCAGTGCTGCTTGTCTGTTTGGCAAATTTAGTCCCATGGATTTAGAATAGATATTCAGGCTGATGTAAGAGAAGAAAGTGGAAAAATGAAAAATAATTTAATAGTAGTATTCCCAGATGGGATGCACGGGCATTTCTAGAAGAAGGACTCCAATCAACAGCCTCAAGAGACATGAAAATGCGTGAGTTGAGCTAGACTTGGCAGCTTGATTTTTTCCTCTGGTAGGGGCATGCCCTTGATTTCATCAGTCTTTCTCTGCTACATTTCCCAGAGAATGAAGTCTTCAGGCTTTTATGTGCTTCCTTTCAAGTGAGAGCTGCAGGTGTGACACATTTTGAAAGCTGTAGTAAACAAACTTCTGCTGAGAGGATGAGAAAAAACACAAAACTAAACTTTGAGGTGATTTTCTGTCAAACTTCAGTAGTTAGTTACACAGCAGAAAGAACCATAATTGGAATTCTTTTTATATGTGCTAGAATGAGGAAATACATTTTTAGTATAGGAATGAGATATTGATAATATCGATGAGAATATCACTTGAACAATAGGCTCATGAAGACAGGGGTTAGGCTGACCTCTTGTACCCAATGCCTGGCATGAAGTAAGAAATTCTATAAATTTTTGGTGAATGAATGAGTAAATGAAATCAATAATATATCAATTGTATTTTCACAATATATTTTTTAAAATCTTGCTACTTAGATTTCGTTAATGCTTCTTAACTCTTATACAGGTGATATTTCAAATGAACGAGAAGTAAATCTTTCAAAATACAAAAAAGTTTTAAATTGTGCATATGAGCCCTTGTTTTATTTTTATTTATTTTTAAATGTAATTTGCATTTCTTAAAATTTTTTTAAAGTAGTTTTTGGGAAACAGATGGTTTTTGCTTACATGAATAAGTTCTTAAGTATTGATTTCTCAGATTTTGGTGCACCCGTCATCTGAGGAATGTACACTGTACCAAATGTTTTTATCACTTATGCCTTCCCCTGTTCCCCTCCTGAACCCCCAAAGTCCATTATATCATTCTTATATGCCTTTGCATCTTCACAGCTTAGCTCCCACTTATAAATGAGAACATATGATATTTGGTTTTCCATTCCTGAGTTATGTCACTTAGAATGGTCTCCAACTCCATCCAGGTTGCTGTGAATGCCACTATTTTGTTCCTTTTTATGGCTGAGTAACATTCCAGTGTATGTATGTGTGTGTGTGTGTGTGTATTTATATGTCACATGTTCTTTATCCACTTGTTGATTGATAGGCATTTAGGCTGGTTCCATATTTTTGCAGTTGAGAATTGTGCTGCTATAAAAATGCGCATGAAAGCATCTTTTTCATATTATGACTTCTCTTCCTCTGGGTAGATACCCAGGAGTGGAATTGCTGCATCAAAAGTGGTAGTTCCACTTTCAGCTCTTTAAGGAATCTCCACATTCTTTTCCATAGTGGATGTACTGGTTTACATTCTTGCCAGCAGTGTAAAAGTACTCCCTTTTCACCACATTTGTGCCAACATCTACTTTTTTTTATTTTTTTAATTTTTAAATTATGACCATTCTTGCAGGAGTAAGGTGGTGTCTCATTGTGGTTTTAATTTACATTTGTGTATCTTCTTTTGAGAATTGTTTATACTTGTCCTTAGCCCAATTTTTGATGGGACTGTTTTTTTTTCTTGCTGATTTTTTTTGTGTTCCTTGTAGATTCTGGATATTAGTTCAAGTTCTTTCTTCTGTTCAATCTATTGTTGAAACTTTCCAGTGCATTTTATATTTCTCTAAGTGTGTCTTTCATTTCTAGAAGTTGTGATTGTTTTTTCTGTATGATATCTGTTCCTCTAGAGAATTTTTTCTTTATCCTGTGTTGTTTTCTAAATGTCTTTATGTTGTTTTTCGCCATTTTCTGTTATCTCCTTGAGTAGCTTAATAATCAACTTTCTGAATTTTTTATCTGGCAATTCAGAGATTTCTTCTTGTTTTGGATTCATTATTGGGAAGCTAGTGTGATCTCTTGGGGATGTTATAGAATACTGTTTTGTCATATTGCCATAATTACTTTTCTAGTTCCTTCTTATTTGGGTAGACTATTTCAGTGGAATGATCTTGAACTCATAGACTGCTGTTCAGATTCTTTTGTCCCATGGTGTGCTCTCTTGACGCAGTGCTCTCCCTTCCCCTTCCCCTAGAAATGGGGTTTCCTAAGAGCCAGACTAGTGATTGTTATTACTCTTCTGGGTCTAGTCACCCAGTAAGGCTACCAGACTCCAGGTGGCTGCTGAGGAACTTCTGCAAAGAGTCCTGTGGTATGATCTGTATTCAGATCTTCCAGTAATATGATGCCAGCACCTGCTCTGGTGTAGGTGGCATGGGAGTGATGTGAACTTTGTGAGAGTCCTTGGTTGTAGATGTGTTGTGTTTAGCCGGCTGGCTTTCTCAACTTCTAGTTGTGCTAGCAGTGAAGTTGTCATGTGGAGAGACTCAGGGCCTCTGGTTAGCCAGCATGTTTCAGGCAGTGCAATTAGTTGTTGTTTTCTGCTTCCCGGGTGCAGGGTCATTCTGTCATGAGTTTCTGTAATGTCCTGAGTTGGTTGGTTCCAGCAAGGAGGTGGTGCTTTCAAGGGAGCACCAGTTGTGGTAGTAGCAGGGGGATCTTAGCTTGCCCTAAGTTGGTGAGGGTGAGTATTCTGGTTTCTCAGGCAATGGAGAGGGTCCCAAGAGTTTATATCTTTTTGTTCAGCTTAACAGGTAGGTAGAGAAATATCATCAGATAGGAGCAGGGTTAGGTGGGTCTGGGCTCAGATTCTCCTTGGGAAAGGCTTGCCACAGCCACTGTGGGCACTGGGGGTGGTTCGCAGGCCAATGGAATTACGTTCCAGTGGGGATTGTTGCTGCCTCTGCTGTGTCATATAGTTTAAGAGGGAAGTGGGGCGGGGATAGCTGGTAGCAAAAGGCCTCATCCAGCTCCCACATAGTTAGTAAGGCTGGTTTTGCTCCTACATGCCCTGCTCAGAGCTTGCCCCAGGTCATAAGCTTCCCCACTGAGAAATCAAGCACAGCTTTCAGGACTGTCCCTCCCCATCTGCCCACACTGTTGGTGGTAGCTCCTGTGCTGGTGTCTGCAGCAGTTTCCCTTTGCGCCCAGATTCTGCTCAAGAATGTTTGTCCCCAGTCGAAATTATTACAAATTTCAGTTGGAAGATTTTTCCACCTGTGACCCCTCCCCAGTTCTGCTGGCTGTCTACCCTGTGGGCCCTTGTGTGATATAGTCAGGGATAGCTTCCCTGGGCTAGAGTTGAAAACTGGGAGTGCCTACAAGGCTCTTCCTGCTGCTGCTTCTACCTTTATATTCTGCATGGCACCCTAAAAATCTGTTTCAGCTCTAGGTAAGGTTAAATTCTTCCCCTGTGATTTAGATTTTTAGATTCCCCAGTGGGGATGTGTGTTCTTTGGCAGGATTTCCCCCCTCTCATACTTTGGGAACTTACAGTTTTTCACCTGTTTTGTTGAATTTGCAGCAGCATACCACTTCTTTCAAAGGATCTATGAATTCCTTTGGTTTCCTGGTACATTCTGTGGTTGTTCTTGGAACAACATTTCATAATATGATTCTCCACGTGCTGTTCTGTCCATCCATGTGGGAAGTGCGCGTTAGTTTTGTGTCCTGTCTGCCATCTTCCTACAGTGTCTGATTCCTTGTTTTTTGTTAGATTTATAAATCTTATCTTTAGAACAGGTAGAACTCAGGGCTATTACACATTCATACATGTAGAGATACATGTGACTACCTTTCCTGGTTGTGTAGACATTAAAAAATGTGCAATGATGCAGAGGGGGATATCACACTTGTTTAGGTAATTTAGGTGCCTAAATCAGCTTTGCTATATAACTCAATTGAAAGCAATGTGCTGACTTGGCCTATCCACATAATTGCTCTATTTCCTTTTTCCTTATTGTGCTGTTAGTCCTAAACAAAATGGTTTTGACTGTCATGAAGACTATTATAAAAACACAAATAGTACAATAGGTCATTATGTGTGCCAAAATTTTGTGTTCTACTCAGCAAATTTCTTACAAGGTTGGTTTATCTGTTTAGGGGAATCTGAGTGATTGAGAATTTTTATTGATACTGCATCTAGTTTAGGCATTCCATTGAGTGTTTGGGATAGCTATTCTGTTTTTGTCACTTACCAATTCTGTGGGGTGTTGTGGGGATTCATGCTGATTGACACTTGTTCATGTAAAAGTGGGTTGTGGTGAAAAGCACTGACTTTGGCCTGTGACCCACAGAGCTGAATCTGTCATTTGTAGTGGATTACTTACTTTTCAGCTTTAGTTTAATCATATAAAATGCTTTACCTGAAACAAACTTGAGAGTACATCCCAAATAAGGTTAATTTTATAATTAAATAAGGGAATATACATGACTACATTTTGGGCTGTAACAGTCTTTCTTCTTCTTTACTTTTCCTGCTTTCTTATTTTTGGAAGTATTAATATACCTATTTTTATTATAAATTTTTATTACTAGTAGGCATGGGCATCTACTTAATATAGTTGTAATTCCTGTGATTGAAATGTCGGTGCAATTTTCCAGCACCTATGAATAATCACCATAATAATTAGATTATATTATCTTCTTTCTGAAATGGCATGTGGGCAAATTTCCTGTGAAACAACATGATGTATAAGAAAGAACACTGAACTTGGGGGCAGCATACATCATGACCTACATGCTGAGTGACAAAGGGCAAATCATAACACATCACACAGGCCCAGTTTTCTTATATATGAAATAAGAATAAAAATACCTGCTATACATCACACAGGGAGGAGTTTTGAGGATTAACAAATATATGTGAAGCTGTATGGTAACCTCAAAGCCACAGCACAGATATAATGACAATTGAATAAAAATGGGATAATCTCTCAAATCTTCCTACAACCAAAAAACATGACATGCTGTATTATTCTCAGAAAATTTCTTCTTCTTTGAAAAGTTATTCAGTTCATATTTGGTATCAGAGAATGTTTTTCTTTTTTCTTCAACTTAAATCCCGAGATATATGTGCAGGATGTATGGGTTTGTTACAGAGGTAAACGTGTGCCATGGTGATTTGCTGCACAGATCAACCCATCACCTAGGTGTTAAGCCCAGCATTCATTTTCGATTCTTACTGATGGTATCCCTCCCCCTCTCCACCCCAACAGGCACCAGTGTGTGTTGTTCCCCCCGATGTGTCCACGTGTTCTCATTATTCAGCTCCTACTTATAAGTGAGAACATGCAGTGTGGTAGCAGAGAATCTTTTACCAATTGACAAATATTACTGCTAACAACAACAGAAAAACCCCAGAAAGCTGATAAACAATAAGAAGAAAATGAAAATCACTGACAATACCATTAATCTGACATAAATACTATTAAAATGTCTATATATATATAAAATTTTTCTTTTTCAGAAATGTGTTCTATGTTAATTTTTTCACCAAGCCATTGATTATAAACATTTTTCCTTGTGACAATGTATCCATCTCTAACCTCATTTAATAGTTGCATAGTATTTCCTTGAAGAGATATATCATATTTGATATTACTATATATTCATTATAATTATGTTTGCAGTTTTTCATAATGATAAATAATGCTGTGATGGGCATTCTCAGCTAAATCGTTATGTCTGTTTAAAATTATTTTTTATAAAATGAGATCATGTCCTTTGCAGAACATGAATACAGCTGGAGGTCATTATCCTAAGCGAACTAACACAGGGACAGAAAACCAAATACTGCATGTTCTCACATATAAGTGGGAGCTAATGAGTACATATGGACACAAAGAAAAGAACAGACACCAGAGTCTACTTGAAGGTGGAGGGTGGGGGGAGGGATAGGATTGAAAAACTACCCATTAGGTACTATGCTTATTACCTGGGTGACAAAATAAGTTGTTCACCAAACCCCCGCAACATGCAGTTTACCTGTATAACAAACATGTACATGTAACTTTGAACCTAAAATAAAAGTTAAAATAATTATTTTTATGATATCAATTTGGAAATTGAATTGCTGGGGGAAAGCATATGCATATGAGTAAAGCTTTTGATAAACAAAGCCACATTGCCTTCTAGAACAAGCGTGTATGTAGTGACATTTATGAAGATTTACATTTACTGAAGATTTTCCTTAAATTTTTTTGCAATTTTTGCTCTCGATCCCATTTTTAAACAGCATATGTTGCCTCATGAAAAAGTTCTAAGAAGACAGAAAAAAATGTTTCATGCCAGAGCCTGGGAGTATTAAAAGCCTAAACTCTGATATAGTTTTAAAAAATGTGGAAGAATGCATTATTTGTAAAGAATATTTCTATGACTCCTATAAAGTGTATACATTTCTGGTCTGATGAGACAATAATTGGGAGGAAATCCACTGTTGGATGTCTATGAGTGTCCCTGAGAGAAGAACCCCCTTTCTTGTCCTCTTTGCATCTATGCTGGATAAACCCGGGCTGGGTGAACAGGTAACAGAAACCTCAGGTAGATTGGGGGATTCAGATGTAAAGGCTCATGTGCCTCACTTCCCTTTTGGAAATGAAATGATTTTCTGATTCATGAGTCAATTTGTGACATTTCCTTTTTCACTTTTAAAAATATATTGTGTTTGTTACATATGTATACTTGTGCCATGTTGGTGTGCTGCACCCATCAACTCGTCATTTACATCAGGTATAACTCCCAATGCAAGTATACTATGTAACAAACCTGCACGTTATGCACATGTACCCTACAACTTAAAGTATAATAATAATAAATAAATTAAAAAATATATATATATATATATATTTTGTCCCAATTACATATTGGCAAAACCACTATGGGGAACAGTTTGGAGTCTCTTCAAAAAAACTGAAAATAGTGCTACCATACTCTAGCAATCCCGTGCTGGGCATATATCCAAAAGAAAGGAAATCAGTGTATCAAAGAGATATCTGCAGTCCCATATTTGTTGCAGCATTGTTCACAACAGCCAAGATTTGGAGGCAACCTAAGTGTCCATCAACAGATAAATGGATAAAGAAAATGTGTTGCATATACATAATGGGGTACTATTCAGTCATAGAAAGGAATATCTTGTCATTTCCTACAGCATGAATGGAACTGGAGGTAATTAAATTAAGTGAAACAAGCCAGTCACAGAAAGACAAACATCACATGTTCTGACTTTTTTGTGGGATCTGAAAATGAAAACAACTGAACTCATGGAGATAGAGAGTAGAAGGATAGTTATCAGAGGTTGGGAAGGGTACTGGGGATTTGAGAAGTGAAGATTGTTAGTGGGCACAAAAAACATTGTTAGAAAGAATGAATAAGAACTAGCATTTAATAGCAAAACGGGGTGACAATAGTCAATCATAATTTAACTGTACATTTCAAGATAACTAAAAGAGTATAATTGGATTGTTTGCAACACAAATAGTAAATGCTTCAGGGGATGAATATGCTCTTTTCCATGATGTGATTATTACACATTGCATGCCGATATCAATATATGTCATATATTCCATAAATATATTTACCTACTATGTACCTAGAAAAATTAAAAATTCAAAAAAATCTGCATTGCATTATTATTCTGTTTTGATGCTGTTTTGCATTGTTTACTACTATAAAGGACTAAATGGGTAGAGCCACATAATTTTTATTTATTCTAAGTGCCCAACAGGGGACCTGAAACATGGTAGTTACTGAATGCATATTTATTGAATAAATGTAAGAAACAACATGAAGTGAAAAATCAAGAAGAATATTAGATAGATAGATACATCTTAAAGGAGATACTTGAAAACATAATGGCTATTTTTTCTGTATGGTTAACAGTGACAATAATTTTGTTTACTTTTATTTTTGCTGATTTGCATTTTCATATTTTCTACAATGGGAATTTATTACTTATTCTTTTCTTCCCTACATATATATGTGTAAAAATGTCAATACTGAAAGAAAAGCACCTATTCAGGAGAGCTTATTTCTTACTGTACCATAAGAATTAAATGACTCTGCAAACGCAATTGGTTGTGAGCTTCACTAACTAAAAGTGTTTGTGGTTGAACAAATTTATAGGAAAGCTATGACAAATGTAAGTTTATGAAATTCAAAGCCACTGATGCATAACATTTTCTTTGGGTATCCTATCAAGAATTCATTTATAAAAATAATAAAGTGACAACTCAGCAAGGAAAGGTGATGTATTTCAATGGTAGCCAGGCTTTAGTTGAGATCTTTCCATTTTTGTTTACAGACAAGAGGAGCAAAATGTGTTCTACTGAAAGAGAAACACTTGCGTATCAGTAGTTCTAATAGTAGAGTAATTGTAGGAAAATAAGAGGAAGATGAAGAATAACATAGAATGGGCATATGACCAGGAAAATGCTTAAAATAAAATTATTTCCTGAGGAATGAAGTTCCAAAGTCTTCTGTTCCCAAAAAGCAGTCCAGCCTAAATTTTATTTATTATGCTTACATGAGACCCTTCTTAAAGTAAATACATATTACCTTGGAATAATCGGAGAAAAATGACATGGTGCAAAAGTGCTCATTAAATAGTTAGAAACTCAGTGAGGCTATTCAGAGAAGGAAGGGCTTCTGAAATGCTTTTTTACAAGGTACACATGATTGCAAAAGATACTGTTGGAGTTGGAGCTACTGAAGAAGGTTTGTAGGGGTTTTTACTTCCTCTTGATACTATTGTAAATGGAATTGTTTTCTTAGTTTTCTTGCCTGATACTTTATTGTTACTGAATAGAAAAGCAATGGATTTTTTATGCTAATTTTGTATCCTGCAAGTTTACTAATTTATTAGTTCTAATAGTTTTTAGTGAAATTCTTAGAAATTTCTATATGTAAGAGTATGTCTGCAAATAAAAATATTTTAATTCTTCATTTTTTATTTGTATGCTTTTCATTTCTTTTCTTTTTGTATTGCTCTGACTAGGAATTTTAGTACTATGTTGAATCAAAGCTGTGAGAGTTGGTATCCTTGCCTTGTGCTTGATTTTAGAAGAATGGTTTTCAGTTTTTCACCAGTGAGTATAATATTAGATGTGTTCTTTTCATATATGGCCTTTAGTGAGTTGAAGTTTATTTATTCTATTCCTAGTTTGTTGAGTTTTTACCAGGAAAGATGCTGAATTTTGTCAAATGTTTTTTTCCTGCATTTTAAGGACAATAAATAGATTTTAGTTTATTTTTGTTTATCTTTTTTTCCAAGATGGTGGGTTAGAGATTTTAATGTGCTTCATCCACTTGGAAATAACAAGATAGTGCATAGAGATAAATTCTGTGAGCTTTAATTCAAGAAGTGTAAAGATAATCTACTGGAATTATGAAGGACATCCCAGATCTTGAGGATGAGAATGCAGGGAAACAGCCCTCATGACAGAATCTGTCTGATAAAAGTGAGTGAAGCCACAGTACATAAGAAAGGCAGAGGGATTTCCTCTGTAACTCCCCTTTCCACCAGGGATCTGGGCAACCCAGGCTGACGGACAGCACTTTTTTTCTCCCAAGTCCTGGAACTAACTTGGGGACAAACTTGGGGACACCTAGAGGAAAAGACACCAGTAAAAGCTGCAGGCCTTTTCCCAGACCTGGGATCAAGAACAGAAGGCCATTTTTAATCTGAGCACATACAAAGTCATTTATTCTTCGGTGGACTGGAAGTGTCGCTATGCAGACATTTTAGTCTCAGACCAGATATTTGAATACCTTTTCTTGAATGGAGTAGGGACCTCCACAGCCAGAATTTTGAAAAGTACCTCAGCAGTAGGCACGGGAATTGTGCTATCCCCCTACTGCAGGACTGGGGCAGGAAGAGAGCTACTACAGCTATGGTTTCTCCTGGGCAACAAGACTGGTAACAAGAGCCAGCTGACAAACTGGAACTGGCCTGTGTGTGTCATTGCTGGCTGCCTCAGCCTGCTCCTCTGAGATGTGGTGCAGGGGACTCTTTCTGCCTCAATCCAGGTCAGAAACTCCAGGCTTTCAGAGCATTTCCTCTTATGGACCGGCAGACTGAGCCACCCCACCCTCCTTGTGCATAGATCATGGTGCAGTGGGGCCCTCTTCATGTCATGCCCAGGATAGATCCAGGCATTCAGAGCACCTGCTTGCTTGGTTTGGCAGCCTGTGTTTCCCCAATTCCCTGTTCAGAGATCCTGGTGCAAGAGGGCCCTCTCCACTCAATGCCCAGGAATATCTCTAGGAATATGGTGCACCCATTTACATAGATCAGCAGCCTGAACCACCCATCCTGACCTGTGCAGAGACCATGGTGAATCTGGCCGGGCATGGGGCGGAGAAGGATCTGCTTCACCATGGTTCATCCTGTGCACAGATTGTGGTGTGGTGGGGCCCTGTATACTCTATGCCCAGGCAGATCTCCAGGCATCTAGAGAATCCATTCTACTGGATTAGGCCACTTACCTACTCCCCATGCAGAGAACTTGGGCCCAAGGATGACCCAACTCAATGCTTAGTCACACTTCTGAGTGCTTGGTGGCTGCCTACTGGATTCATCTTTGACACTGGTTTTTGTGTCTGCCAACAGGTTACCTTTGAGTAGGCCCGTCTGGTCTATTCCCACCCATTCGGCCGTGATTACCTGAGGCTCAGTAGGGATATCTGACTGCTATGCACTCCACAGAGCAGCCCATTGCCTGAGACAAGAGAGAGTTTCTCCCAGGAAACAAGGATAAATTATATACCCAGCCATGTTGATTGCAGCTGACTTACCCATAAGTGCCATATACTGGCATATAGGTTGAACTATATAGTCCAATATAAAACTTGCCAACAGAAATGCATAAGGCTATGAAAGCAGAGCCAAAAGCCCCTAACCAACATTCTCTACAGTCACAGCCACCTGGGTGGGGGTGAGGCATAGAGCAAGGGAAAGAAAATAGCACCAATAATATTATATGGAAAGGAAGAAAAAAATTCTACCTACATAAAAATAATTGCAAAAATTGACTGGACATGGGGGCTCATGCCTGTAATCTTAACATTTTGGGAGTCTGAGGTGGGTGGATCACTTGAGGTCAGGAGTTTGAAACCAGCCTGGCCAACATGGTGAAACCCTGTCTCTACTAAAAACAAAAAAATTAGCCTGGTATGGTGGCAGGCACCTGTACTTCCAGCTATTCTGGAGGCTGAGACAACCTACCCAGGAGGCAGAGGTTGCAGTGAGCCGAGATTGCACCACTGCACTTCAGCCTGAGTGACAGAGCAAGACTCCATCTCAGAAAAAAAAATTACAAAAAGTAGAAGTGCCAGTGTCCCACAATAAAGAACTAGAGCAATAATTGTGGCACCATGAAAAATTTAAATGTTGTGATGCCACCAAAGGACCATAATAGTTCTCTAGCAATAGAACCTTACCAAAATGGAAACTCAGAAATGACAGATAAAGATTTCAAAGAATGAGTTGCAAGAAAGCTCAACAAGATCCAAGACAAGATTGAAAATGAACTATTGTGAATAGTGTTGCAACGAACATTTTTGTGCATGTGTCTTTATAATAGAATGCTTTATATTCCTCTGGGTATATATATCCAGAAATGGGATTACTGGG
Organism: Macaca fascicularis; assembly: GCF_037993035.2. Classification (NCBI taxonomy): domain Eukaryota; kingdom Metazoa; phylum Chordata; class Mammalia; order Primates; family Cercopithecidae; genus Macaca; species Macaca fascicularis. The sequence continues at coordinate 105,652,105 of NC_088380.1, forward strand.
TTGAATGGTAGTTCTGCTTTTAGCTCTTTGAGGAATTGCCATACTGCTTTCCACATGGTTAAACTAATTTACAGTCCCACCAACAGTGTATAAGTGTTCCCTTTTCTCTACAACTTTGTCAGTGTCTGTTATTTTTTGACTTTTATTAATAGCCATTCATTTAAAAAAAATTTTTAGTAATAGCCATGTAATTGGTGTGTTATGATCTCACACCAAATTAAACCAGATTGAAACCAAATAAAAATTAGATGATTTTGATTTGCATTTCTCTCATGATCAGTGATATTGAGCTTTTTTCATATGTTTCTTGGCTGCATGTATGTCTTTTTTTTGAAAGTGTCTCTTCATGTCTTTGCTCACTTTTTAATGGGGTTGTTTTTCTCTTGTAAATTTGTTTAAGTTCCTTATAGGTGCTAGATATTGGACCTTTGTCAGATGCATTGTTTGCAAAAACTTTCTCCCATTCTGTAGGTGGTCTGTTTACTCTGTTGATAGTTTCTTTGCTGTGTGAAAGCTTTTAAGTTTGATTAGATGCCACTTGTCAATTTTGCTTTTACTGCAATTGATTTTATTTTCTTCATCATGAAATCTTTGTCCATTCCTATGTCCAGGATCGTATTACCTGGGTTGTCTTCCAGGGTTTTATATTTTGTGGTTTTATATTTAAGTCTTTAATCCAGTTTGAGTTTATTTTTGTGTATGGTGTGAGGAAGGGGTACAGTTTCAATTTTCTGCATATGGCTAGCCAGTTATCTCATTACCACTTATTGAATAGGAAATCTTTTCCCCATTGTTTGTTTTTGTCAGCTTTGTTGAAGATCAGATGGTTGCTGATGGTTGCTGATGCGTCTGGGCTCGCTATTCTGTTCCATAAGTCTATGTGCCTGCTTCTGTGCCAGTATTATGCTGTTCTGGTTACTGTAGCTGTGTAGTATAGTTTAGAGTTGGGTAACGTGATGTCTCTAGCTTTGCTCCTTTTTGTTTAGGATTTTCTTGGACATGCAGGCTCTTTTTTTTGGTTCTATATGAATTTTTAAATAGTTTTTTTATAGTTCTATAAGGAATGCCACTGATAGTTTAATAAGAATAGCATTAAATCTGTGAATTGCTTTGGCTATTTTAGTATGTACATTAAATTATGGCCATTTTCATGATCTTGATTCTTCCTATCCATGAGCATGGGATGTTTTTCCATTTGTTTGTGTCAGCTCTGATGTCTTTGAGCAGTCTTTTGTAATTCTCATTGTAGAGGTCTTTTACCTTCCTGGTTAACTGTATTCCTAGGTATTTTATTCTTTTTGTGGAAATTGTGAATAAGATTGCATTCCTGATTTGGCTCTTGGCTTGGCTATTGTTGGAGAATAGAAATGCCAGTGATTTTTGAACACTGATTTTGTATCCTGAAACTTAGCACATTTATAGCTGGAGGAGATTTTGGACTGATAATATGGGGTTTTCTAGATATAGACTCATGTCGTCTGCAAGGGGGATAGTTTGACTTCCTCTCCTCTTATTTGAATGCCGTTTCTTTCTTTCTTTGTTTTTTTTATTATACTTTATGTTCTAGGGTACATGTGCACAATGTGCAGGTTTTTTACATATGTATACATGTGCCATGTTGGTGTGCTGCACCCATTAACTTGTCATTTACATTAGGTGAATGTCCTAATGCTATCCCTCCCCCCTCCCCCTACCCCACAATAGGCCCCGGTGTGTGATGTTCCCCTTCCTGTGCCCAAGTGTTCTCATTGTTCAATTCCCACCTATGAGTGAGAACATGTGGTGTTTGGTTTTCTATTCTTGTGATAGTTTGCTGAGAATGATGGTTTCCAGCTGCATCCATGTCCCTACAAAGGACATAAACTCATCCTTTTTTATGGCTGCATAGTATTCCATGGTGTATATGTGCCACATTTTCTTAATCCAGTCTGTCATTGATGGACATTTGGGTTGGTTCCAAGTCTTTGCTATTGTGAATAGTGCCACAATAAACATATGTGTGCTTGTGTCTTTATAGCAGCATGATTTATAATCCTTTGGGTATATACCCAGTAGTGGGATGGCTGGGTCAAATGGTATTTTAAGTTCCAGATCCTTGAGGAATTGCCACACTGTCTTCCCTTTATTTCTTTCTCTTGCCTGATTGCTCTGGCCAGAATTCCAGTCCTATGTTGAATAAGAGTGGTGAGAGAGGGCATTTTATCTTGTACTGGTTTTCAAAGGGAGTACTATGCAGTCATAAAAACAATGAGATCATGTCTTCTGTTGTGCATAGATGGAGCTGGAGGTCATTATTCTTAGCAAATGAATGAAGGAACAGAAAACCAAATATCTCATGTTCTCACTTATAAGTGGGAGCTAAATGATGAGAACTCATGAGCACAATGAAGGGAACAACAGACATTGGTGCCTACTTCAGGATGGAGGGTGGTGGGAGAAAGAGAACCAGAAAAAACAAGGTACTAGGTTTAGTACCTGTGATGAGATAATCTGTACAACAAATGCCCATGACATCATTTTACCTGTATAACAAACCTGCATATGTACCCCAAACCTAAAATAAAAGTTAAAAAAATAAAATGTAAAGCTATCTGATTATAGAAAATGTGCAATTCAATATGCAATTATGATTCTTCTGAGAGAGAGAACCTTGTAAGGCTTGGTATCTCTTTTGAAGTATGCTGAGTGTTCTCTAAATTTGTAATTTTTTCCAAAGACATTAATAGACAGCCTAGAAATAAAAAAGATGGAGTTTTAATCTTTTTTTATGTTAATGTGCTCTATCACATTATCAATTATTATATTATGCAATATTAATATATTAATTATATATTGAGCAATTGACTATTATTAGCCTTGCATGCCATGGATAAATCCAGTTGGTTATGATGTATTATCCTTTTAATATGCTGTTGCATTCATTTTGTTGTTGAGGATTTTTGCATCTTTATTCGTTAAACTTATTGGCCTGTAGTTTTTTTGTGGTATCTTTGTCTGACTTTATTATAGGATATTATCCTGGTTTTGTAAAATGTGTTTGGAAGTTTTGCTGCTTCATTTTTTTAAAAGAATTTAGGGTGAATTAGCATTAATTCTTCCAAAAGTGTTTGTTGAATTCACCATTGGAACCACCTGTTTCTGGACTTTTCTTTGTTGCAAGACTTTGATTACTGATTCAATCTACTGGGGTCTATTGTGGGGTGGGGGGAGGTGGTAGGGATAGCATTAGGAGATATACCTAATGTAAATGACGAGTTAATGGGTGCAGCACACCAACATGGCACATGTATACATATGTAACAAACCTACACGTTGTGCACATGTACCCTAGAACATAAAGTATAATAAAAAAGATTAAAAAATAGTTATTGCTCCATTAAAATACTGTCTTTTTCTTCATGAATAAGTCTTGATGAGTTGTATATTTCTAGGAATTAACTCATTTCTTTTAGGTTATCTAATTTATTTGAGTATAATTGTTCATAGTAGTCTTTTATGATCTTTTCTATTTCTATGCATCAGTTGTAATATCTCTTCTTTCATTTGTGATTTTCTTTATTTAAACCTTCTGTCTTTTCTTTATTTGTATGGCTAAGGTTGGTCAATTTTTATGACCTTTTCAAAATACCAACTCTTAGTTTTGTTGATTTTTCCATGGCTTTTCTATTTGTTACTTCATTTATTTCTGATCTAATCTTTGTTATTTCTTTCTTTCTGCTAATTTTGAGCTTACTTTGTACCTATTTTTCTAGTTCTTTGAGATATAAAGATAAGCCATTTATTTCAAATTTTTCTTCTTTTTCAATGTAGGTATTCATTGCTGTAAATTTCCCTCTCAGTACTGCTTTTGCTTCATCCCATGAATTTTGGTATGTTTGTGGTTGTGTGTGTGTGTGTGTGTGTGTGTGTGTGTGTTTAATTTGTCTAGGTATTTTTAAATTAAAAAAAATTTTTTTTGTTTTTTTTTCTTTGACCCAATGGTTATTTATGAGCGTATTGTTTAATTTGCACTTATTTGTGATTCTCCAGTTTTCCTGCCACTATAAGTTTGTAGGTTTTTTTTTTTTTTTTTTTTTTTTTTTTTTTTTCTGAGACAGAGTTTCTTGCTATCACCCAGACTGGAATGCAATGGTGCGATCTTGGCTCACTGCAACCTCTGCCTCCCAGGTTCAAGCAATTTCTGGCTAACTTTTGTATTTTTAGTAGTGATGGAGTTCCACCATGTTGGTCAGGCTGGTCTTGAACTCCTGGCCTTAAGTGATCTGCCTGCCTTGGCCTCCCAAACTGCTGGAATTGCAGGCATGAGCCACTGCACACAGCCTAGTTTCTATCTTCATCCTCAAAAGATATTTGGTGGGATTTCAATCTATATAAATTTGTTAATACTTCTTCTGTGACCTAATTTATAATCTTTCATTGAGTAACATCTGTGTTTGCTTTAAAGAAATTTGAATTCTGCTTCTGTTGGGTAAAATATTCTATGTATGTTTGTCTGTTGGGTTCATTTGTTCGGTGGTGTTAAAGACCTCTTTTCCTTATTAATTCCTTAGTCCTCTTTTATCTGGATGTTTTCTCCGCTATTGCAAGTGGAATACTGAACTCGTTTACTATCATTGTATAGCTGTCTGTTTCTCCTTTCAGTTCTGTCCAATGTTTTCTTTGTTTATTTATGTGCTCTGTGATTGAGTACATATACATTTAAATTGTTATATTTTCCTAGTAGGTTCATCCTTTTATCATTATAAAATGTAGTTCTTTGCATTTTGTGAACGGTTTTTAACTTCACGCCTAGCTTTTTTTCTGATGGAAGTTTACAAGCGTTTTCTCCTACTCAACTTTTTTGAGTAGGTTGAGAAAGATTAATATTGTTTATTTAAATGTTTGGTAGAATTCAGTAGTAAAGATATCAGGTTCTGGGCTTTTTTTGATGGGAAACTTTTATTATGGCTTCTGTCTCATTGTTTGTTATTAGTCTATTTAAGCTTTAGGTTCCTCCATAGTTAAATCTTGGTAGGTTTTGTGTGCCTAAAAATTTATCCATTTCTCTAGGTTTTCCAATTTACTGGCATATGGTTGTTCATATTGTCTGTTATTCTTTGAGTTTCTATGTTGTCAGTTGTAATATCTCCTTTTTAATCTCAGATTTTATTTGGGTTTTCTCTCGTTTTTCTTAGTCTAGCTAGAGGTTCTCCATTGTATCTTTATCTTTCTAAAGAGCCAACTTGATTGGAGAGCTCAATACACTTAAATTTAAGGTAATTATTAATAGAAGAAATTATTATTGCCATATAGTTAGTTTTTTTTCCTGTTAGTCTTGTAGTTCTTACGTTTTTCTTTTTCTCCCTTGCTGTCTTCCTTTGTTTTGTTGATTCTTCTATTAATATGCTATGATCTTTGCTCTCTTTTTCCTTTACATAACTTTATAGGTATTATTTTTTAGTTACTTTTGGGATTACATAAAATACTTTGTAGCTATAATAGTCTACTGTAAACTAATAACAACCAAGTTTAATTGCAACAAAAACTCTGCATTTCTTTTCCCTCAATGCATAATTTGTTGTTGTCATCACAATTCCCTTCTATTCATGTAGTGTATATTTAACCATATTTTTAGATAAAGTTGCCTTTAATACCTTTGTTTTTTAACTTTTCTACTATAATTAAATGATTTACTATTACCATATTTTGTATTTGTCTGCATGTTTATTTTTACTGATGACTTTTACATGTTCTTATAAAGCCTCCATGTTTCTGCTTAGCATGCTTTCAACTTGAAAAGTTTCTTTTAGCCTTTCTTTTAAGGATAGTCCTGTAATGATGAACTCTTTTAGTTTTTGTTTGTATGAGAATGTCTCTATGCTGGGTATATTGTTTTCAGTTGGCAAGATTTTTTTTCTTTTTACCACTTTAAATATATAATTTCATTCACTTCTGGCCTGAAAACTTTCTGCTGACTAATTTGATGATAGTCTTATTAAAGTTTCATTCTACGAGATAAGTGGCTTATCTCATAGAATGTCTATGAGATATTCAAATTGTCTAATTAGAAAATTCTAACTAGACATTAGAAAATTCAAAATTCTGTCTTTGACTTTTGACCAATTGATTGTAATGTATCTTGGTGTGAATTTTTTTTTAAATATGTATCTTATTTGGTGGTTTCTTTCTTAATCTTCTTGAGTCTGTGTTCATTACCTTCCACAGATTTTGAGTTTTCAGACATTATTTCTTTGAGTATGCTTTCTGGTCTTCCTTCCCTCTCTCCTCTTTCTGGAGCTTCTATAATATGTTTACCGGTTCACTAGATGGTCTCCCATAACTCCCTTAAACCTTCTTATCTCTTTTTTATTCCTTACTCTGTTTGACTCTCTGACTAAATTATTTCCACTGACCTATCTTTAAGTTCACTAATTTTTTCATAACCTCAATCTAGTCCGCTATTGAACTCATCTACTAAATTTTTTAGTTCAGTTATTGCATTCTCCAGCTCCATGATTTCCATTTGGCACCTTTATATATTTTCTATCTCTTTATTCAAATTATTACCTTGTTTATGCATTATTCTCTTGACTTTGGTGAGCATTTTTATGACAATTATCTTGAATTCTCTGTCAGGTGAACATTGTAACCTTGTTTTGTTAAGATTGGTTTCTGGAGATTTACCTCATTCTTATGTTTGGCCCATCTTTGCCTGATTCTTTATTTTATTTGACTTTATTTGTGGGTACACATTAGACAAATCAGGCACCTCTCCCAGTGTTAAATGACTTATCTCATATAGGAGAAGAGTCTCACAAATCAGCCCTACTAGAAATTCTGAACAACTTCTACCTCCATCAACTACTTTATTCACAAGAAAGAGGCAGATAGCTGTAGTTTTTTGTCTGTTTTCTCTGGGTTAAACCAAGCGGGGGGAGAAACTATGGCATATATCAGCCCAAGCCATCGTCTCTATCCTCCCTTGGGTGGTTAGACTGTGATAGGCTTGCCAGTGCTTCAAGACTGAAGAGAATGATGCTAGTTCTTTGGGAAGCCCAAAGAAGCTGGGGTATTAGGAACATAGATTAACTCTTTTCCTCCCTAGGGAGGAAGCGGAGGGCTGGCACTCTTTTTTGTTTGCTCAATCTGTGCTGGGCAGGGGAATAATTAATAGTGTCTACAACCCCACGCTGCTGCCTCTATTTTCCCTTGGGTGGCTTGAGTATGTTGAAACTGTCAGAGCTCCAAGAATGCCAATACAAAAGCCTTTTTGGGGAGCTTCTGCCCTTGGAAAAATTGGAATGATGATGCATGAAACAGTCCCCTTCCTCCCCTGAGTGAAGCTGGGAGCTAGGCATCTCTTTCTAATCACATGTCTGCATCAGGAACAGTGTCTCTGGCAATAAGGTGTCCCATATCTTCCTACTGTCCTCAGTTAGTTTGGTTTTACATTCTCCCAGAGAGCAGAAGACTTTCAGTTAGTTTCTGCTTTTTCACGAAGTCAGTTTGTCCAGGAAGTTTGGCTGAATTGTATGTTGGGGGTAAGAAGATCCAGGGCTTTCTATGCATCTATGTCACTGACATCACTTCTAGCCTTTTAAAAAGAGGCTTCACTAGCTAAATGCATTTAGTTCAATTTTGTCTAGTTTTTAAGTACTGAATATTTTCTTCTTCAAGACCTGGTATAAAAGTAGGCCATGGCTTTATACCTTGTCCTGTGAAGTATTTGAAATTAGATAAAGTAATTCAAATGATAGTTGACTCTAACAGTAAGTTTACATGACAAATGATAGCTAGCCAGCACATGTAACTCTCCAAGAAATATGCTATATACACTAACCCACAAATAATGACATCAATTGAAAGATCTACAAGAAATGTGATGATCTACCGTTATAGAGCCATGAGCTAAGAAAACATTTGTTATCCCCTTGAATCTGTTAATAAGACCATCTAGAGGCACAGCACTTGAGTGTCTAGAATCATAGTACTTGACCAATTAGCAAGTTCTGTATTTTGTTCCTGTTCCTTTTTCTTTCCTGTACAAATTTACCCCATATGTGTCTGCACTCTTTGTACTCCCATGGGTAATGTTAAATCATTATAGGTCAATGGCAGTACTTGTACTTCAAACAAACCCACAGATGGCAGAGTCTTAGCCTAATCCCCCAGCACTGCCAATGCTGCAAGTGATAACTAGATATGGTTTCTGCTTCCATTCTTTGTGATTTAATATTTGATGAGTCTCTGGACGCTCTGCTAACAACTTCCCATTGTCTCTTTAAGGAAACAGCACTGTAGATTATACTCCTTTTGTATGTACTATGTGCACAGCTGGCAGCCACAAGAAGGCAAAATTTAGGGAATATTTCTTCTTTATTTAACTTCTTCTGCAGGTGTCATTTCTGTGTTTTAGCCATCTGGTGTTCTGCAGAATAGAATACCAATAGCAAAATTTATTCAGATATAAAAGCTAAATAAAAATATCTTCTAAATAAAAGTATTAGAATGGCCAACACAATAGATGCAGTAATTTGTTTCTTATTTTTGCATTTTGACAGAGATCTAGGGTGAAAGTGATGTCACTTTCCAGGAAACCTTGGCTGGAAAATGTACTTATGAATTAATGCTATATTAGGCTATCTTCCCTATTGTGTAACTGCTATGAAAAAAAAATGTCTGTTTCAAAATAGTATCAGACCTGAGAATCAAAGATATTGCTATTCCTTCTATACTCCTCTGGAAAGATATTGGTATGTGAGAACAAGAGATTAAAAGGCCATTTCCAATCTTTTGCTGTAATAAGATATTAGGGTGTTAGTTGAAGTAAAGTGACAGTGTTTTTCATTTTTTTTTTTTGAATTTAAAAATTTCAGTGTGCAATATGTCTGTATGGGAGGATGGTAAAGGAGTAACAAAGATTTTATTCAATCTTTGTTTTACATATAAAAATGTAATTCATCTAATGTACTTAATAAATGGGAGTACCTCAGTTAGAACACAGAATTTTACCAATTGTTCTTTCTTCTACTTCTCTGTGCTAGAGATTAGGTGTAGGGAAAATTTATGGAGGAAAAGGATTACTTTGTTATCACCAAGGCTCAATATGATAGAGACAGGATATGCAGTTGAAGATACTTTAAAGTCTCTTTGCCTCCATTTCATAATCTGTAAAATAGTCTATCTTCTAATATAGAATTGAACAAGGCAGTATAGGTAAAATACCTATGTCAATTTTTGTTCTATAAGTTTCCATCATTTTCATTATTCAACTGATGTCAGAATTCTTTATGAAACTTTGAGAGAAATAAAATCTTGCAGATTTAAAATGTCAGTTGTGCTCTGTGACTGGTATGGTTTGGGTATGTGTCCCCTTTAAATCTCATGCTGAAATGTGGTCTCTAGTGTTGGAAGTGGAGCCCTGGTGGGAGGTGTTTTGATCATGGGGGTGGATGTCTCATAAATGGCTTGGCACCATTCCCTTGGTGATAAGTGAGCTTTCACTCTGAGTTCACATGAGATCTGGTTGTTTAATAGTCTGTGAGATCTACTCCTTTTCTCTCTTTCTCTGACTCTCTCTATGTGACGTGCCTGCTCCCTTCTGGCATGAGTAAAATCTTCCCTGAGGTTTCCCCAGAAGCCCTGCAGCTGCTGGCATCATGCTTGTACAGCCTGCAGAACCACGAGCCAATTAAACCTCTTTTCTTTATAAATTACCCAGCCTCAGGTATTTCTTTATAACAATGCAAAAATGGACTAATATAGAACATTTGTTCCAACAAGTGGGGCATTGCTATAAAGATACCTGAAAACATGGAAGCAACTTTGGAACTGGGTAATTGATGGTTTGAAAGAGTTTGGAGAGCTCAGATGAAGAAAGGAAGATGAGAAAAAGTTATAAACGTCTTAGAGACTGATTCAATGGTTGTGATCAAAGTAATAATAGAAATATAGACAGTGAAGGCTAGGCTAATGAGGTCTCAGATGAAAATAAGGAACTTATTGGGACCTAGAACAAAGGTCACCCTTGTGACGTCCTAGCAAAGAACTTGGTTGCATTGTGTTCATGCCCTATGGATCTCTGGAAGTTTGAACTTAAGGATGATGACTTAGGATATCTGGCTGAAGAAATTTCTAAACAGCAAAATCTTCAAGAGGTGGTCTGTCTGCTTCTAAAAGTCTATAGCTTATAGTACTTCTTTCTGGGATAATAGTTACTTTGTAATAAGAACAAAAAAAAAATGACTTAAAGTTTGAACTTATATTTAAAAGGTAAGTACAGTGTAAAAACTTGGAAAATTTACAGCTTAGCCATGTGGTATAAAAGAAAATCTCACTTTCAGGGGAAGAATCCAAGCAGGTTGTGAAGCAACCACTTTCTGTAGACATTAGCATGACTAAAAGAGAACCAAGTGTTAATAGGCAAGACAATGGGCAAAAGGCCTTGAAGCCATTTCAGAGATCCCTGAGGTAGCCCCTCCCATCACCAGCTCAGAGGCCTAGGAGGAAAGAATGGTTTTGTGGGCCAAGCCCAGAGCATCAATGCTCTGTGCCATCCTGGGAAGCTGGTTGTTGCATCTCTGCTGCTCCAGCTCCAGCTCCAGCTCTGGCTCAAGGGGCCCCAGGTATGGGTTGGGCCACAGCTCCAGGACTTGTTGGCCATAAGTCTTGTCAGCTTCCACATGGTGTTTAGCCTGCAAATGTGCAGAATGTAAGAGTGAAGGAGGCTTGGCAACTTTCACCCAGATTTCAGAAGATGTATGGGAAATCCTGGGTGCCCAGGCAGAAGCCTGCCACAGGCAGATAACTTCTGCTAAGGCAGTCCCAAAAGGAAATGTGGGGTTAGAGCACCACCCAGACTGCCTAGTGGATCTATGGGAATGGGGCTGCTGCCTTCCAGACCTTAAAATTGTAGATGTACTGGCAGCTTGTAGTGTGAGCCTGGAAAAGCGGCAGGCACACAACTGCAACCCCTGAGAGCAGTCATGAGGGTTATACCCGGCAAAGCCCCAAGGGCAGAGCTGCCCAGGTCCTTGAAAGCCCGTCTTTCACACCAGTGTGCCCAGGATGTGGGACATGGAGCCAAAGGAGGTTATTTTGGAACTTTAAGATTTAACGACGTCCCTGCAGGGTTTTAGATTTTCATGGGGCCCATAGCCTCTTTCTTTTGGCCAACTTCTCCCTCCAGGAATGGGAAAACTATCATTTATCAAATAATACTTACCCAATGCCTATATCCTCATTGTATCTTGGAACTAATAACATGTTTTAATTTTACAGGTTCATAGGTGGAAAGAGATAAGTCTCAGATGAGACTTAGGACATTGGAGTTGGTGCTGGAGTGAGTTAAAACTTTGGTAGACTATTGGGAAGGGATGATTATATTGTGCAGTGTGAGATAAACATGAGATTTGGGAGGCCAGGGTTGAAATCATATGATTTGGTATATGTACTTTTCAAATCTCACGTTGAAATGTGGTCTCCCGTGTGGGAGGTGTTTGGATCTTGGGGGCATATCCCTCATGAATGAGTTGGCACCATCCTGTTGGTGATAAGCGAGCTTTAACTCTGAGTTCACATGAGATCTGGTTGTTTAAAAGACTATTGATGTGTCTGTTGGCTGTATGAATGTCTTCTTTTGAGAAATGTCTGTTCATATCCTTTGCCCACTTTAAAAATGCTCATCATCACTGGCCATCAGAGAAATGCAAATCAAAACCACAATGAGATACCATCTCACACCAGTTAGAATGGCGATCATTAAAAAGTCAGGAGACAACAGGTGCTGGAGAGGATGTGGAGAAATAGGAACACTTTTACACTGTTGGTGGGATTGTAAACTAGTTCAACCATTATGGAAAACAGTATGGCGATTCCTCAAGGATCTAGAACTAGATGTACCATATGACCCAGCCATCCCATTACTGGGTATATACCCAAAGGATTATAAATTATGCTGCTATAAAGACACATGCACACGTATGTTTATTGCAGCACTCTTCACAATAGCAAAGACTTGGAATCAACCCAAATGTCCATCAGTGACAGATTGGATTAAGAAAATGTGGCACATATACACCATGGAATACTATGCAGCCATCAAAAAGGATGAGTTTGCATCCTTTGTAGGGACATGGATGCAGCTGGAAACCATCATTCTTAGCAAACTATCACAAGAACAGAAAACCAAACACCGCATGTTCTCACTCATAGGTGGGAACTGAACAATGAGATCACATGGACTCAGGAAGGGGAACATCACACACCGGGGCCTATCATGGGGAGGGGGGAGGGGGGTGGGATTGCATTGGGAGTTATACCTGATGTAAACGATGAGTTGATGGGTGCAGCACACCAACATGGCACAAGTATACATATGTAACAAACCTGCACGTTATGCACATGTACCCTACAACTTAAAGTATAATAAAAAAAAAATAAATAAAAAAAAATAAAAGCAAGAAGCCTACTTAAAAAAAAAAAAAAAAAAAAAAAAAAAAAAAAAAAAAAAAAGACTATTGAACTCCCCCACTTCTCTCTTGCTCCTTCTTTCACCATGTAGCAAACCTCCTTTTGTTTTCTTTTATAAATTATCCAGCCTTAGGTCTTTCTTTATAGCAACACAAAAATGGACTAATACAGTAGGCTCTTGCTTTTTAAAATTTATCTGAATTTCTTTAATCAAACCTGGATGTTTTAGTCATACCTTTCCCATAAATGCAAAGGTAAATAATAGCTTACCCCCTAGTTTTACAACTCTTTTATTACAAACTTGAGATACAAAGAAGTGCCTTGTATAGTTATTTTATCAAATGATAAAAGTAGATGTAAAGTCAAAGGGTATGGTCTCCTTACCAAAAAAGGACACACATTGCAATAATCAGCCAAGGAATCTTCTGCCAACACTGTTCCTCCCCTAGCATGTTTCCTACTTAAAAGCAATACTAGAACGCTATTATGATTGATAGCATTACAAGTTCAATTTTCTTATAGATTAGTGGTTCTGTGGGGCTACAAGACGTATGTCTTGGGGTCCAAATCCTTTCCATGTCAATGTATTGTATACAGTAGATAATTAGAAAATAACATCTAAATAATCTCTTCCTCTTGGAGACTGTACGGTTTACAGTATATTGGTTGAAAGTGCTTTGCAGTGCCAAGGACTCCTGCAGCAAAATCCCTACTCTAACATTTACTTATTAGTTATTTGGGCACTCTAGCTTCCACATGAAATAAATACCAGAATGTCACAAGCAGGACTGTAGTTTGTTGTTGTTGTTGTTGTATAGATGGAGTCTCCTGTTGCCCAGGCCCAGGCTAGAGTGCAGTGATGTGATCTCAGCTCACTACAACTTCTGCATTCCACATTTAAGCAATTCTCCTGCTTCAGCCTCCTGAGTAGCTAGGACTACAGGAGCACAACACTATGCCCTGCTAATTTTTGTGTTTTTAGCAGAGATGGGGTTTTGCCATGTTGGCCAGGCTGGTCAGGAACTCCTGACCTCAGGTGATCCTCCTGCCTCGACTTCCCAAAGTGCTGAGGGATTACAGGCATGAGCCACCACACCTGGCCAGGACTGTAATTTTTCACAAGATAGAATAGCAGCTGATGATTTTACAGTTCAATCATAGTAACTCATAGTGATTCATATGCATTATTTTAGTCACTAGTGAAAAGTGCCAGATAATACATAGATAATGTATTAGGGGGAGTTATATGTGCATTTTATTCCATTTTTTTCTTTCACTTTGCAACCAGTGGTAGAGTAGTACTTTGTGCCCGTCACCGCTTTCCTTTCTAAAAACTATTACCAGCACAGTAAAAATATGGGGAAATATATTAGCATTTATATAAGATTTTGTATTTACTAAGCACTTTAGTAAAGTTTATATTACTTTTCTTTCCTTTGACATGGTGTGTTAGCCTGTATTGAAGTATTTGCATTTTGCAGCTGGGACACTAAAACACAGGAAGGTTAAATAAGCACCTAAGGTCACATTGAAAATTAATGGTAGAGCTGAGATTAACTCTAACTGTATTTTAAGATTGGTTTACTGAACACAATGTCTTTTCCAAATCAACTAGACCAAGCCTATCATCCCTGAGAGGAAGGTGAGCTTATTAAATTCCTGGCAAGTTTAGAGGATTATTTTTGTACAAGCAGTTGTTGAGCATAAGATTTCAAAAGTCCTGACCACATTTAGGAAACATCAGGTCAAGCTCAGTCTGGGCAAGGACTTAAAGTATTAGACCTTTCTTCTGAGCTTCAGACTCATATTCCAACTGCCTACTGGATGGAGTATCTGCTAGCTGAGTATCTGACAGAATTCTTAAAATCAACCTATCCAAACTGTTTAAGCCTGACCTATCTCCCACATTCCTTATACACATGAACCTCTGCTGAAAGATTTCATCGTAATCTAGTAGACTGGAATCATTCCTAACCCCTCTGTTTTTCTCAATCCTAAAATACGCTTGGTGATCAGCAATTAGCAATGCTACCTCATTAACATTTCTTTAACGCTGTTGGTACTCATTTAGTTTCAGCTCTATTCATTCCTTCCTGTACCAGTTAAATGCTCTTCAAATTGGTCTCTCTGCCTTTAGGATTCCAGTATCCATTCTTCACATTTCCACAGAATGATCATTCTAAAACACAAATTGTATTGTGTTGCTTCTTTGCTTAAGACACTTCGAAGACTACTGGAGAGAGGCCTAATTATTTACCACGGCATAAAAAAACCTTTCGTTACCCACTCACCTTTGAAACCACTGTAGTCCATATACCAAATCTACCCAATGATTGCATTTTCCCAAGTACCATGTTCTTTAATTCCATTATATCATTGAACTTGTTGCTGCTTTGATTTTTATTCTCCAACTCACATTTTTTGAGACCCTACACAATCATCTAAAGTCTGACCTCTCCGTCAGAATGGATGTTCATCCCCTCTATGACTAGACTGTTTTCTGCATATAATTCTATTTTAGCTCCTGTAACACTTTTATGCACGTATACGCACACATGCCATCCCTCTCTTTGTACTAGATTCTAAGACCTGTAAGGGCAGAAACTATGTCTTATGAATTTTTATATTTCTAGAATCCAGTGCATAAATTTGTTTCAGGTTTATTCAATAAATTGCCATCTGAATAAATAAAAGAATAAATATTCAACAAAGAAAATATTCACAAATCCATAGTGAAAATTCTTCTAGAAATTAATCTTGAAGTGAACCTAAAATGTAAATACACTTATAAATAAAAATAAGGTGGAACTTGGGAACCTGAATCTACCACCCAAGACAAGTTATATAACCTTTGTGAAGCCTAGTTTACTCATGTATAAGTTTAAAATAGTAGTGATTACTTTGCAGGATTGTTGTAAGGTAATGACAGCTTTTAAATAACGCACTCAAATGAGTAGTACACTAAGAAAGTAATATATTTTGGATTGTCTTTTGGGAGGAAAGGCATAACTTAAGAAACATCAGCTTCTTTGGAAACCAACCAGTCTCAAAGAGATCAATGGCACTCAATACTGCTTTCACTACTGTGATAAACACTATTGTGCTAGAATGTCATGCCCTTGAGGGCAGGACCTTTGGTCTGTTTTGTTCACATCTGTATCGTCAGCAACTACCACCACCAAAAACATGAAGATGTATAGATTCAGCATACATTCAGGAATGAAGAGAGTTTGTGCTATTAAATGTTTATTCAGACTGTTTTACTAATTAAGCAACATGTGGTTTGCAGTGTTAATTTATTCTGCAAATAATAATGCCATGCCCTGAGTAGTCCTTGTTTAACATTTTGACAAGTGTGAAATTAGTGAAATCCCAATGAAAGGGATACTGATTTTTATTTTTAAAAACATTTAAAAAGATAATATTGTTTATAAAAGTGCCTGTCATAACTACAAATAGATATTGAATGTCAAACCCTAGAAATAAAATAATAACACATAAAAATTAACACAAACTTTTAATAAAGAATGAACATGGTATTTCAATATAACAAATATGTCATGACATTTTAACTGCAATGTTACAACTCTTTAAGAATGTTCTCACCATGATAAAAGAGACTTTTTGACATCATCAAAAATTATTTAATTTCTACTGTAAAAATAATACTGGTTTTTAGCTTAGATTCCAAATAATAAGTGGGATCATGCAGTATTTTTTCTGTCTAACTTATTTCACTAGATATAATTTACAACATGAGGACTACTGTTAATAATATTGCATTGTATTCAGAATTTTTGCTGAAAGACTAGATTTTGGATTCTCTTGACACACACAAGGGTAACTATGTGGGATGATGAATATATTAATTTGATTGCAGTAATCATTTCATTATATATATCAGAACATGATATTGCATACCTTAAATATGTACAATAAATAAATAAATAAATAAATAGGAACTCTGGGACCAAAGGTAAGACTATTTTTCACTTCTGGTTTCACATTCTGACTTGGCTGAAGAATATGTTGGCAAAAAATGAACATTGTCTAGGAGGTAGAATGAGGTCCTCTGTTCTTGTTTAAAGAAATAGCTAAACATATTATTTAAAATAGCTTTTCTATATAAACAATTATTGTAAAAGTATTTAAAACTTTGCAAATTTTTCAGAAAAGAGATCAAAAGATAAAGAAAACCCAAGCTATTAATGGATTATTCCCAACAAGTTGATTACATCCAACCTATCATTTTCCTTGTTTATTTAGCTTCTGTTCTAGATTCTTAGACCTCATTAGTAATGTAAATTGCTGAGGAAACTTTAGCCTCAGTCTAATTTGTGTATTCTATCTAAAGAAAAAACAATAGCCAACACATTTTAAAAAATGTGAAATTCTGGATATTTGTCATAAGAATAGTGGTAAAATGTTGAATAACAATAATTTTATAGCATTTAGGCTTTCTGGATGTAGAAGCTTTCATAGTGGAAAATCTGTTGATAGAAAATTATAATTTTGATGTTTGACATTTTTAGTTTTGTATTTGTTACTTTTTCTTCTTTTCCCCAGTCTCATGTGTTCTGTGTATTGATATGTTTTTAAAAACACAGAATATACTATGTAGGGGATAGCCTGTTGTCTACATAAGGGATTAATGTAATTTTAATGAATTATTGCTGTTGCTTTTTGGGGATTCTCTTGTGTCAAATAAACTGATATAAATAAACATGAAGAAAATATATAATATTAAATGTTTGCCTAAGTAGTACATGCCATTTCTGTTACATACGAGTTATAAAGTCTAGGACTATGTTGAATATTTTTCATGGAAGCCCTAGGCTTTTGGTTGAAGACGTACAAATAAATACCATTCTCTTTTCTAAGTTGAAAATATTCTATAGAGATATAGAATTTCAGAAGACAAATTAATAAAACAAAATGTTGCTAAGCTATGTAGGAAAAAGAGGAGGCATTCTTGGCATAAGTGTGCCCCCAAAGGTAATAGTCATGGGTCCATTCACTGTACCCACTATGTATGAGAAATTCTTTATGGTACTCGAGAAAAACCAGTGAACAAGAGCAGATCAAAAACAGAGAGTTCATAAAAATAATACCCTTGACATATAAGGGGTCACTGGTGAACCACAGTGTTAAATATCAGAGAGTAGGGATGGTAAAGTATATAAATAATCTGTTAAAATACATAAGATCATAAAACCCAGAAACCAAATCTTAGCAATTCTTAAAGACATTATATTTACTTAAATGAGCTAGAGATAAATATCCCTCATTGTCTTAAAACAAAAAGTTTAACTCATTAAACATAAGGTGATTCTTTTCAGAAATTATCTGTGGGATGGCATAAAGAGAGTTCTGGCATTGTTCCTTGTGGGTAAAATATGTGCTTTGTAAAAGATCTTGTGGGAAACTGAGAAGTGCCATGTTGGGCCCAGCACAACTGTGTTTGTGTGAGGAAGGCTGCTTACTACCCAGCGCGGGGCTGTTTCATGGTCCTCACTGGGAGATTTTGCTCACATTGTTCAGAGTGGACATCCTGTTCCTTGGCAGTTTTATTAATTTTTAAAATATTTTAATATTACATTTGTATTATTTTTATATTTACTTTTAAACATGACCTATGACTCCTAGGTAGTTTTAGAAGCTGCAATCTGTGTCTTTTTACAAATTATTAAAATCCCATTTTCTCCCTCCGTTTTTAAAAATTTTTATCTAACTCTTGTAATGTGCAAGAAAACTATGGTAAGTGTTTTCACAACATTTCATTTAGTCTTTATAGTAATACTATGAGCTAGGTGTCATCAAATTTAATTTACAGATGCAAAAATGAGCGTTTAGGTAATTTTTTTTTCTTGAGACGGAGCTTTGCTCTTGTTGACCGGGCTGGAGTGCAATGGCGCAATCGATTGTTCAATTAATTTGTGCAAGTTCACCAAATTAGTAAGAGCAGAATTGAGGTCCTCAGACGCTAATATGCAGGCTTGTTCCTGGATACCTTGGCACCACATTCTTTGCAACATTTATTAACAATCTAACAGCTTCAATATTTTTGAAGTGAATAACATATCATATATAATTTGCTTTTCTTTTTTGTGTGTCTTATTTATTCCTAGTCAACTGGAAGCTCCTTGAAGGTAGAGGTGATGTTAGATATGAATATGTTTAAGGCTCAATTCATGTCTATATTATATGTTGCTTGATTGATCTAATACAATATTAGAAACCAATGGTTTCATAGATCATCACAATTTCTGATAAAAAGGTTTCTTTTCATAGCAAGTCTGGGAAGAAAACTTTCTAAGTGTTCAGCATTCCTTGTTTTTTGGCAATAGACATTAGGAAACATCCATTTCTTGTTGCTATTAGCTTGTTGACTCATGTAATCTGAAAGAAACAAACCAAATAAGTAACCAATATTTCATATATGTATAGACAAGAGGTATACTGGGAAGACAAGGTTCATCAAGCAAGCTAAAGGAAACATAAAACATTGCTAAATATTAATATCTCTAAACTGAACTATCAGTCCATAGATCACCCTCAATCAATTTTTTTTTTATGTGTAGAGCTGCCTGTTGCATGGAGAAGTCAAATTGTTGTACACATATTCATTTTTTTGGAGCTTTTTTGGCCATTTTTAAGTTTTGCTTTTTGGTAACTGTTTTAAGAGGACAAATATAAAAAAATATGTAAAGTGTTATACGTGCATACATTTCATAATAACTATCAGTCCTTCTCATAAAACTTTACATGCATGATATAAACTCTTTAGCCTTAACCTTAAATATTATATCAAAAAAGTATTTACTTGGAGATTATGGTCCTTTGTATGTATATTTAAATGTCAGAAGTCAATTGCTTTGCTACTCTTTCATAAATACGGGTCATGACTCTCTGTTTTCTGCCAGTCTGTATCTCTCTAGATTTAATTTCACTGTCCTTGGATGTGTCTAATGAAGAATAAAAGGAACACATATCTCTTGATAAAAGAGAAACACTAAATGAATAAATGAGATAATAAGCCAAATTTATGGCTTTCAGATGGACTAGGAAGAAAATAAGTCTGAGACATATAATACTTGGAAAATCTTTATTTTGCCTTCTCTTTAAAGATCAGAATGTCTTACCATATTCAGCGTGAATTCCTTCAGAGTACCGTTGACTTGAAGTGAGCGAAAGATATCCCTTGAATATGGTGCCTGTGCTCTACATTTTGCTACAGGTCCTTCTAGTCATCTCTCTGACCCTGAATTAGAACAAAAATTGTTAGCCAAATTTGCTCACTTATTTATCTTATGGTAGAATATATATTTTTTGGCCGGGCGCGGTGGCTCAAGCCTGTGGTCCCAGCACTTTGGGAGGCCGAGACGGGCGGATCACGAGGTCAGGACATTGAGACCATCCTGGCTAACATGGTGAAACCTCGTCTCTACTAAAAAAATACAAAAAACTAGCCGGGCGAAGTGGCGGGTGTCTGTAGTCCCAGCTACTCTGGAGGCTGAGGCAAGAGAATGGCGTAAACCCAGGAGGCGGAGCTTGCAGTGAGCTGAGATCCGGCCACTGCACTCCAGCCTGGGTGACAGAGCAAGACTCCGTCTCAAAAAAAAAAAAAAAAAAAAAGAATATGTATTTTTTTTACAGAAGCAAGTTTTTTCTTACCAGAGAAGAAACATTTCTTCAGATTCACATCTCTGTCAAGGTTAAGGAAAAAACTGAGAAGGCAGTGTATTATAAGAAGAATGTGAAATAGTATTTACTTTCCTACACATGTCTCAATTTGATTACTTACATTACTTACTCCACCACCATTGGCTTTTGGTCACCCAGGCTTGATCCTGAAGTTGCCTTTAGTTCATTCTTGTTTAACCCCCAAGACCAATTAGTTACTTATACTTTTTATATGTTGTTTGCATTTGTCTTTTTTTTTTTTTTTTTTTCCTAATCTCACTGCCACCACACCACTCTTTTTTTTTTTTTTTTTTTTTTTTTTAATGTCAAAACTGATTGGTCTTTTTGCCTTTGATCTTTTATAATTAATAATGTAATTAATTGGCTGGGTGTGGGGGCTCACGCCTATAATCCTAGCACTTTGGGAGGCCGAGGTGGGTGGATCTAGAGGTCAAGAGATCGAGACTATTGTCACCAACATGGTGAAACCCTGTCTACACTAAAAACACAAAAATTAGCTGGGCGTGGTGACGCACACCTGTAGTCCCAGCTCCTCCGGAGGCTTAGGCAGGAGAATTGCTTGAACCCGGGAGGCAGAGGTTGCAGTGAGCTGAGATTGTACCACTGCACTCCAGCCTGGCTACAAAGAGAGACTCCATCTCTCTCTCTCTCTCTCTGTGTATATGTATATGTATATGTATATGTATATGTATATGTATATGTATATGTGTCTCTCTCTGTGTATATGTATATGTATATGTATATATATATATTCTGTTATAATTTAGTCAGGTTAATCTAAAATTATCACATTGATTCTGTTACTCTCTTGCATTGTCTTTGAAGTCCTTCACACTATGACTGTAATCTGCCTTCCCAGCCTCATCACAACTACTTTCCTTAGCTGTGGAATCTGTTCTTTGGCTTTTCCATCTCAGTACTTTGCATCAGGGCCTTATTTGAAGCCTTCTTCCTCTCTAGTCTTACTTAAGTATGTTCTATTTTTTAGACCTTAATAAAATCTTGCTTCTGCAAAACCATCCTGAAGTAGTCCAGTTATTAGTGATCTTTTCACACGTTTTTTATGTCTTAAGTTGTTAACATCCTCTAGGACTTCTTTGCTGTGGATCATTTAATTCATGATTTTTTTTTTTTTTTCTTCAGGCCCTATCTTTACACAAGATACCAGAAACATACTGAAGTCAGAAATCGTGCCTTTTATTTCTTATTGTTCTCCTCAGTGCTACCATAGTGAATTGGAGATATTTAATGGCTTGTAGGTATTCATTTCTTTTGAGAAAATGGATTGAGGTATATGTATTATGGAACTTTTTTTTAGGAAATTTCCTCATCAGGATTTAAACCCCCATGTAGTTACAGGAGGTTTAAAGACCTCCTGTGGTCTGTAGTCTGTAGTCTGTATTCATTTTTCATTTTCAGGAACCTAAGGAGCTAATATTTCTTTGACGAAATTTTATGTTAGATAGCCAAAGGTCACTCTGCCCTTTGTATGATAACTGTCTATTGGCACTGAAGAAGTGTCAATTTTATGTGCACATACCATGCTCCTGGTTATAGATCCTGCTGGCTTTGTGGGAATGTATCACTCATGTGCTATGGGAGACATCCATAGTTTGTTTACTTTTCCTTTGTTTGCTTGTTTGTTTTAGAGAAAGGGTCTCACTCTGTCATCCAGGCTGGAGCATAGTGGCATGATCATAGCTTACTGCAGCCTCGAACTCCTGGACTCAAGTAGCCCTCCAGCCTCAGCCTCCTGTGTGGCTAGGACTGTAGGCATCTGCCGCCACATCCAGCTAATATGCTTTTGTCCATGATCTAATAAACTTAACTTAGGAAGGAACCTAGTTAAGGTCTAAGATCTAGGGTGACCATTTAATTTATTGTCTAACCTGGGGCTCCTTTAGAATGAAAGGTAGTACTAATTAGATAGAATACTGGGCAATAGGTATAAGGCAAACCTTCTCTGGTAAAGCCAGATGCATGGCCACCACAGGTAAAGCCTGGCAAAATGAAGATAATTTTCCTACAAGAATTTTAACTATAAGCCCATTCCTGTGCCCCAGGGAAAATTAGAAAAGTCAAAGGATGATTTTTTTCTGTATAGCTGTGGTTGGCTGCTTCGAAAATGTCCGGCAATGGTACCTGCCATTGTGCTACTCATGCCATTGTGCAGTCTCCTTCCCCTAGTGTGAGCACTGGACCTAGGGATTTGCTTCTAATCAATAGATTATGGCAAAAGTGATGAGATGTCCCTTCTAAGATTACACGTTATTTTAAAAAAGAATAATGCTCAGTGTTTTTTTCAGAATATATACTTTATCACATTAATAAAGCTTCCCTCTTTCCTCATTTAGCAGGAGGGTTTTAAAAATAAAGAATAAATGTTGACTTTTATCTTCAAAGAAATGGCTGTGACATGTCTTACTCTTGCTTGCACTCTCTCTCTGGCATCATCATTCCAATAAAGCCCATCAGAGGCTTCCAGGGAAGAAATCAAGGGAGACCTCTAGCCAACAGTCAGCAAGTACCTCCATCCTGCCAATAACTACTTGAGTAAGCTTGGAGGCAGATTGTTTCCTAGGTGAGCCTTTCGATGACTGCAACTCAGCCAACACCTTGATTGCAGCCTTTGTGTGAGACCCAGAGCGAGCCAGAGGACCCAACCACTCTTGATTCCTAACCTGCAGTATCTGTGAGAAAATAAATGCAGTTTATTTAAGCCACTGAGTTTTGAGTGTTTGTTACTCAGCTATAAATAATTAACACAATAGCATATAAAATTTTCCTTTATAGTGGCTTGGCTCTAGGCTGTGTATATTGGTTTTGGATCTCTCATCTTGTTTAAATCTTTTATAAATTCTAATAATTTTTTTTGGTAAAATGCTTTAAGTTTTCTACCTAGACAACATATTATCTACAAAAATGTCATTTTTTTCTTTTCTGATTCTCATGAATTGTACTTTTTACTTTTTTAAAAAAAAATTGATAGAACATTTTCCATGATGTTGAAGAGAAACAGTAAGTGCTTGGCACTCTTAACTTATGTAAGACTTTAAAGAAAATATTACCAAGATTTCATATCTAAGGCTGGATTCTTGTAAGTTTTTGGGATATCAATTTTTGGTAGATTAAGTAAACAGATTTTTGTTTTCTATGTTTAATGAAAATCATTTTTATCATATTGATCGGATTCCTCTCTTTAACCTGAGATGACCATTTCTTTTAACAGATTTTCTTTTTTTTTTTTTTTGTTTCTTTTTTTTTTTTGCAAACCCAGCTGTTTTCTATTAAGTCAGATGCTAAGGGGATTTACAAAGATGTAAAACAATGCCCCTCTTCTCAATAATCTTTGGTTTTGAAAATTGTTATTTTTCATTAAAAAAATAAAAAAGTAAAAAAGTTGAACTCATACAAGTAGAGAGTAGAATGGTGGTTGTCAGGGGCCAGAGGAGATGAGCTGATGTTGGCCAAACGATACAAAGTTTCAGTTAGATGGGATTAAAAACTACTGGTGATCTGTTGTACAGATTTTCTTTTATCTACTACTTATTAGGCTTACAGATGTAAAATGTTTTAACATTTCTTTTTATTTTAATTCATAATATAATAATTGAGAGGATATACTAAACTATACATTTACAGATTTATCAAATTTTTTTCTCTCCTAAAAGAGTAAGAAATACATAGGTTTTCTATTCCTATAAATGAATAGATTATAGAAACTTATTCCTTAGGTTGACATTTGAGTCATCAGCAATTTTTCCCCCTACCGAAACATTAGTCTTTAAAAATATTGCAAAACCAAGATAATCAGTCTTACATTCACCAGGGATTTTATAGAAAAGCATTTGCTTCTCAGCCCTGCAATGTGATTAGGTAATTAAATATCTTCTTTCTTTTTAATATTTTTAAAACTTACTGCTGCTGCAGATGAAAGTTGACCTAGAGCATGTCATATTTTCATTTGTTAAAACATGCTTGGTTTAGATAAGGAAGATTAATGCAGCTAAAAGCATTAATGGAGCTAATCCACTTAATAAAAGACAGTTCTTCAAGTTTATAATGTAGCTTAGTTTCAACTTCTTAATTTCATTAGTAGAAAACACAGCCATTTTCTACTACCATAATCACTTCTTATTTATTCACCCAGAATTGCTCTAAGAAGATGGCTTAGATCTTCCTTGGGGATTGCACTCTATTACTTATAATGCCAGGCCATGCACTGTCTAGTTTCTCCTTGGATTTGATGTCTTCCTTCCTCTCTTAACCATTTTGCATAATATTGATTTTCTTCTCATAAAAAAGTGGTTATCACCTGGGTGCAGTGGCTCACGCCTGTGATCCCAGAACTTTGAGAGGCCGAGGCGGGCAGATCACTTGAGGCCAGGAGTTTGGGACCAGCCTGGCCAACATAGTGAAACCTCATCTCTACTTAAAATACCAAAATTAGATGGTTGTGGTGGCAGGCACCTGTAATCCCAGCTACTTAGGAGACTGAGGCAGGAGAATTTCTCGAACCCAGAAGGTGAAGGTTGCAGGGAGCCAATATTCTGCCCCTGCATTCCAGCCTAGGCAACAGAGCGAGACTCTATCTCAAAGACACAAACAACAACAAAAAAAGAGTGATTATTTTTAAGTGGGTATGATAATAACTATAGAAGTTTACACTTTCTGTTCACAGTGTAACTTGAAAATTTTCCTGAGAATTTTTTTTTTTAACAAAGAAATCTAACAAATAGAAAACCAATTACAGACTAAAATCATTTGTAAATTTTTTAGTTTAACAAACTCTTTACAGTGTGTAGAAAATTGCAATGAATCTATGAATATTTGACAACTAATTTTAATACTAATCTCAAACAAACTCTGAGAAGGCTAAAAATGTTTACGCTTCTTATTAGTATAATTAAATCCCAAAGTTTCAAGGAGTGAGAAGTGAATCTGACTTTTTATTAAGAAAGAGGTGAGGCCAGGCACAGTGGCTCACTCTTGTAATCCCAGCACTCTGGGAGGCTGAAGTGGGTGGATCATCTGAGGTCAGGAGTTTGAGCCTAGCCTGGCCAACATGATGAAACCCTGTTTCTACTAAAAATACAAAAATTAGCAGGGCATGGTGGCAGGTGCCTGTAATTCCAGCAACTTGGGAGGCTAAGGCAGGAGAATCTCTTGAACCTGGGAGGCGGAGGTTGCAGTGAGCCGAGATCATGCCATTGCACTCTAGCTTGGGGAACAAGAGCGAGACTTTGTCTGAAAAAAAAAAAAAAAAGAGGAGGTGAATCACCCTTCTTCCTTTCTAGAATATAGTTAACTATCAATTATCTTTTATTTTGAAATAGATTTGTAGAGACACTAAATTGCATGCACATATATTGTAATGATTTGTTTCCCTTTGCAGACAGGCATGTACTAATAATTCTGACACACCCCTGGTAGTTATTCTTCCAGGGAATTCCCTGGGAATGTAAGTGGTGAAGTCTCAGATAAGACATGTTATGGATAGCTAATTTATAGAGAAAAAGGAAGACATTGTAGTGGATCTAGTGTCGATTTCCCAGTGTTCTTCTTCGTGAAGATTTCTAAGTTAAAGGAGGATGATAATATGGGACCCTCGACCATATTCCTGCTAAGTTTAGCAAATCATTTTAAAGTGCTCACTAAGTGCTAAACACCTTCTCTTTCCCTTTTCTTCCCATGCCATTCTCTGAAATGTTTTTTACCTGTCTACAATTCCTTATGAGAATTCATCCGAGTCTTAAGAGGATGAAATTATGAACAAAAATGTGCATAACAGTGAACACAAGCATGTGAACAATACATTCTTTATGTAGGTATACTTAGGGCTATGTAGTTTCATGTGCAAATACTGTAACTATATATTTTTATTTCAACTGAATCTCTATTTTAAGTTCCTGTGCTGCCTAATGGCAGATAATGTAATGTCTCTCATTTTTGGGTTTTCCAAATTAGTTCCATCTTAAATTCAGTAAACAGGGTTTCTTTTCTCCTGCCTTCTTCCATGGACTGACTAAAAATCTGAAGGGCTAAGAGATAATCAAACATTGGCTGGAGGAAGGCAGCTGGTCCCAGGTTGAGGCCTCTCTGTTATTGCTTCTCTTCAAGTTTCTGTATTCTTGCCTGGATCCACAGTTTTGGCCATGTTTTAGAGTGGAAACATCTCCTCACGGTTATGATATTCTTCCAAGTCCTGTGCTTCTGAGTGTTATTTGTGATTCTCGGCAAAATGAGAAGATGTGGCTGCTTCTCAAGCTGGAGGTGGACATGTGTGGACTGACTGAACCTGACTCAGTCCCACCTGTTCATGCACCCTGTCCATCCACGGCTTGGTTGTCTGCCCACTGCAGAAGGCAGGGAATTCTTTGTGAGGAAAGAGGGACATGGGCAGAGATTCCACATAGTTTTGAAACCTCATATTTATCTGGAGTTCATTTAAAAATTTTTATTTTTAGCTGTTAAAATGATTTGTTAAGAACTTTGCAAAGAGATGATAAGCCAAGGATATTTTAAAACAAGTGAATCTACGAAAAAGATTAAATAAAGAAAATAAATAATGTTAACAGATGTTTCTTAGTATATTAGCACATCCACTCTGAGTACAACTTTTAAAATTAAGATAGATTATGCACGGAGTCAAAATTACACAGAACCTATAAACAAGTGTTTTCACAGGAACAGCTGTGTGACAGAACAAGGAGCAGCAGAATAGAAGCCATTTTCTATGATTAATAAGATTATTTTGGCAATAGTTATGATTACACTTTTTAAAGGTCATTTACTTCTGGTCTTCCCTGTGTTGAGCTGTTCTTAACCAATGTGGAGAAAGGCTATGGGATATAGGCCAGTTTATCTAGACCTTTCCCATCTGAGGAGGAGAATACGGCGCGGTGGCTCAAGCCTGTAATCCCAGCACTTTGGGAGGCCGAGACGGGTGGATCACGAGGTCAGGAGATCGAGACCATCCTGGCTAACAGGGTGAAACCCCGTCTCTACTAAAAAATACAAAAAACTAGCCGGGCGAGGTGGCGGCGCCTGTAGTCCCAGCTACTCGGGAGGCTGAGAGGCAGGAGAATGGCGTAAACCTGGGAGGCGGAGCTTGCAGTGAGCTGAGATCCGGCCACTGCACTCCAGCCTGGGCGGCAGAGCCAGACTCTTGTCTCAAAAAAAAAAAAAAAAAGAAAAGTAGGTAAAAATGTAATGTAAAATATGTCATTCAAGGACCACCAAAACTTTCATTAAGTACCCTATGATTAAAAATCTGCTTTTAAAAGTAGCTCAAGTAAGGGATGCTTTATGACCCAGGGTTTCTGGAGTCAGCCATTCTCACCCGCCCCTTACTCTGACTTATCGGGAGAGGGAGAAGTGCAGTGGTGTTTCTGTTGTAGTGGCAAAGGTAACAGGTCAGAAAATTCAGAGGCTTTCATACCAATAATCCTTTAGAAACTGGATGTCTTGCTGGGTTCTAGAACACAAATTTAGATATTTATTGTCAGATGATGAAATACATTGTTTTTTTCAAAATTGGTGTTGAAATATCACGGTCCAATGCGTTCACTTATGTGAAAGCTAAATTAAATGAAGCAAAAAGAGAAAACAGTTTGTGTATTTGTGATACCTTTTTATTTCTTACAATAAAAATATTGGTAGCAAATGAAAATAATCAAAACAAATTTTTAAAAAAAGAAATAAGAGTTTTCTATTCAGATGTGCCATTTGCTAATTATATAACTCTTCAAGTTATTGTAACTCTTTAGGCCTTGGTTTTCTCATCTGTGAATTTAAGGACTTACGACCTATGATTCTGAACGTTGCTTCTATGTCTGATGGTTTCAGTAGGTTAGCTTGTATTTTATAAGTGGTGTTCACATCAAGACTTTAACAGTTTAATTCTCTAGTTTTGCTAATACTTGGTGCAATGGTGATCTTAAATCAATTGACAAAATAGGGTAGAATCACAAGATGAAAGACAGTCTGAGAAAAAAACTAAAAACAGAACAAAACAAAACAAAACATTGACTGATACTTTATAATACCCAGCTATACTGAGGATATTGAGTGCAATAGTTAAACACATAGGCTTGGAGAAAAACACCGTGCTGAGTTGAAGCTTTACAGCTTGTCATGGATTTTGCACAAGTAGTTTTGTTACACTAAACATTTCTCTTTATCTGCAAAATGTAAATAATGATAATAGTACCTATGTCATAGCATTGTAAGTATTAAATGACATATTTCATTAAAATACTTGGTTCAGGAAGGGGTTGCTCATAGCTTGGCATAGCAGTAGGTCCACTGAATTAATTCATTATGATTTAACAGATTCCTCATCATATTTATTCATTGCTATTCATTTGTCAGTTTTTTCTATTTTCCTACACCACAGAGATTAATGTTATTTTAAAAACATGTTTCTCATTTTCATTGTTTGATACACAATATAAATCCATTCTATGATACATTGTATTTTAAAAGGTAGGACAGTTATGTAGGTTGGCAGCACAGTTGCAACTTAGACCCTCATACCTGATAATAGCATTATCTGATAGGCAATAAATTGGGTGCCACAATTCAGCCCAGAGGAAAACATACATAGTGCTTTTGCATTAATAGAAATTTGATATTCCAGGGTGAGAAAAATTGAAAATCTTTGAAACCCGTGAAAGGGATAAATTAGTACAAGTTAAAAATAGCCACAGTCTCCTTGCCCCTGCTTTTAAGGTGCTTCATTGAAAGCATATGACTAGAAGGTCAAAAGCAACCCATGGGTGTGAACACTAGAAAGCTTTACAAATCTCTCCAGTCACATTAATGTTAAAATTATTTCAAACTTCAAATGTAAAGTAATCAATGTTTCTGTCATGTCTAGAGTTGGAAGAGATAGCTTTTTCTTTAGCCAGATGGATTAAGGTCATTGTAGTTGCCACAGCAAACAAAACTCAGATTGGATAGCGGGTCAAATGTGAGTGTTAATTTTTAATGCCTGTCAAGTACAAAAGAGATGTTTCTGGTAGGAGGGTGGCTATATTTAAAACAGTGCTTTAGAAGCTCAGCCTCTTTCATCTCATAGTGCCACATCTTCGACACATAAATTCCAGGATTACTGTGTTTCTTGTGTCCTGATGAAGGCTGTTATTGTTAACATAGTCCTTAGTATCCCTGAAGGAGAAATAAGACTGATTGCTATAATTTCAAAGAAGGATTTAAAATCTTTTCTTACAATGCATTTGGCAGCATGTATTTATTTTATATTTATCTGGAGATCTTTCATTAATTCTTCTGCTAGTTTTCCTTAACAAGATTGTTATGTAGTTTGTGGCTCCAACAAAATTTAGTCAAGTCCACAAGTGTAGGATTACATTTGGTCACCTCATGATGACATCTGGCTTGAAGCTGTGTTCTTGTCAAATGATCCAGTGAAATAATGTATTTTTTGGATTTTACTAAAATTTTACCAAAATTATTTACTAGTCTAAAATGACTAGCTGGTTGAAAGGGTTTCTTTTATTTAAATTGTTTAAAGATCCTATCTAGAAAACATTTTCTCATCTGCTTTTACTAGATCTTGAAGAACTGTAAGATTACTTTAAAATTTATTGGACTTAGACGTCTTTAATTGAAAGGAAAACACCCAGAAGGTGAGAAGCATTCTCTGTAACAAAATGAAATAAAAAAGATTTGCTCAGAATACGGTGGCTAAATAATTTGTCTTTGCCATTGATGTCATTAAAATTAATCCTGGCAATAAGGCAATGTTTGATAGTAATAGAGAAGTCTCTGGAAATAATGCTTTCAGAAATAATAATGCACAGAACAGAAACTTTATACACTCTATTGTGTATGAGTAGTGAGATATTTACATTCAAAATGTTAATTATGTAATATAATTATGTTGCATGTGTATTAGAAGCACATTTCTAATTAAATCTAATCCTCTCATGTTTATATATCTTACTACATTAATTATTTAGGGCCACAAAATGTGAATACATTTTGTTTGTTTAATCTTTGTCATGTTAGTAGGAATCATTGTTATTCCTTTTTTGCTTTTCTCCTCTTTGTCTACCCTCAAAATGAGAGTCAGTAACTTGATAGTTTTATTTATACTCCAAGAAGAAAATGTTCAATATGAAAGAGTTTGACTTAAGCAATTTAATTGCTCCTGGGATATTCAATTTGAATCTTGATGAATTAGGTAAAAAATATTTTCCCAAATATTTGTTAAACACCCTAAGCTATCTAAGAAAAAAAATTAACTCTAGTATATGCATTATGGAAGTGCTCCTGCTTCTTCTAAATAAGACACAATTCTGGTGCTATACTTCATTCCACAGTTTATTTTTAGATAGTAATTTCTCTCAGAAAATTTCTGTTTTTGATTTATAGAAAGATAAAAGATTTCATTGCCACTACGTGACATCTCAAACCAATTCTGTTTGGTTTTTCTTGTTTTTAGAGTGAGCATAGATTATGATGAACATATAGTGCTACAATATTTCCCAAGATGTTAGATGGAATAAGAATCACATAGTCAGCAATTATTTCCCAGTTATTGTTCTATTAATAGGTTCTGGGAATATAGCAGTGAAAATAAAGTGGGGATAAGACAGAGAGAGCTATCTCCCAACATGAACACAATGAAAGAAACAACCCACTTTACATGTGGCGAACCTGGCAAGGTTAGACCTAAGGTTGCAAACCTTAGACTCCCAAACAGATTATCTTCTCTTGTTCAAAATAAAGCTCTTATAATCCTTCAGGGATGCTCATATCCGACATTCAGTATAATCCCTCACCCTCTTTCTTCCAATCATAATAGCATCAAAATACCCTTAGACAGCAGTTGTCATATAGAGAAGACAAAATTAAATTCTGGGTCTGAAAACCTGGGCTTTTCAAAATTGTTTTCTATCGGCCATGGCCCCTAACCTTCATGGATAAGAGACCTTATATCTTTAGTTTTATTTATTTGTTTTGGAGAAAACTTCATCTCAAAGTGATATAATACATTTAAAAATGTCAAGGAGTAACTCTGTTCTTTTAGCATAAAAAAAGAAAGATTGTGGGATATATGGAAATATTATGACAGATTGCAAAGTCGTAGATGGGAAACATTTGTGTCTCAGCCAAAATAATAGTTCTATGTCTTGTGAACAGTAATGAGTTTCATAGCCTCCTTGGAGGGCCAGGAGGTCGGTGTCATTATGACAAGTTTCAGAAAACGAGAAACAGGAGGCACAGAAAATCTAAATGATATGGCCTAAAACTGTCACTGGGTCACAGTGGCCATTAGTAATAATTTCTTAAACTAACCTTTGGGTGTTGTTTTTCTTAGTGAGACACAGAGGAGAAATAAATGTTAAACAACTAAGGAAATCAAGGGAATAACAATAGATGTGTTGAAACAGAATTAAGGGTTTAAAAATTAGGGATGAAGGAGAAACAAAAAACATAATATGATTAGAACAGAATATTTATGTATCTGAAAATGAAGATAAACTCAAATAAAACAATTGAAAACTTTACTGATGGATATCATACTGTACTTTTATGCTTGGTTTAAATATATTAATGAAAAATGGGTAATCAGTTTTACATGAAAACAGATACAATACTGGACTTTGTAGTCAGCATTTTGTCTTCTACTTTGCATGAATTTACTAATTACATTTTTCTCTTAATTTAGTTAAGAACTCCTTCTATGTATCAATTTAGGTAGAATGAGGTTTTGTTTTGCTTTGTTTTTTGTTTGTTTTTAAATTCTATGCTCCTATAGATAAGAAGAGAGGAGAAAAAGAAGAGGGGCCAGAGGTGGTGGGGGAGGAGGAGAAAGAAAAGATCTATTTAATGAGGTTTTGGGTTAAAATATACATGTATAAATGTATATATACATATATACACACACACATACACACAGAAATGGAAGTAGAGTAGGGATAAGACCTTATTAGATATGGAAACTTATGATAAATGATAAGAATTCAATAAAAAATTATTCAATAATTGCTTGGAAATTACAGTAATTGGTTGAAAAAATGGTAACTATTCATATATATGTACACACATACACACATGCACACATTTTGCTAGATTTCACCAAATGTTCTTTCTAAAAAGATTGCACCAACTTACCCTTCCACAAATAGGTAATTAAAGTGCCTTTTCCTCCTTATACTTGTAATAGTAGGGAACTTCAGTGATCACTTCCCACTATCTTTTCTTCTTTCTTTTTTTTATTTTTTATTTTTTTTTAAATTTATTTATTATTATTATACTTTAAGTTGTAGGGTACATGTGCATAACGTGCAGGTTTGTTACATATGTATACTTGTGCCATGTTGGTGTGCTGCACCCATCAACTTGTCATTTACATCAGGTATAACTCCCAATGCAATCCCTCCCCCCTCCCCCCTCCCCATGACAGGCCCCTGTGTGTGATGTTCCCCTTCCTGAGTCCAAGTGATCTCATTGTTCAGTTCCCACCTATGAGTGAGAACATGCGGTGTTTGGTTTTCTGTTCTTGTGATAGATTGCTAAGAATGATGGTTTCCAGCTGCATCCATGTCCCTACAAAGGACACAAACTCATCCTTTTTGATGGCTGCATAGTATTCCATGGTGTATATGTGCCACATTTTCATAATCCAATCTGTCACTGATGGACACTGCTCAGTGAAATAAAAGAGGACACAAACAAATGGAAGAACATACCATGCTCATGGATAGGAAGAATCAATATCGTGAAAATGGCCATACTGCCCAAGGTAATTTATAGATTCAATGCCATCCCCATCAAGCTACCAATGAGTTTCTTCACAGAATTGGAAAAAACTGCTTTAAAGTTCATATGGAACCAAAAAAGAGCCCGCATCTCCAAGACAATCCTAAGTCAAAAGAACAAAGCTGGAGGCATCACGCTACCTGACTTCAAACTATACTACAAGGCTACAGTAACCAAAACAGCATGGTACTGGTACCAAAACAGACATATAGACCAATGGAACAGAACAGAGTCCTCAGAAATAATACCACACATCTACAGCCATCTGATCTTTGACAAACCTTAAAGACTTCTTTCTTTTTTTTAGACATAGGGTCTCACTCTGTTGCTCAAGTTGGAATGCAGTGGTGTGACCTCTGCACTGTATGCACTGTAACCTCATACTGTTGGGCTCAGGTGATCCTCCTGCCTTAGTCTCCTAAGTATCTGGGACTACAGGTATGAGCTACGATGCTAAACTAATTTAATTTTTTTATTTTTCATAGAGATAAGGTCTTGCTATGTTGCCCAGTCTAGACTTGAACTCCTAGCCTTAAGGGATCCTGCAGTCTTGATGTCGCAAAGTGTTGGTATGACAGGTGTGAGCAACCCTGGTGGCCACCGTTTTCAACAGTGAATATATCATCTAGACAGAAAATTAATAAGGAAACATTAAACTTAAAAAATATTTTAGACCAAATGGATCTGACAGACATATAGAACACATTCCATGCAACAGATGCAGAATATACATTCTTCTCAAGAATATGCAAAACATTCTCCAGAATAGATCACATGTTAGGGCACAAAACATGCCTTAGCAAATTTTAGAAGATTGAAGTCATATTAAATACCTTTAGTAGCACAGTGGTATAAAACTAGAAATCAAGAACAGAAGGAATTTTGGACAATTCACGAATTCATGGAAATTAAACAACATGCTCCCAAACAACCAATGAGTCAATAAATAAATTAAAACAGAAATTAAAAAATATTTTGAGACAAAAATGGAAGCATAACATAACAAAATTTATGGGATGTAACAAAAGTCGTTTTAAGAAGAAAGTTTACAGCAATACGCACTTCAGAGAGAAGAAAGATCTCAACTAAACAACTTAATGTTACTCCTCAAGAAACAAGGTAAAGAACAAATGAAGCCCAAAGTTAGCATAGGAAGTAAATAATAAATATCAGAGAAGAAATAAATAAAATAGTGTTAGAAAAACAATATAAAAGATCAATAAAATGAAGAGTTGGCATTTTGAAAAGAAAAAATAGACAAACCTGTAGCTAGACTAAGAAAAAAGAGAAGACTCAAAATTAGAAATGGAAGAGGAGGCATTATAACTGGTACTGCAAAAATACAAAGTTCTACTATGAAGAGTTATCTGCCAACATTTTGGATAACCTAGATGAAATAGATAGATTTCTGGATACATACAACCTACCAGGAATGAATTATAAAGAAACAGAAAATCTGAAAAGACCAATAATGAGTGAGCAAACTGAATCAGCAATATAAAGTCCCCTATCAAAGGAAAGCAAAGAACCTGATGGCTTCACTACTGAATTCTGCCAAACATTTAAAGAATACCAAACCTTCTCAAACTCTTCCAAATCAAAGATGAGGAAATACTTTCAAGTTCGTTTTATGAGGCCAGAGTTATCATGATACCAAAGCCAGAAAAGGGCATTGCAAAAAAAGAAAATTACCCATCAAATACTAGCAAACTGAATTCAATGACACATTGAAAGGATCACTCATCATAATCAAGTGGGCTTTATCCCTGGGATTCCAGGATGGTTCAAAATGCACAAATCATTACATGCGATACTTCACAATAACAGAATGAGGTATAAAAGCCATACTATCATTTCATTAGATGCAGAAAAAGCTTTTAAAAAATTCAACATCCTTTAATGCTGGAAACTTTCACCAATGATAGAAACTTTATATTAATTAGGCATAGAAGGAAAGTACCTCAACATGATAAAGGCCATACATGAGAAGCCCACAGTAAACATACTCGATAATGAAAAATTAAAAGCCTTTTTCTAAGGCCTGGGACAAAAAATAGTGCTCACTCTCACACTTCTAGTCACTATAGTATTGGAAGTCCTAAAGGCATCCAAAACAGGAAAGAAATAAGTGAAATTGTCACTATTTTCTGATGACATAACCTTATATTAATACATAGAAAAAGCCTGAAGATGCCATAAACTGTTACAACTAATAAGTGAATGTAGTAAAGTTAGATGATACAACATACAAAAATCAGTTGCATTACTATACACTAACAATGAACTATCTAAAAAACAATTCAAGAGAACAATTCTATTTACAGTAGCTACAAAAATAAAATAAAATACTTTTTTTTTTTTTTTTTTTTTTTTTTTAGAAACAGTGGCCTGCTCTGTTGCCCAGAATGGAATATAGTGGCATGATCATAGCTCACTTCAACATTCTGGGTTCAAGTGATCCTCCCAGCCTCAACCTTTGAAGTAGCTGGGACTACAGGCACACACCACCATGCCTAGTTAATTTTTGTTTTATTATTTTTTTTTGTAGAGATGGAATCTTATTATAATACCTAAGCTGGTCTTGAACTCTTGGCCTTGAGCAATCCTCCTGCTTTGGCCTCCTCAAATGCTGGGATTATAGATTATATGCCCAGTACATAAAATACTTTAATAGGAATAAATTTAACCACAGAGATGAAACACCTGTACACTGAAAGCTTTGAGACATTGAGGACAAAATAAATAATGGAAAGATATACTGTGTTTATGGTTTGAAAGAATGAATATTTAAAAAAAGTCTATACTACTCAAAGTGATCTGCAGATTCAGTGCCATTACTATCAAAATCCTAGTCATTTTTTAACAGAAATAGTAAAAACAATTTTAAAATTCATATGGAACCACAAGAGAACCAACAATGGTCTTTGATAGCCAACACAATCAGGAATAAAAAGAACAAGGCTGGAAGCGTCACTATATCACAAAGGTATAGTAATTAAAATGGCATGGTACTGGCATAAAAATGGACATGTTGACCAGTGGAATAACATAAAAAGCGCAGAAATGAACCCACACGTGTATAGTCAACTGATTTTTGACAAAGTTTCCAAGAACACGCAATAGAAAATGATAGTCTCTCAATAAATGCTGTTGGGAAATCTGGATGTACACAAGCAAAAAATAGCAAGAAGACAAGAAACCCAGTTAAAAACAAGCAAGGGACTCGAATAGAAATTTCTCAAAAAAAGACATACGAATGGCCAACAGATACGTTAGAAAATGCCCAACATTGCTAATTATTAAGTAAATGAAAATTAAAACCTCAATAAGATAGACTGTCACACAGATCAGAATGACTATTATTAAAATGATGAAAGATAGCAAGTGTTGGCAGGGATGTAGAGAAAAGGAAACCCCTGTACACTGTTAGTGGGAATGTAAATTAGTACAGCCATTATGGAAAACTGTATGGAAGTTCCTCAAGAAATCTAAAAATAGAATTACTATGTGATCACCAATCTTCTGTGTATTTACCAAAGTATTTGAAATCAGTTTGTCAAGAGATTTCTGCATACTTAGGATTGTTGCAGCACTAGTCACAACAGACAAGTTGCGCAATCAACCTAAATGTCTGTCGACAGATGAATGGATAAGGAAAATGATAAGGAAAATGTGATATATATACATAATGGAATACTATTCAGCCTTCAAAAAGAATGAGATCTGGTCGTTTGCAGCAACATGGATGGAAACACCGCCTGTTCTCACTCATAGGTGGGAACTGAACAAGGAGATCACTTGGACTCGGGAAGGGGAACATCACACACCAGGGCCTCTTATGGGGAGGTGGGAGGGGGGAGAGATTGCATTGGGAGTTACACCTGATGTAAATGACGAGTTGATGGGTGCTGACGAGTTGATAGGTGCAGCACACCAACATGGCATAAGTATACATATGTAACAAACCTGCACGTTATGCACATGTACCCTAGAACTTAAAGTATAACAATAATAAAATAAATAAATAAATGACATATTTCATTAAAATACGTGGTTCAGGAAGGGGTTGCTCATAGCTTGGCATAGCAGTAGGTCCACTGAATTAATTCATTATGATTTAACAGATTCCTCATCATATTTATTCATTGCTATTCATTTGTCAGTTTTTTCTATTTTCCTACACCACAGAGATTAATGTTATTTTAAAAACATGTTTCTCATTTTCATTATTGATACACAATATAAATCCATTCTATGATACATTGTATTTTAAAAGGTAGGACAGTTATGTAGGTTGCTGAGAGTAAATTTCAGATGTTCTCACCACAAAGAAATAGATAGGTATTTGAGGGGATGGATATGTTAATTAGTTTAATTTACTTATTCTACATTGTATTCATAAATCATAAATATATACGATTATATAATTCATAACAAGTAAATTAAATAATTATGAGCACATCTACTGTACACATCACTAATTCCATCTGGAAAAGTATTAAATAAAAAAAATCTTTTGTATCAGAGAAAGTCAGTGGATACCCTTGATACTTTCTTTACAGAACATAATTAGCTTAACTGTTATGTAACCCATAATTTGTGTAAATATTTTGCATTTCAAAGTGTTAAATATCATCTACTTCATTTTCCAAACACCAGATTAGATCTGCTTTGGCTTTCTGAGGCAGATAATTTGTTTTAATTAGAAATTGTTGTTAGATAGTTCTCTTAAATAATTGAAATGCTGTTTGAGCTTTTTCCTGTAGTCCCAGAAATTAACATGATGCCTTGTACAACAAAAGCTGACATGACACAGGTTCATTAGATAATTTTTCTTTGATGTTCAACTAATTATTAATATTTTTCCTTTTTACATATCTATTTAAAAATATAATTATTTGAGCATTAAATAGACAATGTGAGATATGGCAATTGCTTTATTTAATATCTTATTTAACCTTAATGACAGTTTTGCGAGTTAGATAGATTATAATCTTTATTTTATAAATGACAAAAATAAGGCTCAGAAAGATTGAGTAACTCACCTGATGTTTCCTGCTGAATAAATATCAGAGCCATAATTGAATCCAAGGATTCTTACACAAAAATCTATTATCTTAAGTGCTGTAATATCTGGTCTCCTCATTATTCTACTTAGTATGAGGAAGTCAATTTTCCCCAAAAGGCAATTATTTATTCATAAACATAATGTTATTTTCCCTTTTGTTTGTTAATGAAGCATTTTTGCTGTCACAGGTGTGTTGTAGATCACGTCAGGACTCTCAGCTGATCAGGGATTGTTCCTTGAGGTAGAAACATGAGAGTTGCTGCAATTTTTATTGCAAATGACTGGTCAGCAGCTTCCTGCAATAGAGAGTGTGGCATTGGTCATATATCAGGAAACTGGAAGAAAGGGACTCAATAAATCTGTCCACGATGACATTTTAATGCACCAAAAGGCACCAATAAATAAACAAATCTATTTTTTCCTCAATCTCTGGCTTAATCTACTCTCTTCCTTTGCAAGTCTGATTCTTCCTAATAAAGTCCACTAAAAGTTACCTCTTACATTGTGAAAAAGTTAAACACCTAGTTAATTTTCTCTTCAGTCTTTTAAAGTATTTTAGTTTTATCAAGACAATGATGAATAAACAATATTTTGGTTATAGAATATTTTGACAAATTTTAATTGGAAAACATTGGTCAGAGAGAGAAATCTGTTGTATAGGGAGAAAAACTCATAGAAGAGTTACCTTATTAAATTGGAGAAATGTGTGGGCCAAAAAACTGTGCAGGTTAGACAAGACTTGAGGAGCTAGAAGGAGACCTTATAGAGAGAAAGAGGAAAAATGAAAGAGAAGAGAGACAATGAATAATTATATAACAAGGGAAATCAGGGACAAGAGTAGTATAGTTTCCATTCTTTTGACCAAAGAGTGAAGTCAGTGGAGAACCCACAAGTAAGATGTATTTAAAAAGTTAAAGTTTTGCTCAAAACTGTGCTCCCCATAGTCTTCTATTACCTGTTCTGTCAAAAGGACTCCAGTCTCATGATGATAATATTATACTTCATAAAGCCGCCTTTGAATAAAGGAAGAAGTGCTGAAAGCTAGGCCACTAGTCATCTATCTCATTAACTCCACTTTGGTGGAGGGTGTAAGGAGATCTGGGGTGGAATATGAGAAGTTTTTGTCACTTCGAAGGGGAAGAATATGAATATAAAGAGTAACTTGGACTTGCACCTTTGAGAGTTTAAGGCTTATATGGCAACTTTTTTCTCCTGCTGACTCTAGTCAAGCCAATGTAACCAACATGGTCATCTGTAGTAAATATATGTGTAAAGTGAGTTATATAATTGAGTCTTTATTATCTTGGACCTACTGGTCACCATTATTGCTTGGATAGGAGCCCAGAATACTCTGGACTGGAAAAGGCTAATTTTTCTCATATGGGTGTAAAGATTGCAACTAAGGTAAGCAGGCTGCTGTTATCCTGTCCTAGGAGGCTAGCCTGTTATTTGTGAAATACTTCCTCTTTGTGTCTTCTACCTTTCTGCTGATCACAGAATATACCCTTTGTATTCTCTTTGTAGTTTAATTTATACTATAAAAAGATCATATTGGATACTCTTCAAGGGGAACAGAACTGTAACGAAACATGTGACAAAATAAGAAAGTAAATTAAATTCTCATTAAGAGACTTAAATTGTAAATGAGTGCAGTCCTACTCTGGGACCCTGCATGATTTGTCATCACTAATGAGCTTTTATTGGCATGCTCGTCCTTCTCTCTTGCTCCTACCCTGCACAAGTCAGGAGATGCATTCCAGTTTCTGAGTGGCGATTGTGGCTGCTGGCTTCTTCCTTGTTCTTCTGGCCACGGTATACACCACTTCTCGGGAAAGATTAATTTTCTCCTTCGTTGTAGGGCAGGACTGTCTAAAAGCAGGGTTATTTTATTTACAAAATAAATTGCAGTATTTGTTGAGACTCAGGAGTAAAAAGCAACCCCTGGAAAGACTGTTTAATATGGTGGCTGATTAGAGCTTGTGAGTACTTGACCTCAATACTTTGAGACACCAGTACATTCACCAAAAGCTGAACAAATAAATGTGCTTAATTTGATTTCTTCTGTAAGTAAAGAAATTGTGGTGCTGGTTGATAGGAAGTTGGCCTCCTGTTGCTTTTTTAACTGGTAGTAAAAATAGATGGCTCCTTATTCATCTCTGCTTTTGCAATAATCTTGTCCCCTCTGCAATCAACGGAATGATTTTTAGGTATGTAAGTGCTGTTAATCAAAGTGTAAAACTGTTGCCAACAGAAAAGAAAAGAGAAAAAATGAGAGAGAACAAATGTGTCAGCTAAATGAAAAAGAAATGCCTAGTTGGGCAGAAAGTTTTAATGGAAGTAAATAAATACAGGGAAAATCAAGCAAAAGACTCCTTTTTCTACGGCCCTGTACACTTGTGGTAATTGCAATAGTCCACAGTAGACTAAAAAGATAAAAGTGAATGTCTGCCAGAAAGTTTAGGTCCTTTGAATTGAGGATGAAAAATGGCCTTTAGGGGAGTACAGAAAGTTCTTCAAAGGCTGTTCTGTCCTGAATACCAAACAGGCACTCTGGACAGATTTTGTTCAGAAGTGCTGAGAAAAGGTGATGTTGGCAGTTGCCAACATAGCTGTCTGGGAAGATGGTGCTTACTAATGAGTGGTTCTTCTCAACTAATGTTGCCCATAATGTTTTCCTTCCATGAACTGGGGTTGCGGAAGGTGAAGATACCAAAATTCACATTCATACATTTATAAGTTTAATGTTTTCCTTGCCTTTATACAGGTCTGTGTTCAGAACAAAACTCTTCTCATTAATCCTTCATGACCTGTACTTTGGCGTTGCTACCTTTTATATTTTAAAATGCCTCAATAATACCGTGGAGTTTTATTATTCCCATTTATGGATAGAATTCTCTAGGGCATAAACTGCTCCAATGAACTTACTTGCGCTTGAAAATAAATTCCTATTTATTAGAACTCATTTTCCTGTAGTGCTTTTTTTCTAAAGTTGTCACATTTTATACTTAAATTTATTTCACTTGTAGCAATTATACAGTGTGCCTTATGTCTGAGGACACACTGACTCACCATTTAACACATTTCTAGGTCAATTAATATTATTTAAGTCTCTAAGCCAGGAACAGAGAGTCTGACTACCTAAGTTGTTTAAGGGATTCATGGGGGATGAAGACAATGAAGTTTTTATTACTCTTCGCCTTTTCAGTTAACACAGTTATTGCTTTAATTATTTAAAATACTAAGCAATGACATCTGCTATCTTTTGACTAATACTATAGAAGCTTGTAATGCTTCTTAGCAGCTTCTTGGTCCTTGAGTTGTGTTTATTTTGTAAATAAAAATAATTTTTGATAAAAATGTCCTGGAAGTAAAAACGAATTGGAGAACATTGTGCTCTTATTTCTTAGTAAACTGTGAACCGTTTAGTGCATGGTTTAATTCAAGAATTAAAAAAGCTATTTGTAGGTGTATGAGTTTATAGGTAAAAATTCTCCAGTTGCTGGGGAATCAGATTCTCCTCTTTGCGTCTATTAATTTGGTGGTTCTTTATATGCATTTAAATCTGGAAAATGGATGGAGAAGTTGATTACACAGTAAAAATACTGGTTTGGAAAAAGTAAACATGCCTGGGGTAATTTTATCTTTGAGGCAGTATACCTCTTTTAATGATGCTGGTGTTGATGAGAAATATCCCTATCTATTTACAATCATCGATCTATTGTTTGTCTATATTGAATTCTGTTTAAGAATTATCTTTTGAGCCAGATCACATACCACATAAGAAAATTCATCTTATTACATTGTAGGCATACCTTGGTTTTTATCCCAAATAGTTAATGTTGTGCTTTTTCTTGAGGCTTGTTTCCAAATGATTTGGCTATTGTAAAATATTACATTTGCTTTCAGAATGAGTGAAGCCACTGGAAAATTAAGAGAATTCAAATATATTTTCATCATGGTCTCATGAATAGCATACCAAGTTACCATTAGGAAGGACACAGCAGTGATCCAGGGTATTGAGTTTTGGAAGTCTCATTACTAAAGATTCACAATTCAGATTTATTTTTCTGGCACTAAAGAGAAACTGATTTCTAGAGATTTTCTTTTGACTATTGAAGCAACTACCTTGAATGAAAGCAATATTTTGGAATTTAAAAAGCACAAATGGTTCTTATGAAGAAATAGAAGAATATGTCTTTTAATGTACTACTTTATATGCTTTGTATGTTCCCTTTGGAATCTACTGAGAGACCATCGGAGTGGTGATGATGCTGAGAAGGGTACAGGGATGGATAGAGCCCAGAGGCTCTACGTACTTTAAAAAGACAGAATAGTGTCTCCTCTACACTTAGTCTCAGGCAACAACATTACTAAACTGTAAAATGTGTGTAAGAAAGTCTGAGTTCTGATTTCTTCGAGATAATAATTGCGGAGCTTGCAGTGAGCTGAGATCTGGCCACTGCACTCCAGCCTGGGCGACAGAGCAAGACTCCGTCTCAAAAAAAAAAAAAAAAAAAAAAAGTCAGATTACTTTCAGTCCTTTTTTCCCATATTTTTTGATGCTTCTGGTTTGCTGTCACCCTCAGATTTTTCTGCTTATTGCCACAGCTTTAGGAAAGGAATTTGGGCAAAAGTAAGGTGAACTTACAGTGTCTGCTCAAAGATCCCTCATGTCCAGAAACAAAGTAAATACATGTGGACCTGGGAGGAAACTAATTATTTCTTTAGAATTGATAAAGAGCAAAGTGCCTTAATGTGCATTATTTTTAAAGTATCTTGTGAGATTTTTAAAGAATACTGAATGGTTGGCAATATATAACAAGTTCATCAAAAATTTACTATTGCATAATGGTTTTCTACTCAAACAGTGAAATACTCTTTGGGGAGTGGCTTCAGAGGGATATTGGCTCCTGCTTTTTCATTTCACATTCAGAATATAAAATGCTTACAGGTGTTACAAATACTTGGATTAAACATAACTAGTGATCCCAGAGTAATCAATACCAACACTTCTATAATTTTTACATTTGCTGTCCAAGAAGGGATTATCACTGCACAGAGTAAATTGCATGACATTTATAAAATATTTAAAAGGAAGGGTGCCTGCTGATCTGGAGCTCTATGCACATATTTAAAAAGCAAACATAAAGGTCTATAAAATAAAAAAATAACCAAAAGATACAAGTGCACATTCCCCAGGTAACTGTGAAAAAACATGACCACCAAAAGTGTCAGTTTCAGAATAGTAAATGGTCAGAAGTATTTGACTATATGTCAGAGTTGCGTTTCTCAGAGTGTACTGGACACTTAGTGTCCCTGGGAATATTTGAGGAATCCTAACCCAATATGCTGGTTTCAGAGAAAAAAAACGATCATTAAAATGTTAAACATTCGTTTAAAATTTGAAATGTAAAATTAAGTATAATTTTCACAGAAATTCTTAAATATTTTAAATTATTTTTAAACAGTGACTACGCATTAATTTTTTTTACATGAGATAATATGTTAGCTGGATTGAAGTAGGCTAATGTATTTTCACTTCCTTTGTATATCAATGTTTTTGTTTGGCAATTTTTTAGTGTTTTGTTGTACTATTGTGTTAACACTATAGCCATGATTCACAAACATGTCAAAATGGCTCTAAAGGAATCCTCAAAGCACCAAAGAATGAAAGCAAATTGTATTCTAAGTACTACAACTCAGAATAATTTTTATACTGTAAATAATGAACAAACCTCTTGCAAACTTAGATGTGACTCTTCTTTTAGAATCACATGCGATGCAAATGTTCTAGTATGATATTTTTGCAAAAACATCAAAAAGGAAAAAATAAAGTACTTAATCAAATCACACATGCTTGCATATTAGATTTTATTAGCAGGCAATCTACTTGTCTTGAGTCCTGAGAACATTGTATAAAACTTAGTTACAAAGAAAGTCTCATAAGTCATTAACACTTTGCGTTAGAAAACACGGTGAATTTTTTGGTAAACTCGAATTAACTTTTCTCCCAGATCAAGTGCAAAATCTATCTTTCCTCTCTTAGACCTAAGCTCTTCTGGCATCACTCAAAGTTTAACTCTTTGCATAAACACAGTTACAAGTTATAATATTTTCAAGAAGATTATAAATACATTTTCAAGAAGATTGTAAATACAGCTACCAATAAAAAAATGGCATTTTTTTTTTAGAGAGAAAGTAAAATGAGCTTCTAGCTAGTTAGATAGCATATGTCTATGTAATCACGTCTTCTAGTTAGATATATCACATCTAAATTGCACAAAATTAGTAAAGTGCAAAATATGATTTAGTTCTTGTCATATGAAGAAAAGAGCTTTGTGACTGCTCTTTTCATGTTACAGAAAAAGAATGTAATAAATTGTGATGTAGACTTGAAAAATTACCATTGGGATTAGAATTTATGGAGTCTAAATACATATTTAGCAAGAAAGGGTATTGCTACAAAAATTAGTTTGCCAAACCATACTTGTATTTTCTCTTCAAAGACTGTAGTGACAAGTCATGAGCAAGTGGTTATAGCTTATTTTGGGGAATATATTTTTAAGCTGATCAACCTAAAAAAAGATATGATTAGCCCTGGTAATCTAAATGCCTGAATGTTTTTTTTATCACAAATTTTATTATTTTTCTACCAACACATAGAGGAAATGATGTGCTAAAAATAATATATTTCATGAACACTATTTGAAGGTCAATTTGGATTCACCCAAAGACAAAAGGATGTTATGAGTCAGTTTTTTCACCTTACCTTATACTTTGGAATCATCATTAAAAATTGGG
The DNA here is from genome assembly GCF_037993035.2 of Macaca fascicularis. NCBI lineage: Eukaryota > Metazoa > Chordata > Mammalia > Primates > Cercopithecidae > Macaca > Macaca fascicularis. The sequence goes on from NC_088380.1 coordinate 105,696,920, forward strand.
GTTGGCCAGGTGTGGTAGCTCATGCCTATAATCCCAGCACTTTGGAGGCCAAGGCAGGTGGATTACCTGAGGTCAGGAGTTTGAGACCAGTCTGGCCAACATCGTGAAACCCCATCTCTATTAAAAATACAGAAATTAGTTAGGCATAGTGACACATGCCTGTAATCCCAGCTACTTGGGAGCCGGAGGCAGGAGAATCGATTGAACCTGGGAAGCAGAGGTTGCAGTGAGCCGAGATCATGTCACAGCACAGGGTGACACTCTATCTCCAAAAAAAAAAAAAAAGTGGGGTCTTGTGAACGATGGCAGTTGAGTTCTACAGTAACAGTGCTGGAAGCAAAATGGGGGTCACGCATCTTCAAAAAGCCATATAAGACAGAAGCAGTGTCATTGAACAATATGTCTCTTGCTGATGATTCATTTGGGAAACAAATAGTGAAAACAGTGTGTCTGATTAAACTATACCCCCGAGTAGGTGGCTGTTCAGCATGTTTATGGAAGAGTGACTAGTGAGAACATGGCTATTTTCCACATAGAAGGACAGTGACAAGGGGCAGGATGTTCATATGAGTTTATGAATTAGCAGATGATGGCTGATTTGTCCAACCATATGCCATCAGCCTTTACCACCATTTGTTGGAGTGACTTCAGTAAACACGTATACACAGGAGCCATAGTATAAATATGTTTTTGCCAAGGACACCAGAATTTAATTTTAAAGGTAAATACAGGTTTATAATGTTTTAAAAACGAGAAATTTGGAGAGAAATGTCTACATTCAGTCTGCAGTTGTGAGAAAAATTAATTACCAAACCAAAAGAGAGCCTGCTTTCAAATCTTGTTACAGAAAGAAAAACAGATCATATTAAGACTTCATTTCTATTCAGCACTACATTCTTTTTGTGGGGTTTGCAGAACAATGGAGATATTATATATTACCTTGATGCTTTCTCAGTTGTTTGTGAGGTTTTTCACTTGGATAGAAATATAAGTTATATGCAGCATTATGGTGATATGATGAGACAGTAATATAAAAACGTATTCATTCAAGCAATAATAAAATATTTCTAAGTTTTTGTCTTTTACTACTAAAGACATTTTTTGCTAATACTTAGAATTAGCTTTCTTGGGTATAAATGAGGAAGCTGCATGCTTCTCATCTTTTTCTGTTGGTAATATTTTCAAACATATTCTTACTTCCTGAATCTTCCTTCAATTTTTTCATCTATTTATCTATTCCTTCTGCTTATAATTAAATTGCACGTTTATTTATAGCCATATACGTATATGAAAAGAGTTTATATAATAAGCATGTGTGTATATACTCCTGTATACATATGCATTTGTGTATAATGCACACACAGGTATACATGTGTATATACTTATACAAGAAGTCTTGCTTATGTCATCCATATTTTCATATGACTTGTCCTTTGTTCTCTGACAAAAGTATCAAAGGTGAATAATTACATGTTATGCCAAGGCTGCTGTGGAATATACCAAAGTGTTCTAAGGGACTAATAGGGAAAGGAAACCGTTCAAGGATATTTTCTTTTTTTCTTTTTTCGCTTTCTTTTTAAATTATTATTATACTTTAAGTTCTAGGTTACATGTGCACAACGTGCAGGTTTGTTACATATGTATACTTGTGCCATGTTGGTGTGCTGCACCCGTCAACTCATCAGCACCCATCAACTCGTCCTTTACATCAGGTATAACTCCCAGTGCAATCCCTCCCCCCTCCCCCCTCCCCATAATAGGCCCCGGTGTGTGATGTTCCCCTTCCCAAGTTCAAGTGATCTCCTTGTTCAGTTCCCACCTATGAGTGAGAACATGCGGTGTTTGATTTTCTGTTCTTGTGATAGTTTGCTGAGAATGATGGTTTCCAGCTGCATCCATGTCCCTACAAAGGACACAAACTCATCCTTTTTTATGGCTGCATAGTATTCCATTGTGTATATGTGCCACATTTTCTTAATCCAGTCTGTCACTGATGGACATTTGGGTTGATTCCAAGTCTTTGCTACTGTGAATAGTGCCGCAATGAACATACATGTGCATGTTTCTTTATAGCAGCATGATTTATAATCCTTTGGGTATATACCCAGTAATGGGATGGCTGGGTCATATGGTACTTCTAGTTCTAGATCCTTGAGGAATCACCATACTGTTTTCCATAATGGTTGAACTAGTTTACAATCCCACCAACAGTGTAAAAGTGTTCCTATTTCTCCACATCCTCTCCAGCACCTGTTGTTTCCTGACTTTTTAATGATTACCATTCTAACTGGTGTGAGATGGTATCTCATTGTGGTTTTGATTTGCATTTCTCTGATGGCCAGTGATGACGAGCATTTTTTCATGTGTCTGTTGGCTGTATGCATGTCTTCTTTTGAGAAATGTCTGCTCATATCCCTTGCCCACTTTTTGATGGGGTTGTTTGTTTTTTTCTTGTAAATTTGTTTGAGTTCTTTGTAGGTTCTGGATATTAGCCCTTTGTCAGATGAGTAGATTGTAAAAATTGTCTCCCATTCTGTAGGTTGCCTGTTCACTCTGATGGTAGTTTCTTTTGCTGTGCAGAAGCTCTTTAGTTTAATGAGATCTCATTTGTCAATTTTGGCTTTTGCTGCTGTTGCTTTTGGTGTTTTAGACATGAAGTCTTTGCCCATGCCTATGTCCTGAATGGTATTACCTAGGTTTTCTTCTAGGGTTTTTATGGTATTAGGTCTAACATTTAAGTCTCTAATCCATCTTGAATTAATTTTCATATAAGGAGTAAGGAAAGGATCCAGTTTCAGCTTTCTACTTATGGCTAGCCAATTTTCCCAGCACCATTTATTACATAGGGAATCCTTTCCCCATTTCTTGTTTTTCTCAGGTTTGTCAAAGATCAGATGGCTGTAGATGTATGGTATTATTTCTGAGGACTCTGTTCTGTTCCATTGGTCTATATCTCTGTTTAGGTACCAGTACTATGTTGTTTTGGTTACTGTAGCCTTGTAGTATAGTTTGAAGTCAGGTAGTGTGATGCCTCCAGCTTCGTTCTTTTGACTTAGGATTGTCTTGGCAATGTGGTCTCTTTTTTGGTTCCATATGAACTTTAAAGCAGTGTTTTCCAATTCTGTGAAGAAAGTCATTGGTAGCTTGATGGGGATGGCATTGAATTTATAAATTACCTTGGGCAGTTTGGCCATTTTCACGATATTGATTCTTCCTATCCATGAGCATGGTATGTTCTTCCATTTGTTTGTGTACTCTTTTATTTCACTGAGCAGTGGTTTGTAGTTCTCCTTGAAGAGGTCCTTTACATACTCAAGGATATTTTCAATACTGAAAATGGTATTTATGTCTAGGCTTAAGTAATGTGTACCTAAATAGAAATATACTATCTTTATCAATATCATTGTTAAAATATTTTTCAACTGCCAGGTGTAACAATATTATTCTTTCTTATTTTATGAATGTATTATAAAACTCTTCTTTTATTATTTTTAATAGTTACACTATCTAATATTGGTGTGTTTCTTGAGTGAGGAATCATGTTTTTCCCAAATAATCTACAATTCTAAAAATTCTGAAAATTTTCTACAAATAAACATACAACTTTACTTCTTTAATTTACTGTTGGTTGCTCAGTTTTTTAGCTATAAATGTAAATGCGTAAATCACTATTTTAGTACTGTGGTAAAACAGCTTAATAATGGCATGACCAGATATTTTTCATGCAAAGCATAGAGGATCCTAAAGCGTAGTCTGCACTTTCCACCTTCTTCTTTGTTTATGTTCATATGCCCCCAAGAATGATAAGCATTTTCAAACCATTCTCCCTTATTCAATTTCCTTCCAATAATCTCTTAAACATGGGTCTTGTAGAGTAGTAAACTGCAGTACAGTTTTATCAGCTATCTTAATGACACCACAGTCCTTAATAACTTTGTTTCTTGTATCCCTTTTGGAATCTCTAAAGAAGAGTGAGAGAAATGAGAATGATTCAAACCATCCTCTTTTCATATCATTAAACAATAGCAGCCTTCATAAAGTCTTAGATGACAATGTGAGAATGAGAGAAAATGACAATTATGTATGACTTACAGTGTATAAAAACAACTTGAATTATTACATCTTTCTGATGAGATGCAGAATTTCTACTTTAAGACATATCTGGCAGTATAAAAGAATAAATAAAATGTTAGATTTTAAAATAATATTTAAAGGATTAATTCATTTTGCTGAGAACCTAATATAAATATCATTTTAGGATGATAGCCTTTTTATTTGATTATGAATAAAACTGGTTTTTATTTCATCTTAATCTCCCTCAGAATTATGTTCAAGGATAGTCAAATATCACCAGGCATGTCCAGCTCATTTCTGTTCCCTACCTTGTTTAAATAATCAATTTTAGAAATATTTTAAAAGACAGCTTCAAGCCTGTGAACTTATTTTTAGTGATTGGTGATGCTAGAAATGTTGATATTTTTATTCAATGTTTCACCTCTTCATGCATCACTGAGGTTGTTTGAATTATATAAATCTTCATCATTGATAGTTGAAACACTTTGGAATCAATGAAGTGTTTCTACTATCTCTTTTCTATTCTCTTACTATTATTAATGGCTTTGTTCTCTAATGAGATAAAAATGGTGTGTGTTGGACCATGTTAAAGAACCTTTTTCACTGTCATGTGTTTTTACCTTAATGAGTAGATGATGAAATGATTCCAGTCTATCTGGATTTGAGTCCTGGCTCTCCCAGTTTCTCACTATGTGATATTGAACAAGCATTTCCACCTCTGTGTTCTTTGATCTAGAATAATAAGAAGTAGTGTTACTAGTCTCATAGAGATTGTTAGGTTTAAATGAATCATTATGTGTAGAGGTTGTAGAATGGTACCTGACACAGATCTCAATAATATACAATGACATTATATGTTTGCTTTTAAAATGATTTCAGAAAACCAATTATGTTTCTGTATTCAACAACATTTAAGAATGACTTAATATGTTAGTACATTAAATAATGTCTTAGTATGTTGCTCACTGGGTAGAACTGGAATGCAACACACATAGTCATTACAGTGCTAAGATGTATAAGATAATCTAATCAGGGGCACACACAACACAACAGTCACCAAATATTTTGATAAATGTTCTAATGGGTAAGGTATGAGGTGCTCATTGAGGCTAATTATCCTGAATTTGAGCATTAGGGAAGAGTTTCCTGGAGGAAATTGGGCAGATTGAAAACTACTCAGTATTTTTGTTCCAAATGATCCAGTGATAACATTTTTGAATAATTGTTAATATATTTCGTAAAATCCTTCATGACACTTTTTGGATGGTGAATATTTTTTGGACTCCTGGAAAAATGCAGTTTTTGACCTAATGCCATCAGATTGAATTTCCCCTACCCATAATTGTTGAAGTTATCAACCAACAACTGGGTTACTCTCCAATTTCTTGAAGATTTTTATTCTTAACTCATTCTTTCCATATTTGACTCATTTCTATTATGACTTCGTGATTTTATATTCATCTATTCTATACTGGCCTCTGTAGGCTTAGTCATTGCCAACACAAAGCCTAAATAATCTCAATCTCAAATTTTCTGGTTTGCAGCCACCACAATCTGCCTTTCTAGCTCACTTCCTCTAGGGCTTTGAACCAAACATTCTTTAACCCCACCAGGATTACAATCTATCTTTTTATCTTTTTGTTTTTCTTCTCTCTTCTCATATCCTTAGTTACCCCCTTGTCCAAATTAAATTCCACGATCAACCATTATAATCATTCCCTTTCAAACACTTCAACTTCTTTGCCCCTCTCTTTTTGTCATACCTATGTAGCAAAACCCCAACCCTAGTTAAATATCTCTCTCTATAAGTGGACATAAACCACATTCATACAGTTTTACTTAAAATTCATCACCATCAATTTTCTGTGGTCCTTTAATTTAGTTATCTATTGATGTGTAAAAAATTACCCAAATATCTAGCAGTATAAAGCAACAAACATTAATTATATTACAGGTTATCATGGTCAAAAATCGGAGAGAAGTTTAGTTGACTGTCTCTCACAAAGCTTCAATGTGTTGGCCAGGGCTGCAGTCTTCTGAGGCTTCAATGGGGATGATGTATTTCTAAGCTCATGATTGTTCACAGGCTTCCCTGGCTTTTGGTGAGAGACACTGGTGTCTTGCCATGTGCAGTCCTTCAAGAGCAGCTTATAACATGGAGCTTGTTATGAGATCTTTAAGTAAGAGTAAGAAGGAAGAGAAACAGAGTGAGAGAGGGGAACATAGGAAATGGGAGAGGAATAGAGAAGTTACGGTTCTTTTATAACCTAATTTTAGAAGTGACATCCCTCTTTTTTGCCATATTTTATTTATGAGAAGTGTCACTAGGTCCTGCCCACACTCAAGGGAAGGGGCTATAGAAACACATGAATACCAGGAGACAGGAATCATTGGCAGATACCTCAGAGGCTGTCTCTTACATTTTTTCTTCTCAAACTTCTCAAACCTCCCTTTTCATCCTCACTCTCATCTGATAATTTTTATTTCTGTTGTATGAAAAACAAAAGACCACCATGGGCTGCCACCACAATATCTGCCTACTTTTGTGTTGTGACAATATTTTCTTGCTTCTTCTTGTTCTCTGGATGTGTTGTCTTTGTACTCCTAACCTAAAGTCAACCTCCAACTTGTGCAACAGAGCATGCGCCCTTTTGCATACTTAAGGATTTGCTACAATAATTTTCCCCTCTTTTTTCTGCAGACTAAATTTTTTTGATTGGATTATTCACATCATCTTATAATTTCTTACATCTTCAAAAGTCTCTCTTGATTACACAAGACTTATAGCCACTTTCCCATTTCTGTACTTGTCTACTTACAAAATGTGTTTCAATTTCTTATTCTAATTCCTCTCTTCCTATATCCTCTACAATGATTATATTGCACCAGCACATTGAAACTGTGTTTATCTCTTTGGAGTTTTTCTTTCTTTTCAGTGGTATTCTTTGTAGCTGAAATTATGTTGTTATACTCCTTCATACAGAATAGATAAAGCAAATGGATATGGGAAGATTCAAAAATTTCAAAATAAATAACCAAGAGACCTAAGGTGTATAATCTTTCATCAGTGTGTATGGTTCCTGTAAAATAGCAAGTTCAGTTCCTAAATTGGAACATTTTCAGTTTACTGGTGACAGAATATTTGTTGGGTAGCAATCAACTTGCCTAGTAGTAAATGTATTCTTTGTGTTCCATGATGTAATGATCGCTTCCTCTTTGAAATTTTTTGTATCCTCTTACTTCTGAAATATATTTAAATTTTAAAGATGAAATAAGTTGTGAAAAATTATAACCCTTTGCATCCTGGAGTGACAAATATATTTATTCTTAAATAAAACTTTCTTATTCCTGGTGCTGCTGAATAATACATACATAAAACACCCACATCCCATTTCCCCACCCCACCATATTGTGTTTACCAGGGATTTTCCAGAAGTTATTTGAAGCTGAGAATTGGTCTGCTATGCTTTATTTTTATTTTTGAAAAGAATGAGTTTATTAGAAGAAATATCTCTCAGCTTTAGAACAATGCTATAAAATATCATTTCAATTAGTTTAATCATAGAATCTGTTTAAGCTTCATGACAAACACTAGTAAAGACATGGTTCTAAGAATAAAAGTGTTTAGGGCCTTATAACCTGGATATCAAAATCCAAGTAAAATCTGACCCCGAGGCTTAATACAAAACTTCCAGAAGGTATGCTATGTTTTAAAAATGTTCTGATGGTTTCAGTTCTCACAGGACCAAGGGATTCTTTTCTATGGGTCAGGCTGATGCTGTTCAGTCAATATGCATGACCTCCTTGAATCTATATGCCCCAAATGTCTGTATAAATCATCATTTAAATAGAGTTCCAAGGCAACAAAGGCAATTCCCATTACAGTCCTAGCTGTTAAATTTGGATACTAACAGTATAAGTTTAGATTTATTACCTCCTGTAAAATCACAGCATTCTTATTGCTTAACTTGCAATAACTCCTTTATTTCTTAACCCTACTCCTGAAAGAGTAAAATAGACCCTCCAAAGGGATGTTACTAACACGTACAATCATCCTCATTTTATGGCATTCCTCCATGCCAAATGATATTTCTCTAGACTTCTGAGTCCTCACTGCAGTGTTTTCAATCCTGACCCACATGCTATGGTTTGTATGACAGAACTGTTCAAGATTGCTGAGCTTTTGGTATTAAGAATTAAATCATTTTTAAAGGCCCAGGAGGATCTGCTCTCCACTGAGAGAAATACGCATTTGAGGGAAAATAAAAATGTACAACAACATGGTAAATAGATATAAAAAAATGAGCAGGACTGTCTGAAATCTACCACCATTGACAATGTCCCTTTAATTAACCCCTGGGGACTAGTAACATTTTTTTTTTTTCATCTTGAAGGCATAGTCTGTGGTTTCAGTGGAGTTCCCCAAAACACACGGAGGATTTGTTTACTGTACAATGACTCCAGATAAATGCACTTGTCTTGGTGCGTTTGTGATTATCAATTTACTCAGAAATGGCTTCTACCATCAACTGCCCTATTAAATCAACTGCCCTGCTACAAGGCAGGAAGTAATGAGTCATAGAGAATAAAGAAAAGACTACATCCTAAAGTGGTGTGCAGTGAAAAATCTAGGGAAAATGGCTGTTAATTTTGAGCAGGGCCTCCAAAGATATATTTGATTTGAGTATGTGACTAGAGGAAATGGGGAAGTGAGGGAGGACATTGCAGGCATAGAAAACTGCCCCCCAAAAGCACACAGGTGATACTAAGGTATAAAAAGGCATGCTTGGGGCTACAGATCCATGCGTACCAATTTATCCTACCAAAAACGTATGAAAATATTTTTAATTGAATTTAAAAATAAAAACTTCATTATTGTTTTTTAAAAAGGCATGCTTCTTTAAGGCATGAAATTTATTAGTCAGATTATGGGTGGAAGAAATGAAGTAGTACAAGACAATCTTGAAAAGATGGGCTGTATTCACATTTGATCAGGTCCCGAATTCTAGACTGAAAGTTTCAACTTTACTCTGTGAGCATCGGGCATTTGCAATTTCTTCAATTCCTTGACCCTGGCTTTTCCCAGCTTCCCAAGGCAGCATTAATTGATAGGCATAACTGTGATCTAGACTCAACCCTGCTCAGAGCAGGAGGTATACCAGCACTCTTGTTACCACGATTCGACAGGACTTGGAATCACATTGTGTTGCCAACTAGATCTATAATCTGGCATGATATATAGGTTCTGAGGCCCATGAAACCGCTCAGTTGTTGCAATTTCTATCTTGCCATGTGGGGCTGATCAAGCTGCAAAGAGAGTGGTGGAAAAAGTTTCACATAAATATCTTTTTTTTTTTTTTATACTTTAAGTTCTAGGGTACATGTGAACAACGTGCAGGTTTGTTACATATGTATACATGTGCCATGTTGGTGTGCTGCACCCATTAACTCGTCATTTACATTAGGTATATCTCCTAATGCTATCCCTCGACATCCCATGACAGGCCCTGGTGTGCGATGTTCCCCTTCCTGTGTCCAAGTGTTCTCATTGATCAATTCCCACCTATGAGTGAGAACACATGGTATTTGGTTTTCTGTTCTTGCAATAGTTTGCTGAGAATGATGGTTTCCAGCTGCATCCATGTTCCTACAAAGGACATGAGCTCATCCTTTTTTATGGCTGCATAGTATTCCATTGTGTATATGTGCCACATTTTCTTAATCCAGTCTGTCATTGATGGACATTTGGGTTGGTTCCAAGTGTTTGCTGTTGTGGAGTGCCACAATAAACATACATGTGCATGTGTCTTTATAGCAGCATGATTTATAATCCTTTGGGTATATACCCAGTAATAGATGGTGGGGTCAAATGGTATTTCTAGTTCCAGATCCTTGAGGAATTGCCACACTGTCTTCCACAATGGTTGAACTAGTTTACAGTCCCACCAGCAGTGTAAAAGTGTTCCTATTTCTCCACATCCTCTCCAGCACCTGTTGTTTCCTGACTTTTTAATGATTGCCATTCTTACTGGTGTGAGATGGTATCTCATTGTGGTTTTGATTTGCATTTCTCTGGTGACCAGTGATGATGAGCATTTTTTCATGTGTCTGTTGGCTGCATAAATGTCTTCTTTTGAGAAGTGTGTGTTCATATCCTTTGCCCACTTTTTGATGGGGTTGTTTTTTTCTTACAAATTTGTTTGAGTTCTTTGTAGATTCTGGATATTAGCCCTTAGTCAGATGAGTAAATTGCAAAAATTTTCTCCCATTCTGTAGGTTTCCTGTCTTTATGTCCATATGTACAGAAGGTTTAGCTTCATGTGTATGTGAGAACATGTGGTATTTGGTTTTCTGTTCCTGCATTAGGTCACTTAGGATAATGACCTCTAGCTCTATCCATGTTGCTGCTGTAAGAGATATGATTTCATTCTTTTTAAAAATTTGTTCATTAGAGTGATTTAATCATCTACCATGTAAACATGTATCAAAACACTGGATAGTACTCCAGAAATATGTAATACATATAATTATTATTTGTCAGTTGAAAATTAAAAGACTATTGAAAAATAAAAAATAAAATAAAAATGTAATTTTTGAAGTATAATAAACATTCAGAAAAATTCATATCATATGTTAATTTTTTACAATTTTAACACATCTGGGTAACCAGCACCAAGACTCAATACATCACTAGTCTCTGAAACTTCTCTTGTGCATCCTTCCATTCACCATTCCCCAAATGCTAATAGCATTGATTAGTTTGCTTGCTTTTGTCTTCTACATATCTAGAATCATACAGTGTGGAGTCGTTTGTGTCTAATTTCTTTCACTCAATGTTATGTTAATGAGATTCATTCAGATGGTTGCAGTAAACTCCTTTTTAAACTTTTATTTTAAATTCTGGGGTACATGTGCAGGTTTGTGACATAAGTAAACTTGTGTCATGGATGTTTATTGTACACATTATTTCATCATCCAGATATTAAGCCTAGTAACCATTAGTTACTTTTCCTAATCCTCTCCCTCCTCCTACCCTCCACCCTCCAATAGGCTCTAGTGTGTGTTGTTTCCCTCTTCGTGTCCATGTATTCTCATCATTTAGCTCCCAATTAATGTGTAGTATTTGTTTTTCTGTTCCTGCATTAGTTTGCTAAGGATAATTGCCTCCAGTTTCATCCACGTTCCTGCAAAAGACATGATTGCATTCTTTTTTTATGGCTGTATAGTATTCCATGGTGTATATGTACCACATTTTCTGTATCCAGCCTATCATTTGGGTTGACTCCATGTGTTTGCTGTTGCAAATAGTGCTACAATTAACATGTGTGCGTGTGTCTTTTTAATAGAATGGTTTATATTCCTTTGGGTATATACCCAGTAATGGATTGTTGACTTCAATAGTATTTCTGTCTTTTGATCTTTGAGGAATCGCCACACTGTCTTTCACAATGGTTGAACTAATTGATGCTCTCACCAACAGTATATGTTTCTTTATCTCCACAACCTTGCCAGCATCTGTCATTTTTTGAATTTTAATAATAGCCATTCTGAATGGTGCGAGATGATATCTCATTGTTGTTTTGATTTGCACTTCTCTAATGATTAGTGATGAGCTTTATTTTCATATGATTGTCAACTGCATGTATGTCTTCTTTTGAAAAGTATCTGTTCATGTCCTTTGGCCACTTTTTAATGTTTTTTTGTTTTTTTTTCTTATAAATTTGTTTAATTTTATTACACCCCTGCCAGATGCATAGTTTGCAAAAATTTTCTCCCATCTGTAGGTTGTCTGTTTACTCTGTTGATAGTTTCTTTTGCTGTGCAGAAGTTCTTTAGTTTAATTAGATCCCATTTGTCAATTTTTCCTTTTCTGCAATTGCTCATGGCATCTTTGTCATAAAATCTTTGCCTGTGTCTATGTCCTGAATGGTATTGCCTAGGTTGTCTTCCAGGGTTTTTAGAGTTTTGGGTTTTAAATTTAAGTCTTTAACACATCTTGAGTTGATTTTTGTATATGGTGTAAGGAAGGGGGTCCAGTTTCAATCTTCTGTATATGGCTAGTCAGTTATCCCAGCACCATTTATTAAATAGAGAATCCTTTCCCCGTTGCTTGTTTTTGTCAGGTTTGTTGAAGATCAGATAGCTGTAGGTGTGTGGTCTTATTTCTGGGTTCTGTATTCTGTTCCATTGGTCTATATGTCTGTTTTTGTACCACTTTTCTTATATCCTTAAACCCTTCTGAATGCTTGTAAGTCCCTTTTGGGGAGAGGTAGGCCATTATATCCTGAACTTCTGGTAACAGGCCAGTGTTCTGCCATAGAAGGAATTGGTAGAACTCTTACTGCATTTTCTCCCACATAATTCTTCTCTTTTGGTCAGATTATACTCCCTGCTACTACAGCCTCTTAAAAAAATCCAACTAAGCCTTGCTTAAGATTGCCATATACTGGAATTTTGCCTGGGACTTCGCTGATACCCAGCCTATGGGCAATTATTATAACTGCTTCTCCCAGTTCCAGATTTTGCTCTCTCTTTGCCAACCTATGATTATGTGTCCCAGCATGCATCATGCTAAAAGAGGATAGGTAAATCTGATCTGCATATGCGCTTATAACATGGTATGTATAAATCATTTTAAATAAAAAATTTTAAGGTCCCTGTTGAGAAATTCTAGGCACGCAAGTGGCAAAGATACACATAATAAGCAAAATAAATATATTTACAAATCTGAGAAAAGAGAATAGTTCTGGGAAAGAAGTAGCACCTCAAAATTCTCAACTACAAGTAATATATAGTCTACTAAGATTTACCTAGCCCATTAAGAAATCATTTTTTATGTTATAGGCAAATGTGAAGAATTATGGGTAAGATAGCTTTTACATCAAAGGTAATTTACCTTGCTTGGCAGGTTTTCTGAAATACATGAGTCTACTGTTTGTGTCTCTCTGAAAAATTTTTTTCTAACTCTTTTATAGTAAATTCATGTAATACAATCATGGGCTTTAAAAATCAAATTTGAATGTTTCAATTCATGCAATGATTATTCTTCAAAATCTTATGGAGCAATTTCTGTGCAAATGATTGATCAGTTCAAGTAAAAATTTCATATAAAAAAATTACCTTTATGTGAACCTCATTCATAAGATGTTAAAGATGCCTACAGATTCTTTACCACTTTATGGGCATTCTCCAAATTATTAGATAATCATCTGTCTTTAATATTCCTCTAAATTGAGATAATTGCATCTCATGGGGTCTTTTGAGTAAATAAGGAAAACACATACAAAGTTTGCATAACTTTATTAGAAATAGGTTAAGCTCAAGCTGAAAAACAGTTTATGCTTTGTTATATGGCCTTTATTACTACCCCCAATAAATAAGCTATTACAATCCCATATCACTAGAAGAGTGTCAACTACATCTGATTCCAAGTCACTGAGTCTCCTTATTAATTATCTTGCAGTATAACACAGGAAGAATAATGCATTTTTGTCTAGACAAATTTAGAACATATGTTTCGGCTGTCCAAGTACATTCCAATGTACAGTGCACCACTGTCGTTTTTAGGCATTTACTTTCTCACTAGCACAACAGCTATACATTACAGTAAGTATAGATAATAACTGTGTGAATACAGCCTTATGATGATGGTCTACCAAATAGTGGACTCATAAAACTTGGGGTGCATGAGAATTATAGTAGTTCCCAACTCATGAGTCTTGAGTGAATAACAATTTATTAAAAAGTAATAAAATAAATACATTAAAATGCTATGTAAAGGATTTTTAAGACATTAAACCGTGTTATATATCAGTGTCTCCAAAAGCCTTTTTATAATTTAAAGATGATACACATTTGTTTGTGATGCAATCCTCTGTCTTTTTTTAAACTGCAATTTTGGATAGCATTTTGCTAATTATGCTTTTAATGTGATTGCTATAGTCATGCAGCCAACAAAATTTAGAACCTATAGAGGATTTCTTGGCCTAATTTATTTATACAGGACATCCTAATTGGATAAATTTAATATTTATTTTGATCACTAATCTAGTGCAATATTGTTATGAAGGCATTTCATTTTTTAACAAAATGAATAATATTTGCTTCAGTGCTTAACTTTTTTTTTTTTTTTTGAGACGGAGTCTCATTCTGTCGCCCAGGCTGAAGTGCAGTGGCGCCATCTTGGCTCACTGCAACCTCTGTCTCCTGGGTTCAAGCAATTCTCTTGCCTCAGCCTTCCGAGTATCTGGGATTACAGGCGTGTGCCACCACACCTGGCTAATTTTTGTATTTTTATTAGAGATGAGGTTTTGCCATGTTGGCCAGGCAGGTCTCAAACTCCTGGCTTCAGTTGATCTGCCCACTTTGGCCAACCTTTTTAAAATCTCTCTGAAAATAACAATGCATGTAATAAAAATTTTTAAGCAGTACTATGAAAAATGTGTCCATCTCTCTCTCAAGACTTTCATCTACTCCCCAGGAGTACCTTGTGTACCTTTCCAGAATTTTTCCAGGCATGTATACAAGCATATAGATACATCTGATTTTATACATGTGAGATAATACATATAAACTGTTTTGTCATTTGCTTTATCTCTTGGAGAGTTTTCTAGATTAGAATAACAAATATACCTTATTCTTTTTAATAGCTGTATATAGTCTTCCTTTCTATGGATGTTCATATTTTATTAAACCTAGTTTTGAAAAACATTAAGGTTGTTTACAGGTCCTTTTTCCCCCCTAATATAAATAATGCTGGGAAAATAATCTTGTACACATATATCTGAGTTATGCACAAATATATTTTCAGGGTAAACACCTTGAAGTACAGTTAGTGAGTCAAAGGGTATGCAGTTTACATTTTGATAAATTCCTTTTCATAGAGATAGTACCAATGCGTGTTCCCACCAATAATATACAGGAATGAATATTTCTTCATATCATAGATGATACTGTATAATCTCAATCTTTTTCATTTTTTCAACAAAATATCTATAACTACGATTCTTTTCCTCCTTAATTTTCTTTCATAGCACTTATTACCTTCTGACATTATTTATCCACTTTTTAATTTTTGTTGTTTCTTCTCATTGAGAAATAAGCTGCATGGAAAGGAATTTTGTCTAATTTGTTCACTGCTTTCTCCCTAATATTTAAAAGTGTTCCTAGTTCACATTTTGTGTTCAACATATGTTAATTCAGTGGATAAATAAGTGAATGAACTCTTTTTCAAATTTACGCCCTACATAAGATGACATTTTGCTGAAATATATCAAATTTTTCTCTTGTGACTCAGATTTGTGCCTTCTTAGAAGGCAATTATTGACTCTTAAATTGCTTTTAACAACTACATAATTTTTATTCTAGTACTTTCACATTATTTCACAATAACAGTATTACTTTTAATCTTTAAAAAAATTTAAGTAAGAAATGAGGTAGCGATTCAGCTTTATTTTTCCTCAGAATTCTATATAGCAATTTAAAACATCTATTTTGTTCTTACTGATTAAGTTGTTACCTTTACAGTATACCAAATTTTATATGTCTTGGGTCTATTTTAGGGCTTTCTACTTTGTCACACTGATCTGCCAATTCTGATGTCATGTCACCTTATTCTACTTTAACACAATAATATATTTTATTAGGACTATTTCCTTCTAACTGCTATTATTTCTTTAGGGATTTTCTGGCCAATTTGATGATTTCTTTCAGACTGAGTTTCAAATTGCTTGTCATGTTTTGTCAAAATGATAGTTTGAGTGGCATTACAATTTATCAAATAATTTAAGGAAAATTCCAATATTATAGGCAATATTGAGTTTTTCTGTTCAAGAAAGCTTTCCATTTATTCAAAACTGTAAGAAAAAATATTTTACATTTTTGTGTATTTTTAAATTTCATTACTATTGCTTTTGTTTATGAAATTTTTTGTCAATATATTTTCTAGTATTTTTTTCTACAGTCATCCTACTAAACTCTTCCAGTTTATTAGCTGATTCTTTTAGATCTTCCCATATATAAAACTCTATAATCTAAAAATGGTGATGATTTTTACTCCTCTTGCACCTCTTCTATTTTTCTTTTAAAAAATTTACTATAGTGTGTAGAAGTACTTTAAAAAACTGAAACCAGAAATTATGTGAAAATGAAATTAAGAGTTTTTATCTGGGCTTTAAGGCAGACTCTATCTTATCAATATGTATGAAAAGTTATAGTTGAATATCATATCCTTATTCTACTTCCATTGAAATCTATGCAAATATTTTCTAAATGAGACATTAAATTTTTGAATTGTGAGTATTGTGGAAAATATAAAGAAATGATCCTGACAAAAGCAAGCAATGGGGAAAAGACTGCCTATTCAATAAATGGTGCTGGGAGACCTGGTAGCCATATGCGGAAGACTGAAACTGGATCCCTTCCTTACACCTTATACAAAAATTAACTGAAGATAGATTCAAGACTTAAATAGAAAACCTCAAATTAGGTAAACCCTAGAAGAAAATCTAGGCAATACCATTCAGGACATAGGCACAGGCAAAGATTTTATGATGAAATCACCAAAAGCAATGGCAACAAAAAGAAAAATTGACAAATGGGATCTAATTACACTAAAGAGCTTCTGCACAGTAAACAAAACAATCATCAGAGCAAACAGACAATCTACAGAATGGGAGAAAAAATTTGCAATCTATTCATCTGATAAAGGTCTAATATCCAGAATCTGCAAGGAACTTAAACAAATTTATAAGGAAAAAACAAATGACCCTATTAAAAGGTGGGCAAAGGATACGAACAGATGCTTTTCAAAAAAGACAAACATGCAGCCAAAAAACATATAAAAAAAAAAAACCCTCAACATCACTGATCCTTAGGGAAATGCAAATCAAAACCACAATGAAATAACATCTCATGCCAGTCAGAATGGTGATTATTAAAAAGTCAAGAAGCAACCGATGCTGGCAAGGTTGCAGAAAAATAGAAATGTTTTTACACTGTTGATGGGAATGTAAATTAGTTCAACAATTGTGGAAGACAGTGTGGTGATTTACAACTGGAAATACCATTTGACCCAGCAACTGCACTTCTGGGTTTTTACCCAAAGGAATACAAATCATTCTATTATAAAGATACATGCAAGCATAGGTTCACTGCAGCACTATTCATAATAGCAAAGACATGGAATGAACCCAAATGCCCATCAATAACAGACTGGATAAAGAAAATGTGGTATATATACACCATGGAATATTATGCAGCCATAAAAAGAAATGAGATAATGCCTTCTGCAGGGACATGGATGAAGTTGGAAGCCATTATCTTCAGTAAATTAATGCGGGAACAGAAAGCTAAACACTGCATGTTCTCAATTATAAGTGGGAGCTGAACAATGAGAACACATGGGCACAGGGAGGGGGAAAACACTTACTGGGGCCTGCTATGGGAGGGTGAGAGAAGGGAAAGAGCATTTGGGAAAAGAGCTAGCGCATTCTGGGCTTAATACCTAGGTGATGGGTTGTTAGATGCAGCAAACCACCGAGGCACATGTTTACCTATGTAACAAACCTGCACATCCTGCACATGTACCCTGAAACTTAAAACAAACAAGAAAACAATAAAATAATTTAAAAAAACTTTTACAAGTGTGTGGTTGGCATAAGAACAGATGCATAGACCAATAGAATAGAACAGAAAATCTACAAATAAACCCAAGTATATATGGTCAACTAATTTTCAACATGGGCACCAAGAAAACACCATGGGAAAAGATAGTCTGTTCAATAAATGGTGTCGGAAAACCTGAACATTTACATGCAAAGGAATGAAATTAGACCCTTAATTGACTCAAAATGGATTAAAGATCTAAATGTAAACCCAGAAACTATAAAACTTCTGGAAGAAAATGTAGAGGAAAAGCTCCCTGACATGGATCCTGGCAAAATTTTTTGGATTTAACATCACAAGCACAGGCAACAAAAGCAAAAATGAGTAAGTGGATCTACATCAAATTCCAAGGCTTTTGCACAATAAAGGAAATAATCAATAAAATAAAAAAGCAGTCTACAAGTTGGGAGAAAATATTTGTGCACCATATATCTGATAAGGCTTTACTATCCAAAATAAATAAGGAACTCACACAATACAATAGCAAAAAATCCAAAAGTCCAATTAAAAACTGGGCAAAAAATATGAATAGATATTTTTCCAAAGAAGACATACAAAGGCCAGTAGTTACATGAAAAACTGCTCAATATTAATAATTATCATGGAAGTGCAAATAAAAGCCACAATAAGTTATCATCTCACACCTGTTACGAAAGATTTTATCAAAAAGACAAGAAATAACAAGTGTTGGTGTGGGTGTGGAGAAAAGGAACCCTTATAACACTGTTGGTAGAAATGTAGATCAGTGCAACCACTGTGGAAAATAGTATGGAGGTTCTTAAAGACATTAATAATAGACTACCATATGATCCAGGAACCTTCTTCTGGGTATATACCCAAAGAAATAAAATCAACACCGAGTAAAGATATGTGCATTTCCGTGCTCACTGAAGTATTATTCACAATAGCCAAGATATTTAAACAACTAAAGTACTTATGGACAAAGGAATGAATACACAAATTGTGGAACATATGCACAGTAGAATATTATTCGTCTTAAAGATGAAGGAGATCCTGCCACTTGTGACAACATAGATAGCCCTAGAGGACAGTATGCTAAGTTAAATAAACCAGACGCAGAAAGAAAAATACTACACTATCTCACCTGTATGTAGAATCTTAAATTTAAAAGAATAGGGAATACATAGAAATAGAGAGTAAACAGGTAGATACCAGGAATGGGGGGAAGAACAGGGAAATTAGAGGATATAGGTTAAAGGGTACAAAGTTGCAGTTATGTAGGATGAATATGTCTAGAGATCTAATTTGCAACATGAGGACTATAGTTAAAAAATTATATTGTCTACTGGTAATTTGTCAAGAGAGTAGATTTTAGGCTCTCTTACCACAAAAAAAAGAAAGAAGGAAGGAAACTATGTGAGATGATGAGTATATTAATTTGCTTGACTGTAGTAATTACTATGTAAATGTATATCAAGATATCAATATATCATGTTGTACACCTTAAATATAAACAATAATAATTAATTAATTATTAATAAAAAGGCATAAAGTACATTCTTTAATTTCCAAAAAAAGAAATATTTGGAATTCTTATAAAATACTATCTTAAATCATCTCTGATAGAGACGGAACTCCTAGTAGACACATCCCACTTTTACTAGCCATGTAATAAAAGTCTTTAAAAAATTCTAAAAGCAAAGAACTATAATTATAAAAGAAAAAAAAAGCTTTAATATACAATTTTCTAAAAACTCAGTGCTAGTTTCTCTATGTGTTTCACTAGTATCTTCCACGTAGAGATTTTTAGTATAAAGTTTAATCAATAGTTAACTACAAACCAGATGCAAACTCCATAAACTGGATTCAGAATTTGAAAAAAAACCTCTCACATTGTAAAGGTTTATTCTGTAATCCTTTATTTTTACCAAAAATATTGTCTTTATGAAAGTACAAAGGTAAATAAATTTTTTAGATGTAGTATTTAGTTATAACAGTCTGTCTTGAATATTAAGTTCATTTTCAGTAGATCCAAGCTGGTAATTTAATTGCTCTGCATTTGAATTTTGTCATTTTCACGGCTAGAATATTAAATTTCTTTTTCTTTTTCTTTCTTTCTTGTTTTTGAGACGGAGTCTGGCTCTGTCGCTCAGGCTAGGGTGCAGTAGCATGATCTTGGCTCACTGCATCCTCCACCTCCCGAGTTCAAGCGATTCTCGTGCCTCAGCCTCCTGAGTAGGCACCACCATGCCAGCTAATTTTTTATTTTTAGTAGAGATGGTGTTTCCCCTTGTTGGCCAAGTTGGTCTTGAACTCCTGACCTCACGTGATCCGCCTGCCTTGGCCTCCCAAACTGCTGGGATTACAGGTGTGAGCCACCACACCCGGCCTAGAATATTAAATCCAAGTGATGCTTGAATAAAATTTAATTGAGAGTTATGGTATTTGTTAAAAAGTACAAATTAATGTTATTCAAATTAAAGTTTTTCTGTTTCATCAATGTAAGTTTAAGTACAAATTAATGTTATCCAAATTAAAGGTTTTCTGTTTCATCAATGTAATTTTAAAGGGATAACTGCATGCTCAGAAGTTAAAATTGCTGGACCCTGAGACCCTTTTACCAACTTAGACTAGAAATGCTGCAATGCACATTTTACATGCTATTTTAATGCTTAATGTATAAAAAGAGAGATATAAAATGCAAATATATGAGACTATATACTAGATATACTCAAAAGAGTTTCTATTTATTGATCTAATAGCAATTACTTAGGAAATTGTTTACTTAAATACAATATTTACCTGACTTATCTGGTTGCATATCTTATTTGTCATCAATGAGAGCTCAAGTTGTCATATTGTAGATATATACTGTGTGCATGAGTGTGTAGCATTTTTTAAAAAGAGATACCAAATATCTTCAAATTCGGAGTCAGACAGAAGTGATTTTTAATACATAAAATCGGCGTGACTTTAGGAAAATTACTCAGCTTCTTGAAGCCTCAGTTTATCAGACATAAACTGGTTAACAGAGCCAAAATTCCTCTTCTGGTGTTGTTATCAAAATTAAGAGGGATAATATTATTGCAAAATTGTGAGCATTGAACTCAAAATCTTGTTTTTAGTAATAGTAGTAACAATTGTAATTTTTAATTTGAACAATTGCTTGTCAATTGCAATGCAGAAAGAAGTAGGAATATTTGCATATGAAGTCCAGTTCTCTGCTGTGAATTCTCATCCTTATGGAGATCCTCATGGATCTCTTTTTTTTTTTTTGTCTCTTACACAGACACACACACACCTTCTACAAATGTAAAACAAGTGGTTAGCAGTAGAATGGGGTTTCCTTAATAGTAAAAATAACTTTCTATTGTAGATAGTAATTGTATTTCTCCTTTGTATCGACAACAGCAAGAAGAAAAGCTATTATCAAATTCAGTATTCTGACATAGTTAAAGAACTTCTTCGTTTTATCTACAAAGTTCCAGCCTAGACTGCATTTCATGTGCCTCATGCTGTCTGATCCCTCTAATGCTAGCCTCACAGAAATTTCAGGTCCATGTGTAGAAACTGAAAAGAGCATGGCTCATCAGCTAATGAGGGTCACACACACACACACACACACACACACACACACAAAAAAAAAAAAAACAACAAGAAAGGAAACAAAACAAAATTGAAAAAGAGGAAGGACTTAAAGGTGAATGGAATGAAAGTGCAGAAACAAAAGGGTAGAAACTACATTAGATACAAAGGAAAAGAGTGATCGTGACTAAAACGTTTCAAAAAAGAAAAAAGGAAAAAGAAAGAAGAAAGAAAAGAAAAAAGAACAAAAGGGTAAAAGTGTAACAGAAAGTAAGCCATTAAACCAAGGAAGCAAATACCATAAGGAAGCAAAGGAACAGATTCCTGGCAAGAGGACATTAATAACTATTATAGGCCCTCACCTCATTGGTCAAGTTATGAGTTCTGGACTATTTTTTTTTTTTGACAATTTTTATTCTATAAACTATACTTTGATTTCATTTTTTTTTTTTTTTTCAAATCTCAGTGGAAGCCAGATCCATTCAGCAATGGCCACAGAGATGGTGAAATGCAATTAAACATTATTAAACGAACTGTGGGAATTATAGATTCTTAGGATTAGAGTGGATTGAAGAAGAAAGGTATTTTGTCATGGTCAAATGCCTTCCGTTTAGAGCATTTCTTCTCTTCTCATGCAAATTAAGATTACTTTGCTTAGGATATAGACTTCTAAATGGATTTTAACTAAAATCAATGTGTAGTGCAAACAGGGTTTATTAAAATGATGTTTCATGCTAGAATTCAAAGGGCTTAGGGTTGAACCAGTTAACCACAGCAAACAGAATTTCAGATAACTTAAATTTTCCATGGCAAGGAACACTACATTATGTTCATGCTGCCTTCTGAGCATTAACTTTGGGATATAGGTTGCATGTGTTTCATAGCTGAAGTTCACTTGATTTTTCTATTAAGAAACAGGATTCTGTACTCCCAACTCATTGTTCTATGACATACACCTCCTTGGCCTAAAACCAAACATAATTCAGACCCAGTTTTGAAAGAAGGAGATAAAGTTGTCAAAAGTGCTGTGTCTGCCTGAGCACACACTCAGTGCCCTCCACACAAAGGGCACCAACCACTGTCTGCCACAATGGCCCAGTGGCCTGGCTGGCACAGACAGTGGCAGAGCAAAGGGCAAGAGATCCCTAAGAGATCACCATGGCGATAGGACATCCTAGACATTTCAGGGTGAAGGCACAATCCACATTGTGAGGTCCAACTGCTGCCATGTAGACAGGTGCTTTTTCATGTACAGAAAGGTCATTGAAGACAAGTGTTTTATATCTGTGGTCAACAGATGAGATGACCATGAAATGAACATCAGTGTACTAGGTGGAGCAGCTTATCCAGTCTTCTGCACTAAAACCTGTGAAACAATATCATCTTGCCGTATTTACTAACAAATACAAGTGCCTCTAAACTTAGACAGTTTCCAAGTCACGGAACTGATGAGCACCTCGCTCCTCAAGAGAGCTCTGGATGATGGGTCGGGAGAACTAAGTCACACAATACATCAAAACAGCATTAACAAGTAAACAGGTTTTCAAAGCTCTCTACATGCAAACTTACACAATTATCCCTTTAAGTTTTATCTTCATATATATGTACATAATCTACTTGTTTCTGAGTATAAATAAAACTGAATGTTCATTTTTTTTGTCTATCAAATTCTTTTTTTTAATTAAAAAAATGGAGCGTATAGGCAATGTTTCACTTAACATCTATCCTATAAACATGTGTCACCAAAGAACTGACAACTTAATGTGTTTTGGAACCAAAACCTCACCTTATTACTTCCTGAAAATTTTAGCTTTTAGATTCAAACTGGAACCTTAGAACAGCTTCTTGCCTTTGCTTTGATGGAATTTAATAATTCTACTGGGTGCAATAACTTCATAATAACAGCTCATGCTCTAACTCATTAGAAGTAACATCTTTTAGTAAAATAATGTAAGGAATAACTAATACTTTAATAATGAAAATTTTCTAAAGTTTAACAGATATAATTAACAATATAATAGTATTTGATTTTTTGTCTATTCATGTAAAATAAAACTTTATTTTCTTTTTCTTACCCCTAGGTACTTTATAATTATTTTTTTTTTCTAATAGAGTTGTAATGAATATGTGACATTTCAGATTTGCCCAATAAAATGTTCTTAAATGTAAATACTTATAGTCAAAAGATACTTTGCATTATCCATTGTATATATTTGATGTTTCTTTTGTATAATGATTTTAAAAGCTTACCTATTCTTTCTGTTATGTAGTAGAAAGACAATTATGTTTTTCTTCATTAACCAATATGAGTTCCAAACAAATGTTAAATAAAGGAAAAATGACAAAAATTAGAAATAAGGCATAATAATTTGATGTGTCTTTTTGGACGAATCACATTTTCCTAACACAATTTTTAATCAGAACATTTGTTTCAAATGGCCAGGTTCTTCTGTGGGACTAATCAGCCAAAAGAAATTAAAGAATAAGAAATTAAAGAATAAACATTTAATAACTGCAATAAAATGATCTGTAAAGTTTAGTTCTTGTCCCTGTTTCTGTGTTTGCCCAGCTGGTGTATGGAACAAGTACTGCTTTAGTGACAGGTTTCAACTGTCAGCTGCCTGAAGTACCATCTCCCAAATACACTGTCTGTAGAGACAAGTAATTCCCTAACTGCAATTAGAACAAAACTGAATTGTTCAATTTCATGAAGAATTTTCAAAGTATTAAAATATTTTTCTATACAGTTCGCATAAAAATTACACAGACATTTTTAGGATTGATGAATATGCAAATTTTAGTTCCTCAGAGAGGAATTTCCTAAAAGCCACCCAAAGTTATTACTGAAGATAGAAAAAGGAAAGATGCAGGGAAGAATAAAAACTATTTGCTTCTTTCTTGTCTTGGGTGTCACCTCTATGCTTCAGAACCTTCTTACAGGGTTGTATGACTTAAAGCACTCTTGGAAATTCAGTCTAATTCCAACCATCCATATTCTCAAAAGTTACTGATAAAATAGCATCACATTTAATACTTACTATGTGCTAGGCCCTGAACTGTTCTATATACATTTTCTAATTTAATCTTAATAAAAGTCCAATACTTGACACCATTTTGTAAATCAGAAAACTGGCACAGAGAGGTGCGTATTTTGCACAAGGTCATCAGCTAGCATATGACAGAACAGAAACTTAAACCTGGATGTGTCTAACTCCACTAATACATAGTTGCATTAAATTCACTATGCAACTGATAGTTACGTCAAACCTAACCAGGCCGGGTGCGGTGGCTCAAGCCTGTAATCCCAGCACTTTGGGAGGCCGAGGCGGGTGGATCACGAGGTCAGGAGATCGAGACTATCCTGGCTAACACGGTGAAACCCCGTCTCTACTAAAAATACAAAAAACTAGCCGGGCGTGGTGGCGGGCGCCTGTAGTCTCAGCTACTCGGGAGGCTGAGGCGGGAGAATGGCGTGAACCCGGGAGGCGGAGCTTGCAGTGAGCCGAGATCACGCCACTGCACTCCAGCCTGGGAGACACAGCGAGACTCCGTCTCAAAAAAAAAAAAAAACAAAAAACCTAACCTTTGGAAAATGTTTCTCTTTTATTGTGTCCCAGCAGCATGACTGGTATTATTGCTCACCTAATGGCTCTATATTCTTTTTAAAAGTTTAATTGTTGATAATCATGGAAAATATCATTTCCAAATATCTAAACTACTAGTTTAGTATTGCACATATTTATTTTTATAAATCATTTAAAATATAGTGTGCCACATACTGGAACCCCAAATCGTCACCCAATAACCTGAGAGCAGAGTTAGCTACCTTTTGTTTTTCTATACAATTACAGGTTTTTTTCCCCTCTGAACTTTAGCCTACTTGTAATTATATTATTTTATGCTGTCAAAAGCCTCCATGTTTCCTTTTCTAATGTGCCAAGGTCACTTTCTCAATTATTTTCCATTCTCAGTGGGTCATGATTTAGCAAGCACTACTTGTATCATATGCAACTAAAGTAATAGAAGGCCTAAATCCCCATATGATTTAATTATATAAAAATTTGGCTAGCTATTATGCTAAATTTGCCCTTTGACCTGAAGAAAATATTTCTAAGATATTTTGTTCACTGAGAATGATAAATGTGATGCATCAAAAGTTTCTTAACTAATTGAAAAAGACTTTAATGATCTTGTCTATTTGACTGCTACCTACTGGGACACATTTTACTAATGATGTGAAAGAAACTTTGGAACCTCATCAGCAAGGTGGAATATTTTTAAGCAAGAGAAATAAGATTAAAGAATAGTATTATTGAAATGAACTTCAGAAAAGGAAGAACAACAAAAACATGATCAAAGATTTAAGCAAATACATATATTTAAAACAAAGAGAAAAAATTCATTTAATTAGGCAATGTTTTTGGGGACATAAAATATCTAGTCTGAAGCTAAAGGAAGATAGACTATTGTATTACTCTGTTTTTATCTAAGCATTAAAGCATACATAGTATGAATAGATAATAGATGTACTTCTGCTTGGTGGTTTGGAAGATGGAAGATTTTGATGTAATGAGGTATAATGTTGTAAGTTTGTAAACCATATCATTTCAGTCATTTCCACAAATCCCACTCTTAGCAAGGACTCATGCTATCATTTCTATTTGGGGCTCAGTGAGATGTGGAAGACCTAGGTTTTATAAGATGCATAGTTAGTTCAAAAGGCTGCACTATGATATTAATGATATCAGTGGCTATTTATCTTCCAATAGAGAACTCTGATCCATGAGAAAAATGCACTCCTGACCTTGGCTAGCTGTCTTACAGTGTCTGGTCATAATTACAACTGATCCTTTGAGTTAAAGTAGTGACTCAATGAACTCATTAGGAAACTAGTAAAACCACTCCAAAAGCAAAGCCTGCCAGCAGTTTTTATTAGCATTATGAAATGTAGTAAAACCATATGTTGATTTAATTTTATTTGCAAAGTGTAGCAGAGATGAAGAGAAAACACCCCAAACTTTCCAATAATATTAGTAGCATAATAGTCAAATACAGAATATTTGTGTACATAAAATAAAGAAGCCACAAATAACTAAAATTAACAGATAATCTCCAAAATTTTATGATCCAATCTTCTTTCAGTGAGTCCGTACAAAGGAGGTAACTGCTATGGTAGAGAGGAAGGGCACTCTCCAAGTCAAGTGAGGGAAGGCACCGAGAAAAACACTCCTAGAGACAGAATATACCTCGTAGAATGGGCATTGGATCTTGTTCTTTTGTTAGATGGCTGACTGCACATGGACTCTCTTGGTGCCATGCTGAGAGTGTAGCCAAATGAGGAGTCTTTTTGAAGACTTTGAATGTGATTTTGGAGGCATGAATGAGTGTAAAAATAAGAAATGAAGAGGACTGATGAAGCACTTGAGATGGCAAGGAGAAGGGGGAAGTTTTGCATCACACAGCCAAGCCAAGTAAGAAGAGCTTCAGGCAAATCATCCATAGAAATTACAAGTGCATTCAGGAAAGGGAGACTTTAATCTTACTTTTAGTTGGGATATCAGTTTGCAAAAGGAGATTGCTGATATACTCTGTACTTTTTTAGCAGGGGTAAAGATAATGCAGAATGTTTTCATGGTAGAGAGAACAAGTTTTGCAGATTGAATCTTTTCAGAAATAGTCTCTAAGATACAGATTAGAATGCAGTCCTTTATTAGGGGGTCTTCTTGGGAGTAATACCTATGGAAGAGAAAGGAAGGAAGCAGTATTGGATAGAGGTAGAGGATGGCCAGTGCTGCAAACCCAACAAAAGCCTCAACTCAAGCTGGAAAATCTCATCAGATTTGTCCTGAATTGCACTGAAGAGACTGAGTCTTTATACCTTTGCACTGATTAGTCACTGGGCAGAATGGTCCTGGAAATAGATGAGACATTGAGCAAGACAATTTTTTATTGGATGAGTTAATCCCTAAAGACAGCTGACAACTGAGGGCTGCCTCTAGCTTCACTTCCACTAGCTGAGAATAATAAGTTGTTGATTCGATGCATGAAATGTTATGGCACATTGTGGTGTCCACCACAAGAGCTTTTCTTCTTGAAAAGCTATAGAGGGGTGTGGAAGTTAAGAGTCCAAGATGTGATGAGGTAGACTGTCAGGCTGGACACTCAGGAAAAGTTTTAGTTCAAGGCCAAGGGATATATTCTGGTAGAATTCCTTCTTGCTCAAGGAAAATTACTGACTAGGCATGCTGCTTCTGTTATCCAGATACATTTGGCTAAAGTTTCATGTATATACATTTTGCACAGTTCTAATATATTGACACTAATTTAATGAGGTGGTACTCATTAGGGCCTCAGCAGCTCTCGTGCAGGCATTGATAGGTGCTGTTGCCGAAAGTGGGAATTAGAGTCCTAATTCACACACATGCATGCACACACACATACACATACATAGGGTGGGTTTGTGGACTGGAGGCAGACTGTGAGTTTACTGAGTGTCATTGACTGGCTCCTTTGCTCGGGCTGGGGGAGTGAGCCCTGCTAGGTCTTAAGTGTGAGAATTAGTTTGATCCCACCTCTACTTACCTGGCCCTGGCACCGGGGCCACCCCACCCTTCCCATACTAGGACCTTGGTGCAGCACCAGTTGCTTTACTCCTTGCCCAGGCATTTCTCCAAAGGCCTGGAGACTTCCTCCAGGATCTTTGTCAGGGCTGGTGCATGTGCCCACCATTGGGATACTTGAGTGCTGCCTTGACCTGTTCACCTCTGCCCAACTTTGCCCCCTCCCTGAGGCTGAGCAAAAGACCCAGACAATTGAGTGATCTATGGCCCAGCCCATAGCACGGGGCACCTGAGCACGTATCTTGGTTAATAAAAACCAAACATAAACACTACTGCCTCTGTTGTAGCTGGCTCTTACCTACAAGTAGCACCCACTGGACTAGAAGTTGACCTAAACATCCCATTACAATATAGGCTGACAAAAGAGCAAAGCCCTTGGGAATGAGATAAGAATTATCTTATGAACTTTGCTACATAGCTCACACCACCCTGGTTACTCAGGAAGTCATGAGATCACTCATCTGTCTAGTACACCACTACTACTACAACTGGCATTTGAGAACACCACCACACTAAGGCTATTTATAACCAAGGAAATCATACAGAGTTGTTAACACTGAACACATCCAGAAGCAAAGCCAAATGATTATACTCAACATAATCATTATCATGTCACATTTTCAAGCAAAAAAGTCCCATCTCAATGAGAGTAAATTTAAAAATAAGGAATAACTGTTTCTTCAGATGCAAAGAAATCAGCACAATAATACAGGAAGTATGGGAAAGCAAGGTATTGTGACACCTACAAAAGAACACAGTAATTCTCTAGCAATGAATACTACTAAGAAAGAAACCCTCAAAATTCTAAATAATCCAAAGTATTGATTTTTAAAGAAGCCCAATAAGATGCAAGAGAAATCTGAAAACAATATAAAGAAATCAGATACAACAATTCAGGATATAAATGAGAAGTTTACCAAGAATATTTTATAAAAAAACAACCAGAACTTTTGGAAACATAAGATTCATTGAAAGAATTACGGGGGGGCGGAGCAAGATGGCGAGTAGGAGCAGCTCCAGTCTCCAACTCCCAGCGACCGGTGATTTCTGCATTTTCAACTGAGGTACTGGGTTCATCTCACTGGGGAGTGCCAGACGATCGGTGCTGGTTGGCTGCTGCAGCCCAACCAGCGAGAGCTGAAGCAGGGCGAGGCATTGCCTCACCTGGGAAGTGCAAGGGGGAAGGGAGTCCCTTTTCCTAGCCAGGGGAACTGAGACACACAACACCTGGAAAATCGGGTAACTCCCACCCCAATACTGCGCTTTAAGCAAACAGGCACACCAGGAGATCATATCCCACACCTGGCCGGGAGGGTCCCACACCCACGGAGCCTCCCTCATTGCTAGCACAGCAGTCTGTGATCTACCGGCAAGGCAGCAGCGAGGCTGGGGTAGGGGTGCCCGCCATTGCTGAGGCTTAAGTAGGTAAACAAAGCTGCTGGGAAGCTCGAACTGGGTGGAGCTCACAGCAGCTCAAGGAAACCTGCCTGTCTCTGTAGACTCCACCTCTGGGGACAGGGCACAGTAAACTAAACAAAAGCAGCAGACACCTCTGCAGACGCAAACGACTCTGTCTGACAGCTTTGAAGAGAGCAGTGGATCTCCCAACACGGAGGTTGAGATCTGAGAAGGGACAGACTCCCTGCTCAAGTGGGTCCCTGACCCCTGAGGAGCCTAACTGGGAGACATCCCCCACTAGGGGCAGTCTGACACCCCACCCCTCACAGGGTGGAGTACACCCCTGAGAGGAAGCTTCCAAAGCAAGAATCAGACAGGTACACTCGCTGTTCAGAAATATTCTATCTTCTGCAGCCTCTGCTGCTGATACCCAGGCAAACAGGGTCTGGAATGGACCTCAAGCAATCTCCAACAGACCTACAGCTGAGGGTCCTGACTGTTAGAAGGAAAACTATCAAACAGGAAGGACACCTACACAAAAACCCCATCAGTACATCACCATCATCAAAGACCAGAGGCAGATAAAACCACAAAGATGGGGAAAAAGCAGGGCAGAAAAGCTGGAAATTCAAAAAATAAGAGCGCATCTCCCCCGGCAAAGGAGCGCAGCTCATCGCCAGCAACGGATCAAAGCTGGACGGAGAATGACTTTGACGAAATGAGAGAAGAAGGCTTCAGTCCATCTAATTTCTCAGAGCTAAAGGAGGAATTACGTACCCAGTGCAAAGAAACTAAAAATCTTGAAAAAAAAGTGGAAGAATTGATGGCTAGAGTAATTAATGCAGAGAAGGTCATAAACGAAATGAAAGAGATGAAAACCATGACACGAGAAATACGTGACAAATGCACAAGCTTCAGTAACCAACTCGATCAACTGGAAGAAAGAGTATCTGCGATTGAGGATCAAATGAATGAAATGAAGCGAGAAGAGAAACCAAAAGAAAAAAGAAGAAAAAGAAATGAACAAAGCCTGCAAGAAGTATGGGATTATGTAAAAAGACCAAATCTACGTCTGATTGGGGTGCCTGAAAGTGAGGGGGAAAATGGAACCAAGTTGGAAAACACTCTTCAGGATATCATCCAGGAGAACTTCCCCAACCTAGTAGGGCAGGCCAACATTCAAATCCAGGAAATACAGAGAACGCCACAAAGATACTCCTCAAGAAGAGCAACTCCAAGACACATAATTGCCAGATTCACCAAAGTTGAAATGAAGGAAAAACTGTTAAGGGCAGCCAGAGAGAAAGGTCGGGTTACCCACAAAGGGAAGCCCATCAGACTAACAGCAGATCTCTCGGCAGAAACTCTCCAAGCCAGAAGAGAGTGGGGGCCAATATTCAACATTCTTAAAGAAAAGAATTTTAAACCCAGAATTTCATATCCAGCCAAACTAAGTTTCATAAGTGAAGGAGAAATAAAATCCTTTACAGATAAGAAAATGCTTAGAAATTTTGTCACCACTAGGCCTGCCTTACAAGAGACCCTGAAGGAAGCACTAAACATGGAAAGGAACAACCGGTACCAGCCATTGCAAAAACATGCCAAAATGTAAAGACCATTGAGGCTAGGAAGAAACTGCATCAACTAACGAGCAAAATAACCAGTTAATATCATAATGGCAGGATCAAGTTCACACATAACAGTCTTAACCTTAAATGTAAATGGACTAAATGCTCCAATTAAAAGACACAGACTGGCAAACTGGATAAAGAGTCAAGACCCATCAGTCTGCTGTATTCAGGAGACCCATCTCACACGCAGAGACATACATAGGCTCAAAATAAAGGGATGGAGGAAGATTTACCAAGCAAATGGGGAACAAAAAAAAGCAGGGGTTGCAATACTAGTCTCTGATAAAAGAGACTTTAAACCATCAAAGATCAAAAGAGACAAAGAAGGCCATTACATAATGGTAAAGGGATCAATTCAACAGGAAGAGCTAACTATCCTAAATATATATGCGCCCAATACAGGAGCACCCAGATTCATCAAGCAAGTCCTTAGAGACTTACAAAGAGACTTAGACTCCCATACAATAATAATGGGAGACTTCAACACTCCACTGTCAACATTAGACAGATCAACGAGACAGAAAGTTAACAAGGATATCCAGGAATTGAACTCATCTCTGCAGCAAGCAGACCTAATAGACATCTATAGAACTCTCCACCCCAAATCAACAGAATATACATTCTTCTCAGCACCACATCATACTTACTCCAAAATTGACCACGTAATTGGAAGTAAAGCACTCCTCAGCAAATGTACAAGAACAGAAATTATAACAAACTGTCTCTCAGACCACAGTGCAATCAAACTAGAACTCAGGACTAAGAAACTCAATCAAAACCACTCAACTACATGGAAACTGAACAACCTGCTCCTGAATGACTACTGGGTACATAAAAAAATGAAGGCAGAAATAAAGATGTTCTTTGAAACCAATGAGAACAAAGATACAACATACCAGAATCTCTGGGACACATTTAAAGCAGTGTGTAGAGGGAAATTTATAGCACTAAATGCCCACAAGAGAAAACAGGAAAGATCTAAAATTGACACTCTAACATCGCAATTAAAAGAACTAGAGAAGCAAGAGCAAACACATTCGAAAGCTAGCAGAAGGCAAGAAATAACTAAGATCAGAGCAGAACTGAAGGAGATAGAGACACAAAAAACCCTCCAAAAAATCAATGAATCCAGGAATTGGTTTTTTGAAAAGATCAACAAAATTGACAGACCACTAGCCAGACTAATAAAGAAGAAAAGAGAGAAGAATCAAATCGACGCAATTAAAAATGATAAAGGGGATATCACCACCGACCCCACAGAAATACAAACTACCATCAGAGAATACTATAAACACCTCTACGCAAATAAACTGGAAAATCTAGAAGAAATGGATAATTTCCTGGACACTTACACTCTTCCAAGACTAAACCAGGAAGAAGTTGAATCCCTGAATAGACCAATAGCAGGCTCTGAAATTGAGGCAACAATTAATAGCCTACCAACCAAAAAAAGTCCAGGACCAGATGGATTCACAGCTGAATTCTACCAGAGGTACAAGGAGGAGTTGGTACCATTCCTTCTGAAACTATTCCAATCAATAGAAAAAGAGGGAATCCTCCCTAACTCATTTTATGAGGCCAACATCATCCTGATACCAAAGCCTGGCAGAGACACAACAAAAACAGAGAATTTTAGACCAATATCCCTGATGAACATCAATGCAAAAATCCTCAATAAAATACTGGCAAACCGGATTCAGCAACACATCAAAAAGCTTATCCACCATGATCAAGTGGGCTTCATCCCTGGGATGCAAGGCTGGTTCAACATTCGCAAATCAATAAACATAATCCAGCATACAAACAGAACCAAAGACAAGAACCACATGATTATCTCAATTGATGCAGAAAAGGCTTTTGACAAAATTCAACAGCCCTTCATGCTAAAAACGCTCAATAAATTCGGTATTGAAGGAACGTACCTCAAAATAATAAGAGCTATTTATGACAAACCCACAGCCAATATCATACTGAATGGGCAAAACCTGGAAAAATTCCCTTTGAAAACTGGCACAAGACAGGGATGTCCTCTCTCACCACTCCTATTCAACATAGTGTTGGAAGTTCTGGCTAGGGCAATCAGGCAAGAGAAAGAAATCAAGGGTATTCAGTTAGGAAAAGAAGAAGTCAAATTGTCCCTGTTTGCAGATGACATGATTGTATATTTAGAAAACCCCATTGTCTCAGCCCAAAATCTCCTTAAGCTGATAAGCAACTTCAGCAAAGTCTCAGGATACAAAATTAATGTGCAAAAATCACAAGCATTCTTATACACCAGTAACAGACAAACAGAGAGCCAAATCAGGAATGAACTTCCATTCACAATTGCTTCAAAGAGAATCAAATACCTAGGAATCCAACTGACAAGGGATGTAAAGGACCTCTTCAAGGAGAACTACAAACCACTGCTCAGTGAAATAAAAGAGGACACAAACAAATGGAAGAACATACCATGCTCATGGATAGGAAGAATCAATATCGTGAAAATGGCCATACTGCCCAAGGTTATTTATAGATTCAATGCCATCCCCATCAAGCTACCAATGACTTTCTTCACAGAATTGGAAAAAAACTGCTTTAAAGTTCATATGGAACCAAAAAAGAGCCCGCATCTCCAAGACAATCCTAAGTCAAAAGGACAAAGCTGGAGGCATCACGCTACCTGACTTCAAACTATACTACAAGGCTACAGTAACCAAAACAGCATGGTACTGGTACCAAAACAGAGATATAGACCAATGGAACAGAACAGAGTCCTCAGAAATAATACCACACATCTACAGCCATCTGATCTTTGACAAACCTGAGAGAAACAAGAAATGGGGAAAGGATTCCCTATGTAATAAATGGTGCTGGGAAAATTGGCTAGCCATAAGTAGAAAGCTGAAACTGGATCCTTTCCTTACTCCTTATACGAAAATTAATTCAAGATGGATTAGAGACTTAAATGTTAGACCTAATACCATAAAAATCCTAGAGGAAAACCTAGGTAGTACCATTCAGGACATAGGCATGGGCAAAGACTTCATGTCTAAAACACCAAAAGCAACGGCAGCAAAAGCCAAAATTGACAAATGGGATCTCATTAAACTAAAGAGCTTCTGCACAGCAAAAGAAACTACCATCAGAGTGAACAGGCAACCTACAGAATGGGAGAAAATTTTTGCAATCTACTCATCTGACAAAGGGCTAATATCCAGAACCTACAAAGAACTCAAACAAATTTACAAGAAAAAAACAAACAACCCCATCAAAAAGTGGGCAAAGGATATGAACAGACATTTCTCAAAAGAAGACATTTATGCAGCCAACAGACACATGAAAAAATGCTCATCATCACTGGCCATCAGAGAAATGCAAATCAAAACCAGAATGAGATACCATCTCACACCAGTTAGAATGGCAATCATTAAAAAGTCAGGAAACAACAGGTGCTGGAGAGGATGTGGAGAAATAGGAACACTTTTACACTGTTGGTGGGATTGTAAACTAGTTCAACCATTATGGAAAACAGTATGGCGATTCCTCAAGGATCTAGAACTAGATGTACCATATGACCCAGCCATCCCATTACTGGGTATATACACAAAGGATTATAAATTATGCTGCTATAAAGACACATGCACACGTATGTTTATTGCAGCACTATTCACAATAGCAAAGACTTGGAATCAACCCAAATGTCCATCAGTG
Organism: Macaca fascicularis; assembly: GCF_037993035.2. Taxonomy (NCBI): domain Eukaryota; kingdom Metazoa; phylum Chordata; class Mammalia; order Primates; family Cercopithecidae; genus Macaca; species Macaca fascicularis. The sequence goes on from NC_088380.1 coordinate 105,731,547, forward strand.
ACAGATTGGATTAAGAAAATGTGGCACATATACACCATGGAATACTACTCAGCCATAAAAAAGGATGAGTTTGAGTCCTTTGTAGGGACTTGGATGCAGCTGGAATCCATCATTCTTAGCAAACTATCACAAGAACAGAAAACCAAACACCGCATGTTCTCACTCATAGGTGGGAACTGAACAATGAGATCACTCGGACTCAGGAAGGGGAACATCACACACCGGGGCCTATCATGGGGAGGGAGGAGGGGGGAGGGATTGCATTGGGAGTTACACCTGATGTAAATGACGAGTTGATGGGTGCAGCACAGCAACATGGCACAAGTATACATATGTAACAAACCTGCACGTTATGCACATGTACCCTACAACTTAAAGTATAATAATAATAAATAAAAAAAAAAAAGAATTACTAAATATACATGAAAGCTTTAACAACAGACTAGACCAAGCAGAAGAATGAATGTCAGAACTGGAAGACAGGTCTTTTGAGCTAATCTAGCTAGACAAAAACAAAAACAATAAAATAAAAAAGAATGAACAAAATCTTCAAGAAGTATGGAATTATATAAAGCAACCAAACATAAACAGTATTCCTAAAGTAGAAAAAAGGACAAAAACTTTAGAAAAGTTATTTAAGAAAATAATTGATGAAAACTCCACTAGCTTAGTAAGATACCTGGATATCCACACACAGGAAGACCAACAATCACCAAGAACATGCATTGCAAAACATACTTCAGCATGCCATATAGTCACCAAATTATCTAAAGTCAACGGGAAGGAAAAAATTCTAAAATTAACAAAAGAAAAATATCAAGTCATCAAAAAGAAAACCCCATCAGACTAATGATGAACTTCTTAGGAGAAACCTCACAAGCTTGAAGAGAATGGTATTCTATTTTCAAAGTGCTAAAAGAAAATATCTGTTAGCCTAGAGTTTTGTATCCTGCTAAACTATGCTTCATAAATGAAGGAGAAATAGTCTTTCCCAGACAAGTAAACACTGAGGAAATTTGTAACCACTATACTAGCCCTACAATAAATGTTCAAAGGAGTTCTAAACATAAACAAAAATTGATATTTACCTTCATAAAAACACATGAAACAATAAAACCCACAGGTCTTATAAAACAATTTCACAAAGGAGGAAGAGAAGCTAAATGACAACACGACAAAAATCCACAAAGAAAAGCAACTAGAGAAATAAAAAAGAAACAAATATTTATAAAACAGCAAGCAACAATATGGTAGGAACAAAACTCACATATAATTATTAACCTTGAATGTAATCAGATTAAATGCTCCACTTAAAAGATATACATTGGCAAAATGTATAAAAAACAGAATCCAATCAAGTGCTGCTTATAGGAAACTCACCTGTAAAGACACATATAGACTCAAAGTAAACAGGCAGAAAAAGATATTCCATGCAAATGGAAATGAAAAGCAAGCAGGAGTTGTTATGCTTATATAATATAAAACAGACTTTAAATCTAAGACAGTCATAATAGACAAAGAAGGTAACTGTATAATGATAAAGAGATCAATTCAGCAAGATGGTATGAAAATCCTAAAACTACATCTGCCCAACACCTGAGCACCCATATTCATAAAACAAATATTATTAGACCTAAGAAAGAAATAAACGACAACATAGTAACAGTGGGGGACTTTAATACCCCACTCACAGCACCAGAGAGATCACTGAGATAGAAAATTAAGAAAGAAATAGACTTAAATTGGACTTTAGACCAAAAAGACCTAAAAGACATTTATAGAACAGTCTACCCAGAAAAAATATACATTCATCTCATTGACACATGAAACATTCTTCAAGGTAGACTGTATATTAGGCCACAAAACAAGTCTCAATAGACTTAAAATGAATAATCATATCAAGTATCTTCTCAGGCCACAGTGGAATAAAACTGGAAATCAATTCCAAGAGAAATTCTAGAAACAATACAAATACATGGAAATTAAATAACATCCTCATGAATCGTCTTTGGATCAATTATGATATTAAGACAGAATTTTAAACAATTTTTGAAATGAATGAATATTGAAACTATGTACCTAAACCTCTGAGATAGAGCAAAAGCAGTGATGAGGGCAGTTTTTAGCATTAAATACGTGCATCAAAAAAAAAAAAAAAAAAAAAAAGAAAAGAGAAAGATCACAAATTAACAACCTATCATCACTCCTGAAGGAACTAGTAAAACAAGAACAAATGAAACCCAAAGCTAGCAGAAGATAAGAAATAAAAAACATCAAAGCAGAGCTAAATGAAATAGAGACCAAAAAAAAAAAAAAATCTAGTATAAAGGATGAACAAAATGCAAAGCTGGTTCTTCAAAAGATAAACAAAATTGATTAACTGCCGACTAGACTAACCAAAAAAAGAGGAGAGAACACAACCAGAAATGAAAAAGGAGATGTTACAACTGGTAAGTCAGAAAGGCAAAAGATCATCAGATTTGTTACATATGTATACTTGTGCCATGTTGCTGTGTAAAAAACTAAATCTACAAAAAAAAAAATTAAAAAAAAAATCATCAGAGACTACTATGAACAACCATATACTAACAAACTAGCAAACCTAGAGAAAATGAATAAATTCTTGGAAACATAAGCCTTCCAAGAGTGAGCCAGGAAGAAATAGAAATCCTAAAGGGATCAGTAACCAGTAGTGAGATTGAATCAATAATAAAAATCTACCCCTCTCCAACCCCTCAAAAGCCTGGACCAGATGGATTTACAGTTGACTTCTACTGAACATGCAAATAACTGGTACCAGTCCTAAAACTATTCCTAGAAATTGAGGAGAAGAAATGCCTCCCTATACCATCTTTTGAAGCCGGTGTCACCCTGATAACCAAACCAGTCAGAGACACAACAACGACAACAACAAAAAGCTACACACGAATATCCCCAATAAACATAGATGCAAATCCTCAACAAAACATTAGTAAACCAAATCCATAGCACATCAAAAACATAATAAACCATGACAAACTGGAATGTATTCTTGGAATGAAAGGATGGTTCAGGCTGGGCGTGGTGGCTCAGCCTGTAATCCCAGCACTTTGGGAGACCGAGGCAGATAGATCACTTGAGGTCAGGAGTTCAAGACTAGCCTGGCCAACATGGCAAAACCTCATCTCTACTAAAAATACAAAAATTAGCCAGGCATGGTGGCGCATGCCTGTAATCGCAGGTCCTCGGGAGACTGAGGTAGGAGAATCTCTTGAACTCCAGAGGCGGAGGTTGCAGTGCGCTGAGATTGCGCCACTGCACTCCATTCTGGGTGACAGAATGTGACTCTGTCTCAAGGAAAAAAAAAAAAAGGATGCAAATCAATAAATGCGATTCATCACATAAACACAAGTAAGGACAAAAATCATGCACTCAATAGATGCAGGAAAAGCATTTGATAAAATTCACCATCCCTTCCTGATAAAAACCCTCAGCAAGCTAGGCATAGAAGGTCATAGCTCAAAATAATGAGTCATATATAACAAACTGAAAGCCAACATTATAGTGAATGGGGGAAAAGTTGAAAGCATCGCTCTTAAGACCCGGAACAAGACAAGAATGCCATTCTCACTACTGCTATTCAATATAGTAGCGGAAGTCTCAGCCAGAGCTATCAGACAAGAGAAAGAGATAAAAGGTATCCAAAGTGGAAAAGAAGAAGCCAAATTTTCTGTTTGCTGAGGATGTAATCTTACATCTAGAAAACCCTGAAAACGCCATCAAAAACCCCTTAGACTTGATAAATAAATTCAGTAAAGTTGCAGGACACATTATCAATGTATAAAAATCAGCAGCATTTCTATACACTCATAATAATCAAGCAGAGAACCAAAGCAAGAACTTAATCCCATTTACAATAATTAAATGACTTAAGAATAAATTTAAATGACTTACAAATAAATTTAAACAAGGAGATGAAAGATTTCTGCAAGAAATACTACAAATTGCAAATCAGTGTAGATGACAGAAACAAATGAAAAACATCCCACACTCATGGATCAGGAAAATAATTATTGTTAAAACGACCATAATACCAAAACCAATATACAGATTCAATGCAATCTCTGTTAAAATACCAAAATAATTTTCCTCAGAAATAGAAAAAAAATTTATAAAATTCATTTGGATTTTATAAATTGAGTATTCAAAAGGAGCCTGAATACTCAAACCAATCCTAAGCAAAAAGAGCAAAGCTAAAAGCATCACATTATCTGACTTTATGCTGCAAGGCTATAGGAATTTAAACAGCATGATTCTGGTATAAAAACAGACACACAGATAAGTAGAATAGAATAGAGATCCCAGAAATAAATACACATATCCACACCAACTGATTTTTGCTAATATTGAAAAACCGTACCTGGGAGAAGGGCACCCTTTACAATAAATAGTGCTAAGAAAATAGGATTGCGATAAGTAGAAGAATAGAAATGGGCTTCCATTTCTCACCATATACACAAATTAGCTCAAGATGGAATAAAGAAACTATAAAAATACTAGAAGAAAACCTAGGGAAAATTGTTCTGGACATTGACCTAGTCAAATAATTTATGACTAAGACCTCAAAAGCACAAGCAACACAACCACAATTGGACAAATGAATTAATTAAACTAAAAAACTTCTGCACAGCAAAAGAAATATCAACAGAGTGAACTGACAACCTGTGGAATGGGAGAAAATATATGCAAAGTATGAAACTTAGAAAAGACTAATAACAAGAATTTACAAGAAACTGAAACAACTCAAAAATGATAACAAAAATCCAAATAAACACATTAAGAAGCTGTTAAAGGCCATAGACATCTTTCAAAAAAAGACATACAAATGGCCAACAAGCGTATAAAAAAGTGCTTAACATCACTAATTTCCAGAGATATGCAAAATAAAACCACAGAAAGATATCATCTAACACCAGTTGGAGAAATATATAATGTAAATGATAAATTAATGGGTGCAACAAACCAACATGGCACATGTATACATATGTAACAAACCTGCACATTGTGCACATGTACTGTAGAACTTATAATAAAAAAGTCCTGGAAACAGAATAGCTATTATTATTATTATTATTTTAATTTTTTTTTGAGAAAAGAAAGACTTTATTGCAAAACCAGTCATTGTGGAGACAGCAGGCAGGTTCAAATCTGTTTGGGGCAAGTTTATGGGCTAGGAAGGCAAGGGAAATGATTTAGAAATGTCAACTTGGTAGGGTTGGATTAGAAGGCTTTAAATTTATCTATTTATGGTGGGCTATATTGAAACAGATTTAAACTCTGGGTCTTCCGGGTCAACAGACACTTCTGAAAGAGTTCCAGTGTTTAGGTTCTAGTCATGTTCTAGTCTTCTTGGTTCTCAGGGTAGGAATATTTGGTTTTGGGTGTTGCTAGAGGTCAAAGTTTTTTCTATTTCCCATGCCTGGAGTACATGACTTGCAATGTGGGGCTCTGTAATATCTATAAGGCAAGTTAACAGTTTTTTTATCAACAGAGCAAGGCACAGTTTGGGCTGGTCCTTCATTTACAATAACATGAACATCAAAAAAAAAAACATTGAGTGAAAAAAATCAGGTGTAAACAAAGGCACACTGAATGATTCTATATGTATAAAGTTCAAAGTATGCTGATTTATGGTGACAAATATTAGAATAGTAATTATCTCTGGAAGTGGAAGGCTACAAAGGGCTTTCTGAGATGGGGGAAATGTCCTTTTTTTTTTTTTTTTTTTTATCTGAGTTGTAGTTAAAGAAGTGTATTCACATTAAAGATTTATTCAGCTTAAGATTAGTATATGTGTTTAATGCAAGTTATATTTCAATTTAAAAAACACACTTTAAAAAAGTCCTCAGCTGTGAAAATTAATGAACTACTATCACACTTACAGTAGGGATAAATTTTAGAAACACAATATTGAGTGAAAAAAGCAAGCCTCATATAGCTGCAATGCAATAAAAAAAGGCTAAATAAAATATTGTTTAGTCACACATACAGATAGACTAGTTATTATTAAAAAGTAAAAAAAAGATAGATGTTGGCAAGAATGCAGAGAAAATGAACACCTACGCACTGTTTGTGGAAATATAAATTAGTACAATCTCTATGGAAAACAATATGGAGGTTTCCCAAAGATTAAAAATAGAACTACTATTCAATTTAGCAATCCCACTCCTCAGAATCTACTCAAAGGGAAATAAATCATAATATCAAAAATATACCTGCATTCATATGTTTATCACAGCACTATTTACAATAGCAAAGATATAGTCAACTAAGTATGTATCAATGGGTGATTAGCTAAAGAAAATGTGGTATATATACACAATAGAATACTATTCAGCCATAAAAACAATGAAATTATGTCTTTTGCAGAAATATGGATGGAACTGGAGGTCATTATCTTAAGTGAAACAACTCAAACAGAAAGTCAAATATCACATGTTCTTCCTTATAAATGACAGCTAAACAATGTGTACATATGACATAGAGTGTGAAATGTTAGAGACTGAAGACTAGGAAAAATGGGAGGGTGGATGGGGGTAAGGATGAGAAATTATAGGTGTGATGCATATTATTCTGGTGATGAATACACTAAAAACCCAGACTTCACCACTGTGCAATATATCCATGTAATAATACTGCACTTGTACCCCTTAAATTTATAACAATAAAAAATAAAATATGGATATATAATCTTAACATTCTGGTGAAATCATAAACTAAGGAAAAGGAAAAGTGAGAAAAAAACCCCAGGTCTTTACAAGAAAATCATGATCAAAATAAGAAGCAAACAACAGTATAGCATGGTATTACACAAATATGTAAATAGGAATAGTCTTTGAAAGGTAATTCATTTGACATTTTGTTTTGCAGGAAACTTTTTTGACTCAAGCTTCCATTTCTGTCACTATATTTTTAACTACAATAGAGTTGTGTAGAGAAAAATAGTTATATAATCATAACTGAAATCACTGATGTTTTTAAGTTTTGAAAATGAAACTATATAAAAGAACAGAAGATTTAATTAGTGTTATTAAAAAATGTAAATCATGTGTTTTTAAGTGACAAAGAAATAGGTGACAACATTTTATGGTGGATGCACAGCAGGAAAGTTGGAAGTAAATTAAGAGGAGTTTATTTTCAAAATTTAAATTATAGAAAGCCAAGATATGCTAACTTGACAAAAATGAAACGGGTATAAGTATTACAGTGAATCATGATCCTGGAAAGATAAAACAGAGCCACCAAGCGTATACACCCCGGTGTGTCTGACTGGCTGTGACATAGCACTAAGTAACTGGTATGAGAAATGCTATTTTTCTGCCTGCTCTTTCTTACTATTCTTTACCTAAGTTTAGCTTACTTATTTCTGGACTGTCCTTTCAGCTGTTTGTCTGCATCACTAACTCTGAGATCCAATTACCTAGAAATTAACAAATAGCAATCTTAAGCTAATCCTAAATTATATATTCTGAAGACAAAATTTTTCTCTCCCAGTTCTAATATTATTATTTGTTTTGATCAGGAAAGTAACATTTCAAAGATACTAAGGACAACCTTTTGTGTCCTGATTATCATAAAAGTATGAGTGGAAGATATTTAATTCTTAATCCTTCCATTTTGATAATGATGGAAGCCTAAAGGAATAGTCATGGCAGTTCCTTATTTTTTGGTGAAATAGGTGAAACTGTAGCATGCTAAATCCCAAACCTCCAAATGTCCATAGAATGAACTGCATTCTTTTAAAGGTATCCATTTAGACGTATGATTCCTTTTGATTTGGATGACGAATGTCAGAAGCCTCAATAGTCACTAGCCAAGACATTTTAGAATATCATACAGTTCCCAGTCTGTGAAAAGAAAAATAGTTAACTACATGTTCCTTGGGTCAAGAAGCAGGTGAGGAAAATTTTAGGTAAGAATTTTAGGTTTTAGCTTTAGGAGGTATAGAATACCAAAGTAAATAGGAGCTCAAGAGATTCACCTTCGAGCTCATTGTTTTAAAAAACTTATTGTAGAGTAGCTGCTAATGTTTCTGACCTGATTAGATGTTAACATAAATATTTTGTTTATTTTGAGTAATGTTAATCATGTTTTCTTTGTGGCTGAATACTAGCCAGTGAAGTTAATTATTGTCCAAATTACAGACAGTGTTAACCTTGTCACCCTCTTCACAGTAAAACAAAGGGAAGAAGTTACAAGGTCTTTATTTTTTAATCAAATAATGTATGATTGATAACTTGAATTAACATTGGAATCAAAGTATAAAGAGTCTCAGACCTGTCAAATAGCATTGAAAACAAGGAAATTTATGGGTAACATCCCAAATCACTAGCAGGGTGGATTGCCTGTCTCTGTTGTAGAAGTAAATTTACTGGGATGTTTGGGCTGAAACAGTGAGAAGGGATGTTCCATTCTGTTGTACAGTGCAACAATATCCCACTTAGTTCTGCTTGGATGTGTTTGGCAGCTTCTCCCATGTGTGTTTGGTTTGATACACTATACCTCACATAGCCATCTGATCTTTACCATAAGGAAGAGGGAGATTACCTGTAATTTAAGTGGTTTATGATTTGTTGTCACGAAGAGATCTTTCTGGTTTCTGATTGTTTGAAATTCTTTTGACTTCTTCTTACCTTTTATCTTACATGTCCTTTTATATTTTAAGCTGAGTAAATGTGTATGTGCTTCATGTATGTGTCTGTGTGTGTGTGTGTGTGATGTGTATGTGTGTGTGTGCATTTTTGTGTGTCTGTATAGGAAACTTGGGCTTATCTTTTTTTTTAAGAAATAGAAATTTTGGCCGGGCGCGGTGGCTCAAGCCTGTAATCCCAGCACTTTGGGAGGCCGAGACGGGCGGATCACGAGGCCAGGAGATCGAGAGACGATCCCGGCTAACACGGTGAAACCCCGTCTCTACTAAAAAATACAAAAGAACTAGCCGGGCGAGGTGGCGGGCGCCTGTAGTCCCAGCTACTCGGGAGGCTGAGGCAGGAGAACGGCGTAAACCCGGGAGGCGGAGCTTGCAGTGAGCTGAGATCCGGCCACTGCACTCCAGCCTGGGTGACAGAGCAAGACTCCGTCTCAAAAAAAAAAAAAAAAAAAAAAAAGAAATAGAAATTTTGTCTTGCAAGTCTTAAGATTTTACAATGTAATACTGTAACAAAATTCATGTGCAAAATGTATAAGTGAATTTTGCCTTTAAATTGAATGGATTTGAGACATATTTCAATTTATTTTTAAAATCCATTTTAGCTGACTCTAAAAGAAATATATTTCTGTAAAGCTTTTAAACATACCAATAATCTCAGAATACATGCCTAATACATAATGCCAAATAAAGGGTAATAAATAAAAACTTGTAGAATATTTTCATGTTTTAATTTTTGAAACTTACATTGCCAAGGACATTCCAATAATAAGGATGAAATAACTGAAAATATCTTATTAGTAAAGGCTTTGTCTCTGAGCCTCATCTGTTATCATTCAACTTAAGGCAAATACACATATGTACTTTTACAATTTAGTAAAGAGTGTTCTATTCATGTGGTTATGTACAAAACAAATTCTGCCCTTGCATTCTTCCCCATCTCTAATATATGGAATTGGAGGCAACTGTACACTGGGAAATAACTTTTTAAAATGCTGCAGTATTCCTTCAATATTCAGAAAACATGCGATTATTTTTACTTTGAACAAAAGTTTATTGTATAGCTACAATCCTAGGCACTGCAGGTAAAAAAAAAATTATAAATGATAAGCAATGCTCTCCAAATACTCATTGTCTAGGAGGAAGATAAAGAAGCAGTTCTAACACACTGAAAAATAAGTGCTCTCTCAGAGTGAGGAAATGCTGTGGAAGTAGACATAAGTGTGTGATCAACTGGCTAAGAGAGAGGAAGAACTTCCCAGAGAGGTTAGCCATAATCTGCATCTGGAAGAATAAATAGTATTTATTTAGTTGAAGACAGAAAGACCATTCCAGACATAGAATCACACATGCAAAGCTATTAAAACAACATGAAGAACAAATGGTCAGAAATTTATCATAGTAGGGGACAGAAGTGTACAGAAAAATGTGATATTAGAGATAAGACTTTAACTTTCAAATGAAAATGTTGATGGTAACTATAAACAACAGAATTTTTAAAAACAAAATATCAGAATAATTCATTAAGTGATTTAAACTTAAACAGTGATCCTTTATTTTAAATATGGGTTCCTTTAATAAAAGTGGACAATTTTGCTTTTTGTGGTTCTCTTTGAGGATATTAAAAGATTTTAAGCTTTGGAGTTTTTACCATTAATTTTGTCACTAAGGCTAGATGTATTGGCTAAGTAACTCTGCAAACTTAGTAATGTCACAGGATCCTTAGGGTGTTGCTTCACCAGCTGGAAACCTCTGTGGCTAGCAGCACCTTCTGCCCGAGTATTATTTGCACCTGCTGGGCTCATTCCACCCACTTAGCCCAGCAGGCTGTGCTCAACTCGTGCTACCAGCCTGGATCCTATACTTGTCAAGAGTGAGCTAGGCATGGAGTGGCAAAGGGTGTGTGGGTAAGTGAGTGCAGGGTTCAGCAACTGTGTACCTGTGTCAATCCAAGCACACTGGCTGCTGTGGCAGGACAGGCAGCTCCAGGTGCTGGCGCAAATGCCAGGCTGCAGGTGGACCAGATATATTGCACACAGCTTCTGCTGAACGCACCTGTGTCTGGATGAGGGGAAGGTGGTGGTGCCTGGAAACTTGGCGATGCCAGGAACTGCAGAACCCCAAAGAAAGTGTCACAGCCCTGGCTTGAGGAGCCCCTAGGTCTAGGATCCCCAAATGTCCACAGCTCTTTTCTTCTCACTGCCTGTACTATGGTGAGTGGTGAGTGGCGAGGGGGCAAGTTTCAGTCCTGTTTGTGTTACAGCTCTTTAAGTCTCGCCACTCAGCAGGTCCTGAGTTTTTGTCCCATGTTCAGGAAGAATTAGGTATGCAGACAACTGGAGGGTGAGCCACACAGAGAGGAGTTTCACTGAGTGGCAGAACGGTTATCAGGAGACCTGAAATGGGTAGCTCCTTTCTGCAGACTGGTCATCTAGATGAGTTTCCAGCTCTCAGCAAAGAGGAGACCCAGAGTGAAACACAGAGTGACTCCTAAGTGCAGTCAGGTCATTCCATCATCTGCGCAGCCCTCAGTGAAGAGGAGACCCAGGGTGGGTAGCTCTCATTCGCAAGCAGGTCATTCCATTATCTGTCTGAGCCTGACTGAGTCTGGGGTTTATGTGGGCTTCAGAGGGGAGGAAGTGCATGTTGATTGGTCCATGGGCTGCCATGGGTGGACCTGAAGAAACCACCGTAAGTTTGCACTACAATCCACAGAATTGGTAGCCCAGCCCCCAGACTTCTGGCCATCCCTGACTTGAAGGTAGGGTTTCACAGGGGACATGTCCCTTTGTACCCAGGAGTCTGTCTGCTCCTGCCACCATCAACCTGCTGTCCACAGTGCCCACAGCACCCAAGTTCATGCTGAGGGTGCCTACAGGCCCACACTAAGCTTCCCTTAACATGCTCTCATGCTCATTTGTGCCCAAAGTCTCGAGGGATCTGAGGTGGCAGGGGGCTGGCATGTCAGAGCTGCCTCAAGAAAACTCACACCTGGCTGGGTTGTGACAGCACCTGGATCAGCCCCAACTTTGCTCCAAAATCAGAGTGGGAGCCAGGAATGGGGAGAGCCCATGTAGCAGGAGCAGACACTTTTGAGCCTGTGGGGGAACAAGGCTTTCCGGATCTCCTAGTGCAAGGATGCCCAGGTCTGCAGTCATGGCTGAGCAGCTGCAGGTTCACCTGGGAGGGTGGGGCTCCTACTCCTTTAACTTGGAAGGGAGCAGGGACCCCATTTGTTTCCAACCCCAACTGGCTACTTGGAACACTCATCCCTGGCTTTGCCTCTCCCACTGCAGCCGGCATCATGGTAGCGCCGCTCCAGATGGGCCACCACTGCCATCAGTAAGATGAAGATAAACATATCTCTAAAGATTACCTAGGATCACAAAGGTTTAATACTATATTTTCTTCTATGAGTTTCATGGCTTTAGCACCTACATTTAGTTCTATAAACCGTTTTGGGTTAGTGTTTGTTTATGATGTGAGATAAGAGTACAGCTTTCTTCTTGTACATGTAGATATTCACTTGTCCCAACACCATTTGTTAAAAAGACTATTCTTTCTCCTATTTAATTGACTTGGCAATCATCTCATTATTCTTTGTATCAATCTATGTATTTTATCTCATTATTCTTGAGTATCTATCTAATATATCTTTGTGTTCTTTTTATCCATCTTTGTATCTTTGATTCATCTTTGTAGCTAACACCACACTCTCTTGCTTACTGTAGCCTTGTCAAAAGTTTTGACATTGGATAGGGTGATTCCTCTAACTTTTGGTTTTAATCATTATGTTTATTGCTTTTCTATTTTCTATTTCATTTATTTCTGGTCTCATCTTAAATATTTCCTTCTTTCCTCTCAGTTTGAATTTGGTTTCCTCTTCTTTTTCTAGTTTTTTTTTTTTTTTTTTAATGTAGGAGATTAGACCAATGGTTTGAGATTTTTTTTCTTAATACAAAACTTTTAACTCTAAATGTAAGTATTGCTTAAGCTCCTTTCAATAAGTGTTGGTATGTTGTATTTTCACTTTAATTTTAATTCCTCTCAAAGTATTTTACATTTTTTCTTGTGATTTTCTTTACGCTACTGGTTATTTAGTAATATGTTTAATTTCCACGTTTCCAAATTTTCCAAATTTCTCCAATGTCTTTGTCTGTTTTCATACTACTGGTAAAGACTACCCAAGACGGGGTAATCTATTCAGGAAAAGTGATTTAATGGTCTTACAGTTCCACGTGGCTGTGGAGACCTCACAATCATGGCAGAAGGCAAGGAGGAGCAAGGAGGAGCAAGTCACATCTTATTTGAATGGCAGCAGGAAAAGAGAGAGAGAACTTGTGCAGGGAAACTCCCATTTTTAAAAACATCAGATCTTGTGAAACTTATTTACTATCATGAGAACAGCAAGGAATGACCTGCCACCATGATTCAATTACCTCCCACTGGGTCCTTCCCACAACATGTGGGGATTCAAGATGATATTTAGGTGGGGACACAGCCAAACCATATCATCCTATTATTGATTTTATCTTAATTCCATTGTGGTTTGGAAGATATGGAAGATATACTTTTTATGAATTAAATCTTTTAAATTTAGGTTTGTTTCATCATCTATCTTGCAGAACACTCCATGCACCCTGGAGAAATAAATGTGTATTTGTCTGTTTTTAGATGAAATGTCTTATAGATATCTGTTAAGTCTAATTGTTTTTGAATGTTTTTCAAATGTTCTATTTTCATGTTGATCTTCTGCATTGTTTTCTTATTGGAAGTGGGATATTAAAGCCTCCAACTATTATTTAATTCTCTGTTTCCCAAATCAATCTGTTGGTTTCTATGGAATTTAGGGCTCCATTGTTGAAAGAGTGCTATATTATATAATATTTTTATGTAAAATACCTTTATTTTTATATAAATATTACATATGCTAATATTATTGCAGCTCCTTTGTTGCTTTCAAGACTCTCTGTTTTTGTTGTTCAGTAGTTTGATGATCATGTGACAAGGTTTCAATGTTTCTGAGTTCACCCTCATTGGACTTCATTGTGGTCCTTCGAAGTATAAATAAAATTTTATCAAATTTGGGAAATGTTTGGTTATTAGTTCCTGAAAAATTGTTTTGTCCCTTCTCCCTTCTCCTTTTGTGGCCAGAATTGGTTCCTTCCAACGGGTTCTTTGTCTTGCTAACTTCAAGAATGAGGCCCCGACCTTTGCGGTGAGTGTTACAGCTCTTAAAGGAGGTGCGTCTGGAGTTGTTTGTTCCTCGCCCTGGGTTCGTGGTCTTCCGGACTTCAGGAGTGAAGTCACAGACCTTCAAGGTAAGTGTTACAGCTCATAAAGGTAGTGTGGACCCAAAGAGTGTGCAGCAGCAAGATTTATCATGAAGACCAAAAGATCAAAGCTTCCACAGTTGCAAAGAGACACAAGCTGGTTGCTGCTGCTGGCTTGGGTGGCCAGCTTTTATTCCCTTATTTGGCCCTGCCCACATCCTGCTGATTGGTCCATTTTACAGAGCACTGATTGGTCCATTTTACAGTGTGCTGATTGGTCTGGTTTTACAGAGTGCTTATTGGAGCATTTACAAACCTTTAGCTAGACACAGAGTGCTGATTGGTGTGTTTACAAACCTTTAGCTAGACACAGAAGGCAAGTTGGTGCCTTCATAATCCTTTAGCTAGACAGAAAAGTTCTCCAAGTCCCCACCCGATCCAGAAGCCCAACTGGCTTCACCTCTCACTTTCACCTAGGGACTCTATTATGCATATGTTGGTATGCTTCATGGTGTACCACTGGTCTCTTAGGCTCTGATATTTTTGCTTTTTTTTTTTGTTCTTTCTGTTCTTTAGGTGGGATAATCTCAACCTATTTTCAAGTTCATTGGTCCTTTTTTCTGAAGCTCAAGTCTCTTTTGAGCTTCTCTGGTAAATTTAAAATTATGTTTATCGTACTTTCTGCCTCCAGAATTTCTGTTTTGTTTTTGTATATAATTCCTTTTTCCTTATTGATACTCTTTATTTCATGAGACATTGTTTTTATACTTTAATTCTTCACGCATTTTTTCCTTTAGTGTTTTGAGTATATTTGTAACAGCAAATTTAACGTCTTTGTTAATCAAGTCTATACTGGGTTTCTTCAGGGACAGTTTATATTAACTGATCTTTTTCCTACATATGAGCTACACTTTACTGTTTCTTTGTGCATCTCATAGTTTTGTTACTGTTGTTGAAAACTGGATATTTGAAATAATAAAACTCCAGGGCTTCTTCATTGTTGCTATTTGTTATTGTTTTTGTTTAGTAATTTTTCTGCACTAGTTTTCTAAAGCCTCTGTTGTCATTCATATACACTCTAGTTTCTGCTAAGTTGACTTTGAATATTTTTTTATTTCTGACTTTTGATATTTCCTAATGGTTGGATAGAGGCTTCCTTAAATAAATTGATCCGATGTCTCCCACCCTTTGTTGATGGACTATGTGTGTGTGCTTCTCCATGCTTCAGTGGTTTGAGAGTTTACAACTCTGCCTTCGCCTGAAACTCCTGCTTGTATAGAGTCTCAGTATCAGCCAGTGGTCAGACACTGACATTTTTTCAGAATTTTCTTGAGCATGTGCATTGCCTTACTCATGTGCGTGGCCTTCTATTTTCCAACAGAAATGTTGAGAGTTTTCAAAACTTGGACATTTCGTTTCCCAGATATTCCTTTCAAGTTTTTTTTTTTTTTTTTTTTTTTTTTTTTTTTTTTTTTTTTTTTTTTTTTTTTTTCTGGCCAGATTCTTGTTTACCCCAGCTGGTATTGTTGCCTCAGACAGCTATGATGTTAAACAATTTCCACTGATTGTTTTCTACAAATGCCCTGGAGTTACGGCTTTCCTCATTAAGATTTTCCTGAGACAGGTCAAATGAAGACAAACTCTGTGAATGGGTCTTCTCCAAGGAGTTTCCAGAAAGGTCAAATAGTGACAATTCCCTGGATGGAATTTTTTTGGTAGGGGGAGCTCAAATCTATTCTGCTTCCTGTAATTGCTACCAGAATGCTGTTTTTCACAGCTACTATGTTTCAAAACTGCTGCTTTCTGAGATTCTGTATAGCTGGGGAAAAGGGATAGGAATAGTGTTATTTAAACAATTAAAAAAAAGTTCTGAGATTCTTAAATAAGCATTCCTGAGATTGTTGCAAGCCTTTGGCTAATTTCCATATTTCAGAAAAAGTTGGCTTTGATAATTCGTTTTTGCCAGTATTCTCATTGCTTTTATAGGTCAACTGATTATTGGAAAACCTTACTGTATCATTTATTCTGTAAGTGCTTCTTTGAACATAGATTTTTAAAAACCTACTATGTACCAAGTGTTATGCTAGATACTGGGCATACAGCAATGAAGAAAAGTCCCTGTCTTTATCTTCAAATGCTTATTAAATTGAATCAGATTACCTTGTGCTATGGTAACTGATATTGAATTTATGCATTTCTCTTGATCATGCAGGATAATAAGACACAGTCTGAAGAAAACAAATACAACACCAGTTTAGTTGCATCTTGCTTTTTTCTAGACTTGCTCTCTTCCAAAGACACATGAATTTTACCCCTCATGGGACCCATGAAACTGTGCAATATTCATTTAATGCCTACTTAAGGTCAGAAGTATATCTTCTTCATTTATTACTTATCTCTGGCGTCTAGCACAGCAGTCTAGCCCATAGGAGGAAATAAAGAAAAGTTCATTGAATGAATCCAAAAACGATGTATGTTCAATGGAAAAAGAAAAGGACGAAAAGAGCTATGAAACAGATCATCTGATTTTTAGTAACGTAGTACAAAGATGTTGAGAGAACAATGTGCTTAATATGGTCTATCTCCATATAATAAATCTTGAAATGCATACTATCATATGAGCAAAGGCCCAACGTTTTTTTCCTTTTAGACCTCTTGAATGGTAGCAGGTGCAACACAACTGAGGGAATACCATGCTGTCTGTTCCTGGTCATAGCTTGATTGAAAAGCTCATTTTTGGCTATAAATTAATTAGAAAATTCCCCTTTGCCATAAATGAGTAGACCACTGAACACTACCCAAAACAGGTCTGTTTCCTTTTATGTCACAGATTAGAAATGCATTCTATTGTGTCATTCTCCTAAATATGTTAAATGAGTCATCTAACTCTTGTCTCAGTTTATTTAGCAGTCTCATATCGCTTTTCATTTGCATACACTTTTCAGGGGTTGGGAAATACACCTTTAAAATGCCAGGTTTAATAACATTTCATACCAGTTATGCATATAATTATCAGTTTTGTAGCTGTTCCTCAATTGGTTGGGACTGAATGGGCAAAGCTCACAGAGTAATACCTTATTATACTGTCATTACTAGGTTATTTTCTTCCACTTCTGAGCGATCATAAATATGTCAACTTTCCTTTCCTTCTTTGTACTTTGTCTTTTTAAGATAGCATATGCTTATAACTGCTATCCTAAAAAATCCATTTTCCTCCTGGGACTCTTGTATCTATTGTCCATAAAGGTAATGCTAAGTGATGAATACACTCATGACATTCAAGGAGGAGGCATACATTTGGGTCATACGTTTTCACCAAGGACAAATTCAAGTACATTCTTGATTTAAATACCATTTCCCTTTGATTTCCTTTGAATCAACACCGATTAAGATGTTTTGTCAGCTAAAACTAGTTGTACTTTATTGGGGCACAATTCCGAATATGTTCAAATCTTTGATATTCACTCTACTATTTGTAAAGCATGATACTGTGTACTGGGTCAAAAAGAAGGACAGGAAAAACGAAAAAGACAGGTTTTACCTTATGGTGCTTAGGCCAGAATTAAGTTAATGACTGCAAAGACTACAATTGGGAAATTATGGTCTTGAATTATGCAACTAAATTGATATGGTGTACAAATCATATGTGGTTATTTAATTGTCCTGGGTTTCAATGGCTTATGTGTGAAACTTCAGGATTTCATGGAGGGATAAGTAAAGACCATTTTTGTTTGACTGTCTGCAAGCCTATTTTATTTTTATTTGGAGTCTTGGTTTAGAGATTTTAGATTTTTATATAAATGATATAATAAATCTGATTAAATTTTATTTTATTAGTATTTTGGCCATACTCATACTCTGCATGAGTATTGATAAAACTCACAATGATAATGATAAGCAAAAATCATAAAGTTGGGGGATAAAAAACAAAGCAAAATAACCAAGTTGTAGAAATATGATCCCACTAGAGTAACACTGAAAATGATACAGTTACTATGGAAAGCCTATAGAAGTTCCTCAAAATACTGAAAATAGCACTACTATATGATCCATCAATCCCACTTCTGGTTATATATTTAAAAAATTGAGGGCTGGGCACAGTGGCTCACACCTGTAATCTCAGCACTTTGGGAGGCCAACACAGGTGGATCAGCTGAGGTCAGGAGTTCGAGACCAGCCTGGCCAATGTGGTGAAACCCTGTCTCTACTAAAAATACAAACATTAGCCAGGCTGGTGGTGTGTGCCTGTAATCCTACCTACTCAGGAGGCTGAGGCAAGAGAATCACTTGAACCCGGGAGATGGAGGATGCAGGGAGCCAAGATTATGCCATTGCACTCCAGCCTGGGTGACAAGAATGAAACTTGGTCTCAAGAAAAAAAAAAATGAAATCAGGATTTGTAGGATACATTGCCACTCCTATGTTTATAGCACTATTCTTCCTAATAGTCAAGATGTGGAAGCAACTCCAATGTCTATTGACACTTGAATGGATAAAGAAAATGTGGTGTATAAATATAATAGAATATTATTGAGTCTTTTAAAAAAAGAAAGAAACCCTACTATTTGTGCCAACAGGAAGGAACCTGAAGGACAGTATGTTAGTTGAAATAAACCAGTCACAGAAGGACAAATACTGCATGATTCTGATGCAAGATATTTTCTTGACCCCTCCGTGGGACTAGTGACAAGGGAACCTCAATTACTCAGGTTACCCACTCAACCCCTCATGGGAGGGAGCATGTGAGCAAAGGAATACAGGAATCAGAGCAGGTGAGTGCAGGAACCCCCTGCTTTGGTGCTGGCAGAAGCAAACTCTGTGTGGGCCCCTCAGCAGTGTCCTGATGAAGGTGTCTGCGACCCCAAGGCCCCAGAGGACATGTTACAATGTTCTCTTGCCTCTGCCATCTGCAGACAGCAGTGTGTTATGAGCTCAGTGGGTCCTTTGCCTAATCACGTGGGGTGGGCTGCCTTCTGCCAGTGATGGCAAAGGGCCAGTGTGACAGCCCTTTTTGGGTACCTGCACTTGGTATATCCCGAATTCTTGCCTGGTGCCCAAGAGGAATGAGGTCATGCAGATGAACTGAAGGATGGCAAATGTGGAGAATGTTATTGGGTGGTGAAAGCAGCTCTCAACAGAGAGGGGAGCTGGAAAGGGGATTAGCAGGGAAGGTTGCTCTCCCCTAAAGTCAAACCGCCTCTCTTCCTCATCCAGCTACCATTTTCTGAAGTCAAGCTTGCCTCTTTCCAATGTCCAACCACATCTTTCCAACATCCAGCTGCTTCTCCCATTGTCCAGCTTCTTCTATCCCCTGCTAACTGATTCTGTGGTCTTTATAAGCATAGGATGGGGGTTGGAGCAGGCCATAGGTAGTTTTGGAAGAGGCAACATTCAATTGGTGAAAAGATATTATTCAGAAAGAACCAATCGGGAGAGACTGAGCACACAGGGATGGAAGTTCTCACTTTGGGCCATGGATTTCAGGCCTTTTGGCCTGAAGGTGAGGTTTTGCCAGGGACCTGCCCCTGTCTGCCTAGAGTTTCCCTGCCTCCTGTCACTATCAATTTCACTTATATGAGATTTAAATAGTCAAACTCATAGGAGCAGAAAATAGATTGGTGGTGTCTGGGAACTGAGGGAAAGAGGAAATGGGGAATTGTTACTTAATGGGTACAAAGTGTCAGTTATGCAAGATGAATAAGCTCTAGTCATCTGCTGTGCAACATAGCATCTATAGTTAATGATAAGGTATTGCACACTTAAACATTTGTTGAGAAATTAGATCTCACGTTAAGTGTTTTCATTGCATAAGCACAAACACGAAGGGCCACAAGAAAATATTTGACGAATATATTTATTACCTTGATTGTGGTGATGGTACCATGAGTATATGCATATGTCCTAACTCATCAAATTGTATACATTAAACATGTACAGTTTATAAATATACAATTATACTTTAATAAAACTGATAAAATTGATTAGACAAATTTTTAAAAGTATATAAAAACATGAATAACATAATATTTAGATATGTGCCTATTTGTGGTATGAAAAGGAAGGAAATGATGAATAAAAATATGAGGATTTTTAGACAAATTAGTACACATTTAGATTTATTTTATTCATTATTATAAACAATATCAGAATGAACGTTTTTATTTATGTCTCTTTGTGCACATGGATGCAAATTTCTCTAAGGCAGAATTTCTCAACCTCAGCGCTAGTCATATTTTGTGGAGAATAATAATTCTTTGGTTTTGGAGTTAGAGGCGGGGTGGGAATTTTCCTGTGTATTGTAGGATAGTCAGTAGAATCTCTAACCTATAACCATTAGAAGCAACTAGCAGCCAACATTTTGTGACCAAAAAAATGTCTCCGGATATTGCCAAATGTTCTGTTGGGAATATTACCCCTCATTTAAAACCACTACTCTAAAAGATAGACATTACCTCTGGGTTACTTCTGAGGGAAGGAGGAGTGAGAAAGAATAATTAATATTAGAAAGGGACATATGGGTTTCAAAAGTATTATAATTTTCTATTTTTTAAACCAGGTTGTAAATACATACTGCTAATCTGTTTATTATAATTCACTTCTTATATCTGCACTTCATTATTTTCTATTTTAGGAATATTTCATTATGAAGATCTAGAAATGCAACATCTGCTGGTGGCAATGGAAAGTGCCACAACTGTTTTGTACAGTAATTGGGCAGTATTTAGTAAAGTTGAGGATATGCGAGTCTGTGAAACAGCACTTAAATGCCTATATTTCAGAGTAGTGGTTTTTTATTTATTTATTTATTTATTTATTTATTTATTTATTTTTAAATGGTTTATTATTATACTTTAAGTTCTAGGGTACATGTGCATAATGTGCAGGTTTGTTACATATGTATACTTGTGCCATGTTGGTGTGCTGCACCCATCAACTCGTCAGCACCCATCAACTCGTCATTTACATCAGGTATAACTCCCAAGGCAATCCCTCTCCCCTCCCCCCTCCCCCTCCCCATGATAGGCCCCAGTGTGTGATGTTCCCCTTCCCGAGTCCAAGTGATCTCATTGTTCAGTTCCCACCTATGAGTGAGAACATGCGGTGTTTGGTTTTCTGTTCTTGTGATAGTTTGCTAAGAATGATGGTTTCCAGCTGCATCCATGTCCCTACAAAGGACACAAACTCATCCTTTTTTATGGCTGCATAGTATTCCATGGTGTATATGTGCCACATTTTCTTAATCCAGTCTGTCACTGATGGACATTTGGGTTGATTCCAAGTCTTTGCTATTGTGAATAGTGCCGCAATAAACATACGTGTGCATGTGTCTTTATAGCAGCATGATTTATAATCCTTTGGGTATATCCCCAGTAATGGGATGGCTGGGTCATATGGTACATCTAGTTCTAGATCCTTGAGGAATCACCATACTGTTTTCCATAATGGTTAAACAGAGTAGTGGTTTTAAATGAGGGCTAATGTCCTGAGGAGAACATTTGGCAATGTCTGGAGACTTTTTTTTTTTTAAATTTTGGTCACAAAATATTGGTTGCTATTGGCTTCTAATGGATATAGACTATGGATTCTACTGGACATTCTACAATGCACAGGACAGTTCCCACCCCACTTCTAATTTGAACAACAAATAATTAGTCTCCCCAAAATTCCATTAGTGCTTAGACTGAGAAATGCTACCCCGGAGAAACTCACATCCATGTGCACAAGGAGGAGGCACAAATAAAAATGTTCATTGTGATATTCTTTATAATAATGAATAAAATAAAATAATCTCAATATCTACCAATTTGGGAATATATAAGTAAATTTTGGTTAATATGATCAGTGAAACTGTACAATAATGAAAATGATTAAACTAGAACTAATGTATCAATTTGAACACTTCTTGTTTTGTTGTTGAATAAAAATGTATAGCAGAATATATGAGATATAATTTCTATAAAACTTAAAACATGAAACACAAATGTAGGTGTAATATAAGACATACATGAGAATAATAAATACTGAATTAGATTAATGGTCAATTCTTGGAGGAAGAATGAAGAGAGCAGGAGAAAAAGAGAAGGGAAGTGGATTTGGGAACATTATATAGTCTACTTGTAAAAATAATTCTTGAAAAGTTTGTGTGAAAACTATAAAATACTGTGTTTGGGGAACCTACTTTCTAGTGGAAGATCACTGTATTATCTTCAGAAAGATTTATAATCTAAGTAACGTGCATTACTGAATAGTTTCTTGTAAGGGAAATTACCACGTTTTTAAGAATACTAACTTTTAATAACATAATTTTCTTCCAAACTACATCAAGATATCTGAAATCTGCTTCTGGAAAATACTCAATTGTATTCAATTTCTTCAAAAGAAAACTACAAATTGGCTCAAGAAATTGAGATTTATGGCTGTACTGATCTAAATGATTTTGAATCTACTGTGTGATGGGTGGAAAAGATCATTTCCCTTTAACAAATCAATTTCCATGATTTCTTTACTCTCCGTCCAATTTTCTTCTTTCCTGACCATTTAAGCCATTTTGCTATTTTAGGCTTTGGTTGAAGAAGTAGTGTTTCAGAAAAGAAATGTACATAACGAAACCGAGTCAATTCACATCTTCCAGTTTTCAAGTTCCTGGATGAGAACTGTCAAGATTGTAAAGCTTTTCAATCTCCCAGTTGTTAATATTATTCATTTGAATGCAAGTCCAAACAAAATCCCAAATGATGGTTTTTGGAACTTTATGAGATTAATTTCTTTCTGTGATGACACAATATAAATGTCTTCAGATTTTGACGTGGAATAAGGGACAGATTATATATGTTAAAAATTACTGACAAGGATTTTTCTTGAAAACTATTTGGAAGAAACTGCTTTCCAAATATATTCTGGTCATGTTTCATACTAATATCAGGTGTCTTATAAGAAGAGCAAAATCCTCTGTGATCCTTTATCAGAGCAACCTGACCTGAGGAAGCCATGTTCTCTTCAAAGTCCCTCCTCCACGAGGGCTCTGAGCAGAGGGACCTGCCTGGGCTACCAAGTAGGAGGTGGAACCCTGAAGTATTACTGGAGTTCAGGCTTTAGAGGACTTTACCCCACCTAGGAGCTCCACTCATCCAACACTGATTTGCCTTTAGGACCAAAATTTCAGCATTTGAAGTGTTTTCTATATAAATAAATAAATACACACACACACACACACACACACACACACACACATATTATTTCTATCCTGGCCAACTTTTGTTATGTTGGCACCTGTAAAAATGTATTAACAAATCTAAGAGATATGTGTGGCCAATACATAATTTGATAGTATTTTAAATATATACATATCTTTTTTTTCGGTTAATATATGATGATGGTATACTCTCTTGTTTAACAGGCAATTAATATTTTGTGTTAACATTAAGTTTGAGGCTAAAGAAATTCTTAGAGTCAGATATAGACGAGTTTTTAAAGTCAAGTGTACCTCTCATTAGTTTTGATACAATTTGACAGATTGTTGGGCAATAGCTATATGTAGCACTACCAAATTTTAAATAGGAATGTAACCTATATTTAAAATATTCTCATGTAAAGAACTATCAAGAGTTTTTGTTAAACTTAACGGAATGACCAGTGAAGGAATAAATAAGCAAAAACTCATAAGGGTAAGTGTTGGGATTCAATCAGGCTGATGGGAAAAATATTAGTTATGATAGCCACAAAACCCTTTTGGAAGGCCTGAGGGTTTTCACATGACTTCGGTAATAGATGGGGACGAAGGCGGCCTGGTCCCATTACCTTAGTTAAATAGATTAGAGTAGTAAACAGCGGGATATGGGAAAGTTATCTAGTTAGCTTGTT
The DNA here is from genome assembly GCF_037993035.2 of Macaca fascicularis. Classification (NCBI taxonomy): domain Eukaryota; kingdom Metazoa; phylum Chordata; class Mammalia; order Primates; family Cercopithecidae; genus Macaca; species Macaca fascicularis. Next base: position 105,755,367 of record NC_088380.1, read on the forward strand.
TACTCATGTGGTCTTAAGAGGAGCCTCTGATGTGTGCTTTTTGCTGGGGAAGTCCACAATATCAATTACCTTCTAATGGGGTTGACTCAAGCTTTTGTTAACTAATCTTAATGAATAAATGTGAGTCCCCCTAGCTGATCAAGGCCTACCTGCAGTGACAAACCTCTCTTGGTGTGTAGGCAGTCAGGCATTCAGTAGGACTGGCAAAACAGAATGTCTGTGTGTCAGTGTACATTTATTCATCCATCCTTTGGGTCAGGGTCTGTGGGTGGATCCCCACAGCTAATGCCCTCTTGTGAGGAGCAATACCTCAAGTAAGATTGACTTATACAAAGAATTTGCATGTTTTTTCTTTTGGTGTTTATGAATGTGGAAAAGGATGTCAATTAGAAATTCTAGAGTAGCTAAGTCATGTCTATTAAGAGTGTGTTAGAGAAATAGGCTTAGAAGTTGGGGGCACAAAATACCCGTGAAAGTAAAGGTACAAGGTGTCTTGAAAACAGAAAAACTGGCAGAAAGTCTATATAAGGACAATTTTCTCTCTAACCACCTGTGTTCAGGTAATTACACTTCCATACTCTAAAAGCAGAAAGTATACTCTCTTGAGAGACTCCTGCCAGAAGTACTCTGACTCCTGGAAAAATACACAGAGGTCAGGGATGCCGTACTGCATATAGGAATTAGCTGCACATACAAAGCAGAGAGTAGCACATTTGCCTTTTTTCACTCTGTTCCCAGTGTTTTGGCAGCCCAGTTCACAGCAACTGAGCAGGACATTGCAGATATTATCTCAGGATAAATGAACTGTTTAAAGAAAAAGAATGGCGCCAACACAGTGAGCTCCTTTCCTGCTCTCTCTACACTGATGCCCATTCTTCAACTCATACTAAACCATTAGAGGCTCACGACTGACCTCATCCTTAACAATATTAATGAATAGCCAAGGATCACCAAAAAATTAGAGAAAGCTTCAAAGAAAGATTATTAGTATAGAAATACTATTCTTAAAATATATAAAATGAAATATATATGTAAAATATCCTTGGAGAATAAACAAGGCAGATGCAGAAGACAACAGAAAAAAATTAACCAAATAATATTATCTGAATGATAATCTTATAAAGTTAAAATATTACAGCATTTAAGGTTGGAATATAAGGTTAATGAAATCTCCCATAAAATAGAACAAAAAGACAGAGATATATAAAGTATTAAGTATTGCAAAAAAAGATAATTAAAAATTAGCCCCCAAAGTCCAATATTTATATAATGGATATTTCAAAGAAAGAGATTGGAGATGAAGAAAAATTAACAAAGATGTAACATAGAAACATTACCCAGAACTAAGTGCATAATGTAATAGCAAAAAGTGCATAATTGTTTAGCACAGTGGACAGAGATGATTTTCACCAAGAGTCATTAGCATAAAATTTCAGAACATTGGCTATGAGGAAAGAATTCTAATTTGTTTCATATGGACAAAAGAAAACAGACTCCATAGGAAAGAAAAGAGAAATCAGAATGGCATCAGACTTAGCAATAGCAATACAAAAAGTTCAAAGATAATGAGGCAATGTTTTCATAGTTATGACAAAAAGTAATTTCCAATTTAGAATGCTTTAATAACCTATCAATTAAGTACAAGTGTAGAACAAACATGTTTTTAGACATATAAAGTTTAAAAAATTTACCTTCCATATATTCTTTGTATTTTAGAAAACTACTGGATGAGATCTTCCACTAAAACAATAAAGAAAATCAAGAAATGAGACAACATGGGATTTAAGAAAAACACAAGGCTGGGTGTGGTGGCTCACGCCTGTAATCCCAGCACTTTTGGAGGTCAAGGTGGGCTGATCATGAGGTCAGGAGTTCAAGACAAGCCTGACCAACATGGTGAAACCCCGTCTCTACTAAAAATACAAAAATTAACTGGGGGTGGTGGCAGGCACCTGTAGTCCCAGCTACTCAGGAGGCTGAGGCGGGATAATTGCTTGAACCACCGAGGCAGAGGTTGCAGTGAGCCCTGTGATGGCGCCACTGCATTCCAGCCTGGGTGACAGAGCAAGACTCTGTCTAAAAAATCAAAAACAAACAAACAAAAACAACAAAACACAAAGAAAATTCCCAAGGTGCTGGTAAAGATGAATTCCAGAAATCCAGTTGTACATTGATATGACAGGTTAGAGAGCACCTAATCCAATTGGAAGATGGAGAACAGTGAATTCCAGGAGGGTCAGCTTGGCTAAAACATGTAGCTCACTTGAAGTTTTGCTTTGAATGAATTCATACAAGATTATCACTCCCGCCAGAAAAGTTGGAGAATTATTAGCTCTAAGAATATAGGTGATCAAGCAAAGGGCAGGAAAATGAAAACAAATATAATTTCAATTGACACAGAATATCCATGGAATGCCTTAATTTCGATGGTCTCTTTAAGACTAAGTGACATCTTTGGTACTTATGTTTTGATCTGCTGTAACACCTACCCTGAGACTCTAAAAGCCATACAATTAGCAAGCAGATTTTTCATCTTATAGGGATTTTCCATTCTTATTGTGTCATTGAACATTTCTGACGTTCATCATAAGAAGAAAAACTTAATTTTTCACTTGTTTTGGATCCACTATCTTTTTTTCTTCTCCAATTAGTGTGCTCTCTGCTCATTAAGTTGAACAAAAACTCATCTACCCTTTATTTTCCATCCTATCTTAATAGTACTACAAGTTACTGTTTCAATCCCTTATGTTTTGTATTTTCACAGCTTTTACTCCATTCAGAAAGCTCTTTAAAAGACATAGCAGTGTTACATAAAATCTCTTAATCAGTCTTTCTTGTCAGCTCAGCTTTTCATACAGTCTCTAAATATTCAGTTTCTTTAAATTCCATCTTAGATTCTCTTCTCTCCATGTTCATGGGATTCTTGCCATCTACATGCCAAGGAGCTTTAGTTGATCTCTCTAGCCCCAATTTATCTTGTAAGCTCCAGATTTATATATTCTGCCTTTGGATGTCTCAAAGGAACTTTAGTATGATTGTGATGAAAATTGAGTTTACTGGCTTACTCAGAAAACTATATTACCCTCTGATGTTCTTTATTTCAGCAAATGACACCACATCCATCCACTTGTACAGGACAAAACCTGTGTATTTTCTCTGAAACCTCCATCTTCTTCACTCATCATTCGTTAAATACTGTTTGCATTGCTTCTTGAATATTTCCTAAAATGGTCTACTTCTCTAGAGGGAACTAGAGTTTGCTATGCCATCGAAGTTGAAGCTATAACCCTTTTTCTGGATTAATACAATAACCTTTTCATTAACTTTCCTATTTTGACTCTGGCCCAATTGGCAACCATTCTTCATAAGTGAACCAGGAGAGTATGAGTGTAGATGGGTACTCATGCCATATCATGATTAAAACATTTTAATCATTTTCCAGTAACCATAGGATAAAAAATTTATTATAGCCTATAAGGCCTTCCATGATTTGCTTTCTGACTATATATTTTTATTCTCACCTTTCATAATTCCCTCTTGAGTGTACTATTCTCAAGTCATTGGCCTCTTCTGCCATTGCCTCAAATGCACCACACTTTCCATTTGGGTCCTCTTCCATCCATTTTTAACCACTTATGTACTCTTCCTTCAATCTACATAGCTGCTAAGCATCGTTCAGAGCTTGCTCTGATTACGCTTTATCAGGGAGACTTTTCCTCATCTCCTTGATTGTATAATAATCTTGTCTTAGTCAGTTTGGGCTGCCGAAACAGAATATCGGAGACCGGGTAGCTTAATCAACAGAAAGTTATTTCTTGCATTTCTGGAGTCAGGGAAGCCCAAGATCACAGTGCTTGCAGATCCTGTGTCTGGTGAGGGCCTGCTTTTTAGTTTGCAGATAAACATCTTCTCCTTGTATCCTCAGATGGCCGAGAAAAGAAAGGAAGCCAGGTCCTTTTTATAAGGGCACTACACATCATGTTTATTCTTATAAGAGCACTTATTCTATCACGAAGGCTCCACCCTCAGGACCTAACTGCCTCGCAAAGGTCTCACCTCCTAACACCTTCACGTCGAGGGTGAAGATTTCAACATGTAAATTTTGGGGGACCACAAACATTCAGTCTATAATAGATCTCTTGTAAAATGCCTTAAAAATACTCTATAATTTTTCTTCATAGAAATAAATACATGTTATAATTGTATTTTTATGTGTAAAATACTTTTTGTTCATACCAATTTGCATACTTCAACTGTAAAGTCCAAAGCATCTCACCATCTTATTTACATAATTTAATGTAGTTTTTGGCCTAGTGAATCAGACCAATCTAAGGAATTCCCCGTATCAAAGCTACTTAGATATTTCATATGTGCACCAAAATTTAATACTGGAGTTTGACATATAGTCATATCTAAAATAGTCCTATCCTACTACCCAATATTGGTAATATTAAATTAAAAATACAGAAAATCTTTTTAATTAGCAATGAAGTTCAGAAAGTCATACTATATAATACGCTTTGTTGTTGTATTTGGTGTCCAATTTAGTAATTTCCCTTTATGTTCCCTTAAAGAGAAAGACCAAAGCTAAGCCCATCAGTATAAATACCATTACTTCAGCTGGCATCTTTTTAACACATCATGAGTGGGACTTTAACTGATCTATATGACTTTGTATTCCACTGTCATAACACACTAAAATGAGTTTCTTATTAAAGGCATTATGACTTATAAAAATGAACTTCTTATGAAATAAGACAAGACAGCGTTTACCTCACAAGTACAGGAGAAAATCAGAGAACAGGATATAATTCTATAATATGGTGGCAATTAAAACACTTTCTTGTTTGCCTTGTTAAAAGACATGTACGCAGAAAAGCTTGAAGGAGAAAACTGCTTTCTTTTAAAATCTCTTTCTCCATTTCACCCACTCACCCTATTACCACTTCAGGGACATATCTTGTGTACCTAGGCCAGTTTAAATTAAACACATCAATCATCCTAAGGCTCAAGAATTACCTAATGTTGTGATGAACGACTTCTGTGACTTAGCCTCTTAAGGTTTGCTCTTTTGAGATTTGCTACACGTGTGCATTTATTCTCTGGGCTTGAGGCAGTCTGATGCAAAGGTGGAATAGGCAGTTACCTAAGTTTTGCTCAGAGTATTTCCAAAGTGGTGTGCCATAGGGCTTGGTACTCCCACAGTCAGAATTATGTCTTTGAGCTAAGAAAGTATCAACAGAAGGTTACTGCTCTGATTTAAATACATTCTCTTGGAGGGGTGATGAGATAAAACAACAATCTTAGAGAATAAATACATCTGAATACTAGGATAGATCCGTTTCAGAAAACAAAGCTCTGAAGAATTAAAGCCAAGGGCAAGTGCATTTTGATGGTGAATTGAATGGAAACATCTGAAGCATGAAGTTGTGGGTGGTTTTCTGATCTATTAACACCCTGAAAGAAGAGAAAATTGGAAGTCACTGAGAACCTAAGAATTAGTGTGTACACAAAATAAACTGTTGGCTTTAAGTGAAGATGAAGGGGATCTTGGACAAAGGCTGGTCTTGGTTAATTCTCTTAATTGCTACAAAAATATTAAGCAACTGTATTTGTGTGTGTGTGTGTGTGTGTGTGTGTGTGTGTGTGTGTGTGTGTGTGTTTAGGTGAAAGGGCCTGGAACTGAATAGTACCAGGATGTTGCTTTTTGAAATCATTACTTGCAGAAAAGATTTAAAGTGATTTTTAGAATCAGAATAGACATGGTAATTACATGTCTTCTGCAATCCTACTGGTTCAGCTTGCATATGTTGGAACCGAACTGTCGATTCCTTCCTGGGCAGGGGTCGCCGCGAAGGATCACCGACACGAGATTCACAGCAGAGAGTTATTTATTACTAGCGCGCTAGGGTCCCAAGTTCTAAGTTGGCCCTGGGACCCCGAGTGCTTGTTACAGGCTGTTTATATAGGCAAATACAAGTTCAAACACAGCTTAGGGCGCGAAATTCAAACAAAGCTTTAGGCGCGTGGTAATTGGGTCTGTCTATGGCCTGAGCAAGGTGTCTTATGCTAATTGGTTAGAGCAGGACCTTATGAGGTTTTTTCTTGGAGTTGCTGATTCCGGGAACTTCGAGACAGGGTGGGACCCCCGGAATTGGCAGGGTGGGACCCCATGAGGTTGTTTCCCGGAATCGGCAGGGTGCGACCCTATCAGGGTGGGACCCTATCGAGGCAGGGTGGGACCCTATCCAGAGCCACCTGGTGTTAATTTTTTCTATATGAGGCCTATTTTCTAAATTTTATGAGGCCTAGTTTCATTCCCTCCTCTTTTTGTGTCAGAGGCTCAATCTTGAGCCTCTTTTTTTAGTCCTGAGGGTCTGGTATAGTTGGGTCAGAACCATAGCATGTAATCTATTTTTAATAAGGGTGAGTAAGTGGTTGAGTATGCATGGCCTGAAAGTCAGGATGAGCGTGAGCAGGATGAGGGGTCTTAAGATGGTGGAGATTAGGGTGCTAAGCCAAGGGGATTGGTTGTACTAATTTTTAAACCAATTTTGCTGAGATTCTCTCTCTTTTTTTCTCTTGTCTAATCTTTCTCTCAGTTTTGCCATAGAATCTTTAACTATTCCTGAATGATCTGCATAAAAACAACATTGCTCTTTCAGGGCTGCACAGAGCCCGCCCTCTTTCAGAAAGACAATTTCTAGTCCTTGTCGGTTTTGTAATATAATTTCAGACAGAGAAGTCAAGGACTTTTCAAGTTTTGTGATAGATAGTTCTATGGCTACTTTAAGTTGTTGCAGATGATGGTTACTATGCACTAGGGCTGCTGTCCTGGTCTTAACTCCAGCCGCTACCTTAATTTTTAACATGTCGGCGAGGGTGAGGGAGATTAAGGGCGGGGAAGTGCTTGTATAAATAGAGACTTTATATTAATTTTGTTGTTATCTATCTGTTATCAGATTTTGCCGCATCTTTAAACTTGATGTGAACCAGGTTGCAATTTTCTGAATATCGGGTTGTGGTACAGGGCTGGACAAAGGGCATAGTTATATACTAAGGTTTTGTGGCTTATTTTTACTTTTTATTATTAGTAGTTACACAGGACCAGCTTTTGCAATACAAGTGAGTCAGATTTCTACAAGTTTTTTATTGGTTCTGTCTTGCATCCGGGACAGGCATAAAACCTGTTCTGGCTGATGGACATTTTTCTAGCCTGTCTTTTCTATTTTTGTCTATCTTGAGGAGTTCTTAATAGGACTCCTGTGGGACTAGTAAACCGGGGGCCTGTGTCTTTTAATTTTTTTTTGCTATATATATATATTTTTTTTAGGTTGAAATAGAGGTCTGGAAACCAAGTCTTTATAGGAGCATTCTCGGAGGTCTTATTTAAGACCTCTTGATTATTAAAATTAATTATCTGTCAGGTCAGGCTAAATGGCCGGTGGGGGTTAGCGTCAAAAACTACACTAGAGACGGCGCAGGGAAGAAGAGTAAACAATAAGTAAGGAGTTAGATACGAGAGAGTCTTATCTTGAGCGGGTCCGCGGAGCGTCGGAGTCTCCATGTCTCAGGTGGTGTTGGTCCGGGCGTCCCTGGAGCAGCCTTGGCGTGGGATGCGTGGATCCAAGTGGAGATTCCGTCCACCTTTATGGCTGTGGGTGTGGTCAGGAGAACAATGTAGGGTTCTTTCCACCGAGGCTCTAGTCTTTGAGTGCGATGCCGTCTAACGTAGACAGAGTTTCCCACCTGGAAGGGGTGACTGGTCTGTGGATGTCTGGGTTGGTACAGTTCTGCCAAGGGGGCCCAGATTTGGGCCTGTACTGCTTGGAGTCCTTTTAGCCGGGCCTGTAGGTCAGTCTTAGGATCGGAGGGGGAGAAGGAATTAAGCAAGGTTGACAAAGGGGGAGGTCCTCCGTAGAGGATTTCATATGGAGTGAGCCCAAAACGGTTAGGTGTATTCCGGGCCCTTAACAGAGCTAAGGATAGGAGGCGTCTCCAATCTTTTAAACCAGTCTCTAAGGTCAATTTAGCAAGGGTCTCTTTTATTGTTCTATTCATTCTTTCTACCTGTCCTGAGCTCTGGGGTCTATAGGCACAATGTAATTTCCAATTAATCCCCAATATCCTGGCGAGCCCCTGACTTACCTGAGAAACGAAGGCCGGCCCGTTATCTGACCCAATTACCTTGGGAAGTCCGAATCTAGGAAAGATTTCTTCCAAAATTTTCTTGGCTACTATGTGTGCCGTTTCTTGCCGGGTGGGGTAGGCTTCTACCCATCCTGAAAAGGTATCTACAAACACCAGTAAGTACTTATATCCAGCATAGTGAGGTTTTACTTCAGTGAAGTCTATTTCCCAATAGACTCCTGGGCGGTTATCACGAGTTCGTTTCCTTTCTGGCACTCGGGTAGCCCCAGCGTTTACCTGCTGACAGACCTTACAGGCAGATGTCACTTGTTCTACGAGGGTACTTGTCTTTGGGATTAGAAAGTCAGTTTTTTTAATCAGTAATTTTAGCTTTCAATTATTTAAGTGTGTCCAGGCATGCATCTGCTGGATCATTGCCAGGGCCTCCTTGGTCAGCATTGGGGGTTCGTCAGTGCTGCCAGCAGTTATGCCCCCGGGATTTTTTTCTTGGCCCAGCCGTGGGGGCTGAGCTTCTTTAGGGACCCCTTCTGGGGGTCCGGCAGGTGACACAGGGCGGCTGGGCTGGGGGCTGCCCTCAGGACTGGGCTCTGTGCCTTTTTGCAGGGAACTTTCCGAATGGAAACTCTGGTTGCTGTTCTCATCATTGAGATCCAGCAGGATGAGAGGGCCACCCCCTCGGGGACTGGCGCCCCTGCCCCGACGTTCCCGGCCACGGGATCTCTTTGCCCCGCCACCTGCCCGCCTTCGTTCCTCCTCCTGGGGGTCCACCACTGGCACTTACTTGAAGATACGAAGGGAAGTGTCGCCTACAGTCACTCATTGCTTCTTCTATTTTTGGACCTTCTTGATGGTCGCCATTACCTTCTTGATGTTATCTTCGGCCCGGCTCCGGGTCTCGGCCCGTACGGTCCGGCCGGCCATGCTGGCGTGGCTGGGGCCGGAGCCGAGCCCGCGGCGGGGCCGCCTCCCGTCTGGCGGGCTCAGGCTTGGCGCCAGGCCCGGGCGCCGCACTCTCGGCCTGCCGTTCCTCCGGGAGTTGGCCGCGCCCTCTTTTGTCCTTAACGCCTCCGCGAGTCCCCTGTTCTTTGCAGTAGGCACACTGGTCTTTTTCCACTTCTGGCCGTCTCCGCTTCTTTCCCTCTCTCCCTGGTCCTTTCTTTCTCACAACTGCTGCCAGGATTTTTGTTAAATGCTTATCCTTTACTCGGTTTTTATGATCCTCTCGCTCTATCTGTTCCTTCGCTAACCTGGCTTCCCTTTCCTTAGGGGTTTCTTTCTTATCTTGGCCAAATTTGTGGGGCGTTTTCCTGCCCCTTTGAGACCCGCCAACAGAGCCTGGCGATAGATTTGGAGACTCTCCCTACCTGGTGCCGTTTCATAGTCCTAGTCCGGGCGGGTGAGGGGAAATCCCTCGTCTATTTTATTGGGAAGTTGGGTTGGGAGGCCTCCTGGTCCTGGCACATTTTTCCGGGCCTCCAAGAGGACTTGCTGCCTTTTTCAGTGGTTAAGAGGACCTGCAGGAGTTGCTGGCAATTATCCTAGGTGGGCTGGTGGGTGAGGAGAATGGATTCTATTAACGAGGTTAGGGCCTGAGAGTCTTGGGAAAAGGAAGGGTTATGGGTCTTCCAGTTATAGAGGTCAGAGGCAGAGAAGGGCCAGTACTGGACTGTGTGACTGACAGTACGGAGGGGAAAAAGGGAGGATTGCTAAGTGGAAGGGCCTTCTGGGTCCTCAGTCCGCCGCAAGCGGAGACGAGGAGGTGGCGGCGGCGGAGTCCGAGGGGTGAGTTTGGGCGGGGCTGGAGAAGGAGACGGTGTGGAGGGAGGGGCCGAGGGAGAAGTTGGAGAAAGGGTAGGGGTCGAGGCGGTAGAGGAAAGAGCTGGGGACAAGACAGGGGGCAAGGGTGAAGCGTAAGGTGGAGGTCCCCGAAGGGGGTTTTGAGGTGGAGGAGGCAGGGGTTCGAGAAGGAGGAGGTCCCTCTGGGGTTTATCTGGGAGGACTGGCTTATGCGGGTCCAGATTCCGATTCTTTGGGGCTTCTAAGGCAAGGAGGGTAGATTGGGATGGGGAAGGGGAATGGAGGAAGGGTTTCACCCAAGAGGGAGGGTTTCGGACCAGATCCTCCCAAGTAATTATGTAGGCCACCTGGTCTGGGTGTCCGTGTGGCCCAGGATCCATCACTGTTGCTTTAACCTGTAAGATAATTGGGAGGTTAAATGTTTCGTCCCGGGGCCACCCAACATGGAGGGTAGGCCACTTGGACGAGCAGAATTTTCGCCATCGTCCCTTACGGAATTCTATGGAGAGGTTGTGGGCTCGAGCCCGAACGTCAGGGAAGTGAGTCAGGGTCAGAGACAAAGGAGTCGTCAACGTCTGTCTTATTTCGTCCACGTATAACAAACAAGGACAAAACAAAAGTAACAAAAACAAAGACCAGACAAGTAAGGAGAAGCCGCGCGGCCAGAGAGTAGCGCCACAAGATTACAAAATATTCAGACGGCAGGGGCGGCCTGCCTACAGATTTGAGGAGGCTGACCAAGTCATTAGCCTTCTCCCAGACTACCGCCAGGGCGTCCCCCAGGGCGAAAAGTGAGAAGGTGCGGGACACGTCTGTCCCCCTTCCCCACTTAATTCAGAAGGAGTACTCTCCAGAGTTCAGAGTTAGCCGGCAAGACAGACAGAACAAAACGAAGGTACCTGGTAGGTCCGTTCAGTCAGCAGTCCGTGGCCCGGGCCAGATAGGTCTCCGCCGGATGGGTCGGGGGTCCTCGGACGACCCCACTTCCCGGCCAATGCACCAAATGTTGGAACCGAACTGTCGATTCCTTCCTGGGCAGGGGTCGCCGCGAAGGATCACCGACACGAGATTCACAGCAGAGAGTTATTTATTACTAGCGCGCTAGGGTCCCAAGTTCTAAGTTGGCCCTGGGACCCCGAGTGCTTGTTACAGGCTGTTTATATAGGCAAATACAAGTTCAAACACAGCTTAGGGCGCGAAATTCAAACAAAGCTTTAGGCGCGTGGTAATTGGGTCTGTCTATGGCCTGAGCAAGGTGTCTTATGCTAATTGGTTAGAGCAGGACCTTATGAGGTTTTTTCTTGGAGTTGCTGATTCCGGGAACTTCGAGACAGGGTGGGACCCCCGGAATTGGCAGGGTGGGACCCCATGAGGTTGTTTCCCGGAATCGGCAGGGTGCGACCCTATCAGGGTGGGACCCTATCGAGGCAGGGTGGGACCCTATCCAGAGCCACCTGGTGTTAATTTTTTCTATATGAGGCCTATTTTCTAAATTTTATGAGGCCTAGTTTCACATACATAACTAAACAAAAGATGAACTCATTCAAATGAATCGTTCAGAATTCATACCCCAGTCTCAATGGAAGCATGAATCATCTGAAGGCATCTTTTTTATTTACTTGTTTTTGGTGGGGGGAATTAATATATAATTTGCTTTATCACTGTCCATCATGTTTTGTCTGAAATAAAAAACAAAAGTGTGCTAAAATGCTACTTAGGAAAACGGTGGGCTGCTTTCCTGAAGCTAAAAGGGGAGAATGCCCATGAAAGAAGCTTGAGATGCGCCTGTAGGTGTTGAATATAGTTATTTTGTAAACATTTGGAATCTTTCCCAGTTTGGTTAATGAGGTAGCTGTTTGCTTGACTGAATGGTCTTTGAAAAACCTTCTGTTTAGTGAAAGATATTTTCTTGTTGCTGCCAGGTAATTCCTATCACCAAGTATGTTTGGAGACAACAGACCCAGTCTGGATAGCTGGAAGGAGAGAGTTTCTTTAATCATCTAAATTGATTTTCTTTTCTTTTCTCATCAATCTATGTAACAGATGAATACAATAGAGGACCAAAGACTAGTCTTCACAAGTGTCCATTTTCTGTTCTACTGTAAACAGTTTCCAATCAGCTTTTTAGCAAGATGTAGACTCTTATCAATCATTCTCCTAACCAAGCATATCAGCTGCCAAGCCTCAGAGCCAGCATCTTTCACCTGGCCTGGTTTAATATCATTTCACTCGCAGACTATTGTCCTGCCTGACTGCAGTAATTTCTCAAAACTGCTGTTAAATCATTAATTTGACCTCTGCTTTAACCTTATCACCTACTTCCTTCACACTGTATAGTGGCTTCCCAAATGCCCTACAAATTCGGACCAAGATTCTACTTTAAATCTTTATGTCCGTGTGTTTATGGTTCTTCCGAACTCCTTGATGTTTGCTTTTAATTATCTCAAATTTCCAGGTTTTCTCCTGAACCAGTGCTTTTCAAGCGTGCCAAACACTTTGCCTTCTATCATTTAGATAGTTAATCTCACAGGCTCAAGAATGTTTTCTCCAGCCAATTAAAAGTAGAATAGCCATTTCCTGAAATACAACTCCTAAGATTTTAAAATAATCAATCATTGTACCTGTGCGCACATAAACATTATTCTAATTACATCTGCATATGTCAAGTACAGATTTCTATGTCTTTCAATTAACTTAGCCAAGTAATGTAACCTTATTTTGCTACAGCTCAATTTAATCGCTATTTTGCCCTTTCAAATAATCATTTCCCTCCAATTCCATAATCTTAAGCTTGGAGTTTTGGTGAAACCCTAAGAAGCAGGAGTAGGGGAAAACCTACTGATTTTGGATATGAGAATTAGAACACAGAGAGAAGCTGAATTATTTAACTGAGAAATGTAAAATGGGGCAGCCACTTTGGAAAACAGTTTGACAATTCCTCAAGATATTAAGTGTAGAGTTATCCTATAATCCAGCAGTTCCAGTCCTAGATATATCCTCAAGAGGAATAAAAACATATACCCCCCAAACACTTGTACAGGAATGCTCGTAGCAGTGTTACTCATACTGGCCCCCAAAATGGAAACAACCCAAATGTCTATTAATGGATGAGTGAATAAAGAGGTGGTATTCATACAGTGTAATATTATTCAGCTATATAAGGAATAAAGTATTGACACATGCTCAGTTTGGATAAACCTTGAGATCATTATATTAAGGAAAAGGAGCCAGACACAAAGGTTCACATAGTGTACTATTCCATTTATATGAAATGTCCAGAAGAGAAATTTATTAAAAATACAGATTTAGGTGGTACAAGTACTGTTTTGTTAGATCAATATATTGCATAGCAGTGAAATCTGGGCTTTTAGTATAGCCATCACTCAAATAATGTACATTGTACCAATTAAATAACTTCTCATTCCTCACCCCCTTTCCATCCTCCCACCCTTGCAAGTCTCTAATGTCTATCATTCCCCTCTTTATGTCCATGTGTACACATTGTTTAGCTCCCACTTATAAATAAGAATATGCAGTATTTGATTTCTAAGTTATTTTGCTTAAGATAATGGCCCCCAGTTCCATTCATGTTGTTGGAAAACACATGCTTTTATTTATTTATTTTTTTTAATGACTGAATAGTGTTTTATGGTGTGTATATATATATACATATATATATATATATATATATATATGCCACATTTTCTTTATTCAATTATTTATGGATGGGAATTTGGGTTAATTACATATTTTTGTTATTGTGAATAGTGCTGGAGTAAGCATGAGTGCAAGTATCTTTTTTGGTATAATGATTTCTTTTCCTTTGGGTAGATACCAGTAATGGGATTGCTGGATCAAATGGTAGCATGGTAGCTCTATTTTTAGTTCTTTAAGAAATCTCCATACTGTTTTCCATAATGGTCATACTAATTTACATTCCCACAGTGTGTGTTTCCTTTTCTCCACATCCTCAGCAACAATTGGTATTTTTTTGACTTTCTAATAACAGCCATTCTGACTGGTATTGGAGGGTATATCATAGTGGCTTTTTTGTTGTTGTGGTGGTTGTTTTGAGACAGTCTCACTCGGTTGCCCAGGCTAGAGTGCTAGAGTGCGGTGGTGTGATTTTGGCTTACTGCAACCTCCGCCTCCTGGGTTCAAGCGATTCTCATGCCTCAGCTTCCTGAGTAACTGGGACTACAAGTGTGCACCACCATTCCTAGCTATTTTTTGTATTTTTATTAGAAATGGGGTTTTGCCATGTTGGCCAGGCTGGTCTTGAACCCCTGGATTCAAACGATCTGCCTTTGAAAGCGCTGGGATTACAGGCATGAGCCACTGTGTCCAGCCTCATAATGATTTTAATTTGCATTTCTCTGATGACTAGTGATGTTGAACATTTCTTCATATGCTTGTTGGCTACTTGCATGGCTTTAAAAATATCTTTTTCATGTCCTTTGCTCACTATTTATTGGGCTTATTTGGGTTTTTGTCGTTGTTGAGATGTTTGAGTTCCTTGTAGATTCTGAATATTAGTCTTTTGTTGGACACATAACTTGCAAATATTTTCTTCCATTCTGCAAGTTGTTCACTCTGTTGATTATTTCTTTGGTTGTTCAGAAACTTTTTAATTTAATTATCTCATGTGTCTTTCTTTGCGGCATATGCATACAATGGAATATTATTCAGTCAGAAAAGTAACAAATTATTTGTCCATGCTACAGCATAGATAAACCTTGAGAACAGTATTCTCATCTTTTCATGTTTTATTGGATATTTCTATATCTTCTTTGGAAAAATGGTCTATTCAAGTATTTTGTCATTTTTAATTGATAATTTGTCTTTTGGTTGCTGAGTTTTAAGAGTTACAGAATTTGCATATTCTGCATACTAAATGCTTATGTAATATTTGATTTATAAATATGCTTTCTATTTGCCTCTTGATAGCGAAGGCATGATTCATCCATTTTAGTGAGAATAAAGATAATAAAATCGATTTGAAAAATGTTTAATTGAAAGCTGTTATCCTTTGAACTGTGTTCCAGAAACAGACATCTATTTGTATAGATATGACTTCATATGCTTATTAAGAATCTCATGTGTCCTGTGAATTTGGGGATTTGTTTTGACATCGATACTCATCATCAGGGGAATGCAAATCAAAACCACTACAAGATTTTTCTCACACCTGTCAGAATGACTATTATCAAAAAACTAAAGGGAACAAGTGTGTGGAGAAAAGGGAATGCTTGTATACTCTTGGTAGGAATGTGGATTGGTGCAGCCATTGTGGAAAACAGTGTGGAGGTTCCTAAATAAATGAAAAATAGAACCATCATATGATCCAGCTATCCCTCTTCTGAGATGAAATCACCATCTCATTAAAAGAGCTGAACTCTATTCATTGCACCACTATTCACAATAGCTAAGATATGGAAACAAGTTAGGTGTCTATCAATGGACAAATGAGTAAAGAAACTGTGATACACACACACACACACACACACACACACACACACACACACACACACACACACGAGTATTACTTAGCCTTAAAAAGGAAGGAAATTCTCCCATTTGCCACAACATGGATGAACCTGGAGGACATTATGCTCAGTAAAATAAGCCAGACACCAAACAAAAACAAAAACAAAAACAAAAACAAAAACAAATGCATGATCCTTCTTATATATGGAATCTTTAGGAAGTCAAATACATAGAGACAGAAAATAAAATAGTGGTTTTCAGGGTTAAGGTCAGGGGAAGAAATGGGGAGATGGCAGTTGAAAGATACAAAGTAGCAAATATGTAGGACAAACAAGTTGAAAGATCTAATGTACCAAATGAGGACTATAGTTGATAATGGAATATTGTATTCTGAGGTTTTGCTAGATGAGTAGATTACAGCTGATTCTGTACTACAGTACTACAGTAGATTATTCTTGCCACAGGGGAAAAATCTGGTAACTATGTGAGAGGATGGATATGCTGATTTCTTATACTTTAGTAACCAATTTACTTTATGCAGCAGGTCCTCAGGTAACATCCTATCCATTCAAGTCATTTTATTATAATGTTGATGAGAAAAAAAGATGATTCTGGACCCTGGATCCTGTCTGTTTGGCGTCTGCATGTTCTCCCAATATTTTGCATGGGTTTTCTCCAGGTTCTCCTGTTTCCTCCCACATCTCAAAGATACGCACGTTAGGTTCATTGGTATGTCTAAATTGTCACAGTCTGAATGAGTGTGAGTGTGTATATGAGTGCATCCTGTGATGGTAAGGCTTCCTGTCCAAAGTGGGTTTCCACTTTGTGTACTGCACTGCTGGGATTTTGAGTGGCTCCAGCCACTCGAAATCTTGAGCTAGAATAACTGGATAAATAAATATCTTACTTGTTTTTACTAGTCTTTCTTAAATGTATGTTTAGCTCACAGTTGTTTCAATGTTAAATATTAGAAGTATTTTTAGAAGTTTGTTGGTTTTTGTGACCAGAAATATATAGGAACTTAATTCTTGTTTACATCAATTAACCTTTGGTAAAATTGGTTTAATTATATGTAATTTCAATTAAAGTTGCAGTTTCTGAGAACCTTTCAGCAGCATTAGGTCATATATATGTATATGACTAAACATATATATATATACCTTAATATATATCTTATAATATCACGTTGTATACCTTCAATATATACAGTGAAATTTATTTTTGAAAATTTGAAAAAGAAAGACACTAAAAGCTCTAACTTAAGATGGAAATTGTGGTTCGTTAGTATTTGATTGAAACCAATGGGATTATTTACAAAACCATGTTCCAATTCAATTGGCCATTATCATTAGGGGGAACATTCTGATTACCCTTCATTTAAAAATTGTAATTAAACTATAACTGCGATATGCATTTAAAAAATAAATTATTTTCCAAGGTGTGCCAGTGCTTTTCCACTCCCCTGAATATCCATTAGGTTTCTGAGTATGACTTTCTAATCTCATTGTAGTATAATTCCAAGGTAGTATATGGAGAAAAAATTAAACAATAATAAGGTTGCAGACATTGTACGAGATGCCACTTTTTTCATTTTTCAAAGGCAGAAAATTAATAATTTATGACTGTATGTCTGTTTCTCCTTGAGGTATTTATAAGAGAAAGGCAACCTTTGTTTTTTCTTGGTTTTGTTTTAGAACAAGAATTTTAGATCAATGAAGGTTAAAGGTTCAACAGGATAAGGAGTTCAGTGAGTCCCCGAAGTGCCACACTGACATTCCAAGACACAGCTTGTAAAGGTCTCCCTTTCTTGATGTCACTTTCAAAAGAATGTATTATCAAAATGTCACCTATTTGGTCTACACTTCTCTACTCTGTATCCATCCATGTGCCTCATAGGGCTCCATGGAGATTCAGAACTGGGTTTCCATATTTCCAGTGGCTTGTTTACCTCAGAAGAGGTCAACCAGATGCATAACAAACTGTCAGTGACTGACTTTAACAACAGACACCTGTTCAAATTCCTTTCGGTAGTATTTTCTGTAACACTCACACTTAGCACACATACAATAAATCTAAGCTGATATTCCAACTTATGCTGATCATGACCAGGTAGGTGGTCTGGAGCCTTTGGATTTATTTACTTACTGCTTGTCTTGGGTCTAATAAAGACTGTTACTACATTTTTTTCTATCTTTAACATGAAAATGATAAAAATCTCAAAATCTTATAGTTTTCGTGAATTCTAGAAAACATCATTGGATAATTTCATTTTCTAGTTGATTCTTGAACATCTCCAGTGAAGAAACTCAGTGTCCTGTGAGATATAAATTTCTTAGCTACCCCAAATGCATTTTTATGATAAAAATTACAAATACTCATAAACACTTGCTATAGGCCAGGCGCTATTCCATGTGTTACACACATATATACACTTAGGGGTGTGTGTGTATGTGTGTATAATTACACCTGTTAACTATTTTGTAAAATGAGTACTATTTTTATTCTCTTATTTCAGATGAAGGCACTGAGACTTAGATTAGGTAATTTGCTCAAGAAAAGGGATTCAATCCTATGTCTTAGGCAGTCTCGTTTTCTATTTCACTCTTTTAACTACTAGGATATGCTTCTTTTTGATGATATGATTTAGCAATTTATAAACCCACATCTACTTAAATCAGCCATTTACCTTACTGGTTTTGAGAACTACATAATTGCTAAAATTAAAGAAAAATACAAACTCCATTCTTGATTTTTTTTTTTTTTTTTTTAGATGAAGTCTTACTCTCTTACCCAGGCTGGAGTATAGTGGCACAATCTCGGCTCACTGCAACCTCTGTCTCCCAGGTTCAAGTGATTCTCTTGTCTCTGCTTCCTGAGTTGCTAACATTACAGGAGCTTGCCACCACACCTGGCTAATGTTTGTATTTTTAGTAGAGATTGGGTTTCACCATGTTGGCCAGGCTGGTCTTGAACTCCTGACCTCAGGCGATCCACCCACCTCGGCCTCCCAATGCATTTGGATTATAGGCGTGAGCCACCCCACCAGGCCCACAAGCTCCATTCTTATAGGGATCAATTATATGGAAATTTTTCCTTTTAAAAACAAATGGCTATTTTTTTTATGGGAAACTTAGAGTTTTCTCTCTACAAATAAAATGACCTATAATCATCCTACTGATGACAGTATTGTGGGTGATTGACTTACACACTAATTCTTAAAACGTGATCACTATTCAAAGAGTATCCTAGAGGAATAACTCTTCCATATGAATTATTGCCTTAGATGTTAAAAACTATTTTTAAAATTCTGCAGAAGAACTTCAGTTATTACACACTGACTTACTGAAAGAGAGGTGTACTCTTGCAGTGTCTCACTTACTGACACCTCTGTGTTTTCTAGCTATGAAACTTGACATAAAGAGACAAGGATTGCACCAGTGGAGGAGAGTTACTTCTTCCTACTCAATGTCATCCCCTAACTGTGTTTGGATTGCCATCACTCTCTATCCTTCTGAGCTCATCCATCACTTTTTATTTCTCCTCTGCTCTCCTTCATTTTCCTTTGCTCCCTCATTGCTTTCTCCATCATATAAATAGGTTTAGCTTTATCCCATCTTAAAAGAAATACCTCTCTTAACCCAGTAATTTTTTAGTTCTTGCTTTATGTCATTCATTTTTTTCTTGCATCCGTTTAGCAAGAATGTGGTCTAAATTTACTATTTCATTATCTGTATTGTGCTTTCCTTCTTCAACTCACTACAAATAGGTTAAGGTCCCTGGTACATCACTAGGAGCCCTTTCTCATTGCTTGCTAATGGCTTCCTTATTACCAAATACTGTTGATTCTTTCCAGTCCTATCTTACTTAACTTCCCTGATCATGCACATGTTCAAAATCTTTTTTTCTTAGTTTCTTCAAAAATTCAGTCACTGAATCTTCTGCATTTCAGACTCACTCCTTGGTGTTTCTTGAATGTGAATCTTTCTCCATCTGTTCCATAGATAGTAGCATTTGGCAGTTTCATCCTCAGTTCTCCTGATTCTTCAAACTCTCAATTATTTAACCATATTCAATTATAAGATGACTTCTCAATGCAAGACTCAATCCTATAAATCCCACAGCTATGTTAAATACTATATATCTGTATGATACCCAAGGTTTCCTGAGTTTTTTTCCAGTTTTTTCTTACTTCTCATTTAATATCCATTTAACCATAGGTTGCACCTTCATCCTGTCTCACTTCAGGAAGCCTAGTACCTCTCCAAGTCATAATGTCCTCAGAGGGAACTTAAATTGCTGCTCATTGTTTTTTGTATGGAACTTCTGCTTTGTTTTCATTGGCCACCAAATCATGGCTTCTCTTTTGTCTGAGGCCTTTCAGTTCACGTGTGACATTTATTTTGCCTTTTATTGAAGTGCCCTGCCAACTGTCCCTCTACCCAGACATGGTCAGTCATAATGTGCTGGGGCCCACTCATCCTTTTTATGTTCTTTTTTATTGCCCCTTAGAGAAAGTGGAAAATGTCCTAGTATCAAAATATCCATTTGAGGCAAAACATCTTTTTTTCAATATATGAAAAAGTCTTTTGCTTTATTCTTCAAAGCATTTTATCTCACTTTTGCCTAAACCTCTACCTTTCAGGGGATGGCCCTGGGCCTGAGACATACATTTGCATAGATAAAATACCCATTAACGTGCTCCCATCCAAATGAACATTCTCCACCAAAGGCGTATTCTGCCCCTTTATCTTCAAATGAGGAAAGAACTACAGCTTTTAAAAATTTTGGTATTTTTTTTCCTCCCTTTGCTTGGGGATGATATTTAGCTTGTATGTACCCTATGGCTATTATAGTTGCTAAAATTTTGAAATAATTCTATACCAGTTAGTTAACAGTCCCTGACTAAGCCCTATGACCACACCCTTTCACCACAGTGTCTTGGCCCAAATCTCCCTACAATCAAGTAACTAATGACTTGATACCTGACACTGCAGGGACTCTAGGGCTCTGCACAAACACCTTCTCCCCCGCTGGCCTCAGTGATTCTCCTGTTGTACTGATTGATAAATATTTTGAAAATCATCACTGAAAACAAGTATTACAGAATGCTTACTGAACATCACTAAACTTACCATTTTTCTCTTTCCTCACTCTCAAAACAAACAAAAATCACAAACAAAAGTAAGAACACCAACAAAAATAACCCATCCTTGTCTTCTATAATTATTCAGTAAATCCACTGCAATGACATAAGCTAAAAACTTATCCTATCTCACATTTATGGCTCAAATCCAAACTGTCTCTAGGTTCTGCCTATTTTACATCCTTGGACATATTCAGATCTATTCCATGCTCTTTGTCTTGTCTATCTTTAGTTTAGACATTGGCTGAACAGTTTCTCCTTTGTGTGGTTGCAGTAAATCATAATTCGTGTCCTGTAATGCCCAGACCGTTTGTTCCCCAAAGAAGACCACCAGAGTCCAGAGTCAAAGCCAAGAGGCAAGGATCTTTTACTGCAAGTTCGAACTTGGTCCCTCCATTCCACAGCATACAAGAGGGCCCTGAACAACGCGAGTGCTTACCTTTTATAGCCCGATGTAAATAGGACACGTGAAGTTACAGAGGAACAAGGGAATTCTTTTGGTTACAGCACTACAATTGGTTAACATTTTAAGTTATACATTTAGCAGTTTTCTATTGGTTCCCGCGTTTTCAGTAAAACCACGAATGGCTGGGTCCTTATCAGAGACTTTCCAGGTGGTGTTTTTCTAAAGTTGAGATATATGGTAGTCTCTGAGTTGAGAAATGTGTTTGTACTGGGCTCAGGAAGTTGAGAGATATATGGTGGGATGTGTTTGTACTGGGCTCAGGAAGTTAAGAGATATATGGTGGGATGCGTTTGTACTGGGCTCAGGAAGTTGAGAAATATATGGTGGGATGTGTTTGTACTGGGCCTGTTTGTGTTGAGTCCGGGGTTGAGGAATGTGCCTGTTTTCTTTCAGTCCCTGCCTCCAATATTGTTCCTTTCAAATTCATCTTCCACAGAAATACAAAGGGTTGTATCCAAAACCCAAATATATCCCTTGCTTGCTTTAATCCAACCAAAATGTCCATTTTTTATGAGCCTCTCTGCCTTGATATTCAAAGCCCTTCAGGATCGGGCCAACTGTCAGAGTCCTCTTTTGCTATACTCTTATACTTACACTGTATTCTAGCTTTGCTAAGCTGCTTGTGATCACAAAGCCTCATCAGTCTGGAAATCCCCTTTTTCTTGTTGCTCTACTGGGGAGCTCCTATTCATCCTTCAAGGATCAGCTTAAGCATCACCTCCCCTATAAAGTTGTCCCTATCATTTTTTTCTCCCCCAACTTCTTTCACCTTTAATAGGAACATTTCCATACCGGTGATCTAAAGGGACATGCAGTTTTGTGCCTCTTAATTCACTCATCTATCTCTTTCACTTGGTTTAGAATTTTCGAGGGCAATGATTTTATCTTAGTCCTTATTTCAGTGGCATCTAGTATATTGCCTAACAGTAAGTTATGGACTAAGTAAATCAACGATGTATAAATAACAGATCCTTTCACTTGAGGATTGTACATAAAGGACCGTATTCAGGAATCAGATTTGTAGAGACCAAAAGTAAATTGCCTTTTCTTTGTTAGTATTAGGAATAATCATTTCCACTTTGTTTTCTTTGCATAGATAAAAGTAGAGTTGATGGTATTAGAAAGTGAAGTTGCCAAGTGATGAAATGGGTGATCATATATTAGTGTATCAATGATTCTTTTATGTCCTAAGTTTTCTAATTTAATTTTCTAATTAAATTTTGCCATATAGGCACAGTCTCATGCACTAAATGAAATGAAAAAAAAAAAAAAAAAAAGATTTGTGTTGTTTTGAAATGTCAGCTAAAAAACAGGGACATACATTTAAATAAGTAAGAAGACATTCTTTTTCCATCTTAAGTTATATTAAAATGTGATGGCACAAAAATACCTTGTCACATTCAGACTTATTTCTTATATTAGTTTCTGACGAATAAAAACCTATTCTCCTGCTCTTAAATATCAGGTTCTAGAGATTATAGCAAAAATTATTATTTTTTCAGTCTGGGTGTGGTGGCTCATGCCTGTAATCTCAACACTTTGGGAAGCTGAGTGGGAGGATCACTTAAGACCAGGAGTTCAAGACAAGCAAGGCCTCATCTTTACAATGATACTACTAATAATAAAACAGCTGGGCATGCTGGAGCATGCCTGTAGTCTTAGCTGCTCAGGGGGCTGAGGCAGGAGGATTACTTGAACCTAGGAGTTTGAGGTTACAGTGAGCTATGATCATACCACTGCACTCCAACCTGGGCAATAGAGCAAGACCCTGTCTCAAAAAAAAAAAAGTTTCTCTTCAGTTTTGGTTATATTATTTCTATAGACTCTGTACTTATCTTTGCAATAATTTCTTATTGTTATCACATTTAGATATTTTAATATTTAATTAGTCCTTAGCTTTTCTATTATAATTTGCAGCAAAAACAGATTTGAAATGGAAGAAAAAAGCAATCTAAAAAAATGAAAAAAATGTATTATTTAATGTAAGGCAAAGGATGACATAATATGGATTTTAAGTAATAATTAGAACAGTATGTTCTAGTTTAAAATAATAACACATTCTGCTGTGGGTATTTTCCTGAGCAGACATCTCTAAACTAGAACTAGGAACAATTGCCTACATTTTCTTGAGATCATGCCATCAGGCTCTTAAATATATTGTAAGACCTGTGCTACAGTTGTTAATTCTGATCCTTGCTGAAAGAAACAAAGATAACTAGGAAAGAGGCAGTGTAATAATTTAGATTAAGTTGTCTAAAATATTAAATAATTTAACTCACTACTGTGAGGGTGGGTGAGGTCTTATTTGCACATGCACCATGTTGCACCGTGGGCGACGGATCCTGGGAGCACCCTGCATGTGCTTCTGTTTATCGTTGCTGCCTATCTTTGAGTAATAAATCTGTTTGGCCTGACTTCTTGTGCAAGTGTTTTGTCTCACTGGACTACATCTAAGAATGTTTGCAACTAGTTTCATATTTTGTGTGCTGTTCTCCTTGTGATGCTTATCATACAGAAAGAGTCTAAGTGCTGTACAGGACATTAGGGGACTGAGGTTCCTTACCTACCTGCAAAATCACATTCCAAACCAATTGGTACTACAATATTTTAATGGGAGTATGCCTATTATCTAGATGGCCCATGGTTTTCTCTTTCAGGATGGCGAATGAGATTCAGTCAGTATGTCTTTTAAGGCACACATGTAAAGTTCTTCTTCCTTTTTTTTTTTTTTTTTTTTCCTGAGATAGGGTCATGCTCTGTCACCCCAGCTGGAGTGAAGTGGTATGATCATCTCTCATTGCAGCCTTGAACTCCTGGACTCAAGCAATCCTCCTGCCTTGAATCCCAAAGTGCTGGGATTACAGGCAGGAAGCACTGCACCTAGCCTAGATGTAGTACTAAACAACAAATTTCCAACCAAATATTTTCTACCATATCTAAAACATACTGATTATAACATTAACCTGTGCCCATCAGGAAGGTCTCTACCCTGTCTCCATCAAAAGTTTCTTACAAACAATGGGAAAGTATGTTTATGGCATAATGAATACAAAGGTATTAATGTCTGATAAAAATAGCCACTACATAATCTACAGCAATTCAAGTCACACATTCTAGAAGTTTAACATTTAACTCATGAAGAGATATTAATGTTTTACTATTCTGGACAAACACAGAAACCTCTTTATAAATTTTCTTTTATTATTATTATTATACCTTAAGTTCTAGGGTCCATGTGCACATCATGCAGGTTTGTTACATATGTATACACGTGCCATGTTAGTTTGCTGCACCCATTAACTTGTCATTTACATTAGGTATTTCTCCTAATGCTAACCCTCCACTACTTCCCCACCCCATGACAGGCCCCAGTGTGAGATGTTCCCTGACCTGTATCCAAGTGTTCTCATTGTTCGGTTCCCACCTATGAGTGAGAACATGCAGTGTTTGGTTTTCTGTTCCTGCAATAGTTTGCTCAGAATGATGGTTTCCAGCTTCATCCATGTCCCTACAAAGGACATGAACTCATCCTTTTTTATGGTTGCATAGTATTCCATGGTGTACATGTGCCACATTTTCTTAATCTATGCCTGTGAATGCTCTGATAACAAGTGTCCTGTGGTGGGGCTTGGGAGTGGGGAAGATGGGGTGCATTCACTCTGGCAGTAGTGGCATGGCAGTGTGCACAGGCACATGCATGCTGCCTGGGAAGGCAAAGCTATATCCACCACACACACAATGGTGACAAAACAATGTGGTGAAGAAGAAATGGATACTTTTCTGGACACATAACCCAAGACTAAACCAGGAAGAAATTAAATATCTGAACAGACAAATAACAAGCTCCAAACTTGAATCAGTAATAAACAGTCTACCAATCAAAAAAGCTCAGGACCAGTTGAATTCACAGCCAAATTTTACCAGATGTACAAAGAAGAACTAGTACTATTCCTGTTGAAACTATTTCAAAAAATTGAGGAGGAGGGACTCCTCCCCAATTCATTCTATGAGGCTAGCATCATCCTGATACCAAAACCCCACAGAGACATAACAAAAAAAGAAAATTTCAGGTCAATACCCTTAGTGAACATTGAGGCAAAAATCCTGAAGAAAACTGGTAAACTGAATCAAGCAGCACATCAAAAAACCAATACACCATGATAAGTAGGCTTTATCCCTAGGATGTAAGGTTGGTTTAATATACACATGATTCAACATATAAATAGAACTAAGGATAAAAACCACATGATTATCTCAATAAATGTAGAAAAGGTTTTTGATAAGATTCAACATCCCTTCATGTGAAAAACTCTCAACAAACTAGGTATTGACAGAATATACCTCAAAATAACGAGAGCCATCTGTGACAAACCCACAGTCAACATGATAATGAATGGGCAAAAGCCAAAAGCATTCCCCTTGAAAACCAGCACAAGACAAGAATGCCCTCTCTCACCACTCCTATTCAAATATAGTATTGGAAGTTCTGGCCATAGCAATCAGGCAAGAAAAGGAAATAAAGGGCATCCAAATAGGAAGAGGGGAAGTCAAACTATCTCTGCAAATGACATGATTCTATATCTAGAAAATTCCTTTGTCTCAGCCCAAAACCTCCTGAGGCTGATAAACAACTTCAGCAAAGTCTCAAGATACAAAATTATATACAAAAATTAGTGGCATCCTTATACACTAAACAGCACCCAACCCAAAAGCCAAGTCAGGAGTACAATCCCATTCACATTTGCAAAAAAAAAAAAAAAAAAAAAAAAAAAAAAAAAAAAAAAAAACCTGGGAATACAGCTTCCCAGGAAAGTGAAAGATCTTTACAAAAAGAATTATAGAACACTGCTCAAAGAAATCAGAGATGACACAAACAACTGGAAAAATATCCCACACTCACAGATAGGAAGAACTGATATCCTTAAAATGGCCATACTGACCCAAGCAGTTTACAGATTCAGTGCTATTTTTATCAAATTACCAATAACATTCTTTACATTTAAAAATTCGTATGGAACTTTTAACTAACTCATATTTAACTAACTCATATTTAACTTAATTCATAAGGAACTATTTAAAAATTCATATGGAACCAAAAAAGAGCCCAAATAGCCAATGCAATCTTAAGCAAAAAGGATAAAGCAGGAAGCATCATGCTACCTGACTATAAACTACACTATAGGGCTACAGTAACTAAAACAGCATGGTACTGGTACATAAACAGACATATAAAACCAAAGAACAGAATACATCACCCAGAAACAAGGCCACACACCTACAACCATCTGATCTTTTACAAAGCTGACAAAAACAAGCAATGGGGAAAGGACTCCCTATTCAATAAATGGTGCTGGGATAACTGGCTAACCATATGCAGAAGATTAAAACTGGACCCCTTCCTTAGACCATATTAAAAATCAATTCAAGATGGATTAAAGACTTAAATGTAACACCCAAAACTATAAAAACCCTGGGAGACAACCTAGGCAATACCAATGAGGACATAGGCATAGGCAAAGATTTCATGTTGAAGATGCCAAAGCGATCACAACAAAAACCAAATTTGGCAAATGTGGTCTAATTAATATAAAGAGCTCTGCACAACAGAAGAAATGATCAACAGAGTAAACAGACAACCTACAGAGCAGGAGAAGATTTTTGCAAACTCTGCCTCTGACAATGATCTAATATTCAGCCTCTATAAGAAACTTAAATTTATAAGAAAAAAACAAACAACCCTATTAAAAAGTGGGCAAAGTTTATGAACAGGCACTTTTCAAAAGAAGACATATATGTGGCCAACAATCATATGAAAAACAGATGCTGGTGAGGTTTCAGAGAAAAGGAAATGCTTATACACTGTTGATGGGAGGGTAAATTAGTTCAATCATTGTGGGAAGCAGTGTGGCAATTCCTCAAAGAACTAAAAACAGAAGTATCATTCAACCCAACAATCCCATTACTTGGTATATACCCAAAGGAATATAAATTTTTCTGTCATAAAGACTCATGCATGTGTATGTTCATTACAGCACTACTCGCAATAGCAAAGACATAGAATACACTTAAATGCCCATTAGTGGAAGACTAGATAAAGAAAATGTGCTACACATGCAACATGGAATACTATGCAGCCACAAAAATGAAAAAGATAATGTTCTTTGCAGGAATGTGGATGAAGCTGGAGGCCAATATTCTTAGAAAACTAACACAGGAAGAGAAAAACAAATACCAAATATTTTCATTTATAGGTGGGAGTTAAATGATAAGAACACACGTACACAAAGAGGGGAAGAGGAGACACTGGGGCCTACCAGAGAGTTTGGGAGGAGGGAGAGGAACAGAAAAAATAAGTATTGGGTACTAGACTTAGTACTTGGGTGACAAAATATTCTGCATATCAAGCCCCTGTGAAATGAGTTTACAAATCAGCACATGTACCCCTGAACCTAAAATGAAAGTTTAAAAAAATGTGTCTTTTCGGGGAGAAGCACATAGGGCTTCTTTCTTTTCAAATGGATGGTTCTTGTGCTTCTATGGTTATTTTAAAATACTTCATATTTCTTGTAAATTTTTGTGTGCAATTTTGATATATAATAAAACAAACACATCAGAAAGAGAAAGAATATTTTGTTTTAAATATAAAGTATATTTAATAAAACATTTTGAGATGACAAAATTTGGCAAAATTAATCTTCTTAAAGAAAAAAAAACAATGTAGAAAAGTAATACAGAAAGGAATGTGTTTTAAAGGAATATGGATATTTGTGAGGGAGTTCTGGACATTGGTGAGGATAGTGTCAGATCACAAAAGATCAACTTGGTCTATTTCACAGTTTTACTAAGATTTCTTTTCATTCAATATGGCTTTTTTTTTTTTTTTTTTTTTCCTAACAGGACATTTAACCTGCAGAGACGATTATTTCCATTTATTAACTGTAGTGATGTCATTCTTTTGGCAAGTGTATTTGGTAGCTTGAGTTAAATTTATAAATAACTAAAAGAAATTACTGAGAAATTATTAACTTATATAGAAGGCTGATTACATACCAGGAAGTGGCTAAAGCAGTGCTTCTAAAACTGTACTATGCACTGAAATCACTTGGAGATTTTTGCCAAAATTCAGATTTTGATTCAGTAGATCTGATGTGGGCCCTTAATTCTGTATGTCTAATGGTCCCAATGTGATGACTGTGTGGCTTGTCTGTGCACAGCATGTTAAATAACAAACATTCAAATATGTTTCCCATACATGATATTTACAGTTTACAATAGTATAGTAATGTGGCATTTTCAGAAACAGAGAAATTCAAATGAAAAGCGTTTCCACGGCAATGCTGAAAGTAGAAACACAGGCAATGAGCATACATTTTAAACAATTGTGGATAGCTAACTTACAATTCCAGAGGGCATAATCCAATTTTTGGTACAAGGATTACGTCTCCTTCTTGGCTAATGTTCTGTTTTTAATGCCGGAAAACAGTGAAAGAAATTGTAAGTTGATTCTCAATTACTGCTTAGATTTTAATATTTTTTGGATAATATTCAGTATCTGCTTTCTTTTGTTAAAGACGTACTAAATTATTTTCAGAATCTCATGAAAAGCATACAATTTGGGTTTATTAATTTTCTTTTACTGTACAGAATATGCAACTTGAAAAATATCCTATTCTGCACACAGAGAGTGTGCTTCTTGTCTCATCTTGTTTGATAGAATATAGATAATTCTGTTTAATCCAAGTTTTTATCTTTTGTCCTTGGGTAAGGTTGACAAATTGAGTTTCACTTTTAGTTTATTTATTCTGTCAGAGAGATTTTGAATCAGGAGTTTCAAGTCTCTATCTGACAAGAAAAAGTCAACATCTGTTGAGTTGATTTAGTATTTATGTGTTAGATTTTATGGCACCTTTCCTCTGAAGAGCAGAGAGTATTCTACACATAGTTCCTACACTTTTCAAATACCTTTCACCAGAAACATTTATAAACATCCCAACATGAAAAGTGACAAAGAAGGAACCAAATGAGGAAATCAGGAAAGAAGAGCACCCCAGGGCAAATGATAATAGCTTTGAATAGGAGGCGTGCCTCATAAACTATTTGTCTTGAGGCCACTGGGGATGTGCTGTCAAAGCTCCCTCTCCCCCTGCAAATCTACTGCTAATCCATCCTGCCTGACTCCTGGATGTTTCTGTTCTTTGTGCCTACCTCTTCTGTACTGTCAGCTTCTAAATATTCTGCTGATTAGGGCAATCAAGATATTTAATCTGGTAATGAGACCTCAGGCCTACCAAATGGTCCTTACTCTTGACTGCTACAGATAATGGAATTTCTTAGAAGGTGAGTTTGTGATGGGCAGGAAAGTAACGTTTTAAAGCCTGTTGTGTGCTACTTCATCTATGACCAAAAGTAGTCACTACTGCATCTGCCCATTTTTAATCATTTAATTAAATAACAAAATAATTTAATTATTTTAAATAAGGTAAGGTTGAACTTATCGAAAAGTTTTATGAAGACTACATAGGAATATGAAAGCATACATTACGTGTTTTATATTTCATTTACAGTTAAAGTCACTGCAAAAATTTGAAATTAAAAAGTTTAAATTTTATCACATTATATCTGTGATTTTATGTAATATCTAAGTATTTATGTTTTTCAATGTGAATAAAGATAATCAGAATATAATTTATTAAATATCCCTTTCTGGAATTCTCTCTCTATTAGGATGTATGTACATTTGATTTGATAGCTGAAGCAAAGGAATATAACTCCTTTGAATTTTTTCAGAAATTAATAGTATAAAATATTGTAATAAAAAGGGCAAAATTAATATTTTCTTGAAAATAAGAACCTTGCTGAGTTAATAAGTACATAATTTTAAGTTTCATAATAAGATTTCATAAATCTATAATGAACTTCATATTTTTGATTAATGTTATCTCTGCATTCATTTTTTCTAAGAGAAAATAGAACCGTAAAACACAAGAAAGGTGTTAGGCAAAAAGCAGGAAAATATGGAATGGTGCTATATTTTAAAAGTGAAAGTTACTAAAGTAATTTAACATTCATTACTTTAAAAAATGTGTGTGATGCTTAGAGCCTTCCTAGAGCCCCAAACAATACCCAGAAACCATTTACATGAAAATTGATTGCTGGACTCAGTAAGGAAAAGAATAGCAAACAATTTCCCTGTATGATGGAAGACAAAATAAGGGTTGGGATTTGTTATTTTATTAATAAAGGGAAATAAATATACATCTACTCTGACTTTGTAAGGTCATGACAATAGAGAGAAGTAGAGAAAACGGACGTCTCTCCTCCCTCCCTCCCATCTCTCTCCCTTCCCCTCCCCTCTCTTCCCCTTCCCCTTCCCTTTCCCTTCCCTTCCCTTCTCTTCCTTTCCCTTCTCTCTTTCCCCCTTTCCCCTTTTCCCCCTTTCCCCCTTTCCTCCTTTCCCCCTTTCTCTCTTTCCTTCTTTCCTTCTTTCTTACTTTTTGAAATGAGTCTTGCCCTGTCACCCAGACTGGAGTGCAGTGCCATGGTCAATGCTCACCACAGCCTCAAACCCCTGGGCTCAGGTGGTTCTCCCTCCTCAGCCTCCTGAGTAACTGGGACTACAGGCACACGCCCAGCTAATTTCTGTATTTTCTGTAGAGATAGGGTTCCACCATGTTGCCCTGGCTGGCCTGGAACTCCGGTGCTCAAGTGATCTGCCCACCTTGGCCTTCCAAAGTGCTAGAATTACAGGTGTGAGTCACTGCACCCGGCCATGTGTGCTTAGTTTTCTATGTTTGCTTCTGATGCAAGTGTGTTTCCATGATGCCACCATTATTTGTTCCCAGTATATTACACCTCTGTTGTATTGTTTGTGTCAGGGTGTATATCAAAGCAGTGACTGAGATAAGCAGGGTTTAGAGATAAGCATGTTTCTAAAATAGAGTATTCATCTTCTTTTTAAACTGAACATGGAAATAAGAATTTGGAATAATACTTATTGTTTCTAATCATCCTTGATGCAACATTTGGGTTTCAATACTTTTCCTGTGGATAATAATATATTTATTCGAGACAGATGTCTGATGAAACATTTCATAAGATGAATCTGCTTTCTCAATTAAAAAAGGCCACTCAGGCCGGGCGCAGTGGCTCACGCCTGTAATCCCAGCACTTTGGGAGGCCGAGACGGGCGGATCACGAGGTCAGGAGATCGAGACCACAGTGAAACTCCATCTCTACTAAAAATACTAAAAAATTAGCCGGGCGTGGTGGCGGGCACCTGTAGTCCCAGCTACTCGGGAGGCTGAGGCAGGAGAATGGCGTGAACCCGAGAGGCGGAGCTTGTAGTGAGCTGTGATTGCGCCACTGCACTCCAGCCTGGGCGACAGAGCCAGACTCCATCTAAAAAAAAAAAAAAAAAAAAAAAAAAGGCCACTCATACTAATTTAGTACTTTTCAATATATTTGTTTATAACAATGTAGGTGCTGGATTTTCACATAGTTTAGTAAAATAATTTAGTTATGCTTCAGGCTATCCACTTGTTAATGGGGAATAACGAGACCCTCTTTTTGCATCTTGACGCTGTTAATGATTCTATTTGTCTATCTATCTATCTATCTATCTATCTATCTATCTATCTATCTATCAATCATCTATCTAATTTGTTTAGATTTATTTGGAAGACACATTATTGTCTAGAGTATCTAAGAGCTTTCTTCTTAGGCACTTCTCTTTTTTTAAATTATTATTATACTTTAAGTTCTAGGGTACATGTGCACAACGTTCAGGTTTGTTACATATGTATACATGTACCATGTTGGTGTGCTGCACCCATTAACTTGTCATTTACATTAGGTATATCTCCTAATGCTATTCCTCCCCCTCCCCACTCCCTACAATAGGTCCTGGTGTGTGATGTTCCCCTTCCTGTGTCCAAGTGATCTCATTATTCAATTCCCCACCTATGAGTGAGAACATGTGGTGTTTGGTTTTCCGTCCTTGCGATAGTTTGCTGAGAATGATGGTTTCCAGCTACATCCATGTCCCTACAAAGGGCACGAACTCATCCTTTTTTATGGCTGCATAGTATTCCATGGTGTATATGTGCCGCCTTTTCTTAATCCAGTCTGTCATTGATGGACATTTGAGTTGATTCCAAGTCTTTGCTATTGTGAATAGTGCTGCAATAAACATACGTGTGTATGTGTCTTTATAGCAGCATGATTTATAATCTTTTGGGTATATCCCCAGTAATGGGATGGCTGGGTCAAATGGTATTTCTAGTTCTAGATCCTTGAGGAATCACCACACTGTTTTCCACAAAGGTTGAACTAGTTTACCGTCCCACCACCAGTGTAAAAGTGTTCCTATTTCTCCACATCCTCTCCAGCACCTGTTGTTTCCTGACTTTTTAATGATTGCCATTCTAGCTGGTATGAGATGATATCACATTGTGGTTTTGATTTGCATTTCTCTGATGGCGAGTGACGATGAGCATTTTCTCATGTGTCTGTTGGCTGCGTGAATGTCTTCTTTTGAGAAGTGTCTGTTCATATACTTTGCCCACTGTTTGATGGGGTTGTTTGTTTTTTTTCTAGTAAATTTGTTTGAGTGTTTTGTAGATTCTGGATATTAGCTCTTTGTCAGATGAGTAGATTGCAATAAGTTTGTCTCATTCTATAGGTTGCCTGTTCACTCTGATGGTAGTTTCTTTTGCTGTGCAGAAGCTCTTTAGTTTAATTAGATCCCATTTGTCAATTTTGGCTTTTGTTGCTTTTGGTGTTTCAGACATGAAGTCCTTGCCTATGCCTATGTCCTGAATAGTATTACCTAGGTTTTCTTCTAGGGATTTTATGGTTTTAGGTCTAACATTTAAGTCTCTAATCCATCTTGGATTAATTTTCATATAACGAGTAAGGAATGGATCCAGTTTCAGCTTTCTACTTATGGCTAGCCAATTTTCCCAGCACCATATATTAAACAGGGAATCCTTTCCCCATTTCTTGTTTTTCTCAGGTTTGTCAAAGATCAGATGGCTGTAGATGTGTGGTATTATTTCTGAGGACTCTGTTCTGTTCCATTGGTCTATATCTCTGTTTTGGTACCAGTACCATGTTGTTTTGGTTACTGTAGGCTTGTAGTATAGTTTCAAGTCAGGTAGCATGATGCCTGCAGCTTTGTTGTTTTGACTTAGGATTGTCTTGGCAATGCGGGACCTTTTTTGGTTCCATATGAACTTTAAAGCAGTTTTTCAAATTCTGTGAAGAAAGTCATTGGTAGCTTAATGGGGATGGCATTGAATCTATAAATTACCTTGGGCAGTATCGCCATTTTCATGATATTGATTCTTCCTATCCATGAGCATGGTATGTTCTTCCATTTGTTTGTGTCCTCTTTTATTTCACTGAGCAGTGGTTTATAGTTCTCCTTGAAGAGGTCCTTTACATCCCTTGTAAGTTGGATTCCTAGGTATTTTATTCTCTTTGAAGCAATTGTGAATGGAAGTTCATTCATGATTTGGCTCTCTGTTTGTCTGTTACTGGTGTATAAGAATGCTTGTGATTTTTGCACATTGATTTTGTATCCTGAGACTTTGCTGAAGTTTGCTATCAGCTTAAGGAGATTTTGGGCTGAGACAATGGGGTTTTCTAAATATACAATCATGTCATCTGCAAACGGGGACGATTTGACTTCTTCTCCTAACTGAACACCCTTGATTTCTTTCTCTTGTCTGATTGCCCTAGCAAGAATTTCCAACACTATGTTGAATAGGAGTGGTGAGAGACGGCATCCCTGTCTTGTGCCAGTTTTCAAAGGGAATACTTCCAGTTTTTGCCTATTCAGTATAATATTGGCTGTGGGTTTGTCATTAATAGCTCTTATTATTTTGAGATAAGTACCATCAGTACCGAATTTATTGAGAGTTTTTAGCATGAAGCGCTGTTGAATTTTGTCAAAGGCCTTTTCTGCATCTATTGAGATAATCATGTGGTTTTTGTCTGTGGTTCTGTTTATATGCTGGATTACGTTGATTGATTTGCACATGTTGAACCAGCCTTGCATCCCAGGGATGAAGACCACTTGATGATGGTGGATAAGTTTTTTGATGTGCTGCTGGATTCAGTTTGCCAGTATTTTATTGAGGATTTTTGCATTGATGTTCATCAGGGATATTGGTCTGAAATTCTCTTTTTTTTTGTTGTGTCTCTGCCAGACTTTGGTATCAGGATGATGTTGGCCTTATAAAATGAGTCAGAGAGGATTCCTTCTTTTTCTATTGATTGGAATAGTTTCAGAAGGAATGGTACCAGCTCCTCCTTGTACCTCTGGGAGAATTTGGCTGTGAATCTGTCTGGTCCTGGACTTTTTTTTGTCCATAGGCTATTAAATTATTGTCTCAATTTCAGAGCCTGCTATTGGCCTATTCAGGGATTCAACTTCTTCCTGGTTTAGTCTTGGGAGAGTGTAAGTGTCCAGGAAGTTATCCACTTCTTCTAGGTTTTCTAGTTTATTTGCGTAGAGGTGTTTATAGTATTCTCTGATAGTAGTTTGTATTTCTGTGGGGTCGGTGGTGATATCCCCTTTGTCATTTTTTATTGCATCTATTTGATTCTTCTCTCTTTTCTTCTTTATTAGTCTTGTCAGTGGTCTATCAATTTTGTTGAGCTTTTCAAAAAACCAGCTCCTGGATTCATTGATTTTTTTGGGATTTTCTATGTCTCTATCTCCTTTAGTTCTGCTCTGACCTTAGTTATATCTTACCTTCTGCTAGCTTTTGAGTGTGTTTGCTCTTGCTTCTCTAGTTCTTTTAATTATGATATTAGGGTGTCAATTTTAGATCTTTCCTGCTTTCTTTTGTGGGCATTTAGTGCTATAAATTTTCCTCTACACACTGCTTTAAATGTGTCCCAGAGATTCTGGTATGTTGTATCTTTGTTCTCATTGGTTTCAAAGAACATCTTTATTTCTGCCTTCATTTCATTATGTAGCCAGCAGTCATTCAGGAGCAGGTTGTTCAGTTTCCATGTAGTTGAGCGGTTTTGATTGAGTTTCTTAGTCCTGAGTTCTAGTTTGATTGCACTGTGGTCTGAGAGACAGTTT
This sequence comes from Macaca fascicularis, assembly GCF_037993035.2. Classification (NCBI taxonomy): domain Eukaryota; kingdom Metazoa; phylum Chordata; class Mammalia; order Primates; family Cercopithecidae; genus Macaca; species Macaca fascicularis. The sequence goes on from NC_088380.1 coordinate 105,790,509, forward strand.
GTTATAATTTCTGTTCTTGTACATTTGCTGAGGAGTGCTTTACTTCCACCTATGTAGTCAATTTTGGAATAAGTGCGATGTGGTGCTGAGAAGAATGTATATTCTGTTGATTTGGGGTGGAGAGTTCTGTAGATATCTATTAGGTCCACTTGGTGCAGAGTTGAGTTCAATTCCTGGATATCCTTGTTAACTTACTGTCTTGTTGATCTGTCTAATGTTGACAGTGGAGTGTTAAAGTCTCCCATTATTATTGTATGGGAGTCTGAGTCTCTTTGTAAGTCTCTAAGGACTTGCTTTATGAATTTGGGTGCTCCTGTATTGGGTGCATATATATTTAGGATGGTTAGCTCTTCCTGATGAATTGATCCCTTTACCATAATGTAATGGTCTTCTTTGTCTCTTTTTATCTTTGTTGATTTAAAATCTGTTTTATCAGAGATTAGGATTGGAACCCCTGCTTTTTTTTTTTTGTTTTCCATTTGCTTGGTAGATCTTCCTCCATCCCTTTATTTTGAGCCTATGTGTGTCTCTGCATGTGAGATGGGTCTCCTGAACACAGCAAAGTGATGGGTCTTGACTCTTTATCCAGTTTGCCAGTCTGTGTCTTTTAATTGGAGCATTTAGTCCATTTACATTTAAGGTTAAGATTGTTATGTGTGAACTTGATCCTGTCATTATGATATTAGCTGATTATTTTGCTCGTTAGTTGATGCAGTTTCTTCCTAGCATCAATGATCTTTACATTTTGGCATGTTTTTGCAATGGCTGGTACCTGCTGTTCCTTTCCATGTTTAGTCCTTCCTTCAGAATCTCTTGTAGGGCAGGCCTGGTGGTGCCAAAATCTCTAAGCACTTGCTTGTCTGTAAAGGATTTTATTTCTCCTTCACTTATGAAAATTATTTTGGCTGGATATGAAATTCTGAGTTGGAAATTCTTTTTTAAAGAATGTTGAATATTGGCCCCCACTCTCTTCTGGCTTGGAGAGTTTCTGCCAAGGCATCTGCTGTTAGTCTGATGGGCTTCGCTTTGTGTGTAACCCAACCTTTCTCTCTGGCAGCCCTTAATATTTTTTCCTTCATTTCAACTTTGGTGAATCTGACAATTATGTGTCTTGGAGTTGCTCTTCTCGAGGAGTATATTTGTGGCATTCTCTGTATTTCCTGAATTTGAATGTTGGCCTGCCTTAGTAGGTTGGGGAAGTTCTCCTGGATGATATCCTGCAGAATGTTTTCCAACTTGGTTCCATTTTCCCTGTCACTTTCAGGCACAGCAGTCAGGTGTAGATTTGGTCTTTTCACACAATCGTATATTTCTTGGAGGCTTTGTTCTTTTCTTTTTACTCTTTTTTCTCTACACTTCTCACTTCACTTCATTCATTTGATCTTCAATCACTGATACTCTTTCTTCCAGTTGATGGAGTCGGTTACTGAAGCTTGTGCATTTGTCATGTAGTTCTCGTATCATGGTTTTCATTTCTATCAGTTTGCTTATGGTCTTCTCTGCATTGATTATACTAATTATTCATTCATCCATTCTTTTTTCAAGGTTTTCAGTTTCTTTGCGCTGTGTACATAGTTCCTCCTTTAGCTCTGAGAAGTTTGATCTACTGAAGCCTTCTTGTCTCAACTCGTCAAAGTCATTCTCCATCCAGCTTTGTTACATTGCTGGTGATGTGCTGTGTTCCCCTGGAGGGGGAGATGTGCTCTGATTTTTTGAATTACCAGCTTTTCTGCCCTGCTTTTTCCCCATCTTTGTGGTTTTGTCTGCCTTTGGTCTTTGATGATGGTGATGTACTGATGGGGTTTTGGTGTGGGTGTCCTTTCTGCTTGTTAGTTTTCCTTCTAACAATCAGGACCCTCAGCTGCAGGTCTGCTGGTGTTTGCTTGAGGTCCACTCCAGACCCTGTTTGCCTGGGTATCAGCGGCCGAGCCTGCAGAATATAGAATATTGCTGAACAGTGAGTATTGCTGTCTGATTCTTGCTCTGGAAGCTTCGTCTCAGAGGTGTACCCAGCCATGTGAGGTGTGAGGTGTTGGTCTGCACCTAGTGAGGGATGTCTCCCATTTAGGCTACTGAAGGGTCAGGGACCCACTTGAGCAGGTAGTCTGTCCATTCTCAGATCTCAACCTCCGTGCTGGGAGAATCACTGCTCTCTTCAACGCTGTCAGATGGACTTTTACATCTGCAGAGGTTTCTGCTGCTTTTTGTTTAGCTATGCCCTATCCCCAGAAGTGGAGTCTACAGAGGCAGGCAGTCCTCCTTGAGCTGCAGTGGGCTTCACCCAATTCGAGCTTCCAGGTGGCTTTGTTTACCTACTTAAGCCTCAGCAATGGTGGGCACCCCTCCCCCAGCCTTACTGCTGCCTTACAGTTAGATCTCAGACTGTTGTGTTAGCAATGAGGGAGGCTCTGGGCATGAGACCTTCTGGGCCAGGTGTTAGATATAATACCCTGGTGTGCCATTTGCTAAGACCCTTGGTAAAGCGCTGTATTAGGGTGGGAGTTACCCGATTTTCCAGGTGTTGTGTGTCTCAGTTTCCCTTGGCTAGGAAAAGGAATTCCCATCCCCCTTGCCCTTCACAGGTGAGGTGGTGTGTCGCCCTGCTTCAGCTCTCGCTGGTCGGGCTGCACCCGCTGACCAGCACTGACTGTCCGACACACCCCAGTGAGATGAACCCGTACCTCAGTTGAAAATGCAGAAATCACCCATCTTCTGTGTTGCTCACACTGGGAGGTGGAGGCTGGAGCTGTTCTTCTTTGGCCATCTTGGATGCCCCCTCTTAGGCACTTCTTAGAATGTCTAAGGACTCTCTTCAAAGACTGCACACAGTCATATGGTGTAAAACAAATGAATAGGCAATTAGAGTTCAGATGGTATGAAGAAACCACGTAATGGGATTTGAGACCAAAAAAGTTGGTTGGAACAGGTTGAGGCAGGAGGTGGAGTTTAAGTACCTGCGTAAAAAGTTGATAATGCACTTAGGAGTGTTTGATGATTGTTGAGCATTGAAATGACATGGTGAAGGCAGTGCTTTAAATAACTTTGATAAATGCATGATAAATGCATCCAACTAGTACAGACCCCAGGCCAACTTGATAAGGACATGAAACAGAGTGATGCCATTTAGAATGAAAGAAAAGAATGCATGTGGCAGATATTTGAAAGAACGTTTCTATTATTTTTCTAATAGGAATTAGAGACTGATAGGATATAAAGGATAACATTGTCTTTAAGGATTTTGCTTAAGGCATTAGGAAAATGAACAATAACAGGGAAACCAAGACAGATGATGACTGGTTTCATAAAATGTTGAATTTGATTTTAGGCATGTTGATCAGGAGCCTTTAGGAGAGAGAAACTGATTAGATTTTGGAGAAAATGAGTAGTGAGCTTTAATAAATAAAATGAAGTTTTTGAGAAGTAGCATAATATCAATTAAAATCCGTCTGAGTGTACATAATTTGGCTATATAATTTGCATAGAACTAATTATTGCACATTTTTGTTTCTGATAATAAAAGCAAAGTATGCCATTATAGATAAATGTAAAAAATGAGAAAATATATAAACAATTAGGGAAAAATGCACCTTTAAAATAACCACCCATAGCAACAACTTTTAATATTTTAACAAATTTATGTCACCTTTTAACATGTAATTTCATAGCTAATTCTATATTTTTTATTAAACTTAGTACCTTTCTTGATTTTACATAAGCTTTTTTCATGTCATTAAAAATCTTAAAATATCATACATTAATGACTACCTTCATTAAATTTCATAGAGAAAAGTAGTTAATGGTCAGCTTTGGAATCAGACAGCTTTGCTTAAATTTTTAAATCACTTTGAACTACTATGAATGCTGCATAAAGTAACAGGATCTGTTGTGATAAATTTTATAGCTTTATCTGAAATTATGTATTCCTCTTTTGCCTTTATTTTCATTTCTCCCTTAAGGACTCTGTTCACATTTACTCATCCATATTTCTTTACATTTTTTCCCCTTCCTTCTTTTATTTCTTCCTTCCCTCCTTACTTCTTAGTAAGAACTCATTTCCAATTTGAGATTGGAAAGAGGAAAACTAAAAAAAAAAAAAAAAAATCTAAAATAGGCTTCAGTATAAATGTTACATCCTTTCCTCATTTCCAGCCTTTTCAGGCAAAAAAAAGGCCACTGAATGTGTCACTCATACACACCTCTGCACTCAGTCCACTCGGCTAGCCACTGAGTGACTGGCTTAGTGCTCGAGCTGCAGATAGTCTTCAACAGGATGTTGCTTCTTTCTTTTCTGGAATTGAGAACCAAATAATTTGGGGGCATAGGTGGTGATATCCCACTTTTATTTGACTCTTGCTCAGAAGCTTTTGGCCCAGTTCAAATCTACCATCTATCTCTTAATTCTAACTCTTCCCATGGGCTGCCACATCCTATTAGAAACGTTCCATCCCACTTGGCGTGGTGGCTCATGCCTGTAATCCCAGCACTTTGGGAGGCCAAGGTGGGTGGATCACCTGAGGTCAGGAGTTTGAGACCAGCCTGACCAACGTGGAGAAAGCCTGTCTGTACTAAAAATACAAAATTAGCTGGACATGGTGGCACATGCCTGTAATACCAGCTACTTGGGAGGCTGAGGCATGAAAATTGCTTGAACCTAGGAGGTGGAGATTGCAATGAGCTGAGATCAAGCCATTGCACTCCAGTCTGGGCAACAAGAGCAAAACTCTGTCAAAAAAAAAAAAAAAAAAAAAAAAAAAAAAAAAAAAAAAAAAAAAAAAAAGAAAAGAAAAAAAGAAATATCCCATCACATTTATCTCCTAAATTGGGAAAACTTATAAGGAACTACAGTAAAGATCTATGAGAATAGTGCAAAAAGGGGAAAACCAAAGAGTTCCTGAAAATTCCTATTCTCTTAAAAATAGCAAACCAAAATGCTGTTACCCTCTACATGGTCCATTTCCCACATGGTTTCAGCATTACAAAATGGCTAAACATCAACTTCTAGCTGTTATTATTTCTGCTATTTTTAAAAATAATCTTAGAAGGGTATTTTTTTGAAAGGAGAGAGAGTCATGACATTGCAGGAAATTAGAAAGATTTTAGTTTAAAGCAAAATTTGTGTCTGTCGATTACAATGATAGAAAATATGGAATATCATGCTGCCTCAGGTCACATGAGGGCGGGATAGGAGGATTAGTTTTTGGAATTCCTGCTAATAATTTATGGAGTTAACTGACCAGGCACCTAGTATATACATAATCATGATGAGCTGCTGTGAAAATGTCACAGGGTGAAGCGCAACTTGCTTTGATGTTGTCTCCATGCCCATAAAAGCTGTCTCTGTCACTTCCAAACTTTTTTTTTTTTTTTTGAGACACTTCCAGTCTTTCTAAACAGGTTCCTGCAATTTCCTCAGGGTTGGTATAATGTTAGCTTCAAAATACATATTATATTTAAAGATGCATTCAGCACCTTTTCGTCTGCAGGAGTTAGCTTAAAGCAAATTATTGTATATTATATACGGCTTTGGTATTTACAGTAATTCTCAGGCAAAACTCAGGATATAAGTATGTACTTTGTAAAATAATAGGGCTTAAATTCATCAAGTAAATATGTTGCTACCCTTGGTGCTTCTTTCTTGTCTTCATTAAAGTTATTTCTTTGGTTTCACATGAAATAGAGAAAAACTCTAAAACTTGAGAAATTTTAAAGTAACATTGTAATATTTATATTTTTAATTATAAACATAGATTTTCAATTTGAGCTTTAATCTTAAATCTTATAATACATGACCATAACAAATTTGCTTGAGTTTCAACGTTTCTGCTTTCCTACTAATATAACAGTGTTTGTATTTTACTTCACAGGCAGGGTCTGTTAAGTTTTATGTTAGATGCTAATGTTAGTGGACTTTAGTTAAAACGTTAGGGAAGTCAGAATTAATGAAATAACTATCCTGTAGAAACAATACCATCTTCTTTTCCAGATGCAGTTCAGGGAAGCTAGGCAACTTATTTAGATCACATAGCTAATAATTTGCACCAACATTAACTTTTTCCAGAATTTTCAAACACATTTAAAACTAGATAGCGGTATAATGAACACACATGTGCCATTGTCAAGCTTACAATAATTAACCCTTGACCAATCTTATTTAATCAACACTCTTTGCTACTTTTCCTCTCCCTCTGTTTTATGTTGAAGCAAATATTTATATTACTTATGTCTTGTATTAGTCCATTTTCATACTGCTATGAAGAAATACCCAAGACTGGGTAATTTATAAAGAAAAAGTGGTTTAATGGACTCACAGTTCCACATGGCTAGGGAGGCCTTATAATCATGGCAGAAGGTGAAGAAGGAGCAAAGGCATGTCTTACATGGTGGCAGGCAAAAGAGAGCCTGTGCAGGGGAACTGCCCTTTATAAAACCTTCAGACCTCATGAAACTTATTCACTATCACAAGACCATCACAGGAAAAACCCACCCTCATGATTCAACCTCCCAGCAGGTTCCTCCCACAACACCTGGGGATTATTGGAGCTACAATCAAAGATGAAATTTGAGTGGGGACACAGCCAAACCATATCATGTCTAAAAGTAAACAAGCATTAGAGAAATTATCAGAAGTATGATGATTATACTTAAAAATTATAATTTATTAATATTAAATATAAAGGTCTCAAATTTCTCTCTTTTTACAAGATATTTGAGTTAGGATTATGAGATTAATACCTTGAAAATGGTTGATACAATTGATATTTTTAACCTAAAGCTCCCCTTCCTTCTTTTTATTTTTCTTATAATTCAATTGTTGAATCAACAAAATTGTTTGATGGAATTTTCCAGTCTAATTGCAATCTTTTTGTGTTATTCTACATGTTATGCTATCCTTACATGTACTATAAAGTGATTGCTCAGTTTAGATTGAATGGGTAGGAATTCTATATTTAAAAATATTCTTTCATAGGTGATATTGAATGCTTATATCAAGAAGAATCTATTACTTTATTTTCTCTCTCTTTTGCAGTTATGAATAACTATTTCATCAAGGGTCATGAAATTATGATACTATACTTATATTAATATTTTCACATTTATGAATATCAATACCATTATGAAAAGAAAATTTTTCTCACGAATTTTTAGGTTACTCCTCTGGAAATTCCAGATTTTGGCTTGATTTTTTTTCCTCTTTATTTGCATTTTTTTTTAAATAAATTAAATTAGTTATATAATATCCTCCATACATAATCAAGTAAGTTCTTTCCAAAGTTATAAACTAACCTTTTTTTTTTTTTTTAATCAGGAGGGCGACTAAGATTGCTGACTATATGCAGCCAAGAGATGCCACATTCAGGAAGAGAAACAAAAATATCTAGTGAACTATTGCACTTCAAACAGATCTTTTGAGAGGAAACACTGAAAGTTAATAGAGAAGTGATACAGACATTATGGTTAAAGAGGGAGGAAGCTGGGAAGCTTGCATGGAGTGACTGATAGCCAGGACTGGCTCCTGGTCGTGAACAGGTTCTATGGAAGGGGTGAGTGGAGAAACTCTGCAGAACCACACAGCTGCTACAGATTTCATTGTAGGATCCTACCTACAATAAGATCCCTCACTGACATTTGTGTTGGCAGGGGGAACTTCCCAGAGATCAGGTAGAGGCAGAACTGGAATCTGTGCAGGGTCCAGAAGGGTTCATGGTATGTGGCACAGCTGCAGCAAATTGTGATAATAGGAGACCATCCCCCAAGGCTCCCACTGTGCTCTGAGTGACGACTGCTCCTGTTGTCCTCCAGACTAGGAAAGAACAGGACTGCCTCTCCCAAGGTAATAGGGCACATCTAATCCATGTGCCTCCTTGTCTGTTGGCACTTTGCAATGTGTCCAGAATTGGTTCCTTCTGGTGGATTCTTGGTCTTGCTGACTTCGAGAATGAAGCCGGGGACCCTTGCCGTGAGTGTTATGGTTCTTAAAGTTGGTGTGTTCAGAATTTGTTCCTTCAAATGTTCAGATGTGTCCAGAGTTTCTTCCTTCTGGTGGGTTCATGGTCTTGCTTGACTTCAGGAGTGAAGCTGCAGACCTTCACCGTAAGAGTTACAGCTCTTAAAGGTGGCGCGTCCAGAGTTGTTTTTTCCTCCTGGTGGGTTTGTGGTCTCACTGACTTCAGGAGTCAAGCCACAGACCTTCTCAGTGAGTGTAACAGTTCATAAAGGTAGTGAGGACCCAAAGAGTGAGCAGCAGCAAGATTTATTGTGAAGAGCAAAAAATCAAAGCTTCCACAGCATGGAAGGGGACCCCAGTGGGTTCCTGCTACTAGCTCAGGTGGTCAGCTTTTTTCCCTTATTTGGCCCGGCTCACGTCCTGCTGATTTGTCCATTTTACAGAGTGCTGATTGGTCCATTTTACAGAGTGCTGATTGGTGCATTTACAAACTGTTAGCTAGACACAGAGCACTGATTGGTGCGTTTTTACAGAGTGCTGATTGGTGCATTTACAAACCTTTAGGTAGACACAGAGTGCTGATTGGTGTGTTTTCAAATCTTTAGCTAGACATAGAGTGCTGATTGTTGTGTTTACAATCCTTTAGCTAGACAGAAAAGTTCTCCAAGTCCCCACCTGACCCAGAAGCCCAGTGGGTTTCGCCTCTCAACAAGACCACCTGCCTCGTTCCTCCCATAGGAGAGTGGGTGCAACACAGTCTCCACAAGGAACATACTCCAAGACTGACCACATGCTCAATCATAAAGCAAGTCTCAATAAATTATAAAATTTGAAATCATACCACCAATACACTCGGACCATAGTGGGATGAAAATAAAAATGAATACTAAGAAGATCTCCCCAAACTACAAAAATGTACAGTCTTCACTTCTATGCCTGAGTGTTTTGCTGGCAGACTGGGAGTTTCCTACAGCACAGCTATCTACAGCACAGCTTCCTACAGCACAGCTATCACTCAACCTTAAGGAACCAGAGGACAAACCTGCCCACAGACCCTACAAAGCAACTATACAATGGAGAGCACAAGGCAACCAACTAACAAATTCACAACAGGAACAAAATCTCACATACTAATACTAGCCTTGAATGTAATTGGTCTAAATTCCAAACTTAAAAGGCACAGAGTGGCAAATTGGATAAAACAACAAGACTTAACCTTCTGCTATTTTCAAGAGACCCACCTCAGATGTCAACACTCACAGACTCAAATAAAGGAATGAAGAAAGATCTATCACACAAATGGAAAACAAAAAAGAGGAAGAGTCACCATTTTTTGTATCATAAAAAATAGAGTTTAAACTAACAACAGTATAAAAGGACAAAGAAGGTCATTACATAGTGATAAAGGGTTCAATACAATATGCAGCCTTAGTTATCCTAAACATATATGCACCTATTTATGCACTGAACATTGGAACACCAAGATTCATAAAACAAGTACTTCTAGACTTATAAAAAGGCTTAGAGAGCCACACAATAATAGTGGGTACTTCAACACTCCATTAACAATGTTAGATAGATCATGAAGGCAGAAAAGTAACAAAAAAAATACTGGACTTAAATTTGACACTTGACCATTTGGACCTAATAGACATCTACAGAAAACTGCACTTGGCAACCACAAAATAGACATTCTTCTGGTCTCCACAAGGAACATACTCCAAGACTGACCACATGCTCAATCATAAAGCAAGTCTCAATAAATTATAAAATTTGAAATCATACCACCAATACACTCGGACCATAGTGGGATGAAAATAAAAATGAATACTAAGAAGATCTCCCCAAACTACAAAATTATATAGAAATTAAACAACTTGCTTCTAAATGACTTTTGGATAGACAACAAAATTAAGGCAAAGATATAAAGGAATTATTTGAAACGATAAAAACAGAGACACAATATACCAAAATCTCTCAGATGGAGCAAAAGTAGTGTAAGGAGGGAAGTTTATAGTGCCAAATACCTACCTCAAAAAGTTGAAAAGTTTTAAATTTGTGATCTAGCATCACACCTAGAAGAACTACAAAAACAAGAACAATAAAGCTAACAGAAGAAAAATAATTAGAATCAGGCTTGAACTGTACAAAATTGAGATCCAAAAATCCACACAAAGGATCAATGAAAGAAAATGTTTGTTCTTTGAAAGGATAAAATGACATTCATAGACTGCTGCTAGATTAACAAAGAAGAAAAGAGAGAAGATCCAAATAGGCACAATCAGAAATGACAAAGGTGGCATTACAAGTAATCCCACAAAGATACAAAAGATCCTCAGAGACTCTTATGAACACCTGTATGTACAAAAACTAGAAAATTTAGAAGAAATGGGTAAATTCCTGCTAACTCCAAACTTCCTAAGGATGAACTGAAAGAAATTGAAATTCTGAACAGATCAATAATAACTTCTGAAATTGAATCAGTAATAAAAAACCTATCAAAAAAAAAAAAATTCTGTACCAGATAGATTCATAGCCTAATTCTGCCAAATGTACAAAGAGGCTAACATCATCCAGATAGCAAAACCTCATAAAGACACAATGAAAAAAAAAAAAAAAACTGCAGGTCAATATCCCTGATGAACACAGATACAAAAATCCTCAGCAAAATACTAGCAAACTCAATCTAGCAGCACATCAAAAGGTTTATTCATCATCACCAAGTAGGCTGTATTCCTTGCATGAAAGTCTGGTTCAACATATGCATATCAATAAATGTGATTCATCACATAAACCACATTATTCATAAACAGAAAGAAAAACAAAAAACATATAATCATCTTTATAGACCCAGAAAAAGCTTTTGATAAAATCCAATATACTTTCATGATAAAAATCCTTAACAAACTAGGCATTGAAGCAATATCTTAAAGTAATAACAGCCATCTATGACTAACTCATAGCCAATATCATAATGAACAGAAAAAAGCTGGAAGCACTCTCTTTAAAAACCTGAACTAGACCAGGGTGCACACTCTTACCACTCCTATTCCTCATAGTACTGGAAGTTCTAGCTAGAGCAATCAGAGGAGAGAAAGAAATAAAAGGCATCCTCATAGGAAAAGAAGGAGTCAAATTACGTCTCTTAATTGGCACTATGATTCTAACCTAGACTCCACCAAAAGGCTCGTAGATCTGATATATGCCTTCAGTAAAGTTTCAAGATACAAAATCAATGCACATATTAATGCACAAGTCAGTAGCATTTCTAAACATCAATAACATTCACATTGAGAGCTAAATCAACAATGCAATCCCATTTATAAGTGTCACAAAAATTATAATATCTAGGAATGCATCTAAACCAATAAGGTAAAAGAGTTCTATAAGGAGAAACTACAAAACACTGCTGAAAGAAACCATAGATGAAACAATCAAATGGAAAAATACTACATGCTAATGGGTTGGAAGAATCAATATCATTCAAATGTCCATGCTGTTCAAAGCAATCTACAGATTCAACACTATTTCTATCAAACTACCAATGTCATTTTTCATAGAATTAGGAAAAACTAATTTAAAATTTATATGGAACCAAAAAAGTGCATAAATAGCCAAAGAGATCCCAAGCAAAAGAAGAAAGCTGGAGGCATGACATTACCTAACTTCAAACTATACTACAAGGCTACAGTTACCAAAACAGCATGGCACTGGTACAGAAATAGACACAGAGACTAATGGAACAGAATAGAGAACCCAGAAAAAAAAACCACACAGCTACAACCAACTGATCTTTGACAAAGTCAACAAAAATAAATGATGAGAAAAGGACTTGCTATTCAACAAATAGTGCAGGGATACCTGGCTAACCATATGCAGAAGAAGAAAACTGGACCCCTAACTCTCACCATATACAAAAATTAACTCAGCATGAATGAAATACTTAAATGTAAGACCTCAAACTATAAAAATATTAGAAAAAAACCTAGGAAATATTCTAGACATCAGCCTTTATTGGGGGATCCCACCTCCAATATTTCAATGTAGGTTCTTTCTATTTTCCATAAGTGTTGGCTGGCTGAGAAATAAATAGAGACAGTACAAAGACAGGAATTTTACAGCTGGGTCGCCTGGAGTGACATCACATATCAGTTGGACCGTGATGCCCACCTGAGCCTCAAACCAGCCAGTTTTTATTAAGGGTTTCAAAAGGGGAGGGGGTGTAAGAACAGGGAGTAGGTACAAAGATCACATGCTTCAAAGGGTGAAAAGCAGAACTACTAATAATAGTCTAACAAAGATCACATGCTTCTGAGGAAACAGGACAAAGAGCAAAAGTAGAACTACTGTTAAGGGTCTAACAAAGATCACAGGGCAAAGGGTAAGAACAGAATCACTGATAAGGGTCTATGTTCAGTGGTGCTCATATTGTCTTGATAAACATCTTAAACAACAGAAAACAGGGTTTGAGAGCAGAGAACTGGTCTGACCACAAATTTACCAGGGCGGAGTTTTTCCCCACCCTAGTAAGCCTGAGGGTTCTGCAGGAGACTAGGACATATCTCAGTCCTTATCTCAACCACATAAGATGGACATTCCCAGAGCAGCCTTTTATAGACCTCCCCCCAGGAATGCATTCCTTTCCCAGGGTTTTAATATTAATATTCCTTGCTAGGAAAATAATTTGGTGATATCTCTCCTACTTGCATGTCCATTTGTAAGCTCTCTGCAAGAAGAAAAATATGACTCTTTTTGCCCGACCCTGCAGGCAGTCAGACCTTATGGTTGTCCTCCCTTGTTCCATAAAAACCGCTGTTATTCTGTTCTTTTTCAAGGTGCGCTGATTTCATATTGTTCAAAACACATGTTTTATAAGCAATTTGTACATTAACACAATTATCACAGTGGTCCTGAGGTGACGTACATCCTCAACTTACGAAGATAACAGGATTAAGAGATTAAAGTAAAGATAGGCATAAGAAATTGTAAAAGTATTATTTGGGAACTGATAAATGTCCATATTAAAATAAAATCTTCACAATTTATGTTCCTCTGCCACGGCTTCAGCTGGTCCCTCTGTTCTGGGTCCCTGACTTCCTGCAACAAGCCTTGGGAAATTTGACCCAGCAATCACATTACTGGGTATACATCCAAAGGATTATAAATCATGCTGACACATGCACATGTATGTTTATTGTGGCACTATTCACAATAGTAAAGACTTTGAACCAACCCAAATGTCCATCAATAGTAGACTGGATAAAGAAAATGTGGCACATATACACTATGGAATACTATGCAGCCATAGAAAAGGATGAGTTCATGGTCTTTGCACGGATATGGGTGAAGGTGGAAACCATAATTCTCAGCTAAATATCACAAGGACAGAAAACCAAACACCACATGTTCTCACTCTTAAGTGGGAGTTGACCAATAAGAACCCATAGGCAAGGGAGGGGAGCATCATACTCCAGGACCTGTCAGGGGTTGGGGAGCTGGGGGAGTGATAGCATTAGGAGGAATACCTAAGTTAAATGACAAATTGATGGGTACAGCAAACCAACATGGCACATGTATATCTATATAACAAACTTGCACATTGTGCACATGTACCCTAATACTTAAAGTATAACAATTATAATAAAAAAAGAATTTATGACTAAGTTCTCAAAAGCAATTGCAACAAAACCAAAAATTGAGAAGTGAGACTTAACTAAATGAAATATTTCTGCACAACAAAATAAACTATCAACAGAGTAACAAACAACCTACAGAATGGGAGAAATTAATAGTAAACTTTGCATTTGATAGTCTAATATCCAGAATGTATTAGGAATTTAAACAAATCAACAAGAAAAAATTATAAGTCCAGTAAAAAGTAAGCAATGGACATGGCAGACCCTTCTCAAAAGAAGACAGACAAGTCGTCAATAAATATATGAAAAGAAGCTCACATCAGTAATCATTAGAGACATGCAGACCAAAATCACAATGAGATACAATCTTACACCAGTCAGATTGGCTGTTAGAAAAAGTAAAAAATAACAGATGTTGGTGAGGATGTGGAGAAAAGGGAGTGCTTATACAGTGTTAATGGGAATGTAAGTTAGTTCAGCTACTGTGGAAAGCAATTTGGAGATTCATCAAAGAACTGAAAATAGAACTATTGGCCAGGCATGGTGGCTCACACTTGTGATTCCAACACTTTGGGAAGCCGAGGTGAGTGGATTTTTTGAGCTCAGGAGTTTGAGACCATCCTGGGCAACATGGCAAAACCTCATCTCTACAAAAAGATAGGGGGGGAAAAGAAAAAAAACAAACAAAAAACTACCTGGGCATGGTGGTGTGCATCTGTAGTCCCAGGTACTTGGGAGACTGTGGTGGGAGGATTACTTGACCCAGGGAGTTGGAGATTGCAGTGAGCCTGTGATCAGGTCACTGCACTCTAACTCGGGAACAGAGGGAGATCCTATCTCAAAAAAATAAAAAATAAAAATAGAACTACTATTTAATCCAGCAACCCCATTACTGTGTATACACCCAAAGGAAAATAAATCACTGTATCAAAAAGACTCATGCACTAGTATGTTTATTGTAGTGTTATTCACAATAGCAAAGAAATGGAATCAAGCCAAGTGTCCATTATTGGAGGACTGGATTTAAAAAAGTGTGCTACATATATACCATGGAATACTGCCCAGCCATGAGTACAATTGAAATCACGTCCTTTGCAGCAATATGAATCCAGCTAGAGGCCATTATCCTAAGTGAATTAACACAGTAGCAGAATACCAAATACCACATATTCTTACTTATAAGTGGGAGCTAAACAGTAGGTACACACAGATATAAAGAAGGGGACAGTAGACAGTGGGGACCATAAGCAGGGAAGTGAAGGAGGAAAGAAAGGGTTGAAAAGCTATTTGGTACTATACTCCCTATGTGGGTGACGGGTTCAATCATACCCCAAACCGTAACACAACACAATGTACCCTTGTAACAATCCTGCACATGTACCTCGTGAATCTAAAATAAAAATTGAAATTAAAAAAGAGAAAACAAAAAAAATCCATAAAATCTGAGCAATGTAAAAGTAATAATATACATCACAAAAATTTTGAGGTAAAAAGAGAGAAGGTAAGAATCCTAGCATAATAACTTTCTAAATGGGGAGATAGACAAAACTGGAACATGTAGTTGAGATAGAAACATAATGAACAAAACATGATAAATTAGAAAAAGAAATAAAAAGTTTTAAAAATCAATGAGTTAGCCTTCCATTAAAAAGCCAAGATTAACAGAATGATAATAAACAACAGTTCAGATGAGTTGTAGCATGTTATACAAACTTTCTCTTTTTTGGTTTCCCCACTTAGAAATATATACTGGAGCTGACTCACTTCACTATATGGTTAGTTATTAGTTTTTTTCTTTTACAAATATGTATACTTCATTGTATACATATGAAATATTTCCCCAAGCTTCCCTTTAATGGTTATTTTCAATATTTTGTGATAGTAAATTATAATGGTCTAATTCATAGCCATTTGTATGTTTAAAAATTTTTTTTCATCATATATTTAGGATAGATTTCTAGAAGAGAGATTGCTGGGTCAAAATTCGAGCATTTATGATTTTGCTAGACATGGTGAAATTCTCTTCTACAAGGGCCGTGTCATTTTGCATTCCCACTAGCAACATATAAGGGCCCCTTTTACCTCAACCTCATAAAAAATGTAACTTTTGATTTTTACCAATTGCAGCCTATAATACTTAAGTTCGTTCAAATGAAAAGCAGATTCTTTTCTATTATGCTGTATTTCCTTCTCTTACACTTAATTTATATTTTTTCTAGTATCATAAACGTCATTCTAATAACTTCTTTATGCTACAAAAACAAATGTATGCTTCCCTATTTTTTCCCAGATATTACTGCATTATATAATATAGTAAATATTTTTCTTCTACTACTTTTCTTTATGTATTTTAGCATTGTACCTGAATATGTTAATTAAATTCTTCCAAAAGCATTCCCAGAATAATCTCTAATCAGCTCAATCTCTCTCTGTGGTGTGTAAATAATACAGTTAAATCATGCTTGTTTAGTTCCTGTGTAGATGATCTGTTCTGATCAGTATGACAGAGTTTTGATCACATTGCTTTTCAGGGTATTTCATTTTCTGCTAAATTTCCAAACACTGTTTCAGACAAAGAAACTTAGATGAAAGCTTCAATGACTAAATCACAGTGTTGAATTTCTCAGCTCTTTGTTGAGTCACTAATATAATTTCTGAACATGATATATGCTGCTTTCATTTATTGTCCTGAATTTTCTTTTTTGCCTAAAGCTAGTTATTTTTCTTTAAAGTGAAACATTGATTTGCTCTCCCTCAAGCTGAATCTCAGACTCACAACAACCTGCAGTGATATGCTTCTTGTGACTACAGAATCAGTCAGGAAAAGAAAGCTGTTTTGAACTGTACATGCAACAATGACTGCTCTTCTCTTTTTCCATTCAAGGAAATACCCCAGACTCCCTCCAACAGAAAGCAAACAAAAGCAACAGTTCATGAAAATGTTTATGAAATAGGGTGTAGAAACCAAACACAGTCTCAGCCATGTAAACCTTTTAAATTTAAGTGCTTTAATTTTTCGAAGAAATAAAAATAAACCCAGCTTTTCAAATCATCTCAGGTTCTGCCTGAGTTTTGTGAGAAGATTTTTGAAGATGAATATGTTTTTATATTATCAAGGGATAAGTGAATAACTTTAATTTCTACTATTCAATATGTAACCAAGTATGACACATCAATTCCGTTAACTTCAGTTCAACAAATACTGTTTCTACAGTGCGTGAGGAACTATGTTAGGTGTTATGAATAACACAGAGATAAATATAACATGATTTCTGACTTCAAGAACATTCCCCAACCAGGTTAACTTATACCTCCTTTTTATCTTTCATAATCCTTTTAGATCATGTCCTTTTGCAGTGAGGTCAAATTATTTTGGAGATTGTGTTGGAGTCATTAAGTACTTTGTGTACATCTCTGAGATGGAGCTACAGTATTTTAACTATTTAAAACACATTTATTTTAAGTCTGTGCCCAGGCTATTTCTGTTTCTTCATTTAGTATAGAGAGAGAAATGAAGATGCTCTTGCTAGCAGAACATGAAGAAATAAAAGCAGATTGTTAAATCAGTTTCTGGCTCAAAAAGTCAGGGTAATACCATGACTAGTGCCAGGTGCTAGAATGTCACTGAGGCAACGAGGCAGGCAATCAGGAAGAAAAGGACTTGGATGTAATCTGTGGCATCTGTCTCTCTAAGGTAAACAAAGAGCACCAGAAATTTTCAGTCTTTGGGAATACCAAGAAGAGAATATTCTAATCAAACTCTCTTGAAATATAAACGTGGTGTAATATGTAGAATTTTTTTTGTGTTTTCTTTATGAATAAGCCAGTTTCTCTGCCTGCCATAAGAATTTTCTATGTGAGAGAAGCTGGAAAAAAATACAATGTAGATGAACTCTAAGCAAAGAAAAAAAAGCAAAGTAAATATGTGCTGCTTCTGGCCACAGAGAATTATGTGGACAAAAGAGAGCAGAGGTAAGAGAAACACCTGGCTGAGATGTGTGAGTCAAAGCCTTACTCCTTTAAAATAAAATCCTGGCATGGAAAAGTATTTTAGGTAATAGAGGGGATCATTGAAGCCAGACAGACTTTGCCTTCTCTTCCACTTTAGGATTCTCATAGGGATAACTGGTAGTACACCAAGGTCTGGAATCAACCCACGATATTCTTGTAAAGAGCAGAGGACTCTTTACAAAGTTCTGTAGCTAGATAGAGGGTACCTATTTAGCATTCTTTAGTTACCTTTGGTTATCTTTGGTTTTAAGACACCCAGAGTTTCCTACTTGTCCCATATCAGGGGGATTACAGCAGGTAGCTGAGAGTTTGTGGACATTCCATGGATGAGAGCCAAGATGATTCAGAGAGAGATATAGCAAAGGCTGTATGATAGATAGAATGTCTAAGTCTAAGAACCTGTGATGGACAGGGAAGAGAATCAGAGTACATATGTAATGCCAGCTACAGTACTGAGGTGGGGCCCAGTCAGACAGAAAGTCTATCTGACCTCCGACCAAGTTGGTACAGACAAAAGCCGCACTTTATTCCAGGCAATGGTTGAGAAGCAGGAAGAAGCATATTCCACAAGAATGGAAACCTTGGTACCAATGCCTCAAAACCCCAGCCAGCACAGACACAACAATCAGCTCAAAGCAAGGGAGTTTTCTTGGTTCTAATGCTCTGAAGCCAAGTAAACTACCTTTAATAAACCTGGATGTCTTCTTGGAGTGGAACACTTGTAAGCTGAAGCATTACTTAGATAAATAAGAGACCAAATTTTAAAAGAGAGTAAGGCATAAGATAACATTTTATTATGGTGGGCAAATGTAATATTTGTGTTTTATTCTACTATTCAGCAGCATACTATGAGCTACTCAGCAAGTAATATCAGTTATAGATAAAAGGACATCCTTATGTTCTGTTCACATTAAGTGCAATGTGAATAAATTTGTGACCCCCATTAGAATTATATCATTGCTCTTTTTGTCATCAATTCTATATACACCAATGGGACATGAGTGACTTGAGAGCAGAAAGAAGTCTTATTCTTCTTTAGTATCTGTTATGATTGGCATAATGCTTGCCATATACAAAGTATTGAAACAATGTTTGTTAGTTTGAAATGAATTTATTGCCACTAAGAACACTGACTTTGAAATCAAGGTTTCCTTGTATTTGGACTGAATAACCCTAGGCTAAAATTTTACTATTTTTCCAAAGGTTCTTAATTTTGAAGGATTTGTTCAAAGGCAATCTAAGCTGAGGTATAGGCATGAGCAAAGACAGAGAAATAGGAAACATGGAGTGTGTTTGCAAACTGTGAGTTCCACAGTTTGACTTACTAGTGCTTATCATTGTCGGATTAAATTTCATTAATAATATTGACATTGACGATTTACTAAGCACTTTTACCATATACATGTTACCGTGCTTGTAAATTAAATCCTCTATTCAATGGACAATTCTGTGGCAATTGTTAATACTTTTGTGTAAATCAGATTCCAATCAGGAGACAGAAATCACACAGTAAATTAGACAAGGAAAGTTAAATGTAAGAATTACTAACTACAATATGGGGCTGGCTGGTGAGGGGAAAAGAAAATTCTAAAGAATTTAAATAGAGCAGATACAGGTAGAATGGTCTACACCTACTTCTGCGTGACCAGAACACAAGAAAGAGACAAATCTGCATGAAGTTTCTCTCACAGGACTGAGATGCAGAACTTGATGGAAATGGTGCAATTGTGGCTCATTTGATGGTGGAGAAGTTGGCTGAGGTGTTGCAGTGCAGGACTCACTGGGGTATTTATCTTCTGGGGTAGTGGCGGAAGTTGCTCATGGGGAAGTCCTGAGAATTAGAACTATAGTAGTTGCCCATTATCCATTGGGGGGGTATACTCCAAGACCCCCAGTGGATGCCTGAAACCATGGATAGTACTGAACCCTATATATTCTGTGTCTGTTCCTATATACACATACCTATGATAAAGTTTAATTTATAAATTAGACACAGTAAGGGATTAACAACAATAACTAATAATAAAATAGAATAATTATGTTATGCTGCAATATGTGAATGTGGTCTCTCTCTCTCTCAGTCTATCTCACTGTAGTCACCCTTCTTCTTGTAATGATGTGAGATGATAAAATGTCTACATGATGACATTAAGTGAGGTAAATGACACAGGCATTGTGGTGTAGACTTAGGCTCCTATTGACCTTCTGACAATACATCAGAAGGAGGATCATCTGCTTTGGGGGATTCTGGATCATTGAACCATAATAATAATGATGGTTGGATGTCAGGAGCCAATGAGGTCGATGACTAATGGGCAGCTAGTATATGTACACAGTTTGGATCCCAGGGGGAAGGAGCATGATTTCATCGCCCTACTCAGAACAGCGTGCAATTTAAAACATGAATTATTTCTAGAATTTTCTATTTAATATTTTCAGACTATGGTTGACCATGGGGAACTGGAAAAGCAGGTAACTGAAACCAGGAAAAGTGAACCTGTGGGAAAGGGTGTGGGGACTAATTTATGTGCAAAGCTGTGGGAAGGGTTACAGGGGAATGCTATTCACAAGGAGGGGTGGAGACAGTGACACCACTTGCAAAGCTGCTCTAGTGAGGGACAGAGGAAGCTGCCCATGCAGATGTGCTGCAAGCTGCTGGCCATCAGGTGCTACTTACTGGCTGCCACATGCTGCAGGAATTGGGTACCATGCGAGCCATGTGTTGTGGTCCTGGGATAGGACTACATCAGAATGAGGAAGAGAAACTCCTATCACCTCCAGTGTCCCTCTAGCATCCTCTGCTGACAAAGTTTAACATGCCAGCTGGCCGTGTCCAGGAGTAGGAGCCAACAAAGTATGGTAAATTTGGAGCTAAAGGACAATAAATTGATAACTGAGAGAAGCATCTTGTTTGCATTTTGAAAATTAGGACATTGAGTGTCAGAGTGATTCTTTTGTGACATTCCTAGTCACACAAGGAATCAGAAAAGCTTGCAATTCAAATCCTCATGTATTTAGTTTCCATTACATGTAGCTACTTTAGCAAATTCACCTGAAAACAGTGTATATGATAGATTGTAGTAGGAATGAGGCTGAAGTGGGACTATCTGGTAAGAAATCGCTACAGTGGTGCAGGTAGAAGAAAATGGGGATTTCTAAGGTAGTTAATTACATGGACATTTCATGTATGACCTCTGAATTTTCACATCCAAGTTAAATTGGTTAATATAAAAATTCACAGGCTCACGCCTGTGAAATTCGGGGGCTCATGTCTGTAATCCCAGTGCTTTGGGAGGCTGAGGTGGATGGATCACCTGAGATCAGGAGCTTGATAACAGCTTGTCCAATATGGTGAAACTCCATCTCTACTAAAAAATACAAAAAATATTAGGCGGGTGTGGTGGTGTGTGCCTGTAATCCCAGCTACTCAGGAGACTGAGGCAGAAGAATTATTTGAACCCAGGAGGCGGAGGTTGCAGTGAGCTGAGACTGTGACATTACACTCCAACCTGGGTGACAATAGCAAAACTCCGTCTCAAAAAAAAAAAAAATCACAGTTGTTGGAGTGTAACATGGTGAAAATAATTGACAGAAACATGCCAGTGGACTCATTTTAAAGATATATTTTTATATGCATGTAAAGAATATAACTTACTATGCTTAGATAACTGTACAATTGAAAAGACTTGAGAAAAATCTCCTTAAGGATAAGGAGAAGGAGAAATAACAAGAGACAATAAATTACAGGAGTCAGTGGGATCTTGTTGAAGGCTGGGATACCCTACACATAAATGAGACGTGTGAAGGATTAGAAGAAATAGTAAGCAGACATCTACTGAATCATAGGCAGTTTCTTGTGTGTAACCACTTTGTAAGTGATATTTTCCAAACATATTTACAAAAAGTTAATTGTTTTAATATTTTCTCAATGAAGTTTTAATATGGACATAAATGTGTTGAAACAGCTATCCCAGAATATTGTTATGTGATCTCTCCCCATTTTACACTTCGTGTTTTTGAAACATTTTTATAAGTTATTTTAAATAATTTTCACAATCATGTGAGAAGTAACATGACAAATATTAACAATTTTATTTTATATCAAGGTAAACAGATGAATTGTTTTAATTTAAATAAATTTTATTTTATTTTATATCAAAGTAAACAGATGAATTAACCAATAATGACCCTGTAGACAGCATTTTGCTTATTCTCCCTTTATAGTTTAGTGAAATTCCAGATCTAATTGTTACCAGAAAGGGGGTCATGTCCTAGACCCGAAGAGTGGTTCTTGCATCTCATGCAGCTAAAATTTCAGGGTGTGTTGCAGAACATAGAACATTTAGCATAGTTTATTAGAGACTATTACAGAGTAAGGTGACCTCAGAAAGCAAGATGAGAAACACCACTTCCTAAAATATAATGCTTACTTATATATGATATTAGAGTTAAGAATAATGCATTTTATTACAAAGGCTTGTGATCAGCTTGTGACAGGCTATTAGTATTTTTATTCTCTTGTGTAACTATTGATTTCCACAAGAATTTATGGTTGTTCTATTATCTTTAAAGTGAAACCTGTTCTTGAATTAAGAATTCTTTTTGTCCTAAGTGGTCTTATTTAGTTAGTCAGCACCATTAACTCATTCCCTCAACCATAAATGTCTTGTGACCAAGAGTGCCTAACTTCCTGGGAATGTAGCCCAGCAAGTCTCACTTTATTGGGTCTCTATTCAAGATGGAGTCATTCTGGTTTGGACGCCTCTGACATATCAAGAAATGGGTAAGTTTAGTCACATTCAGAACTTTTAGATCCATTTATATGTTTTCAATACTACATTAGTTGGGTCTTACATGAAACCTCTGAAACTTTCCAAGGTATGGAACAGGAATTACTCAGGGCTTTGTCCAACTAACTGAACTCTGCAAGTGGAGTCATTTCTTGGGCATTTGTTAAAAGCTATTTGATGCAATGATAAACACTGTTTCCAAACCATCAGTCAGATCTTATTCAAGTAGCCTCTCTAAAATCTATAGCTATTTGGTCTCTTACACTGTTCTCATTAGGATTCTGTCCAAGGACAAGTAGTAAGTGAACCATACGGATTTTAATCTCCCCTGGTGAGTGAAAATGTGTTTCACTGCACAGCTGAGACCTTCTACAGAAGAAGACCAGCACACATGGAACAGATGCAAACCCCTGCTGGATCCTGTTATACATCTGCTTTGAGAATGGGTTGTGACAGGGCTTTTATTTATATAAGGTATGCATACTTTCCTGCCCTCTGTGACACTAAAGAAAAATTTCTGTAAGACTTTTGAAATAGCCGGACGCGGTGGCTCAAGCCTGTAATCCCAGCACTTTGGGAGGCCGAGACGGGCAGATCACGAGGTCAGGAGATCAAGACCATCCTGGCTAACATGGTGAAACCCCGTCTCTACTAAAAATACAAAAAACTAGTCGGGCGAGGTGGCGGGCGCCTGTAGTCCCAGCTACTCAGGAGGCTGAGGCAGGAGAATGGCGTAAACCTGGGAGGTGGAGCTTGCAGTGAGCTGAGATCCGTCCACTGCACTCCAACCTGGGCGACAGAGCAAGACTCTGTCTCAAAAAAAAAAAAAACAAACAAACAAAAAAAAAAACGAAACAAGACTTTTGAAATAAACTTTGTCTTCTCCCTTTAATCTGTGGTAATCCATAGAAAAGCCTGCTATTCCATTGGAAACATATTTAAGTTTTATGAATTCCCCTTAGTTATACATAGGTGAAATGGGGATAATGGTTTATGTTATAGCAAAAGTTTAAAACCACTTGTCCTTTTTAAAAAATAAATTATGGTATAACAGTATGTTAAAATGGGACTTTTTCTGCCTCTGTTTAGGCTAACCTCCAAGAAAATGGGTGGTTAATAGTTTCACATTTCAAAGTGAGGTTCTAGCTCACTTAATTGGAACTTGTAGAAAAGATGTTTAAGAAAAGTTTTTGTGAACTCTAGCAGAGCCATTACATCTGGCCAAATAAATGTAGACACTGAAGAATGAGCTGAAAGTTCTAACATCCCCCCATGTTAGTGAGAGGTGACAACCTGCTGGCAGCCCTCGCTCAATCTCCGGTCCTCCTCAGCCTTGACGCCCACTCAGACTCCGGGCCCACTGTGGCCGCGCTTGAAGAGCCCTTCAGTCCACAGCTGCACTGTGGGAGCCCCTCTCCGGGCTGGCCGAGGTCGGAACCAGCTCCCTCTGCTTGCCGGGAGGTGTGGAGGGACAGGCGAGGTGCGGGGCAGCGCCAATTCCGGGTGGGCGCGGGCTTGGCACCCGCACTCCTAGCAGCCAGCTGGCGCTGCTGGCCCTGGGCAGTGAGGGGCTTAGCCCCTGGGGCCAGCAGCAGCAAAGGAGGTGCTGGGTCCCCCAGCACTGCCAGCCACCGGCACCGCGCTGGAATTCTAGTCAGGCGTCAGCCGCGTCTTCAGGGGAAAGGCTTGGGACCTGTAGCCCGCCATGCCCAAGCCCTCCCCGCCTGTGGGATCCCGTGTAGCCCAAGCCTCCCAGATGGGCACCACCCTCTGCTCCGCCCAAAGGCTGAGGATTGTGGGCACTCAGGGCAGGACAGGCAGGCAGCTCCACAGTGGCCCAGGCAGTGTGATCTGCTAGGGGAAGCCAGGTGGGTTCCTGAGTCCCCTGGGGACTTGGAGAACTTTTATGTCTAGCTAAAGGATTGTAAATGCACCAATCAGCACCCTGTGTCTAGCTCAGGGTTTGTAAACACACCAATCAGTGCTCCCTGTCTAGCTAATCTAGTGAGGACTTGGAGACCTTCTGTGACTAGCTCAAGGTTTGTAAATGCACCAATCAGCGCTCTGTGTCTAGCTAATCTAGTGGGGATTTAGAGAACTTTCATGTCAAGCTAAAGGATTGCAAATGCACCAATCAGTGCTCTGTGTCTAGCTCAAGGTTTGTAAATGCACCAATCAGCACCCTGTCAAAATGGACCAATCAGCTCTCTGTAAAATGGACCAATCAGCAGTATGTGGGTGGAGTCAGATAAGGAAATAAAAGCAGGCTGCCCCACCCAGCAGTGGCAACCAGCCTGGTCCCCTTCTGCAGTGTGGAGATTTTGTTCCCTTGGTCTTTGCAATAAATCTTGCAGCTGCTCACTGTTTGGGTCGGCACTGCCTTTATGAGTTGTAACACAGTGAAGGTCTCTACCTTCATTCCTGAGGCCAGGGAGCCCAGGAGCCCACTGGAATAAAGGAACAACTCTAGAGGCAGCTTGTTTAAGAGCTGTAACACTTTAAGAGCTGTAACACTCCTCGTGAAGGTCTGCAGCTTTACGTCAACACTGGGTAAACTTATATCTTTTTCCTCTCCATTCAATTCCCATCTAGGAGATGAGTTAGAACAAAAAGGGAAATTCCAAGTGAAAATTCCAATTTTCACTTCAGCCTTTCAACCTTCAGATAGCCTGAGGTAGATATAGAAACACATTCTTGTAATCCCAGCACTTTGGGAGGCCAAGGCGGGCAGATCACAAGGTCAGGAGTTCAAGACCAGCCTGTCCAACATGGTGAAACCCTGTCTCTACTAAAAATACAAAATTTAGCCAGGCGTGGTGGTGCATGCCTGTAATCCCAGCCACTCAGGAGGCTGAGGCAGAATTCACTTGAACCCGGGAGGTAGAGGATGCAGTGGGCCAATATCATGATATTGCACTCCAGCCTGGGCAACAGAGTGAGATTCTGCCCCCACCAAAAAACAAAAAACAAAAATTCTACCTTTCTTTTATTTATTTATTTCTTAATTTTATTTATTTACTTTTTTGAGACAGGTCAGAAAGCAGTGGCACAATCACGGCTTATTGCATCTTCAAACTCTTGGGTTTAAGTGATCCTCACACCTCAGCCTCCTCAGTAGAGCTGGGACTACAGACACACGCTGCCAAACTCTGCTAAGATTTTAATTCATATTTTGCAGACACAGGGTCTTACTATGTTACACAGGCTGGTCTTGAACTCCTGGCCTTAAGCAGTCCTTCCACCTCAGCCTTCCAAAGTGCTGGGATTACAGTGTGAGCCAACACATGTGACCTTACTTTTCTTTTTAAAACAGCTTTATTGAGGTAACAGGTTTATTTATACTTTCCTACATATTTTAAGAGGTTTTTTTTTTTTTTTACATTGAAAATTTTCCCTTTTTTATTACTTTAAAGGTTATTTTCCCTTGTCTTATCACTTGCATTGTTTCTGCATCAGTTCTTAATTGCTGTCATAACAAATTATTGCAAACTCAGGGTTTAAAACAAAAGAAATTCATTATTTCACACTTCTGCGAGTTGTAAGTCTAGTATGGGTCTCAGTGGACTAAAATCAGCAGATTGGTTCACTTTCTGGAGGCTACAGCATAGAGTTTCCTGCCCAATTGGGTTGTTTTTAGAATTCAGCTTCTTTCCGAGTAGGATCAATGTTGCTGTTTTATTGCCAGCTGTAAACTGATGGCTGTTCTCTGAGCTTCTAGAAGGCACAGCATTCCTTGGTTTGTGGCCTCTTCCCCCCCATCTTCAAAGTCAGCAATGGCGAGTAAAGTCCTTCTTGCTTCACACTCTGATTACAGTCAGCAAAGATTGTCTGCTTTTAAGGACTTGCGGTTATATTGTGCTCACCTGGATAAGCCACTTTCAAAGACTTGTGATTATATTGGTCCCACCTGGATAAGCCAGGCTATGCTCCTCATCACAAGGTTTTAACCTTACTCACATCTGCAAGGTCTCTTATAAATATAAGGTAATATATTAATAGGTTCAGAAAAAAAGGGCATGAAAATCTTTGGACAATGATGTGGTTTGGATTTGTTTCCCCGCCCAAATCACATGTCCAATTGTAATCCCAATTTTGGAGGAGGGGCCTGGTGGGAGGTGATTGGATCATGAGGGCAGACTTCCTTCTTGCTGTTCTCCTGACAGTGAGTTCTCACAAGATCTCGTTGTTTAAAAGCACCTGGCAACTCCCCACTCTCTCTCTTCCTCCTGATTTAGCCAGGTAAGACATGCCTGCTTCCCTTTCACCTTCTGCCATGATTGTAAGTTTCCTGAGGCCTCCTCAGCCGTGCTTTCTGTATAGACTGCTGAATGGTGAGCCAATTTCTTTTCTTTATAAATTACCCAGTCTCAGGTAGTTCTTTATAGCAATGTGAGAAGGGACTAATACAGAGAGCTATTAGTCTTCTTACCAGTTTCTAACAAGAAATCCACTGCATTCTTACCTTTGTTCTCTTTGTATAATGTGTCTTTTTGTTCTGGCTTTTTTAAAGATTTTTTTTCTTATCACTGGTTTTGATCAATTTAATTATAATATGTTTTGGTGCAGTTTTCTTCATGTTTCTTGTGCTTGGAATTTTCATTGATCTTCTTGAATCTGTGATTTAATAGTTTTCATCATGTTTGGAAAAATCAATTACTATTTCTTCAATTTTTTGTTTTCCCCTTCCATGTATATATTAATATATCTCATATATAATCATATATATAAACATATATATGTTCCATATAATTATTTTATATAATATATATCACATATGTTATTATTATAATTATTTATATTATAATTAAATTATAAATTATATGTTAAATTATAAATATTATTATTAATAAATAATATATATAATAATAATACTTGAAGTGGCCATAGAACTTACTGAGGTATTTTTGATATTTTATTTCTCTGTTTCCTTTTGGATTTCTATTGTTATCTCTTGGAATTCATTAATCTTTTTTTTCCTGTAACATCTAATCTGCCATTAAATGTATGTAACGTATTTTTCATCCCAGTCATCATACTTTTTGTCTCTAGTTTCATCTCTGTAAGTCTGAGTTGAATATTTTTATATCTTTCCTGTATTTTCTTTCCTTTTTGAACATGTGGAATTCAGTTGTAATAAATGTTTTAATGTTATTGGCTGCTGTTTCCAATATCTTTGTCAGTTCTAGTTCAGGTGTGATGTTTTTTTTCTCCTCATTGAGTGATGTTTTCTTTTTTTTCTTTGAGACAGAGTCTCGCCCTGTTGCCCAGGCAGGAGTGCAGGGGTGCGATCTGGGCTCACTGCAAGCTCCACCTCCTGGGTTCATGCCATTCTCCTGCCTCAGCCTCCCAGTGGCTGGGATTACAGGCGCTCGCCACCATGCCCGGCTAATTTTTTGTATTTTTAGTAGAGATGGGGTTTCACCATGTTAGCCAGGATGGTCTCGATCTCCTGACCTCGTGATCTGCCCACCTCGGCCTCCCGAAGTGCTGGAATTACAGGCGTGAGCCACCGTGCCCGGCCTGTTTTCTTTTTGTTTTATTTATTTATTTTATTATTATTATTATTATATTTTAAGTTCTAGGGTACATGTGCATAACGTGCAGGTTTGTTACATATGTATACTTGTGCCATGTTGGTGTGCTGCACCCATCAACTCGTCAGCACCCATCAACTCGTCATTTACATCAGGTATAGCTCCCAATGCAATCCCTCCCCCCACCCCCCTCCCCATGATAGGCCCTGGTGTGTGATGTTCCCCTTCCCGAGTCCAAGTGATCTCATTGTTCAGTTCCCACCTGTGAGTGAGAACATGCAGTGTTTGGTTTTCTGTTCTTGCGATAGTTTGCTGAGAATGATGGTTTCCAGCTGTATCCATGTCCCTACAAGGGACACATATTTTAAGAGTTTTATTTACATACCATAAAATTTATCTATTTTAAGTAAATATTTCAGTTATTTTTAGGAGGCTCATAGACTTATGCAACCATAACTAAACTTTTAAAACATTTCCACCAGCTCAAAAAAAATTTTTTTTATGTTCCTTTCTGTCAACCTCAGCCGTAAGGCAACCACTCAATGCCCAGCCTTAAGGCAAACACTCATGTGTTTTCAGTCTCTATGCATTTGCTTTTTCTATAAACTTCATATCAATTGAATAATAAAATATGTAATCTTTTATGTCTAGCTTATTTCATTAGCATATCCTTGAGGTTCTTCCACATTGTAACATGTATCACTACTATCATATTTATGATCACGATCATCGCTATCATGATCACTACTATCATAGTTGTATTATTTCATACTATGTATATATCTCTGTTATTCTAGTCACTGGTTAGTGGACACTTAGAATGGTTATAATTTTGGGCTATCATGACTACTGTTTGCTATGAACATTCCGCATATAAGTGTGTAAACATATGTTTCATATGTCTTGAGAAGATACCTAGAAGTGGAATTGGTGGATCTTATGGTAAGCACTGTTTTCCAAGGTGATTATACCAGTTTACATTCTCATCAGCATTGTATAAGTGTTTTAGTTGCTTCACATCCTAGCCGAGTTGATATTGTCAGTTGTTTTGATTGTAGCTATTCTAGTAGGTGGTAATGGTTATCATATTGTGGATTTTTTATTTTTTATTTTATTATAATTATTATACTTTAAGTTCTAGGGTACATGTGCATAACGTGCAGGTTTTTTACATATGTATACTTGTGCCATGTTGCTGTGCTGCACCCATCAACTCGTCAGCACCCATCAACTTGTCATTTACATCAGGTATAACTCCCAATGCAATCCTTCCCCCCTTCCCCCTCTCCATGATAGGCCATGGTGTGTGATGTCCCCCTTCCCGAGTCCAAGTGATCTCATTGTTCAGTTCCCACCTATGAATGAGAACATGCGGTGTTTGGTTTTCTGTTCTTGCAATAGTGTGCTGAGAATGAAGATTTCCAGCTGCATCCATGTCCCTACAAAGGACACAAACATCCTTTTTTTATGGCTGCATAGTATTCCATGGTGTATATATGCCACATTTTCTTAATCCAGTCTGTCACTGATGGACATTTGGGTTGATTCCAAGTCTTTGCTATTGTGAATAGTGCTGCAATAAACATACGTGTGCATGTGTCTTTATAGCAGCATGATTTATAATCCTTTGGGTATATACCCAGTAATGGGATGGCTGGGTCATATGGTACATCTAGTTCTAGATCCTTGAGGAATTGCCATACTGTTTTCCATAATGGTTGAACTAGTTTACAATCCCACCAACAGTGTAAAAGTGTTCCTATTTCTCCACATCCTCTCCAGCACCTGTTGTTTCCTGACTTTTTAATGATCGCCATTCTAACTGGTGTGAGATGGTATCTCATTGTGGTTTTGATTTGCATTTCTCTGATGGCCAGTGATGATGAGCATTTTTTCATGTGTCTGTTGGCTGTATGAATGTCTTCTTTTGAGAAATGTCTGTTCATATCCTTTGCCCACTTTTTGATGGGGTTGTTTGTTTTTTTCTTGTAAATTTGTTTGAGTTCTTAGTAGGTTCTGGATATTAGCCCTGTGTCAGATGAGTAGATTGCAAAAATGTTCTCCCATTCTGTAGGTTGCCTGTTCACTCTGATGGTAGTTTCTTTTGCTGTGCAGAAGCTCTTTAGTTTAATGAGATCCCATTTGTCAATTTTGGCTTTTGCTGCCGTTGCTTTTGGTGTTTTAGACATGAAGTCTTTGCCCATGCCTATGTCCTGAATGGTACTACCTAGGTTTTCCTCTAGGATTTTTATGGTATTGGGTCTAACATTTAAGTCTCTAATCCATCTTGAATTAATTTTCGTATAAGGAGTAAGGAAAGGATCCAGTTTCAGCTTTCTACTTATGGCTAGCCAATTTTCCCAGCACCATTTATTAAATAGGGAATCCTTTCCCCATTTCTTGTTTTTCTCAGGTTTGTCAAAGATCAGATGGCTGTAGATGTGTGGTATTATTTCTGAGGACTCTGTTCTGTTCCATTGGTCTATATCTCTGTTTTAGTACCAGTACCATGCTGCTTTGGTTACTGTAGCCTTGTAGTATAGTTTGAAGTCAGGTAGCGTGATGCCTCCAGCTTTGTTCTTTTGACTTAGGATTGTCTTGGAGATGCGGGCTCTTTTTTGGTTCCATATGAACTTTAAAGCAGTTTTTTTCCAATTCTGTGAAGAAACTCATTGGTAGCTTAATGGGGATGGCATTGAATCCATAAATTACCTTGGACAGTATGGCCATTTTCATGATATTGATTCTTCCTATCCATGAGCATGGTATGTTCTTCCATTTGTTTGTGTCCTCTTTTATTTCACTGAGCAGTGGTTTGTAGTTCTCCTTGAAGAGGTCCTTTACATCCCTTGTAAGTTGGATTCCTAGGTATTTTATTGTCTTTGAAGCAATTGTGAAGGGAAGTTCATTCCTGATTTGGCTCTCTGTTTGTCTGTTACTGGTGTATAAGAATGCTTGTGATTTTTGCACATTAATTTTGTATCCTGAGACTTTGCTGAAGTTGCTTATCAGCTTAAGGAGATTTTGGGCTGAGACAATGGGGTTTTCTAAATATATAATCATGTCATCTGCAAAGAGGGACAATTTGACTTCTTCTTTTCCTAACTGAATACCCTTGATTTCTTTCTCTTGCCTGATTGCCCTAGCCAGAACTTTCAACACTATGTTGAATAGGAGTGGTGAGAGAGGCCATCCCTGTCTTGTGCCAGTTTTCAAAGGGAATTTTTCCAGTTTTTGCCCATTCAGTATGATATTGGCTGTGGGTTTGTCATAGATAGCTCTTATTATTTTGAGGTACATTCCATCAATATCGAATTTATTGAGCATTTTTAGCATGAAGGGCTGTTGAATTTTGTCAAAAGCCTTTTCTGCATCTATTGAGATAATCATGTGGTTCTTGTGTTTGGTTCTGTTTATATGCTGGATTATGTTTATTGATTTGCGAATGTTGAACCAGCCTTGCATCCCAGGGATGAAGCCCACTTGATCATGGTGGATAAGCTTTTTGATGTGTTGCTGAATCCGGTTTGCCAGTATTTTATTGAGGATTTTTGCATCGATGTTCATCAGGGATATTGGTCAAAAATTCTCTTTTTTTGTTGTGTCTCTGCCAGGCTTTGGTATCAGGATGATGTTGGCCTCATAAAATGAGTTAGGGAGGATTCCCTCTTTTTCTATTGATTGGAATAGTTTCAGAAGGAATGGTACCAGCTCCTCCTTGTACCTCCAGTAGAATTCAGCTGTGAATCCATCTGGTCCTGGACTTTTTTTTGGTTGATAGGCTGTTAATGATTGCCTCAATTTCAGAGCCTGCTATTGGTCTATTCAGGGATTCAACTTCTTCCTGGTTTGGTCTTGGAAGAGTGTAAGTGTCCAGGAAATTATCCATTTCTTCTAGATTTTCTAGTTTATT
This sequence comes from Macaca fascicularis, assembly GCF_037993035.2. NCBI lineage: Eukaryota > Metazoa > Chordata > Mammalia > Primates > Cercopithecidae > Macaca > Macaca fascicularis. The sequence goes on from NC_088380.1 coordinate 105,822,338, forward strand.
TGCATAGAGGTGTTTATAGTATTCTCTGATGGTAGTTTGTATTTCTGTGGGGTCGGTGGTGATATCCCCTTTATCATTTTTAATTGCGTCGATTTGATTCTTCTCTCTTTTCTTCTTTATTAGTCTTGCTAGTGGTCTGTCAATTTTGTTGATCTTTTCAAAACACCAACTCCTGGATTCATTGATTTTTTGGAGGGTTTTTTGTGTCTCTATCTCCTTCAGTTCTGCTCTGATCTTAGTTATTTCTTGCCTTCTGCTAGCTTTCGAATGTGTTTGCTCTTGCTTCTCTAGTTCTTTTAATTGTGATGTTAGGGTGTCAATTTTAGATCTTTCCTGCTTTCTCTTGTGGGCATTTAGTGCTATAAATTTCCCTCTACACACTGCTTTAAATGTGTCCCAGAGATTCTGGTATGTTGTATCTTTGTTCTCATTGGTTTCAAAGAACAACTTTATTTCTGCCTTCATTTCGTTATGTACCCAGTAGTCATTCAGGAGCAGGTTGTTCAGTTCCCATGTAGTTGAGCGGTTTTGATTGAGTTTCTTAGTCCTGAGTTCTAGTTTGATTGCACTGTGGTCTGAGAGACAGTTTGTTATAATTTCTGTTCTTGTACATTTGCTGAGGAGTGCTTTACTTCCAATTATGTGGTCAATTTTGGAATAAGTGCGATGTGGTGCTGAGAAGAATGTATATTCTGTTGATTTGGGGTGGAGAGTTCTATAGATGTCTATTAGGTCTGCTTGCTGCAGAGATGAGTTCAATTCCTGGATATCCTTGTTAACTTTCTGTCTCGTTGATCTGTCTAATGTTGACAGTGGAGTGTTGAAGTCTCTCATTATTATTGTATGGGAGTCTAAGTCTCTTTGTAAGTCTCTAAGGACTTGCTTTATGAATCTGGGTACTCCTGTATTGGGTGCATATATATTTAGGATAGTTAGCTCTTCCTGTTGAATTGATCCCTTTACCATTATGTAATGGCCTTCTTGGTCTCTTTTGATCTTTGATGGTTTAAAGTCTATTTTATCAGAGACTAGTATTGCAACCCCTGCTTTTTTTGTTGTTCTCCATTTGCTTGGTAAATCTTCCTCCATCCCTTTATTTTGAGCCTATGTATGTCTCTGCGTGTGAGATGGGTCTCCTGAATACAGCAGACTGATGGGTCTTGACTCTTTATCCAGTTTGCCAGTCTGTGTCTTTTAATTGGACCATTTAGTCCATTTACATTTAAGGTTAAGATTGTTATGTGTGAACTTGATCCTGCCATTATGATATTAACTGGTTATTTTGCTCGTTAGTTGATGCAGTTTCTTCCTAGCCTCGATGGTCTTTACATTTTGGCATGTTTTTGCAATGGCTGGTACCGGTTGTTCCTTCCCATGTTTAGTGCTTCCTTCAGAGTCTCTTGTAAGGCAGGCCTAGTGGTGACAAAATCTCTAAGCATTTGCTTATCTGTAAAGGATTTTATTTCTCCTTCACTTATGATAGTTTGGCTAGATATGAAATTCTGTGTTTAAAATTCTTTTCTTTAAGAATGTTGAATATTGGCCCCCACTCTCTTCTGGCTTGGAGAGTTTCTGCTGAGAGATCTGCTGTTAGTCTGATGGGCTTCCCTTTGTGGGTAACCCGACCTTTCTCTCTGGCTGCCCTTAACAGTTTTTCCTTCATTTCAACTTTGGTGATTCTGGCAATTAAATGTCTTGGAGTTGCTCTTCTCGAGGAGTATCTTTGTGGCATTCTCTGTATTTCCTGGATTTGAATGTTGGCCTGCCCTACTAGGTTGGGGAAGTTCTCCTGGATGATATTCTGAAGAGTGTTTTCCAACTTGGTTCCATTTTCCCCCTCACTTTCAGGCACCCCAATCAGACGTAGATTTGGTCTTTTTACATAATCCCATACTTCTTGCAGGCTTTGTTCATTTCTTTTTCTTCTTTTTTCTTTTGGTTTCTCTTCTCGCCTCATTTCATTCATTTGATCGTCAATCGCTGATACTCTTTCTTCCAGTTGATCGAGTCAGTTACTGAAGCTTGTGCATTTGTCACGTATTTCTCGTGTCATGGTTTTCATCTCTTTCATTTCGTTTAGGACCTTCTCTGAATTAATTACTCTAGCCATCAATTCTTCCCCTTTTTTTTCAAGATTTTTAGTTTCTTTGCACTGGGTACGTAATTCCTCCTTTAGCTCTGAGAAGTTTGATGGACTGAAGCCTTCTTCTCTCATCTCGTCAAAGTCATTCTCCATCCAGCTTTGATCCATTGCTGGCGATGAGCTGTGCTCCTTTGCCGGGGGAGATGTGCTCTTATTTTTTGAATTTCCAGCTTTTCTGCCCTGCTTTTTCTCCATCTTTGTGGTTTTATCTGCCTCTGGTCTTTGATGATGATGGTGACGTACTGATGGGGTTTTGGTGTAGGTGTCCTTCCTGTTTGATAGTTTTCCTTCTAACAGTCAGGACCCTCAGCTGTAGGTCTGTTGGAGATTGCTTGAGGTCCACTCCAGACCCTGTTTGCCTGGGTATCAGCAGCAGAGGCTGCAGAAGATAGAATATTTCTGAACAGCGAGTGTACCTGTCTGATTCTTGCTTTGGAAGCTTCCTCTCAGGGGTGTACTCCACCCTGTGAGGTGTGGGGTGTCTGACTGCCCCTAGTGGGGGATGTCTCCCAGTTAGGCTACTCAAGGGTCAGGGACCCACTTGAACAGGCAGTCTGTCCCTTCTCAGATCTCAACCTCCATGTTGGGAGATCCACTGCACTCTTCAAAGCTGTCAGACAGAGTCGTTTGCATCTGCAGAGGTTTCTGCTGCTTTTGTTGTTGTTTACTTGTGCCCTGTCCCCAGAGGTGGAGTCTACAGAGACAGGCAGGTTTCCTTGAGCTGCTGTGAGCTCCACCCAGTTCGAGCTTCCCAGGGGCTTTGTTTACCTACTTAAGCCTCAGCAATGGCAGGCGCCCCTCCCCCAGCCTCGCTGCTGCCTCGCAGACTGCTGTGCTAGCAATGAGGGAGGCTCCGTGGGTGTGGGACCCTCCCAGCCAGGTTGGGATAGAATCTCCTGGTGTGCCCGTTTGCTTAAAGCACCGTATTGGGGTGGGTGTTACCCAATTTTCCAGGTGTTGTGTGTCTCAGTTCCCCTGGCTAGGAAAAGGGATTCCCTTCCCCCTTGCGCTTCCCAGGTGAGGCGATGCCTCGCCCTGCTTCAGCTTTCGCTGGTCGGGCTGCAGCAGCTGACCAGCACCAATTGTCCAGCACTCCCTAGTGAGATGAACCCAGTACCTCAGTTGAAAATGCAGAAATCACCGGTCTTCTGTGTCGCCCGCGCTGGGAGTTGGAGACTGGAGCTGTTCCTATTCGGCCATCTTGCTCCGCCCCCCCCACATTGTGGATTTAACTTACATTTCCCTAAGGGCTAATGGTGTTGAACATTTTTTTTTTTTTTGTGATCAACATAAAAGAAGGAACTTTGTTTTGTTTTTATTAAGTTGTTTGGTTCAGTCTAAGTTCTTTGCATTCCCATATGCATTTTAGAATTAGCTTGTTAATTTCTGTAAAAAAGCCTAAAAGGATTTGTTTAGTTTTTTTGAGACAGAGTCTCACATTGTCACCCAGGCTGGAGTGCAATGGCACAAATATGACTTACTGCAGCCTTGATCTTCCCAACTCAAGCGATCCTTCTCCCTCAGCCTCCCGAGTAGCTGGAACTACAGGCATGTGCCACCATGTCCAGCTAATTTTTGTATTCTTTGTGGAGACGGGGTTGTCCCTTGTTGCCCAGACTAGTACTGAACTGAGCTCAAGTAATCTGCCCACCTTGGCCTCCTACAGTGCTGGTATTACAGACCTGAGCCACTGTGTCTGGCCAGCCTGATTGGATTTTAATGGGAATTACATTGAATCAATATATCAATTTGGAAATAATTGCCGCAAAATTTAAAATTGAAAGAAGTTTGGAATTTAAAAATTGTTGGCCGGTGTACCCTAGAACTTAAAGTATAATAATAATAAAAATAAATAAATAAATAAATAAATAAATAAAATTAAAAAAAAAAATTGTTGGCTGGGCGCAGAGGCTCACGCCTGTAATCCCAGCACTTTGGGAGGCTGAGGTGGGCAGACCACGAGGTCAGGAGATCGAGACCATTCTGGCTAACATGATGAAATCCTGTCTTTACTAAAAATACAAAACATTAGCCTGGCGTAGTGGCGGGCACCTGTAGTCCCAGCTACTTGGGAGGCTGAGGCAGGAGAATGGCATGAACCTGGGAGGTGGAGTTTAATTAATAAACTGAAAGTGTTCTTGTATACAGATGTGACTAGAGAACATTCAGTCTCTGAGTCACCAAAGTCATGAGATTGCCCTTGACTTTCATTCAGGTGCAGAACAGAGCCTGCCTGCCACACAAGGTGGCTTTTAAGAGGCCAGTCATGAAGAAAGATAAGGTCGTGGACTGTTGGTAGCTATTAAACCTGTTCTTTTAGCTTATTAATTGACGTTTTAGTCAGTCATTTGAGATAATCAGAAATTCTGCCTGACACTTTTTCTCAATTTTTATTAAAGCTTTTGACTAATATACCTGTAAAATTATAGAAATTGTAGTAATATAAACACCCCATGTTTGTTAGTATTTTCATCAAACCATTCTTTCATTTATGTGTTTATTTTTCTTTTTTTCTTTTTTTTTTTTTTTGAGACTGAGTCTGGCTCTGTCGCCCAGGCTGGAGTGCAGTGGCCGGATCTCAGCTCACTGCAAGCTCCGCCTCCCGGGTTTACGCCATTCTCCTGCCTCAGCCTCCGGAGTAGCTGGGACAGGCGCCCGCCACCTCGCCCGGCTAGTTTTTTTGTATTTTTTAGTAGAGACGGGGTTTCACCGTGTTAGCCAGGATGGTCTCGATCTCCTGACCTTGTGATCCGCCCGTCTCAGCCTCCCAAAGTGCTGGGATATGTGTTTATTTTTCAAAGGAACGATATGCAGAGAGAACAGAAACCACATCTAATCCCCCACGTCCCCTGCCAAATCTTAATAATACCTTGAGGTTTGTAAAAATCAATCAATCTTTTACAGCCCTTGAGGAATTGCAAATATATATATTTTAAAGCCAAAGAGAAGGGAGTATAAAGGTTCTTTTGTCTACCATTTTATATTCTTTGGCATGCTGTCTGGATCCTTCACTTCCTTTAGCTGTTTTTATGTAGCATACACAAAGAAAATGTTACTTTCAGGGAAAATTGCATGCATTATTTACCTATGGGTTATTAGAAAATGCAAGGAAAACATTACTTGGTCTGATAAACTGTCTTAGTTATGACACAAATGATCTAAGAATCTAAGTCTCTGAGTAAAATAGAATGGAGAGACATTGAAAAAAAAACAACAATAAAACAAAAAAGTCCCCAAACAGGCCTAAAGACACACAGTCTGATCTCCCTGGGAAAATGAGGACTCAGTCACGGCAACTATTGATAACATAATGAGGGACATTGTTCCTATTTTAATCTTTTCCCATGATTAGTTAAATAAGGAAATTAAATAAGACAAAGAATGAATACTTGAGAAAGAAACAAACATCACATAATTACGGCCATTTGTTTGCTTCCTGACTTTATTGCTTAATTTTCCTTTAACCTTAAAGATGCCCATATTTTATTTAGTCAACCTGGTGCAGAAGGAAGCTAATGAAGACTTAACAGTTCAGAGAAGAATAGTGTTTGTTTGAGCTCACCTTACAGATGACCAGGACTAGCAGATGATTGTTTTGTTTTGTTCTTTTTCTATTTGAAAGGTACCAGACCGAACAGTTGATGGCAGTAAGCACTTTAGATGATTAATTTGGTCTGAATCTTGGCTTTATTTCTTCTAACAGAAGACACTTTGGTGTATATAAGAAGCACTTAAGATTCTTGTTAAAAATGCAATTTCCTGGGCCCCATTTTCAGAAATTCTGATTTAGTGTATCCTGGCAACACCCAGAAAGATCTGCATTTTAATAAGGGTCATAGGTGTCTCTATTGCTAAGGAGCTGGGCCACACTTTGAGAAAACTACTCTGATAAATGTGTTTTCTGACACGATTTTGCAACTGAATCATCTCTCCCAAAGGACTGCTTTGGCTGTACATTTATAGCCAGTTTAAGGTTTGATAAGAATAGCTGAAGAGTTGTGAATAGTGCTTAATTGTAGGAAAGCTAATTAGCCTCTCACAGGACAGAGGTAATAAATTATAGATTGTAACTTATTTTAATAGTCACAGCTTAAGTGGACAGCACAATGAGGCATAAGCAGTTTAACTTGATTAACACACTTCAGAACTCATTAAATCTATCATTTTTCTTTTCCATCCCATGCCTTCCTCCTTGATCTATATTTTCTCTTTTCATATATCTTTTTTCTCTTTCAATAGATGATCTCAATCTATATATCTCCTCCTCATGATTTATCTCATTTTATGTTGAGCCTCCTGGATCTTTTTATTTCTTTCACTTTCCATCAAGTTGTTATTTTTATACTCCACTCATGTATTTCTTTTTCTTTTTTTTCTTCCCCCTCTCCAATGGATATCTTTCTATCTTATACGCAGACTGTTCAATACAACCTGATAGCATCCCAATTGAGTTATCTTATTCAGAACATTATTGATGATCAAATGAGATAATTTATAGGAAAGTGCTTTGAAAATAAGTAAAGATTTATTAAGCTAAAACATAAAGATTTATTTTGACTTTAAAACTTAGCAAGAATCATTGCTGGAATCTCATTCAAGATTGTTTTCACAAACAGAGGAAAGAAGACATACGTCACAAGGACACAACACAGTCAGGCTCTCCATGTTCCTCCTGGAGGAAACTGATGTTTTAGAGTCAGTACACTTGCATAGAGGAAGGAAGCAGCCCATTAGGGTAGGTCAGAGCTGAGGTCCCTGCTCTTCTATCATTGGGGTGGGTGGATGGAAGAACACATCCACAATGAAGGGAAATTAAGAACCTTTAAGAAATTTTGATCTTAAAAGAAACTAAGAAAATTCTGCCAAAAAGATTTCAAGATTTCTAATTTTACATTTTTACACACTATTCTGTTCTATTTATTGCAACAACGTTGGTTTACAGAAGTCTGACCATGGCCTACTTACAGATTTTTCTATTTTGCATTACTTGCTTACTCTAAATATAATACATGAAAGAAAAGCAAGGTAAATGCTTAATTATTTTTCTATTTACTAATTTTCATAACGATGAGTAAATATTCTAGTAATTTCCAAAGATAATTCCTAAGTTTTTTTTTTTAACTTTTAAGTTCAGGGGCACATGTGCAATTTTGCTACATAGGCAAAGCTGTGTCATGGAGATTTATTGTACAGATTATTTCATCATACAGGTATTAAGTCTAGTACCCATCAGTTATTTTTCCTGATCCTCTCCCTCCTCCCACCCTCCACCCGCTAGTAGGTCCCAGTGTATGGTTTTCCCCCCGTGTGTCCATGTGTTCTCATCATTTAGTTCCCACTTATTTAGCTCCCAAATACCATGTGGTATTTGGTTTTCTGTTCCTGTGTTAGTTTGCTAAAGATAATGACTTCCAGCTCCATCCATGTCCCTGCAAAGGATATGATCTTGTTCTTTTTTATGGCTGCATAGTGATAATATTCCATGGTACATGTATATGCACCACATTTTCTTTATCCAGTCTATGATTCATGGACATTTAGGTTGATTCCATATCTTCGCTATTGTGAATAGTGTTGCAATGATCATACATGTACATATGTCTTTATAATAGAATGATTTATATTCCTTTGGGTATATATCCAGTAATGAGATTGCTGGGTCGAATAGTATTTCTGTCTTTAGGTCTTTGAAGAATCGCCACACTGTCTTCCACAATGGTTGAACCAGTTTACATTCCCACCAGCAGTAGATAAGCATTTCTCTTTCTCTACAACCTCACCATCCTCTATTATGTTTGGACTTTTAATTTGTCATTATATACTTAGTAAACATTATTTATTTGACAATTCTGTATGTTGCAGTTGTTATCATTTGTTATTATTGTTATTCAAACAGTTCTATCTTTGAAAAGTGGGAGCTTGTCTTCAGGTTGGCACCGTATCTTTTGAACACAGTGGTGGTCTCTGTTTTCTGTCAAAATAGTTTATCTCAGATATCTCTTATACATCACCTGATCCAGCCTGAAGTCAGCAAAGTCCCCAAGGAGCCTTGGTTTATTTCAGTAAGGAAAGTATAATTAGAATCCCACAATTTGGAAGTTGCCTGGTGTCTTACTCTCTTGATTAGAAGACAAAAGAACATTAAGAGGAAATGGCAGCATGATCAGAGGACAGTAGTTTGTGTAAATACTTTAGGAAAACAAGAATGCTGGCGATTTTAATAATTAAAATATCTCTTGGCAAGTTATCTTTCAGTTTTACTCTAACTTAATTTGTTTCCTTATGTTTTGGTTTAACATTTGTTCTCATTTTGTAGATACATATTTATTATCCTTTTTTTGTTTTGTGTCTCCTCAGTATTAACTTTATTAACTGTGAAAAACAAAATTGCTACCATGAATGACTTGAGCAAACAGTCTCAAGCAATGTTTTTCTCTTAACTGGTTTATTAGTATGCTGAGTAATGTGTGGCTATATACTTAGGCTTAATATTTGGTTCATTAATTATCTAGTGCTATTTTCCCCACTTCTGAATTGTAAAGCTCTTATTAATGGAACTGATGGGTAGCAAAAAAACAGCTAATGAATCCTCCAATTTTACATTAGTGTGTAACACAGCTAAGAGTAATATAGAGAATTAGTGTTTTAGAGGTATACAATCTGGAAAAAAAATGCTATTTTCTATCTTACAGATGAATAAATAGAGACCAAAAAAGTTAGATAATTTCCTCAATGACACATATAAGGAAATATTGTTAAAAATATGACTTTCAGCATTTTACCCTTGTATACCAATGTTCATTTTGTTTAGGGGAAATTAGATGAATATTCAATTTTGTTTTAAATTTGCTTAAGTGGAAGGAAAATAAACAACCAAATATTTATTTGAAATATGTATATAATTGCATGTACGTGAGAAAAATATAGGCATTAAACAAATTATATGGCTTTCTCATCATGAAATTCCTTTTAAAGCAATGTTTAAGAAAGGACAATATGGTTGAGAAAATGTTTATGTAATAATAGAAAATGTATCCATGCTCAAATGATCGTGTATAAGTCAGTTTCTCACTTTTTTGAAGGTTTATTTTAAATTAAGTATCTTGTATGAAGGTAATTTATAGATTTTCTTATACTGTAATTTCATTTGGTGGACAAAACCCAAATTAGAAAAGGAAATAATACATTTCAATGATAGAATGTTTTAAAATAAGTTTAGATGTATCTGTTTTTAAGGACGCAGATTCTACATTTCTATTAGCAGAAAGCAGACAGAGCACACTGGAATGGCTTATAATTTTCACAATGACTGTTTAGCTACCAGTAGCAGTTTCTCCAATTTTTTTTTTTTTTTTTTTTGAGACGGAGTCTTGCTTTGTTGCCCAGGCTGGAGTGCAGTATTACAAACTGGGCTCACCACAACCTCCACCTCCCCGGTTCAAGCAATTCTCCTGTCTCAGCCTCCCGAGTAGCTGGGACTACAGGTGTGCACTACCATGTCCAGCTAATTTTCATATTTTTAGTAGAGACAGGGTTTCACCATGCTGCCCAGGCTGGTTTTGAACTCCTGACCTCATGACCTGCCCTCCTCGGCCTCCCAACCTCCCCAAGTGCTGTGATTACAGGCGTGAGCCACTGCACCAGAGAAGTTTCTCCAATTTTTTTTTTTTTTTTTCTTGAGACAGGGTCTCACTCTGTCATCAAAGCTGGAATGCAGTGGTGTGATCTCATCTCACAGCAACCTCTGTCTCCCAGATTCAAGCAATTCTTCTGCCTCAGCCTCCTGAGTAGTTAGGACTACAGGCCCGTGCCACCACGCCTGGCTACTTTTTGTAGTTTTAGTAGAGATGGGATTTCATCATATTGGTCAGCTGGTCTGGAACTCCTGACCTCGTGATCCACCTGCCTCAGCCTCCCAAATTGCTAGGATTACAGGTGTGAGCCACTGCGCCTGGCCCTCTCCAATTTTTAAGAATGTACTTCTGTCTTGAATATTTGCCTAGACTTGTCTTTGTTATCTATTTATTTGTAGGTAGTACCATGACAACCCTTACATTCTGTGAAATAAATATGTATTAAGTAAAAGATTTATATCACTGTGCCAAACAATGTAGGAGATACTGTGGTAACAGAGTTCCTGATCTACAGGACCTGTAAGAATAAAAGCACAACCAAAATGTGAAATGTGTAATACAGCAAATGTGGCCTTACATCTTTAGCATCAAGAAGTGAAATTCATTCTTCAATCCTTGAATGAAAACTGGTTCTCTCTATTTCTTTAATCAATAGAATGAGATAGTCTAGCCAACAAGAGAATGGAAGAACAGGTTGAAAGAAAAACAGGGCACACCAACCTGTAGCCAGTGCAAGCTGCCCGACATGAATAAGACCATCTAGGGCCTTCCTGCTGAGCTGAGCTCCCAGCCGAATGCAGACACATACGTGACTACAGGCAAACTCAACAGAGAAACCTCCTAGCCAATCCTCAAGATACGTGAAAAATAATATTGGCTATTTGTTATCCACTAGGACTTGGGGGTGGTCAACATAAAGTGGTATTTAACCAGAAACAAAACACAATGTTCTATAAAAGACCAGAAAATATATTTCATATAAGAAAAGACCACATTTTGTTCAGGAGAAATGTAAAAATGTTCATGAAGAATGTGGTGTTTGAAATTTGTACCAAACATTGTGTAGGAAATATGGATTGCAGACATGTTGGAGAAGTACTTTAAAGCCAGGATGAGGCGTTCATAATCAAACCAGAAGTCAATGAGACTACTAACCTTGTTTGTTTAGGGAAGTAGCATAAACCCACTGCAATACCAGTAACCAGGAGAAGAGGGAGAACGGTGAGGCAACTCGTCAACGATTGTTGAATGAATGACCAGAATTTTTCTAATCTATAAGATGTAATAATCTAGTGAAATCTGACTTAATGTCAGTTTACTCCACTGTGAGAAAGTGTCAGAAAATGTCAGGAAATGCCACTTCACCAAAGGGCCTGAGAACAGGAGTGAATACAGTGTCTTAATATTAAATAAAATGTTGAATATATTGGCATGCTGCAAATCTGAATGGATATGTTTTGAATTGATAAATAAAATGACCTTTCCGGCAAATTGTGCTATTATTTTATGCACAGTCACAGAGTATGTTATGACACGTAGCGTACATGTGGAAAACATTTGCCTTCCTTGGTCATTTGGATTAATTTGTATCATAAATGCATCTTTTACCACCCTGTTCTCAGATTCATGGGTTTGATGTATGGCACTATTTAAGTCTTTATTTTTCCTTTTAACTTTCCTGGAGGGAGTCTTCCAGTGTGACCACAGTGATTGATGTCCACTCTCACAGTGACTAACCTCAGAGGGTGTGTACATGGACAGCTTTATGGCTCATGGAACTCTGGGAACGTTTCCAACCACTTTCATTTTGATTCCTCTGGTTTTTTGCTGTCTTTCAAAGAGAGAAGTTTGAACTTACTTTCTTGTTTGTTTAACATTATCTCACAGAGAACCACTCCTGTGTCTTGATTTCAGATACTACATCCTTACCTGAGGGTATCACTGTGCCATTCAGTAGATGCTTTGCATGAACTCATTTGTGATGTTATGTCCTATTAGTTGTATCTCCTGCCTCTAGCTTTGGGTCATTGTCTTAATTTCTTCAACGCGGAGTGTTGTATATTGGAGATGCTCAATAGATCTTTGTTTTTGTTGATAATATGCTGTTATATTGATGGGTTAATTCATTATATTGTCTCTGTATTGTAATTTGCTGTGCTTTAGCATGTACTATATGGATTTGTTGGCTTTGCTGAATTGTCAGTGGTGATTTTTACCGTTTACATTATTCATTTTCTTGTGCTTGAATCTGTTTTCTAAGCTGCTGCACCTAAAACTGCCATTCTTATTGTCATATACTCTACTAATTAAAGATATAATAGGTGCTTCTCTAGTCATTAGGCTGACAAATAGAACACATCAGTTATGAGTAACCTGGAACAAATAGCAAAAGCTTTTGACTTGAGCTACATCCCAGCAGCGTAACTGCTAAAATCCTCCCTCTCTTTTTCCTTTCCTCTCCTTTCCTTTCCTTTCCTTTCCTTTCCCTTCCCTTCCCTTCCTTTCCTTTCCTTTCCTTTCCTTTCTTTTCCTTTCCTTTCCTTTCCTTTCCTTTCCTTTCCTTTCCTTTCCTTTCCTTTCCTTTCCTTTCCTTTCCTTTCCTTTCCTTTCCTTTCTTTTCCTTTCCTTTCCTTTCCTTTCCTTTCCTTTCCTTTCCTTTCCTTTCCTTTCCTTTCCTTTCCTCTCCTTCCTCCTTCCTCCTTCCTTCCTTCCTTCCGACCTTCCTTCCTTCCTTCCTTCCTTCCTTCCTTCCTTCCTTCCTTCCTTCCTTCCTTCCTTCCTTCTTCTTTCCTTACTATCCTACTTCCCATTCCCTCCTTAAAATAATGTTGTTTGTTTTCTTTTTTTTTTTTTTTTTTTTGGCTGTTTCCTCCTTTTATTTTATTTTATTTATTTATTTATTTATTTATTTTTTAATTAATTTATGATTATTATACTTTAAGTTGTAGGGTACATGTGCATAACGTGCAGGTTTGTTACATATGTATACTTGTGCCATGTTGGTGTGCTGCACCCATCAACTCATCATTTACATCAGGTATAACTCCCAATGCAATCCCTCCCTCCTCCCCCCTCCCCATAATAGGCCCCTGTGTGTGATGTTCCCCTTCCTGAGTCCAAGTGATCTTATTGTTCAGTTCCCACCTATGAGTGAGAACATGCGGTGTTTGGTTTTCTGTTATTGTGATAGTTTGCTAAGAATGATGGTTTCCAGCTGCATCCATGTCCCTACAAAGGACACAAACTCATCCTTTTTGATGGCTGCATAGTATTCCATGGTGTATATGTGCAACATTTTCTTAATCCAATCTGTCACTGATGGACATTTGGGTTGATTCCAAGTCTTTGCTATTGTGAATAGTGCTGCAATAAACATACGTGTGCATGTGTCTTTATAGCAACATAATTTATAATCCTTTGGGTATATACCCAGTAATGGGATGGCTGGGTCATATGGTACATCTAGTTCTAGATCCTTGAGGAATCGCCATACTGTTTTCCATAATGGTTGAACTAGTTTACAATCCCACCAACAGTGTAAAAGTGTTCCTATTTCTCCACATCCTCTCCAGCACCTGTTGTTTCCTGACTTTTTAATGATGGCCATTCTAACTGGTGTGAGATGGTATCTCATTGTGGTTTTGATTTGCATTTCTCTGATGGCCAGTGATGATGAGCATTTTTTCATGTGTCTGTTGGCTGTATGAATGTCTTCTTTTGAGAAATGTCTGTTCATATCCTTTGCCCACTTTTTGATGGGGTTGTTTGTTTTTTTCTTGTAAATTTGTTTGAGTTCTTTGTAGGTTCTGGATATTAGCCCTGTGTCAGATGAGTAGATTGCAAAAATGTTCTCCCATTCTGTAGGTTGCCTGTTCACTCTGATGGTAGTTTCTTTTGCTGTGCAGAAGCTCTTTAGTTGAATGAGATCCCATTTGTCAATTTTGGCTTTTGCTGCCATTGCTTTTGGTGTTTTAGACATGAAGTCTTTGCCCATGCCTATGTCCTGAATGGTACTACCTAGGTTTTCCTCTAGGATTTTTATGGTATTAGGTCTAACATTTAAGTCTCTAATCCATCTTGAATTAATTTTCGTATAAGGAGTAAGGAAAGGATCCAGTTTCAGCTTTCTACTTATGGCTAGCCAATTTTCCCAGCACCATTTATTAAATAGGGAATCCTTTCCCCATTTCTTGTTTCTCTCAGGTTTGTCAAAGATCAGATGGCTGTAGATGTGTGGTATTATTTCTGAGGACTCTGTTCTGTTCCATTGGTCTATATCTCTGTTTTGGTACCAGTACCATGCTGTTTTGGTTACTGTAGCCTGTAGTATAGTTTGAAGTCAGGTAGCGTGATGCCTCCAGCTTTGTTCTTTTGACTTAGGATTGTCTTGGAGATGCGGGCTCTTTTTTGGTTCCATATGAACTTTAAAGCAGTTTTTTCCAATTCTGTGAAGAAACTCATTGGTAACTTGATGGGGATGGCATTGAATCTATAAATTACCTTGGGCAGTATGGCCATTTTCATGATATTGATTCTTCCTATCCATGAGCATGGTATGTTCTTCCATTTGTTTGTGTCCTCTTTTATTTCACTGAGCAGTGGTTTGTAGTTCTCCTTGAAGAGGTCCTTTACATCCCTTGTCAGTTGGATTCCTAGGTATTTGATTCTCTTTGAAGCAATTGTGAATGGAAGTTCATTCCTGATTTGGCTCTCTGTTTGTCTGTTCCTGGTGTATAAGAATGCTTGTGATTTTTGCACATTAATTTTGTATCCTGAGACTTTGCTGAAGTTGCTTATCAGCTGAAGGAGATTTTGGGCTGAGACAATGGGATTTTCTAAATATACAATCATGTCATCTTCAAAGAGGGACAATTTGACTTCTTCTTTTCCTAACTGAATACCCTTGATTTCTTTCTCTTGCCTAATTGCCCTAGCCAGAACTTCCAACACTATGTTGAATAGGAGTGGTGAGAGAGGGCATCCCTGTCTTGTGCCAGTTTTCAAAGGGAATTTTTCCAGTTTTTACCCATTCAGTATGATATTGGCTGTGGGTTTGTCATAAATAGCTCTTCTTATTTTGAGGTACGTTCCATCAATACCGAATTTATTGAGCGTTTTTAGCATGAAGGGCTGTTGAATTTTGTCAAAAGCCTTTTCTGCATCTATTGAGATAATCATGTGGTTCTTGTCTTTGGTTCTGTTTATATGCTGGATTATGTTTATTGATTTGCGAATGTTGAACCAGCCTTGCATCCCAGGGATGAAGCCCACTTGATCATGGTGTATAGGTTTTTGATGTGTTGCTGAATCCGGTTTGCCAGTGTTTTATTGAGGATTTTTGCATCGATGTTCATCAGGGATATTGGTCTAAAATTCTCTTTTTTTGTTGTGTCTCTGCCAGGCTTTGGTATCAGGATGATGTTGGCCTCATAAAATGAGTTAGGGAGGATTCCCTCTTTTTCTGTTGATTGGAATAGTTTCAGAAGGAATGGTACCAACTCCTCCTTGTACCTCTGGTAGAATTCAGCTGTGAATCCATCTGGTCCTGGACTTTTTTTGGTTGGTAGGCTATTAATGATTGCCTCAATTTCAGAGCCTGCTATTGGTCTATTCAGGGATTCAACTTCTTCCTGGTTTAGTCTTGGAAGAGTGTAAGTGTCCAGGAAATTATCCATTTCTTCTAGATTTTCCAGTTTATTTGCGTAGAGGTGTTTATAGTATTCTCTGATGGTAGTTTGTATTTCTGTGGGGTCGGTGGTGATATCCCCTTTATCATTTTTAATTGCGTCGATTTGATTCTTCTCTCTTTTCTTCTTTATTAGTCTTGCTAGTGGTCTGTCAATTTTGTTGATCTTTTCAAAAAACCAACTCCTGGATTCATTGATTTTTTGGAGAGTTTTTTGTGTCTCTCTCTCCTTCAGTTCTGCTCTGATCTTAGTTATTTCTAGCCTTCTGCTAGCTTTCGAATGTGTTTGCTCTTGCTTCTCTAGTTCTTTTAATTGTGATGTTAGAGTGTCAATTTTAGATCTTTCCTGCTTTCTCTTGTGGGCATTTGGTGCTATAAATTTTCCTCTACACACTGCTTTAAATGTGTCCCAGAGATTCTGGTATGTTGTATCTTTGTTCTCATTGGTTTCAAAGAACATCTTTATTTCTGCCTTCATTTCATTATGTACCCAGTAGTCATTCAGGAGCAGGTTGATCAGTTTCCATGTAGTTGAGCGGTTTTGATTGAGTTTCTTAGTCCTGAGTTCTAGTTTGATTGCACTGTGGTCTGAGAGACAGTTTGTTATAATTTCTGTTCTTGTACATTTGCTGAGGAGTGCTTTACTTCCAATTACGTGGTCGATTTTGGAGTAAGTACGATGTGGTGCTGAGAAGAATGTATATTCTGTTGATTTGGGGTGGAGAGTTCTATAGATGTCTATTAGGTCTGCTTGCTGCAGAGATGAGTTCAATTCCTGGATATCCTTGTTAACTTTCTGTCTCGTTGATCTGTCTAATGTTGACAGTGGAGTGTTGAAGTCTCCCATTATTATTGTATGGGAGTCTAAGTCTCTTTGTAAGTCTCTAAGGACTTGCTTTATGAATCTGGGTGCTCCTGTATTGGGTGCATATATATTTAGGATAGTTAGCTCTTCCTGTTGAATTGATCCCTTTACCATTATGTAATGGCCTTCTTGGTCTCTTTTGATCTTTGATGGTTTAAAGTCTGTTTTATCAGAGACTAGTATTGCAACCCCTGCTTTTTTTTGTTCTCCATTTGCTTGGTAAATCTTCCTCCATCCCTGTATTTTGAACCTATGTATGTCTCTGTGTTTGAGATGGGTCTCCTGAATGCAGCAGACTGATGGGTCTTGACTCTTGATCCAGTTTGCCAGTCTGTGTCTTTTTATTGGAGCATTTAGTCCATTTACATTTAAGGTTAAGATTGTTATGTGTGAACTTGATCCTGCCATTATGATATTAACTGGTTATTTTGCTCGTTAGTTGATGCAGTTTCTTCCTAGCCTCGATGGTTTTTACTTTTTGGCATGTTTTTGCAATGGCTGGTACCGGTTGTTCCTTTCCATGTTTAGTGCTTCCTTCAGGGTCTCTTGTAAGGCAGGCCTAGTGGTGACAAAATCTCTAAGCATTTGCTTATCTGTAAAGGATTTTATTTCTCCTTCACTTATGAAACTTAGTTTGGCTGGATATGAAATTCTGGGTTTAAAATTCTTTTCTTTAAGAATGTTGAATATTGGCCCCCACTCTCTTCTGGCTTGGAGAGTTTCTGCCGAGAAATCTGCTGTTAGTCTGATGGGCTTCCCTTTGTGGGTAACCCGACCTTTCTCTCTGGCTGCCCTTAAGATTTTTTCCTTCATTTCAACTTGTAAGTTATATAGGTACACCAAAAGAAATTTTGAGAATTATGGGAAAAAACATCTACACCATTTTTCTTCACCAAGGGACCACCAAACTCTGTTTTCTAAAGTTTCTCCGTGCCTGAAATCAGATATCAAGAAATATTCTCTCTTGTACAGTTAATGTTGCCCAAAAGGTGTTTCTATCCTGTAAAGATAATAAATAATACTAGTACTAATATTTGCTATACTCTTATTGTGGATAATCAAATTTAATATTTTCATTTATGCTGAATAACTGCATCATCACCACCTCTTTCTCAGGTCTCCTCACAATGCAAAGAAGCCAGAGCCTTTGTGTTTAAAAATCCCCCTCCCTGTATGGCTTCAGATTGACCTATGCCAAGAAGAAGCATTTCTGCTTGATTAGGAAGGAAGAAGACCCGAGAGGCCATTTTTTTCTGAAGGCAGTTTCAGTCAGATGCTGTGCAGATGAGAGATTCACATTGGCTTTCCAGACAGCTACTGAAAACGATTCCTTTTACTGATGCAGACAGACAAAATCAATGGGAGCTTTCATATATTCATATATTTCAAAGGCATTGCAGCAACTTCCCTGTAAGCTCGTGAGAAACCCCATACAAGTGCTTCGGGCTGTGATCATGGGCACGGGGCTCCCCGACCACCCTCAACTCTTGTTTGCTGCCCAACTCAACCTGTACTTCCCAACTCTTCTAATGGTGGGGTAATTCTTTACTTTTTCATATTAAACCCTTCATACTTAGAACACAGTAGGTGGCTCTGTTTTCCTAGCCAAATACATATAAAAATTCTTTAAGTTTGGCGTTGATAGTCTTGTTCTTCAGTTAAGGAAACAAGTTCAGTGGGTCATGTAACTTGAACAAGCACAGAGAGCTAGGAGGTGAAGCCGGGAAGTTAGTACAGGAATCTGTCTTAGAGTTTATCCAAATAACTGTTCTGCTGTTGCTTCTGCTATCTGAAAATGCTTCCTGTGCTCACTTCCAGCAATGCTGCCTCATCTATCCCCTAGTGTCCCGTGGCTTTAGCCTCTCCCAAGACTCAAGCCAGCTATCTCTACTCTGAAATATGAGTCTCATTCGGCTCTCAGGGCCCTGCCCAGGGTTCTGAACTTGGGGGATTAGGGACATCTCTACTGTATTCCAAAGATGAAGGGACATCTTTCTCCTTTTCTGCCCCCTAAAGGCTTTACAGAACTGTGAAGCCTCTCCTTGTCTATGTGAATTCTGAGGTGTCTTTCATCTCAAACCTTATGACTGATGGTGGGGAGCATGGTGTTTAGCTTTATTATTTCCATCAGCCAGATTATTTTCTGTCAGAGAAGTTCCTTGCCTTTGCATTCAGTATGTAGATTTTTTCCTTATTTTTTGTGTGGCTTTCTCCCTTTAAATAAAGAATCAAAATCTGAAATCAGAAAAAAATATGTTTTTAATTTTATAGTGTCTCTTATGACTTCCATTTTCTTCCTATCCCTTTATTAAAGCTCGTTAATCTTCTGAATTGATGAGATATTTACAGAGATTTTTCTCATATCTATGTTTGGAGTAACAACCTCAAAATCTAAATATGCTGCTTTTAAATTTCATCTTGTGACTCTCTGTGTAACTGATTGTTCAGATTGTCTATATTTATCGTGAACATTTTAAATATGGCTTAAATCTGATATCCTTTGTTAACATTAAAAGTAAAACATAAAGGTTATCATTTTTTTTTTGTCAGAGGTTTAAATTATGCATCAGTTAGCTGAAAATTAACTGTTAAAATATCAGTAACTCAATTTTTCTTTAAAGATAAGTGATTCATGAAAAAAATATGGAATAGTGTTTCAATATGTCTTGCTTTATTTAATGGAGATTTTCAATTAGATGAAAGATTTTGTTATCAATTATCATGGAAAGATAAGTTAAATATACTCAATTAAATAATCACTTTTGAAGTTTCTAGGTCTAACTTTAACCCATCCTAATTTACTTTAACATCCTTTTAAAGGAAGCCAATAATTTACCTAAGGATTTCTTTATATTAGGTAAATTAGTGAACCCATTTGACTATGTCAAGATATTTTGGAATAAAGAAGCAGTACCTTTTGAGGGTCTATAATAATTATTAACATCTCTGTATTCACTTCCTGCTGTCATGAAAGATACAGATGATTTTGTCTATTGCTCTCTTTTGGATTCTTTTACAGCTGCCAGTACAGAAAACTATACATGGACTATAAGGAAACACTGCATTTGATTTTATGACATGGACTTGCTATTAGTCATCAGATTTCAAACATATTTAGATTTACTCATTTGTTCACTCACTCCAGAATCATACTGAGTCTTTGTTTTAGGTGCTCAGTATATCCGCTCCCCATCCCCACCTCTCAAAAAATTACATGTGGCCCTTGACATCAAGGACTCAGAATAAAGAGAGGGAGACGCATGTAATCAATTACAATACAAACCAGAAAATATTGTAATAATAGAACATGAGTTGACAAATTGTACATAGATTGTACAGGAAGACCACATTCAAGACATACTGTGGAGACCCAAGCTGTACTAGCAGGAGATCTTCTGGTAGATGTGAGTTGGAAATTGAATTGAAGATGAGATAAGCAGTTCCAAAAAGGAACAGGATACATATTTTCTCTTGGTTAAGAATAATAACATGAATAATAAGAATAATAACATGATGACTACTTTTAGTCATTATTTTTATATTTAATCTTTGTAGCCAGGTTAATTTAAAACTTTCTTTCCATTTTGTATCTCATCTCTTGAGACTCATAGCAGCAGCTCATGTACTCAATGACACAGCTTTAGCATTTTCTTAGTTACATTATGTAATTCCAAATTCTGTTACTTAAAGTAAAGTGAGTAAAGCATACATTAATTACTTAGATACTGTGAGTTATATTTGGGAATAATAGCCCTTCCAAAGAGAGCTTATCAATGCTGCTCTCCAAGGGTTAGCAAGAGTATAAAAATTATGTGAGGGTTATTTTAGAATTTTTACCTCTAAAAATTAACAATATCTTCAAAGATTGAACAAGAAATTGATTTTATTTGGAGAATGTATTACTTTAGGAGAGAATGCATGTTAGTGAATTATTTGAGTGCCTTGCTCCACTCTGGCCCCTGTCTTTGGCACATGGGACCTCTGTGGGATAACGAGCTGAGATAACTTTCTTACCTAACACTAAACACATGAGAACTTAGAAGATGTACTGATTCTGGCAGTTCCCAGTAATGTGGCATCAGACAATTTACTTAAACTTCCTAGAGGAGTAGCAGTTTTCCTACCTGTAAAATCAGGGTTATGTTATCCTGTGGAGATGTGAAAATAAATTAATGTATACAGCAAAGGGCTCTATAAACTACACAGTACTTTGTCAAACTCCTGAATATTGAAGAATATGTACAATATGTAAGGAACCACTTTAGGATAGAGGAAGAAGCCACATGACACACGGTCCACAATGCCAGAGCAGTACCATGGATGCTATCTGATGTCTCTCGACTCAGGATTCATGCTACTATAGAATGTCGGGTTTCCTGTAAGTCTGTGTTGAAGAAATGGACCCAGAAATGTTGCTGTGTTAGCAGTTTGCCACTAAAAATGACCACTTAGGAAAAGTATATTTGTGGCCCATCTGCTTTCATTGTGGGAGCTGTAAATGTAGAAGGAGATAAATTACTCCCCATTAATCTGTGCCTATGAGTGTACTTCTTTTAAAATTCTTAGAAGTATCTGTCATTTCATACTTAATACTGTACTAATTCACACTAATGACTTGAGAATTCCTAAGAGATGACTAAATTGTGCAAATGAGTAGTGATGCACATTAAAAAAACAACATTATTAAATCAGGCATGTGAAATCCTGAGATGTACTTGCTTTATTTATTTTGACAAGGGCAGTTTACTTTCTGCAACTCACAATAAAGTACTACTGTAGAATAGAAAATGTACTAAAGTTGTTTTATTAAAGTAATAAAGCCTGAATGGGAGGCTTCACTAAAGCCCACCACCATTAAAGTGTTATAAATATTGAGTTAAAGATGCCAGGTTATTGTATTTTTAATTTTCTGTGTAAAATTTTATTTAAAATTTTGTGCCTTTCAGAGAACATAACATTCATGGTTGTGCGTACCTTTGGAGTACATGTGATATTTTGATGCATGTATACAATGTGCAGTGATCAAATCAGTATAATTGGGATATCCTTTGTCACAAACATTTATCTTTGCATTGGGAACATTACAATTCTTCTAGCTATTTTGAAGTATACAGCAAATTATTGTTAACTATACTTTTCTTATGGTATAGTCAAATACTATAACTTATTCATTCTATTTAACTGTGTTTTTGTACACATTAACCAACTTCTCTTCATCCTTTCTCCTACCAATTTCCCTCTCCAGCTTTTGGTAACCACGATTCTCTCTCTGCTTCCATGTAATCAACTCTTTTTTAAACTTTTATCTTATGTTTATGGTACATGTGCAGGATTGTTACGTAAGTAAACTGCGCGTTGTCGGGGTTTGGTGTACAGATTACTTCATCACCCAGGTAATGAGCATAGTACCCAATAGGTATTTTTCTTTGATCCTCTCCCTCTTCCCACCCTCCACCCTCAAATAGACCCCAGTGTTCTCCTGTCTGGGTCCATGTGTTCTCGTTGTTTATCTCACACTTATCATTTAGAACATATAGTATTTGGTTTTCTGTTCTGCATCAGTTTGCTTAGGATAATGGTCTCTAGCTCCATCCATGTTGCTGCAAAGAACATTATCTCACTTTTTATGGTTGTTTAGTATCCCATGGTGTATATGTACCATGCTTTCTTTATCCTGTCTACCAGTGATGGGCATTGAGGTTGATTCCGTCTTTGCTATCATGAAGAATGCCACAATAAACATATGTGTGAATGTGTCTTTATGGTAGAATAAATTATATTCCCTTGGGTATATATCCAGTAACAAGATTGTTAGGTTGAATGGCAATTCTGTTAGGGCACATATGCAGGATAGTTACATAGGTAAACTGCGTGTTATGGTGGGTTGGTGTACAGATTTGGGACTGCAGATATCTCTTTGATATACTGATTTCCTTTCTTTTTCCCCATGCATTTTAGCAGGTGAAATTTAATGAAAGAACATTATGCCATAAAACAAGTTATACAGTAAGACTACAGCAAATTTATCGTATCAGAAGGAAAGGCAGAGAAGACTGGTGTAAGGGCAGATCAGTTTGAGATTTGGTGGTGTCCTGATGAAGTGGCCTTGGACTTTACTGTTACAATACACCCCTTCCCACTTCCAGCTGCTGGTCCCGGCATCTCCT
Organism: Macaca fascicularis; assembly: GCF_037993035.2. Taxonomy (NCBI): domain Eukaryota; kingdom Metazoa; phylum Chordata; class Mammalia; order Primates; family Cercopithecidae; genus Macaca; species Macaca fascicularis. The sequence goes on from NC_088380.1 coordinate 105,844,833, forward strand.
TGCCTGAGGGATTTCTCCAGCTGCTCAAAGATGTTCTTTTTGAATGCCAGGGGCCAGAACTACCTGGGAATTAGGACTCTACAGGAGCAGGCCTTGATTCCTCATTTCATTTGGAGGAACCTGTCTACAAGGACATCTTTACTCCTATCCCATGGGAAGAAAGGTGACTTATCTGACTGGTGATTTTGGATTCAGTCCTGTCCTCTCTTTCTCTTCAGAAGCCATTTGGTCAGCAGGAGGTACATAGGCTGGTTTCCTCTGTGGCATTTGGTCAGACCCTTGGGAAGAGATCTGGTCATGCCAATGTCTTCGTTAAAAGAAATATCTAATTCAAGGATGAAGTTTGCATCTTTGTACCTTGCTTTCTGACTTTTGCTTCTATCTCTCACTTTGTTCTGAACTCATGAAGGAAGAGGGAGGTCAATAAGTATTCTGATAAAGCTGTAACATTTGGCATTTCGTAAGATAAGGGGAAAAAGAATAATAGGAAGAAGGTAAAGAAAAGGGTAAAAAATCAGATAAGTGTAAAATTGCTAAAGTTAAATCCAATTGACACTTAGAATAAAATAAAATAAAATAGAAATTATTTGCCATAGCCTAAAAGACATATCTACTTCTGCACTTCATCTCCCTTTTCTCTTTATGTTCATACTATGAGAGTCAGTGTTTTTTGAACATGCTGAACTTGTTCCTGACTCATGGTCTTTCTACTTCCTTCTTTCTCTATTTAAAACTTTTCGTTTATTTAACAAACAATTATTGAATATCTATAGCATACCAGTGCTCTTCTAGTTATTGGTCATCTATCAATAAACAGAACAAAGATTTCTGCTAAATTTACAAGTTAGTTGAGGGCCTGAGGCTAGAAAAGATAACAAATTCAAAACGTAAATAGATAAATAAATAATTCATCTAGTATATCAGAAAAGCATGCTTTAGAAAAAGAAAAAATGTGTAGCAGGTTAAGAGGATCAGGAACACCTGGATTTTGGGAAGCATGTTGAGATCTTAGTGGGAGATGAGCAGGTCAGGGTAGGCCTTGTCAAAATGGTAAGATTTGAAGGAAATGAGAGAGTCATAAAGCTATCGAGGGAAGTGTTCTAGATAGAGAGAACAGTCATTTCAAAGCCAGTACAAAGGCATTAATGTGGCACACGCCTGCTCTGTGCTAGCCAAGTAGGCTTATGTGGCTGGAACAGAGTGAACCAAGGGGAAAGTGAAAGGAGTTGTGGCACAGAAATGGCAAAGCCCTTTCTTGCTGGAGGTCATTCTAAGAGCCATGATGAGTTGTGGCTTTTACTTTGAGTGAATTGAGAGATATTTTAGGGCTCTTTTCCTAGATCTTCACAGTTCCTATCATTCCATTCTTAGCCCTGATTTCTTTTTTTTTTTTTTTAATTATTATTATACTTTAAGATCTAGGGTACATGTGCACAATGTGCAGGTTTGTTACATATGTATACATGTGCCATGTTGGTGTGCTGCACCCATTAACTCATCATTTACAATAGGTATATCACCTAATGCTATCCCTCTCTCCTCCCCCCTCCCCACAATAGGCCCCGGTATGTGATGTTCCCCTTCCTGTGTCCAAGTGTTCTCGTTGTTCAGTTCCCACCTATGAGTGAGAACATGTTGTGTTTGGTTGTCTGTCCTTGAAATAGTTTGCTCAGAATGATTGTTTCCAGCTTCATCCATGTCCCTACAAAGGACATGAACTCACCCTTTTTTATGGCTGCATAGTATTCCATGGTGTATATGCACCACATTTTCTTAATCCAGTCTGTCACTGATAGACATTTGGGTTGGTTCCAAGTATTTGCTATTCTGAAGAGTGCCACAATAAACATACGTGTGCATGTGTCTTTATAGCAGCATGATTTATAATACTTTGGGTATATATCCAGTAATGAATGGCAGGGTCAAATGGTATTTCAAGTCCTAGATCCTTGAGGAATCGCCACACTGTTTTCCACAATGGTAGAACTAGTTTACACTCCCACCAACAGTGTAAAAGTGTTCCTATTTCTCCACATCCTCTCCAGCACCTATGGTTTCCTGACTTTTTAATGATAGCCATTCTAACTGGTGTGAGATGGTATCTCATTGTGGTTTTGATTTGCATATCTCTGATGGCCAGTGATGATGAGCAATTTTTTTCATGTCTGTAGGCTGCATAAATTTCTTCTTTTGAGAGATGTCTATTCATATCCTTTTCCCACTTTTTGATGGGGTTGTTTGATTTTTTCTTGTATATTTGTTTAAGTTATTTGTAGATTCCGGATATTAGCCCTTTGTCAGATGGGTAGATTGTAAACATTTTCTCCCATTCTGTAGGTTGCCTGTTCACTCTAATGGTAGGTTCTTTTGCTGTGCAGAAGCTCTTTAGTGTAATTAGATCCCATTTGTCTATTTTGACTTTTGTTGCTATTGTTTTTGGTGTTTTAGTCATGAAGTGTTTGCCCATGCCGATGTCCTGAATGGTATTGCATAGGTTTTCTTCTAGGGTTTTTATGGTTTTAAGTCTAACATTTAAGTCTTTAATCCATCTTGAATTAATTTTTGTATAAGGTGTAAGGAAGGGATCCAGTTTTAGCTTTTTACGTGTTTCCTAGCCCTGATTTCATCTCTTCTGAAAGCTCTCCCCTGACTACCTTATGTGGTTGCCTTTCCATCCTATTTTTTTTATTCACTTCCCTTGATTTTTCTTTCATATATTAATATGTATTTGTTATTAAAATTATTTTATGTATTCATTTATCTTTTGTCTGCCTATTTTGTTTATGGATTTTCTTCACTAGAAGGCAAAGTCCAGGAGGATATTAATTCTGTCTTGTTATTTCTATATTCCCAGATCTTAGAACAGTGCCTGACATATAGTAGGCACTCAGTAAATATTTGCTAAATATATGGTTTTATTGAAATGTCAATAATCACCTTATATGTGTGTTTTATCCAGGAACATTCAACTGTTCAGAACTAATCTTAGAAAAGTAAAAAGATAATTGGGCCCACACATGTTTGGATTTGTGTGTGGAAGAAGACACATGCAGAGGCGTAAAGGATATTTTTAAAGGATGATATCAACAGTTAATTATGGAATTTAAACTAGTCATGATGGCAAGTGAAGATGAACACAGTAATAGATAATGAAAACTTAGGAAAGTCAATGAACTTGTGGTCCTGAGGAGTCAAAGCATTGATTTCAGACTACTAGAGATGGAAGCTGTGGAGCCTGGTGGTGGTGTTTATAGTGGGCTTTCTGAAATTAAGAGATCTTGTTAATTTCCTCTTGTTAACTATGAAGACACTCTAAGTGATCTCTCTGCCTTTAGTATTTTCTCCCTTTAATCTGCCCATTCTACCCCAGTGTGTTTATTTCTCTAAAATGCAACTCAGATATACAATCAACTCCTTATAAAATTCCCTTAACGAGTCCTCACATCTCTGAAACTGATTCTCTTGACTTGCAAACACTTTCTTGATACGGACTTTGCCTAATTTCTTCTTCAACATTATCTCATGGAGTTTCACCCAAGTCACTTAGGTGCAGATAAAAATGACCTGATGTTACATACTGTGCAACATGACTTTGCACATATATTTTTTCTGCTTTTAAAGCATTCTTTCCTTATTTCTTTTTACCCAATAAACCCTAATTATCCTAAGACTTAAGTAGTTTCTTCTTCCGTGAAGCCATCTTTACTGTTTGCAGAATTAATGTCTCTATTCCCTGCTCTACTTTTGCATCTCATCCATTTTTTCTTATTTTTTATTATGCATATTGTCGTAATATGCCTTCTCTTCTGTAAGGCAGCAATCCTAAGGAAAAGGAAAGACTGAATTTTGTTTTAACATTGATGAATCATATTCCCTCAATAAATATTTATTTGCTGAATAAATGCTTGCATAAATGGAAGACTAAACTAATAAACTTGTTAGGTCAGTTAATCGTGACTTCCAAAGATGCTTTTTGTTTATTTCAGTACAGACCAGAGACAGTAGATATTCAACTATTTGCTGCCAATTGTAGCTTTATTGCTTCTTGCTATTCTGGAATAATTGAATTTTAACACTTCCTTGGAAAATATTGCAGTGCTATGTAAATACAGGCCATTGCCACACAATATCTTTTATCTCCCTGTCTTTGCTTGTTTTTTTCAGCCAGAATTATCTAACAAAATCTGGCCTTAAAATGATTTTGTTGGAACAAACTAGTTTCACAGAATGGAAGTAAAAAATTTAATTAAGGACAAGGTGTAATATTAACAACAAATGATTTGGTACTGTTTTGTTATTAGCAAAAAAGTTGCTCAATAAACTAGGCAAAAAATGACAAGGAAATGAAAGTAGACCTTTTAAAAGCGATTTAAAATAAATTGTCCATAATAAAGTGGAAATTAATTATGATGATTATTAATGAAAAGATTATTCTGTTTTGTGGAGAAGTTGCTTATGAAGTGATTAGTATATATTTCATTAGTATCTTTCTTTTGGTGTTGGACAGAATTAACAGATGGAAAATATGCTTTCAGAATGTCTGCTAAATTGTGACTATGGGTTTACTAAATATGTCAAAAAAAAGACTGACCACTGGCAGATATGCATAAAAACAAAGAAAACCTTTATATAACAAGAAAAGTCCATAAGTTTTAAATGATGTCAAAATACACAGGAGAATAAGGCATGTGTGAGTATGGTAGCTGGTGGCATTGTCAATAAAATCACCTTGCTTGGCATACTTCAGACCTATTTCTCATGGATAAAATCCTATAAGTTTGTGAAAATGTGCCAAGCTAATGACACCTACAACAATTTAAGTTGAATTCCTCAGAATTTCAAGATTTTTCACAATCAAATGCAAATGACATGATCTCTTTGAAATATGGCTACTACTTGTTTCATTCAAATAATTTTTCAGGCTTTCTGTCAGGCACCATTCATTGCCTGAAACATCTAAGAAGAAACACAGATTTTTTTTTTTTTTTTTAATGTGTGTCTAACTGAAAATAAAAGAGATTTACTCTTTCTAGCTACAACTATTAGATTTTACTTTTCTTTTTATGGGAAAATTGTTGCTCGGCTTTCTTGGGAAAATTGCTTTTGAATTAAGATACTGAGACTTGGTACAAAAGGTAGTGTAACATTTTCTTCAAGCTTATCTCTCTGCAATTAAGTAATCAGAAAGCACAGACATTCATAATAGGCTAAAAATAATTTTGTTTACATAATTTTTAAATTATGAGAATGATTAACAACAGTGAAAAAAAAGATTCACCCACAAGCATAATCCATTTCTTATTCATCAAGATGGATCATTTGAAAGCTCAATTTACTTTCTAAAAGTGAATAAAAATTTAACGAATAAGGAGGACATTAAAGAATGTAAGATACTCACAGCTGTGGATGTAGAAAAGAAAAGAAAGTACAAGAAGAACAGAGAAATAGAACTTTAAGAACATGGAAAGTACTGTTTTTCTCCCAAATTTAATAGTTCAATAGATGATAAAAAAAAGTTAGTGTTTAGTTTCTTATAGTCCACTGTATAATTTTACATTAAATGTAATGTTTCCTTTCCTTTTTTTTTTTTTTTTTTTTTGAGACGAGGTCTCACTTTGTCACTCAGGCTGGAGATCAGTGGTTTGCCCTTGGCTCACTGCAGGCTCAACCTCCCAAAGTTCAAGTGGTCTTCCTGTCTCAGCTCCCCCAAGTAACTGGGGCTACAGGCGCAGACCACCACACCAGCGAACTTTTGTATTTTTTGTAAAAATGGGGTTTCACTATGTTGCCCAGGCTGATCTTGAACTCTTGAGCTCAAGCAATCCACCCGCCTTGGCCTCCCAAAGTGATAGGATTACAGGCATGAGCCACCACACCCGGCCCAAATGTAATATTTTCATATGACAATTCATTTTACTATATCTTATAGTGATGATTAACTAATGATTAAAATAATTATAATTAATACTATTGATGCTTGGGAAAAAGTGATATCAGGCTGACCAATGAAAACATGTCCAAATTACCATGGCCTGGTCTGCAAGAAGCTTGAGCCCACTAAGTTGCATTCTAATGTAAACATATTTTTGCTGAGAGGCTTGAAAAATTCATTTTACCTAGCCCAAACCCTCTAAAAGGCCAAGAGAAAGATAGCTTATATCTCTTTATATGCCTCTTAGGCTCTTGGTGTATGATAGGTACTATCTTTACCATAAATCTTGAAAAACTGATTATTTAAAACAAAATGAATGCACTTTATCTTGTTAAATAACATGTTATTTGATTGCATATTTAGGAATATGTTATGCTTCATTATAAATTATACCATAGTGTTGCTAGAATACTACAAGTAAATTTTTTTTTTTTTTTTTTTTTTGAAACCGAGTCTCGCTCTGTCGTCCAGGCTGGAGTGCGGTAGTGCAATCTCAGCTCACTGCAATCTCTGCCTCCTGGGTTCAAGTGATTCTCCTGCCTCAGCCTCCTGAGTAGCTGGAACTACAGGCATGCACCACCACACCCAGCTAAATTTTGTATTTGTAGTAGAGATGGGGTTTTGTCATGTTGGCCAAGCTGGTCTTGAACTCCTGACCTCAGGTGATCCGCCCACCCCGGTCTCCCAAAGTGCTAGGATTACAGGCATGAGCCACCATGCCCAGCCAGAAGTAAATTTTAAATAACAGAATACTACAGGTGTTACAATAATACTTGCATTTACTTTGAGCTACTTGGAGATCTATTTTGGGGGAGGGATTTTGCTTCTACAGAATGGAGTTACAGGTATCAAGTTAAGCAAGTGTGGGATAAATGTTGGCCCATTTTAAGAAAATCTTTAAAAGATACTACTTGTATTATAGAGCAGTGGAGTAGACATTGCTAGTGTTTGCCACACAAACATATCTGCCATTGGAAAAGGCTCTTTCTTTTCTACTCCAGTGTGATTTTTCAGTCCATTAATCACAGTTCTCTCATCCTCAAGAATGAAAGGATAGCATTTAGTCCTAGCTGAGCCATCCAAAGGCAGGAATCTAAAAGAGACAATCTGTGAATTTCTGCCACTTCATTTTCTCTGGCCCTGTTTCCTGTGGCCTGGTGTTTCACCTCTTCTGTGATTCCATGGATTGGATTAGTCTGTGTTCTTAAACGAATCTTCTTTCAGTACTTCCAGGTTTTCAAATGTTCCTACCCCTGGAAAATTAATGAGAGCCAGGACACCCAGAGGAGGCTGCTGCTCGTAAAGCAGGAAGCCAGAACCAAGGAAAGGGTGAGAAGTTGCCTATGGCACAGAGGCTCACATATAACTTTGCTGAAGCCTCTTCCAAGCTACTTTGGGACTTGCTGTCTGGGTTGCTGGTGCCCAATTTATAGAGCCATTATGACATCTTGGCTTACATGATTCTGAGAAGGGTACACAGGAATATTTTTTTCTTTACAAAGAATTAGGCTTTCTATATTAAAGCAGGTGGTCTGTTATGCTGAGGTGACATTTTAACCTAAATATGTACAATTGCTATCATGAGTTTTATATAAATGTCGAATAAACCAACCTATTCTGAGACATAAACTTTACAATTGCCAGATACCATAAAAATCCTTGCTGGCTTACCTCCAATATGTTGTAAGTGAAGATTTAGAAACCAAACATCTTGATGAAGAAGAGTAGGTTTAACATCTCACAAGTCCACCATGGACATTGTTTCTTCTTACATAAAAGTCAGTAAAGTATAACCTCTGTTTCTGTGACTTTTCATTAGCTTTTCATCTCAAAGGCAAGAATTGTTTATGGGCCAGGCTCTATTATCTCAATATTGATTGCCACCTTTTAAGGCTTCTTCAGAGATTTATCAAAACACTTGCACAAGAATCAGAGTGGTCAGAAATTGCTTTCTGAGAGCAAATGTCTATTTTGAGTGCAAAGTTAAAAAAAAGAGGGGAGCTGTGACCTAACCACCTTGCTTTTTCACTTTTACTGGCACCATTAATTAATTACAGCTCTTAGATGTTTTCCTGCCTTAGTAAATAATAAAGTAAACATCTTTTTCTGTGTTTACCCTGTGGTCATCAGGAGCGAGTTAGAGGGCAAAGGGAAGCTAGATAAAACCTGCTGCTGAGGACTGTAATCTCAGGCTTGACTTCTGTAGCCATAACTTGCTTTCTATCAGTTGGCGTATTGACTCAGGAAACTGCAATAAAGCAGCTACAGGCCATGATTCTTAAATTTGACATACCTTGGCTAAGATAAGTAAGCTTATATGGGGTCTACAGCTTCTTCTTATCTTTAACATCTGTTTGTCCAAGAGAATTATGAACTCATCCATTGCATTTGCTTAAACTTCCCTTCTAAAGAAATTGGGTTCCAGACCCTGGACTCAGCAAGGCAGACATCCGCAAGCCACATAAGTCATGAGGGCTGTGAGACTGGTGGGTGAGATACAGGACAGGAAGTGTAGGGAAATTAAAAAGGCACCATCAAAGGCTGAACTAAGATTGAATGCTCAGTGAATAGTGCAGTATCAGGGCCTTTCTGAAGAGGAATGTCAGGGACACTGAAATACATCTCAGGATAGGGGACTGGAATCTGGAGATGCAATAATAGAGCAAACTGGTCTTCAGTCACTCAGACCTAGACTCTAATGCATCAGGGGATCTTGCCAGTGCCTGCAGATCTGGCTATCCTCTGCAGGGAGGCTGGTCAGATCCCCTGAAGCATTGGATCCTAGATCTGGGTAATTTTCACAAGGAACTGTGCAGCTTTTGGTTGGAGATACAGCTGATTAGGGCTGATTTACACAATATCCTCCAGACCTTGCCTATGGGTGAATTAAGTGTGGGACTTCACCAGTCTAACCATTAGATTGTAATGTATTCAGGAGCATTGTAGAACTGGCAGTTAGACTTCTATGAACATTAGCTTCTCCAAGACAAATCCTTAGTGAACCAGATACTGAATCTGACCCTGACAATTTTATGAATTCTGAACATTCCTCAGCTCCGTTTCCAATATAAAACAGTAGGGCAGGTCCCTGAGGTCCAGGTAGAAGATAGATTTTCAGTGGCCTAAACATACTAGAGAGGAATAAAGTATAAAAGCCCAGGTGGATTCACATGAATGGTAGTAATTACCAACAAAAAGTCATCACACCAGCCAGGCATGGTGGCTCACACCTTTAATCCTAGCATTTTGGGAAGCTGAGGCAGGTGGATTGCTTGAGCTCAGTTCGAGATCAGCCTGGGAAACATGGTGAAACTCTATCTCTACTAAAATACAAAAAGTTAGCCAGGCGTGGTGGCACATGCCTATAATCACCGCTACATGGGAACCTGAGGCAGGAGAACTGCTTGAACCCAGGAGGTGGAAGTTGCAGTGAGCCGAGATCATGCCACTGTGCTCCAGCCTAGGCGACAGAGCGAGACTCTGTCTCAAGAAAAACAAAACAAAACAAAACAAAAGACAAAAACAAAAAACAAACACCAAAAACCAAAAAACAAATAAAGTCACCAGACTGATGTCTTCTATGACTTTTATGAGCTTTAAGTACTTGTCTTCAAGCTCTTAGCATGAGTTGATGATGCTTACATATTATAAGGTGCATCACTTTTTTTTTGTGGTCTGTGTTTGATTTTTAAAAATGCATAAGGCAAAGAAGTAGTGAGAATGGGGACCATAGTTTCTCTAAAAAGTGAGTGAAGACATGCAATGCTGATTCTGTCATGACATTGAAGCTAAAATAGTCATACTGTCAATCAAACACAGATATAGCCCATCTAAAAAGAATAATTGGCCAGGCACAGTGTCTCATGCCTGTAATCCCAGCACTTTGGGAGGCCGAGGCGGGTGGATCACCTGAGGCAAGGCCAGCCTGGTGAACATAGCAAAACTCCATCTCTACTAAAAATACAAAAAATTAGGCATGATGGTAGGTGCCAGTAATCCCAGCAACTTGGGAGGCTGAGGCAGGAGAATTGCTTGAACCCGGGATGCGAAGGTTGCAGTGAGCCGAGATTGCGCCATTACACTCCATCCTGGGCAACAAGGGCAAAACTTTGTCTCCAAAAAAAAAAAAAAAAAAAAAAAAAGAATTATTTGAGCAAGTAATATTTTGCAAAGTGTGCTATTAATCTCATTTTTATTTTTCTCTCTTTGGGAAAGAGAAACTTGACTATAATATTTAGTATAGGATACAAGATTTACCAATTTTAGGCATTTTTATGGAAGTACTTGCGTAAATTCTTTAACTGCATGCTTTATAGCAACTAAAATACCTTTTAGACCAAAAGAATCTTGATTACAAAATGACAATTTAAATATGGATATTGACATTCATATATCTTAATAAATGTAGTTATAAATATATTTAGTTATCAACTCCAAAGATTATACCACGGATTTATGATATATACTTTCATTTTTATAATTTAAAATTTTTAATTATTATGGGCAAATAATTGTGTATAACTATGGGCTACATGTGATGTTTTGATACAGGTATACAATGTGTAATGATCAAATTAGGGTAATTGGAGTATTCATCATATTGAGCATTTATACTTTGGGTTAGAAATTTTCCATTTCTATTCTTTTCTATAGCTTTTATATAAATCTATATAGTAAGTTATCTGGGAAGCTTTAGCCCTTATGACTAAGGTTTTGAATCATTTTTTCCTCAGGTTTTAATGACTTTCTGTGTGTCTCATGGTTGCATTCCACTGGATTTGGTAGGAAAGGATCACTTTCAATAGATGGCACACATTGGTTTTGTGTCTAGTAGGTGTCAGCGTTGTGATAAACATTGGGAGCATAAGTGAAGAAAAATGAGTCAGGTCCTGCACCCCCGGAGATTAAAATTTAATTTGAAAAGAACACGTTATTCGGATAGTCTTTTAAACATCTCTGAAATTGACACTGTAAATAATGCTGTGGAAGGGAGTAATGAGATACTGTCAAGGGGTGACTTGACCTAGGTAAGGAGATTAGGGGCAGGCCTCCCTGAGAGATGAGGGGTCATTAAGGGAAGTGAATATTTCAGGCAGTAAGAAGAGAGCAGGCAAAGCCTCATGGTTAAATTGTTTTAAAGGTGTTCCTGCTTCAGTCCTCTCTGCAAAGCGTAATTCTAACTATTCATTAGAGAGCAATGCTCTGTTTTGTGTGATGCTGTGGCTTTCCAATGTTAGCATTCCTGACTATATCTTTGTTGTCTATTGTAGTCAGCATTTTGTCCTCTCTACATAAATTATGTCAAATATTAAAGTCAAAACAAAATACAACAGAAATATCTCCTGCTTCTCCTTGAGGGGTTATAAAATAAACCATAAAATAAGTGTTGTTAAAGAAAGCGTCCTAGAACCAGTCCCCTGACACTTGGACAAATCTCTGACCCAGTTGTTTAAACCAGATACTGGCAATTCTGCTTTATAACCATGTTGTGTTTTGAAAGATAATTTGTAAAACTGTTCCGTAAAACCTGGAACTGATTTTTCCATAGAAATAAGCTTTTCAAACTTTAATGCAGTTTTCATACCAATTTGTCCACAACATTTAAGGCAAAGAGAGAAAAGGAGGAACAAAGTGTTTGCGAATGTTGTATCATTGTTACCATGTATTTGACAGAAAGCTATTTTATCATTTAACCCTCATAATCAAGTGAGGAGTTATTAGAATCCTTATGCTATAGGTTTTTATAGACTAATAATTTTCCAATTTACAACTTAAAATGTAGGAGTGCATCTTCCTTTCTTTAGCTGTATCAGTGACGTTAGGCAGGAAAATTTTTTCTTTTGAAGAGAGGGACTGGGGTGTTTGCTTACTCCTAGTTAAAATTGGTGGCATAACTAGGAAGAAGTGGTGAGAGAGGTGTAAACTGACAGGGGGAGTTTTTCAGGGCATCAGATCAATCACCATTATGCTCACAACCACCATCTCCCAAGAACACCTCCCAAGCCAACCCTATAAATACCTTCACCATTGCAATTACAACCACTTACTATTGCTAACCACACCACAGCTATCAGGAAAATACCAATACTGCTTCCTCTACCTTACTATTATCTCAACCATCCTCCCGATATTACTACGGCTTCCTCTACTGTTTACAGTCACCATCATCTTCCTGATGACCCCTATATAGCTAGGCAGCTCCTCACTCCTCTTTGTAAATATGCCTGGATTTAAACACAAAGAATTCTGATCATAGTTTTAAAGTTCTCTGCAGTCCACCCATAGCCCCTTGAATTAGAGAAGAAAACCATGAATGAGGAGGTGAAAAACTATACATGTGTTCCCTAGAGAAAAACACTTGACCATGGGAATAAAGAGGTAGATGAAGGTAATATTAACTGAATGAGAAAAAGCTACCACAGAAGAGATTAAAGATCAAATCAGTCAACAGTGTCAAAGGAGGCTGGTTATAACTAGAGAAATTGAAGGAGAAATAAATGAGAGAGCTTGGAGATACTTTAAAAGGGAGAAGAGATGAAAAATATCACTCTAATAAAAGCTCTTTCTTACCACTAGTGGTAAATTATTATTAATCAAAATTGAGGGGGGGAGGAAATTAGCAAAATTTGCCATTTTGTTTTAATGTGACTAGTAGAAATACATGGGATAATGTAGATAATAATCATTCAGAACAAAATATAAAATTAAAACTAAACAGGGATAGAAATAAGAAAACTACAGTGGTTCTGGGTAATCCCCTATCATGTTCTCCTCCTTCACTGTTAATGTATAGCAATATTGGTCAAACCCCATAATTTCTGCCTATTTATTGTTTCTCCTCTGGCTGGTAGGGAGAAGGGAAAAGCTCCTGGGTAGTCCTCTGATATTACTTGTCCCTGCCCATATCTCATGCTGAATTGTAATCCCCAGTGTTGGAGGTAGGGACTAGTCGGGGGTGATGGGATCGTGGGGGTGGATTTCTCATGAATGGCTTAGCGCCACCCTCTTGATGCTGTCCTCACCATAGTGAGTGACTTTTCATGAGATCTGGCTGTTTAAAACTGTGTGGCCGGCCTCTCTCTCTCTATCTCCTGCTTTTGCCCATGTGATGTGCAAGGTCCTGCTTTGCTTTTCACCATGACTGTGTTTCCAGAGGAGTCCCCAGAAGCAGATGCCGGCACTATGTTTCCTGTACAGCCTGCACACCTGTGATCCATCTAAATGCCGCCCCGCCCCCCTTTTTAAAAATAATTACCCAGTCTCAGGTATTTCTTTATATAAATGCAAGAACGGCCAAATGCACTCTCAAATAAGTTTCTTGGATCGATCATTTCTATTTGAAATGAAGCCTCAGAAACTCGCCCTTTTGAGAAACAAGGTAAAAAACATTTACTAGAAGAACAAATTGAACTACTGTTAGGCAGAGTGCATTCTGGCCCAGTTTCTTTAACAAATTCTAGGGAAAACACAAACAAACTTCAGGTCAAATGTATAATTGTGACTGCTTAAACGTAAGCCTCTGTTGACTAAGGAAAACAAACAAATACAGAGTCTCACTCTATTGCACCAGCAGGAGTGCAGTGGTGTAATCATGGCTCATTGTAACCTTCTCTCCCTCCTTTGCTCAAGTGATCCTCCCACCTCAGCCTCCTGAATAGCTGGAACTATAGGTAAGAGCCACCATGCTTAGTTCATTTTTATTTTTGTTTTTTGTGAGAGAAAGTTTCACTATATTGCCCCAGCTTGTCTCAAACTCCTGGGATCAAATGATCCTCCAGCCTCGGCCTCCCAAACTTCTAGGATTACAGGCATGAGCCTCTGCTACCAGCCAAAATCAACCTTTTTAAAGAATTAAAGTTGATTTTATTCAGAAATCTTACCAAGGACTATGGCCTGAGGCCTATTGCCCAGAAGCAGCCCTCTGGAAAGAGCCTACCAGACTGCTCTGGCACAGTATTTCAGTGTGTTGTTAGTGTATTGATTCTTCGAGCACTGGAAATACTTCTTAATATTAATATGTGTATATTGAATGTATATGCATGAATATTTATAGAAACATAGTTACAGTGCTCATAAAATTCAGCCTAATTAAGGGTAAAGGGAGCTTGGATACTTTTACAGATTGTAACCAATTTAATTCCCTTACATTTCTTATCCCTTTGCCATTCCTGTCTTTTGAAAATGTGTGTGCCCAATACGAACCAGTGAGCCAAATAAGCAGTGTAAGTATGTGCAAAACCTGCTTTCCGTTAAAGAAAGTCTACTTGAATTTTGATTGAAAAAGGTATTTTCTTCCCGTGGAGATGGTTGATCAAATATGTATGTAAGGGACACAGAAAAAACAATGTTTAAAATGAACCATCACAAGGAAAGAAAAATACAGTTAAAAAAAAGGAGTTAAAATAGAAAGAGCAAGAAAGAAGTAAGAAAACTTAATATTCAGAAAAATTGTCTTGCCATTTCAGATAATATTCTTTTTTTTTTTGAAGTCATATTGAATTATTTATTAGTACAAGTAATTTAAAAAGAGTAAATTTAATATTATAACATAATGACACTTAAAAAGGGAAATTCTGACAAACTGGAAAATACTTTTCTTCACATTAATACCAGATCTGACACTATCACTTCTATAGGTAAACAATTCCTACCACACTACCTACTCCAAATTAAAATCCTAGCTAGGCAGTCTAGCCCTGGTATAATTACTGACCTTTATCTCATTTTTCCTATATAATCTCTATATTCAGAGCTTCCATTAGTCCCCCCCATGCTTTTTTTTTTAAGTTTTTGTTTTTATTATTATTATTATTATTATTATTATTATTATTATACTTTAAGTTCTAGGGTACATGTGCATAACGTGCAGGTTTGTTACATATGTATACTTGTGCCATGTTGATGTGCTGCACCCATCAACTCGTCAGCACCCATCAACTCGTCATTTACCTCAGGTATAACTCCCAGTGCAATCCCTCCCCAATTCCCCCTCCCCATGATAGGCCCCAGTGTGTGATGTTCCCCTTCCCGAGTCCAAGTGATCTCATTGTTCAGTTCCCACCTATGACTGAGAACGTGCGGTGTTTGGTTTTCTGTTCTTGCGATAGTTTGCTGAGAATGATGGTTTCCAGCTGCATCCATGTCCCTACAAAGGACACAAACTCATCCTTTTTTATGGCTGCATAGTATTCCATGGTGTATATGTGCCACATTTTCTTAATCCAGTCTGTCACTGATGGACATTTGGGTTGATTCAAATTTGCTGATGAATATGTTAAGGTAGGAAGGATTTTTTTAGTCTTACCAGAATATTATGAATGTGTATACTATTTTAAATAAACAGTACTTTGTTCTACATATTCTTTTATAACCTGTCTACTTTCGCCGCTTCCATTCATACTTCTCTTTCCCTTTGACTCTCTGATCTAGCCACAGTGAATTTCTAATAGTACCTTATTTGTACATATTATCTTACAAAGATCTTTCTACCTGGGATGTTTTCCCTCCATTCTTTCCCAGCTTAATATATATGACAACTTCATATGTCAGGTACATTGCCATTTTCTCAAAGAAACCTTTCTATCCCTTCGTTATAGACAAATTCCTCATAGTATATAGTCTTACAGCACTATCTCTCCTTCTTAGTAGCGAAATATGTAATGTTTCATTTTTCTTAGATTAAATAATGTTTTTCTCCAGGAAAAACAAGGTTTCCATGTGGGAAAGGTCACAACCTTTGCTTGCCATTTCCCAAATATTTATTAGTACTCATCTCTATTCTAATTCTGTGTTGTCTGCACAACAAAGATGCTGAAGCCTGAAAATTACATTTTCTAAACTCCCTTGCAGCTGGGTGTTGCAAGGATTGAATAGGTTCTGCCAATAGCATAAGCCTTGGTGGTAACCACAGGTGATTATGTGCCTGAGGCAGTAGCATCAGTAGTTTCAGCAATGAAAGCAGGAAAACTCCTGCCTGATCTCATCTTTGCCCTAATTCCATCACATGTGTAACAGATTTCCTGCATTGAATCCCTCACTGCCTTGCTTAGCTTGGTTTCTGATTTCCTAACTGGATCCTGACGAGTAAACCTAGTTCATAGTGTGTATTATGGATGAATAAATATACCTATTTTCCCACTCAATATGCCATACATATGTTTTATGCAATTAAATACAGGTCTAAATCAATATTGATTTTCCAGATCCATTTAAATTACTCCCTTCTAGCTAAGCTATAAAATAGAAATAGGATTCTTTTAAACCCTTTCTATCTTAGTGGAAGGTACACTTAATGTTTAATTTTCTGTTTATTTTATCAGGCCTTAGCCACAAATGATAAGGAGTTGTAATTAGGACTTTTGAATTAAATGGATTTACTGAGAATGCATATGGTTGTTTTTAAGTTTAATTTTTATTAATAATTTAGATTTATGAATACTAGTTAATTTGATCACAATGATAAAGTATCTTTCAAAATGTATTTTAATACATTCTATGTAAATAAAAAGATTGTTAAAAATAAACTGGTCATAAATAATAGCTGTATTTGTATTTGGTATCCTATTTGACTGATATTTTCCTTCTTTGTGATATTAGAAAAAAATTATCCCAGAGTTCTATATAGTCCTAATGACACTTCTAAAGCTTCAAGAGAGTAACAGAAATGTTTCAAACTTGAAGATTAGTGTATAATTGAACAGATTCTGGTTCACCCTAACTTTGAGTGGTTTTGGAGGCAGAATAATATATCCATTGGGAGAAGAATGGAACACATTAAAAATGCCACTCTCTTTAAATGATAAAATGAAAGCCATGAAACATTATCTTTGTATTAAAAATCATTTGTTATATTTTAAAAGGTGTCTCAGCATGTACAGAAATGAAAACAAAAATGACAGGCATTTGAACTAAACAAAGAACTGATTAATTTCCAATTGATTAATCAAAATGAAGTTAAAGTTTCTTGGAAGATATATTTTGACTTTCATTTTTTCTCTAGTGAAAAATGACAGATTTTTTTATTATGTATTCTTGCCAAACAATATAAGCAGTTAAGGCCTTTAGTTAAATATTTTAATGAAAGAACCTGTTTCTGTACATCCAAAGTTTTATATTTGAGTAGAAGTCCATGTAGTCTGTTTGAAATAATCGTGAAAAGTTGAAAAATGACTTTGGAAGGATATAAACTTATTTTTAAAGTAATTATTATATGAACTTTCTGAATTTTTAAACATTATTTTTTCACTCTAGATCTTTACTTTCCAAGAATTATTTAAAAAACTGGATAAGCTTATAGTTTGTGGGATAGATATTAAAATTGTTGTCTCTAATCCAAATAAATTTACAACAAACTTGCATTAACAAGTTATCAGACAATATCTAAACCTAAACGCATCAAGGATCTTATTTTATGCATCATTTTAATATCTGGTCCATGACTTACGAGAAGAAGCAGGTCTTTCCTTTGTAGTTGTGAAATCTTAAGTTTTTTAAGCTGTTGAAATTAAAAAAGAAATAACATGAGGACTCATACTTATTTCTCTTCTCCCAGATTATGTGCCAGATAAAAGGAAAGGGGAAAAAATTAAAATATGTTGTCTACAAAGATCCTTTGTAGATCCTTTTGGTGGGCAACTAAAAGAAAAACAAAGGGAGAATAGGGAGAAGAAAATATACAACAAAATTATATTTAAAAATTTCTAATGTTTTCCTAAAATTTTACTAATCACTGAGCAGGAACAAGATAGACAGCCACACATACAGACACACATACACAATCACACCTTGGTAATTTTTAACTTTTTTATTTTGAAATGCTTATAGATTCATAGAAGGTTGGAAAGATAGGGATGGAGAGGTTCTGTGTATCAATTTCTTATTTATCTCCCAATGGATACATATTAAATAATTATAATGTCTAAACAAGGAAACCGACATTGATATCAATGTTATTTTACTGATGTATCATTGTTCTATGTCATTTAATCACAAGTGTAGATTTTTGTAATTATCCCTGCAATCAGGATACAGACCTACTTCATAAATACAAAAATCTGCCTCCTGTTAACTTTTAGTAATACACTCACCAGTCCCTCACACATCCCTGAACACTGGCAATTATTACTTTGAACTTTAAAGTGTAAATGCAAACTTCAAATCCTTCTAAAAATCAATAAAAAACAAACAAAACAGGCCACTTACAATGAGGTCACAGTCAGGCTGATAAAAAGCTTCTTATTAGTAACCTGGACCTCATCTCTGAAAAAAAGAGAAATTTTTCTTGAACAAAATACAGTTGAAATATTTATTTGAAGTAAAATAAGTGAGAAGACTATGTGTTTAGTGCTTCTTCTCTGAAGAGAAGCGCTGAACACTTTTGGTTAACTTATATCTTCTGAAAAATTTAGTTTTCAACCAAACAATAAATAGAAGAGGTAGGGTTTTTTACAAGAATATAAATAAAGTTTATGAAAGAGGTCCATCTAACATGTGACTTTTCTCTTTCCATTAAACTATTATGGAATTTTCACTGATAAAAATTTTCTTCAGACCAGGCATAGTGGCTCACACCTGGAATCCTAGCACTTTGCGAGGCCGAGGCGGGCAGATCACCTGAGGTCAGGAGTTTGAGACCAGCCTGACCAACATGGAGAAATCCCATCTGTACTAAAAAATACAAAATTTGCTGAGCATGGTGGCACATGCCTGCAATCCCAGTTACTCGGGAGGCTAAGGCAGAACCGCTTGAACCCCGGAGGTGGAGGTTGCGGTGAGCCGAGATTGAGCCATTGCGCTCCAGCCTGGGCCACAAGAGTGAAACTCCATCTCAAAATAAATAAATAAAATAAAATAAAATAAAGTTTCTTCAAAGTCTTTTAGAGTTTAGATTAATATGTAAATAAGTAGCTATATAATTATTTATTTGTATTTCCATAGGTTTATGGGGAACAGGTGGTGGTTGGTTACATGAGTAAATTCTTTAGTGGTGATTTGTGAGACTTTGGTGCACCTATCACCCGAGCAGCATACACTGTACTCAATTTGTAGTCTTTTAGCCCTCACCATCCTCCCATCCATTCTCGCAAGCCCCCAAAGTCCATTGTATAATTAAATATCTATACAATTCATTGAATCAGAGTAAGAATCATTTATATATATATAAAATATATATAGTGTATACATATACATGTAATGTGTTATATATATATAAAATAATGTATTCTCTTATTGAGAATTGAATACATACTATACTTAAGTATACATACACAGTTGATATATATACATATGGCCAGGCATGGTGGCTCATGCCTGTAATCCCAGCACTTTGGGAGGCTGAGATGGGTGGATCACACGAGGGTAGGAGTTCAAGACCAGTCTGACAAACTGAAACTCCATCTCTGCTAAGAATACAAAAATTAGCTGGATGTGATGGCACATGCTTGTAATCCCAGCTACTCAGGAGGCTGAGGCAGGAGAATTGCTGGTACCTGGGAGGCAGAGGTTGCAGTGAGCTGAGATCATGTCAGTGCACTCTAGTCTGGGTGACAGAGTGAGAGTCCATCTCAAAAAAAAAAAAAAAAAAAAAAGTGTGTGTGTGTGTGTGTGTGTGTGTGTGTGTATGTTAATTGTATAGTATGTCTGCATTGTCTTAATTGAATACACATCTTACGATATTTTTCTCTCTCTTATTGAGGTAAAATTCATCTAACACAAAATTAACTACTTTAAGGTATACAATTGCTGGTATTTAGTACATTCATTCAGCTCCAAAACTTTTAGGACGTTTGCTTGAGCTGCAGAAAGCCCCACTGCAGAGCTTTCTGCTGGCCCCATATGATACCCACACGTTGGTATAATCTCCTTCCACATCAACTCTGGGCTTGTCGTTGTGACGTGCTTTGGCCGAAAGGACAGCAAAAACAATTCAAACAAAAGCTTGGCAAATGCTGGCACGTTGAGTCTTGCCCTCTTGAAATTCAGCCTCCATGTTAAGAAGTCTTGGTTATTCTCCTGGAAAAGTTATGCAGAAAACAGAAGCACCCTGGTCAAGAGTCCTCATGGAGGTCATAAGAAGGGAAGCCATCTGTGACGTGCCAACCACAAAATAACTTGCCAATTGACTGTGAATGCATGAGTAGCACTCACTTATTCCCACGTGGAACTGTGATTAGTTCCCCAGCTAAACCCTGGCTAAATACCAACACACAGTATTGTGGGCAAAGAAATAGTAGTTATTTTAAGCAAATAAATTTTGAATCACTTAGTTTTGCAACAAATAGAAAATTAAAACACTGCCTTTCAACTATTTTCTGCAGCTCTGCTGTCTACCCATCTAAATGCTACCTCTAATCACAGACTTCTAATATCGAAAAAATCCTGTGCTTGTTTTATGACAGAGTACAACACAAAAGGAGAGAGTAGAAAACGAAGGAGTGCTTGAACCATAATAGCTCTCAAAACATTAACTCAAAGAGCCCCTTGTATAAAACTACCTTTGAAATCCTATGGATCCAACTTTGTGGTAAGTTTCTTTTAAACAGGGACCAGAACAGTCTGGATTCTTTCTGGGTAAATTCTGACTTACTTTTTCCCTCCTAAGTCTCTCCTCCGTCATTTGGGGAAGATAGGAAGGGATTCTAATTATTAAGTTATGCATACGTATCTACCTGTGTTTCTTGTTTTCTCACATGCTATTAGTGGGGATAATAGCAAGTCATTAGGCATATATGTCATGGCACATACTGGCCCTCTCACCTGCTCCATCAATCTCTGCAAATACTAATGATGTTCTCTCTTCACAAATAGACTTAAAGAACAACAAAAAATTAACCTGGAGCTTCTTTCACAAGATAGTTTGTCATTTTTATAAAGTAACTGGTTTCTAAGGAATTCAATTTATCTTTTGTTGTCATTAGTTCATTTTCTGTGCCTCTCGCTTCAGTTTCACCCTACTATTGAGAAATTCAATTTTTATGATGGAGGAGTATTGGACTCATGTTTCAAGTACTTTTTTGGGGGACATAATGATATTAAAATAATGGGCTAGACACTGTGAGAGATTGAAGAATAACATTATCCGTAACTGATATAAAATTAGAGTCAAGTTAATAGAATGCTTTGTGTATTCCATTTCATCTGAGATGTGGGTGAGAAGACACGTTGTTGTTGGTATTTTAAGCTTCTTAACAAATAAGCAATCATATTTTCCTTAAACATAAAAAAAGCTTATATATTTTCATTATTTTAAAAGTAATGTGTGTTATTTCAAAAAATGTGGAAAACAATGAAAAACAAATAAAAATGTTTAAAAGTTACCTGTATTTTAGACTACCTACTTATATCTTTTATATGTATAAATAAATCAATAGGTAGAATGCACAGAAGAGAGAGACAGAGCCCAAGAGAGTCATCAGAATGATCAGAGTGAGAGTGAAAGCAAAGACAAGGAGATTATCCAGACTAGAGTATAAAGCTAGTTTTATTTCTTACTATGTACTTAAATTTATACTGTAGGCATTTACCTATGAATTTAATAGACTTTAAAAATTTAATTCTTGAAACTGCGTAGCATTTTATTTTGTGGATATAACATAAAATACTTACCATTCCTCTAGTGTTACATTTCCTTCTCTCATTTTATCATATAGGCAATATTTTAGTATATTAAAAATATTTCTGTTTCTTAAATGGAAAAAGTTCTTTAATAAATTTAGCCTATTATTTATGCTATTTTTAATGTCTTATATACTTCCCTGCCTCCTTGTGCTACCCATCTCTACTGAGTTTATCAATTTAATTCCTGCCCAGATATCTAATAACTGTGTAAGCAAAGCATTGTTACAATTGGAAGTCCACCTATGTCTAAATATTTAAAAGATGTATATCAAACTAACAGACTTTACATAAAATATGTTCTGTTGACTTACTCATACTAATATACTTTCATAAATACAAACTCAAAAAAGTATGATTTTTGTATTACTAAACACTGGCAAAAAAATTACGATAAAAAAAAGACTCGATATAATTAATATTGCCCATATCTGGCCGCCTTTGATGTGCTGAAGATATGTGGATTAAACACATCATTTACAAATTATTGATTTATAAAATTTATTTCCTTCATTTTGGCGAAATCACTAGTCATGTTGTTATAATAAATATTCTCACATAATTTGTATTCCAAACTAAGCAACTTCTCTTTAATCTTTATAGTCTTATATAGCATTTTGTGAATTTAAATTTGAGGGTATTTATCTTTGCCTACATAATAGCAGATGGAATTGTCAATAAATTTCTCAAAACAATATCTAAATTGGAAAAAGAAATACACATTTCAATATATAATTTCCAAATATCATGTGGTTGCATGTTATGAATTATCATTATAAAACTAGTGCAACATATTTAACATTATCATATAAATCATCATTTATAATCATAATATTCATAATGTAGTAAAATGTAGACCTATACATTTTTCCTCAAGTCCTTCTTTGAAATAGTTTAATGCTGGAATGTTAGGAAATACAGTACCATCTTTTAAAAAGCAGTATTATGTTTCTCAATATGTCATCTCTGTTTAATTAAGACTGTCTTGGTCTATAGTGACTAAGAAATAGACCATATGAAGTAGTTCCTTACTTTTTGTAAGTGAATCTTTTCCTTTAGGCAAACATTTTTGCTTCTGAGTTGTATTTTACTGGATTGCCACCATTTTTTTTTTTTTTTTTTTGCTAATTTCACATGAAGTTTATTTTAATAGAAAAATATGAAACTTCTTCATCCTTTTTTTTTTTAAAAAAAGTCAAACAGATTTATCTAGTTTTTTAAAGGATGTGTTAACATTAGTATTAGCAGAATAATTTCTTGTAGTATGTAGCTATTGACATACTCAAATGTAATTTTTTTTTTGTTAGACCATGCTTTGCTCATTATGTGGGATTTTTTTTTTTTCATAACTCTTCTGATGATACATTGTATCTTGGCTAAATGAAACCTAATTTGTTTAGCAACATGTAGTTATATTTTCATTATGTGTTTGAGAGAGGTTGTTGAGTCAAAATTTGATATGTGTCTTATCAAGATATTTCTGGTGATCTACTGCACAGCATGTTGACTGTAGTTACAATAATATATATTTCAAAAAGCGTGGATTTTAAATGTTCTTACCACAAATAAATGATAAATATATGGGGTGATGGATGTATTCATTAGCCTGATTTGATCATTCTACAATAGATACACATATCAAGACATCACATTCTACCTTATAAATATATAAAATTATTATATATCAATTAAAAATAAAATAAAATTTTAAAAATTTCATCTTGGCAAGAGCTGGAAAATGTGAAATATTATGCCTAATTGTTCTGTATAATGTCATCAATCTCAGTATATTTGAGGCCATTTCTGCCGGTTACATGTATCATCACTGGCTAAGGAACGCTGATAGATTTTTCAGCCAGACTTTTGTCTTATATACTTCTACTTCACCATCAGTGTTAGCAGTGTAATCATAGACTTGTTCTCAGTATCATAAATCAGTTTACAATTGAAAGATTTTGTTTCTTCGTTTGTTACTTCTTAAGTAAAAACTTAAGTGTAACTTTTACAGTTGGTCTAAAACCAATAATTTTTTTTCTAATTGTCCAACAATACTCGTAACAAATATTAGTATTCAGCATGGTTTTTGTCTTTTATTATTATCACTACAAATTTTTAAACATATTATGGGTACTTAAACACATTATGGATGTTTTATTCTCTTTTTTTTTATTCCATTAATCTCATTTTGAAGTTACTAGTTTAGTTGTCATTTGTTGAATTATTTTTAAAATCTATTTTCATGTTTCATTATTCTACCGTTAGATTTTGAAATCATTTCTCTTACATCTAGAAAATGACCATTATCTTGTATAAAAATTATGAAGTTAGTGTCACAGAAAACATCTTATCTAAAATATACTTTTAACAATAAGAACCCTTTAAGAATATTATAAAATATTTAATTTCAGAGATCAGTTTTTTGTTAAAAACTATTGATTTGCTTTCTATTCACCTTTTTTTAAAAAATCAGTTCTAATAAATGCAAGCTTCCTTTTGGGTGCAAATTATTTTTTGAAGTGAACAATTAAATTTTCATTAATATGAAATTAATCTGTTCAAGTTGTGAAATTGTAATGTTCTATTCATAAATGTCATGTAGGTTATGCTTGACAGAATACTTTCATTATTTTTAGATTAAAAAATTTAAGCAGATTGAAAATTTTCAGTTTATTACATTTTTATTTTTCTGGTTTTAAGCTCTTATTTTTTGTTACAATCTCTACTTCCACTCACTTTTTAAAAAGACTAAAAAGTAAAATGTAGTTATATTCAAAGTGTACATATTCAAATATATTCTTACAAAAAGTGAAAGTTAATGTAAGTGGAAAATGTTAACATCTACAATTATTGTTAATGTTTTGAAAAATACATTTGAAGATTTCTTATAAAATTTTCCAAATCCATCTCCTAAAATTAAATAAGTTAAAATTATAAATAATAAATATATAAATTGAAATAAAACTTATTTTAAAATATTATTTTAAAAGTTATTTAATTTTCGGCCATTTAATTAATTCTTACAGAAAAATTTTGACATAATAAAACTATCTTGCAATTCTAGCTTTCCATTTGCATCTAGTTGCCAATGTAATAAATTGGTATCACCTTTCAGGCATGTGAAATCCAGGTCCATATATATATATATGTAAATGTAATAGTACTATGAATAGTTTTTATTTCAAAGTATTCTTCAGTTGTCAAGTACAACTCTTGCAAATACAGTGTTTATTGCTGAGTACCCCTGGGACCAGAAATTAGGACCCAAAAGAAGTAAGAAAGCAAGTGCTTGGGTGGCTAAGTAATGCTACTTTGTTATGCAAAAATCGATTGTGTAACATTCATGCTCTCTGATATAACTTTTTAAGTAAAGTGTTTCTCAAGTATATTAGTCTTTTCTCATACTTATGCACTGCTGTCACTCAAATTCTCTTTACACTGCAAAGGTGCCCACCTCCGACAATGACAAGCATACAACCCACATATATTCAAAGCATTTGGAAGCACATAAACTTGGCTTCAGAGACACAGAGCAACACACGTGTCCCCGAGGCTTGAATGCTGTTGTTTATGAGAGTGAGTGTTTAGGGTTGCAAGTCTCTTTGTGTCAAATCCCAAGTGACAGAGGAGTTCATGTGTTTTGTAACAGAAACATATGTTGATCTAAGGAACAGTGATCTAAGGAGCAGAGCCTAGTCAGGAACACCTTATGCCTGAGTCTGAGGCTAGTGGTATTTTATCAAACATCAAGTTTTGTTTTAAACATCATTTCCTCAGGAGCTTTCATTAGCCCTCAAATAGCTCAAATCCTTTATATGCTTTCATAGCACACTAATATTTCCTGTTTATTGCAACAGTTGTGCTCATAATTATTGGTTTAATGTTTATATTGGCTGCTAATGCAAAAACTTTATATCTATTCACTGCTGTACCACATTGCCTAACATGGTAGGTCCTCAAAAAGTATTTGTTGAGTTGTACTAAAATGGAATGATGTGTATTTCTTGTACACAACTATTAATGTGCATTTCTGATTACTGTTTTATTCTTTCTAGTTGAAATTACTGATTCAGAAAGCACAGTTAAAAGTTCTTGCTCAAGAAAACTTGTACCTATTTCCATTTAATCAGTATATATAATAGTGTCTATTTCATTGTACTTCTTACTCCTCTACTTTTTTTTTTTTTTTTTTAGTTTTTGTCAATTTGATAGAAAAAGTGATTTTTTTTTTTGTTTTATTTATTTATTCTTTAGAGATGGGGTCTCCTTATGTTGCTTAGGCTGGTCTTCAAGTCCTAGACTCAAGGGATCCTCCCTCCTTAGCCTCCAGAAGTGCTGGGATTACAGGAGTGAACCACTGCACCTGGCTCCATGAAAAGTGTTTTTAAATTGCAGCTCTTGTTTGCATCTATTTGCCTAATGAGTCCATGAACTAAGAAGTTGGATATTTTTCATATAGCTTATTTTAATTATTTTTTATATCAATTATTTTTTAAATTGTATCCTTTCTGTATTTATCCTATTATGATTTTTTTTTCTGTAAAAAGTTAAATAATACAGGTTTATAAGAATTCTTTTTTTTTTTTTTTTTTTTGAGATGGAGTCTCCCTCTGTGGCCCAGGCTGGAGTGCAGTGGCGCGATCTCAGCTCACTGCAAGCTCCACCTGCCAGGTTCACACCATTCTCCGGCCTCAGCCTCCTGAGTAGCTGGGACTACAGGCGCCCGCCATAGCACCCGGCTAATTTTTTGTATTTTTTTTTAGTAGAGACGGGGTTTCACCGTGGTCTCGATCTCCTGACCTCGTGATCCACCCGCCTCAGCCTCCCAAAGTGAGCCACCGCGCCCGGCCAAGAATTCTTTATACTATAAATAAGTAATATTTTCCTGTTAAATACTGTGAAAATATCTTTCCTACTTTATTTTTTGCTTTTCAACTTCTGATTTTGAGTTTTCGATGAGAATAAATTTTAAAATATGAATACTTCCTTTTCTTCATAGTTTTAAAGAGTTGTAAACATAGAATACTCAACTAAATCAGAAAAATCACCTTATTTTTTGTGCCTTTACTATATTTAACATTTTTCTCACTTTGAATTATTTTTACGTATACTGCGAGGATTATCAATATTTCCTTTTTTTCTCCAAAAAATGGTGCTTTTTTTTTTTTTTTTTTTTTTTTTGAGACAGAGTTTCGCTCTTGTCACCCAGGCTGGTGTGCAATGGCATGATCTCAGCTCACTGCAACCTCCACCTCCTGGGTTCAAGCGATTCTCCTGCCTCAGCCTCCTGAGTAGCTGGTATTACAGATGCCCACCACCGTGCCCTGCTAATTTTTGTAAAATGGTGCAATTTTCTTATCTCCAATTTGTAACTAATTCTTCCTTGACACCCTGTGTTTTGGAAGAAGGTCATAGTCTTTTTAATCATGACTTACAGGAAAATTAGAATCAATTCAATATGACAAATTATATATTGCTTAGATTGTTAGAACCTTTTAATAAAAATATTTTTTATCTCATCCTATAATTATCTTAAAATTGAAATATAGTTTCCAGATAATAACATCTTAATTATACAGTGAGTATTTGTGAATGCATATGACAGTTTAACCAACACCCAGATCAATGAATCTTTCCAGCCTTCTAGTCCCGTTGACCCTCTCAGTCATTACTGCTATCTCAAAAGAAATTTCTTTTCTCACCACAATCATCAGAGTTCAGCTTTTCCTGGTTTTGAACATTATGGAACCATGCAGTGTACTATTTTGTATCAAAGGTCTTTACTCAATTTTATGTCTAAAAATACATAGTTATCCTTTTTCTGTTGCTGGATAGCATTTTGTGGTATGATTCTACCAAAATCTATTATCCATTTTAATCTTTTCGTTGATGCATAATGGATGTACATAGTTTCAGGGCACATGTGGTAATTTAACACATTCATGTAGTTTGTGAAGATAAAATCAGTGTACTTGGGATATCCATCACTGTAAATATTTGTCTTTTCTTTATTGTAGAGCATTTGAATTCTTCTCTTATAGTTATTTTGAAGTATATAAAGGATTATTGTAAACTATAGGTATCCTGCTAATCTATCTAACACTAGGTCTTATTTCTATCAACCATATATTTATACCCATTAATCAACTATCCTTTTTTATCCCAATCAATTTTATACTTTATGAACTTTTGGTCTGCTTTGAGCTTTAGGCTATTGTAAATAAAGCTGGTATTAATGTGCATATGTATGCTTTTTAGTGGGCATGTAGACATTTCTCTTGTGTATATATGCAGCACAAGAATTGGTGGTAACAGAGTACAAACATGTTTAGCTTTAGCAAAACTACCAAACTGCTTCCCAAACTGTTTGTACCAATTTACACCCACAAGCAGTTAATGAAAACAACTGCTTTTTCTTTACTTAGGCATTGTATTAGTCAGGGTTTTCCAGAGAAACACAGTCATTAGGATATACGGTAGATCCTCAAATAACATTGTTTCAGTCAACATTGATTTTTATCATGTTGATGAGAAAAAAATTAATTTCTGGCAGGGGCCTCTGTCTTCTATATGGAATTTGCATGTCTTTCCATGTCTGTGTAGGTTTTCTCTGGGTACTTTCATTTCCTTGCACATCCCAAAGATGTGCCCGTTAGGTGAATTGGTGTGTCTAGATGGTCCCAGTGTGAAGCTGGTTATGTAGGTGAGGATGCGCTGCAATGGGATGGTGTCCTGTCCAGGACTGGTTTCTGCCCGGAGATTTAAGTTGCCAGGAAAGGCATGGGCCACCTACGACACTGAACTGGAATAAGCATGTTAGAAAATGAATGAATGAATACAAATTATTGTAAAATAAAAATTTTTGAAGTACATGATCATCATACAAATGAACACAGTGCTTAGCATCCCCACTCTATTTGTGATTCTTGGTTTTTGAACAGTGTGGTGGTAAGAAGTGCTCCTGATAATTTTCACTTTGCAAATATTTATCCCTTGATTTAACCCACCAATACTATAACAAAAATCAATCACAGATTCACCAAACATTGGGTAAATAATTATCTTATTTTTAAGAATTAATCTCTCTTAAATGTCTGTATAGCTCACATTTATTTCATTATTTCCTATTAGAAGTGTTTTAGGTCTTTATTTAGAAATTTGGTGCTGTTTTTGTGACTAGAAATATGCCATAGGAACTTTACTCTTCTTTATCAATTAGCTTATGTTAAAATTGGTTTCATTATACATTGTTTTGCTTAAAGTTGTGAATGAAAACACATCTAAGTCTCAACTAATTTAGTTATTTTTCCAAGGTTAAGGATGCACCTGTCACACAGCCTCAGCAAGTCCTGATGACATGTGCCCAGGGTAATTGGGGCACAACTTGGTTTTGTACATTTTAAGGTACAAATGTACCTTAAAGACATCAATCAATACCAGTAAGATGTACACTGGTTCAGTTTGGAAAGGCAGTACAACTTGAAGTAGTGGGTCAGGGGCTTCCAGGTAGTAGGTAGATTGAAAGATTTTCTGATTGGCGATTGGTTGAAAGAGTAATTATCTAAAGATCTGGAATCAGTAGAAAGGAATGTCTAGGTTACAATAAGAGGTTGTGGAGACCAAGGTTTTATCATGCAGATGAAGCCTCCAGGTAGCAGGCTTCAGAGAGAATATAGTATAAATGTTTCTTATCAGACTTAGAGAGTCTGAGTCTGTTCTATCAGTCTTAAGTTCTGTGTTGATGTTAATGTTAATGAGGCATGTCCGACCCCCACTTTCCACCATGGTCTGGACTAGTTTTTCAGGTTAACTTTGGAATGTCCTTAGCCAAGAGGAGGGTCCATTTAGATGTTTTGGGGGCTTAGAATTCTATTTTTTGTTTATGAAGTCACAGTTTCTAAGAACTCATGGATGATGATAAGCAAGGACATACTGTATATACAGTTGAATAATTGGCTCATGTGATTTTGGTGGTTGAGAAGTCCCACAAACTGATCTGCTGTCTGCAAGCTGGAGACCCAGAAAAGCAGGTGGTGTAATTCTGTCCAAGTCTGATGGCCTGAGAATCAGGAGAGCCAAGGATAAAAATCCCAGTCTGAGGAGGAAAGGAGATGAGATACTTCAGCTCAAGCAGTGAGGCAGGACCAAAAAAGGTCAAATTTCTCTTTACTTTGTCTTTTTATTCAGGTGTTTTATTCCACGCCACCTTGGGGTGGAAAATCTATATTGGAGTTGGCCAATAAAAATGTTAGTCTTATCCAGAAACTGTCATGAATACACCCAGAAATCCTCATAAACATATGCAGAAACAATGTTTAACCTGAGTACTCATTGATCCACTAAAGCAGTCACATAAAATTAAGCATCTCAGGTATACTCCTTTTAAAGGTAAAATGAAGACTATTTATTTAAAGTTCTTACTAGAAGTCATCCACAAAATTTATTTTCTTTTTAATAGTTTTAGGAGAGTGAAGTTCGTGCTTCTTAGGACAAACAGCATAATTGCTAAATGTATCAGCCTTGAAGTCATCAAATAATCAATTTCTAATTTGAGCTCTTTCACTTACTTCATATGTGACCTGGAGTAAGCTACTTAAATTATGTTTAGTTTCCTCATTTGTAAATCAATTTGCAAATACTCTGGAAAGTTTCATTGAAAAAATAATTTTAAAGCCCCAATGAGAAGTGAGATATCATATTAAATTAATGCAGTACTCAAAAGATAAGTAGCACTCAAAACATTGACTAGGAAGAATTTGTCCTGTTTTGCATAGCAACCCACAAGATCTTGAAAACATAGATGTTATATTAATCTGTTCTCATGCTGTTAATAAAGACATATTTAAGACTGGGTAATTTATAAAAGAAAGAGGCTTAATTGACTCACAGTTCTACATGACTAGGGAGGCCTCGCAATCATGCTGGAAGACATACTAGGAGCAAAGTCATGTCTTACATGGTGGCAGGCAAGAAAACTCGTGCAGGGGAACTCCCGTGTATAAAACCATCATATCTCATAAGACTTACTCACTGCCATAAGAACAGTATGTGGAAAAATGCCAGCATTATTCAATTATCTTCATATGGCCCTGCTCTTGACATGTGGAGATTATTACAATTCAAGATGAGATTTGGGTGGGGACGCAGAGCCAAAACATATAATTCCACTCATGGCCCCTCCCAAATCTCATGTCTTCACATTTCAAAACCAGTCATGCCTTCCCAACAGCCCCTGAAAGTCTTAACTCACTTGAGCATTAACTCAAAAGTTCATAGTCTAAAGTCTCATCTGAGACAAGGCAAGTCCCTTCCATCTGTGAGCCTGTAAAATCAAAAGCAAGTTAGTTACTTCCTGGGTACAATGGGGTGCAGGCATTGAGTAAATACACCCATCCTGAATAGGAGAAATTTGACAAAACAAAGATGCTGCAGGCCCCAAGCAAGTCTGAAATCTAGAGAGGCAGTTAAATCTTAAAGCTACAGAATGATCACTTTTGACTCCATGTCTCACATCCAGGTTGTGCTGATGCAAGATGTTGGCTCCCATGGCCTTGGGCAACTCTGCCTCTGTGGCTTTGCAGGGTACACCCCTCTTCCAAGCTGCTTTCATGGACTGGCATTGAGTGTCTGCAGCTTTTCCAGGAGCAATGTGCAAGCTGTTAGTGGATCTACCATTTTGGGGTCTGGAGGATGATGGCCCTCTTCTCACAGCTCCACTAGGCAGCACCACAGTGGGGACTCTCTGTGGGGGCTCTGACCACACATTTTCTTTCTGCACTGCCTTAGCAGAGGTTCTCTGGCTTTGCAGCAAACTTCTGCCTAAATATCCAGACATTTCCATACATCCTCTGAAATCTAGGCAGAAGTTCCCCAACCTCAATTCTTGACTTCTGTGCATCCACAAGCCCAACATCATGTGGAAGCCACCAAGGCTTGGGGCTTGCACCCTCTGAAGCAATGGCCTGAGCTTTAGTTTGGCCCCTTTTAGCCATGGTTGGGATGCAAAACACCAAGTCCTGAGACCGCACAAAGCAGCAAGACTTTGGGCTCAGCTCATGAAACCATTTTTTCTTCCTAGGCCTCCAGGCCCGTGATGGGAGAGGCTGCCTTGAAGACCTTTGACATGCCTTGGAGACATTTTCCTCATTGTCTTGGATATTAACATTTGGGTCTTTGTTATTTATGGAAATTTCTGTAGCTGTCTTGAATTTCTCCCCAGAAAATGGGTTTTTCATTTCTATTGCATCATTAGGCTGAAAATTTTCCAAACACCTATGCTCTACTTCCTCTTGAGTGCTTCGTCACCTAGAAATTTCTCACCTCAGATACCAAAACCATCTCTCTAAAGTTCAAAGTTTCACAAATCTCTAGGGTAGGGGCAAAATGCCACCAGTCCAGTTCCCAACAAGTTCTTCATCTCCATCTGAGATCACCTCAGCCTTGACCTTATTGTCCACATAGCTATCAGAATTTTGGTCAAAGCCATTCAACAAGTCTTTAGGAAGTTCCAAACTTTCACACATTTTCTTATCTTCTAAGCCCTCCAAACTGTTCCAACGTTTGTCTGTTACCCAGTTCCAAGATACTTCCACATTTACGGGTATCTTTACAGCAGCACCCC
The DNA here is from genome assembly GCF_037993035.2 of Macaca fascicularis. Classification (NCBI taxonomy): domain Eukaryota; kingdom Metazoa; phylum Chordata; class Mammalia; order Primates; family Cercopithecidae; genus Macaca; species Macaca fascicularis. The sequence continues at coordinate 105,876,995 of NC_088380.1, forward strand.
ACTCCTGGTATCAGTTTACTGTAAAGATATACCCAAGACTGGGTAATTTATAAAGAAAAGAGGTTTAATTGACTAACAGTTCCACATGACTGGGGAGGCATCACAATCATGGTGGAAGACAAATTAGGAGCAAAGTCATGTCTTACATGGCGGCAGGCAGGATAATTTGTGGAAGTGAACTCACATTTGTAAAACCATTAGATCTTGTGAAACTTATTCACTACCACGAGTACAGTATGAGGGAAACTGCCCCCATGATTCAGTTATCGCCACCTGGCCCCACTCTAGACATACGGATAATATTACAATTCAAGGTGAGATTTGGGTGGGGACACAGCCAAACCATATCATCTGTCACCCAGGCGGAGTGCACTGGCACAATTTCAGCTCACTGTAACCTCTGTCTTGTGAGTTCAAGAAATTCTCCTGCTTCAACCTCCCAAGTAGCTGGGATTACAGGCACATGTCACCACACCTGGTTAATTTTTTGTATTTTAGTACAGATAGGGTTTCACCATGTTGCCCAGGCTGGTCTTGAACTCCTGAGCTCAGGCAATCTGCCCACCTCAGCCTCCCAAAGTACTGGGATTACAGGGGTCAGCCACTGTGCCCGGCCTCTCTTTCTTTTTTTACCCTACAATTAACACTAAACAATAGTATGGTCTCCAAAACTTTTGACATTTAAGATAAGTTTGATTGGCTCCAAATTACTCAAACTGTTCACATGAGCATTGAAATATTATTTGATTTGGATTAACTATGAATAATTCATTACATTTAAAATAGCAGTCCACAAGATCTTGAAAATGTACATGTTGAGTATTTTATCTAAAAAAGAACTGTGACCAAACGTTTAAATTTTGTTTGATTATTATGTTAAATTCTTATGTCAAGAGAACTTCTGCGTACACAGGCCCTGTGAGTAGAGATAGATCTCAGAGGCAGAAGAAGAATACAAAACCAGGATAAATAAAGCCAACTAAAATATTGAGTTGGAGCCAGATACAGTGGTGTGCACCTGTAGTCCCACCTCCTCAAGAGGCTTAGACAGAAGGATTCTTTAAGCCCAGGAGCTCAAGGTTATAATATGCTATTATTGCATCTGTGAATAGCCAGTGCACTCCGGCTTGGGCAACATAATAAGACCCTATCTCTCTATATATATACACACATACATATGTAAATACACATGTATATACACACACATGTATATATCTACACACATATGTATGTTTTAGGAATCGGTATTTTAGTAAACCATGCAAATCTAAGAAGGACACAGAATTCAGAGAGCACTACAAATCAAAGTGCAATAGTCAGGAACTAGATAATATATAGAATTCAACGAACTTGGCATCATTTCAAAAGCCAAGCAAAAAGTTAATAGTCTGGGAATAGCTAAACCTTTTCTTAGGCTATGGATAGACTGAGACAGAGCTGCTTCTCTTTGTTATTGCAAGTATAAGAACCAGAGGTTCTTGCCTAGGGTCAGAGATAAAATTATAAGAGAGAAGTTTATAGTAGAAAGGTGCCTGGAAATAACAGTACACATACTTCATGAGAAAAATTATAAATGAGTTCTATTTTTTCCTTCATTCATTTTTGATGTCATAGCTCAGCCAAACCAAGTTTTTCTTTTTGAAAATGGCCTCTATGAAATTTGCTGTTTTGATAAATATTGTTAACAATTTTATTAAGCCAATTAAAGTGAAGCCCCTTTACTTTGTCAAACATTTCAAGTTCAATAAGTGTAGCAGAAGCTGAAGAAATTTCTTACTCAGTGCTAAAAGACAGTTTTATAAATCAATGATTTGGGAATACTTTTCCTTTCATTTCATCTGTCTATAATCTACCTCTTCACAGGTCTATTTGACTTATAGAAAAATAAAATGAATCCATCCTCACAAGGTGCAAGAAGATAATTTTGGAACTTCTAGAACTCACTACCCCTGTTTCTATCCCCCCACTGCCCCATGAGTTGTATTGTTTAATTTCTCTTAATGGATAGATTTAGTAAATGAATACGAAACTGTGTCCATTTACAGGACAATTAGGTTATACCAATATGTTTACTGACTTTTGTAATAGACAACTAGCCAAGACCTGCCAAACCCATATCCCCGCATATTTACTGACACTCTTGGATATAAAATGTAGCAAAATTGATTCATTTACTTTTAACACCAAGGTTATCCATTTGAAGGAGTACATAAAGATTAAATGAAAGCAGAGTTAAGATTCTTTACATTTACATCTTGGTCTATTGATTTGCTGGCTTTATTTTTGAAGAATCACATTATTTCATAACTTTAATTGATTCTTTTAAAGTTGATGACTTATAAACAAGGATCTTGGATGAATTTTATTTCAAATATTATTGCAGTTTGGACAGCCATATGCTGCCACTTATTTATTATATGGGAAAAGAATAACATGGCAAAGTCAAATTATGGGCAGTGTGTATTGGGAAGAGCTGGAAACCAGAAAACCAGAAATCAATCAACTGCTATAACTAGTTAGAGAACCTTGAATAAATCATTTAACCTCCCTGAGTCTCAGTTTTCTTATTTATAAGAGGAGGGAATTTGTACTAGATAACCTTTGGACCCTTTCGGCTAGAAATTATTTTTTCTATTTACCATTATTCATTTCCAAGTCTCTTTAATCAATAGTTTCCTTGAGAATGGAGACCAAAACAAGACATTTATTTCAGGTAGGATTTTTGGTTTGTTTGCTTATTTTCCTCTCTTATTCTTATATAATGGCATATATAAACAATTTAATTCTCAACAGGTGAACAGCAAGGGGAAAAGAGAGGTAAAAACATGAATAATTATTAAATTGTACAATACAAATTTATTAGAAGATAATTGTTCTTTCTAGACTCAACCGTTTATTCAAAAAAAAGTGTAAAATTCACTTTTAATACCTGTATTGAATAAAAATGTTTTATTTTCATAGTTGGAAGATCATCTCTAAAATTTTGAAGAAAATTCACATAGAAATACATTTATTTTGTCTCAGTACTATGCAATACATTCCTTGTCTCCTTCTTCCAAATTACATCACATGCTTAATATTAGAATGTTATTTATTCAAACTGCAGTTGATTGCATATGCTAGATTTTATTTTTAACCTTTTGACATTGTTTCAGAAGAATATATTGTTTTTGCATTTATTTGCAAGTAACTTACTATGCTGTAAAATTAGGAATATAATAGAAAGGCTATTGATGTTCATTTATTGTATTCAAGTTCATTGTATCTCACTTTCAAAGTAGTTCAAAACTCTTTACATGAGATTTGAAAAACACACATACACCACCACCTGTGATTTGGATGATTAATAAACATGACGGAAACAAAAAAGGAATCAAGAAATTATAACTGCACATATTTTATTCAAATATTATTATAGCAAAAACTTTGGAAGAGCTATACTTGTTGAACTTTAGATGGAAGGATATGATTGTGCTGCTATTCCTGCTCTAGTCTCTGCCTAATCCCGAGGTCATTAAACAGGACTGTCCCTTTGTCCCCCATTTATGCAACCCAGGAACATGAACCATTTTAAGTCTCATAAATGCACATGATCCTTCATATTTCAGGATCTCTCTCCACGTTTTATCCTCTTCTTGTAAGCATCTTCTGCCTACTTTTCCCTGACCAATTCCTTCTTAGGCTTATAAGTTCCTCTCAGTGATCATTTCTACAAAAGACTCTTGCAACCTTCTTTCTTCGGTCTCAAGATATTTCCCTTGATAACAATCTCAATATTATCTTGGATAAATTTGTTCATGATGAAGTGAAAAGTTAAGTAATTAAATGTTTAATAGCTGTTTTTTTTTTTTCTTCTGCAGAACATAAGCTTTAAAGGGGCAGGGACTCTTTTCTTTCAATTTTCAATAACTAATACAGTATCAATATCTTATACTGAATAGGAATGAAACAAATATTTACTAAATGAATAAATGCAATGCAATTTTAACTTCCTACCATATTCAAAAATCATGATCCCATGTATTTAAACCTACAGATTTAAGTAGGTGACTCTCATTTTAGAGGGAAAAGCGCACTATTATTTTAAAGTTTCTATGTATATGTTTTATTTAAATATGAGTTTTCTTTTTTGGCAGGGCCTTATCAGTTCATTTCTAATGTATAGGTATCTTTAAACATTTTCTTTTTTAATCTCAAATCAGATATATTGTAATTCTTTTAACTGAATTTTTCATTTTCTGAATATCATACTAATATAGGTATAGGCAATAAATAATTCCAGTTATCTAATTCATACTTTTCATTGAATTAAATAATGTATATGTCATTTTAATTATTAAACTTAGTGGCCTGTTAGCTAAGTTAGGGGCTCTATTAAAGTTAGGGGCCCAGCCAGGCATGGTGGTGGTGGCGCACGTCTGTAATCACAGCACTCTGGGAGGCACAGACAGGAGGGCTGAGTCCAGGAGTTCAAGACAAGTTAGGGCATCATATCTACAAAAAATAAAAATAAGAAGGTTAGCCAGTCATGGAAGTTCTTGCCTCTAATCCTAGCTATTCAGGAGGCTAAGGTGGAGGATCACTCGCGCCCAGGAGTTTGAGGTTACAGTGAGCTAGAGCTGCATTGTCTCCATACAGCAAGACCCTATCTATAAAACAATAATAATAATGATGATGATAATAAAAAATACAGTTAGAGGCCATTTGCCCCCATTTTTAGTATTCTTGTTTCATTATAACTTTACTTCTAAGAACTTATTAACACCAACACATGCTTTAAATTCTAAATAAAAACATCACTAAGAGAGAATTTTTCTAGAAAGAATGCTCAACTTCAAACATGATGAATTAGCACCTACTCTGAGCCACTTATGTTTTCTAAAGATATATACAGAATTTTTCAAATTTATTATTTAAAGAGCTATAGCCATAAGAGTTAAAATAAAAGCTATAGAAGAGGAACATAACAGCTTATTAGCCTATTAGCGGTAGAATTAAACATGATTTTGTAATATCCAGGCCTTGTTTAGAAGGGAAGATAGTATCTCAAAGCCAGAGGTCTGCTTAGAGACCATCTAATCCCAACCAGATGAAGGGTGCTTTCTCCACAATTATCTCTCATCTCATAAGTAGTGGAACAATTATAAGGATAAGTTTTTCACTATCTTATCAGCATCTCTTTACATTTTTGAACATCCAATATGATTAGAAAGTTTTCTTTTACATTGACATAGAATATGTGATGTTATAACTTCCACATATCCTTACCTGTTTGTTTTGGATTCAAACAAAAAACAACACATTCAGTCAACATTTATATTAAACATCTTGAAAGCACATTTTAATTATTGCACCAATATTGATGTTGGTAGTTCTGAGATCTCTGAAGTTTGACTTACTACTCCAGAGTGTAGTTAATTTAGACTAAGAGATCTAATCTCATTGGTAAAACTTAGGTTTACACTTTAGTTTCTCTTTACCATCTTGTCCTTTAATTTGTTCTTAACCAAGTTTAGCATATTCTTTCATATCTGAAAAGTATTCTCTGTCTCTCTCTCTCTCTCTCTCTCTCTCTCTCTCTCTCTTTTTGAGACAGGCTGGAGTGCAGTGGTGCAATATTGGCTCACTGTAACCTCCGCCTTCCGAGTTCAAGCGATTCTCCTGCCTCAGCTTCCTAAGCAGCTAGGATTACTGGCACCCGCCACAGTGCCTGGCTTATTTTTGTATTTTTATTAGAGATGGGATTTCATCATGTTGGCCAGGCTGGTCTCAAATTGCTGACCTCATGTGATCCACCCGCCTTGGCCTCCCAAAGGACTGGGATTACAGAAGTGAGCCGCCAGCCCCAGCTCATCTGAAGAGTATTCTCTTCGATAAAGACAGAAGCAAAATAGGAGAGGAGAGATATTACAATGTCATTCATTCTTATTGTGATAGCCATTGCTGGTCAATGCTCTGGAATGAAGAAATATATGGACAAGTCCAGTCTTCTTCCATGCTCAAAGTAAACTAAAAAAAAATCCTTCATGTGACCTTATTATTAAATATAAATCTAAGTTTATTCAGAAATCATCTTTGATACTAGTGATATATTTGCAAACCCAGGCTGAATTTTATATTTCTTCTTGATTGTATGTTATACTAAAAACTGACAAACAATTTGGACATGCACAACTGTTAGACTCTTCTTGGGTAAATATGACGAGTTTCCAATAATACAGTTGGGGAAGGTGACTGTTGTCACCTTGATGAAACTCTGACACATGTTCTGCTACTAACTGGCAAGTAAACATGAACGATTATATAACTTTTGTGATCTGGATGACTTCTGATACTCTGTCCTTTTGGTGCTTCAATAGCATATGTCACCCAGATCTAAAGGAAATGTAACATTGTTTTAGCAATAGGATTTCACTGTGCATACTCAGATAGCAAACAATCCTCTGTATCAGTGTTCAGATATTAGTGCACTTAAAAATCAAGGATAAAATAAATGTAAATAAGGGAAACTATGTTTCTCACTGTCGGAGTAGGAAATTTCAAATTAGCAATAGGGAAGGGCAGAATGATCCATGCGGTATTGAGTTAGCATTAGTGGTATCAGTATGAGCTAATGTTTTAAGTTAATATAGATAATGGTGATAGATACATAGATAATTATAGACATGTCTGTTTACAGAAATTATGTACATTTATTTCCTGGTTCTGTCTGCTCATAAGAGCTGGAAGCAATGACACTTTAATAGCAATGAAAACAGTTAATAATCACATCTTGGCTTTTAATGTATTCTCCAATTAAAGGAACCAGTGTTCTTTGGAGAAATGACTAATTCTAGCACTGGGGCAGGAAATACACAAGGTGAGCCTGGAGCATTTTTTAGAGTCATAAAAAAAGGAAGTGCTCATAAAACAAAACAATGGGTTATGTCAAGGAGACGCAGGTGACAAATGAAAGAGCTTCCAATGGTCAAAGTCCGAACAATTTGGGCAACAAAATAATGTTATAGTAATGTATTATAACCCAGATTATAAAATAACTATATATGAGTCCATGACAATATGTAACTGATTAAATTAAACAGCTAAATAGGAAAGCAAATACACATATATATGTGTATACACTTACTAGATTTTATACATTATTTATTCAAGAGAAGAAACATACCAGCCACTTCCTTTTTTAGAACCATTTATCTTTTTTTCTAGTCAATCAACAAATTTTGAAAGACAAATTTTATTGGTAATTGGAAAGACAAATTGTATTGGTAAATACAATTTTTATTAATTATAATGCTAGTTACATAACTTGTTAAAGCTATCTCTAGAGGCATACATACCCTTGGAGCATGTATTTCCAATTATGTTTACTAAATGTCCCTTAAGTATGAATTAGGGCTGTGGACACACACACACACACACACACACACACACACACACACAGATTGAGAGAGAGAGTCTATGTTGAAGTATTTTAGAGCAAATTATTGATATCATAATACTCTTTTTCCCACTTTTTTTTTTAACTTGTCTTTTTCATATATGACTTTTCCATAGGGCTTTCTATTCAGCCCTATCTATTTCTTTAGGCACAGTCCTCTTGTTATATTAGATGCAGTTACTCATGATTTTCAGTCAGGGCTTCATTGTGGGGACTTTCCTAACTGGTTTTCCATCTTTCTACTTCTGAATGCTGACTTTTGCCCACATTAGTCAGTTTGCTGTCATTAACTATAAGAAAACAAGGTGTTGCAGACTGAAGTTTCCTGTAATTACTTCTTTTCCAACTGGAACTTGCTGTCACATTCATGTTATGCCCAGAGAAGCAGCTGTGTCTGTTACTTTTCAATTTTTTTTCAGATATAATTTTCAGCCTGTCAAGTTTTTCAGATGTTTAATATTTATCCAAATACAATATTCTTCTAGGAATTATTTCATCAGAATTTTTGAGATACCTATATATGGCAAGCACAAACAAGATACATTCTCTGCTACCTAAATTTTGCGGTTTAGTTAATGTGTGGGATGCAACAGATAAACAGATAGTAATTATACTGTGTAAAAGCCTTTAGGATAAAGGTGTGCACAGGTGTTTATTAAAACCCATTGAAGGAGTTTCTAAACCAGCCTTTTTGGGAGTATTTGGTTAGAGAAGGCTTCCTAGAGGAAGTGTCTTCTGAAATGAATCCTAAAACACAAAGGATGATGTATAGGGATGCAGAAATGAAGAAGACAGGGTGAGCTGAAGCTCAGTGTGGAGAAAGAGAAGTTCATATTTTTGGGATGCAAGTAGCTCAGGAGATGAAGGTGGAGATAATTGAGGAGTAGCAAAAGATGAGACTGCAGCAGTAAGCGGAGAATATATCACGATGGGTCTTCTGTGTCATGCTACAGAGTTTGAATATGTTAGGGACTTGACATAATCAGGTTTGCGTATTACAAAGATCACTCTAGGAATCATAAAGAGACAAGATTGAAAAGGCTATAATTAGAATCAGGCAGAACACAGCTGCTACTGCTAAGATTTAGCTGAAAAATTATGAGGTAATGAATTAAAACAGTGGAAATATGAATGATGAGGACATAAATCTCCAGCACCACTCACAGTACCTATCAAAATCAACATTTCATAAATATATTTGAATAAATGAATCAACAGATAAAATTAAGAAATTTAGGGTAGGATTTGAAGGGGTGTTCAGCTTGAGCAGCAAAATTGAAAACTCTAATAATGAGAGTTAGCATGAGGAAAACTTTGACTCAAAGACAGACAGAAATTGGAAATCCAGATGACAAGGGACTTAAAAGAGGCAAATTTCAAGTGAATAAGTATCTTTTTAATACATAAATCTTATATTTTTGACATCTGATTGGACCATTCACAATATACTGCCAAAACAACATGAATTTTATGTTTTCTGTGTTATCTGCACCAAAATGGGTATATCTTCTGATTTATACATTTTAATATAAACATTGTATTACTGCTTAACTACAGTGCCCCTCTGCTCTCTATCTAGTCTTTCTCTAGCTCTTTTCCTTTCTTACTTAAACCCATTCACATTTACCATGTGTTCTATGGTCTGTCTTGAACAAAACTTGCAGTATTTTAATCTGTGCCTATATCTTCTAACGTGTCGGGATTGTTGGGAAAGAAGAACCAGATCATTTTTTCAACTCTGTTCCCATTTTCTGAGCTGCCAAGCCAGTTATAGCATTTTACAATATTTGATGGTGTGGGTCAACACAGCCTGGAAACACCTGTACTCAGTAAGTACTACCCACGCCTGTGTTCGTAAGCATGCCTCACAAAAAGCAAATTCACCCAGAAAAATCCTCAAAGAACCTTGGTCTCACCCCTGGTTGGAAAGAGGATCCAATTGTGGATTTGTAAGCAATTCATCATGTTAAACCGCTGCAAGCTCAGCAGACATATTCAAAAGGAACATTAGGAAGATGAGTTCTTAGACTTCCCATAGTGTTCGTGTACTTCCTATTTTTACAAAATGTGCTTCTGGCTCTCTGGATTTATATCTGCTTTTTTTGTTTTTGTTTTTGTTTTTGTTTTTGTTTTTTACCTTACTGATTTGGCTCACTCCAAAATTTTGTTTTCTGGTTTAAGGCTGATCTTCTCCATCATTTTTAGTTATGACCTGAACAGTCAGTTCCATTTCAAGTAACCCTGGCTTGATGTCATATCCTCCACAGATTAACTTCATCTCTCTTAGGCCAGCTTATATTTCTGCAGCTGCCCACTGGAGGGCAATGTAGGACAGAGGCACCATGGAGTGATGAAGGGAGAGGTCCTTCACTTACAGGGACTGTTAACATATTCCATGCAGATGCCAATGATTGTCTGAAGAAGAATGAAAGCTGATGAAATAAAAATACCTATTCTTATAGGCATCAGACCACCCATATTTCATTTGAATTATCCAAATTTGAATCATATATTTGATGTTAATATAAGGCTCTAGAACTAGAAATACCATTTGATGCAGCAACCCCATCACTAGGTATATACCCAAAGGATTATAAATCATTCTATCATAAAGGCACATGCACATGTATGTTTATTGCGGCATTGTTCACAATAGCAAAGACTTGGAACCAACCCAAATGCCCATTCATGATAGACTGGATAAAGAAAATGTGGCACATATACACCATGGAATACTATGCACCCACAAAAAAGGATGAGTTCATGTCCTTTGCAGGGACATGGAAGAAGTTGGAAACCATCATTCTCAGCAAACTAACACAAGAACAGAAAACCAAACACCGCATGTTCTCATTCATCATAAGTGGGAGTTGAACAATGAGAACATATGGACACAAGGAGGGGAACATCACACACCAGGGCCTGTTGGGGAGCTGGGGGCCTAGGGGAGGGTTAGCATCAGGAGAAATACCTAATGTAGATGACGGGTCGATGGGTGCAGCAAACCACCATGGCACGTGTATACCTAGGTAACAAACCTGCACGTTCTGCACATGTACACCAAAATTTAAAGTATAATAAAAAACATATTAGCCGATTCATGGATTAATTTGAAAAAATATTTTCAATCATATAATTATTGTCGCATTGACATAGTCTGATCTGTATAGATTATATTTTTTAACATTCCCATTTATAAATTGGAAAATGATTCTTATGGTGATACCTATTTGATTAAATTTGTTCAATATATATGTGGTTTAGACTTCCCTAAATTGGGAATATATTGATATGAATCCAAGTTTCCAAATCACATACAATATTTTATCATGCTACTTAGGACTGCTTGGAAATACAATGTTAACTCTCAAATAGATTTTAATATTTAATAAATAATTTCTTAATTTGAAACTGATATATTTTAAACAAGTGAGTTATCTTATGGAAATATGTTTGATTAAATTTATTTCAAAACTCTAAAATCGTAAGTGGATTATAAATTTACTCTTAGCATTGCAAAGCCCAAAGCATAATGATTAAAAACAGCCGGGGAGAAGGCTGTTTTTAATAGGTGGGAACTGAACAATGAGATCACTTGGACACAGGAAGGGGAACATCACACACCAGGTGCTATTGTGGGGAGGGAGGAGGGGGGAGGTATAACATTAGGAGATATACCTAATGTAAATGATGAGTTAATGGGTGCAGCACACCAACATGGCACATGTAAACATATGTAACAAACCTGCACATTGTGCACATGTACCCTAGAACTTAAAGTATAATTAAAAAAAAAAAAAAAAAAAGGCTGGAACCGAATTGCTTGGATCAGTTCTCAAGATTGCTACCTGCTAGCTGTTTGTCTGTGGGAAAGTTATGTAAACTCTGTGTGTCTAATTTTCTTCATCTATAAATTGGGAGTAATTGTAGTATCTTTCTTACAGGGTTGTGGTAAATATAAAATGAGTTACAACTATCAAAAATCAAAGAACTGGTACAGATAATTATAACTACAATGTGTTTGTTAAATAACATTTTAAATGTTCTGTCAGTATAGTGTTGTATAAAATTAAGAAGTTCTAAATGTTATATCATAGAATTTACTTAAACTTGGAATAATACCTTAGGTTTCTAGGATTCTCAGAGGCACAAAAACAAGGCATTTCAATAGAATAAGAATTTTAATGTTATTTTCTTTCTAAAGATATCAAATTTATATCTCGATTAAAATGAGTCTTTCTAATATTTTATTGTCTGTCTAAAAATGTATTGTGAATTTTTCAAAAACAAATAAAATGTTGATTATATGGTCAGCAAAATCAATAAGTTTGGCATTTCATATTCATAAAGTTTGATTTATAGTGATTATTACTGGTATTGTTCAATTTCCTATGTGCTGTCTTATCAACAAATAGTATGACTTCTGAAGGTCAAAAATGAAATAAAAAATATTTTGTGCATCTGCTACTTCAGTCTATTTTGAATGGCAAACTGGTTGGCAATTGCCTCATTGAAAATTTAATTTTCCTTTCATATCTTTCATCCTCTGTGGTTATATAAATGACTATATTTGCAATCATGCTTTCCACAGATAAAAGCCCTGTGGGTTCAGTCATTGGTTGAACTTTAAAAATAAATACAGATAAAAGAATTCTTTATATCGTATTTTCCTCATCTATTTATTCTACTTAAGACCAAATTCTTCATGCTATTTTAAACTTTATTTTCTCTATTAAGTTCTCTTATATTGCTGCTATTCAAAATTGTTTTCCCAACTTCATTGCTACACTAATTTTCTTTTCTTTTCTTTTTTTTTAACCATGGCATAAGAACTATAGACAAAATAAACATAAATGAGCTGTTTTTAATGGTGAAACAATGCTTATAACTTTAAAGTCTCTATTCCATGAACTTTCTTGATCAAAATATATTTTGTATGCTACATGGTAATTCAACCAGACATACTTCTACTTTTCTGGAATTATCACACAAAAGAGATAAAGTATTGAAAAGTAGTATGGAGATTTCTTAAAGAACTAAAAGTAGTTCTACCATTTGATCCAGTAATCCCAGTTCTGGGTATCTACACAAAGAAAAATAACTAATTATATCAAAAATACACCCACATATGGATATTTATGACTGCACAATTCACAATTGCAAAATATGGAATCAACATAAGTGCCCATCAATTGAAGTGAATAAAGAAATTTTGACACATATATGTATATGTGTATATGTATATAACATATATATGTGTGTGTGTATTATATATGTATATATGTGTGTGTATACATATATATACCATAAACACTACTTAACCATATAAAAGAGTGAAATAATGTTTTTTTGCTACAACTTGGGTGGAACTGGAGGCCACTATCTTGGGTGAAGTAACCAGGAGTGAAAAAACAGATACCACATGCTCTCACTTATAAGTAGGAGCTAAGCTGTGGGTACGCAGAGGCATACAGAGTGGTAAAATGGGCATTGAAAACTCCGAAAGGAGGAGGATGCAATGGAGGTGAGGGATGAAATATTAGCTATTGGGTACAATGTACACTATTGGTTGATAGGTACAATAGAAGCCCAGACTTCACCGTTGTACAATTCATCCACGTAATCAGAAACCACTTTTTTTTTTTTTTTCTTGAGACAGGGTCTTATTCTGTCGCACAGGCTGACATGCCATGGTGTGACCATGGCTCCACTGCAGCCTCAACCTCCCAGGCTCAAGCAATCCTCCCACTATAGCCTCCCAAGTAACTGGGGACACAGGCACACGTCACCAGGCCCACCTAATTTTTAAATTTTTTGTACAGATGGGGTCTCGCTATGTTGCCAGGGATGGTCTCAAACTCCTGGGCTAAATTGATCCTCCCATCTATGCCTCCCAAAGTGTTGGGATACAGTGCCCAGTCTCAAAGAACACTTGGTCCCCTAAAACTATTGAAATAAAAAAAATTAAATGAAAAAATAAATATATTCAAATACAAACCTATTAAGCATTTGTTTTGTGTTAAAATAACATAAAATGAAATTTTCAGGTTTCACCATTTTTTTGTTGTTAGCAATAATATTTATATATGTTTAAAAACATGTTCTCTATTGTTAAAAAGTGAAATTTTTTACCTGACATCCTGTTTTTTTTTCACTATGATTACTCAAAATTCACTTGGATGATTTTTATTTTCATTTAAATCATACTGTGCCATGTAATTCACTCAAACAGAAAAGGATTCGTCCAGGAATCCTTTCATAGTTGGTGCTGTTACCTGGTTTGTACACTCCTAGACAAAAAATGTCATGGTCATTTTAATATTAGTTGATATGCCCATTTGTGGCCAAGTCACTTAGGCAAAAACCAGAGGGTGTAACTCAATATTTTAAAAAAGATGACTGAACACATACTATAGAAACATCCACTTCCTGTTTATTAAATTGAAAAATACATATACAAACACACAGATCAATCTGCGTTTCATATGTAGATCTTTGTACAGTAAGTTTCTAGCCTTATTTTAATTTCTTTTTCTTAAAGGCCTTTGGAAGAGAAGTGGCTTGGTCCTCATTCTGTATGGGTAGTGTGGAGACTCTCCTTTTATTATCTCATTCTGAAGCATTCTCTTTTAAATATTCATTTATCCCAATATGGTTCATTTTGAAATACAAAATTTATTTTACTTTAAGGTTCACATTGTAATTATATAGACTTCTGAATCATTGCAGTTCCCCAAACTTTCATCTTCAAAGTACAGAGAAACATTTCCCAAACTTTGTTCAATAAAACATCAGAATCCTTCTGTTAAATTTGGAAACAATGAGATAGCTTGTCTTACTTTAGGAGACCAATAATGAATTAAACCGTCTTAAGGACTATAAAAATATCCTACCGTAAATAAACCAGCATAATTTTATGTAAAACAGTGCTTACACATTTTAAAGACTATAATCTCTTTATTTTTTTTTCTTAAAATTATTAGGTATGGTTATAAGTAGGTGCTGTAAAAAGTATAATTGGAAAATGTTGTGATTTCTTTGGTTCTACTAATGCTGTTATTAATACTCCCAATATACTTGCAACACCACAACCAAATGAGTTAAAGTTCTCTCCATGCCCACTTTTCAAAAAATGCCTGTTGCAGCTGCCTGAAAATGACTATCATTCCTTTCTTTTCAGCAATGGTGGGTAGTTATGTAAACCACCTTGACTTCAGAACAGAACGAATTTTAGAGTAAGTAATACTTCACAGACTCTTCTTTGGAGAAGTTGAATCCCTGAATAGACCGATAATAGGCTCACAAATTGAGGCAATAATTAATAGCCTACCAACCAAGAAAAGTCCAGGACCAAATGGATTCATAGCTGAATTCTACCAGAGGTACAAGGAGGAGCTGATACCATTCCTTCTGAAACTATTCCAATCAACACAAAAAGAGCGAATCCTCCTTAACTCATCTTATGAGGCCAGCATCAGCCTGATAGCAAAGCCTTGCAGGGACACAACAAAAGAGGATTTTAGATCAGTATCTCTGATGAACATCGATGCAAATATCCTCAATAAAATACTGGCAAACCGAACCCAGAAGCACATCAAAAAGCTTATGCAACATGATCAAGTGGGATTCATCCCTAGGATCCATGACTGGTTGAACATACGCAAATCAGTAAATGTAATCCAGCATATAAACAGAACCAAAGACAAAAACCACATGATTATCTCAATAGAGGCAGAAAAGGCCTTTGACAAAATTCAACAGCCCTTCATGCTAAAAACTCTCAATAAATTTGGTATTGATGGCACGTGTCTCAAAATAGTAAGAGCTATTCACCACAAACTCACAGCCAATATCATACTGAATGGGAAAAAATAACCTGGAAGAATTCCCTTTGAAAACTGGCACAAGACAGGGATGTCCTCTCTCACCACTCCTATTCAACATAGTGTTGAAAGTTCTGGCTAGGGCAATCAGGCAGGAGAAAGAAATAAAGGGTATTCAGTCAGGAAAAGAAGAAGTCAAATCGTCCCGGTTTGCAGATGACGTGATTGTGTATTTAGAAAACCCCATTGTCTTAGCCCAAAATCTCCTTAAGCTGATAAGCAACTTCAGCAAAGTCTCAGGATACAAAATCAATGTGCAAAAAATCACAAGCATTCTTATACACCAATAACAGACAAACAGAGAGCCAAATCATGAGGGAACTCCCATTCACAATTGCTTCAAAGAGAATAAAATACCTAGGAATCCAATTTACAAGGGATGTGAAGGAACTCTTCAAGGAGAACTACAAACCACTGCTCAATGAAATAAAAGAGGACACAAACAAATGGAAGAACATTCCATTCTCATGGATAGGAAGAATCAAGATTGTGAAAACGGCCATACTGCTCAAGGTAATTTATAGATTCAATGCCATCCCCATCAAGCTACAAATGACTTTCTTCACCGAATTGGAAAAAACTACTTTAAAGTTCATATGGAACCAAAAAAGAGCCCGCATTGCCAAGACAATCCTAAGCCAAAAGAACAAAGCTGGAGGCATCATGCTACCTGACTTCAAACTATTCTACGAGGCTACAGTAACCAAAAACCACATGGTACTGTACCAAAACAGAGATATAGACCAATGGAACAGAACAGAGTCCTCAGAAATAATACCACGCATCTACAACCATCTGATCTTTGACAAACCTGACAAACACAAGAAATGGGGAAAGATTCCCTGTTTAATAAATGGTGCTGCAAAAACTGGCTAGCCATATGTAGAAAGCTGAAACTGGATCCCTTCTTTACACCTTATACCAAAATTAATTCAAGATGGATTAAAGACTTAAATGTTAGACCTAAAACCATAAAAACCCCAGACGAAAACCTAGGCAACACCATTCAGGACATAGGCGTGGGCAAGGACTTCATGTCCAAAACACCAAAAGCAATGGCAACAAAAGCCAAAATTGACAAATGGGATCTAATTAAACTAAAGAGCTTCTGCACAGCAAAAGAAACTACCATCAGAGTGAACAGGCAACCTACAGAATGGGAGAAAATTTTTGCAATCTACTCATCTGACAAAAGGCTAATATCCAGAATCTGCAAGGAACTCAAACAAATTTACAAGAAAAAAACAAGCAACCCCATCAAAAAGTGGGTGAAGGATACGAACAGACACTTCTCAAAAGAAGACATTTACACAGCCAACAGACACATGAAAAAATGCTCATCATCACTGACCATCGGAGAAATGCAAATAAAAACCACGATGAGATACCATCTCACACCAGTTAGAATGGCAATGATTAAAAAGTCAGGAAACAACAGGTGCTGGAGAGGATGTGGAGAAATAGGAACCCTTCTACACTGTTGGTGGGACTGTAAACTAGTTCAACCATTGTGGAAGACAGTGTGACGATTCCTCAAGGATCTGGAACTAGAAATACCATTTGACCCAGCCATCCCATTACTGGATATATACCCAAAGGATTATAAATCATGCTGCTATAAAGACACATGCACACGTATGTTTACTGCGGCACTATTCATAATAGCAAAGACTTGGAACCAACCCAAGTGTCCATCAATGATAGACTGGATTAAGAAAATGTGGCACATATACACCATGGAATACTGTGCAGACATAAAAAAGGATGAGTTCATGTCCTTTGTAGGGACATGGATGAAGCTGGAATCCATCATTCTCAGCAAACTATCACAAAGACCAAAAAACCAAACTCCCCATGTTTTCACTCATAGATGGGAATTGAACAATGAGAACACTTGGACACAGGAAGGGGAACATCACACACCAGGGCCTGTCATGGGTTGAGACGAGTGGGGAGGGATAGGCTTGGGAGATATACCTAATGTAAATGACGTGTTAATGGGTGCAGCACACCAACATGGCACATATATACGTACGTAACAAATCTGCATGTTGTGCACATGTACCCTAGAACTTAAAGTATAATTAAAAAAAGAATTATTTTGGTTACTTTAGTCCATACTTAATTTGTGTTACTTTATGGATACTACAAGCAGGGTATTGTCATTTAATTATGACATGCTAAGCTTTTCTATTTGAAATTACTGAATTGTGTGGTTGAATAAAATTATATGTCAATATTTACATCTGTACATTTATGTCTACATACATGCAAACATGTAATAATAGTGATTACAAAATATCTACTAAGTGCCAGGCAAGACAGGCAAACCAGGTCATTGTCTTCAAGGGTTTTAGAATCTAGTATGTAATCAGTATGTGCCTACTTGTCTCCAGATGTGTTTCCACACAAACTTCCATATATATTTTTTAACTAGGATAGGAGTGGATTCTCACCTAGATATTGAAGGAAAGTCCTAGGACTAACATTTTAGCATAAAGACTAGCCCAGTAGAAACCCACTCATAAAAGCAATTGGTCAAAAAGGACTCAAACTTCTTTTTTGCTGCCAGCAGCTAAGGTGAGACAGGTGATACTCTTGTGGCTGTGCCATCCTCTCATTATACCTAACTAAGGAGTTGAAGGACCTCTACAAGGAAAACTACAAAACTGCTGAAAGAAATCATAGGTGACACAAAAAAATGGAAACACATCCCATGCTCGTGGATGAGTAGAATCAATATTGTGAAAATGATCATAACAACAAAAGCAATCTACAAATTTAATGCAGTTTCCCTCAAAATACCACCATCATTCTTCACAGAACTAGAAAAAACAACCCTAAAATTCATATGGAACCAAAGAAAGGGCCCAGGTAGCCAAAGCGAGACTAAGCAAAAAGAACAAATCTAGAGACATCACATTACCCAACTTCAAACTATACAACAGTCGCCAAAAAAACATAGTACTGGTGTAAAAATAGGCATATAGACCAATGGAACAGAATAGAGAACCCAGAAATAAAGCCAAATACTTATATCCAACTGATCTTCAACAAAGCAAACCAAAACATAAAGTGGGGAAAGGACACGCTATTCAACAAATGGTGCTGGGGTACTTGACAAGCCACATGTAGAGGAATGAAACTGGATCCTCATCTCTCACCATATACAAAATCAACTCAAGATGGATCAAAGACTTAAATCTAAGACCTGAAACCATAAACATTCAAAAGATAACTTCTGAAAATCCCTTCTAGACATTGGCTTAGGCAAAGAGTTCAGGACCAAGAACCTCAAAGCAAATGCAACAAAAAAGTAAATAGATGGGACTGAATTAAGCTAAAAAGCATCTGCAAAAGAATTAATGAGTAGAGTTAACAGACAACCCACAAAGTTGTAGAAAATCTTCAAAATCTATACATCGAGAAAGGACTAATATCCAGAATTTACAAGGACCTCAAACAAATTAACAAAACCCCCCAAAGATCTCATCAAGAAGTGAGCTAAGGACGTGAATAGGCAATTCTCAAAAGAAGATATACAAATGGCTAACAAGCATATGGAAAAATGTTCAATGTCACTAATTATCAGGGAAATGCAAATCAAAACCACAATGGGGTACCATCTCACTCCTGCAAGAATGGCCATAATAGAAAAATAAAAAAAAATTAGATGTTGGCATGGATGTGGTGAAAAGGGAACACTTTTACACTTGGTGGGAAAGTAAACTGGTACAACCACTGTGGGAAACAGTGTGGAGATTCCTTAATGAACTAAAACTAGATCTATCATTTGATCCAGCAATCCCACTCCTTGGTATCTACCCAGAAGTAAAGAAGTCATTATATGAAAAATATAGTTGCACACACATGTTTATGGCAGCACAATTTGCAATTGCAAAAATATAGGACCAGCCCAAATGCCCATCAATGAGTGGATAAAGAAAATGTGGTATGTATATACCATGAAATACTATTCAACTATAAAAAGGAATGAAATAATAGCATTTGCAGCAACCCGGACGGTATTGAAGACTATTATTCTAAGTAACTCAAGAATGAAAAACCAAACATCATATGTTCTCAATCATAATTGGGAGCTAAGTTATGAGGACAGAAAGGTACAAGAATGATACAGTGGACTTTGGGCCTCAAAGGAAAGGGTTGGGGTGGGGAGGGATAAAAGACTACTTCGTGGATACCTTATACACTTCTTGGGTGATGATGCACCAAAATCTCAGAAATCGCCACTACAGAACTTATTCATGTAATCAAATACCACCTGTTCCCCAAAAAACTATTGAAACAAATTTAAAAAAAGAACTTAGGATCATGGTGCAGTATGCAGAGCAGTAGAGTTCAGTGGTGATGCCCAATGCAGGATCCTAGACTGACTCTTTTTTTAGTAAGAATTAGGGATGTACTTTCTGCTGCCTAGTTACCACCCTCCCATCACCACCTTTGTTCCCACCCAGTTCCTGAACCTGTTCACTGACTATTCAATTCTGCCACATACATTGTATCCTTAACATGATTCTTAAACTAGAATTGCTTGTGTATCTTCCAATAAAGAAGCCTGGTTGATATACCTATTGTGAAAAGCCTAGAGTAGAGGGAAAAATGACTAAAATAAATGTGCCCAGAAGGGAACATCTCACTAGCTGCAAGAATTAAAACCTCAAGAGTATACCCCCAGCTACCAAGAGGGATTTGAATTACAGTATTGAAATGAAGTAAAATATTTAGTTTCTGTATTTTCTCCTCTAAGAGGGATTGAAACCATATGTACATACAAAATACACATACTCATTATACTAATTCTCTTGGAATTCTCTGACATTGATAAGAACAAGGAAGGTGGTAAAATTTCATATTTATAATACCTAGGTAGGTTAATTTTATTCTCATAGCTATATATAATCAAATTCAATTAAGTAAAACTACAATAAAATTATTCTATTACTATATCTGATACTTCTTAAAAGGGAACATTTTAATTTTATATTTTATTTTCTCTATACTTAACAATGTTTTTTACTATCTCTGTGTGTAGAGACAATTCTGTTAGACTATATCAGCCTCTCTTTTCTTGAATGTTTTGGTTGAGTAAAGAGGCCAAAGGTGTATTGTAGAAGGTGAACTGTAAATTTGGAATGCATTCTGCCCCTTCTGTCTTCTCTTACCAATCCCAGCATCCCCTCCCCATTATGTTTGTGTTATTACATAAAATGTCTTCATTCTCATAGTAATGCTAGCTTTGAAACTTCAAGTCCCTTCTGAATCTTCCAACTCCTTGGCCCCTATTTTTAGTTAGTTGCAAAATGATAAAGATGCAAGCTTTCACTGTGGCTTGACTGGTCCTCTCTTGTTCTAACTGGCTTTTATAATTTTCTTAGTAGGCATCTACAGTGAGTACATGGCTTTTCCTCTTTATTTTATCCAATAGCTTACATTTGTAGTTTGTCACTTCAATTCCTTGAAAACAAGCTCCCTATTTTAGCATCTATGGTCTTTCACCATATGACTTAAACCATATTTCCAGGTTGACAACCCTTAGTAATTTCTCTATGATTTTCATGTCCAATATTGAAAGTAGCCCTTGAATTTAAGCACATTTTAAAGTTACTACTTCTGTGATTTTTTTCTCATGCTGCTCCTCCTGCCAGAGTTCAGAATGACCAATATGTATAAATTGCTTACTACGTTTCAGGCTCGCCATGACCTTTGGCATGTTTTATCTCAATCTTCATAAAAATCCTATGAAATAGAAATGGAAATGATGCTTATTTTACAACTAAAGGAACTGAGACACAAATCACAAAAGTCACACGCTCAGAGCTGCATAGCTAATAAGTGAAAAAAATCCAGAATCTGACCATAGAGAGTCTAAACCAGCAACAATACTTAATTAATGAAAATATGTTAAGTAGATAAACGTATTTAAGAGATCATGTTCTTTGATTTGTCATGGTTGCCATTCAAAATGAATAGTAAGATATCATGTTATTATTGACAATAATAAAGAAAATAAGAAAAAAGGCCTTATCTTTCATTTACACAAGTTTTACTTGTTCCCTAAAGTCTATGCCTGCCAAGTGATTCTCCTTCACAATTTCCTGTCCTTTTTCTCTCTGGATGAAATCCACCCCCTTTTGGAACTCTTATAATTCTTACTGCATGTTTCTCTGATCCACTGTGGTTTATTCTTGCCTGGATTAGAGCTCTTCTAGAGGCTCATATCCTTGTGTTGTGTTTCTGCTAGGCTGTCAGCTTCTCAAGCATGACTTTTCATTTTGTCGTTCTCTTGAATAGAGTAGGTGCCCCCAAAATACTTATTGTTCGCATCAACACAGAATTACAAACAAAAATGGCTAAACTTAAATTATCTGTGATATCTTTGATGTCTAAAATTGAAGCATTGTTGTTTTTAAAGAAATTCTCACACTACAAATGTATATTTTATTTTTTATTTACATGTTGAAAAAAATATTCTGCATGTTCTTTACTTATGTTCATGGTTAAAATATGGAGTTGCTATTTCAGTTTTCAAAAAGGTTATTGCTTTTATGTATCCAGCTGTAATTTTTATCTCAGGTTGCAGTTATAATCTGCAGGAAGACATTCAGGCCAGTTTTCATATGATCAAATAATTAGGAAGAGTGCAAAATTATCCATGTGCAGGGGGCTGAAAAAACCCATGAAAATTTGGGGGTCCTGACTTGATGGTTTCAGATAGTGGCTGTTTTTCAAGGCGCTTTCTGAAACTGCCTTGAAATTTCAATAAAAAACAGCAACATTTAAATAAAAAATAGCAACACAGTCAAATAGGCATTAATCAATGGGGGACTAGAAGCAGGAAAGCAGCTATAACTCTATTTAGACAATAAGTATGCTAAAATGAGGATCAGGTAGCTGGGTGAATGGCTTTTATTTATTTATTTATTTTCTGTTTATGATCAATTGGTGCAGAGCAAGGGTACCATGGAGTGTAACTTTGAAGCTAATTTCCACTCTTTCTGATAATGTGTGGTTTCTCAAACTGATCTGACAAATCTGAATGAATAAAAGAGTGTATTTATTTTACAGTGTTATAGTAGGAAAAGTGTTATCCACAGGATAATGGATAAATACACATTATTTCTACTATCTAGTTTCATTGTGTTCCTGGCATCTGCTGAAGGGTAAGAATACACTGGGCCATTTCTTTCTTTGATGTTATACTATATTGAAAAAAACAAAGAAAAATAAATGCTAACACAAGTTACCACAATAGAGTTATACTTCAAGTTGTATGACATTTGTTTTTGTGAAGCCCTTATGGTGTCCTGTTTCTTTCCCAAGCCTTCTCCTTAGTACCCCCAGGATTAGAAACTTCCCAATGGCAGGAATATTTTGCTTTTTAAAATAAGATATTGAACAACATATTTTATTTCCTTCTTACATGTCATATGTCTTTGCAAAGTTATTTAAACATCAAGGTTTTGTAGAAAGAAAAGGAGAGAATTAAGACAAGTGAAAAGAAGGAAAGAGGAAGATCAAAAAGAGTTCCCTGATAAAAACCAAACACTGCATGTTCTCACTCATAGGTGGGAACCGAACAATGAGATCACTTGGACTCGGGAAGGGGAACATCACACACCGGGGCCTATCATGGGAAGGGGGGAGGGGGGAGGGGGGAGGGATTGCATTGGGACTTATACCTGATGTAAATGACGAGTTGATGGGTGCTGACGAGTTGACGGGTGCAGCACAGCAACATGGCACAAGTATACATATGTAACAAACCTGCACGTTATGCACATGTACCCTAGAACTTAAAGTATAATCATAATAAATAATAATAATAATAATAAAAAAATCACCTTGACATTTCCAAAGTGTTGAGAACAGGGCTCAACAAATAGGACACATTCTGGAAATGGGTCTAACCAGCCACATCTTAGAGAGAACAATGGAGCCCCCTCATTATTGGGCAATTTATGGTAACCTTGAAGAGCTATACTCCCTTGGAAAGTTCCTCCTGTTGTCAGACCTTGAGGAGCAGAGGTGCAGTGGGAAATCACAGCAGCAATATTGTGGGATACTGGGCTGTTTGGCACCAGGGACAGGTTTGGTGGAAGACAATTTTTCCATGGACTACAGCAGGGAGGGATGTTTTGGGGATTCAAGCACATTGCATTTATTGTGCACTTTATATTTATTAATATTACATTGTAAAATACAATACAATGAAATAATTATACAACTCACCATAATGTAGAATCAGTGGGAACCCTGAGTTTGTTTTCCTGCAACTAGATGGTCCCATCTTGGGAAGATAAGAGAGACAGTGACAGATCACCAGGCATTAGATTCTCATAAGGAGTGTACTACTCAGATCCCTCACAAGCACAATTTACATAGGGTTTGTGCTTCCATGAGAGTCTAATGCCACCACTGATCTGACAGGAGGCAGAGTTTAGGCGGTAATGTGAGTGATGGGGAGTGGCTGTAAATACAGATGAAACTTTGCTTACAGCCTGTAGCTCACTTCCTGCTGTGTGGCCCAGTTGCTAATAGGACACAGACCAATACTGGTCCATGGCCCAGGGATTGGGGATCCATGCTGTAGATTGATGTCAGCATCTTATGCTAGGCAGACCAGAGATGCACTGAGAGGTTGAGTTATCAGTGATCATCAGATGGCAGAATTTGAACTGAAATGTTATTTCAGTTTACTTGTTCACCTGATATCTCCAAAGTGTTGGTCTTGGAAAGCAAGAATTAAACTCATTCTTATACTTTTAATGGTTTGTCCTATACATTTTCCTAAAACATGCCATTACTTTGATGCATTAAGTAATTCAAAGCTTGAGTTCGAATATTAAAAAGTGAGGTTGCCAGTGCAATATTAAAAAATAGAAAGTATTTAAGAGACAGCTCCTACAAATAGGTGACCAACTGTCCTGCTTTCCTAGGAACTGTCCGAGTTTTTGCACAGCAAATCCCACATTCCAAGAAACAGCACAGTCTCTGGCAAACTAGGACTAAAGAGATGCTTGAAGATTAAAATGCCTGTAGCTTCAGAGGTAGTTTTTCCCCCCCCTCAAGAAGCCTTTTATCTTAAGCATCCTCTAACATAGGTAGTGTTTTCTCAATTTCAAGGCACTACTGCAGGTCCATCTGTTTAGACAGCTTTTCCTCCATTGATAGGTGAGATAAACTACTGTTATTCCTCCTTTGCATTTATGAGGCTCTTTTCTCTGTATGCATAAAATGCTTTCTAGATATCTCATTAATCCTCACAACATTCCCGTTGGTAGGGGAGCAAGCATTATAACTTCAGGTAGTGAAGATTCTTGTCACTCTAATAATGGCATTTTATTACTTAGCTTAATGTGATTTTATTGCAGATGCCTGGAAGTTTGAAACAGAGTAGTTTTTGCAAATGGAAATAGTAAATAAAAAACATCATCCTGGACATAATGCTTTAGGTTAAATGTTAAAGTTTGACATTGAAGTTTGAGATATGAGAACACATAGTGCCTTCTTTTCCATTTTTGATTTACATTCAACTTTTCTATTTTGTTAGTTTAGTTAAATAGCTTAACATTGCTTGTTTTCTATGGAAATGCTTATGACTTCTCACATCTTTAGTATGCTTTAATGTGGAAACATGCAATTTTAGAGCTGGAAGGGATTCCAGAGATCATCCAACTGTCTATATTAATAATTCAAATTGTCAATTCCTTTTTCAAGTTAGGAGGGGTAATATGCTACAGTGGGAAGACTTCTGGAGTGAGTTTCCACATTGTTTATGCCCCTGCCAGGCTGTGGGACTGTCAGAAAGTCCCTTACTCACTCTCAGACTAGGATTTTACATCTTGAAGATGAAGGAGTACAACAAAGCAATTCCTGGGTTTGTCTCTAGTTCTGAAATGATAAAGACCAGATGCTTTGGTAGTTTGTAACTCACCTGAGGTCACAGAGTCAAGACCCTCATCCACGTCTCTGAATCCCTGGTCTAATCCACCTCCCACAAACAATCTATTCTTGTGATTTTTAAAATTATTTACATAATAATCCTTCTATTTCACCTCCCCTGGAATAAAATCATATTGAATATTTTCCCTATGTTTTTTTTTTTGCTGGTATCTCCTGAGATCAGAAACACAACGAAACTTGCTTAGTAGGCCATCTGTGTTCATAGACCACCTGCCTAAACAAATTTGCCAAGCACCAATTATATTTCCTAGAGGTGCACTGCATCTGGTGGCCACCTGCTTTATGGGTCTGTGAGCAGCTCATCAAGTGCATTAGGTGGGAAAGTCAGAATTTTTGGGAGGAGAGTAATAAAAACCACAATCCCCCAAATTTGTAGAAAATTAAACCTTTAAAATGACAAATATTTGTTGATTGCAAAAAATTCACTTAGCATAACTTGTAGCATCAGAAATTCACAAATCAAATTGTAAATAGTAATTTTGACCTATTTATACTGAATTTTCCCCTTTTATTTGTATTGCAATAAACTTTTCCTTCCAAGTAGCAAAAATTGCTATACATTTTGATTGTTTTATTTACATGTTATTTCATAGAGATTGAAAACATAATTATGTCCATTTTACAGCTGAAGGAGTGTTGGTTGTGTGAAGAAATAATGAAGATACATTAAACAGAAATGGTTTCTGGAGTCCCCCCTTAATGTTTTATCCATTAATGTGGTTCTCACTTCAGTATTTCATCTCCTTCTCTGGCAGGTTTTACAGCAAGCATTCCATCTTGGGCAGTGGTACCATTTCATTCTGCTATATAATTAAGATAGAATGGTCACACAAGTGATTTGCAGTGGTTCTTGAAATAGTAATTAAGGTTTCTACCTTCACACTGTCAGGCATTTATTTTTTTCCCCTCAAACATTAAATGAAACAAACTGTTTAATTACTTGAGCAGCTATACCTGTCTCTTGGGAATTAAAGTGTGCATCCAAGTAGAGGTGAAAAGAACCATTTTAAACATTACTGGGCAAGTGCATAGCTCACTGGGGAATGATTGCACCACTGATCATATGGCTGACAATCCTGTATAATAACTTAATGATTCTCATCAGAATTTATTCATTTTTTGGTACTCTGTATTAAAATTCTTCTTTGGGTCACACATTCCAAGATACGTTGGGGATTTATTGCTAGATATTATCAGTCTTACTGTATTTCCTCAAATCTATGACAGACTGTATTTGGTGAACAACTAACAAGGCAAAAACACTTCCATTCATGAATTCAGAGATTTCAAAGTGTGAAAAAGTGCATGCTACAATGGATGCAATATGATTGTTTTTAAAATTTTATTATCTATTGACCCAGGTCTGTGCCAGGACTGTGGGGGCTTATAAATAGTGAATAAAGCTACGACCTTTTAGTTTTGACAAGATCCACTATGAAGTACCCTTTAAAAGGCCTGTTTCAGAGAGAAAAGTGGGAGATACAATATTAGAGATAGTAATTTTTATTTTCGAATACTATAAGACTAGAAAGTCATTTTCCACAAACAGTTCAAACAGCTTCTAAGGGATTTACTTTCTTTTGAATAACTCATTTTAGACCTGAAAATACTTTATAATATTCCAAGGGAGACAACATCACTATTATAAACAGGCCTTAAACAGTGACTGAAACTAATGCAAAAAAAAATCTTTCATTCCTATTTTTTTCCTGGTTCACAGAAGTTGTGGGTAGAGAATATACAAAGCATTGCTGTATTATTTGGTGCTGACATTTGTATGTGAATAACAGGAACATTTGTTATTTTCTTCAAACATCAACCAAATGCTTTCTGACATTGTACTCTAATTTTGCAGGATACGGAATCAAGTGTCATAAATGACAGAGGAGGTGAGCTGCAAGACTCAGTTTAATGTCTCATTTTTCTCATTTTTCAGAGGTTGAGATAGAAATATTGTGAAAAAGTCACTTCTATGCATATGAATCTTCATAAATGCAAATTCTATTGACTTTAACATTCAATTTGGTAGCAAGCTCAAAGGGTTTGAAATTGTACTTAAAATGTTTT
Source organism: Macaca fascicularis (assembly GCF_037993035.2). Taxonomy (NCBI): domain Eukaryota; kingdom Metazoa; phylum Chordata; class Mammalia; order Primates; family Cercopithecidae; genus Macaca; species Macaca fascicularis. Next base: position 105,904,367 of record NC_088380.1, read on the forward strand.
CTTTTTGGTAGTCAACAACAAATATTTTCTGAGCAGTTGATGACATTAAGATTAAGTCACAGTAAAACCACAATTCAATGCATAAACATTAAAATGTAGATTTCTATTTGCAGTTGGCAATGTCATCATCTTTCTTATGTGGCAGATAAGGAAATTTTGACATCATTTTTACTGCCTGTCTCTAGCACAAAGGTCAATTCCTAACACATTGCGTGCAGTATACATTCATTGAACTAAACTTATTGTCATGCAGTAAATTACTAATTCGTTCAATCAATAAATATCTTTTGATCAACTTATTTTTGCCAGTTCCCTGAGAAAACATTACAGCTGCTTTCTACTTTTTAGTCCCTGTTCTTTCACTTTCCTCTGTGCTTTTTTCTTACTAGAAAATAGACTCAATTATCTTTAGCTCGGCTGCTAGTACTTCATTTTCACTTGATTTTCCATTTTCAGGATAGAGTACATTTCATCTGTCTAGCTATTATTGTCAAAGCTGCATTCTTCATCTGTCACACTGACCCATCTTTCCCTACCTGAAGTCCTTTATCAATTTTCCATTGCATTGAACAACAAGTCTGCAATATTCTCATTATTCCCTAAAGCCTATCACCAGGAAGATCAAAATACTTCTTCTTTTTCCAGTCACCATCTCTCCTAATTTCTTTTGTTTACCTGGAATTTGTCTCCTTGGGTGTGGTTCATTTAAACTGTCAGCATTTTTTAAATTGTTGCATATTAATTGTACACATTTATGGAGTATAATGTGATATTTTAATGCCTACATTTTATAGTGCTCAAATCAGTGTAATTAGCATATCCATCCCCTCAAACCTTTATCATTTCTTGTATTAGGAGTATTCAAAATTCTCTCTTCTAGCTGTTTGAAAATAGATAATAAATTATTGTTAACTATAGTTAGGCTAAAGTGTTATAGAACACCAGAACTCATACCTCCTATCTAGCTGTAATTTTGTGTTTTTTAGACAAAGTTATATCTGTCCTATTCCTACCACTCACACTTTTCCCAGCCTTTAGTAACCACTACTCTACTCTCTTCTTCTGTGAGATCGACATTTTTATTATCCTTCTTTCACCCTCCAACCTCAAGCAGACCACTGCGCCCATTGTTTTCTTCTTTGTGTCCTTGTGTACTCAATGTTTAGCTCCCACTTATAAGTGAGAACATGTCATATTTGGTTTTCTTTTCCTGGTTAGTTTACTTGGGATAATGACCTTCAGCTCCATCCATGCTGCTGCAAGGTACATGATCTCATTCTCCTTTAGGGTTGTGTAGTTCCATGGTGTATATGTACTACATTTTCAATATCCAGTCCACCATTGATGGGCATTTAGGTTGATTCCTTGTCTTTACTATTGTGAATAGTGCTGTGATAAACATACATGTACATGTGTCTTTATAATGGTACAATGATTTGTATACTTTGGGTATTATATACAGTAATGGGGATGTTGGTTAGAATGGTAGTACTATTTTAAGTTCTTTGAGATATCTTCAGACTGTTTTCACAGTTGCTTAATTAATTTACATTCCCACCAACAACATATAAGCCTTCTCTTTTCTCCCTAACCTTTCTAGTGTCTCTTTTTTTAAATTTTTTAGTAATAACAGTTCTGACTCTATGAGATGGTATCTCGTTGTGGTTTTGATTTGCATTTCTCTGATGATTACAAATATTGAGCATTTTTATATGCTTGTCAACTGTGTGCATGTCTTCTTTTGAGAAGTGTCTGTTCTTGTTCTTTTCCCATTTTTTAATGAGGTTGTATGTTTATCTGTTGGCTGTTTAAGTTCCTTATAGATTCTGGATATTAGAACTTTGTTGTTTGAAAATATTTTCTCACATTCTGTAGGTTGTCTGTTTACTCTATTAATAGTTTCTTTTGCCGTGTACAAGCTCTTTAATTTAGTTAGGTCCCAATGATCAATTTTTGTTTTTGTTGCAATTGCTTTTGGAGTCTTTGTCATGAAATCTTTGCCAGGACTTATGGTCAGAATGATACTTCCTAGGTTATCTTCCTGGGTTTTTATAGTTTTAGGTTTTACATTTACGTCTTTAATCCATCTTGAGTTGATTTTTGCATATGGTAATACAAATGGATTCAGTTTTAATCTTCTGTATATAGCTAGCCAGTTATCCCAGGACCATTTATTGAATAGAAAGTCCTTTTCCCATTGCTTTTTTTGGTCTGCTTTGTCAAAGACGAGGTGATTGTAGGTGTGTGGCTTTATTTCTGGAGTCTCTAACCAATTCCATTGGTCTATGTGTCTATTTTTGTATGAGTACCATGCTGTATTGGTTACTGTAGCCTTGTAGTACAGTCTGAAATCAAGTAATGTAATGATTTCAACTTTGTTCTTTTTGTTTTGAATTGCCTTGGCTATCTGGGCTCTTTTTTGGCTTCATATGAATTCTAAGATACTTTTTTGCTAATTCTGTGAAAAATGTCATTGATAGTTTGATAGGAATGGCATACAATCTGTAAATTGCTTTGGGCAATGTGGACATTTTAACAATATTGATTTTTCCTATTCATGAGCATGAAATGTTCTTTTATTTCTTTGCATCATTTCTGTTTCCTTTCAGCAGTGTAATTCTCATTTTAGATATCGTTCATCTCTTTAATTAGTCATATTCCTAAGTATTTCATTCACTTTGTGATGATTGTGAATGAGATTGTGTTCTTGATTTGGCTGTCAGCTTGGATGTTATTGGTGTATAGAAATGCTACTGACTGGTTTTAGATTGATTTTGTATGCTGAAACTTTACTGAAGTTATCAGATCCAGGAGTCTTTCTGCAGAGACTATGGGGTTTTCTAGGTATAGAATCACATCATCTGCAAGAGAGGAAGTAGTTTGACTTCCTCTTTTTCTATGTGGATGACTTTTATTTGTTTCTCTTTCTTTATTGCTCTGGCTAGGACTTTTCTATTTTCAGTTTTTTGAGTAACTTTCATACTTTTCTCCATAATGGCTGTGCTGGTTTACATTATCACCAACAATCTGTAAGAGTTTCTTTTTTTTGCATCCTCACCAGCACTGTTTTTTTTTTTTTTTTTTTTTTTTTGGCCTTTAGGTAATAGTCATTGTAACTGGGGTGAGATGATAGCTTATTTGGTTTTGATTTTCAAGTTATTGACAATTAGTCATAGTGAGCATTTTTTCATATACTGTTGGCCATTTGTATGTCATCTTTCAAGAAATATCTGTACAGGTCATTTGCCCACTTTAAAATGGGGTCATTTTGTTTTTGCTGTTGAGTTGTTTGGGTACCTTGTATATTCTGGATATTAATACCCTGTTGGATGAATGGTTTGCAAATATTTTCTTCAGTTCTCCCATTTTGCCTTCGTTGCCTGGGCTTTTAAGGTCTTATTCATGAAATCTTTTTCCAAACCAATGTCTTGAAGCATTTCCTCTGTTTTCTTCTAGTAGTTTTATAGTTCCAGGTCTTACAGTTAACTTATTTTGAATTTATTTTTGTATATGGCAAGAGATATGGGCCTAGTTTCATTCTTCTGGATATGAATATCAATTTAATTTAAATTTTAATGATGTTGTACCCCATAAAAATTGTCAACATTTTCATTCTTTTGCAAACCACAGTTTATCTTGGTATACCCTCGTATTCTAACATGCAAAACATTATTTAAGTAATTAAAACAGCTTCTGAAATGTCATTGTGTCCACTAAATCTTCCTAGACTATTCAAATTAGTATAAGCTTATAGTCATCCTAACTAATAAAGATAATGAGATTTCCTTGTATTATGCCCATATCTCTCCTGTAGTAATGGAGGGTAATGTTTATCTTTGAAACACTTCTTAAATTTATTCACCCGAAATTATGTACATAGAGTATCTTACATTTTATTCAGTTCTTGATGTATGAGTTTGTTTCACTGTTGGTATATCTTATAAATGTTTTCACATGTCTGTGCTACCTCTTTGATGTCAGGAACTGTTTAAATAATTTTCTCTGAAAATATAAAAAAAGTACTCTATGTCCAATTAAGTGCTTAATTTTTGGCTGCTTCTATTATTTGTTAGTTATTCTTAGAACAAAGAATATGATATGCAGATACCCAAAATGTACTGAAAAGAAATATAAACTAGTGTGATGAGAATTTATTAAAAAAAGAAATGGCCTTTGAGGGGGAGGGGAGGAAATCCTATATTTTATACATAAACAGTAAATTTAATTTTATTACACTTGAGAGTTTTTATTTTTACCCTGGGAAGTCATGGTTCTCATACTTCAATATGCATGATAAAAATCTAGATAAAGTTATTAAAATTATAAACTATGAGATCCTAGCAGTAGCAATTTAAATTTATCCTAGAATGAGTTCCAGGAGTCCACAATTTCAGATTTTAAAATGTAGCTTCTTACTATGCTTCTTGAGAATTTTGTATTTTCATTGTATTAGGCCATGTCAGCAGGTTGATTTATCCCATTATATGCCTGGAAAAAAGATTCCTTGAAATTAGAATTATTATGCCTATTTCTTATTACCTTACATTACTATTGCCATTTGAATAGCAAATTCATATAATATCGTTTTACATTTTTATTGGAATTTTTGTCAAAAATATAAGGCATTCAAATTTTCTGCTTCATATACTCTGTGGGAGACATTGGTCACCTGTAATAGGTGGCTCTGACCTATTTGCTCTGACCTTTTGCAATTTTGCAATGCAATTGACTGTTAATACTACTGTATCATTTTATAGATTCCAAATAGTCTTTGAAAAGGAGTTATCAGGGCCACTTGTGACAAGAATGTGATGTGCAACACATAAAAACTTCAGAAGTAACTAGTTTTCTTGATATTGGACAGCAGACAGGGGTGTAAAGCTATGTAGAAAATAAACATTGTTTCAGTAGGAAGATAACACCAGAGGAAGGAGGAAGGAGAGTTCTTTAAAAAAATTGAACATAGTTTATGGAAACATTCTCTCCTCCTCCTCTGACTCTTTTTTCCCTTTTATACCTAACACATGAGCCAACTGACTTGTTCAGTTTCCTGTAAGGTAATATCCCTTTCTTAACAATAGCACTGTACCATTTGCCCACTGTACCATTTACAATAACGTGTACACTACTCCTTTCTATTTCAATTCCCATAATTTTATCCATTTCCTAGTACCAGAGGATTGTAGTATAAACACATGGTTATCAGAATTAAGTCTTGCTTTCTACTTAGAACTTTTTTCCTTCTTTTTAAGTTTCTAATACTTTTATATATTCGATACTTTTTTTTATTACACTTTAAGTTATGGGATACATGTGCACAATGTGCAGGTTCATTACATAGATATACATGTGCCATAGTGGTTTGCTGCACCCATCAAGCCGTCATCTACTTTAGGTATTTCTCCTAATGCTATCCCTCCCCTAGTCCCCCCACCCCCGACAGACACTGGTGTGTGATGTTCCCCTCTCTGTGTTCATGTGATCTCATTGTCCAACCCTCACTTATGAGTGAGAACATGCGGTATTTGGTTTTCCATTCTTTAACACAGGAACTAACATGTTTGCTGAGAATGATGGTTTCCATCTTCATCCATGTCCCTGCAAAGGACATGAACTCATCCTTTTTATGGCTGCATACTATTCCGTGGTGTATATGTGCCACATTTTCTTTATCCAGAATGTCACTGATGGGCATTTGGGTTGGTTCCAAGTCTTCGCTATTGTGAACAGTGCTGCTGCAATAAACATAAATGTTCATGTATCTTTATAGTAGAATGATTTATAATCGTTTGGGTATATACCCAATAATGGGGTTGCTGGGTCAAATGGTGTTTCTGATTCTAGATCCTTGAGGAATTGTCTTCCACAATGGTTGAACTAATTTACACTCCCACCAACAGTGTAAAATTATTCCTATTTCTCCACATCCTCTCCACATCTGTTAAAACCTGACTTTTTTTTTTTTTTTTGAGATGGACCCTCGCTCTATCACCATGCTGGAGTGCAGTGGCACCATCTTGGCTCACTGCAACCTCTGCTTACCGGGTTCAAGCACTTCTACTGCCTCAGTTTCCAGAGTAGCTGGTACTACAGGCACACATTGCCATGCCCAGCTATTTTAAAAATTTATTTATTTTTGTATTTTCGTAGAGACGGAGTTTCACCATGTTCCCATGCTGGTCTCCAACTCCTGAGCTCAGACAATCCACCTGCCTTGGCCTCCCAAAGTACTAGGATTACAGGCATGAGCCACCACGCCCAGCCGTTTCTCACTTTTTAATTATCGTCGTTCTAATTGACATGAGATGGTATCTCTTTGTGGTTTTGATTTGCATTTCTCTAATGACCAGTGACAATGAGCTTTTTTTCATATGTTTGTTGGCCGCATAAATGTCTTCTTTTGAGAAGTGTCTGTTCACATCCTTTGCCCACTTTTTGCTGGGATTGTTTTTTTTTTTTTTTCTTGTAAACTTGTTTGAGTTTTCTGTAGGTTCTGGATATTAGCCCTTTGTCAGATGGATGGATTGCAAAAACCTTCTCCCATTCTGTAGGTTGCCTGTTCACTCTGATGATACTTTCTTTTTCTGTGCAGAAGCTCTTTAATTTAATTGGATCCAATTTATCAATTTTGGCTTTTATTGCCATTACTTTTGGTGTTTTAGTCATGAAGTCTTTGCCCATGTCTATGTCTTGAATGGTATTATCTATGTTTTCTTCTAGGGTTTTTATGGTTTTAGGTCTTACATTTAAGTCTTTAATCCATCTTGAGTTAATTTTTGTATAAAGTGTAAGGAAGGGGTCCAGTTTTAGCTTTCTACATATGGCTAGTCAGTTTGCCCAACATCATTTATTAAATAGGAAATCCTTTCCTCGTTGCTTGTTTTTGTCAGGTTTGTCAAAGATCAGGTGGTTGTAGATGTGTGTGGCATTATTTCTGAGGCTTCTGTTCTTTTCCATTGGTCTATATATCTCTTTTGGTACCAGTACCATGTTGTTTGGTTACTCTAGCCTTGTAGCATATTTTGAAGTCAGGTAGTGTGATGCCTCCAGCTTTGTTCTTTTTGGTTAAGATTGTCTTGGCTATAAGGCTCTTTTTTGGTTCCATATGAAACTTAAAGTAGTTTTTTCCTAACTCTGAAGAAAGTCGGTGGTAGCTCTCTGGGGATAGCATTGAATCTATAAATTACTTTGGGCAGTATGGCCATTTTCATGTTATTGCTTCTTCCTATCTATGAGCATGGAATATTTTTCCATTTGTGTGTGTCCTGTCTTATTTCTTTGAGCAGCGGTTTGTAGTTCTCCTTGAAGACAGAACTTTTTTCTTTATACTGGATTTATACATGTGTTCATATAAACTTATATTTATATGGGTATATTTTTACAAGGAAAATGTAATAAATTTGTATTTGGCTCTATACAGCATTTATTTATAAAAATATTTAGTGAGAACAAAAATGACTATTTTCTTTTGTTTATAATGTTATCTTTGCTTAAATACCACCTTACCTGTTTTGGTTTTATATAGCACACTTAAGAAGGGAGAAGCCTTATTAAGTCACAGATCTTGCTTAATAAGGAACTAAGAGAGAGCTAGTTTGTGTAGGTAGAACTGAGGTTTCAGAAATTTTGTCACCAGTAGTCATCTGGAGACACTGGCCATATATCTATTGTAACTTGAAAGTACTGAAAGGGTTTTATACATGACTTGAGAAAGAAAACATAAATGGAGAAAACAAGTGAATGGACATTGCTATGGTTTTACTCTGTGTCCCCACCCAAATCTCATCTTGAATTGTACTCCCATAATTCCCACGTGTTATGGGAAAGTCCTGCTGGGAGATAATTTGAATCATCGTGGGGGAGGGGGGCTCCCCCATACTGTTCTCATGGTAGTGAATAAGTCTCATGAGATCTGATGGTTTTATCAGGAGTTTCTCCCTCTGTATTTTCCCCATTTTCTCTTGCTGTAGATATATAAGAAGTGCCTTTTGCCTCCTGCCATAATTCTGAGGCCTCCCCGGCCATGTGGAAATGTAAGTCCAATCGAACCTCTTTTTCTTCCCTGTCTTGGGTATGTCTTTATCAGCAGCATGAAAACAGACATAATACAGCATGAATACAGACATAAAATTACATGTAGTTTTCCTAAAAATTACATGTAGTTTTCATAAAGTTAACTATACTTACTTACATGCAACAAACTAAACAGTTCAGTGGAATTCTGATGTTGTCAATTCCAGCTTCTTGTACACTTGTAAAAACTCGTAGCCAACTAGGTCTTGGAAAGTATGTTAGTGTGATTTGGTTCCAGTATAACTTTATCTGCATTTCTATAGAAAGATTCTGCAGAACTTTTATAGGTAGGTATTACACTAAATGAACAGACTAGCAAGTTTGGCAGCAGGGAAACCTGGCCTTCACTGTATTCTGCGTTATACTATTCATCCCCTTCTGACTCACCATTTCTTTGAATATTTAATGCTACTAAGGCTAATTTATAGAGGGATGAGATTTACATAAAATGGTATAACATATAAAGTAATTTTTGAAATGCCTGATGCATAGCTGGTTCTTAGCAAATGATAGCTGGTACTATAATGAAATTAGTGATGATGACCTATAATTACAAAAATGTTTGTTTCTTTAAATCAAGTCTTAACCTCAGAAAAATTATTGTATCTTAAATTGAAGGGTTTATTTTTAATCTTTATCAACTGTTTTAAAGAGATTTTTACCCTCTAATGTTCTCTGCTAAATAACCATTACACAGTCTTATTACTAACGGTATCATTTCTTTGTTCCTAATACCTTTGTGACTCAACTTTTGGCTCAATAATTGGGGAAGGTGAATTACCCTGTGTGGGGAAAAGAAAGAGAGATCAGCCTGTTACTGTGTCTATATAGAAAGAAGTAGACATAAGAGACTCCATTTTGTTCTGTATTTGAGATGCTGTTAATCTGTGACCCTACCCCCAACCTTGTCCTTGCAAGAGACATGTGCTGCGGTGACTCAAGGTTTTTTTTTTTTTTTTTTTTTTTTTTTTCTTTTGAATATTTTATGTTTTATTTTTATTTTATTTTTTTTTATTTTTTTGAGACAGTTGATGATTTTTTTAATTACGGTTATACTGACATATAATTCACATACCATAAGATTCCCCTTTTAAGCACACAATTCAATAGTTTTTTAGCACATTCACTGAGTTGTACAACCATTACCACTATCAAATTTCACATCACTTTTTAAATAAACTTTTAGGTTCAAGGGTACATGTGCAGGTTTGTTACATAGGTAAACTTATGCCACAGAGGTTTGTTGCATAGATTATTTCCTCACTTAGTACTAATCTTAGTACTCAATAGTAATTTTTTCTGCTTCTGTCCCTCCTTCCATCCTTCACCCTCAGGTAGGCCCCAGCATCTGTTCCCCTCGTGTCCATTTGTTCTCATCCTTTAGCTCCCATTCATGAGTGAGAACATATGGTATTTGGTTTTCTGTTCATATGTTAAAGAAAATGTGGTACATATACATAGAATCCTATGCAGCCATTAAAAAGAATGAGATAATGTCCTTTACAGGGGTATGGATGGAGCTTGAGGTGACTCAAGGTTTAATGGATTTTGGGCTGTGCAGGATGTGTCTTTGTTAAACAAGTGCCTGAAGGCAGCTTGCTGGTTAAAAGTCATCACCATTCTCTTAATTTCAACTACCCAGGGACACGTACACGGCCAAAGGTCACAGGGACCTCTGCCTAGGAAAGCTAGGTATTGTCCAAGGTTTCTCCCCATGTGATAGGCTGAGTAATGCTAAAAGGTTTATGGAGATGTTTGCATATGCATCTCAAGACACAGCATTTTCCTTTAAACTTATTCATGTCACAGAGGTTTTTGTTCATATGTCTTACTTCCGATTTCCTCTCTACAATGATCCTATTGTCCTGCCACTCCCTTATCTTTAAGATGGTAAAGATAATTATCAATAAATACTAAGGGAACTCAGAGACCGGTCCCGGCGTGGGTCCTCTGTAAGCTGAGCGCCGGTCCCCTGGGCCCCCGCTTTTCTTTCTCTATACTTTGTCTCTGTGTCTCATTTCTTTTCTCAAGTCTCTCGTTTCACCTAACGAGAAACACCCACAGGTGTGGAGGGGCAGGCCACCCCTTCAACCCTGCTCTGATTTTTATGAAAAACATCTTCCTCTGGTTGGGACTGAGATGAAAAATGTGCTGTATATATACAAACGTGGCTCCCATGACATTTCCTAGGTTGTGTTATGCCCAGACTGTTTGTTCCCCAAAGAAGACCACCAGAGTCCAGAGTCAAAGCCAAGCGGCAAGGATCTTTACTACAAGTTCGAACTTGGTCCCTCCTTTACACAGTATACAAGAGGGCCCCGAACAATGCGAGCGTTTGCTTTTTATAGCCCGAAAGTTGTAGGGGAACAAAGAAATTCTTTTGGCTCCTGCGCTTTCAGTAACCTTGAACGGCTGTCTCCTTATCGGAGACTTTCCAGGTGGTGTTTGTACTGAGCTCAGGGAGTTTGAGAGATATATGGTGGTGGGATGGGAGGATGGGATGTGTTTGTGCTAGGCTCAGGGAGTTTTGAGCCCGGGGCTGAGGAATGTGCCCAGCTCCTTTCATTCCCCCCTTCTTTTCAGGTATCTTTAGAGCCAATCTTGGGTCTTATAGATCTGATTCTGTTTCAGCGTTTACAGGTTGGTATTGGGCTCTGAGGACCATGAGTTGTACGGTGTCAAATCTCTCCCTAACAAATTGTAAAATTCTGTTAACAACACAAGGTCCTACAGTAAGCAGAAATAGTAGACTTAGCAGGGGTCCAAGGAAGGGGGCTAACAGAGAAAACATAGAGGAATTCCACCATTGGTCTGCAGCTGAAGCAAACTGCCGTGTTTTTACTTCAGTGCTTAACTTGCGTAACTGTTGGACCCGGTCCTCTACAAGTCCTGATTCATTTATGTAGAAACAACAGTCTTCTTTTAGAAATATACATGTACCACCTTTTTCTGCAGTGAGTAGGTCTAGGGCCCTCCGGTTTTGCAAGGTTACCTGAGCTAGGGACGTGAGCTGCCGCTGAAGGGAGGCAAGGGACTCAGCCGACTCCTCCATAGCAACGGCAAATTGTTGGTATAACTTGTTACTTTCTATGAGGGTGTGACCTAGGGCTCCCCCCGCCAGTCCGGCCGCAATGAAGGATGCGGTGAGGGAGATTCCTGCAATGAGGGGGAGAAATATGGCTCGTGCAGGTCTTGGTCTAGGGTCTGGGTGAATAACAGCACTAGTCCAGTTACCGGTATACCCTAGGAACTCGCCAGCAGTTAGTAGAGTCAACCGGGGAACTAATGTGACAGGGAGACATAGTAGGTTATTAACAGAAGGATTAGGTAGGTTCTTAGATAAGGTTCCATTACACCAGAAGAATATGCCTGATGGAGCCCTTAAGGTGATATTAGGGGGCGTTGCAGTGATGCTGCAGAGGCTGGAATTGGTTCCTGAGAAACAGTAGGGAAACTTCTCCTGACTGGGGTTTAGGTATAGGGGCACGTTCAGGATAGGAGCATACGAGTGGTTTCGGAGGTTGTTAGCTTGGGCAAAGGTAGAGGGTCCCCATGGCAGAGGGACAGCTGTTAGCGGTGGACGCCCTAGAGTGGCGCACAGGAAGCAGCCAGACAGGCTATGAAGTCCTGTAAGGTTAGCAAGTTCTAGTCCTTCTTGTAATAACTTTAACCAGGAGAAAGGACGTAAGTCTTGTGTTAGTCTGTTTTCCTGTTGTTGGATATTCCCGTGGACCAGGGGCAGTACTTGCACTAGGCCTCGCCACAGATAGAGGTGACTGCTAGGCCATGTGGAGGAGGGGGAGTAGTATACAGCCCCATGTTGAGGTGTGGTCCAGCGGGAGTTCCAGGGGTCTCTAACTATCCATGTATATGGAAAGTCTCTATCCCGTCTACGATAGAAGGGCCATTTAGGGTCTAACTGTTTTCTCTCTCCCCAATAACGGGGTCTGTGGATGTTACAATAGTTATAAGGACAGCCAGCATTTTGGTGCCACCAATAGTGTTTACAATTGTATTTAGTCTGATCAAACTCAAAGCATATTATTGGTGTCATAGGTTTGGCTATTTGAAAACCAGTAAAATTTAGTAGAATTGGGCTGTTGCACCCTGAGGAAGGGCAATCAGCACTGGCCAATAATTTTCCGGGCTTATGAGGTTGCCCAGGGTGGGTTCGGTTTTCATAAAGCCAGAATCTCCAGACAAAGGGATTATGAGCTGGTTTTGTGATTTCTCCAGCGGCCACTAGGGCGACTAACATTAGGGTTAGACTATCTAACTGCATGTTTGCAGTGAGCTATGCTGCCGGCGCAGGGTGAGTTTTAAGGGGTTGTTCCTAGCTCTGTCCACAGTCCACGTGTCCGGTGCTTCAGCCGCCGCCGTGATTGGTCCCAGAAGATCAGAGGTTGGGTCCACTGGCTTGACGTGGGTGTAGTGGATCCACGATGCGATGCCTTCTACCTTCAGGGCGGTGGGTGTGGTTAGGAGTACCTGGAGTGGTCCTTTCTACCTGGGTTCTAGGGTCTCTTGTCGGTGTCGCTTGACCAGGACCTAGTCTCCCGGCTGGTACGGATGGGGTGTCGGCGGGGGACCGGTCTCATATAGTTCCTTCAGCTTGGGCCAGATTTCTTGATGAATTTTCTGCAAGGCTTGTAGGGAAAACAAGAGTTCAGAGACATTTTCTGTTTCAGACTTGAGCAGATCATCTTTTAGGCCGGGAACTAAGGGTGGGGGTCTGCCATACATAATTTCATAAGGAGTAAGGCCCAGTCTGTAAGGGGTATTACGGGCCCGGAACAGAGCGTAGGGGAGAAGGACCACCCAATTAGCGCCAGTCTCCATAGTCAATTTAGTTAAGGTCTCTTTTAAGGTCCGATTCATTCTCTCTACCTGTCCTGAACTCTGGGGCCTGTAAGCGCAATGTAGTTTCCAATTTGCCCCAAGGATGGAAGCCAAATCCTGACTTACCTTAGCGACGAAGGCCGGCCTATTATCTGACCTTATCTGGACAGGGAAGCCATACCTGGGGAGGATATCTTCCAGGATTTTCTTTGCTACAACCTGAGCAGTTTCTTTCTTGGTGGGGAATGCTTCAGTCCACCCTGAAAAAGTATCTACAAAGACAAGTAAGTACCGATACCCGTATTTTCCTGGCTTTATCTCAGTAAAATCTACTTCCCAGTAGATACCGGGCCTGGTTCCCCTAAGCCTTGTTCCCGTTGTAGCCTGGGATTGGGGGTAGGCGTTGTTAAGCTGGCAGACTTTGCAACTTGTCACGATGTTGCTGGCCATCTCGGCTGTATGTCTGAATTTGAGCTTAGAGCGTCTGATCAGGTCTATTATCCGCCGAGCGCCCAGGTGGGTGGTTCGGTGGATGTGTTCTAACATTTGTTGTCCTAATTTTTCTAGTAGGATGGTTTGGTCATTAGTATCAGTCCACCACCCATTCTGGATCTGTTTCAGGGGAAGCTTGTCAATCCACTGGAGATCTTGTTCTGAATAATCAGGGAAATATGGCAAGTCCCGGGGGCCCGGGTCAGGGAGCTGGAGTGCAAGGAGTTGGCTGGGAGCCTTCGCCACCTTTCTTGCAGTTTGGTCCGCTAGAAAGTTGCCTTGAGCAGTTGGAGTAGTTAGTTTCTGATGCCCTGGGCAATGCACAATGGCTAACTTTTCTGGCCTCCATAGGGCTGTTAGCAGGGCTAGGATTTCTTGCTTGTTTTTTATTTCTTTTCCTTCAGCCGTTAGTAACCCCCGCTCCCTGTAAATGGCCCCATGTATATGCGCTGTTGCAAAAGCATATCGGCTGTCTGTATATACCGTCAGCTTTTTCTCCGCCCCTAAGGTAAGAGCTTGGGTGAGCACTATTAGTTTGGCCTTCTGGGCCGATGTCCCCGGGGGCAGGGGTTCCGCCCAGATTACCTCAGTCTCTGAAGTTACTGCCGCTCCAGCGTATCTCTGGCCCTGATGCATGAAGCTGCTCTTATCAGTGAACCAGACGAGGTCGGCGTCAGGAAGTGGGCGATCCTGCAGGTCTTCTCGAACTCCGTGCACCTGAGCTAGTACCTCGGTGCAGTCGTGGAGTGGGGCGTCCAGGTCCAGGTTGGGCAGTAGCGAGGCAGTCTCTTACCCAGTGGCCAGCCTCCTTGCAGTAGGCATATTGGTCTTTTTTCAGATTATTATGCCTGGGGGGGCCGCCTAGGTTGGGTGTACTCTGGCTGTAGATGTTCTTTCTGTACTACTGCTGCCAGGACCTTGGTCATTTTTTTTTAGTGGCCTTAAATTGCCTTTTTTTCTGGAGTATCTCTGTTATTATAAACTTGCTGGGCTATCTGAAGGAGGTTTTGAATCCGCTTTCCTTCCAAGTCTTCTAATTTCTGGAGTTTTCTTTTAATATCTGGGGCTGCCTGATTTACGAATGACATTACAATAGCTGCCTGACTTCCTGGAGCCTCTGGATCTATGGGGGTGTACTGTCTAAAAGCTTCCATTAATCTTTCTAAGTAGGTGGCTGGGCTCTCTGTCTTTCCCTGCAGAATAGAATATACTTTAGCCAAATTAGTGGGCTTGCGAGCAGCTGCCCGGAGACCTGCCATTAGAGTCTGGCGATAAAGGTGTAGCCGTCCCTTACCTTCTGCCGTGTTGTAGTCCTATGCCGGCCTGGTCAGAGGAAAGGTCGCGTTTATGAGGTCAGGGTTAGCAGTCGGTTGACCGTCGTCCCCCGGGACCAGCTTTCCAGCTTTTACCTGTATTCCCTCTCGCTCCTCCGTGGTAAACAAGATTCGGAGGAGCTGCTGACAATCATCTTGAATGGGCTGGTGGGTGAACATGACACTATCCAGTAAAGCCAGTAAATCTTTGGGGTTGTCTGAAAACCGAGCACTCTGAGCCTTTTAGTTATACAGATCACTGGTGGAGAATGGCCAGTACTGGAGCTTGGGGATTCCTGTGTCATCTGGGGGTTTTATTTCCCGAAGGGGTAAAGCCACCGTGGAGTCAGGCAGCTGGGGGGGGGGTCTAGTCCGCGAAGTGCGCCCTCGCGTCCGCCCCCCCAGCCTTTTAAAGTTACTTTCCCTTTCAGCGAGCCCGCCTCCCCTCCGCCTGCTCTGTCCCTCTATCTCTCTCTCTAATCTTTCTGTTTCTGTCTAAATCTTTGATTGACATACTTACAGGGTCTTTTCTTTAAGTTTCTATCTTATTCGCGCGCGCTTTCTCTCTCTGTCTCTCTGTCATCCCGTGTCCTTTCTCCTTTATACTCAGTCTCTTTCTCTGACTCTCCACGTCTGCCGTTTTCTCCCCTTTCTCTTTCCGATTTCCCTTCTCACTTTCTCCTTTTCCCATCTCTATGGTCTCTCTCTCACTTATTTTCTTTTCTTTTCAGTCTCACTTTCTGTGTCTCTTTTTGTAAAGGAATGTGGGTTGGAATCCCTGTAAAGGAAATCCGCGCAGGAAGCCGGGAGCCCGGGGACCGGGGCCGCCAGCGCGGGCCGGAAGCCGGGAGCCCGGGGACCGGGGCCGCGGGCGCGCGCGGAAGCCGGGAGCCCGGGGACCGGGGCCGCGGGCGCGCGCCGGAAGCCGGGAGCCCGGGGACCGGGGCCGCGGGCGCGCGCCGGAAGCCGGGAGCCCGGGGACCGGGCCCGCGGGCGCGCGCCGGAAGCCCGGAGCCCGGGGACCGGGGCAATTCAGACGGCGAGCGCGCACCCGGGGACCGGGGCAATTCAGACGGCGAGCGCGCACCCGGGGACCGGGGCAATTCAGACGGCGAGCGCGCACCCGGGGACCGGGGCAATTCAGACGGCGAGCGCGCACCCGGGGACCGGGGCAATTCAGACGGCGAGCGCGCACCCGGGGACCGGGGCAATTCAGACGGCGAGCGCGCACCCGGGGACCGGGGCAATTCAGACGGCGAGCGCGCACCCGGGGACCGGGGCAATTCAGACGGCGAGCGCGCACCCGGGGACCGGGGTCAGATTCAGACTGCAAGCGCGCACCCGAGGACCGGGGTCAGATTCGGCTGTTGCCCGGATTGCGAACCCGCTCCGGCAACTCAGATCGCAATTTAAATCAGAAGAGAGCCAGGGGACGTCTCCCACCGGTCTCCACTGGCTGTCCTATAGCGCGTCCGCCAGGACTGTGCCAGCCTCAGTTTCAGACCTCGCGAGTCAGAGATTCAGATTCAGAACAGACACACAGACACAGACAGACAAACGGAGACGAGCCAGCTCACCTATCAGTAGATCGATCCTAGCAGATCCGTTGACCAGGGGTCTGGTGGGCTTGGGGAATCCCGGACGGGCCCCCAGATGTTATGCCCAGACTGTTTGTTCCCCAAAGAAGACCACCAGAGTCCAGAGTCAAAGCCAAGCGGCAAGGATCTTTACTACAAGTTCGAACTTGGTCCCTCCTTTACACAGTATACAAGAGGGCCCCGAACAATGCGAGCGTTTGCTTTTTATAGCCCGAAAGTTGTAGGGGAACAAAGAAATTCTTTTGGCTCCTGCGCTTTCAGTAACCTTGAACGGCTGTCTCCTTATCGGAGACTTTCCAGGTGGTGTTTGTACTGAGCTCAGGGAGTTTGAGAGATATATGGTGGTGGGATGGGAGGATGGGATGTGTTTGTGCTAGGCTCAGGGAGTTTTGAGCCCGGGGCTGAGGAATGTGCCCAGCTCCTTTCAGTTGCTTGATTTAATACACTGTGAGTGCAGCCACCACTATTAATGACAGACTGTAGAAGAGGCAGCGAAGGAAAGATCGACTTGCTCTGGAGGGATATCATTAAGTTTCAACTCTTTAGTAATGTTTGTTGCTGTTGTTGTCATCTTTTAATCAGGCATTGAGAGGGTCTGAGCTGATTTTGGTGAGTCAATTTCAGAGACAGAACTCTGGCCTGTGAATAACTTACTTTTAAATGGGTCATGTGTATTCCTTCTTTACAAAGACTGGAAAAACCACAAAATATTATTCAGGTGAAATGAGCGAATCTTCCTTTAGTTAGGATATTGTTTTTTAAATAATATTCTCCAATTCGAAGTTTCATTCCTCTTTAGAAATACCTACTACTTGTTTCCAAAAGTCTAAGTGCCTGTTAAAACTCCCATTGCAATTTATAAACCAAGTTTCTAAGCAATGCAAGTCATTTTACATATTTATCTCTCTTTGGCAGTTCTAACAGCTGAAGACTTAGTATTAGCTATGAATTTCATTACTGTAATTTTACTCCCATTCCAAATCATTAATATTGATGCTAAATAAATGACAGTGTTAGCCAAACTCAATAATATTATTCTAAACTGCTTAGAAAAGGAAGTACACTCTCAGAATTTTTCTCATTGCCTTTGCAAATTGAGGATGAACTGAAATATGACAGCAGAGCTTTATCCAGAAGTTGTAATGTTGCCATTCTGGTTCCCTACATTCCTCATACGTGTCACATTTATAAAAACTGGAAAACTATGGTCTTATCATTGGAGGCTCATTTTATTCAAAAATAGTTAAGCCAGAATAGCATTGATCTTCATGCTTTTCTGGCCACTTAAAGTAAATTTTATATATTGGGAGAAATTTGATCTGATATGCTATTAGACAATGTAGTATATACATTTGATTTTAAAAAATGTATACATATTCAAACCAAAGACTCGAATTAAAACATCTTACCTGCATCTTTCCTTGACACTATTTACCCTACATCATACATAATTTTTATCTATGTTCTAAACATTTTCTTAGATGTTTTTAGTTTGAACCACAGCGAAAATATATGAAGAGATTCAGTTGGTAGGAGAATGACTTACTATGAAGTGTAACGTTATGATTCTCTCTCTCTCTCTATACACACACACACACACACACACACACACACACACACACAGACACACACACACACTGCTTCTTGGTTTTTTATGATGTACATATTTTACTTCTTTGCTTCTTTGCCCTCAGAATCTTTACTGACTGACTTCTTGTTTTAACATTGTGATTAATTTCTTTTGAGCAAGGTAATTTGGAAAGAATTTGGACTTTGTGACAGTTATTCTTACATTCTCATTCTAGTTCTGTGACATACTAGGTAAGAGAGTTTGAACAATTTGAAGATTATTTGCTTTCTTTGGATTTTATTCATTTTATACAATAGAAATATATAATAATTACTGTACCATGGAAAATTTTTGGCAAATGATAGGTTTGCTACAATATTAGTTCATCACCTTACTTTCATATTTTCTTTTTGCTGAAATGTGAGTCATTTGTCTTATTTATTTGTATGTATTTATGGCCTAGTCCAATATATGAGACATTATTGCTGCCCACTAAATGTCTGTTAAATATAAGTGGTACCCTACTCCACTGTGAGTCACTTTTATACCCCAAATTCCAAGAGTTTCCTCAGATTAGTTCCTATTAACTGCTGTTGGGTCCTTGTTAAACAATCACAGGCCTATGCAGGCATGTTTCCTGGGAATGTTAGATATGACTCACACTTACTTCATTAGGCTTGTAGAGACAACTGTTAAAGTGATGAAGATTCTAAGATAAATCTAGAATGAAATTATGGCAAGTTATAGATGTAGTTTTGTAGGCAAAAAGAGAACGTTTTAAGATGAAAATAACAATTATTATAGTGTCTTAATGCAAAGGACTGAGAAAATATCATGAAGAAAAGAGAGTGGTCAATAATATCTAATGTTGGAAGGATGGCATGTGAACTAAAAGAATGCCCTTAAATTTATTAATTTGGAGTTGATTAATTATAACAAGGGAATACTAAATATCATACCTATAAAAATAATTATGGTATAAATAAAAACATACTGCTTTGTGTAGATGGTAAGAAATGTATGGAACTTTTTAGGAAGTGATACAGAATATCAATATGGATCTAAGTATTTAAAGTATTGCATGTTATAGCCATATCAAATATTTTAACATGTGACCCTACTACGAAAACATTTTTAAAATAATTTAGTTTTTATAAATAATTTTTAATATTGAGAAAAGAAAAATCCTCTCAGCCTTCCTTAATGCCCAAAAGGAAAATCCCTTTTATAAAATTCAAATTTAAAACACAAATTATTTGGGCTGTCTGAATCTTCAAATTTTTTTAATCTTCAAATTTTTAATATTTTTTTGAAGATTAATCTTCAAATTTTTTATTAAAATCTTCAAATTTTTATTAAAATTACTTTATTTTAAAGGACTACTTAAGAGTGAGAGACTATGTGTTTAAACTTTCCCATTAACAGATTTCTCTGTAACTAAGCATTATAGTTACATAATTTATTTCTTAATTAACCTATTTCTTTGTTTTCTCCAGATTGAACTTTACACTCTATTTAAAGCAAATTTATTTGCTGTTTCCTGACACATCATTTTTTTCTGCCCCCACTCCCTTGCTGTATATTCTTTTCATTCTCTGAACATTAGTTTTGTTCTAGACTCATCTTCTTCAAGATTCATTCTACAGTAATACAGGATAATTAGATTACGTCTAACTCTGTCTACAAACTATGCAGACACAAAGAGATGCATGGGATAGAAACCCATGGTTGTCAATTATACCTTACATTTAAGTAGAGACAGATAGAATTTGCAATTTGTGACTCAAATCTGTAACTGCTCATCTTCATTCACATTATTGCAATTGATAACTTTTCAGTCTTTCAAAAATATCGAACTCTTCTATTGTCCAATTTCTGTTGAACCCATATGTTGTCAAAGAAAAAATGCACTAGACAGAATTAAACAGGCAGGAAATAATTCATTCAAGATTATTTTGATAGGGGAGATTCAACTCAACTCCAATGAAATAAAACATGGAAGAGTTTCCACTTGATGGGGTAGCTAGTAAAAAAGTGCTGAAAAAGTTAGTGGGGAGGTTAGACAATGGGATTAGGCCATCTGTATTTACTAGTTGGTGCTTACAGAAGTTAGGAGTTAGGCTCCTACCCTCTCACACAGCCTGAAAGATAGGGCACAATCTCCTTAACTGATCACATTTCGAAGAGATGGCTCCCAAGTCCTTGAGAAAGGGTTGTGAAACTAACTAGAGGCTGGGAGAAGATTTCTGTACATTTCAGAGGGGCAGAGAAAGAATTTGCAGTTATAGATTCTCTAAAGTAAATAAAATGGAAGTCAAGAGCTTATAGTCAGGAATAAGCCAGTCTAGAATTTGGTCAAACAGAAGGGAATAGTAAGGTCGTTAGGCCATCTTTGTTAAGGCCATGATGGTCCTCCATTGTAAAACTCCTTTATTATAGTGACAATAACATAATTCTGATAGTATGTAGCGCTATGTCTCACAAAAGGAGAGGAGAAGTAAATATTTATCAAGTACAATTGTTCATTATTTCTTTTTCTGTTATATGCACAGATTGATTATAAGTAGCTCTTCCCCACCTCCCCAAAGAATCATAAATTCTGGGACAGGTTTTTGAAAGTTGTTATTATGCATTATATACTATGATTTGGGATATTATGATTTTTCTGAAAGATTTAAAGCTGATAGGCATTAAGCTTATTTTCCCTTATGACTAGACAGAAGCACAATGTCTACAGGTCAAAAGTTCAGACCATGCAGGACCCAGTGCTTAATTATGCTCTACTCTTACCTTGGGTGTTTTTGCTTTGGTTTACTCTCACCTGGGAAAATCTGCTTAACAGCTTAGAATCTCACTTTTCATACCTCTTGGCAGATTAATAGCTTCTTCTGTTTTCCCGAAAGTGGCTTGTTGGGACTTAGTCATGGTTATAGAATGCTTCAGGCTTTTAGGAGAAAGATGCCACATTAATGCTACATTACCAAAGGAAATCTGTAGAAACCTTTGTTTTTAGGCTGTATTGATCCATCTATATATGAATCATTTTTACACACTTCTGAAATTTAATATAATTTGTTACTACTCCTTTTATATTTCTGCTTTTAATATTATTTGTGAAGGTTGACATTCCCATGACTCCTGCTCAGGAATACTATTTGATATCCCCCCTGAACTATATGGAGTATGGGAATGGAGGGATGAGAGAAAAACCAACAGAAAACAATTAAACTTTGTGTTATTGTTGCTGGGTAAAATCTATGTATTTGAGAAAAATATATTTCAAAGCCTTTTCATCTTTAAATGTTATTCAGTAGTTGAAGGCTAGCCATGAAACTCTGCAATTTCAGTAGCAACTGAAAAATCCATCTCAGACCTTTGCTTTTTTTTCATGCAAAAAAACAGCTGCAGGCACAAAAAGCAATCCCAAGGATGCAATTACACTGAATTGCTTTCTAATGTATTCTTCACTCTTTACAACTATTACATTTCCACAGTAATATATTACTTAAAGTAACAATTATCCTGTGATTTGGATTGTTTTACACAGAATTTTACAATAGCAAGAATACTATTTACATACAAACTATAAGATATGACTGTTCAGATGAAAAGTTTAGAAAAAAATAAATTTAAGTTTGGCTTTGCTTTAGCTACAATTTTAGGAAGAAACTTAACTTTCACTTTTTAGAATGGGAAAAATATGCCAGTTCTTTCCAAGGACATCGTATTAAGTGAAACAGAAGATACAGGAAAGCATTCTGCTACTTGGACAGGTTATGGACAGCTCTGTGTTGTGTGTGCTGGAGAATGTTCTGGAGCTTTTATCTTTGCAGCTCTATAGCAAGTAACTGCAGACATTTTTCCTTGTTGATAAATGAGTGAAGGGCCAGGGGAAGGAAGTTAGAACAAAAATTACTTTTAGAATTCTTCTACTTTAAGAACAATAATACCTAACACGTAGATCTTGCTATGTCCTTGGTTTTACAAACATTTAATTCTCAGCACGACCTTGTTATTTAGGGATATCCATACCCTATTTACAGTTGTGGAAATCTAGGCTCTAAGAGGTGAGCATTCATCCCAAGATTATGTAGTCAATAATTTATAGCTGGAGATCAAATGCAGACCTTTCTGGTTCCAAAACCTATGTTCAAATTTGTTGGCCTCTACTCTGTTTTAAAATCCAGAGTCCAGTTTCACGTAGATGCATTCTGTAAGATTTTTGTGTGTGTCTGTTTTCGTTGCTATTGGTATCATAGGTCAACATATTTTTGTTTGTTTAAAAATTCACTCAATATAAAATTTAAAAACCACACATGAATGTAATTGTATTAGTAACAAAATTAATATGCAGGACACCACAATAGTACATGTTTTGAAAAACATATATCAAAAAATCCCATGGCTTTGAAGTTCCTGGATTGATTTTATAAGTTTAAAAAGAAAAACAATAAGAAAACTAATTATTAATAGATTTTATGTATTAGAATATCACCCTAAAAACCCAGAAAACTCTTCTAATGCCATACTTTACTCAAACACAATTTTGTTCAAATGAAACCTAACCTGCAGTAGGGTTTGTTTAGAGGTGGCAAATTTAACTTCTAGTGAGAATTATCATGAGGAGGTGAATCTCATCAGTGGAACCTTGCCATTTGTGATGCAAGGAAAGACATATTAAAATCAAGGGAGCTCAGAAGGGTTGAGTCCAGCTCCAGAAATACAGCATCTCAGGTCCCATTTCAAACCTGTTGAAATATAATCCACATTTTAGGAAGATCTCAGCCATTCTTATTCGTATTAAAAGTTGAGAACCACGGTTGTAAAACAAGAGGTGCAGGGGAACTTTTAATTTATTCTTATAAAATAACGTTTTGGTCCTCAATATATGTTGTTTATTAAAATCAACTATGGAAAAAAAAATGAAGTAGCTGTTGGGCTTATTGCAGACCTATTGAATCACAAAATCCATTGTGTGGGACACTGGCACATGGCATAGATAATTTGAGAAAAATTAATACAGTACCCCCAAGACATATGCATAAACACATAGACACTTAAAGTGCTCTCTCCGCTCCCCAACATAAATACATTAAAACATATGTGGGTGATTCTAACATGACCACAATTTGGAAAAACTTAGCTAAGTCTCTTTGATGCAGAGCAAGCCATCTTCAAATCATCTTTGTGGAAAAAGGAGCATTTTGTACTAACATTTACCCTATTCCTGTTGATTCTAAATGCATTGGATCTTTACAATTTGGTACAATGCTACATTATCCTTAAAGTATATTTTCAATGCCCATTCTTTTGTAAATCCAAATTCCTCTTTATCTGTATCTCTCAAAAGAAAAACCTCAGATCCTATTTTGTATTATTTACTTGTGTGTATTGTTGTTAATAGTATACATTTTTATTATCATTATATTTCCCACATTACCTAAAAAGTTACTTCGAATATCACACTATTGGCATTCATTTTGTTGAGGAAACAAATGAATGAATAAATGAATGATCACTCAAAGGATAATAATGATGTAAAACTAGTGTAATGTATTAGAATACTCACTGAACCAGGAGTTAAGAGATTTAGCTCAAGCCTCTTCCCTGCTGTTAAATCAAGCATGACCTTGAATTAATTTCTCCTTTATACCAACTATTTTTGTATAATTATTAGGTGAGATATTTTAAGACTGTTTCTATACACATAAAGTTTGAAACAAAATAATTAGCTATTTTTTGACTAAATTATCTAATAGCTTAGAACAGTATTTTCTGTGTCTCAGGATCCATTTCTACCTAATTAATCAAGTCTTGATGTTATAGATAGTTCTTATCAATAATTGTTGGTATCTTAATACGAAGATATCACGGGGCATTTAATATGCACATTCTCTATATGTGGCTGAATTTTATTACATGACTATACCTGCTATCTATGCTGCATCAAAATTTTCAAAAAATTTACCGATTTAAAATACTGACAGATTTATTATCTCACAGTTACTATAGGATAGAAATCTGGGCACAGTTTAGCTAGATTCTCTTCTTTAGGGTGCAAGCCTCAATTCAGATGTTGGCTTGTGCTTCAGTCACAGCAGGGTTTTGAATGGGAAAAGGTCTGCTTCCAAGTATCCTCAGATTTTTGGGGCAGAGTGTTGGCAGAGTCCATCTTTTGTCGTTGTAGAATAGAGGTTCATGTTACCTAGTGAACTGTTGGCTGGAGATGGCTCTCAGCACCCAGAAACTACCCAGAATCCGGAATTTCTTACTATGTGGCCATTTTTCATAAGTCCTTATCAAACACGGCAGCTTACTCCTTCAAAGTCAGAAATGGAGGGTTTCCTAATATGCTAAGAGAGTCTTATATAACAACGTAATCGTGGAAATGACATCCCATCACCTTTGCTATCATCTACTGGTGAGAGACAAGTCATGGTTATCAGTCACATTTAAGAAGAGGGAATTATGCAAGGGTATGGATTGTTGGGGCTCACTTCCATAGTTCACCTTCTGGTTTCCATGAATTCATGTCCTTCTCTCCAGAAAAATATATCTTCTCCCACTTCAAGGTCCCTCAAATGTTTGTGAGTCTTCCAAGGGTTTTATGAAGATTTACTTACTAGATAAAATACAAATCCATAGAGATTTTGGAGAATATCTCTTCTCAACTTTTGGTTCCTCCCAAAATAGCTGAGGACCTACACCCTTCAGTTTCTAAAGGTCTATCAGTATGGTTAAGAAGATCCGTGAGGCACTCCTTTAATCTTTTGAAAAAGGCCATGGCATGACTTTTAATTTTTCTGAAGTTTTCACAAAAGATTACACAATTTACAACCTCAGCTTTTTCTCTAGAATATAGATTACTGTCTGTGAATCTCATAAATTTAAGCTTGTTTTTCATTTAGAGTCTGAGAATTTTCAAAACAAATTCTGGTTCCTTTTGTTTAACTGTTCTTTCCTCAACTTATCTCTTTCCTCCTGCATTGTACTATAAGCAGCAAGATTGCACTTCCAAAACATTGCCTGGGAATATACTGGGCATACAGTTGGCCCTTGAACAACATAGGTTTGAACTGTGTGGTTCCACTTTCATGAGGATTTATTTTTTAACTAAATGAGATTCTATAGGGCCAACTATAGAAATTGAGTATGCGTGGATTTTAATATACTGGGGTCCTGGAACCAATCTCCAAGGACACCGTACACTCAATTTCATCACTTACTGGTTGTACTTTCCACATAACTGGAGACAATTTCACTTGGCTTTCTCTTACTACATTACTGGAATCTCATTTCCTCAATTTCCCAATATCACATTCCTCACTTCCTCTGAGCTCTAACTGTCAGCTTTCTCATCTATATTTCTGTAACAGCATGTTCAAGGTGACTTAGGCTCTATTGTGCTCATTAAAATTCTTCCAGCTTCTTCTAACTTCCTGATTCAAAAAGCACTCTCACATTTTAGCCATTTATTAAATGATCACCCACTTATGATCTGAAATTTGTATTAATTTTCTATTGCACAAACTTAGAAGTTTAAAAAACACACTTTTTATCTTATAATTTCTGTGGGTCAGGATCCCAGGCATGTCCTAACTGGATCCTCTACTCAGGATTTCACAAGCCCGCAATCAATTCATCAGTTGGACTGCATTCTTACATCCACTTCCAAGCTCATTCTCTTGCAACTGTATGGCTGAAAGCATTATTATTATTTTTTTTCTGGCTATGAAGAGGGCTAGGTGGCAGAGGACTGTGGTCAGCTTCTAGAGGCTTACAAGCCCCAAATGACAGCCAGGAATAAAATGGAGGCCTCAGTCCTATGGTCACAAGGAGATGAGTTCTGCCAATAGTCTGAGGAAGCCTAAAAAGAAACAATGCCTCATTTGAGCTTTTGATGAGAGCTTAGATGTGGCTAATACCTGGACCAGCCTGATTTGTCTAAAAGAATGGTGTAATTTCCTTTCACTATTACATCACCTCTAATTTCCTACATGAGCATAAATCAGTCATTAATTCTTCATTTTTTTAATCTTCTAATACATACAATGATGTAACATGTGAGTTAACCGCACAGATCTTATAACCAGGATCCCTGGGTTCACATCCCAGCTTTGTTCTGTATTAGTTATCAACATCTCTAAGCCTCAGTTCCTTTACTATTATATATAATGCTGCTGTATCATGGGATTGTTGTGAGGGTTAAATGAGATACATGTGTAAAGCCTTTAACTAGGCATCTGGTACATGTAAAATGTTTAAATGTCTGTATATTTTTAAAATGGAGACAATTTTATGATACTTCTTACCTAGGTAAAAGTAACTAGGTGTAAAGTACTTTCCAGGAACCAACATTATAAATGACAATATTTGACATATTACTAAATTTCACAAATATCTGTCCAACCTGAGGATACAATTATTTGTCTTAATGTCAAGGAAGCAGGTGATTTTTCAATATATTGGTGAATGGGTTACATCAATTTCAGAAGCTAAATTAAATTACAAACTCTATGAATTCCATAGATCTTAAGATTGATACCCTGTCAGAATGACAGTTTCTTAAATGAGTTTTAATTCACAATCTATTTATTATTTTCACAATATAAATCCTAAAAATTGAAGTCCTTAGGAAATGAGAAAAAAGGACAGTCAGCAGGGTTTGCCATACTTATGCATCAGCTAAAAGTATAATCCTTAGTAGCATCTTGCTGGCACTATCTTTTTATCAACTTCTTTGTTAATGTGATTTTTTATTTTTTATTTTTTTGAGACAGAGTCTTACTCTGTCGCCCAGGCTGGAATGCAGTGATGCGATCTCGGCTCACTGCAACCTCTGCCTCCTAGGCTCAAGCAATTCTCCTGTCTCAGCCTCCCAAGTAGCTGGAACTACAAGCACATGCCACCACACCCAGCTAGCTAATCTTTGTATTTTTGGTAGAGACAGGGTTTCACCATGTTGGTCAGGCTGGTCTCGAACTCCTGACCTCAGGTGATCCACCCACCTCAGCCTTTCAAAGTGCTGGGATTACAGACATGAGCATCCGCACCTGGCTATTAATGTGATTTTTATTCCAATCACTATAGTGGCTATAATTTCAGTAACGCTCTCTTTTTCATATATCTTTCTTAATCCTTCTCTGTGTCACTTTTTAAATAAGTATCTCAACATTTGTCTTCCATCCATTTGGACTTCCAAAAAAATTGCAAACAAGTCAGTAAAATCCCTTATATGGGAAGGCTTTTAAGAACCACATTTCTCATTTTGAGGTAATAATATGAACCTTAAACTAGGAATCAGAAGATAAGGGGTCCCGACTAATATCTTTCTATGTTAAGAAATATTTAAGACCTTTGGTTCCTTCATCTTGTGTGGAAATTGAGTTGGAGACTAATTTCCTTTAAACCACCAAAATTACATTTCTGTATATTTTAGTGTATATTTAGTAGTTGAAAATAATTGTTGGAGCCAGAAATAAAGATGGGATGAGAATACTTTTTTGGATGACATTAAGTGACTTTATTATCTGGTGGCCTTTGGAACTTCATGAGGCAGCTTAGAATAAATTTCTTCAGAATGGCAGAGACTCTCTCACCCTCCAGCTCTCTTCTGGAGTTAATACCCTGTTCTTCAATTAGGATATGAAGATTGGAAATGATGGCTATTCTCCATTCAGCAATTTGGGAAAGAAGTTTTTCAAGTCAGACTCTGGATAACCGAATTTTTGAGACATCTGTTAAAAGCAGGTAATCTTCAAATTCTTGTTATTTTAAATATATAAATCCCTTATTTCATGCCTAGATTCTCATCAATATTAAAGAAAAAGATTTTTTTTTCCTTAGTCTTTATTTAAGGCATAGACAATGTATGTTTAAGGCTGCATTATTTCATGATTATGCAAAGTTAATTCCTCCCTATTATCTGTAGACTTAAAAAAATGAAGCACACTTGGGTCTTATTTTTAACCACTGACTTTTAAAATTTTATAAACACATAAAATGTCATTATGCAAGGCTTCACAGTGTAAGTTAATAACTTCCAATATGAAACAATTAGATGGTCCAAATTTGAATCACACCATCTTTCATTATCCTTGATGAAAAAGGCAGTAGAAATCAAGAGTAACAGTGATGAGAAATAAAAGAAACATTCATTTTGAAGTTTTCCCACCTAGTGAATTACAGTGCTCAAGGTAGAATCCATTTCCAGAATGCCAATATTCAAAGAGGATTGACAATACTTTAGAACCAAAAAGAGAGCTTCCAATGAAAGAACAACTTCAGTTGGGAGAGAAATATAAAATCAAGACTTTGCTCCCTCAATGTTATTTATTTTCTAAAGAGTTGAGAAAGAAGATTTAGAGTTAAGAAAAGGAAATTGTATTGGAAAATAGGCACATTGTCATTTGATAATTATGATGACTGATTTAAGTTGAAATACATGGTTGATTACTTATAACATTTCTGAGATCTCAGTATATTTTTATGCTGGAATTTAAAAAAATTTGAAATGCCTTCAAAATATATATTAGATAAAGAGGAAAAAAAACTTGAATTTCCTCTTGTCATTTTTAATGAGTAAACAATTATTTATTCTCATATTTATCAGGTTGCTGGAAATCATGTACTTTATATAGATATTATGACAGAAAAGCTATTTTCATCTATAATTTAAAAAATATTTTAATATTCTCATATGTTCTCATATTCCTTACATTTTCTGCTGTTTCTCTTCACTTTTCTACAGAGAGAGTCTCTATCCATGCTCTGCTTGCTCTGTCAGTAGTAGACTACTTTTGCATGTTATTTCTTTCTAGGCTTATGGTAAAGTCTTTTGCACAAGACTTCTATTGTTCTTGTCCACCTAAATCTGACACAAAACTCGTGCTCCAGGATATTAGGGTAAGGCTATCTCAGAAAAAGTGTTCTTCTTTGCTATCTTAGGTAGTAGAGAGTTTACTAACTCTTCTCCTGTGGTTATAAACCTCAGCTCGAAATCAGCTTAGAATCCTATGCCTAGGATGCTTTCCTGACCCTCTATCCAGGCAGTTTCTGCATCTGCTCTGATGCCAGCATGAATGTATTATTGCTTGTGTCTAGGACATGAGTAGTTTCTCTACATTTTCCCCAGAAGCAGATATCTTCTTCTACTCTCTTTACATAAGAAATCATTGTTGCCTGTGCCCTTGTGGCGAGAGTATTTGTTGCTCTTTCCTCAAGAGCTAAATGTTTTTGCTTCATAGGAAACAAAGGTCTTGGGAAAAGGGGAGGTATTTGTGCCTGTCCTCAAGAAACTAATTATGTAGTGAACATTTTGACTACCAAGGTGTGTTCTTTCCAGTGTCCTGCCTTCTCCTAATCTTCCTCATGATTATACCATAAAATCTTGCAGAAAAGACTAAATGAGTGCTAATTACCTTTGTGTAGGATCCCTAGTTCTTACCAACTGATATGGTAGCCCATATTTAGCCTTCAAGAATGTATAAACACTTTAGCTCATTTTGTCTTATGTGCTTGTATGGTAGCCATCTCTATTCTGTGTTCTGGCAAAAGAGAAATAGTTCATGTGTCCCTTCTTTTGGTGGGCAGGGTAGCTACTCTTTGGAATTCACTTGCAGTGATGCCCTTGAGACCTCAGCTCTCTAATGAGTTCAAGAAAAGTTATGATTATAGATTACCTTGTATTATTCTAATTATTATAGTAGAGGAAACATTTTCCTGTTAGTTCTGGAATTAGAAGACCATAACACTTCCTTCAGATAATTTGTACAAACAATTAAGAACAATAAAAACATATGTTGCTATTCAACGTAATAAGAAGGAAAAGATCAGTGAATATGATCTTTTAGAATATGAACATTCTAAGGAATGTTAATTCCTTAACATGTAATCTACATATATAAAATCACTTTATAAATTAATGTTTTATCTTGTAAAAATGCCTTTAACTGCTCTGTTTTCATAATGGACATAGTAGACATGTGCTACTGAGTGTCTTGCAGTAGGTTTCGGCTCGATAATGCAGCGCGTCCTTAGAATAGCACACTCTGCCACTCATTAATATCAATGATATGTCGGTGGTTTTCTTTCAGGAATTTTGCCATTTCATCAAAGTTGCTGTATTTATTGGCATAAAGTATTCTACTATAAGCTCTTATCCCTGAACAGACATTGTTTTTAGGCCTGTGGTAAAGACCTTTACCTCAATGTCCGTTTGTGTCCATTTGCTCTAACCTGCTATGTTCTCTTTATATTCCTGATACTGGTATTTTGTGTTTTCTCTCTCTCTCTCTTTTTTTTTTTTTTTTGGCATAAGCTTTGCTAGGGGATTACAAGTTTTAAAAGAATAAGAAGTAGAAAGTCTAAATAGCATATATATCCATCTGTTTTTATATCAAACTGTCAATTACAGATAGATGAATAACTATAGATCCTGAGATATATCTCTTTGTCTCTCTCTCTCCATACACACACACACACACACACATATATACACATACACACCCCCCCACACACATATACACACACACACACACACACACACACACGCACACACAGATTTTCGTCAACTTGTGATGGGGTTATATAATAAGTTGGGAGTATCAAAAGTCAAAAATTCATTTAATAACCTAACCTACTGAACATCAAATTAACCTAGCTTACCTCAAATGTTCTCCAAACACATATATTAGCTTTGAGTTGTGAAAAATCATCTAACACAAAATCTATTTTATAATAAAGTGTTGAATAGCTCATGTAATTTACTACTCAGAAAATACAGGAAGAAAGAATACTTTCAAACTCATTATTGAGGCCAGCATAGCCCTGATAACAAAATTGACAAAGATTTAGAAGAATGAAAGTTTACAGAGAAAAAATCTCTCTTGAGCATAGCCACCAAAATCATTAATATATTAAATTCTAAAATATATATAAAAGGGTATAATACACCCTTATAAAGTAGGGTTTATCCCAGAAATGCATGGTTTCTTTAACTTGTTTTTTAAAAAGCAATGAAGGTAGTATATCAGATGAGACTGGGTGCATTCAGGGTGGTATGGCCACAGACAAACTAGTATATCAACCTAACAGAATAAAGCCTAAAAATCCTATAATTATCTCAATAGATTCAGAAAACCAATTTGATAAATACTTATTGATCATAGAAAAATCTGAACAAACTGAGAATTAAAGGAGCATCTTTAATCTGATAAAGGGTACCTACTAAGAAATTATAAATAGCATCTTTATGTATGGAAAGCCTAAACTTTTTCCCCTAACAATTATAAAATGCCAGTATCTGATCTTACCACCTCTTTTGAAAAATCTACTAGAAGTGATATTAATTGCAGAAAGAAAAGAAAAAAAGCCAAAATGATTATAAAGGAAACAGTAAAACCCTCTTTATTTGTCAATGACATTTTGTGTATCTAGAAACTGCTGGTGTAATTAATAAGTAATCTGAACAAGATTGCAGAATAGAAAATTGGTATGCAGAGATAAGTTATATTTTTCTAAACTGATAATGGAATGTTGGACACTAAAAGAAAAATACCAATTATCATAGTATCAGAGCATCAAAAAGAAATATATATTATAAAAATGTTCATCGTGTCTATACTGCAAATGACAAAGCTATGCAGAGAAAAATTAAGGATTTAAATACATGGAGAAATATACAATGTTTATTGACTGAATAATTCAATTTTTTAAATGTTAGTTATTCCTAAATTAGTCTATAGATCAGACAAAAATCCTAATTAAAATGGAGCAGATTTTTAAAGAAACTGAGAAACTAGTTCTTCAGGCTTGAAAAGACATAAAGAAGGTGAAGCATTATTGAATAATGCTACGAACTAAATGTTTGTGTCCCTTCAAAATTGTGTTGAAATCCAAATTCCCAATATGATGGTATTTGGAGGTGGAGCTTTGGGGAGGTAATTAGGATGAGGCCCTTCTGGTGGGATTCATCGCCTTATGAAAGGAGGAAAAAAATAAAATATCTGTCTGTCTCTGCCATCTGAGGATACAGCTAAAAGGCAGCCTTCTGTAAATGAGGATAATGACAATAACACAGACTGTACTCATTGACACTACCAAATGCTGGCAATATTTTGAAATACTGAAAATATTCACATGTGGCTGATGTAAAGGTAAAATGGTACAATCCATATGAAGAATTGCTCAGATGTTTCTTATAAAACTAGTTGTGTATTTATCCTATGGTCTAGAAGTTTTACTCCTAGGTAATTATCTAAGAGATATAAGTCTACAAACTAACTTCTACAAGAATATTTATACAAGTCTTTTTTCATAAAACCTCAATAATGAGGATAACAGAAATATTCATTAAAAATGGATGCATAAATTTTGCTATATTCACTCAGAAAGAGAGAGGAATGAGCTACTGATACATTCAAGGAACATGCATGAATCTTAAAAAGTATTTATGTTGTGGAAAATAACACGTAAAATACATGGTATGATCTCATTTATTGGAAGTCCAAGTAGAAGCAAAACTAACTCATGGTGTTAGAAATCAGGAAGTGGTTGTCTCTGGTAAAGTTGGGACTGATTGGAGAAAGGGACAGGGGGAATTTTTTAGAAAGTGGATATATTCTATATCTTACTTTGGATGGTCATTTTATGAACATATGTAATTCTCAAACCTTATCAAATTAATCACATACTTTGTTTCTTATAATGTCTTATACATTTTATCTCAACTGAAAACTAAGATTAAAGAGATTTTGTAAAAGTGCATCTTCATGATTTATTATTACATAAAATCAGATTAAAAATTAGTTATTGAATAGTGGCAGTGCAGCAGGATGGCAGATAAGCTCCACTTATCATACACTCACCTCCCCTTCCCTGACAAGGTCACCAAGTTAACAACTATCCACACAGAAAAAAACACCTTTAAAAGCACCAAAAAACCAGGTGAGCACTTACAGCACCTGGTTTTACCTTTATATCACTGAAAGAGACACTGAAGAGATAGAAAACACAGTCTTCAATCATGGAAGTCCCCCACAACACCACCCTCAGCATGCTGCCAAGAGCATCTCTGGGTGCTGGGAACAGGAGAACACAGTGGTTGTGAGGCATTAAACTCATTGTTGTCCTGTTAGCGCAGAAAGGAAAACCAGATAGAACTCATCTGACTCCCACAGAGGGAGCATTTAAAGCAGTCCTAGCCAGAGGGGAATCTCTGATCCCAGCTGTCTGAACTTGAGTGGCTGTTACAGTACTCTGTTTCTTCAAATAAACTTGAAAGGCAGTCAAGGCCATAAGGACTGCAGCTCTTAGGCAAGTCCTGGTGCTGAACTAGGTCAAGAGACAGTAAACTTGGGGTTGGTTGGGGGCAGGGGACATTATGAGACACCAGCTGGAGCAGACAAGAGCATGCCGTCATCATCCCTTCCCTAACCTCAAATTGTATAACTCACAGTTACAAAAGACATCCCTTCTTTCCTTTTAAAAAGAGGAGAGGGAAGAGTGGGAAAGACTTTGTCTTGAATCTAGATACCATCTTCCTCAGCAGGATAAGACGTCTGTCTGAGTCATGAGGCCCCCATTCCAGGCCGTAGCTCCCAGATGACATTTCTAGACACACCATGGGCCAGAAGGAAACCCGCTGCCTTGAAGGAAAGAACCCATTCCTAGCATTATTCATCACCTGCTAACTGAAGAACTCCTGGGCCCTGAATAATCCGCAGCTATACCCAGGTACTATATCAAAAACCTTGGGTTAGCCTCTGAGGCATGCTGGCTTCAGGTACCAGCCTGGTCACAGGGGAGCAGAGCACCCAGAGGGTTCTTGGAGTCTCTGATTCCAGGACTTGACTCTTGGATGGCATTTCTGGACCTACCCTGGGCCAGAAGGGAGCCCACTTCCGTGAAGGGTGAGTCCCAGGCCAAGTAGTATTCATGACAAGCTTACTTAACAGACCTTGGAGCTTAAGGTAACATCGGTGATAATCTGGCAGTATTTCTCATGGCTTGGGATGGCAGTGAATATGGGGTGAGACTCCTCCACCTTTGGAAAGAGGAGGGAAGAATAGGAAATACTATGCACTGTGACTTGAGTGCCAGTTCAGCCACAGTACAGTAGAAACCAGGTAAACTCCTAGTTTTTGACTCTATTACCTGACTTCCAGATGGCACTTCTGGACCCAAGTCTGGGAGACCTTGCTGCTCTGAAGGGAAAAACACAGGCTTGGCTGTGTAGAGCCCCTGGACTTTGAGTGTACGTAGGCTGCAGCCAGGGAGTGGTTACAGCAGGCTTTGTGTGAGACCCAGCACCGTGTGCTGGCTTCAGGTTCAACCTGGCACAATCATAATGATGGTGGTGACAGGGGTGCTCTTGACACTTTATCTTCAGCTTTAGGTGGATCAGAACAGAGAGAGAGAGACTCTGTATGCTTGGGAAAAAGTAAGGAGAAAGAACAAAAGTCTCCTCCTGGTAATCCAGAGAATTCTCCCGAATCTTGTCCAAGATTATCAAAGCAGAGCCTCTATGAGTAATCTGCAAGAACCACAGCATAGCTGTGCTTGGGGTGCCCCTTAAAGCAGATATAGCTTAGATTACAACACCTAAGTTCTTTCAAATGTCTGGAAAGCCTTCCCAAGAAGAATGGCTATAATCCCAGTCAGTGAAGACTATAATAAATACATAATTTTTCAATGCCCAAATACCAAAGAAGATCTACTAGCATCAACACCATCTAGGAAAACATGACCTCACCAAATGAACTAAATTAGGCACCAGGGACCAGTCCTGGAGAAACAGAGACATGTCTTCTCCAACATAGAATTCAAAATAGCTGTGTTGAGGAAATGCAAAGAAATTTAAGATAACACAGAGAAGGAATTCAGAATTATATTAGATAAATGTAATAATGAGATTGAAATAATTAAAAAGAATCAAGCAGAAAATCTGGAACTAAAAAATGCATTTATCATACTGAAAATGCATCAGAGTACTTTCACAGCATAATGAATCACACAGAAGAAAGAATTAGTAAACAGGAAGACAGGATATTTGAAAATACACAATTGGAGGAGACAAAAGACAAAAGAATAAAAAACAATAAAGCATGCCAATGGGATCTAGAAAAATAGCTTCTAATGGGAAAATCTAAGAGTTATTGGCCTTAGAGAGGAGATAGATAAATAAGTAGGAGTAGAAAATTTATTCAAGGGGATAATAGCAGAGAACTTCCCAAACCTAGAGAAAGGTATCAATCTTTCTTATCTTCAAGTACAAGAAGGTTATAGAACACCAAGCAGATTGAGCCCAAGGAAGACAACCTCAAGGCATTTAATAATCAGACTCTCAAAGGTCAAGGATAAATAAAAGATTCTAAAAGCAGTGACAGAAAGGAAACAAATAACATACAATGGAGCTCCAAAACATTTGGCAGAAGATTTATCAGTCAAAACCTTACAGGCCAGGCCAGGAGAGTGTGGCATGATATATTTAATATGCTAAGAAGAAAACAAAACAAAACAAAATAGTACCCTAGAATAGTATATCCATCAAAAATATTCTTCAAACATGAAAGTGAAATGAAAACTTCCAGATTTCATCAACATGACCTGTCCTATAAGAAATGGTAAAGGGAGTACTTCAATCAGAAGGAAAACGACATTAATGAGCAACAAATAATTACCTCAAGGTACAAAACTCACTGGTAATTATTAGTATACAGAAAAACACAGAATATTAGGCCAGGTACAGTGGCTGATGCCTGTAATCCCAGCACTCTGGGAGGCCAAGTTGGCTGGATCACTTGAGTCCAGGAGTTTGAGACCAGCCTAGGCAACATGGCAAAACTCCATCTCTACAAAAAGTACAAGAATTAGCCAGGCATGGTGGTGTGTGCTTGGGGTCCTAGCTACTTTGGGGGGCTGAGGTGGGAGGATTGTTTGAGCCTAGGAGGTCGAGGCTCCAGTGAGTTGTGATTATGCCACTGCATTCCAGCTTATGTGACAGAGTGAGGCCATGTGTCAAAAAAAAAAAAAAAAAAAAAAAAAAAAAAAAAAAAGAAAGAAAAGAAAAGAAAAATGAACTAATCAAAAATGTTAATTATAATGACTTTCCAAGACATAATTCATACAATAAGATATAAATAGAAAAACAACAAAAAGTTAAAAAGCAGGGTGATGGAGTAGAGTTTTTATTAGTTTTATTTTTGCTTGTTTATTTACTCAAATAGCACTGAGTTTTTATTAGATTAAAATAATGGGTTATTAAATTGTTAGGCTAAAATAATGGATTATAAGATAGGACAGCATTTGCAAACCTCATGGTAATCTCAAACTAAACAACATAAAATGAATACACAAAAATAGAAAGTAAGCAACAAAATCATACTACCAGCGAAAGTCATCTTCACTAGAGGAACAGAAATAAAAGAAAGAAGAACACAAAACAACCAGAAAACAAATAACAACATGGAAGGAGTAAGTCCTTTCTTATCAGTAATAACATTGGATGTAAATGGACTAAACTCTCAAATCAAAAGACACAGATTGGTAAAATGGATGAAAAACCAAGACCCAATAATCTGTTGCCTACAAGAAACACACTTCACCTATAAAGACACTCACAGACTGAAAATAAAGGGATGGAAAAAGATATTCCAGCCAATGGAAAAAAGATCAGAAGTTGCTACACTTATATCAGACAAAACAGTTTTAAGACCAAAGCTATAAGAAGATGCAAAGAAAGTCACTACATAATGATAAAGGGGTCAATTCAGGAAGAGGATATAATAATTTTAATATATAGGCACCCAACACTGGAGCACCCAGATATATAGAGGCAATATAATTAGAGCTCAAGAGGCCCCAGTACAATATTAACACCCCACTTTCAGCATTGAACAGATCTTCCAGACAGAAAACCAACAAAGAAATATCAGATAGTCTGCATCAAAGACCAAATGGTTCTAATAGATATTTACAGAACATTTTATCAAAGAGCTGCAGAATACACATTCTTTTCTTAGGACATAAATTATTCTTAAAGATGGACCATATTTTAGGTCACAAAACAAGTCTTAAAACATTTAAAAAATAAAATAAGCATCTTCTCTGACCACAATGAAATAAAACTAGAAATTAATAACAAGAGCAATTTTGGAAACTATACAAATACATGGAAATTAAACAATATGCTTCTGAATGACCAGTGAGTTAGTGAATAAATTAAGAAAGAAACTGAAAAAAAAAAAATTCTTGAAACAAATCATAATGGAAACATAACACCAAAACTGTGGGATACAGCCAAGGCAGTACTATGAGGCAAGTTTATAGCAGTAAGTGTGTACATCAAAAAAGAGGAAACACTTCAAATGAACAATCTAATGGTACATCTTAAAGAACTAGAAAAGCAAGAGGAAACCTAATGCAAAATTAGTAGAAGAAAAGATATAAATATTAGAGCAGAAATAAATGGAATTGAAATGAAGAAAACAGTACAAATGATCAATGAAACAAAAAGTGCTTTTTTGAAAAGTTAAAGTTGACAAACCTTTAACCAGACTAGGAAAAAAAGAGAGAAGATCCAAATAAACAAAATCAGAAATGAAAAAGGAGACATTACAACTGATACTTCAGAAATTTGAAGGATCATTAATGACTACTATGAGCAACTATATGCCAATAAATTGGAATCTCTGGAAGAAATGGACAAATTTCTAGAGACATACAACCTATCAAGATTGAACCAGGAAGAAATCCAATACCTGAGCAGTCCTATAAAAAATAATGACATCAATGCCATAATAAAAAATCTCCCAGTAAGGAAAAGCTCCAAGGACCTCAACAGATTAAAGGATAAAACTATATTATTTCAGTTGAAGATGAAAAGCTTTTGATCAAATTCAGCATCCTTTCATGATAAAAACCCTCAAAAAATTGGGAATAGAAGGAACATACCTCAACATTATTAAAGGAATATACGACAGACCCACAGCTAGTATCGTACTGAATAATGAAAAACTAGAAGCCCTTTCTCTAAGATCGGGAACATAACAAGAATGCCCACTGTCACCACTGTTATTCAACATAGTACTGGAAGTTCTATCAAGAACAATCAGACAAAGGAAAGACATGAAAGACATCCAAATTAGAAAGAAAGAAGTCAAATTATTCTTGTTTGCAGAAGATATTATCTTATATTTGAAAAAACTGAAAGACTCAACAAAAAAACTATTAAACAATAAATAAATTCAGTAAAATTGCAGAATACAAAATCAACATACCAAAATCAGTAGCATTTCTTCTATATGCCAACAGTGAACAATGTGAAAAAGAAATTTAAAAAGTAATCTCAGTTACAATAGCTATACATAAAATGTCTAGGA
This sequence comes from Macaca fascicularis, assembly GCF_037993035.2. Taxonomy (NCBI): domain Eukaryota; kingdom Metazoa; phylum Chordata; class Mammalia; order Primates; family Cercopithecidae; genus Macaca; species Macaca fascicularis. Next base: position 105,942,633 of record NC_088380.1, read on the forward strand.
ATAAGCTTAACCAAAGAAGAGAAATATAATGAAAACTATGAAATATTGATGAAAGAAATCGAAAAGAACACACACACACACACACAATATTCCATGTTCATGTATTGAAAAAATCAATATTGTTAAACTGTCTACACCCAAATCAATCTACAGATTCAGTGCAACTCTGATCAAAATATTGATGACATTCTTCACAGAAATAGTAAAAACAACCCTAAAATTTATATGGAACCACAAAAGACCAAGAATAGTAAAAGATATCCTAAGTAAAAATAATAATACCGGAGAAATCATATTACTTGACTTCAAATTATACTACAGAGCTATTGTAACCAAAACAGCATGGTGCTGGAGTTAAAACAGATACATAGGCTGGGTGCAGTGGCTCATGTCTGTTATCCCAGCACTTTGGGAGGCCGAGGTGGGCAGATCACCTGAGGTCAGGAGTTTGAGACCAGCCTGGCCAATGGGGTGAAACCTCATCTCTACTGAAAATACAAAAATCAGGCAGTCATGGGGGAACACACTTGTGATCCCAGCTACTCAGGAGGTTGAGGCAGGAGAATCGCTTGAACCCAGAAGGTAAAAGTTGCAGTGAGCCGAGATCACGCCATTGCACTCCAGCGTGGGTGACAAGAGCAAAACTCCGTCTCAAAAACAAACAAACAAACAAAATGCAGACACATAGATTAATGGAATAGAATAGAGAAACCGGAAATAAATTCATACACCTATAGTGAACTCATTTTTGGCAAAGGTATCAAGAACTTACACTGGGGAAAAGACAGTTTCTTCAATAAATGTTGCTGGGAAAACTGGATGTTCCTATGCAGAAGAATGAAACTAGATGGCTATCACTCACCATACACAAAAATCAAATAAAAATTGATTAAATACTTAAATCTAAGACCTTAAACTATGAAACTACTACAAGAAAACCTCCAAGAATATTTCCAGGACATTAGTCTGGGCAAAGATTTCTTGAGCAATACTCTATAAGCACAGACAACCAAAACAAACATAGATAAATAGAATCACATCAAGTTAAAAATCTTCACAGAAAATAATACAATCAACAAAATAAAGAGACAACTTACAGTATTTATTTCTCCCTACAGTATGAGAGAAAATATTTGCAAACTAGTTTGACGGGATTAATGAGAATACATAAGGAGCTCAAACACCTCTATAGGAAAAAATCTAAAAATCTAATCAAAAAATGGGCAAAAGATATGAATAGGCATTTCTCAAAAGAAGACATAGAAATGGCAAACAGGCATATGAAAAGGTATTCAATATCACTCATCATCAGAAAAATGCCAATCAAAACTACCATGAGATATCATCTCACCGCAGTTTAATTGGCTTATATCCAATCAACAGGCAATAACAAACGCTGGTGAGGATGTGGAGAAAAGGAAACCCTTCTATGCTCTTGGTAGGAACATAAATCAGTACAACCATTATGAAAAACAGTTTGATGTTTTCTCAAAAAAGTGAAAATTTAGCTATGATATGATCCAGTAATCCCAATACTGGGTATATACCCCTAAAAAAGGAAATTGGCATATCAAAGAGCTATCTGCATTCCTATGTTTGCTGCAGCACTATTTACAATAGCTAACATTTGGAAACAATCTATATGTCTATCAACAGATACATGCACGAAGAAAATGTGGTATATATACACAATGGAGTACTATTCAACCATTAAAAAAGAATGAGATCCAGTCATTTGCAACAACATGGATGGAAGTGGAATTATGTTAAGTGGAATAAGCCAGGCACAGAAAGACAAAAACATTACATGTTCTGAGTTATTCGTGGAACCTAAAAATGAAAACAATGAAACTCATGGACATAGAGAGTAGCGGGATGGTTACCAGAGACTGGAAAGTGTCGTAGGGGGTGGATGCAGAGATTGTTATTGGATAAAAAATATATAAAAAATAAATCAGACTTATTATTTGACAGTATAATAGCATGACTATAGTCAACAGTGACTTAATTGTACATTTTATACTTAACTTAAAAACTGTAATTGGATTATTTGTAACTCAAAGGATAAATGCTTGAGGGGATAGATACCCCATTCTCCAGGATGCACTCATTTCACACTGCATGCCTGTACCAAAACATTTCATGTACCCCATAAATAAATATATTTATTGTGTACCCACAAAAATTTAAATAATAAAAAAATTAAAAAAGAATTCCTATATATTTAAGTAACAGTTACAGGTTATGAATGACCCTCTAAACATACATCGTCAATCCCAATAGGATTGTTATTTCAGTCATATGCCCCTTATCTCTGCAGATGTGGCTTTGTGTGGAAAAAATAGAATCATTTCATATTCTTCCTGCTAAAATTTTTTTAACAAAAAGAAAATTAGTACATTTATTAATACCCCCATATTTGTAAATAAAATATATCCATGTACATAATCATAGAAAAATTATAAAGGGATAAACTATAAATAAAGGTGTGAATAATCTTGGAATAGTGAGATTAAGACAATTTCATATTATCTTCTTGCTTACTTAAAATTTTAATCTTTTCTATACTATAAAAACCTTGATTTTGCTTTTGACTTAGTCTGATTTTCTCCTTAATTTGTGAGAATTTTGGGTACACAAATGGAGAATGCTTCCCTTTGGAAAGAATTTGCATTTGTTTCTTCTTACATGAAAATGCAGCTACTAAACTAGTAGCTCTTTAGCCTCTCTGTAAGTCCTGGCTTTGAAAAGAAGTTTTAAATTGAGTATCCTCATCTACTGCTGGCTAAAATCTTTGCTTCATTTACTGACTTGCTTGTTAATGAAGTAGAAACACAGGGATTTTTCCCATGGACCATAATACCTGTGAGAACAATTTAATGACTCAACAAATGATGGAAGTCTCCTAACACTCTATTATAAACTTTCCCTGGATCAAGTATGGTGGCTGACCATAGTCTCCACTCACTGTGGTCTGAATCCATTAAACCCTCACTGTAGCAGAGTTCCACTAGATAAGAAATAATCTATAAGTATCCTTCTAAATAGATTAGGGAGGCAGAGCAATTGAAAAAATTTCAGAAAAATTTTCAAAAAAGTGGAACTTTAATCATGACCTTTGCTTATCCTTTATGTATATTTTTCCAATTGTAGTATGTGGCCAACCTTAAAAGAAAATGGTGGCATTGACTTTGCCTTCTCTGATTAAAAGCAAGAATCATAATCTATAAATCTCACATATTCTGACAAAAAAGAAAAATAAATAGATGTTACAGTGTCAGGGGACTTTCAGGCCCCATTTATACATTTTTCAAATTTCCTTACCAGATTGTAGACGCGAACATACACATCTCTCTCAATATTTCATTTGAAAAATTACACATGTAATACAGGAAGAAAGTTTTCATGCAAAACATTAAAAATATGGTCAGGCATGGTGGCTCACTCCTGTAATCCTAGCTCTTTGGGAGGCTGAGAAGGGCAGATCACCTGAGGTCAGGAGTTTGAGACCAGTCTGACCAACATGGTGAAACCTTATCTCTACTAAAAATACAAAATTAGCCAGGCATGGTGGCACATACCTGTGATTCCAGCTACTTGGGAGGCTGAGGAAGGAGAATCACTTGAGCCTGGGAGGCGGATGTTGCAGTGAGTTGAGATCGTGCCATTGCACTTCAATCTGGGTGACAGAGAAACTTCGTTTCAAAGAAAAAAAAAATAAAAAAAAAAAAAAACAAAAAAAACATAGATACCTCTGACTTTACCATTATCTAATCTCATGCGTCTCATGAGGAGGGCTACTGTTTTGAAATTAGAAGGTAAACCTCAGCCATCGCTTTTTTCTTTCCCTTTACATTTGCTATAATTTCCTTGAGTTATACTTACCTTGTCATTCACCATAGTTTCCCTGTAGATGCTTAATTTTCAATAGAAATAACATTATATTGAAAAATCATATTTTTACTAAAGTTCCCTTTGGCTCTCTCTTCTGAGTCACCAATTTATTCTTTAATAGCAACTATTTTGCTTTATCATCTAGCTCTTCGTTGGATTCCTTATTTAAAATATTTTTCTAAACTTTCTATTCTTCATAGATAAATATCCTTTTGCTTTTGTATAAAAATTTTGAATACATACAGGCTTGCCTTGACTAGCAACACATTCTTAGTCATTATAAATTCTCTGATGGATATGGGCCAATCTGGGGGCAGTCTCCTTTTGACATATATGTTGTTCCATATTGTATATTGGTGTACAAATGAGATATGTTTAAAAATCTACTATTAATGAAGGGGAAATAGCTTCTGAAATCCTTGCAAATACATAAATAGACTCAGTACAATTAAATATTTTCATTCAAAATTTATTCATTAAGTACCTACTAAGGTTAGTAACTGTGTTAAGTATGAGTGTACTAAAAAATTATAGTAAATGCCACTAATTCTCCAATTCATTAATTTATTCATTTAACAAATATTTACTGAAAGCTACTACATGCCAAACCTGATCTATGTGTCAAGGTTAGATCTTGATGTTGATCACAAGATCACCAGGGCACTATGGATAATTGTCCCCTGAATGATTTTGTAACTTATCAGGCATTGTGGAGCAATGAAAGTAATGTGTGTAAGGTGATTGAGCAATACTGAATCTTTGAGTTAGATGGTGAAATCTGATAACTTTCTGGAAAGGTAACAATTGAGGTAAACCTTAATAACGTAAAGGAGACAACCAGTCAAAGACCTGGGAAAATAGCATTTCATTCAGAGGAAACCTTAGGGAAAGTCTTCATGGGAAAAACGAGTTTAGGGTGCTTAGCGAGTAGGAATAGGACATTGTGATTAAAATACAATGAGCAAGTGGGAGATACATGTAATGAACTCCTAGATCAGGTGCATGTGGTAGACTATAGTGAGGAGTTTGTCTTCTTTTTCTTTTCTTTTTTTAAAGTTCAATAAGAAGCTATTAGAGGGTGATGCAGAGCAAAATGTATGGCCTGAAATCATATTTTAAAGCTTACTCTTTGCTTATATGGAGAATGAACTATAGAACTACCAAGAGGGGAAATAGAAAGTCTCTTGAAGTAGTGCTGGTGATACATGATAGTGGCTTGGAGTAAGGAGATGGAAAAATGGATGAATACATTTAAAAATTAGGATCAAAAGCACTATAGATATTTTAGATACAAAAGAAGAAATAGATGACTCAAAGATGAATTCACCATAGCAGTGATAGCTAATACATTTCAAGATTCTCACAGGAAGAGCTATTTAGCTGGAGTACTAAAGGATGAGTTAGAGCTAGCCCAATGTTACCAGAAGGTAGGAGAATATCGACAGCCATGTAAAATGCTTTATCTTTATCCTGAGAATAAAGGGGAATAAATGAAAATTTTTACTGAGGTAGCAATCATATTTTTCAGATCAGAATGATGTATTATAAAAATCACCTGGATCCCATCTCTGTAATTTCAGACATTTTGTGGGACAGATGCAACTTAAGATATTTCGCTTATTCCAAATTTGGATGAAATTATATAAATTTTCAATTTCTTGAAATTCCGGTGGTGTATAAGACACTGAGGAAGGGTTTTATGCCCAGAATGGAGACTCTCTAAAATCTCAGAAATTTGGCATGAAGAAAAATTGATGTCTATATTCTCCATCCTGAACCATCTTGAATATTTTGCAAGGAATTTTGCAGAGGCTGTTAGAAAAGCTGTAAAAGGAATAGATACTTGTGAGAATGCAAAGTGAGAAATAAATCTTCCAATCTGTACATAGATGATTTAAATACCCTGTGAATCACTGTAACTCATTTTATAAAGTAACGAAATCCTCTTCTTTCTAATTGGATGTTTGATACGTGAGGAAATCTGAAGCAATACTAAAAGTGCTACATTATTTCAAAACAATATTTTTTACATTGCTTGCTTTTCAATATTTTTATTGTTAAGATTTCCAAAAGCTGGAAGTGGAGATTTAAAAAAAAAAATCCATTAAGAAACTGCTTTTCTCAGAATGAAGCCATAATCTTTGTGTGTAGTGAACAGTTCTAATTTTTTACACTATTTGGCAGCACAGATGGTTCAAAAAATACTACAACCACTGACATTCTTCAGCTTTTTCTTCCTAGTCATGTTATGGCAAATACAGAATTAGCAAGTGCCTTGCAACCTAATTATGGTGATGAGGATATGTTCTTTGTTGTACATCAGGAAAGGAGAGTTTTACAAAGTTGGATATTGATTTCAGGGAATTATCAAACATTGTATTTTTTAGATTGTAAAATAATTTCAGGATTTGTATCTTTGATTACATTTTCTTTTTTTTTTAAATTTATTTATTATTATTATACTTTAAGTTGTAGGGTACATGTGCATAACGTGCAGGTTTGTTACATATGTATACTTGTGCCATGTTGGTGTGCTGCACCCATCAACTCGTCATTTACATCAGGTATAACTCCCAATGCAATCCCTCCCCCCTCCCCCCTCCCCACGATAGGCCCCGGTGTGTGATGTTCCCCTTTGATTACATTTTCTTTTCCTCCTTCTATTGCCAACCAGTTTCCTAGAAATGCAAGAAAAATAAATTTGGCAAAGCAGGTGATAAGATCAAGTTTTGATTGGTAACACTGTTACTCTGTTGTATCAGACATCATGCTTAATTACTACAAAGAGATAAACTATACTTTTGGGGTATATGCTAATGTATGCAATTCTCAACTGCTGATCTACACTCACAGTTTACATTTTTAGTAAGATCCCTGTAATATCAAACTTCAAACCTACATAATTAAATTATGACACTGAATCATGAAAGCCAAACATATTCTATCATGGGGATCAAGGACTTGAGGAAATTTTTACCAGTAAGCCTTGGGTTGCTTTTCTCCTTATTTCCTAGTGTTTCTGTTATCTTTGAACTGATGCTTCTTATATTGGAATTTTATTTTCTAACATGGATTAGGAGTACTTATAAATGTTATCTTAGTAACTCACATCTTTACTGGTAGTAATCTTACATTATTTATATTTTTTCAAGCTCATTGGCGCTTCCCTGTCTGTTCAGACTCTCCTTCCTGGAATTTCTTACCTGTCTCTTTCTATCACTATGCAAAAGCAAAATTAGAGAAACAACAAAAATGTAAATAAAAACAACAAAAGCTTGATTTGGAAATCATAAGAGAAGATAATAGACTGTTGTAGGTTGTTCTTGGACACAAAGATTTCCTTTCTACGTAAATATTGTCCTATGTAAGTCTCAACCAAAGACAACAAATGAGTGTATCTCAAGTAAGTTTTTTTCTAAGCAATTATTATTTTGAAAATACTTCCAAATTTTTTTAAAGTCACCAGAATGTTATCTTAGAAATATAAAATCATTGGCTATGCTTAACAATTATCAGTGGTATTTTGGTTTGAGTTCTCCCAAAGTTAGAGTCTGATACAATGATTTTGGTCTGAGTAATTTATTTGGGATGTGCTCTCAGGAAGTGCTGTAGGAGAGTGGCAGCAAAATGAATGAAGAGAATGAAGAGTGGGCAGCTGACAGTCAATCTTTCATACATAAAATGTATGAAAAGTACCTCCAAACTGTCTCAATTGGGGATGACCAACTGACATACAAGACTTACATCCCTTACTGTGTGAGGCTTGTTTTGGGGCATAGCTTTTTAGTATGTCTGACCTGTTTCACTAACAAGACTGCTTTTGAATCCAGAGAACAGGCTATTGTCTCTGTTTGACATTTGAGAGTATGCAAGGAGATATGAGCAGGGTACCAGCACCATCTGTTTCACAGGGCACAGGCCTGTGTTTCAGACCATGGCAATAAAGCGAATATTGAGATAAAACAAGTCACAATTGTTGTGGCTTTCTAGTGTGGATAAAAGTTATGTTTACACTATACTATAGCCTATTAAGTGTGCGGTAGCATTATGTCTAAAAAATCATACATCACTTAACTAAGAGCTTATAGCTAAAAAATGCTAATGATTATCTGACCCTGCTGTGAGTCATAATATTTTTTGCTGGTGGAGGCTCCTGGTTGATGGCTGCTGCCTAATCATGATGGTAGTTGCTGAAGTTTGGGATGCCTCTGGCAATTTCTTAAAATTAGACAGCAATGTATTATGTCACCTTTATTGACTCTTTCCTTCACAAAAGGTTTCTCTGTAGCAAAAAAATACTGTTGGATACCATTTTATTTTTATTTTATTTTTTTTTTTTTTGAGACGGAGTCTCGCTCTGTCGCCCAGGCTGGAGTGCAGTGGCGCGATCTCGGCTCACTGCAAGCTCCGCCTCCCGGGTTCACGCCATTCTCCTGCCTCAGCCTCCCGAGTAGCTGGGACTACAGGCGCCCACAACCGCGCCCGGCTAATTTTTTGTATTTTTAGTAGAGACGGGGTTTCACCGTGGTCTCGATCTCCTGACCTTGTGATCCGCCCGCCTCGGCCTCCCAAAGTGCTGGGATTACAGGCGTGAGCCACCGCGCCCGGCTGTTGGATACCATTTTACCCACAATAGTACTTTCAAAATACAAGTAAGTCCTCTCAACCCCTGAAGTTGCTTTATCAGCTAAGTTTATGTGTTATTTTAAATACTTCGTTGTTATGTCAACAATGTTCACTGTATCTTCACCACGAGTGGATTCCACCTTGACAAACCACTTTCTTTGCTCATCCATAAAAACCAGCTCTTTAATTATTGAAGTTTTATCATGAGATTGCATCAATTCAGTCACATCTTACGGTTCCACTTCTAATTCCAGTTCTCTTGCTATTTCCAACCCATATACAGTTCCTTTCTCCACTGAAGTCTTGAGCCCCTGAAGGGCATTTGTGAGAGCTGGAATCAACTTCTTCTAAACTCTTATTCATGTTATTTTGACCTCCTACCATGAATCATGAATGTTCTTAATGACATCTAGAATGATGCATCCTTTTTGGAAGGTTTTCAATTTACTTTGCCCAAATCCATCAGAGGAATAGTGATCTGTGGCAGCCATGGACATGCAAAATATATTTTTTAAATAATAAGACTTAAAAGTTGACATTGCTCCTTGACACATGGACTGCAGAATGGATATGGGGCTAGCAGGCATGAAAACAACATTAATGACGTCTCCATCAGACCTCTTGTCTTGCATTACTAGGTGTATTGCCAATAAGCAGTAATATTTTGAAAGAAATCTTTTTTCCTAAGCAGCAGGTTTCAACAATGAGCTCAAAATATTCAGCAAACCATGCTTTAAACAAATATACTGTTATCCAGACTTTGTTTTTTCACTTATCAAGCACAAGCAGAGTAGATTTATTATAATTGTTAAGGCTCCTAGGATTTTGAGAATGATAAATGAGCATTGGCTTCAATCTATACTGATTAGCTGCATTAGCCCCTAGGAAGACAGCCGGTCTGACCTTTGAAACTTTTAAGCCAAACACTGACTTCTCCCTACTTATGAAATTCCTAGGTGACATCATTTTATCATAGAAGACTTCCCCCATTGAAAATCTGTTGTTTAGTGAAACCAGCTTTATCAATGTTCTTAGCTACATCTTCTTGATAACTTGCTGTAGCTTCTACATCAGCACTTGCTGCTTTACCTTGCACTTTCACGTTATGGAGACAGCTTCTTCCTTTAAACCTTATAAACTAACCTCTGCTAGCTTCTAACTTTTCTTCCACATATTCTTTACTCTCTCAGCCTTCATAAAATTGAAGAAGTTAGGGTCTTGCTTCAGATGAGACTTCGGTTTCAGAGAACGTTGTAGTTGATTTGACCCATCCAGTCTAAACTTTTCCATATCAGCAATAAGGTTGTTTCATTTGTCATTTGTGTGTTCACTGGAGTAATACTTTGAATTTCCTTCAAAAACTTGTCCTTTGCATTCACAACTTGGTTATTTTGCACAAGAGGTCTAACTTTCAAGCAATTTTTGCTTTTGACAGGCCTTCCTGATTAGGCTTAATCATTTCTAGCTTTCTATTTAAAGTTGGAGATGTGCAACTCTTTCTTTCACGTGAACACCTAGAGTCCATTGAATTGCTATTAAGTGACATAATTTTACTGTTGTTGTGTCTCTGGAATTAGAAAGGCCTGAGATGGAGAGAGATGAGGGAATAGCTGGTTGGTGAAGCTGTCAGAACACATACAACATTTATCAATTAAGTTCACTGTCTTGTATGGACACAGATCGTGGAATCTCAAACCATTGCAATAGTAACATCAAAGATCACTGATCACAGATCACCATAAGAGATATAATAATGAAAAAGTCTAACATATTGTGAGAATTACCAAAATGTGACCTAGAGACACAAAGTGAACACATGTTGATGAAAAAAATGGTGCAGATAGATTTGCTCTGGGCAGCTTTGCCACAAAACTTCTATTTGTAAAAAAAAATGCAGTATCTACAAAGTGCAATAAAACAAAGTGCAATAAAATGAGGTATGCTTGTGTAAGCAAGAAACATTTTGCATCTAAATGCTCCCTTTCCTCCCATGGAAAACAAAAACTTGTAATCTTTTAAAATTAGTAGACAAAGCTAAACTGATTTTTTTCAAAAATGCCCATTCTGATATTAATTTAGCTGCCGTATTGAGGTATTATCTGTCTGTAATATTATTGCACAGCCTTGTTTCAATATCTTTTTTTCCACGAGAAAAAAATCACTAGAATGGTGGCTCTTTTAGTATGATACCCCTTAAGGAAAGTGCTTTGAGACATCTCTATAGAAATATGCAAGCAATGATAAGTCCTAAGTGATCAGACATAAAAGGCTTTATTGAAATATTGTCAAGAAAGAAAAGAGCGTCTATACAGCTCACTGTTACTGTTTCTAACTCTAGATGAATGCTTATGCAGCTTTGGAATACCTAGAAGCAAATTGACTCTCTTTTTCCAAGTTTTGTATAATTCTGTGGCTATAGCAAAAAAATGGAAAGACTTGGACTTAGCTGGGGGAATATCATCTTTGAAAATACAGTACACCTGCTAAATTGGTTGATTCTTGCTACATCAAAATATTTCTGAAACTCGCCTTACTTTTTTCAACCTGTTTTAGACAGAGAAAGGAAACAGCCTTTCTAACTATTTCCTCTGGGTTATGGACAGTGGCCAGATTTGGTCAAAAAAAGAGAAAAAAGAAAAATCCCTCAGCAAGCATTTATGAATCATTGGTAAAACTTTAAATAGCACTGGATTTTCTGACTTGGCTCTGTACTTCATTATTTACAAAAAAAAAAAAAAATGAAATGATTGTGCTTAAGTAGAACAAAAACCACAGTTGCCTCTTTTGCCTTTGCTCTCAGACTCATTTCTGGGAAAAAATCCAAATTTCTACCATCTGTGGTTTCTTAGCAATATGTAAAAGAAAAGAGTTTGATTATTAATTGAGCTGAGTTAGCTATCCCCCAGAGATTTACACTTTGATAAGTCCCTACTTGACCAGTTGGCTTGCTTCTTTCATCTCTGATGAAGCAGGAGCCTGAAGTATTCAACCATTTCAAAATATCCACATGTTTCTCCTCCAGCAATAACAGTAGCTATAAACTCAGAGTGTAGCATAGGATCTTACTACTATCGGATTACAAAGTTATGAGCATTCTCCCCCACAACATACAGTCAGCTTACAGTTGAACATCTAACAGACAAGAAAATAAGAACATAAATTTTTACTCAGACAGCTGCATTAATAATGTGTTACATTCATCTGCTTGCTAGCCATTAAGAAAGAAAAATGTGTAGATAAAAATAAAATGATCCATTCTCAGGAAACATCTGACCTAAATTGACTATCATTCCCATAGTCTTCAGTGAATATAAAGACATTTTCAAATCTTTCTTTTGAATAGTTTATTTGAAATTTTGAGGAACCTTAAATAATTATTTCTTTATTTTTCAAATTATTCGTAAGACTTTTATCTAATACATTTTCTATTAATGTAAAGGTTAGAATAAGAAAGATAAGCCTAGGCATGAAGGATAACTTCATTATTATTGCAGTTGTGAAAATAGAAGATATTGCCAAAACTTTCTAAATATTTATGTATTATCTATCATTTATAACATGTAATGTCTATTAATTTTATTTCTTACCATCTAAACCTGCAAATGTTTTTTATGTTTTCTGATGTGATATAGTCTCATAAGTAAATTACTTTTTGGAAGAAATTCTCTTCCTTTTTAAATACTGCAAAGCTACTCTCTCATCTTTTGGTGTCTTCCATTTATTCAAAGACCTTCATGATCCTGTTTTGGCATTATCTACCGACTTGCCCTTCCCTTCTTACCTTGCTGCTGGGACTTCTTGCAAGCTTTGAATACAACGTGTTCCTTTTTGCTGCTGAGTTCTGTATTCTGTCTGAAATGTTCTTTCTCTAGTTAAATATTAATTTATCTAGTTAAATATTATGAATTCTGTAAGTGTCTTCTTCAACATATTCTTCCTTGAGGCCTACATGACTCTCTAAAGTAAGGTCAATGCACTTACTATACATTCCCATAGAATGGACCACTTTCCTTTGCTAGTTTTTAATGCTTGTCTTGCTGCTAATGCCTTTTTGTTGTTTGTGTTTCACCGCTAGATGCTGAGTTTCACAGGGCAAAAATCATGTTTTTCTTATTTACTGATACATTACTAGTGTCTAGCAAATATTCTCTGGCACATAGTAGGTGCTGAATAAAAATTTATTGAATATTTATTTTATGTTTTTTACGGACAGTAGGAAGCATTTTATCCTGGGAGAAAAATATTTATGGACAGTTCAAAAAATGAGAAAAAGATAACTCTCTTACATTGGTAGTAAAATGTAGTAAAGCATGCACACATTATTAATAGTTTGTAGATATATACATATAAACAAATAGACTAACACATATCAATGTCTAGCTGTTAAGTTATATTTAACCAGTCTTTGGATCACCCAGTAAATGTGGAAGTGGGCTGAACAAGTGTGTTTTTTGTTAGTAGAAAAGAGGCTAAAAAGAATCTACTTTCAAATAATTATAATTAAACTACATGCAAGGTGTAGTTCAAATTCAAGTCATTTTAATATGAAATGCAATTGGAATGCTTTGTATATGTATACATTTCCATGTTTAGAGATGCCTGTGCTTTGCATTCTTTATAATGACCTCTAAAATTTCAGGGTCTCATCTCTTATCGAACATTTCATTCAGATATTACAGAATTCTCTGAATGTTTGAAAGCTTAATGAAGTAAATGGGCTTTTCACTTTCTTCCAAATATGGTCACTAACATTCAATGTATCATTTGCTGCTCAAAAATCTATGTTTGTGATACCACCGAAGGAGAGCATGTCAAAGAAAGTAAGGGTTGGATACAAATAAAGGAAGGTAGGTGACTTTTATGCATTTTTAGAATATTAAATCATACCAAATCCATTTACTTATTATTTAAAAAGGTGTAACTTTGGGAAATTTGATGTAATGTTCTCAAAAATATGTTGGCAAATTATTTAAACAAGTCTAATTGCTCTAGTATATAGATTGCCCCCAGAGAGCAAATGAGATGTTTCTACAACTATGCTAATTCTTTAAAATTAGACAGAATGCACTAGAGCAGTTATTCATCAATGTTCTTCTAATGTTAAAAAATGACTTTTAAGGATTCCCTCAAAAATGTTTCAGAAGTAGAGCACAGTAACAACATATTTGATTATCTGTAAGTTTTTCTTAGACACTCAGTAATAGGTGAAACCTCTTAAAGATTTTTAAGTGATAACATACTAAAAATTATTGCTATTTACTGATTTCTCTGGACAAATTGTTCTTATTGCATAGCCATATTACATCAATTTATTTTATCCTTTTGTCGTTTCAATATTTAATATGAGTGATAGGGTTCATCAGTGCCTTAGCTCAGAGGTCTATTTCTCACCATTTGGAAAAAAAGCCTGCCATTTATTGAAACAATCCCATGCACAAACTGTTTAATCAATCTCTGTTTTGGGGTCTTATGAGTGCTCAGATTCATAAGCAAAATCTAAATTTAATCATTTAGTTTGAATACTTTAAGTAAAAAGTAAGCCTGGACTAAATTTGGGGAGTTATGTAGCACTGAAGGGTTTGTCAAAGAGTATGGAATGGAACCCATTCTCTTAGATTCAGTCTATTTTACTTCCACTGCAGTATGCTGGATTTGGAATATGCATTCATTCTCTTTACAAATATTTCTTCCATATCTATAGCATAAAGGCCCTTGGGAATACCTTGGTAAATGGTCAGAAAATAGTGTGCACCCTCACAGATAATAAATCCTAGTTGGAAATTATGATGTTCAATGGATTTTACATTTTCTACCTTCTGTCTCTATATATTACATCGTATTTATTTTATATTATTTGATTGTGTAAAAATGATACATTCTTTGTAAATAATTCAATCTTTATACAACAGTTGATACTAGTATCTCTTGCATAATTACTGTGATGAACATCCTCCCAGATATCTTCTGTATCTGTGGGCGCCATCTTTCCATAAATACAATCATACCATTTGTCGTCATTTTTCTTCTCATGAAATTACTTTTTAAAGACATTGCTTATGATATGTAAGCACTCTGCACCATTGTTTCCTAATAATTCTATATCCTAATCCCCCAATATTTCATTAGAATTTGATGAATGGCAGGTTAAAATGGAAATATTAAAAACTTATAAACATAAAATATATTCTATATAAACTTACAAAATATTAAAAAACACATAGAACTTATGGTGCCTTCTTTATGGAAGGGTGGAGATAAATCATATAGTGATCTCAGATAAGTGGACCAGGCAGGTAACAGCAAGGAAATTAATGAAGACAGCTGGATACAAATGTATTTGTGTGCTTGTCTGCCACAACAAAATAGTGGGTGGCTTAAACAAGAGACATTTTAAACAACACGCATAGTTGGATCGCTTAAACAATAGGCATATTCGGGTAGCTTAAACAATAGACATTTATTTTCTCACAGTTCTGGAGTTTAGAAGCTCATGATCAAAGTGCTGGCAGAGTTGGTTTCTGGTGAGGCCTCTCTTCTTGGCTAGCAGACATCCAGCCACCTTCTTGCGAAGTCCGTACAAGGCCTTTCCTCTATGTTTTGCAAACAAAGAGAGATCTCTGGTATCTCTCACTCTTCTTATAAGGACACCAGCGCAATAAGATTAGGGCCCCACTCTCATGACCTCATTTTATCTTTACCTTCTTAAAGACTCCATCTATAAACATAATTATATTGGGGGTTAGGTATTCAACATATGAATTTGAAGACACAATTCAGTCCATAACAATAAGTAAGAACAGACTCTCAAGCGTATCTCTTCCAACGTCAGTGAAAGGGTGGTAGAAGGAATTGGGGAAACTGTTTTGAAGCCATGCCCTAAGTAAGGGGCATAACCACTGCTAAGCTCCATTTGGTTGTTGACAAAGAGAAATGCCAACTTTTTTCATTTGTATGTAAAATCACTGGCTTTTTACAAGTTTGGCAAATAATTCTAAATTGTAGTTATGTAGGCCAAAGAAAGCTGTCTGTGGATCATACTTGGCCCTCAGGCTGTCAAATTATGATTGCTGGTGGTGTCAAAAGAGCGTATTTTTAGTACCATATAGAGCTGGATTCAAATATTGGTCCAGCCACTTATTCACCATATAATGTAGCAGATATTCACTCCCAAACCCCACCCCTTATACTTTAGATTCTCAATCTCCAAAATGAGAATAATAAAAAATCTAATGACCAATATAATATTTAAATTACATTAAATTATTAAAGTACTTGGGACATGGTTGTACACACCCCCAAACACTGAGGTGCCTTGAATTCACTGACGGGAATTTTCTAATAGACTGAACAATTTAGAGGTTAATAGGAAGAGAGTTGCTTCTCTTTCCTTTTCTGAAACATATAGCTATGTAGAGAGAGGAGTAAAAGGATGGCTGTGATTAACACTGACCAGATGAAAGAAGTCATCCTCTCTTACTGTCTGTTGTTATCTTGTGTAGTTTTACACCTGTACCCTTGGAAGTTAAGCAGGAAATAGCATTTCTTTTCCCTAATTCTGCATTACCTTTGCTGTCTTGTACTCAAAAGACATAACAAACCATTACCTAGAAATCAAGCTGCTTCCAGTCTTCAGAGCTAAAGGATGAGATTCAAGCTCTGCAGGAATCCAAGGACCTCGACATTTGCTTTCCCATCATCTTTCAGGGACATTTGAGTTTTGGTGAAGACTATGAATTTATTCTGTACATGAACAACTAAGAAGCTGCTCCTTGAGCATAGATCTTCAATTTGGTGAAAGTTCAATGACATTTGGATGAAAGCTTCTATAACATTTTAAGTCTCATGTGAAATTTAACATGCATATACTTGTAATAATTCACTAAGCTCTACTGCTCAAACTTGCTGTAAATTTGAATTTCTATTTCAAAGTTATTGGGTACTGAGGAATTAGCATAGTTGATGTCATGGGTCTAGTGACTTTCTGTTTACATTAAAATTAAGCCAGTTAGTTGTGAGAAAATAATTCAGAAACAATGTTTCAAAAGCAGAAAAATTCTGTGCACATTTTTTTTCTTTATCAGTAATACATTTCATTTGCTTAATGTAGTGTTAGTATAATTGTTGCCATTATATTCAAAGTAGAGATAATTTACATGAAAAAATCTGTTTATATTTTTGAAATATTGAAGAGTAAGAACTCATTAGATTAACAGAGGACTGCACAGCCTTTTGAAATGGTAAATATTCTGATTTCAAAGTGTGGTTTTAAAGACAGCAGTATAGTATTGGAAAATATTCAATATAATTCAAAATAGGCTTGAATATTTATAAAATAAAACACACCAGGTACATATTTAAAAAATAAATACATTCACTTACAAGTGGTATTATGCAGTTGATAATATGTTGTGTTTCTACATTATAGATAAATAAAACGTTTCTGTAATAGGAAAATAGTTCTTGATAACCTTACTTAACCTTTCCTCTTCTCGAAGTTAACTCATGAAATGGAAATATACATTTTAAATAATTATAGTATACATTGATAAGATTTTCTATGACTAGAGAAAGGGGGCAGAAGACTTAATTTTGTGTTTATTTTCTTTAAAGCTTCTTAGAGCTCAATCATTAGCTTGTAGTAGACTCTCTGGTGTGGCATTCAGACTTTGCCATTATTCCAGAGCTAAGTCACCCATTCCTTTATCTTTTAGCAATGTTAATGGCTTAAGGCTTACAGCCGAGTTTGTCTTCAGGAATTGTCCTCAGCAGGAGGGAGCTGTCTCACACAAGATTATGCTTCCTTTAGAGCAGGAATTTCCAATCTTTTGGCTTTCCTGGGTCACACTGAAAGAAGAATTGTCTTGGGCCATACATAAAATACACTAACACTAAGGATAGCTGATGAGCAAAAAAAAAAAGAAACTGCAAAAGAATCTAATGTTTTAAGAAACTTTACAAATTTGTGTTGGGCTGCATTCAAAGTCATCCTGGTCCACATGCAGCCTGCAAGCTGTGGATTGGACAGACAAGCTTGCTTTAGAGGATCAGCCTGTATCTAGTGATTGGTCAATCTTACTAAAGTAAGTAATCAGGGACATCTCTGAAAACCACCTCAGCTTCTGAGTTTGCTGTGTAATGAGCTGAGGCCTCTATGGCAATCAATCCATTTCAGTTCAAATTCTTCCTCTACACAATTCTACTTTTCTCACGCTCTCACAAGTGTTATTTTAACAGTACTTTCCAACAAACTCTCTGAACGCAAATCTTCATCTCAGACTTTCCAGACTTCCTAGACTTCCATCCTAAAACAACAACTTGGAGAATTTCAAAGGCATTATTATGTCGAGTTAAAAATACCAATCTCAAACGGTTATCTGTGGTGATATTCCATTTATATACCATACTGAAAATGACAGTTACAGAGATGGAGAACAGTTGGGTGGTTGATGAGGGTCAGGGATAGTGGGTGAAAGGAGGTTGGTGTGACAATCCAGAAACAACTCAAGGGAGATCTTTGTGCTGAAAGAATAGTTTTGTATCGTGTTTCCAGTATTGATTAGTCTATACATATGAAAAAAAATGGCATAGAACTATTCACAAATATTGTACTAATGTCACTTTCCTGATTTTGAAATTGTTACTATAATTATGTAGGGTGTTGTTAGTGGAGGAAATTGAGTGAAACTTATGGACTTCGAACCTCTCTAAACTATATTTTTGTTTATATTTATTTTAGAATAAAAGTTTTAAAAACCTCCAAACAATTGAATTTAGTGAGTGGATTAAAAAGTAGGAGAGTAAGAGAACAACTACAGGACTAAGTTGAGAAAAAATGTAGTCTAAGGGAATAGTAGAACACATGAAGCTTGCTTTATTTATTGTTTGCTGTTTTTATAGGTTGAAGGATACCAGTAGTCATCTTTCTCTTTATTAAGAATATAACTATGAAAAGGGAGTTTAAACTACAATTAAGAAGGTTTGGACAAACAATTGGGAGACTTTCAGGGATAAAAGTTAATAATAGACTAAAAGTTTCAGTCAATATTAAAAGATTGTAATTTTTGTACCTAGTGAACTTATAAAATTAGAATTTCCAGGAGAGTTTGGAGACAGAAGACAGCATAATTAGATAATAGATAATACTCTAACAGATCATGTGTAATTATATTTTATGGTCCTCTAAGATTATCCAATCCAAGGGCATGTTATTTTCTGAAATGTAGCTGGTAAATCAACTGATAACTTTTATTCTATTTTTTTCTTTCTCTTTTTTCTCTTTATACCCTATGGGTATACCCCCAGATTACCATTTTTTTTCTTTTCTTTATTCATGTCACAACATTTTTAAATTAAAAAAACAAATGCAGACTCTTTTCTATTGCAATAAATATTAAAATAATAACAATGGCAAAGAAAAATATTTCATTCATTGGTCAATCAGTTAATGTGATTTTCAATATGCTGTTAGAAACTTGTGCTAATTCATTAAGAACTAGTAGTCTACCAGAGATGTGACACATGAGGATTATTTTTAATATTTGAGAAGTTCACAATGGTGACCCTAGAATCCAATAGGAAAAAAAAATGGCAAAGAACATTAGCAACTCACAGCAGAGGAGCTACAAGTAAATTCTAAACATGCAAAAATGCAAACTTTCATTAGTAACAAAATAAATGCAAGCTAAAACACTGATGTGATAACATTTCTCTCTTGTCATATTAGCAAAGAGTCAAAGACCTTTTGTCTGTTTTAGCAGAGCCACTACCTCATAATTATGCTGAGTTCTGGAAAGGTCCAGACATCCAGAGCTCTTCTGTGAGTACAGGATTGATGGTTCACCCAACTGCTCAATCTCCAACAACTTCTTGGGGAGATTCATATTTAAGAATCATGACAAGTTAGTGTCTTTGTCTACTTTGTATTGCTATTAAATAATACCTAAGGTTGGGTTATTTGGATCACGTTTTCCAGGCTATGCAAGAAGGATGGTACTGGTATTTGCTTGGCTTCTGGTGAAGGTTTTTGTGCTGCATCAAAACGTAGTTTATAAAGTCAAAGGGAAGTGGGCACATGTAAAGAGGGACCAAATCTGTGTGGTGTCCTGGCTTTATAACAACCTACTTTGGGGGAAGCCAACCCATTGCCCTGAGAACCAATCTATTCTTGGAAGAGCAAGAACACATTACTATGAGAATAGCATCAAGCCATTAATGAAAGCTCCATCCCCATGAGCCACACATTTCCCACTAGGATCCACCTCCCAACACCATCACACTAGGGTTTAAATTTCAACATAAGAAATTTAATATTGGTGGGGACAAACAAGAAAAATCCAAATCATAGCAGTAAAGAAAGCTGTAATCAAGGTCAGTGCCAGGGAAAGATAGAAAGGTAGAAATAAAGAGAAGAAAGAAATAAAGAGAGAGGAAAAGAAAGAAGAAAGTAAGAAGGGAAGAAAAGAAAGAAAGAAAGAAAGAAAGAAAGAAAGAAAGAAAGAAAGAAAGAAAGAAAGAAAGAAAGAAAGAAAGAAAGAAAGAAAGAAGAAAGAAAGAAAGAAAGAAAGAAAGAAAGAAAAGAAAGAAAGAAAGAAAGAAAGAAAGAAAGAAAGAAAGAAAGAAAGAGAAAGAAAGAAAGAAAGAAAAGAAAGAAGAAGAGGAAGAAGAAGAAGGAAGAGGTGGAGGAGGAGAGAAAGAGGAGGAGGAACAAGGAGGGAGGGAGAGAGGGAGGGAGGGAAAGAAGGAAGGAAGGGAAGGAAGGAAGGAAAGGAAGGAAGGAAGGAAGGAAGGAAGGAAGGAAGGAAGGAAGGAAGGAAGGAAGGAAGGAAGGAAGGAAAGAAGACAGGAGCAGTGGGTTTGCCTTTATCCTTGAGACAGGAGGGAGGGAAAGAGAGAAAAAAGTATGTGGAGATCTATGTGGCAGCTGATTGTGAAAATGGTCCTGATGTAGCCCTCTATTCCTGGCGTCTTTGTTTCTCTACAACTGTCATTCAAACATAATCTTGTCGTACAAGAAGAGTTTTATTTAAGCATGAAGGAAGGGTGGCTTATCTATTGCAGTTTATATTTCTTTCTCATCACTTGCCTTGTGAGTCCTTTGATCTTATCTTGAGAGTGTCACTTTTAAGGAAGTTGACAATGATGTAGAAATGACTAGAAGATAGAAATCAAAGAATTTTGACCCAAAGGCTCTTTAACAATTTGACGAGGACTTTCTTTTCTAAGCAAACACTTGGAACTGGAATATCTTAGCTTAAAACATTGCTACAAAATAGATAGTAGCTACTTAAGCATGTGATTTATGCCAAACACTGTGTTTTAGACATTACGTATAGTGACCAGTTCTCTATTATAGTTGTGCAAACTCAGCCATAAACTCTTCATAAAATAGACTCAAACATAATTGGACACCTTTTCTCCTTGGACCCAAGTAACCACAAGAGAATCTGTAGACCAACAGGGATAAGCCTTGAGGCCTTGACTGAAAAGAGCATCAGTGATATGGCCAATAATTTTCCATTTGTGCCCTAATCTATTTACAGAAAGAGACATCCCAGTTACATTTTCTACACTGTTTTACAACGATCAGTGAATTATACTGGGTTTCAGCCTCACACTAACAAGCTTTCAGTGTCAGTACTTCACATTTCTTTCTGTGATTAAAAAGGTATCCACATTACCTGAAAGCAGGAGATTAAACCCAAAAAATATTATTGTCTATTATATAGGCCATGCAAATGAAGTATTACAATTCAGTATATTGGAGGAAAACCCAATAGAGTGGGTGATCTATAATCAGTCTTTGAGCAGTAACTGTGAGAAACAAATTATTTCTGTGAGCGAAGAAATAAAAATTCTTCCACAAAAAATTATAGAACTAATAAATGAATTCAGAAATGTTACAGGATATAAAATCAACACAAAAATAAATTGCTTTGTTATATACAATGAACAATCTGAAACGGAAATTCAGAAAGAATCTTATTTACAATAATATCAAAAACAATGAAATAGTTTAGAATAAACTTAATCAAGGAGGTCAAAGACTTGAACATTGAAAACTATAAAATATCTACCCTCCCCCACCCCTCCCCATGCCAAAAAAAGAGAAATAAAACTATAAAATATTGCCAAATGAAATTAAAGACACAAATAAGTGACAAGGCATCCCACATTTACAGATTCAGAGGCAATATTATTTAAAAGTCCATATTACTCAAAGCAAATCTGGTGTAATACCTATCAAAATACCAGTAGCATTGCTTGCAGAAATAGAAAAATAGCACTATAATTAATATGGAATATCAAAGGAAACATAATATTCAAAACAATCATGAAAAAGAAGAATAAATTTGTGGGCCATACACATATTCCAGATTTCAAAACATATTACAAAGCTATAGTAAACAAGTATAGTATACACTGTTATAGTATACTGGTATAGTATGGTACTGGCATAAAGACAGGCATATAGACCACTAAAACATAACAGATTCCAGTAATAAACCATTGCATAAATGGTCAAAAAATCTTCAATAAGAATGCCAAGATCACACAATGGAAAAAGAACAACTTCTTAAACAAAATTTTTTGAGAAAATTGGATATCCATATGCAAAAGAAAAAGACTGGGTTCTTTACATTTACCTCAATTAGAGATAAATTATCTCAAAATAGATTAAGATCATATTTAAGACCTAAAACTGTAAAACATTCAGAATACAATAGGGGAAAAGATTTATGACATTGAATTTGGCAATTATTTCTTTGATATTACATTCAAAGCACAGGCAATAAAAATAGACAAACAGGATTAAATCAAAGTTAGAAAACATACTAATAGCAAAGGAAACAATCAACAGTGAAAACCTACAGAATGGGAGAGAATATTTGCAAATCATGTATCTGATAAGGGATCACTATGCAGAATACATAAAGAACTCCTACAACTCAACAACAAAGAAATATAATCATACAAAATATACAAAGAACTCTTAAAACTCAATAATAAGAAAACAATCGAATTTAAAAATGAGCCAGAGACCTCCACAGACCCCTCACAAAAAAAGATATACAGATGGCAGATAAGCGTGTGATAAGTAGTTACACATTGCATGCCATCAGGGAAATGAAAATTAAAACAAGATACAACTACATATGTATTAGATGACGAAAATCCAGAATACTGACCAAAGCAGGCAGGAGAAGATGGAACAGCAGACTTGCTGAGTCCTCTAGCCATCATCTTTCTCCTGTTCTGCATGCTTCCTGCCCTCCAACATCAGACTCCAAGTTTTTCATATGGGAATTTCTGTACCTTCTGCTCAACTTTTTTGTGGACCTAAATGTGCTCTAAATTATTTGTACACATATTCAACAGAATATTTATTCAGCTTTACAAAAGAAAATCCTGACACATAATACAACGTGAATGAACCTTGAGGACATTATGCAAAATGAAATAACCCAGTCATAGGATGTTAAATACTGTAGGCTTCTACTTTTATAAGATATTTAAAGTAACACAACTAATAGATAGAAAAAGTAGAAGGATGGTTGCCACAGGCCAGAGAGAAAGAAAAATGTGGGTTTATTGTTCAATGAATAGAGTTTTAGTTTGATAAGATGAAAAAGTTCTAGATATTGGTTGCACAAAATTGTGAATATAGTTAATGCCACTGAACTATATACTTATAAATGTCGAAGAGAGTTTTATGTTATTTTTCTTTAACCATAATTAAATGATAATGATTGGAGTAAGAGCAAGAGACAAGTGGACACAAATTTAATTAGCTGATATTTTACTTTTTTTTAATTTCAAGGTTAATGTTTGAATATTAGTTTTACTGAGAATGTTTCAAAGTTACTCTGGAAGAAAGAAAAGGAAGTAAAGAAGAACGGAGAGAAGAATGGAGGGAAAGGAAAAGTTTAAATAGAGTCTTCTTTTAAAGTATGTTCCAATTCATTTCTTTTTCTTTCTTTTTTTTTTTTAAATACTTTAAGTTCTAGGGTACATGTGCACAACGTGCAGGTTTGTTACATATGTATACCTGTGCCATGTTGGTGTGCTGCACCCATCAACTTGTCAGCACCCATCAACTCGTCATTTATATCAGGTATAACTCCCAATGCAATCCCTCCTCTCTCCCCACTCCCCATAATAGGCTCCGGTGTGTGATGTTCCCCTTCCAGAGTCCAAGTGATCTCATTATTCAATTCCCACCTATGAGTGAGAACACGCGGTGTTTGGTTTTCTGTTCTTGTGATAGTTTGCTGAGAATGATGGTTTCCAGCTGCATCCATGTCCCTACAAAGGACACAAACTCATCCTTTTTTATGGCTGCATAGTATTCCATGGGGTATATGTGCCACGTTTTCTTAATCCAGTCTGTCAGTGATGGACATTTGGGTTGATTCCAAGTCTTTGCTATTGTGAATAGTGCCTCAATAAACATACGTGTGCATGTGTCTTTATAGCAGCATGATTTATAATCCTTTGGGTATATACCCAGTAATGGGATGGCTGGGTCATATGGTATTTCTAGTTCTAGATCCTTGAGGAATCACCATACTGTTTTCCACAATGGTTGAACCAGTTTACAATCCCACCAACAGTGTAAAAGTGTTCCTATTTCTCCACATCCTCTCCAGCACCTGTTGTTTCCTGACTTTTTAATGATTGCCATTCTAACGGGTGTGAGATGATATCTCATTGTGGTTTTGATTTGCATTTCTCTGATGGCCAGTGACGATGAGCATTTTTTCATGTGCCTGTTGGCTGTATGAATGTCTTCTTTTGAGAAATGTCTATTCATATCCTTTGCCCACTTTGTGAGGGGGTTGTTTATTTTTTTCTTGTGAATTTGTTTGAGTTCTTTGTAGGTTCTAGATATTAGCCCTTTGTCAGATGAGTAGATTGCAAAAATTTTCTCCCATTCTGTAGGTTGCCTGTTCACTCTGATGGTAGTTTCTTTTGCTGTGCAGAAGCTCTTTAGTTTAATGAGATCCCATTTGTCAGTTTTGGCTTTTGTTGCCATTGCTTTTGGTGTTTTAGACATGAAGTCTTTGCCCATGCCTATGTCCTGAATGTTATTACCTAGGTTTTCTTCTAGGGTTTTTATGGTTTTAGGTCTAACATTTAAGTCTCTATTCCATCTTGAATTAATTTTCGTATAAGGAGTAAGGAAAGGATCCAGTTTCAGCTTTCTACTTATGGCTAGCCAATTTTCCCAGCACATTTATTAAATAGGGAATCCTTTCCCCCATTTCTTACTTTTGTCAGGTTTGTCAAAGATCAGATGGTTGTAGATGTGTGGTATTATTTCTGAGGACTCTGTTCTGTTCCATTGGTCTATATCTTTGTTTTGGTACCAGTACCATGCTGTTTTGGTTACTGTAGCGTTGTAATACAGTTTGAAGTCAGGTAGCGTGATGCCTCCAGCTTTATTCTTTTGACTTAGGATTGTCTTGGCAACGCAGGGTCTTTTTTGGTTCCATATGAACTTTAAAGCAGTTTTTTCCAATTCTGTGAAGAAACTCATTGGTAACTTGATGGGGATGGCATTGAATCTATAAATTACCTTGGGCAGTATGGCGATTTTCACGATATTGATTCTTCCTATCCATGAGAATGGAATGTTCTTCCATTTGTTTGTGTCTTCTTTTATTTCACTAAGCAGTGGTTTGTAGTTCTCCTTGAAGAGGTCCTTTACATCCCTTGTAAGTTGGATTCCTAGGTATTTCATTCTCTTTGAAGCAATTGTGAATGGAAGTTCATTCCTGATTTGGCTCTCTGTTTGTCTGTTACTGGTGTATAAGAATGCTTGTGATTTTTGCACATTAATTTTGTATCCTGAGAGTTTGCTGAAGTTTCTTATCAGCTTAAGGAGATTTTGGGCTGAGACAATGGGGTTTTCTAAATATACAATCATGTCATCTACAAACAGGGACAATTTGACTTCTTCTTTTCCTAACTGAATACCCTTGATTTCTTTCTCTTGCCTGATTGCCCTAGCCAGAACTTCCAACACAATGTTGGATAGGAGTGGTGAGAGAGGGCATCCCTGTCTTGTGCCAGTTTTCAAAGGGAATACTTCCAGTTTTTGCCCATTCAGTATGATATTGGCTGTAGGTTTGTCATGAATAGCTCTTATTATTTTGAGATACGTTCCATCAATACCAAAATTATTGAGAGTTTTTAGCATGAAGGGCTGTTGAAATTTGTCAAAGGCCTTTTCTGCATCTATTGAGATAATCATGTGGTTTTTGTATTTGGTTCTGTTTATATGCTGGATTATGTTTATTGATTTGCATATGTTGAACTAGCCTTGCATCCCAGGGATGAAGCCCACTTGATCATGGTGGATAAGATTTTTGATGTGCTGCTGGATTCGGTTTGCCAGTATTTTATTGAGGATTTTTGCATCGAGTGGGGGCCAATATTCAACATTCTTAAGGAAAAGAATTTTCAACCCAGAATTTCATATCCAGCTAAACTAAGTTTCGTCAGTGAAGGAGAAATAAAATCCTTTACAGTCAAGCAAATGTTTAGAGATTCTGTCACCACCAAGACTGCCCTACAAGAGATCCTGAAGGAAGCACTAAACATGGAAAGGAACAACTGGTGCCAGCCATTGCAAAAACATGCCAAAATGTAAAGACCATCAATGCTAGGAAGAAACTGCATCAACTAACAAGCAAAATAACCAACTAATATCACAATGACAGGATCAAGTTCACACATAACAATATTAACCTTAAGTGTAAATGGACTAAATGGTCCAATTAAAAGACACAGACTGACAAATTGGATAAAGAGTCAAGACCCATCAGTTTGCTGTATTCAGAGACCCATCTCACATGCAGAGAAACACACAGTCTCAAAATAAAGGGATGGAGGAAGATCTACCAAGCAAATGGAGAACAAAAAAAAGCAGGGATTGCAATACTAGTCTCTGATAAAACAGACTTTAAACCATCAAAGATCAAAAGAGACAAAGAAGGCCATTACATAATAGTAAAGGGATCAATTCAACAGGAAGAGCTAATTATCCTAAATATATATGCACCCAATACAGGAGCACCCAGATTCATAAAGCAAGTCCTCAGAGACTTACAAAGAGACTTAGACTCCCATACAATAATAATGGGAGACTTCAACACCCCACTGTCAACATTAGACAGATCGACGAGACAGAAAGTTAACGAGGATATCTAGGAATTGACCTCAACTCTGCACCAAGCAGACCTAATAGACATCTATAGAACTCTCCACCCCAAATCAACAGAATATACATTCTTCTCAGCACCACATTGCACTTATTCAATATTCCAAAATTGACCACATAGTTGGAAGTAAAGCACTCCTCAGCAAATGTACAAGAACAGAAATTATAACAAACTGTCTCTCAGACCACAGTGCAATCAAACTAGAACTCAGGACTAAGAAAATCAATCAAAACCGCTCAACTACATGGAAACTGAACAACCTGCTCCTGAATGACTACTGGGTACATAACGAAATGAAGGCAGAAATAAAGATGTTCTTTGAAACCAATGAGAACAAAGATACAACATATCAGAATCCCTGGGACACATTTAAAGCAGTGTGTAGAGGGAAATTTATAGCACTAAATGCACACAAGAGAAAGCAGGAAAGATCTAAAATTGATACCCTGATATCACAATTAAAAGAACTAGAGAAGCAAAAGCAAACACATTCAAAAGCTAGCAGAAGGCCAGAAATAACTAAGATCAGAGCAGAACTGAAGGAGACAGAGACACAAAAAACCCTCCAAAAATTCAGTGAATCCAGGAGCTGGTTTTTTGAAAGATCAACAAAATTAGTAGACCGCTAGCAAGACTAATAAAGAAGAAAAGAGAGAAGAATCAAATAGAAGCAATAAAAAATGATAAAGGGGATATCACCACCGACCCCACAGAAATACAAACTACCATCAGAGAATACTATAAACACCTCTACGCAAATAAACTGGAAAATCTAGAAGAAATGGATAATTTCCTGGACACTTACACTCTTCCAAGACTAAACCAGGAAGAAGTTGAATCCCTGAATAGACCAATAGTAGGCTCTGAAATTGAGGCAATAATTAATAGCCTACCAACCAAAAAAATTCCAGGACCAGACGGATTCACAGCTGAATTCTACCAGAGGTACAAGGAGGAGCTGGTACCATTCCTTCTGAAACTATTCCAATCTATAGAAAAAGAGGGAATCCTCCCTAACTCATTTTATGAGGCCAACATCATCCTGATACCAAAGCCTGGCAGAGACACAACAAAAAAAGTGAATCTTAGTTCCACTTCATTTCATGAGCCAAGAAAAAATTTTGGATTAAAAAATTGGAAGTTATTCACTTTGATATATTTTATAATAAGCTGTTTATTGAAACAAAGAAAATAACCATAATTAATCAGATTTGAGAAGAAATGTACATATAGACCTTGTAGAATAAGTATAAATTTAATACTTATGTTCAGATGTTCTTTTCCATTTTAAGTCAGAAAGGAATTTTCATGGCTAGTTCAAAGCTATCTGTAACAGAAGGTTTTAATCAACCAACTGTAAAAATAAATAGCCAGCATAAAAATAGTTACAATTGCTTTGAGTTGTGCTATTTACAGTACAGACCTTAAAATGTTCAGTTAATTAAAGTGATTGCACACCCATTTATGTAAAGTACTTTGTATACATTATGTGCCTGTGAGTTTTTCCTTGGCATCCACTAAGAAATGGCTACTATTTGGTAGGCATAGCTAGAAAGGGAGAATTGTAATGTGAGGGCAGATTCACTGACAGCCTCGTGCACTTTTCCAAAGATGAACACCTTTCCTGCTTGGTCAAGGGATCAGAAACAAAACTGCTGATCTAATAATATATTAAATTTATATTTATAGCTTATCTGTTTTCAATTTTGTTATGGTTTTGTAAGTAAAGAGCATGACATAAATTTGGTTCAAACCTCTAGAAAAAGTTAGGTTGCCTTCACTGAATTTCAACATCAGAAAATAATTTAATAAATTACTCATGTAACACTCATCATACTAATTATTTATCATAACACTAATTATTTCACCTTAGGATTTTACCATGTTTGCTAGTTGAAACAACTGTTCCTTGTGTTACTTTTTTCAAGAAAATTGTCTATTCATCTAAATTAACAAAGGTATTGGAAAACTGTTGCTAATAGTATCTTTAAAGTCTTTGCCATTTATGTACCTCTGTTCTCCTTCTCTCTGCCTTATTTGTTTATTTTCTCTGTTTTCTTTTATTGGTTTTTCTAGAAGTTTATCTTTTTAAGTTTTCCAAAATAATTAGTTTGCTTGTAATTCTTAAAAATAATTTAGTTTTCTAATAAATTTTAAACATTTTCATTTGTCTTCATTATTGTCTTTTTATGTTTTTCTTATTATACAATTATTAGTTGCTTTTTGCCTTCTTGAAATTCATTTGTGGATGTCCTATCCCAGTACTTCAAAATATGACTATACTTGGAGACAGGGTCCTTAAAGAGGTCACAAAGATAAAGAGTAGAAGGGTGGTTACCAACCAAAGACTGGGAAGGTGGGGAGGGTAGTGGCAGGGGGATTGAGGGGAAGTGGGGATGGTTAATGGGTACAAAAAAATAAAAAGAATGAACAACACCTAGTATTCGCTAGCACAGCAGAGTGATTATAGTAAAAAAAAATTATCATACATTTTAAAATAAGTAAAAGAGGATAACTGGATTATCTATAACACAAATCATAAATGCTCGAGGTGATGGATACCCCATTTATCCTGATGTCACTACTACTCATTGCATGCCCGTATCAAGATATCTCATGTAATCCATAAATATATACATCTACTATGCGTCTATACAATTTAAAAATTAAAATAAAGTAATGGAATTAACAAAAGTTAAATGAGCTCATTAGGTTGGACCCTAATTGAATAAGACTGTGTCCTTGTAAGAAGGGATTAGAACACAGACATAAACTGAGGAAAGACCATGTGAAGAAACAGGGAGAAGACTGCTATTCACAATCCCAGAATGTGGCCTCAGAAGAAATCAACCCTTTGGACATCTTGATCTCACAATTCTAGTCTCCATAACTATGAAAAAATAAATTTATGTTGTTTAAGCTACCTATATTTGATGCCTTTGTTAAGAAAGCTGTAGTAAACAAATACATTAATGCAATGTTTAACTGGGGAGGGGGATGGTTGGGTGGTTGATGGGGCAAACATTCTGAACAATGTGTTGTCAGGTAATTTTGTCATTGTGTGTTTACTTACACACACTTAGATAGTATAGCCTACTATAAACCTAGGCTATACCGTATAGCCTATTGCTCCCAGGCTATAACCTTGTATAGAATGTGACTGTGCTAAATACTGTAGGAAATTGCAACACAACAGTAAGTTGTGTATGTAAACATATCTAAACATTTATGTATCTAAACATATCTAAACATAGAAAAGGAAATATATTACATTATCATATTACCACCACTATAAAATATCTTGGCAAGAGAAATGTTTCAACTCAATTGTAATCTTAATCACCATTGTAATCACCAACTGTAATCACAGATCACCATTCTGTATGTGTTCGATCGTTGACCAAAATGTCATTGTGCAGTGCATGACTACATATTTTAACTTGTTGATTAAAGTTTATTGTACACATCATGGCTTATAATATATGATGAATTTTCATAAACAGAACACAATCATGTAACTAAATATGCTCAGCAACTAATTGATCAGTACCAGCATCCCAGACACCTGTTTTATGTCCTATTCTAGGCTTAATGCTCTCTCCTCACCAGTCCTGACCAAGGATAAAGTTCAACCTAATTTTAACAACATAACCTAATTTTGTCTGTTTTTGGCCTATTACAAATAAAAAAAAATACATTATACGTTCTTTTGTGTGTTTTCATTTGAGATTATGTCTGTTAGACTCATTTTATGTTGTTCCATGCAGTCATAGATTGCTCATTCTCATTTCTGCATAGTATACCATTGGGCAAATATATCATAAACTCTCTTCTATTGTTGTATTTAAGTTTTGTCTATTGTGGATATATTTGTAATATATACTCTAGATATCTTTTGATAAACATGTGCATACATTTCTCTTGAATGTAACTTAGAGTTGAATATTTGGGCTACAATGTATACATATATTTAGTTTTAGTAGATTTTGCTAGACCATTTTTCAAATGGGTTCACCAATTTACAATCTACCAGCAGTGCATGACTTGGTCAACATTCTCACCAACTCAGTATTTTTCATCCTTTCATTGACTCTTTCTGGTGCATATATATAGTAGTCTTTTATGGAGCATTGTGTTTGCATTTCCCTGATAATTAGTGAAATTGAGCACATTATTGTGTGCTATTGGGCACTTGAATATTCTCTTCCTTGAATTGCCTGTTGATGTCTTTTGCACATTTTTCAACTGAGTTTTCAGTCTTTTTCTTGGCCCACTTCTATTCTTTCTCTGGTCCTTAAAGGTCAGTTATGGTTGTTTATTTATTTTTAGTCTATCTTTATGCACTGTATTTCTCTTTCAAAATGTTATATATTATATATTGTGTCTGGTAGTTTTGCTATAACATGTTCCAACTGTATCTGGAAGTATTTTTTTAAATTTCTATTGCCTCAAAGATAGGCAATCATACCTCTGTACTTAGAAAATATAGGATCTAAATTCATAAGAATGGAATAATTATTTCCAAAAAGTTTTATAATATGTATTTATTTATCTTAAGCCAATTTCATTTTATCAGAAATTTAAGTGGAGAGTATGATGATAATATTTTTAGTATTTACCTGAAAAGATTAAATTATGGATATATTTTCTGTGTACTAAAAATGATTTTATAGATTTTTATACACTTTTTATGTTAAAAAACACACAGTAAAATAACCAATCATTACAAAATGGATGATTATGTATTTGTCTATTATTCAAAACTAATATCTAACATACTGCCAATGAAAAATCTGTGTTAATGTAAACTAAATAGCATTGGTTTATATTGTTAACCCACTCATTCCCATGCAATGAATGTTACTAAGGCAATGTGAATAAATAAGTTAATTCAATCATCTAGAAAATGTAGGAGATAAGGAAAATGGAGTTGAATGTACCAATTTTATAAGATAATGAGTATATTTAGGAAATTCAGTAAATAGTAAAGTCAAAACATATTGTTAGATCTCCTGAGGAAGAGATTTGGAAACGGATTTAGCCTACGCTTTGTAGATTGCCTATTCCAGTAATCCCTAACCTTCCTGCACATTTTAATAAATTATATATTTTCAATAATGCATCCTTACAAACAAAAATTACCTTGATTATTCAATGTCAAAATAAAAAGTAAAAGCATAAATGATACTTGTCTGGTTTTCTACTTAACAGTTCTTCATTCTGTGCCTTAGAATGAAAAATTATTATAGTCCAGGATAAAATTCTCTTATAAAGACTGTTCCCCATATGCACACATTTCTCTTGAGTATAACTTAGAGTTGCATATTTGGGTTATTGGCTTGGTTGTATGCATCCCAGTCTTTCCCAGCATGGAAAAATGCAGAGTTATGCAATAATAAATAATCAAAATAGTTATCTCCTAATAAGATGTTATAGGGGATCCTCAACTCTTTTTTTGGAAAGATAAATTAATATTTTAAAATAAATTTCTGGCTAGGTAATGCTGATTGCTAGAAAATTAACTTTGGTAGTCAAGTCAAAACAAATCACTATGTAAACTCTAAATATTAATATTCCTTATTTTCCAAATGAAATAAAAATATAGAATGTATGCCAGAGACTTATCTCAGAGACTTAACTCCAGGATACTTCAAACCTTTACTTTCATAGTTTTTTGGGGGGCCACAATGTATACACATATTCAGTTTTAGTAGTTTTTGCTAGACCATTTTTCAAATGGGTTCACCAATTTACAACCTACCCGCAGTGCATGACTTGGTCAACATTCTCACCAACTCAGTATTTTTCATCCTTTTGCTTCTATTTGCTAAATCACACCTGTTTTTTCCTTTTCTTACATTTTCAATTAATGCTATAGTTGGACAGTTAGCTTGATTTATTATTTCACTTTCTTTCCAGATCTTTCCTCACTCACCCTCTGTACTAAATCCTGTTCATAAGACATCCAGGGTTCTGCCAAATCTTCCAGACTACTATTCCAGTCTAGGCCCAGCATGCCAGTCTTCCTTTTTCCTATATGGGGAAATTTATCAGCAAATTCGAAAAACATGACATGGATGAGATTAGCCCCTGAGGTGTGAAGAAATTATTATGAGGTTAAAAAATGTGGAAAATTCTCTATATAATTAAGAAGATTAGACCATAAACTTTGGGAAACCAACTCTTACGAGTAACTTGTTTTTGAGCAATGAGTGAAAGGTCACAACTGTGTTGTAGCTTAGCAGAGAGAGGATTTATTAAGAGAAGGGAGATAGCCTGTGGAATCCAATGAAAAAGAGGGGGACTTAAAATTAGAAATTTGACAAACTTTGAGGAAAGAGATCTTAGCTCTCAAGGGCATATTTATATTAATAGTTAGAGATTTGTATAATACTTCCCTTTAAGCAGAAAATGTTATAAATCTTTTACATAGTTTGAACAATTCTGATTCTTTAACTTACAGTCTGTCTCCTTTTAGCTGCTCCTAGACAAGAAAGGCAGGTTAGTGCTTGCTGGCAGGAGGAAGTTTCTAAAATGTCAGGGACAAGTGTGGGGAGAGGGGTGCTGGGGATTGATTTCAGGCCAACTGCTGTGTGTGGCACCATCAGGACTTCTGAAGGACGCTGAATGACTACCTCAGAGAAGCAGCACGATCATAGAGCCAGGCTGAGAGAGATGATTTCAGGACAGAGGAAAACAAAAGACAAAGTATGAGGTAGAGAGTGGGAGACAGAAGCACAACTTAATTTTCATAGCTAGGAGAATGTGGCATCAGAGTTTGTTATTTGTTTACTTTCGGTTGGTATCTTCTATCTGCTATAGAGGTCAGAAAGGAACCTATCAAGGAAACTTGAGACTTCTAACTGAACATTCCAGGTACATGGCTCAGGAAGGCAATGCCCTGAGAACAAGGAAAGCGAACTCAAAATACTAGAAAATGTATTCATCAACAAATTTAAATTTTTATCCTTTTTATTTTTTTATTTTATTTTATTTTATTTATTATTATTATTATACTTTAAGTTCTAGGGTACATGTGCATAACGTGCAGGTTTGTTACATATGTATACTTGTGCCATGTTGGTGTGCTGCACCCATCAACTCGTCAGCACCCATCAACTCGTCATTTACATCAGGTATAACTCCCAGTGCAATCCCTCCCCTCTCCCGCCTCCCCATTATAGGCCCCAGTGTGTCATGTTCCCCTTCCCGAGTCCAAGTGATCTCATTGTTCAGTTCCCACCTATGAGTGAGAACATGCGGTGTTTGGTTTTCTGCTCTTGTGATAGTTTGCTGAGAATGATGGTTTCCAGCTGCATCCATGTCCCTACAAAGGACACAAACTCATCCTTTTCTATGGCTGCATAGTATTCTTGGTTATTTTGATTGCCCTGATTCAACACATGAGAATTTGGTAGAAATGGATATAATTATGAAGTTGAAATGCTGGACTATAAAAGCTGAGGGTAAGGTTATAGAACATGGCAATTATTTTAATCACAGACCATTCTATAAGTCTTCACTTGAGTGTGTAAGGGAGTAGGGGGCATCTTTTGTTTTCCTTTTATAATACATTTTAGGCCATTGCTCTTTAACTGCACAAGCATATGAATTGAGAAATTGTAAGAGACAGCAATTATTTGCAGCAGAACTGCTTTAATCTAACCACATCCTATATCTAGAAAAGAAAATCAATGTAGATATTGGTATTCAAATTGTGTGTAAAGGTGTTTATGTGCATGCATATGCTTAATTTAATGTTACGTTGTGGGTTAATAATAGTCAGTTTCCTTAGTATGGATGTTTTCAACTTTTTTTTCCAATGTGAATTAATATAATCACGTTGTAACTATTTACGAACAGCTGCCTCATTACAAAAGTGCTGACATACTGTTTACTGTATTGCTGTTGATTAGTGGATAGAAACCAGCTCACTACATTCCAGATTATAGAAGGTTTATGCTTCTTAGAAGTATTTTTATAACCCATGGAAACTTGATTTTTTTAAATGAGGGATAAAACTACTAACATATTATCTTTATCAGACTTTGTAATTTTTATTCTCAAGGCTTCAAATTTTAAAAGAATATACTTTGAATTTGTTCATAAGAATGAATCTCACATTAAAAAACTGCTGTTAATTTCAACCCCATTTATGGAAATACATTAATCAGTTTCTGTATTCTATATATAAACCAATTGTTATGCATGATTCTGGTTCAGGCACTCTGTTGTGGGTGGAAGACATAATGAAATATATAGTATTTTCCCTCAATACTTGTAGCAAGCACACTTGTAAACAGATTGTTAAAAATAAGTATTAGGATATTCAATGATAGATATACACGAGATGTAGAATTAGTAATGAGAAGAGGGTAATCATTATGTTGTGTATTTAGAAAGAAATGAAAGACTTTCTAGAAGAGGTGTCATGTGAACAAAGTTTCAAAGAATGAATAAACATATGCCAAATAGGGAAGGAAGAACATTCCCACCAGTACATAGTGCCCCTGTGTTCCGTTCCTACAGCAGCACTACAGGCATGGGTAACTAAAAATAATTCAAAATTGTTGGATTAAGAATCTAAAAGGAAAACATTGTGGGAAGTAAGACTGAAGTTACAAGAACTTACCAGCTTATAAAGGGTGTTTTCTGCCTTGCTGAGGAAGTTCGACTTTCATCCTATAATTAATGGGAAACCACTAATTGTTGTGAAGCAGAGTAATGATGTCTTTATGTTTATGTAGTGCCAAAATCACTCTAATGGCAAATCTAGGGGTGGGCAAGGGACAGAAAGCTTGGAATCAGGAAGCAATACGCCATGCATATGAAGACATGGAGGTATATTTATACAGAAGCAGTGGGAAAGAAGATAATTTAAAATTGAAAGTTATTTCAGAGCAAAATTATGCAGGCAACCACAGGCATGAATACAACTGCCAAGGTCAAATGTACAGTGTATTGTGAAAGAAAAAAGTGCTACAAACAGAATTTCACAGAACATCCACATATACGCTGTGGAGAAAAAGAAATAACCAGCATAAGAGATTGAGACAAGAGTGAAGCAGGAAAAGAACCTTGGGAAGTATAAGGTGATTGTATTAGTCCATTCTTGCACAGCTATAAAGAACTGCCTGAGACTGGGTAATTCATAAGAAAAGAAGTTTAATCAGCTCACAGTTCTGTAGGTTGTACAGGATGCATGGCTGGGAAGGTCTTAGGAAACTTACAATCATGGTGGAAGGCAAAAGAGAAGTAAGCATGGCAAGAGCAGGAGGAAGAGAAAGCAATGGGAAGTGCTACACACTTTTAAACAAGCAAGTCTCAGGAGAACTCTATCACAAGACAACACCAGGTGGATGGTGCTAAACCATTAGAAACCACCCTCATTATCCAATCACCTCCTACCAGGCCGCTTCTCTAACAATGGGGATTACAATTTGACATGAGATTTGGGTGGGGACACAGAGCTAAAGCATATTATTCTACTCCTGGCCCCTCTCAAATCTCTTGTCTTTCTCACTTTGCAAAATACAATCATCCCTTCCAAATAGTTCTTGAAAGTCTTAACTCATTTCAGCATTAACTCAAAAGTCCAGAGTCAAAAGTCTCATCTGAGACAAGGCAAGTCTCTTCCACATTTTAGCCTGTAAAATAAAAGGCGAGTTAGTTACTTCCAGATACAATGCAGGGACATGCATTGGGTAAATGCTCCCATTTCAAAGGAGGAACTTGTCCAAAACAAAGGAGCTACAGGCCCCATGCATATCCCAAATCCAGCAGAGCAGTCATTAAATCTCAAAGTTCCACAATAATCTCACTTGACTCCATGTCTTACATCCAGGCCACACTCATGCAAAGGATGAGCTCCCATGGACTTGGGCAGCTCCAACCCTGTGGCTCTGCAGAGTACAGCTCTCATGGCTGCTTTCACAGACTGGCATTGAATGCCTGTGGCTCTTCCAGTGCATGGTACAAGTTGTTGGTGGATCTACCTTTCTGGGATCTTCTCCCATCTCTACGAGGCCATTCCCCAGTGGGCACTCTGTGTGAGGGTTCCAACCCCACATTTCTCCTCCGCGCTGCCCTAGTAGAGCTTCTCCATGAGGGCTCTGACCCTGCAGCAGACTTCTGCCTGGAAATCCCAGGTGTTTCCATACATCCTCTGAAATCTAGGTGCAGCCTCCCAAGCTTCAACTGTTTCCCTCTGTGCATACACAGACAACAGTATGTGGAAGCTGCCAAGCCTTGACTTGGGGTTTGCACCCTCTGAAGCAACAGCTCAAGCTGTACACTGGCTCATTTTAGCCATGGCTAGAGCTGCAGTGGCCACAATGCAGGCATCAAGTCCTGAGGCTGCACAGAGCAGCGGGGCCCTGGAAATGGCTCATAAAACCATTTTCCCCTCCTAGGCCACCAGGTGTGTAATGAGAGAGACTGCTGTAAAGGTTTCTGAAATGTCTTGGAGGCATTTTTTTCCCATTGTCTTGGCTACTAACGCTGGGCTCCTTTTTACTTATGCAAATTTCTGCAGCCAGGTTGAATTGTTCCACAGAAAATAGGTTTTTCTTTTGTACCACATGGTCAGGCTGCAAAGTTTCCTAACTGATGCTCTGCTTCCCTTCTAAATGTAAGATTCAGTTTCAGATAATGTCTTTGTGCATGCATAGGAGTGTATGTTGTTAGAAGCTGCCAGACAACATCTTGAATACCTTGCTGCTTAGCATTCAATTTGAAATTTAAACCATTTGTAGAAATTTATTCCACGAGATATACTAAATCATCTCCCTCAAGTTCAAAAGTTCCACAGATCCCTAGAGAAGGGGCACAATGCTGCCAGTCTCTTTGTTAAAGCATAGCAAGAGTGACCTTACTCCAGTTTCCAGGAAGTTAATCATCTTCATGTGAGACCACCTCAGCCTGGAGTTGATTGTTTATATCAGTATCAGCATTTTGGTCACAACAATTTAACAAATATCTAGAAAGTTTTAAACTTTCCCCCATCTTCCTGTCTTCTTCTGAGCCTTCCAAACTGCCCCAACCTCTCCCTGTTACCCAATTCCAAAGTTGCTTCCACATTTTCAAGTAACTTTATAGCAATGCCCCACTACTCTGGTACCATTTTTTTTGTATTAATTTGTTCTTTCACTGCTATAAAGAACTACCTGAGACTGGGTAATTTATAAGAAAAGAGTTTTAATCAGCTCATGGTTCTGTGGGCTGTACAGGAAGCATGGTTGGGGAGTTCTTATGAAACTTACAATCATGGTGGAAGACAAAGGGGAAGCAAGCATGTCTACATGGCAGGAGCACAAGGAAGAGAGAGGAATGGGTGGTGCTACACACTTTTAAACAAGCAGGCATCAGGAGAATTCTATCATAAGATAGCACCAGGGGGATGTTGTCAAACCATTTTTGTTTGTTTGTTTGTTTTGTATTTTAAGAGGGATTTAATGAAAAGTCAACCAGCAGTTAAGGACAGGGTTTTTTTTTTTTTTAATTATACTTTAAGTTATGGGATACACGTGCAGAACGTGCAGGTTTGCTACACAGGTATACATGTGCCGTGGTGGTTTGCTACACCCATCAACTCATCATCAATATTAAACCATGATCTGATCACCTCCCTCCAGACCCCTTCTCCAGCACTGAATATTACAATTCAACATGAGTGTGGAAAAAATTCAGTTCTATTCTGCTGAGAGGGTTGTCAAAGGGGATTAATTTTCCTTAATGTATTAAAAATATTCTCACTATAGGATTCCTTAACTTCATTTTTTGCTCCTTTGTCAGTGTCCTTATAGTGTGGAAGTCCTGGTGAATTATCACACACTCCTAATGTGCTGAGAAATATCACTTTTAGGACACTGAGATATTAAACCACTTAAAACTAAGCACTCATTTTTTCAAATAAACAAGGAACTTTTTAAACCAATAATAGAACTAGTATTCTTAAGAGTAGTCCCTTATAGCATTGACATGTTTTATTTGCAGACAATTTTAGAAGAAGTGCTTCATAAATGTTGGAGACTGCTGTTATCTCAAATGTATATCAAACATGGTTGGAAGGCATGTTTTTGCCATAAGCATATATAGTCTCAGTCATTTTTTTTTTAAGGATATA
This sequence comes from Macaca fascicularis, assembly GCF_037993035.2. Classification (NCBI taxonomy): domain Eukaryota; kingdom Metazoa; phylum Chordata; class Mammalia; order Primates; family Cercopithecidae; genus Macaca; species Macaca fascicularis. The sequence continues at coordinate 105,981,501 of NC_088380.1, forward strand.
ATCTGAACTTACAGCATTTTGGCACTCACACTTTGAACTGACCCTGTAAACCCTGCCTCATGGTGTTGAGGTTTTTGTGGGATCTGTTACTTGATTATGACCAATGAAACATCAAATGAAAGGGATAGATTTGTTGTGATTACAAGTACTTGAATAAATAAGAGTGTAGAGCTGATCTTGGTACAATCTTCTTCTCAGTTCCAGGCTTTGAAGGAGGAAGGATTCATGAATTCTGTAACCATAAGATAATGAGTTCTGCCAAAAATCTAAGGGAGCTTGAAAGCATATCTTTTCTTAGTTCAGCCTCTGCATGAGAACCCAGCTTTACCTAATATCTTGATCGTAGCCTTGATAAGACCACGAGAAAACCCAAGCAGATGTGCCTAGACTCCTTACCCACAACTGTGATATAACAAATGTGTCTTGCTTTAAGCTACTAAATTTGTGATTTTTTTTTTACATAGCAATAGAAAATCACTACAGTACCATTCACTCATGTGGACAGTGAAGTTGTTTTACTTTGTTCAAAATTAAGAAATAATAGTAAAATCTACATATCTTAAGTATTAATCTCAATGGATTTTTATATACACATTCCCTTGATAAAGATACAAATAATTTTGTTAAACAGTTTTTAATATTGCTATTGTTTTCTTCCTAACATTTTTATAATAATTTATCATGAAAGCCCTATGAACCTAGAGTGTTCTTTGTGGGGAAGTTTTGAATTACGTGTTAATTTTAATAAACAAATATAAGGCTATTTAGATTTTCTACTTCTTGTTTTGTCCATTACAGTACATTGTGTTTTTCAACCATTTTAAAATCTAGATTTAAAAATGTAATGGTATAAAGTAATTCATAATATTCTGTCATTAAAAGAATGTCTTGTGATCTATAGTTATCTCCCTTGTTCTTTTTAGGAATTTATAATTTGTGTTTCTTCCATTTTGTTTCTTGCTCTGTATTGCTAAATATTTATTGATTCTAATAGTCTATGAAAAACCTATTTTTGGCTTTATGGAGTTTTTCTATTATATATGTTTTAAATTTCATTAATTTTTTGCCCTATATTATTTCTTTCTTGATGGTATTTTCTATAGCTTTTAGCAATGGAAGCTTAGAAAATTGACCTCCAAACTTTTATTTGGCATACGTGCTTAGAGTTAAATTTCCTTCTAATTACTCTGTGGTGTCTATGTTAGGGTGAGTCTTCAGATTTGCTGTTGCTTCTTGAATGTAGCCTTAATTTCTTACCTTTGGGTATGGTTTTTGGGGGTATCACTTAACCCTGAAATACTTATCTATGTCTAACTTCTCTGACTACCAATGAAATCAAATGTTTATTTAGAACTGAGAAGGCCTCTGAAATCTCTACTCAGTAGGTATCTAAGTAATTATCCTCTCCTAGTCCTTCCGGAGGACCTGCAGACCGGCAGCTTAAGCATTGAACTAAGAGAAATCTAACACAATTTCTTCTTAGTGGCTTCTCCATAGCATTAGTCCCCTGGTTCCACACTCGAGCAACTTTGACAACCCTAAACTTTGATCTCTGTTTCTTTCACTCAGTATGATTTCCAAACTCTGTGTGGCCTCTATATCCTCACACTGTATTTTCACTATAGTTTACTGTGATACCCACTTTTAGTATGAGAATGATATCAGCTACCCATTTATGTCAAGTTATCACATGCTTGTTTTGGTTGCTGTCCAATGCCCAAAGAGAGTTGTTTTATATTTGTTGTCAGATTTTTACAGTTATTTATGGTAAGAGAGCAGTCTGATTCAAGTTACTTTGCTATAACTGTAAATGGAAGTCTTCATATTGTTTTGAATTCTAATAAGATATGTTTTATTGATTCTTCATTTTTTTAAGATCTAACTTTTACTGCATAGCAAGCCACCCCAAATTTAGTGGATTAAAATAATAATATCTTGTTATTTTTCATGTTTCTATGAGTTAAGTGGACTCAGGCCGATGGTTCTTGCCAGGAATCTCTCAGGCAGTTGGAATAACATGTTGGGTTGGACTGCTGGGTTCTGAAGGTTCAAATAGATAGGACATCAAAGATGGCTCACTTACATGGCTGGCAGGTGATGTTAGCTGTTAGCTGGGAGTCCAGCTGGGGCCATAGACCTAAATGCCTTCTCCATGTGGCTTGATATTTTCACCACATGACATCTAGGTTTGTAAAGGAAGCATTGTAACTGTGAACAATTTAAGAGGTAGAGGCAGAAGCTACACGACCTTTTTTTTTTTTTTTTTTTTTTTTTTAATGTCTTTGCCTTGGAAGTCCAGAATATCACTTGTGCCATATTCTATTCATGAAGCAGGTCAAAAAGGCCAGCAGAGAATGAAAGGGAGGTGAATTCAGCCTATTACATAATAGGAGAACAGTCAAAGATTATGTAGCCATCTTTGATTATCTTCCCTCTGGCCATTTATTATTTACATAATTCTCACATGCAAAAGACACTCTTTCCTTTCAAGACCCTGGAAATATTTATCCCTTTAAAATGTTACACTCAGAAATGAGGCCCAGGATCTTGTTATTTAAAGTAGTTATAGATAGATATAAGGGAGGTTCCTTAGGTACCATTGCTTGAACAAGTGAAGCTGAAGACTTATGATCTAAAAATAAATATTCTCTAAAATTCAACATACATGGCAAAAAGAGATAGGATATTCACAATACTTACTCCTAATCATAAAGGGAGGAAAAGAAGGGAAAGTATGGAACTGTTCCTGGTCCGGAGCAATTTTAAATCCAGATAGGCATATCAGCTCCTTGATTAAATCGTAGTTCTGCTGTCTGGAAATTATTTCTTGTGATTTAATTTTTTTTCTTTTAAGTTGACAGGTAATAATTATAAACATTTAAGAGATACAGAGTGATATTTTAATAGATGTAGAAAATGTGTAATGATCAAATCAGAGAAAAAATAACATATTCATCACTTCAAACATGTATCATTTTTTTGTGTTGTGAACACTCAAAATCCTCTCTTCTAGCTGCTTCAAAATACACCATCACCTATAGTTAACCACTGTAGGGTGCTATAACCAGAACTCACCCCTCCTATCTAGCTGTAATTTCATGCCCGTTAACCAGCCTGTTCCCATACTCCCCTTCTCCCACCTTTTCCAGCCTCTAGTAACCACAATTATACTCTCTACTTCCAAGAGTTTGAAGTTTTTTCTTAGCTCTTATATATGAATAAGAACATGTGATATGTATCTTTATGTGCTTGACTTATTTTGCTTAACTTAACGTTGTCCACACTCATCCATGTTGCTGCAAATTACAGGATGTCATTCTTTTTGATGACTGATTAGTATTTTCTTTATTCATTTGCTGATGGATATTTAGGTGGATACCGTATTTTAGGTATTGTGAATAGTGCTGCAATAAACATGGGAAACAAGTACCCTATTGATACGCAAATTCCATATACTTTGAATTAATACCCAGTGGTGGGATTGCTGGATCATATGGTAGTTCTCTGTGTAGTTTTTGGGAAACCACCATACTGTTTAACAAAATAGCTACACTAGTTTACATTCCCAACAACAGTATACGAGTTCCCTTTTCTCTTTATCTTGGCCAGCATTTGAAATTTTTTGTCTTCTTCATAATAGCCATTCTAGATGGAGTGACATAATATCTCATTACGGTTTTGATTTGCATCTCCCTGATGATTAGTGATGTTGAGCATTTTTTCATATATTGTAGGCCATTTGTATGCCTTCTTTTGGGAAATATCTGTTCAGGACCTTTGCCCACTTTTTAATTGAATTATTTGTGGGTTTTTCATTGTTTTTCTATTAAAAAGGGAAGGTCAAGGTTTGCAACTGAGAAACTTCTTAGCCTATTGTCTGAGCATTGAAGGTTGGAGACTTCAGGCATTTTAAAATTTGTACCACTTTGTCTCTTTCCATCTGCACTGTTATTATTTCATTAAAAAGATAGTGAGCTTCAGTGTATCAATTATATTTGGCAAAAGCCATACCCACATTTCCTTGTTAAACAGTGTGCTAAGAAACAGTGTCACTCAGAATTCTGAAAATATTTTGTTTAAGGAAAGTTTATATGGGGCATACATTTGAGATTCTTAGAGACCCTTTTCTTTTCTGACTAAGCAGGTTTCACATCACTGACATTCTTTGAAACCTATTAATTATGCTGTTAAATCTTAATAAGGACATACAAAGGATCTTATAATTACACCATTGTGATGTATACCCTGGAGCTCTAATTTCCTGGTATCACCAGACCCCATATTTGCTCTGAGGTCATTTTTTTTTTTTTTTCCTTTAAGTCTTTTGCAGGAAAAGAGTGTGGAGAAGAAGCTGTTTTATTTTTAAACCTAGCAATTTCTGTCTCTTTTTTATTTCCTCCAAATGGTGCTCAAAAACTAAGTAATTATCTCTTTAGTTTCTTTCTACCTTTTCATAAGTCAATTGGCACTTTTAATATCTGCCTGGAGATCTCTATAACCAGATCATGGAGAACATTATGTACTCATTCTCTGTTCCTTATTACATAAATCAACAGTTTTACTAACTCTTCTCTCATTATATAACTTGGGTGACTTTCTAGTCACAGATAATCTTTTCCTTACTAGCAATTTCCTCAAGTAATAATCTTCAAGTCCTTACTAGCAATTTCCTCAAGGCTCTTCTAGCTTCTGCCTCTCATGTGGTCCCAAAACCAATATCATAAATTTTAAATTTTTGTCATGATAACATCACATTTCTAGGTCACCCATTTTGACCTGTTTACCTTTACCCATGTAACAAACCACGTCAAAGTCTCATGATTCTGTGAGTTGATTGGCTCTGTTGAGTAATTTTTATTTGGAATTTCTCATGCAGTTGAAGTCAGTTGTTGGTTGCACCTGGAGTTATTAGAAGGCTTGGCTGACTTAAATGAATGTTCAAGATGACTTGTTGCATGACCATTGGTTAATGCTGGCTGTTGTCTTGGAGTTCAGCTAGGGCTATCTAACAAAGTGCCTGTACTTGGTTGATTCTCATGGGTTGAGTTTCTTACAGTGTAGTTTCTAGTCTCTGATAGGAATCATTCACAAATATTCAGGTAGAATTTGCAAGGATTTTTATGACACAGACTCAGAAAAGTCTTCTGATATATTCTATTAGCAAAGCAATTCACAAAAGACAGTCTATGTCCAAAGAGAGAAAAATTAAACTCTTCTCTCCTTGACATGTACGTCAAAGAATCTGTGGCCATCTTTGCTATGCTAATTCAGTGAAAGACCAGACTTTCAGAAGTTCATGTGATTGTTTTAAAAACTCTTTTATACAAACTCTTATTTATTTTTAATATTCATATGTAATTTGTACCAAAATCATGTTTGTATCAACAAGTAGTCAGTTCACAATAAGCTTTAAAGAACAGTTCTAACCAGGAATGAAGAATGCCAAGTAATATATTTAGAATATTTCTATTATACACAATAAGTAAATAAGTAAAATTCTTCAAGTCAGAATTGAAATCACTGTTGAATCAAATTATTTGATAAAATTATCCAGGACTTATTAAAATAACATTTCCTCTTACTGTTGCCTAACTTAGCAATTTTCATTTTAATTTCAAATACTAAATACACATCACCTTCCTTGTTTCCATGTTCAGAAGGCTGTTCACACTCTATGAATCCTATATTAATAACACATCATTTAATGTTCCAATTATAAAACTGAATTTATTGCAAAAAAGGAGATTAAAAAATGCCTTAAAGTAAACTTTAGGCAATATACCAATTCAATGCCTTTAATTGAATTAACAAAAAATGTTAGTTAAAATGCAGAAAAAAAATACATAAGCATGTTGCTAACCCACATAACAGAAAAAAATTGGTGGAGCCCATAATGGAGTGAACAATGTATATCAGTTCATTCTCCTTCTGCTATAAAGAACTGCCCGAGACTAGACAATTTATAAAGAAAAGAATTTAATTGCCTCACAGTCAAGGACAGTACAGAAGAATGGCTGGGGAGACCTCAGGAAACTTACAATCATGGTGTAAGAAAAAGGGAAGCAGACACATCTTACATGGCCAGAGAAGGGGGAAGAGAGTGAAGGGGCAGGGAGGTGCTGCGCATTTTCAAACAACCAGGTCTCATGAGAAATCACTATCATGAGAAAAGCAAGGGGAAAAATCTGACCCCACCTCCCACCAGACCCCTCCGCCAACATTGAAGATAATAATTTTACATGAGATTTGGGTGGGGACACAGAGTCAAACTGTATCTTCTGCCCTAGTCCCTTCCAAAGATTGTGTCATTCTCACATTGCAAAAAGCAATCATCCCTTCTCAATAGTCCTCCAAGCTTTGCTACTTCGAAATTTCTCCCACCATATATGCTAAATAATCACTCTCAAGTTCAAAAAGTTCCACAGATCCCTAAAGCAGGGGCACAATGTTGCCAATCTCTTTGCTAAAGCATAGCAAGAGTGACCTTTGCTCCAGTTCTCAATAAATTCCATATCTCCATCAAAGACCTCCTCAGCCTAGACTTTATTGTCCATTATCACTATTAGCATTTTGGTCACAACAATTTAGAAAGTCTCTAGGAAGTTCCAAACTTTCCTATATCTTCCTGTCTTCTTCTGAGCCATCCAAACTGTTCCCACCTCTGCTCGTTACCCAGTTCCAAGATCGCTTCCACATTTTCAGATATCTTTATAGCAATGCCCCATTCCTGGTACCAATTTTGTGTATTAGTCCACTCTGACATTGCTATAAAGAACTACCTATAACTCAGTAATGTATAAAGAAAAGAGGTTTAATTGACACATACTTCCACAGGCTGTACAAAAAGTATGACTGGGGAGGTTTCAGGAAACTTATAATTATGGCAAAGAGCAAAGGAGAAGCAGGTGTGTCTTGCACAGCCATAGAAGGAGGAAGAGAGTGAAAGGAGACAAGCTACACATATTTAAACAATCGTATGACATGAGAACTCCCTCACTATCACAAGAACAGCAAGTGGGACTTCTGCCCCCATTATTCAATCACCTCTCACCAAGCCCCTCCTCCAACATTAGGGATTAAAATTCAATATGAGATTTGGGTGGGGACACAAATACAATTCATATCTCATATCAGTATGGGAGATGAGTATATAAGCTAGGTACTGACCCTGAGTTAAGAATGAAAAAGGAATAGGAAACTTGCCTGTTTTGATATTGGTATTAGGCAAAGAGGGCAGGGTGAAGAAAATATTTGAAAGGACAATCACTTAGAATTTTACCATATTTTTGATAAACAATAACTTTGATGTTCTAGAAGCCTAATGAAACCTAAATAGAATACATAAATTCAATCTTCACCTAGACATATCATAGTTGAAATGTAAACTGTGAAACAAAAAGAGAAACATTTTAAAAGAAGCCAGAAAAGAAACACATATTAGATAAAAGAATGTTAATTGATAATCAATTTATGTATAACAACAATTAATATTAAGAAACAGGCCAGGCGCGGTGGCTCATGCCTGTAATCCCAGCACTTTGGGAGGCCGAGGCAGGCGGATCATGAGGTGAGGAGATAGAGACCATTCTGGCCAACATGGTGAAACCCCATCTCCACCAAAATACAAAAAATTAGCCAGGCATGGGGGTGTGTGCCTATAGTCCCAGCTACTCGGGAGGCTGAGGCAGGGGATCACTTGAACCCAGGAAGTGGAGACTGCAGTGAACCGAGATCGCACCGCTGCACTCCAGCCTGACAACAGAGCAAGACTCCATCCAAAAAAAAAAAAAAAAAAAGAGAAAAAGGAATAATTTCTTTAATGTGTTGAGATAATGTGACTGTCAACTTAGAGATTAATACTTGAAACAAAAATTTTCCAGTTGTGAAGGAAAAATAAAAATATCTTCAGAAAAACAAAAAACTGGGGTTTACTGTCCACAGACAAAGACTAAAAGAAACTGTAAAAAGAACCGGCCTGGCCAATATGGTGAAAGCCCGTCTCTACTAAAAATACAAAAATTAGCTGGGCGTGGTGGCGTGCGCCTGTACTCCCAGCTACCTGGGAGGCTGAGGCAGAAGAATCGCTTGAGCCCGGGAGGCGGGGCTGCAATGAGCCGAGATCTACTGCACTCCAGCCTGGGCGACAAAGTGAGACTCCGTCTCGAAACAAAACAAAACAAAACAAAAACAAACAAGAAAAGAAACTGTAAAAAGAATACATTGAACAAGGATAATTAGGAGGAGATGGCCAAGATGGCTGACTGAAAGCAGCTACTAAAATGACAAGTAAATACAGCACCTTCACCTGAAACATCTAGATACTACACTTATCAAGGACACTTATCAAGGAAACAACTTGATTCACAGAGAATGAAGAAAAGCAAAACAGGATGATGGCCTTGTGAGATTTCCATGGAGCCAGGGAAATCTCACAAGGCCCACCTAGGGAAATGGTGAGTGAATGTGCTACCCCAGGAAACCAAGTTTCTTCCATAGATCTTTGTAAGCTTTGGGTCAGGAGATCTCCTTGTGAACCCATTCCGCCACGGCCTTCAGTCTGACACAGGGATACATGGAGTCTCAGCAGAGCAGCTGCTCAGGCATGCAGGGAAACCCACAAGCTTTAGGTCCTCAGGCTCTTCAGGTGTCCCAGCCAAAGAAGCTTCAACTTCCACAAAGCAGGAGGTTAGACCCTCATATATACCCCTAGGCAAGAGGCTGAATCCAGGGGGCTGAGCAGCAACAGGGCCCAATTTCATGGCAGCTCACACAATATGACCCACTGGCTTGGAATTCCAGCCAGCCACCAGTAGTAGTGTTGAATCTCCCTGTGACAGAGTTCTAAAAGGGAGGAGCAGGTACCATCTTTGCTGTTTCACAGCCTTCACTGGTAATATCTCCAGGTACTGGAAAATTTGAGTTGACAATGGAGGCAATGGAGTGGGCCTCCAGCATACTGCAGCAGCCCTATGGAGAAGTGGGCAGACTGCTACATGGATGCCAGTTTCCATATCTCCTCAATGGGCAGATCCTCCAGGCCTGGGCCTCCAGGAACCCCCTACCAGATCTATTTAGCAGTAGCAATTCAGCAACCCTCTAAAGAGAGCCTCCAGAAGCAACTAAAAGCCTCTCTGCCACTACTTCTGCAGTGAAACTGCCCTTGCCCCCCTCAGACTAATGAAGGAGCAAAGACCCTAAGTGCCTTATCCACACCTCCAACAAGTTGCAACCCAAAGAGAGGAGGCAGTCCATCTCCCACAGGTCCCACACACATCTCACTGCTCATCACCAGACAGGGAACCCCTGGCTTGGGCCCACAGCATAGACCCTCCATCCGGGGCTGACTGCACTGAGAGAATGCTGACCTGCATCTCTCTGGGGTGGAGCCAACAAGAGATAAGAAAATGAACCTTGGTCACAGCCACTATTAAGATTCTTTCCTCTGCTTCCTCCAAGGTGAGAAAAGAACATAAACCATGAGATCACTCCAGAGCTGCAGTGGACAACCCAGGAGTGACAAGTTATGATCTACAGCCAGCACTTAAAGAGGAGAGGAACCCACACTTTCAGGGCATTAAGAGTGAACACAACTGCCACTGTGAGGAAACACAGGGGAAACATAAAACCAAATACAAGTCTACCAACTGACAAGTAAGCCTAAGTGCCATCTGCTGGATCACATCCCAAAGCTTCAACATCAAAAATATCTCACTAACCCACTCCCTTCTGAAGCCAAAGACAAGCAGTCAGCTTAAAATAAAGTCCCTGCACAAAGCCTTGGCCTGGTGAAAATACCCAGGAAGGAAATCTATTGACTATACTCAATCTACATTGTAGTTAAAGGAACACCCATAAACAGAATGAGAAAGAACCAATATAAAAACACTGGCAACTAAAATGGCCAGAGTGTCAAATGTCCTCCAGACAACCACACCAGTTCTCCAACAAGAGTTCTTAACCAAGCTGAACTGGCTGGAATGACAAGAATAGAATTTAGAATACAAAGAGAAAAAAGATCATTGAGATTCAGGAGGAAAGCAAGACCCAATTCAAGTAAAATAAGAATCACAATAAAGTGATACAGAAGTTGAAGAATAAAATAGCTGGTATTAGAATATCTAATGGGTCTGACAGAGTGGAATAACATAATACAAGGATTTCACAATGCAATCACAAGTATTAACAGCAGAATAAACCAAACTGAGGAAAGAATCTCAGAACTCAAAGACTGGTTCTCTGAAATAAGACAGTCGGATAAAAATAAAGAAAGAAAATACAAATGAAAGAACAAAAGTTCTGAGAAATATGGGATTATGTAAACAGGTCAAATCTAAGACTCACTGGCATCCCTGAAAGGGAGGGGGAGAAAGAAAGCAAACAAATTGGAAAACATATTTCAGGATATTGTCCATGAAAACTTCCTCAACCTTGCTAGAGAGGCCAACACTCAAATTCAGGAAATACGGAGAACTCCTGCAAGATTCTGTACAAGAAGATTATCCCCAAGTCATATAATTATCAGATTTTCCAAGATCGAAATGAAATAAAGAATATTAAAAGCAGCTACAGAGAAAGGGCAGGTCACCCCATCAGGTTAATAACAGACCTATCAGTGGAAACCTTATAAGCCCAGAAGAGATCGGGGGCTTATCTTTAACATTTTTAAAGAAAAAAAATACTACTTAACCAAATATTTCATATTAAGTCAAACTAAGCTTCCTAAGGGAAGAAGAAATAAAATCATTTTCAGCAAATGTTGAGGAAATTCATCACCACCAGACCTGTTTTCCAAGAGATCTTAAAAGGAGCACTAAATATAGAAAGGGAAGACCACTACCAGCTAACATAAAAAGCATACTTAAACACACAAACCAGTGCCACTTTAAGGGAACCACACATGTAAGCCAACATAGTAACTAGCTAACAGCACAATGACAGGATCAAATTTATACATATCAATAATAAACTTCAATGTAAATGGGCAAAATACACTACTTGAAAGACACAGCGTGGTAAGATACATAAAAAAGCAAGACCCAATGGTATGCTGTCTTCAAAAGATGCATCTCACATGTAGTGACACCCACAGAGTCAAAATAAAGGAATGTAGGAAAATCTAACAAGCAAATGGAAAACAGAAAGAATCAGAAAAAATCCTAATTTCAGACAAAACAGATTTAAAACCAATGAAAATCAATAAAGATGAAGAACGGCATTACATAATGGTAAGAGGTTCAATTCAACAAGCTAACTACCGTATATATATGCATCCAACATAGGAGCACCAAGATTCATAAAGCAAGTTCTCAGAGGCTTTCAAAGAGACATAGACTCCCACACAAAAATAGTGGGAGACTTCAAAACTCCACTGACAGTATTAGACATATTGAGGTAGAAAATTAACAAAGCTATTAAAGACCTGAACTCAACATTGGACCAAATGGATCTGATAGACCTTTATGGAACTCCCCACCATAAGCAACAGAATATACGTTCTTCTCATGTCCACATGGCACACACTTTAAAATTAACCACGTAATTGAACATAAAACAATCCTTAATAAATACAAAAGAACCAAAATCACACCAAACACACTTTTGGACCATAGCAAAATAAAAATAAAAGTTAAGACTGCGCAAATCTCTCAAAATTATGCAATTACATGGAAATTAAAAATTAACCCTTCATGTTAAACATTCAATAAACTAGATTTTGGAGGAATGCATCTCAAAATAATGAGTCGTCTATGACAGACCCACAGCCAACATCATACTGAATGGACCAGAGCAATCGGACAAGAGAAAGAAAAAAAGGGCATCTAAATAGGATATATCTCTGTTTGCAGATGACATGATTCTATATCTAGAAAACCTCAGTCTTGGTCCAAAAGCTCCTTCAGCTAATAAACAACTTCAATAAAGTTTCAGGATACAAAATCAATGTATAAAAATCAATAACATTCCTACACACCAAGAATACTCAAACCAAGGTCCAAATAAGAAAAACAATTCTATTTACAATAGACACAAAAAGAACAAAATACCTAGATATACAGGTAAACAGGGAAGTGAAAGATCTCTACAACAAGAATTAAAAAACATTGTTCAAATAAATCATGACACAAACTAATGAAAACACATCTCATATGCATGGATAGGAAGAATCAGTATAATTAAAGTGACCATGCTGCCCAAAGCAATTTACAGATTAAATGCTATTCCTATCAAACTATCAACAATATTCTTCACATAACTAGAAAAAAAAAAACTATTTTAAAATTCATATGGAACCAAAAAGTAGCCCAAATAGCCAAGGCAATCCTAAGCATAGAGCAAAGCAGGAAGCATCATGCTACCTGACTTCAACCTATACTCCAGGACTACAGTAACCAAAACAGCATAGTTCTGGTACAAAAACAGGCACATAGGCCAATGAAACAGAATGGAGAGCCCAGAAATAAGGCTGCACAACTATGATCATCTGATCTTCTACAGAGCAGACAAAAGCAAGCAATGGGGAAAAGACTTCCTATTGAATAAACGATTCTGTGATAACTGGCTAGCCATATTCAGAAGATTGAAACTAGATCCCTTTCTTATACCATACGCAAACATCAACTCAAGATGTTTTAAAGACTTAAATATAAAACCCAAAACCATAAAACACCTGGAAGACAACCTAGGCTTTGTCATGCTGGACATAGGAAAGGGCAAAGATATAATGACAAAGACAACAAAAGCAATTGCAACACAAGCAACCATTGGCAAAAGGAATCTAATCAAACTTAGGAGCTAATGCAAAACAAAAGGAACTATCAACAGAGTAAACAGACAACCTACTGAATGGGAGGAAATTTTGCAAACTTTGAATCTGACAAAGGTCTAATATCCGGTATTTATAAGGAACTTCAACACCTTTACAAGAGTAAAATAATTCCATTAAAAATTGGGCAAAAGGCACGAAAGACACTTTTCAAAAGAAGACATACATGTGACCGGCCAGGTGCTGTGGCTCATGCCTGTAATCCCAGCACTTTGGGAGGCCAAGGTGGGTGAATTACAAGGTCAGGAGATTGAGACCATTATTGCTAACATGGTGAAACCTCGTCTCTATTAAAAATACAAAAAATTAGCCAGGCGTTGTGGCGGGCTCCTGTAGTCCCAGATACTCTGGAGGCTGAGGCAGGAGAATGGTGTGAACCTGGGAGGCGGAGCTTGCAGTGATCAAAGATCACACCACCACACTCCAGTCTGGGTGACACAGCGAGACTCCACACCCTGCCCCCCCCCAAAAAAAAGAAGACATACATGTGACCAAAAAGCGTATGGAAAAAAGCTCAATATCACTGATCATTAGAGAAATGTAAATCAAAACCACAATGTGATACCATCTCACGCCAGTCAGAATGGCTATTACTGAAAAGTCTAAAAATAACAGACGCTGGAGAAGTTGTTGGGAAAAGGGAACACTTATACACTGTTGGTGGAAGTGTAAATTAGTTCAAACACTGTAGAAAGCAGTATGGGAATTTCTCACAGAGCTGAAAGCAGAACTACCATTCTTCCCAGCAATCCCATTACTGGGTATAAACCCAGAGGAGTATATATCATAGCAAAATAATAAGTTAGCAAAAGAATAAAGTCAAATAAAAGAGAAAGAAATCATATAGTTAGAGGTAAAATAAAAGAAGTAAAAAGCTAATGTACAATAATGTAGAGGCTTGCTTGAATCCAGGAGTTGAAGACCAGCCTGGGCAACATGGAAAAACCCCTGCTCTACAAAAAATACACAAATAAGATGTGCCTGTAAAACCACCTGCAGAGAGCTGTAATTGTGCCACTGCACTTCAGCCTGGATGACAAATGAGACCCTGTTAAAAAAAAAAAAAAAAAAAAAAAATATATATATATATATATATATAAAAGAAGAATACAACTGTTATTAACTGCTACAAATTGTACTTAATTGTTTCTACTTCACATGTCATTTTAGTTTATAGTTGTTTTTCAGTTAACATTATTTCAAGAATGTTACGTTTGCAGAGTTAATATATTTTTTGTTTTTATGTGACAAAAATTATGCCATCATATTAGTATTCCATATCAGTCCTTTATTTGTGTTTCTGTAAGTCTGTTTTATATAATCAGATCACACAGAATTCTATTCCTATTCTTAAGTTTTGCTCACATAATCCAAACAAGTTTACTAAGGCAGTTATTCAACAAGCATCAGATGGGAACATATCCCAGACGAATTCAATTTTAGCTATCGTATATGAATATGATTGCCTTTCTCATTGTCAAGTCCTTGATTATGATTATAAATTTATAATTTGTTAGTTTCCTTGATCTTACATTTTTTTCTTCGCTTTTTAAAGCTTCACTGGATGCAATAAGACGCCTATGCCAACATCTAAGAGCTGTTTCATTATCTATATAATGATCATAAGGATGCCTTGGGTACTTCATAGGGTTGTTCAAAAATTCAAATAAAATTATGGATGCAAAGTTTTACTCAAATTGCAAGCAAAATCACAGTTTACAATTTGGTCTCAGATAACAAAGTAAAAATGCAAATATAAATGTTCAAAAAATTCACAAAACTTGAATGAGCAAAAACAAATTTAGAAGTAGAAATCTCAATACTGGCAGAGCCTGTGTTAGAGAGATTGAGCTGTCAAGAGCAGTAGATGTTGGCTGAAAGCTTTCACTACAAGGCTGTTATTGTAAGGCTAGCTGAACACATATGACATCAGTTCATTCCTGTCACTTGTATGATGTCCTTTGAAGCTTCACTATAGTGAAACTGTGAGCCCAGCTCATTCTAATGACTGTGGGTTGGGTTGAACTTTTCTATATCATTTTTCTCAGTGCATTAGCTAATGATAAAGAAAATAGGTAGAGATTCTCCAGCATATCATAAAAGACTGGTGCTCAACATAATGGTGATTTCTTATTTGATGCCGGTAGTTCTTAACCACATCCATGGCTTTGACTACCATTTTTATGCTGATATTATTGACATAATAAACAGCTAACATTCAGCTAATGTGCATCAGCAAGGATAAACACTTTGGTGAAATATTTAAATGATCACCTTCCCCCAGTGCTATGATCAGGATGTGCTGTGGTTAGCTGTGTGTGTGTGTGTGTGTGTGTGTGTGTGTGTGTTCATCTGAAATATCTGAAATTTGTCTCCTGAGCTTCAGATCCATTTACCCAACTGTCTACTGGACATATCTGTCTGATTATACAACATATTACACACATAGACATTTGTTTTCAACAAAACTTCCTTTTCATTTTGTATACACAATTCGTGCTGAATGCCTCTGATATTAACTTGGTTGTCTAAGCTACAACTTGAAGGCCATACTTGACCCTTTCTTTTTCTTCACCTCTGTCACCTAATCAATGATAACATTTCCCTGTCCCTTCACTTTAGTAACTCCCAAACTCACTCATTTCCTTATAATATCTCCATTGCAATTGTTTCAGTTACCATTACCTCTCACCTGGGTTAATGGAGCAGACTCTTGATAGGTACTCCTGCCTCCTATACTCTTCCCACCCCATCTATCACAGCGCATTTTATTCTTGAAAAAATTCTTGAAAACAAATAATTTAAAAAATGGCAAATAGTCTAAGCTTCACCTTCCAAATGCTCTCCATGCCTCCACCTTTGACCTCTCCTATTCAGCAGGAATAGTGGTCTTGATCGTTTTTAAAAATAAGTTAAATCATGAGCAAATTGTTCAATGGCTTTCCATTTTTATTAGGATAACATGCTAACTCTTGCTTTCTGATGAAATTTTGCAGTATTTTGATCTACTCTCCCCCTGCAGCCTCCTCTTACATTACACCATTTGCTATACTTCATACATTCTGGCATTATTTCTCTTCTTCATATAAGCCACGGTCTTTCCAGCCTCAATTCTTTTTTTTTTTCTTGCTGTTTCAATTCTGTTTCTTTACCCATCTTTACTTACAGCTTATGTGGGCACTGGAGGTTAATGCTGTGGCTCAGGTTAAGAAATTGTGTGATTTCAAAAGTAAATATCTGCACTTGGAGCATGCAGGGTTTTCAGCAGTCCTGAAAGATAATATACATATTATTACCCATTGCTCTAGTTTTCTTCTTTATGCTAAAGAAGACAGTATCATGATAATGAAATAAATATAGAAATGTGTGATGTTTGTTTGTATACTGTTATGGAAATATTAATGTTACAGCTCATGCAGAGTATTTAACTGTAACTGTGAATACATATGCCACATCCTCTTGCTTTCCAGTAAATAAAATAACAGGTGACAGTTTAATTTCCTAGTCAATCTTTATATTCTGTTTTATTGTGTCTTTACATATAAAAGAGAAAGGCGAACTTTTTGCTTTGTTGAAAGTATCAATCTTTAGATACTATTATCCTTCTTATTTGTCTTTTAGTGTCCTATGGTGATCATAACCTCCGACTGTGAACCCTCACCAAAATTACTGTGTGCAGGCACTCAATGTAAATGAAAAAAAATCTGAAGAAAGACTTCCACATTATTATTAATCCTTCCTGCTCCAGGCATTTGCCTATACCTTCCCTATTCCTTGAGATGGCCTTTTCTACTTGTTTCGCCTTTTATGGGCCAATTGTCTTTCAGCTCTCACATCCAAAGTTGGGTTGAGTGCCCTTGTATGAGCCTCCCTCCACTCTCTATCCCTTTGTGGTCTCTGTGGTGGCACTTACTGTAGTGCATTACAGTCTTCTACAATAGAACTCTGAGAAACACAACTGTGTCTATTATATTGGTGAAGTCCAAGGACACAATACAGAACTGCATATTAAATAGGCAATACATAACCATTTGATAACTTAATAAATAAATGGTGCCAGAATATTTACAGAGGAGGAGAGTGTCATCTCCAATAATTAGAATTTGATTGACTGAAAAGGTAGAGGCTGAAGTGAGCTTGATTAAATGTGAAAACATCTGGAAGTAACAGATACAGAATTAATACCCAAACCACTGCATTTAGCAAATTAAAAGGGCAAATTTAAAATAAAATAGTACAATAGCCAATTATTATTTGACAGCATTATCAATACAAATCTTCATAATAGTAGTAACTCCCATTTATTAAATACTTATCCAACACTGTGGTAAGTATTGTTTTGAATTCTCTACACAATCTGAAATACCAATTCACAACTTCCTTCCAACAGATACCCTCAAATTTCCAAAAAAAAAAAAAAAGTGTGTCTAAAGACGGAGGGAATTGGAATCAAAGGCAAGGGCTGGTAATCAGAATGGAAAAAGTTAAATATGTGGCATTTCTGAGTACAGAGAGTGATTTCATCTTGATTTGTCTTTTATATATGAAATATAATAAATGCATCAATTTACTGATAATGGTAAAGTCTCAAGAGGAGAGGTAGTTTTCAGTAAAAAAAAAAAAACAGTGAAGATGTGAGATTTCTTAAAAATAGCTTTTCATTTATTAGTTTTTAAAAATTAAACCACAATGTTTTTAGAACACCTTCATTTTATTTATTTTCATTGCTTGCTAATTGTTAGTATTCATTAAAATGCTAAGAATGTTTAGGTTCATTAATGATATGACAAACCTCACATATAACATGTAAATAGTCATGTAGTACAATTTGAGCATGCTTCACTCATGGAGCACACACATTCAGTGTGCTACAACACATTTTGTTTTTTTCCTTCAAGAAATAACTCTGATTTCACTTAGTCCCATGTATTTAACTAAGAGTCAAATTTGTTCGGCTAGTAACTTGGACATAGTGAACTAATAAATCAGAACTGTAATTAACGGAGACAGATAAAACCAAGGAGAGAAAGTAATGTGTAAATTTGCCATCTGCGGAGAAATAAGTTGTGCTTTTCCTTGGAAAAGTCAAGCACCATTAGTTTGAGGAAAAGAATTAGAAAAATGTCTTTAATTAGAAAGCTCACATGCACAAAGCATGTAAAGGCATTTTCCCTCGGCCTGATGATGTTCATAAGGGTAAAGAATCAGGTTATTTATTCACCTCCTCTTAAATGTTGATCTAGAGTCAAAGCTGTCATCCATTTGATGAGTAGCATCTACAGCTTTTCAGTTTGTGTGACAGACCTCTGTGCAGCCAGGAGACATGCATAAATCCTAATAGAGAGGGTGGATGGTAGACTGGTTCTTAAAGCAGTCAGTGGCTGAAAAATTACCATCCTTGGATGAAAAATGAGGTCATGAAGATTTAAATGTGGCAAGGAAGAAGAAGGTCCTGTCTGTGCAGGAAAGATACTTACTGAGAACCCATCTGTGGTAATAGATTAATTGCCTCCATTAGCAAAGATGTATATCTCACACCAACCATCAATAAATGTTTCAGATCCACTCTTGAGTGATTGCTATGTTGATAGAGAAGATAAAATTTACTCCCAAAGAAAAGTAAATGTTTTTCCAAAATCTCCCATAATCTGAAACATAATTCCATAATAAAGAATGTATATCAAGTAAAGAAATATAGATGAGAAAAGAGTTGTTTTAATAAACTAAATTACCTCTAATGAATAGTTTTTATAAACGTTACAATAGTCTGAGAAATAGTTCTGCTGGAGGAAATGAAAACTATTTTAACTGGGCTTGCTTTTGCTCCAGTCTTTACAAGAATCAGACTTTAAAGAAAAATGATTTATTTAAGTAAAGCACTATCGTAACTCATAGTTTTCCCATCCTCAGTTCAAAGAGATGACTCCTGCACTTCATTCTTCCATTAAATATCATTATTATGTGTGATATTCAGTGGAGAACAATACTCTGGCTCAAAAAGATTTTCACTTTTCCTTAAAGGATACCAGGGTAGGTGGATTAAGAAACCAATTACGGAATAATATCTACATAGTTCATGAAATATTTCAGGTAACTTATAGGTTTAAACATAATGGAAAATGAGACAATTATTGATATATAATGACATTCAATTTAAAGCAGTCAGAGGGAGAAGGCTATCAGGTTAACAGTAATTGGATATTGGGCATAACTTTAGGTTGCTTAATATATAAGTAGAAGAAGAAAATAATAAGTTTTACTTTATATCAAATGAAAACACCCAGTTTTTGTAAAAACAACTGATAGGACAAGATAAAACATGAGAACTTTCAAATGAGTCTCTACCTATCTAAGGGGCATTAGCTAAAAATATTTAACAGCTTTCATGGAGATCACACAAAAGACACTGTAGTATATGATATCAAGTATTTCAAACACACTAAAATCAATCAAGCCAGTTCGATTTAGCTATTTGTTCTTCTGTGTTCACACTAATTGCAAATATCTTGCATATCATAAACTTTTATTGTAACCTGAGAAGGACTTAGTAGCGGTCAAGGAAAGGGAAGTTGTCTCTTCATTATATTGTGTCTTACCATAAGAAAATAAGAAAAGAGAGGGAAGGAGTATTATCTTAATCTATGGCATAGAAAAGGCTCTATAATTCATTCATTTATTCATTAATCCAAAAGTATTTATTGAGCTCTTACTATGTCTTAGGTAATGCACAGGTTCTGGGGACAAATCTAAGAGTGAAAGGGACAAACACTTCTTCTCTAACAGAATTTATATTCTAGTTGGAGAAGAAAACCAAAATTAAAATATAAGTTATATAAAACATTAGAAAGTGATATATATGTGATGGAAAATGGACCGTGTTAAGAAGATTGAGAAGGGATTTGATAGGGAGAGGCAGAGTGTCCTCTTATAAAAGCAATAAAGACTGTCAGAGGTAAAGAAGTATGCCATGTGGGTATGTGAGGAAAGATCTTTCCAAACAGAAGGAACAGTCAATGCAAAGATGGGCAAGTGGAGGTATATGAATAATATTCAGTAAATACGAAGGCGGCCCCTCTGGGTGATGCAGAGTTAATTATGGGGCAAGTGCACTAGAAAGATGTGCCCTTTACATTAGAGTTCGGTCTTATTTATGTTTGTTCTGTCTCACTTAAGGACAGCTTCACACATATATTCATACACATACATAATACACACATTGTTGGCTTTTAATTAACTTACAGTTAAACATTCAAATTATGTCTAAAAAACAGTAAAAGAAAATGAGGATAATTTTGAATAAATTTCTCTTAGTGAATTCACAGGGCCTACTTTTGTGACACTGATTTCCCTTTATGCTGTTATTTCAAATATTTTTCAAAAAACATGGTTTCAATAATATGATTTTAGCAGTTTTTAGAATTTCATCTCACCATTTCTTCTTTGTTGTTTTGGAAATCACAAATATATTCATTTGTCATAAATGCCAAAAACATGCTCCTGAAACACTGTAAATTCATATCCTATTTTCTGTTTCAGAAACCCCCAAATTATCAAGGCCCATCTATATTTTAAGACATTGAAACCACCTTTTATAGGCATCTGCTTTCTGAAAAGGGTAAAACAGTAAATAAGCATTAATAAAATAGCTCGAACTGATCAGATAGCAGCACTTTCATTTTAAAGAACTTTACAAAACTTTAAAGCATTTTCACATAATTAAAATATTTTAGTCTTTTGGGGTGTTATTATTCCTATTTTCTAGATCAAGAAAGTGAAGCTGAGGTCTTTTGCCTGCTTTTTAATGGAGTTGTTTTTTTTTTCTTGTAAATTGACACTTTCCAAAGAAAACATTCATGAACCCATAATCATATAAAAAAGCTCTACATCACTGATTATTAGGAAATGCAAATCAAAACTACAATGAGATACCAACTCACACCAGTCAGAATGCCTATTATTAAAAATTCAAAAAATAACAGATGCTGGTGATGTTGTGAATAAAAAGGAATGCTTATACACTGTTGGCAAGAGTGTAAATTTGATCAACCTTTGTGGAAGACAGTGTGATGATTCCTCAAAAACTTGGAGACAGAAATACCATTAAACTCAGCAATCTCATTACTGGGTATATACCCAAAGGAATATAAATTTCTTTTACCATAAAGACATCTGCATGTGAAAATGCATTGTAGCACTTTTCACAATAGCAAAAACATGGAATTAACCTAAATGCCCATGATTGATAGACTGGATAAAAAAATGTGGTACATATACATAATGGAATACTACACAGCCATAACAAAGAACTAGATCATATCCTTTGCATGGGCATGGATGGGGCTGGAGGTCATTATCCTTAACAAGATAATGCAGGAACAGAAAAGCAAATACCACGTGTTCTCATTTGTAAATGGGAGCTAAATGAAGAGAACACATGGACACATAGAGGGAAACAACACACACTAGGGCAGATTGGAGGGTGGAGGGTGGGAGAAGGGAGAGGATCAGAAAAAATAACAAAGGAGTACTAGGCTTAATACCAGGCTGAGGAAATAATCTGTACATCAAACCCCCATGACAAAAATTTTCTTGTATAATAAATCTGCACATGCACCCCTGTACTTAAAATAAAAGTTATAAAAAATAAAGTGAAGCTTGTAGAAATTAGTGACATGCACATAATCATATAAACTAGTAAAAAGGAAAGCCCAATCTACACTTTAGATAGTCTGATCCCAATGAGAAAAGAAAGCAACTAACAAGGACTTTCTCCTTGACTAAATTTTAGTCATGCCCTTCTGAACTAATTTCTTGGCTAGGCCTTGTCCTTGGCCTGCAATACTTGATTTGCTGAGTCCAGTTCAGAAAGAATACTGCCAAGCCAATTTGGTGAGGAGCCACCTCTTTTGATACCTGAGTTTCATTTAGTAATTTTTTATCCCTTTACTCTTTTACACCGACATTTGGCTATAAATCTATTGCAATAATCTTAAAATAAAATTATCCTTGCCTGTTTAATTCCATTTGGTGAAAAATTTCCCTGACATAACCCAGGACACACAGTGTTCTACACACAGAACACAAGCCATGATGAGCAATTCTTGGCATTTATTTAAAAGCAACAACGTGGCCGAACATAACATCAATTACTAGTGATTTTATTGAACTTCTCCTTGTTATTATACATTTTCATCTTATTTTCAAATATACTATTTATTATATAACTAATTAGAGAACACAACTGGGACTTTTCCTGAGGAGAGTTATAACTTTTACAAAAATGTCCTCTAAACTTTAGATATTACAGAAATATGTTGAACTTTAGACCCTCACAAAATTCACCAAATTTAACTTTTTCAGAAATTTAAATATGAATGAAATGGCAATTTGTTCTTCCTTATTGTTTTCAGTGTTAAAGGACTTGAAAAAATTACTTGGAATAAAAAAAGCTTGGGAAACAAAATTAACTTTTGGTTGATTAGAGTAGTTTTTATAAATTGATGGTTGAATTTGTTCTCCTTATTAAATTTTAATAATGTGCAGAAGTCCATGCATTTTTAAAAAAGTTTTCCATAAACTCCTACGGAATAAAAACAACTCTGGATCCATAGGGTTTAGTTTATTCTTCAATATTAAAAATAAATTATGTTGATGACCTTGTTAATGAAATTTTACAGGCCACAAATTATGATTTCAGAGTAGGTGATTTACAGTCTCTTTGCCTTGCACTCATGACTTTTACTGAGTTGTGACTATAATTATAGCTGCAGAATAGTGCAGCTTATCCTATTAAAGTATTTTATACATGTTAAGAGGCAAAAATCTGTAATCCACCAATAAGAATTTTAAGGGATATGTTAATATAAAATATCCCACTATGATGTAAGTGATAATGATTACAAAACCAAACCTTATCGGGTCACAGTTCTGAATAAGACTACATATCTACAATATCCTATGACACTCAAGAAAAAACCAGGACTTGGATTTTATTGTAAGTATAGGGAACTTTGGGTAAATTAAAGCAGTTACACTCTAAGATCTTAGGTAGTATTTGCTACCTACCAATCAATTCAGCTACATTAAGTAAAAGGAATATGAATATGATACAAATAACAGGCTTGACGGACTTTTCCATTTCCAGCTCTTTTTTAGGATAGTTATTGAAGGAGCCTACTTCTCAGCAAGAGAGGTAAGGAGTCTTAGAGCCTTAAGATCATTAAGCTATGGTAAAGGTTTTGTTAAATTATTTCATGGAGATAGAAAGTAACAGATGCCCTATTTTTAAATAGCTAAGCGTAAGAAATGATTAAGATATACCTATACAAGAAAGAGTTTGTGAAATTAGGAATATAGAAATATAGAAAGAATAATTGAAACTAATATCAATTGTTTTTTTCTCTTTCCAAACTAAGATATCTGATATATATGGTAGTATAGTAACATTTCACACAATTAATGAATATTTATCTATCGAGCCAGACACTGACACTGAAGATATACCTGCAAACAGCAATGACAAAAACATAAAATTCTGACCTCATGAAGCTTTTATCCTAGTAATGGAGATAGACAATAGGTAAGATTAAAAAAAGTGAAATGTATCTTATGTTAGATAACATAAGTATACTAGTATGTGGTCAACACCCAGAGGAAAAAATAAAGGAGGAAAGATAACTAGGAAGAGGTATCTGAATGTGTGTGTGTGAGTATGGGATGATCTCAGGGTGTTATTTTAAGTAGAGTGGCCAAAGAAGACCTGCCAAGGAAGGCGAAATTTGAATTGGACCCCAAGGAAATAAATGAGTTGAACCATGTAAGTCTCCAGGAATAGCATATTCTTCATAGAAGAAGGAAAATATGTAAAAATCTTGAAGCAGGAGCTTGACTGGATTGTTTGTGATTAAAGAGTAGCAAGGAAACCGTATGACTGGCACCACAGAGTGATTAAAGGGAGAGAAGTAGGAAATGAGATCAGGACACCTGTGCTGATTCTTTCCTTTCCTTTCTCTCTGCCCATAGCAGGTTTTGTCTTCTCTGAGCCACAATACTGAAACTAGGTATTGCCTGTTTATCTTTATCTTGGTGCCCTAATTGTTATTTATTATCATCAGTAATTACTTGTGATTGTCTAAGTAGATTGCAAATACCATGAAGTCAGGGACTGTGGTGTCTTATTTGTCACACTAGCATTATATCGAGTACGTAGCACAGTGCCTGTAACTTGTAGGCACTCAAAGTGCCTACATCTATTGAATGAATGAATGCCTGTTCTGTGAGGCAGTTACTGGAACATGCTCACTTGCCAAAAAGTTATCAGGCTGTGACTTCGGATTTGTGAACTTTTCTATATGTACTTCAATAAAAATTAGTTCCCTTAAAAGTAGCATCATGAAAAAACATACATATAAAACTAAGAAATTAATTTATATTAATAGAAATTAATTTCTATTAATATATTAATAATATACAAAACTGTATAATATAGCTATATATGTGTATATATATTTATATAGGTAAAGTTTAACACAATCTCAACACACTCTTAAAGTTATGATTTTTTTTTTTTTTTAAAGTCACTCTCTCAGGACCTTCTCTATTGTCTCTGAAGAGTGGACCTTCTACTCCTGGTGCTGTGTCCCAGGGAAGTGATGGACATGAAATCCTCCTATGTAGGCTGAGAACTTATCCCCTAGAAATTCTTTCCTCAGAAAAGCAAATATAATTTTGACTGGGCTCTTTAACCCTACTATCGTTTGGCAACATTTTCAATGAAACCATCTTTTGTTAACTATCTGGGGGACTGACACCATTTAATTCACTGAGAACAGATTGTAAACAGAACATTTAATTCACTGGGCTAAAATAAACAGAAAGCCTAATTCCACTTGGCTGAATCCGCCTGAGTCCAACTTTTGCATATAATAAATGTTTAAAATAATGAGCTAGTGTAAGGTATTTATTATTTTATTCACTGGATACTAAAAATTAGTGATAACACAAATTTTATGAACTTTCAAATACCAGCTGAAGTTATATGTATATTCTAGATGCAAGTTATGTGAAGTATGAAAAATCCTGTGGCTTGTCACTCCTGGGAAATATGTAAAACCTCCCTCTCCCCTTCACCCTACTCTCCAGTAGCTTGTGACCAAGTATCTTCACAAATAGACAACATTTTAGCAATTGCCAGAGGTACATAAATGCACCACTATTTTTCTTCCTGATTTTATAAGCCTTAAAAAGTAAAGCTGATTAAATTTTAGGGGAGAACGTCTATTTTTCATACACATCAGCCCTTCTTGTTGACTGATTGCCTGAACTCAGTTATTGCTATATATGCTTCATATACTACATGGGAAGAAACAAAACTTGAATTAACATCTATCTACATTCTTGTTTACTGAGAGAATAGCTTTGTTCCAATGGCTGAGCTTTTTACTTGAAAAGCTGAAGCCTATTATCATTGTTGATTAATTTGCAAGATTGACTAATCTCTTGCACAGATCTTCTCAATCATTAAAGGCTTAATTGACTTGTTGCTTGGTAAATGGACCAGCTTTCTCAGTGTCATCCTGAGCCTGCAATGATGAAGTGTTCTTAGCCAACCACAACACCTCAGTATGACTATAAAAAAGATGGTATGTTCCAACAACTTTAGACATAGTTCGGAGGTTTCAAAAATAAATCTTTCTAAGAAAGTCATGTTTCGTACATTTACATTTATGAGTCAGGACATTTTTATTCTTCATCATGCTTGACATATATTTTGGAATGGCGTTCATTCACTGGCTTCTCTAAAATATCCTGACTCTAAAATGGTCAATTAAAGTAAATAGTATAAAGGTGGGTGTCCATTAACTGCATATATTAATTTAATCTCTTTCTTACTCTCGCTTATTCATTTAACTAATATTTATTGAGCAAAAACTTGTGTCTAAGGTTAAAGGCCAGACATTCGAAATGCAGCCATGGAAAAGGATATGGCTTTGGAAATCTGGAAACTTTTTATTTAGTTGGAAAGAAAGATTCAGATAAAGTACCAATATGGAGCTATAAGAAGAAAAACCCATAAATGATCAAATTGCTTTTAATTTATAAAAACGTTACATATTTTTAACTTTAGTAAAATTCAATCTCATGTAACTAATATGGTTTATATTATTTTACTATAAAATGCTATTTTATAAATTATTTGTACTGTACATCATCCTACAAAATTAAAATGTGTTTTAATTGAGTGACACTTAAAAATATTGAGGAGCACAAATGTTTAAGTAATGAAGTATGATTATTCTCCCTACTTTTCAGATAAGTAAACTTAGATATAGAAAGATTAAATAATTTGCACAAAGTCATACAGCTAGTAGAGGTAAGAACTAAGATTCACACCCAGAGGGTCCAGCAAAGCAGCTTGTAAACATAACCACTAAATCACCTTGAAAAGGTAGAAAATCCTTTTGGTCAGGATACCTTTGTTTTATGCTCAGAAATTTTCCAAATGCTAGAATGCTTCTTGACTCATTGTATGTGTTTGCTATATGTTTTCAAAGTTAGTACTTTTCCTTTTTCTCTTTCCAATGGATATTATTATATCTGTGATTCTTTTGTCCAGAATTCTTTCCTCAGTACATTATATTATTTATAATTTTAGTATAACCTCGTTGACCACTTTTTACTGAATGATCTGACATAGGTATAAGAAAAGATAGGTTTTCTCTTCCTAAACTTTTAGGATTAAGTTCCTGTACACAGGAAGTAGCAACTGTACTTAGAAAGTAACAAACTGTACACAGGAAGAAGATAAAATCTCATGAGAAATATAAGTTAAAATAATTAAGGTCATAAGTTAATTACAAAACCTGTGTAAATATCTTATGTTTATTAAAATAAAATGAGAAACTAATCCAATTTCATTTCTTTCATTTATATTATCTCAATATATTTGTCCTCCACAAATTTAATAAGATGCTTGGAATTTTTTTTTGTTTTTTTTGCTTTGTTAAAGCTACACAACAAGTATTTGTCCTCCATGCGTAATCCTCATGAATTCAATTCTGATTTTATGGGTTAGAATTTTTGACTCTGGTCTTAGAGGACCTAGCTGAAGACCTTGGGATTCAGAATATCTTCATAGCTAAACAACAATGTTCAGAAAACATTATTTATTTGCTCAAATCAACATAAATAAGAAATTATGTTGAAACTCTCCCTTCGTAGGATGGTTACAGAGTTTAATTCTATCTGTGATAACTGAGTTCCAGCATGCATGAATACATGAGGATGTACTAAAACACTTGACTTTAAGAATAATTGTTTATTGGAGATATATATATATATAAAGCCACATATAAATTTACATTTCATCTATGTTGCTCACATTTTACTTGTTTATTCTCCACTTGCATAATGTTTTCTTAAGTGTTTGCTCCTTTCTTTTGCCAGTCTGTCAATTAAAAAAATCTATTCTAGACATGAATCCTTTATCAGATGTATATATTGCAAATACCTCTTTTACTCCATTGGTTGCTTTTTCATTCTAACTTTTGATAAGCAAAAATCTATAATTTCAGTATATTACAATGTATTTTTTATTTTTATGATTAGCATTTTATTTGTGTCTTATTTAAGGAAATGTCCCGCTTAAAGTCACAAGGATATTCTCCTATATTTTCATCCAGAAGTTATTGTTTTGCTTGTCACACATTTAGATCTTCGATCTGTCTGTGACTGATTTTTATATCTGGTATAAACTAGGGTCAAAATACAATTTCGTTTTCTATATGGACATCCAACTAACTCAGCACCATTTATTGAAAATATCGTCTTTTCCCAACTGCCACTCTGACTTAATTTTATCTTTTCTCTTCCTAACAGGCACGCTTTCCATTTTATACCCTTGTTCTTTTCTCAGCACCTTTCTTTGTTACTTTCATTATAGGTACGTGTGATTTAAGCCAGTTTATCTCCAGTTTTAAAGAATAGATGTAAATATGAATCTTTCAAAAACACTAAAATTTTCAAAAATGGGCGTTTGCAGAGAAAATGAAACACTGTAATTACCACACTCATTAACCAATTGTCTCAATAACACTCAGCATAGGCAGGTCTGTAGTAGGTAGAGTGGAGCTGGTGAACAGAAAATAGCACCCTCTCCACCCTCCTTCTTGCATGTCTTCCTGTTCTGTGGAGTTTGAGAGTGTAAAAATAAAATTAAAACGAGTAACTTTTTTTGCTAACTTCCCTTGTAAAGTCCTGTGCATTAATTAACTGTGCTCATACAAGATTTGAATGACTGAAAAAGCAGAGGATATTTTTCTATAGCTTTAACTTTTTATTCCAATGTGGAGTAGTAGCTCACTTTTTTTTTTTTTTTTGACAGAGTTTCGCTCTGTCACTCAGGCTGGAGCACAGTGGTGCGATCTCAGCTCATTGCAACCTCCGCTTCCTGGGTTCAAGCAGTTCTCCTGCCTCAGCCTCCTGAGTACCTGGGATTACAAGGTATGTGCCATGATGCCCGGCTAGTTTTTTGTATTTTTAGTAGAGATGAGGTTTCACCATGTTGGCCAGGCTGGTCTTTAACTCTTGACCTCAAGTGATCTGCCTGCCTTGGCCTCCCAAAGTGCTGGGATTACAGGCCTGAGCCACTGCGCCCGGCCAGAGTAGCTCACTTTTTCTACAGCAGTGCTCTGTGCCCTGTCTTAATTTGGGAATGTTGAAAAGTAGTTATGGCTAATTACTGATTCCTAGACTATAGCTATAGGTGTCTTTATAGACTGAAGTCTTGCTTTGCAATATTCCATTTGTGATAGGAGCAATAGTTTCTGCAAACAATCTTATCTGTAGTTTATTCTGGAAGCCTTGCCTGGAGACCTAACATAGAGTACACCTTTTCACTATTTATAACAATTGTGTAAGCATATAATTTTCTATAACAAATCTCTTTGTTCCTAAGTAAGTGGGGAGGGTAGAGGGTAGAATTCTATAATATTCTACAAAATTTTATAGAACGGTGGGAGTACTTAAGGGAAGAGTATGTCTTGGTCTTTTTGAGTTGCTCTAACAAATTACAATACAGTAGGTGGTTTATAAACAATAGAAATTTATTTCTCACAGATCTGGAGGCTAGTAAGTCTGAGGCTAGTAAGTCTGAGGCTAGTAAGTCTGAGGTATCTCATGAACAGGTATCTCATGAGAGCCTGCTTATGATTTATAAACTGTCGTCTTTTGGCTGTGTCCTCATGTGCTGAAAGTGGCATGGAAGCTCTCTGGGGTTTCTTCTATAAAGGAAATAATCCCACTCATGATTGCCCCATTCATATGCTCTAATCACCTCCCAAAGGTCCCAACTCCAAATACCATCACATTGAGTAGTATGTTTCAACATATAAATTTGGGGGACACAAACATTTATTCTATACTATTCCACCCATGGCCTCCCTAAATCCAGGTCATTTTCACATGCAAACTATATTCATGCCATCTAAACAGCCACAAAAGTCTTAACTCATTGCAGCATCAAATCTGAAGTCTAAAGTTCAACAACTCATTCAAATATCATCTAAACAAAATATTGGTGAGAGTAGAGGGGTAGAAGGGATAGGAGAGACATTCTCATTCCAACAGGAAGAAATAGAAAAACATATAGAGGTAACAGATCCCAAGTAAGTCCAAACAGTGGGACAAACTCCATGAGTTCTTATAGCTCAAAAATAATCCTCTTTGGCTTGATAGTCTGCCCGCCAGGCCTATCAGGGTGGTAATGTCACAACCCCTGCCACCCCTGGCTCACTGGGAAGGTCCAGAGTGGTTTTCCTTCTTTTTTCTGAGACAGGGTCTTGCTCTGTCACCTATACTGGAGAGTAGCGGTGTGATCTTGGCTCACTACAACTTCCACCTCCCAGGGTCAAGTGATTCTCTGGCCTCAGCATCCCAAGCAGCTGAGACTACAGGTGTGCACCACCGTGTATGGCTAATTTTTGTATTTTTAGTAGAGATGGGGTTTTGTCATGTTGGCCAGCCTGGTCTCAAACTCTTGACCTCAAGTGATCCTCCTGCCTCAGCCTCCCAAAGTGTTGAGATTACAGGCATGAGCTACAGAGGTTCACCCCCACAATGGCTTCCTGCCTGGGCCCCACAGCTTTGTCAGTCAGGGATTGGTCCTCTAAAGCTCTGAAAGACCCAGCCTCCACTTTTCTGGGAAGAGGCCATCTGGCCTGTTGAAATTGATGTGATGGTTCTCACTTTTGGAAATAAAGGAACAGGCCTGATAATCTCTGAATCACCTTTGGAGTCATTCTACTTTTGTCTTGAAAAATAATAACTAGCTTCTGTTGAGATGGATGATTAGGCTTGTGGTTCACACCATACTAATTATATTATCAAATCAGCCTTGGCCACACCCTTACTGTTCTCTTTGTAATGTTCTTTCTCATTTTTGGAATGTGGATAGACTGAGAATTACTCAAATCTTCAGGTTTGATTTCCTTTTAGCATAACAATTTTATCTTTAAGTCATTTCTTTCTTCTCACATTTTACTACCAAACATCAGGAAGAGCCAAGCTGCACCTTCAAAACTGTCCTTAGAAATAACATAAGCTAAATATCAAGTTTTATTCTACCTTCCATAAAACACTAGAACACACACATATTATAATTCAGCCAAGTTCTTTGCCGCTATATAACAACAAAAATAGCATTTACTTCTATTTCCAATAACATGTTTATCATTTTTGCCTGAGATCTCATCATAATGGCCTTTACTATCCATATTACTCTCAACAGTCTGTTCATGATTCATTAAGCATTCTCTAAGAAGGTTGAAGCTTTCTCTAGAGCCTCTGCATTTTCTTTCTGAACCCTCACCAAAATTACCCTACTGATCCCATGCATAACAATGTAGGCTTTTTCTAGCATGTGCCTCAAAACTCTTCTAGCCTCTAGTCAGTATTCAGCTCTGTAGTCACTTCTATGTTTTTAGATATTTGTGAAAACAGCACTTTCACTTCTTGGTACCAATTTTCAGCTTTGGTTCATAACAAATTACCATAGACTGGGTGGCTTATAAATAACAGACATTTCTCATAGTTCTAGAGGGCAGCAAGTTCTATAACAAAGTGCAGACAGATTCAGATTCACTGTCTGGTGAGGGCTTACTTCCAGGTTCATAGACTGTCATCTTGTGCTTTAATCACTTAGTCAGCTCCCCAAAGGCCCCACTTCCAAAAGCCATCATATTGGGGGTTAGGTTTCAACGACACAGTGGGGTATAAACATTTTGTCGATAACAGATAAAAAGTTGCAGGTTGTGACAGCTGATTCCAGAAGATGACTCTGGCCCACAGAGGTGAGGTTAAATAATTGAAACATATATTGAGGAATACCAGGGCAATGTAGTTAAAATATAATAGTTACAAATTTTGCACAGAAGCAAAATATACTATTAAGTAATCATATATTAGAATTCATTATAGACCTTCAATGAACAGAAAGCATGTGTCACCTTATTGTCAACTTCATTCATGAATTCACTAATTGATATTCCCTGTTTGCCAGTAAATAATTCAGGATTAGCTTAAAATTAACAAATTTAGGGCCAGGTGTGGTGGCTCATGCCTGTAATCCCAGCACTTTGGGAGGCTGAGGCAGGTGGATCACCTGAGGTCAGGAGTTTGAGACCAGCCTGGCCAACATGAAGAAACCCCATATCTACTAAAAATGCAAAAATTAGCCGGGTGTGGTGGTGGGTGCCTGTAATCCCAACTACTCTGGAGGTTGAGGCAGGAGAATTGCTTGAACCTGGGAGGTGGAGGTTGCAGTGAGCCAAGATCACACCATTGCACTCCAGCCTGGGCAACAAAAGCAAAACTCCATCTCAAAAAAAAAAAAAAAAGAAAGAAAAAAAGAAAAATTAACAAATTTAGAACTCCGAGCTTCTGAAAATCATGCTTGCTCCATGATGCATTTTATTTATCTAAATTCATAATTTTATTATTTGTAATAGAGATAATTTCTCAGTGAAAAGAAAAAGAAAAGTAGTTGATTTATTTTCCCTTGTTATTTATAATACATTGAAATCAATATAGGAGCTGAGGTACTTTATACAATAAATCATTAAAATGAAGCTAAAAGAGGAAGATTCATATTACATCAAAGATATAGCTGTGCCAAAAAATATAGACAGAGGCTAAAAGCAGCAATTGAGTACCAAGATTGCCTTTAAGCTTTTTGGAAACCAAGATAAAATAAAAATTTTATTCTATTATGTAGACATTATTGTCTAAGAAAAGACACATCTCTAGACTATTAGAATAAAGATTTTCTAAATATAAATTGTAAAAAAATTTAGAGAAGAAATTGCAAAAAGTCTGTTAAAATGTGATAAAATTTATAATTATAAGAAAATTTAAAGTATAATAAAATAAAATTAAATCAAATGCATTTCTCAATTTGAGAAAGATTAATAGTATATATACTAACATATTAAAATATACTACATACTATTCTGGGTTCCTAATGACATCCAATATTAATCATTTTTTAAAAATAAAGCATGAACACTAAACTCAATAAGGATGATTTTTAAAAAAACTATTGAATTTTAGTATGTCTAGAAACTTAATGAGAAATGATTTATTGCAGTTTTCATAAGGCCTCTTATCACTTTGCTGACATACAGTGATTTATATGAAAATAAATATACATTTTAAAAATATAAAAGCCAAGTTAAAGCTAAACATAAGCATAAAACAAAATCTTTACTAGCTTTTAATTTTGATGTTCTTAGCTATTTTTTCAAGAAGTTTTTACTTAGACTTTACCTTGTTTTGAGGACTATAGGAAACACCAGTCATATCAATACATTTATGGCATCATGCTTGTACAATCCAGTTTTGATTCAAATGCTCTGATTTTTTAACATAGATGAGACAGAACAAATTGAATACTTTGAACATACATAATCTTGAAAATAAGACCCTCTTCTGTTGGATGGAATAGTAAAATACCAAAGCTTATTATGGTTCTCTCATTCCCTTTCTATATCCTTCACTTCCAGAAACTGAGTATTTCCTACAGGAAGGAGTTCCTCACAGTGGCCATCTCCTCACCACACCACACAGGAATAAGTGGATGCCCTGGATTAAGCCCTCTTGGACTCATAACTGCCTATCAGTATATTGCTATGCTCCCAGGGTTTTCAGAGTCAGGGAAGTATGGAAACTCTGGGTGAATTTTTTGTCAGTAGAAATACTGGGTTCTTACTTGTGATGTCCCTGCCCACTAGAGTAAGGCTGTGTTTCTTCACATCCAAGTTGCATAAAAGTGAGTCATCAGTAATTTCTTCATTAAAACTGAGTTCAGAGATGGGGCCAGGTGTTAGGAACATCTTGTTCCCTAGCTCTTCAGGTTATATCACTCTACTGCCATTCTAGTCTTGCTGTGCATGCTGATGATTGCACGTAACTTGATGTTTAAGTGCAACCAGTGGTCTCTATTATTGTGAGATCCTTATCAGCTTCATTGTTCCCAGGGAACCCATTCCTGAAACAGTATCTCCACCGCCACTGAACCTGACCTACCAAAGACAGTTACCCTTGTCGTTTGCTATGATGTTGGCACTGTTGTATTTTGTCATTCTTTTTGTGGATTAGTCAGATAGGTGTGGTCAAAACAGGAGATAGAGGAGAGACTCAGGAAAGAAACAAAGTTTATTATACTCCCAGATCCTAGAGACAGAAGACACAGCATGCCCTGTGGTGCCATATGGGGAAAGACACCAGCGTGGTCAGGGGACAGAAGATAGAAATAAAAGGGAGGATTAGACCATTGACTTTATTGGAGTTTCTAAGCAAAACACAAGTCAGGGTAGGGTGAACAGTTCAGGATTGGCTATCCTGAATAATTTTAACTGGCTTTAGGCTGTGGAGGTGTTTCCAGTTGCCTGGTTCTGGGGTGATTAAGACTGAGAAATATTACCCTCTAGGGTGTACAGGCCACATAGAGAAGACATGACTCTGGGTTGCTGAGTTTGCGTATTGATGACATGGTCCTGGTTGTGCCTTTTGTTAATTTTTAAGGATTGCCTACCAAGTCTCTCAACAGCTAGAAAGGTTCTTAAAGATGTTAAAACATCAATGCCTGGAAAAATTAAAAATACGTACATATTTACAATACATCTTCTCACCAGGGAATTTCTTATTAAGTTGATGAAGCTTGTCCTCTGGGCCCTCTTCTGAAGCACAGTGTGTTAGTGGGTTTTCCAGGCTTATGTACACATTCTAACATGGCCACTTCTCTGGACCTATAATGCTTCTTTTATTGTTGGCCATGATGGTTCTAACATTTCTATTTCACTTATTTGCAGCCATGTTTTGTTTGTTTTTGTTTGTTTGTTTTCAAGTTCCAACAGCCAATCTAGCAGTGTTTATGTTCTGTATTATGTGATTCTTAACAGGCTTTTAAAGCTTTATGGTAGGGTACCACTACTACTACTATATATTAAAAAATTAATTTATCAGATTTATTGTATAAATCCTCAAGTTCCAGCCTCATGCATAGTCTCGTTGTTCCTGCCAGTATATGTTTTCTAGGTCTTACAGCTATTATGGTGTATGCATTCTTTTTCTCACTGTGAAGCTGAACTGTACTGGGATTTAACCCTCACTGTCTGTTGGAATGTTAGGAGGAAATGATCCTATAAAGGTATCTGCCTCATTTGAAGCCTCTGTATTGTCGTCAGGCAGGAGCAGTATAATCTTTTAACAAAAAGGGTCAGGTCACTTCTGTAGGCCCAGTGGGTACAGGGGAATCTAGAATTTCAAATTTCAGGATGGTACTTAACCAGATCCCCCATTTTTTTTTTTTTTTTTTTTTTTTTTTACTTTTATTTTAGGTTTCGGGTTATATGTACAGGTTATGTAGAAAAACTGCATGTTGTGGGGGTTTGGTGACCAGATTATTTCATCAATCAGGTAATAAGGATAGTACTCAACAGGTAGTTTTTTGCTCCTCCCCTCCTCCTGCCCTCCACCCTCAAGTAGGCCCTGATGTCTGTGTTATCTTCTTTGTATCCATATGTACTCAATGCTTAGCTCCCATTTATAAGTGAGAACATGTGGTATTTGGTTTTGTGTTCTTGTGTTAGTTTGCTGAGGATAGTGGCCTCCAGATGCATCCATGTTGCTGCAAGGGATACAATCTCATTTTTTATGGCTGTGGAGTATTCCATTTTGTAGCTGTACCACATGTTTCTTTATCTAGTCGACTGTTGATGAGTATTTAGGTTGATTCCATGTCTTTCCTATTGGGAGCAGTGCTGCAATGAACATATGCATGCATGTGTGTTTTTTTTAAAAAAACCTTTATTTTAGGTTCAGGGGCACATGTGCAAGTTTGCTATATAGGTGAATTGTATGTCATGGGGGTTTGGTGTACAGATTATTTCATCACCCAGGTAACAAGCATAATACTCTGTAGGTAATTATCCAATCCTAGACTAAGTACAGATTACCTTATTTCAACAAGAAGTTCTCACTTCCTTCCTACTATGGCCCTGATTTTAATTTAGGAGATCTCTTAAGATTGATAATTCAATGTTTTCTGAAATCTTCTGCTATAGTTTCATCCTAAGTCTTGTCCACTGCTGTCTGATTTTCAGATACAACATATCTAGATTTCCATAAATGATGCCTAGAAGCCACTCTGGTTTTCACACTTTGCTTTGACTTGGTGATTAGTCACCCTGACCCTGTCATTACCTCTCTTCAACAATCAATGGAAGTCAGTGGCACCTACCCAATCCCATAGTATTTATAATTACCAATCCTGTCATATTTCTCTAGTGGCAAGGATATCATACCAGTTAGAATGTCCCTTTCTACTGATACCACGTTCCAGTTAACCATTACTGGGATTTTAACAATTGCATTGCTACACCATGCCAGAGACTAGCCATACTCCAGTTAACTACCAATTATGGCTTCTCAATGCAAGCTAACTGACAACTGATTCATTTCCAAAATTCCATATAAGGTATGTTTTTTAGAAATGAACTTAATAGAAGCTATCTTAAGGTGTGTTCTCTGGAAGCAAAATCTGAGCTAGAAATTGTAACAGAAGATTTATCGAGGATTGTTTTTTGAGTAATACACTGTAGGGAACTGAGGAAATCAAGATTGTCAAAGAAAGAACGTATGTTATGACATGGCTGGAAATGAATCTTCCACCAATTCTACAGAAATCTCTGGAGCTAAATAGTCTTTCAGAATTACTATTAATGGAGATAAGGAAACTGGAACTTGTATCTTTATATCTTCCAGTCATTGACTGCAGACAATTTAGGCAAGGAAGTTTCCTGTGGCCTATGGCAATTCCCAGTGAAGGGCACAGAGTATGAGCCCATCATCTACTAATACTTCCAGTAGCTGGGAGATGGGTGCTTGACCCTAGAGTGGTGATCTACACAGAACATCATAGTTCATAAGATATGAATATCATATCATGAAAAAAGTATAGGATAAAATTTATAATTTATTCTCCTCAGAAAATTGCAATCTATTAGAAATAAGTTAACATTTTTGAAACAGCTAAAAGGACACTGATGTGTTTAATTATATTGTGATATATTTACTGTAAGTTCTATCAACCTATACATTTTCCTATTGTGAGAAAGTGAGAATCTGGCATCCGCTGGGTTCCTGAGGCCTGTTGGGCAAGATGGATTTTGCTTCTGCAGGACCTGGCCTCTTGGCACCTGTGTTTCCTTTTACAACTTTCTGTCCTAAAATGGGCATGTCCTGCATACTGCATTCCTCACTCACTGGCAACTTGAGATAGCATTACCGAAAAACATGCCTCACAGAAACCATCACTGGATGTTCCAAGTTTTACTCTGACTACCTTATGGCTCTGAAATTATTTCCACACACACAATCACACCTTCCCCTTTTCTCCCATAGTAATTTGACATATCTCTTTTATCTCCCTACATTGAAATTATTAGTTCTTTTCTCTGATACCACTTGTTTTCCTCTTCCACAGCCCACAAATCCTGCAGAAAGATGGCTATATCTTATTCACTTTTAAAATTCATTATCAAATGGTCATTGTACTTAATTAGGCAGTTGAGGATACTGACATGCTTAAGACAAAGCCACTGCTCTCAATGAAATAGGAATCTATTAAAGGAAACCAGAGTGTATCAAATAAATTACAACATAGCATGATAACTTACTACATTTTAATATCTTTATGTGCAAATATTGGGTTGGTAAATTTTGAACTACTTAGTGATTGTTGAACACAGCATCCTAGTATAGGATTTTGCTTTTGCCCATGTAATTCTTTATGCCTGAATTGCTCCTTCATTTACCTAAATCCTATTCTTTCAAGACTCAATTGAAATGGGTGGTCTGACTTTTATAGAGTCTCAAGAGACTATATTTAAGTCTGAGTTAGCTGAACTTAATTTATACTTTCATAGCAAATAAATCTATAATAGCATTTATTATTAATGTAGCCATCATTTAATAATTATTCTTATTGTTTTGTACTTGCTACTTTTTATTGACTACTATATGTTGAATGCTGTCCTATGTACTTTGCATGCATTTTATATTAGTTTTCAATACTATCTTAAAAGTAAACATTATTGTACTCTTTTTACTACAGATATTATAGTAATCATTATGACTCAAAAGCAGCTTCTTGGTACCTCAGGATGGTTTAACTATTGTACGTTGTTCATAACCAGGGAATCTTTATTTTTATTTTTGCTTACTCTAGGGGGAAAAATAAAAACTAAAATTCTCTTATGTCTTGTTTTGTGAGAGACATCCCCTATAGAGGTAAATAAAATAACAGTATATTTTAAGACATCCACTAGTCCTCAGATACAGTACTATTTTCCCAGATACTAGCCTTATGTTCCTAGCCATCTAGATTGTCTCACCCTCTGGTGTTGATTTTTACAGGAACACTGTGAAATTTCATTAAAAGTATTCATTAGGTCATGAGGATATTATACATTTTAGAAAAAATTAGTTTTCTAGACAGAAAATGTGCATCAAGTCTGGGTAAACTATTCACTCTTATTTACAAATATTTTTCAAATCTATTTCATCTTACTTTCTGGAAGTATCCCAAGCCCTGAGGTAGTTTTAAGCTCTTACATATGTTCTCCTACCTCATTTAATTTACTGATGAGGAAAGGAAACAAAAGTGGTCTGAAATTTAAATGTCTTCTAACAAGATAAAAATATGTTAGAGCAGAAATTCTGTGAGTTACTATTCAGGCTTGTAGAACACTCTTAAATATGAATCCACACAGAGGACAAAAACAGAAAATGAACAGTATATAATGGAAATATATACCATTTGTAGTTATATATATAATTATGTATTAAATATATACATATATACTATATATACATTATATACAGTAAATAATGTATATATACACATGCAATGTTTATGTGCATATGTGTATGTGTATATATGTGTGCATGTATATATGTAACATATATATATTCACTTCTGTATTAACTGTATTGCATGAAAAAATAACCTAGACATATATAATTTTCAAACAAGAGTTATCTAAATTTGAAAGCAATACTCTAAACATGTAGGCCTTCAAATAGTCTCCTAATTTAGAAAAAATACAAAAGTTTTTCAACCTTGAATCTTTAGCATACCATGTATCCTTTATAAAAATAACTTATAGCTGTTCTCTTTTAAATATATATGTACATATATGGAGGCTTTTTTTTTTCTAATCCAGACAATTTAATATAAATGAAACCATGAAATAGTGGCCTTTCCCTTACCTAATGTTTCTAAAGTTCATTCACATTTTAGCTTTTATAGTATCAGTGCTTCATTTGCTTTTATGGATGAATAACATTACATTGTATGGATATAAGACAAAATGTGTTATATCCCATTCATCACTTCATGGGCTTTTGGGTTCTTTCTACCTTCAGGCTATTATGAATATGAAAATTACTGTACAAATATTTGCATACATATATGTTTTACGTATCTCCTGGATATATACCAAGAAATAGAATTTATCAAAAATTCTTCCCAAAAGTATCAGATATATAAACTTTTTTCAACTCATTCTATGAAGCCAGTATTACTCTTATAGCAATACTGGAAAAAATATCACAAGAAAAAAGTATTACAGACAAATATTCCTTATGGATGCAAATATAATGAACAAAATGCTACCACTGTGGTCCAGCATGGTGGTTCACACCTATAATCTTAGCTACTTGGGAGGCTGAGGCAAGAGGCTCACATGAGGCCAGAAATTCAAGACTAGCCTGAGTAACATAGTTAGACCTGGTCTTAAAAAGAAAAAAAATTCTAGCAATGTGAATCCAGCAAGTATAAAAATGTTTATTCTCCATGAGGAAGTGGGAAATCAGATTCTCTTTCTCCACAGATTTTGTTGCTGTTTAATGTTTGTTTATTTAGTGGCTTTTCTCAATTGGTGCCATCTATATGCTTTATTGATGTGGCCTCTGAAGTCTCTGATAGTCAACTAATGATTGGCCAAAGATTTCCTTAAATTCCCAGAACCACATTATTCCAGCCTTTGCTGAGGGGATTCTGAGTGCTTGCCGGAACATGCCTTAAGCACTCAGCCTGGCAGTTTCCAGCTTCGACTTAGTCTTTACTTTCTGCTTGTCCAGAGCCACAACATCATTCAAAGGTGAGAGCTCAGGATCTTTTCAGATTTTTGCTGATCACCTGCACTCTCCTGGGCATGTGTAAATATGTTGGAGCTTTGCAAAGTCCCTAAAGACATCTCATTTTCATAATTTTCTTTTTAAGCTTTTTGGTTAGTCAATGGTTTACTCAGTTTCTATCCACTGATTCAGGCAGTCATGAAGTTATACCATTTCCTGTATGTGTTTTCAACAAATGCTCATTGGGAATGAGGTTTTTTCTTTTTTTTGTAATGTGAGAGGTCCAAATCAGATTAATACATACAGTCTTGCAAGTGTGGTTTTCCAGAAAATCACCATACAGGGTTTTTTAAAAGAACTCCAACCACATTTTTAGTGGCTGTTAGACTGCTGAATTTTAACAGGAATACTGACTGTTATGCTCAGAGCTGAAGAAATGGGGTTACAACCAGGGCAAGTTAAAACATCACGAATCTTGCTCTTCTTACTGGTATTCAGCCAGCTTTCTTGGATAAATGTTACTCTTGGTTGTTGTAAGACTTAATTTCTACAATTTTCAAAAGTTATTTATCATATTGTTACCAGTTTTCTCGTTGTTTTTATGGAGGAAATAATTTTTGGTGATTATTTTACCACAATTTTCGGTGATGTCTTCTTTCTTCCAGCAATCTTAAAAGTATGCTGGAAACTCTATTAAACAATAGAGCTTCCAAGAATCTGAAAGATGTTATTAGAAAGTAACCTCTTAGCAGCATTCAAATAGAGACATCCCTGTATTGAAGAAATCTGTGGGTATGACTTATCTAAGGAAGGAAATCTGAATATATTTCAGAGGAGACACATGAAATTTTTAGGAGAATCATATTGGTGGAAGCACCAGTGGCTCAGATAAAAAGGTCACAGACAAAACAAAATGGAAAGGTACCTTTGAAACACCAACATTCTATGAGAAGAAAAAGGCTACAACCTCTTAAACAAAATGAAGGATGAATAAGAAGTTTAAAAGATTTTCTGTTTTTGCATGTTCTCACTCATAGGTGAGAACTGAATAATGAGAACATTTGGACACAGGAAGGGGAACATCACACACCAGGGCCTGTCGTGGGGTGGGGGAAGCCGGGAGGGATAGCATTAGGAGATATACCTAATGTAAATGATGAGTTAATGGGTGCAGCACACCAACATGGCACATGTATACATATGTAACAAACCTGCACGTTGTGCACATGTACCCTAGAACTTAAAGTACAATGAAAAATTTAAAAAAAAAAAGAAGTTTGAAAGAATTGCTGGGAGCTCAGAGCTGAGAAACCTAGCAAATCATTTTCAAGATGCAGAACTAGGTCCTAATCAATGAACTACTGGCATGTATCTTATGGGATTTTAGATTTCCTGTGAGCCTATGCTATATGCCTCCTACCCCCATTCACTTTTGAAGAAGATGTTGTTGTGACTATTCTACCTATGTATCGCCATTGTATATTGGGTCTGTGGGCTTTAGACAACAAGTTTCTTGACTTTGCAGGCTTAGATTGAGATAATTTGTACTCAAGGAACTTTACCTGAGAAATCTCTTTCATACCTGTGTCTTATTTAGGTAATAACATCTTGGTTTTAAATTCTAAGCTTGATGAAATAATAGGATGAGGTTTTGGGGGGGTCTTCAAAGTAGGATGAGTGTATTTTGCATGTAGGAATGAAGTAGATCACAGAGGACAAGACGATCTACTGCGAACGCTAGTCTCCAAAGATTAACCCCCAATTAATATATTTAAGTAGTGTGTATATTCACATACTTGTGCAGGGGTCAATATGCCTTTAAATCTGAGCTGTCCAAGATAAAATGCAATGGAAGTAACAATTTATGACTAAAATTAAGTTAGAATGAGGCTTGAAGATTCTTCTGTGATCTCTTAGAATACTTGCTCTCAGGGAAGCTGGCCAAGATGTAAGAAATCCTCTCACTAAGACCGTCATGAGTGAGGAAGCTCAAGTTAGCCATGTGGGGAAGCTTCACAAAGAGATGAATGGCCAACTTCCAGTTGTTTCCAATATCCCAGCCCAGTCACCAGGTATATAAAAGAATAAACCATTTTGAGAATCTATCCTAATCAAACATTCTGTTTACTTCAACCTCATAAAACTTGTTCTACAAACACATGAAAGAACCCCAGAAAAAACAACCCAGCTGAACCAACAATTTTGGCAAACCACAAAATCATCAGAGATGATCTTATATTTTTGTTTCTTGCTATTAAACTTTGAAGTTGTTTGTTAAACAAAAATACATTATTGGAATGTATTTTTGCTTTACTAATAAAATTTAGAAGGAGAAAAAAATGACCAGCAACAGGAAAAGTATATAAATAGTCACAACAACATCTTCTTCAAAAGTGAATAAGCCAGAAAATATTGGCTTATTATTCACTGTAGGATGAAGGCTGAAAAGAAAATACAGTCAGAACAGAATTTTTGCAACATTTTAAAAAATGTAGTGCTGCTAAAGTTCAGCCTGGCACTTACTTCTAAGATTGGAGTAATGTGAGGAAGATCCATTTAGTCACATTCAGAGAGGCTTCAGAGAGACATGCATGGCAACCACCAGTAAAATACAAAGATACTCTAAAGTATTGCAAAATCTAAGATTAGATGACTTGTATTGTGGATATTTGGCAATCTTGAAACATAAAATTGACTAATTTAATGATAGAATATATTTTTTTTTAATTTTGTGGAAACATTGTTGTGTAGTGGATAACAGATTTTATAATTAGTTGACCTAGGTCTAAACTTTGGATCTGCCACTCAACTGAGTGAGAAATAGAATATTAAGATTTAAGTGTCCATGCCTGCCTTCTCCCAATTACATCTGAGTCCACCCCAAATGTTATCCTTAATTAAAACAGTATATATTTACTTTGTTGTTTTCTAAATTTTATTTAAATAGAAAAATATATACAACATATGTTATTTTGTTTCAGGCTTCTTTCACTCAATTTTATGCTAATGAGATTTACCTATTTTGTTCTGAAGAGTTGCAGTTTGTTGTTCAATTCTTACTTGTATTTAATTGTAAGGACAACCCAATTTATTTATCCATTTTACTTTTTTTTTTTTTTGAGATGGAGCCTCCTTGTGTAGCCCAGGCTGGAGTGC
Organism: Macaca fascicularis; assembly: GCF_037993035.2. Classification (NCBI taxonomy): domain Eukaryota; kingdom Metazoa; phylum Chordata; class Mammalia; order Primates; family Cercopithecidae; genus Macaca; species Macaca fascicularis. The sequence goes on from NC_088380.1 coordinate 106,024,177, forward strand.
AGTGGTGTGATCTCGGCTCACTGCAAACTCTGCCTCCCAGGTTCATGCCATTCTCCTGCCTCAGCCTCCCGAGTAGCTGAGACTACAGGTGCCCAGCTAATTTTTTTGTATTTTTTGTAGAGACAGGGTTTCACCGTGTTAGCCAGGATGGTCTGGATCTCCTGACCTCGGGATCCACCCGCCTCAGCCTCCCAGAGTGCTGGGATTACAGGCGTGAGCCACTGCGCCCGGCCTATTTATCCATTTTACTCTTAATGGAAATCTCCTTGTTTCTAGTTTTGACCTATTATGAATAATGTAATGATTCTTCCTAAATGTTTCAGATTATGTATGTATGCATGTAATTCTGTTGGAATAAAATTGTTGAGTCAGAGAACATGTCTATATTTAAATTAAGTTAAAATTTAGAAGATTTTTTAAGTGGTTGTGCATTTTTACAACCCCTCAATGATATTTGAGAAATTATGATGGTCCACAGCCTTATCAATGCAAAATATTCATCCTGAGTTTTAACTACTTTAATCACTGATTCTAATTTCCAATAAGAATGCTGCTCTAAGGATTACATGGCATGTGATATGAACATATAACATTATTTTCCTACCCATTTTTGAATATTAGCAGTAGAGTGAATCTTTATCAGAGGAAATAGATCCATGTGGACCAAAATGATCAATTATTTCCTTTTTCTAAACTTTTATTGTATTCTTTACAGTTGCTTCTTTTTCAGAATAAGCAAAGGCTAGAATAAAAGAGTGTGCATTTCAGTCAATACCCATTTGTAGCCCCCTCAATGAGACTTATACAAGTCCAATGGCAGCTCAGTAATTCTGCCTAGATCCAATTTAAAGTGCTTAAAGATTATTTGAAGTTTCTCCAATTTGTATGGAGTAGAGGTTCTTCCCACATTATTTGCTCAGTTGGATATGAAGGAAATGCATTTTCTTTGGTCCAGCTGTGCATGGACAGGCATTCCCCTAACAACTTATTTCACGAACCCAGGGAGCTAGCTTTACAGCTCTGACAAAGCCATCTGTTCCAGTATGCTTTCTGCATGTGAGTCATCAACAGGTACTTCTGGTGGGCACCTATTTGCTCTACCTTAATGTTACCTCCTCTAAAGTCACATAAAATCTTCCAAAGTTAAGTATCTATACGGAAAGGAGGATTGTATTTATTGTTTAATAATCTAGAAGCATACTGAAATGACATCAACTTTGGCACAAGAGTATAACTATCCAAATATTTCCTCAGGTCCAAGCCTGATTCTTTCTGCTGCTTATTCCTAAATAAACAGATTTCATTTCTCCCTATTATTTTCTCTTTCCTTCTTCATCAACACTTTACCATATGTAACATGTATTGTGATCAATTTCTCATTGCAATGTAACTATTGAATTAAGAATTTCAATCACTGAACCAAGAAAACTATTTTTTTGGCATCAGAGCATATAGCAATAGGTAGTAGGGATATAAAGAGGTAGGAAAAGCCACAGAGCCCTGTCATTGGCCTTGGAAGAAGAGAAGTAAGCTGCGTATATACATAGTTTACATCTCCTGAATTTCCTCTTGTCACATGCTGTTGAATACAATATTTTTGTTTTATCAGTGAGCTCTGCTAAGCTGCTTCTCTATTCTTCTCTGACATTACATGAAACTTGAAAGGTATTTCTGGTCCCAGCACATAATGACACAGTATTATGTGTTGTCATTCACTATAGGGGTCACTTTCACCAATGCCCCCGGTAATAAGCTGCCCATTGTTTTTCAAAAGGTCTAAAAAGTGCCTCTGCAGCATGCAGCTTTTGAGTCATAATCCTCAAAGATCTTTGCTGAATACAATATCCCGTTTCTGCCAAAGGCTCCAGTCAGCACATTTCTAGTTGCAGATACTACTGAAATCAACTGGCAGTCAGGTCATGAGGTTCAAGTGGGTCTTTTAGTGCTTCTTTTTGCTCTGGGCTCCCTTCAGATTCACTTTCTTTTTTTTGTTGTTGTTTTGTTTTGCTTTCTGGTGACTTTGTGAACTAAGACTAACAGAATTCTTAAATACAGATTATGGTTTCACAAAAACCCAAAAGATCCACCTGTATTTGTGTTTCCTGTTCAGTGTCAGAGTCAGCTAATAAGTAATTTGTTTCTCATAGCTCGAGGGATATCTGTGATTTCTCCAGGCAATATAATCCTTCAGAATGTAACACACTAGGCCAGGCTTACAGTTCAACTGTGTTCAGCTAGCCAGATTCTACTTGTCATATGGGTGACTTAAATTCTCCTGCCTGCCTTCCTCCCAAAAGGCAATTCTCACAGTATCATCAATGCAATGAGCCAATATATGGAGTGTTATCAAACTCAGATGTTACTGCACTAGATATGATGAATGGCAATAAAGTTAAATATCCAGGTAGAGAAATCAAGAATATGTTCCAAAAGTCACTTCACAGAAATCCAAATAGTGTCAGATTGGATTCTAAATAGGTATGAAAAAGAAGGCATAAGGCAGTTCTGTTATGGTATGTTAATCACCTTTGGTCTGTTGCCCTTCTTGTGTAGTCTTTAATATCTTGTTTATGGTGTAATGAGGAGCACAACATTGTTATATCCTAAAATGGCTACTGTCATATTCCGTGAGTGAGTGAGATTTAAAGCTTCCACTTCATCATATCCTTAATAGAACAATGGTCTCTTGTACTTTTGGAATTCTCTGTTGCTTAATTTTCCTATAGAAGAGTGCTTGAACAACACAAAGGTTCCCATTCGGCATGTCCAATTAAAATGAGGCAGCATCTCTTCCACACACAATAGCAATTCCAATTACACATTCCACTAACAGCAACAGAACCTTGAAATCTATTCTCCAGTCATATTTTTCCTATAAGTAGTTTAGTTATAACCTAAGTACCATATATATGCCCTAGGCTTCACATCTGGACCTGTGAAAGTGCTGTCTTTCTCTCCTGTGAGAATCGTTTCCTGCTAGTAGTTCCAAAAACATTACACAAAACCCAAAGACCATTTTGCTCATGGAACTATGAAAGACCTTGGATCCCCTGCTAAGGGTTGAGTGAGCAGATCTCAGCCCTTCTGTTAATAAATTTTACATAGTGGTTTATTATCAGAAGCAGTAAATTCAGCACCATATTCAAGTATTTTTTGTTCTAAATCACCACTCTTAAAATAGAATTTAAATTCATACAAATGTGGGTATATAGGGTGAATAGAGTCACTTTAAGTGTGGTTCACTTTAAGAAGTATGAATGTTGGCCGGGCACGGTGGCTCATGCCTGTAATCCCAGCACTTTCAGAGGCCGAGGCGGGTGTATTACAAGGTCACAAGTTAGAGACCAGCTTGGCTAACTTAGTGAAACCCCATCTCTACTAAAAGTACAAAAATTAGCCAGGAGCGGTGGCACACACCTGTAGTCTCAGCTACTCAGGAGGCTTAGGTGGGACGAGCACTTGAACCTGGGAGGCAGAGGTTGCTGTGAGCTGAGACCACACCATTGTACTCCAGCCTGGATGACAGAGTGACACACCGTTTAAAAAAAAAAAGTATGAATGTAATAGCTGAAGTTCAAAGAAACTTCTGTGTTTAAGTTTTGATAATGTGCTTTTTATGTGCAATCCAATATTTTTTTCCTTTTATTTTTTCAGTAGCTTTCTGACATCTCCACCTGACTAAACAGTAATCACTACTGCCCCCATTTTTTTGGGTCGTTTTTCCTTTAGGGCCACTTGTCCTTTGAATAGCACATAATTATTTTCCATCAGTCAGTTACATGCAGAGTAACTAAACTAGTAAATCAATCACTGTCTCTTAAATATTTTCTTGGCACTTATTAGCAAGGTTACACAAGAATACCAAGATTGGTGAGGTAGCAGGGAGCTGGCTGCATCACAGCATTTATCATGGTTCGTGTCAACAGTATTAATTCATATCTGTTTTCTTACCTTCCTATGGCCAATTTAGGGTTGCCAGCATCTGTTATACTTCAACTTATTCATAAAGTGGATTCCACATGTTAGAGATGGAGCAGGGCCGTTTCCCGTCTTAGGATAAGAGTGGTAAATTCTTTTTACACAAACCAACAGATTAATTAGTTTTTATATTTTCCACAGTGGTCCTCACACAAAAGCTTGTAGCCATTTTGGATCTGTTTCTAACCTAGATAATCCCTTGAAAATCAGTATTATCTAGTACTAGCAAAGTGACTCTCCCAAACGGTCTATTCTAAGAATTCATGCTGGCAAGGATTTGTCAGCCTTCCGTTATTTCTTCATGAAATGGCCTTTAACAAATACCCCTGTATTCTATGGCCTGTAGAAAAGCACTTGTCATCAGTAATTTACTTCTCCATGGGATAAGTCAACTAAAGTCGCCATTGAAGCATAAGATGGCTTTCAGCCACCAGAAAAATCTGACCATAATTCATTCACTGCCAATATTTTAATTCCTTTTTAAGTGGTCTCATTTCCATTAGAATTAATATTAACAGCTAGGGAATAGTACTTTTTGTTGATTATTCTGCTGTTTTGAATTCTTTTTCTATCCATTTAGCTAATTTTTCCAGGTCTATTTCTTTTGAATTTAGTTACACCTGAATCAAATAATTCTGATTATTTTCCTCCCCTTCCATTCTAAAAAAAAAAAAAAAAAAAAAAAAAATGTGTCATAGCCTGAAAGACTATTAAATGTAAAAGTCAAGATTTATCAAAGCAGATTTACATAAATTGTAGAGCTCACCTCCCCTGGTCTATTTGACTATCTTTGCAGAAATACAGCAATGCTTTTATTGTGTATTTTTACAGTAAGTTTCAATATATAATGAAACATGTCCTCTTATACTCTTCTTCAAGAATATTTTGGCTAATTTTGGTCTTATACATTCGTGTAAATGTCATATTTAGTTTGTAAATTTCCAATAAATTGCACTGGCATTTAGAATAAGATTACATTGACTGTATAGATCATTTTTGGGTGAAATTGATATTTTTACAATATTGAGTTTTCCCATCCATGAGCAAGACATTTCCTTTCATTTATTTAAATTTTTTAAAATTTCTTTCAAACTCTAAATTGAAACATGAATGAGATTAGTTTTTTAAAATTTCTTTTTATGTAATGTCCTTGTCTAGGTTATACCTAACTTTAAACACACACACACACACACACACACACACACACACACACACACACACACAGAGGTTGATAGGTGTTTTTCTTTTTTCTGTGATTCTCTGAGAGATTGCCAAAATAGAATTTTTTTTAATGCTTGTTAGAATTTACTGGTGAAGACACTTGATGTAGAATTTACTTAAAAGAGTATTTAATAAGAGTTTATCTTTAATATAGTCCTTTTCCCCTCTTTCTCTTTCTTATTTTCTCTCTACTTTCCTTCCTGTATCCCTCTTTTTCTGCCTCCTACGTCTCTCTTTCCCTTATTCCAACATTTAATATATTAAACCTTGAAGTACAAGTTTTTATCTCTTGGTACTTTATACTTAACGTCCATCTGCACTTCTCTCTCTTCTTCTTTGAACTCTACAATTACTAGCATACTAATTTACTTGAAGTCCTTGCATAATTCATTATGTTCTTATTTTTTCATTAATTCTTATTTAACTCTTTCATTTTAGGTAGTCTGTATTGATATATTTACAAGTTTACCAATCTTTCCTTCTGCAGTGTTTAATCTGTCATTAATTCTACCCATTTTTTTTTTATTTAGAAGATCAATTTGGGTCTTTTTAAAAAATACAATATGCAGGTCTCTACTTAACTTTTTGAACACATGGCATATTGTAATAATAATTGTTTTAATGTTATTGTCTGCTAATTCTGACATCTGTTTCATTTCTGAGTCAGTTCCAATGGATTATTCTGATCGCAATGAATTGTGCTTATTTACTTCTTTAAATGACTGGTAATCCTTTTTTTTTTTATTAACTTTTATTTTAAGTTCAAGGGTACATGTGCAGAATATGCAGGTTTGATACATAAGTAAACATATGTCATGGGGGTTTGCCATACAGATTATTTCACCACCCAGGTATTAAACCCAGTATCCATTCATGATTTTTCCTGATCTTCTCCCTCCTCCCATCCTCCACACTCCAGTAGGCCCCAGTGTGTGTTGTTTCCCTCTATATGTCCCCGTGTTCTCATCCTTTAGCTACCACTTTTAAGTGAGAATATGCCATATTTGATTTTCTGTTCCTGCATTAGTTTGCTAGGGATAATAGCCTCTGGCTCAATACATGCCCCCGGAAAAAAAAAAAAAAAAAAAAATGATCTCGTTCTTTTTTATGATGCATAGTATTATATGGTGTATATGTACCACATCTTCTTTATCCAGTCTATCACTGATAGGCATTTCAGTTTACTCCATGATTTTACTATTGTAAATAGTGCTGCAGTAAACATATATATGCATGGGTCTTTATAATAGAGTGATTTATATTCCTTTAGGTACATGCCCAGTAACGGGATTGCTAGGTTGAATGGTATTTCTGTTTTCAGGTCTTTGAGGAATCGCCATACTCTCTTCCACAGTGGTTGAAGTAATTTATACTCCAACCAGTGGTGTATACGGATTCCTTTTCTCCACAACCCAACTAGCATAAGCTATTTTCTGACTTTTTAATAATAGCCATTCTGACTGGTATGAGATGGTATCTCTTTGTGGTTTTGATTTGCATTTCTCTAATGATAAGTGATGTTGAGCTTTTTTTCATATTATTATTGGAGCTATGTATGTCTTTTTTTGAGAAGTATCTGTTTATGTTCTTTGCCCACTTTTTAATGGGATAGTTCAAATTTTGCTTGTAAATTTGTTTATATTTCTTATAGATGTAGGATATTAGACCTTTGTCAGATGCTTAGTTTGCAAAATTTTTTCTCCCATTCTGTAGGTTGTCTGCTTACTCTCTCAATAGTATCTTTTGCTGTGCAGTGATCTTTAGTTTAACTAGATCCCATTTGCCAATTTTTGCTTTTGTTGAAATTGCTTTTGGCATCTTCATCATGAAATCTCTGCCCATTGGTATGTAGTGAGTGGTGTTGCCTAGGTTGTCTTCCAAGGTTTTTAAGTCTTTAATTCATCTTGAGTTACTTTTGGTATATGGTGTAAGAAAGGGTTCCAGTTTCAATCTTCTGCATATGGCTAGCCAGTTATCCCAGCACCATTTATTGAAGTGGGAATCCTTTCTCCATTGCTTGTTTCTGTCAGGTTTGCTGAAGATCAGGTAATTGTAGGTGTGTAGTCTGATTTCTGATATCTATTCTGTTCCATTGGTCTATGTGTCTTTTCTTCTACCAATATCATGCTGTTTTGGTTACTGTAGCCTTATAGTACAGTTTGAAGTCAAATAACATCATGGTTCCAGCTATGATATTTTTTGTAGGATTGTCTTGATTAGTCCAGCTCGTTTTTGATTTCATATGAATTTTAGAGTAAGTAAGTTTTCCTAGTTCTGTGAAAAATGTCATTGGTAGTGTGATAGGAATAACATCAAATCTGTAAATTGTTTTGGGTCATATGGTCATTTTAGCAATATTGATTTTTTTATCCATGAGCATAGGATGTTTTTGCATTTGTTTGTGTTGTCTCTGATTTCATTTAGGGGTGTTTTGTAGCTCTCCTTATAGAGATTCTACACCTTCCTTGTTAGCTGTATTCATAGGTATTTTATTCTTTTTGTGGCAATTGTGAATGAGAATTCATTCATGATTTGGCTCTCAGCTTGAATGTTGTTGGTGTATAGGAATGCTAGTAATTCTTGAGCATTGATTTTGTATCCTGAGACATTGCTGAAGTTGCTTATCAGCTTGAGAAGCTTTGGGGCTGAGACCTCCCAATTCGGGTCTTCAGCTGCCTCCTACAGTTGTATTCAGTATAGCAGCAAGTCCAGCTCCCCTGGGACTGAGCTCCCAGAGGATGGGGCAGGCTGCCACCTTTGTTGTTTCACAGCCTCCACTGGTGATACCTCCAGGTACTGGAAAATCCCAGGCAACTGTGGTCTGTAGTTTCCCCCAGTAAGCTGCAATAGCCCTACAGAAAAGCAGCCAGACCAAAAAAAAAAAAAAAAAAGAAAAAAAGAAAAAAAGAAAGAAAGAAAGAAACTGAAGGCCAGCAACACCAGTATTTGAGGGTAGATAAGTCCACAAAAATGAGAAAAATATCAGTACAAGAATGCTGAAAACTCAAAAAGCCAGAGTGCACTCTTTCCTCAGATGACCACATCAGCTATCCAGCAAGGGTTCAGAACTGGGCTGAGACTGAGATGGCTACAATGACAGAAGTAGAATTCAGAATGTGGATAAAAATGAACTTCATTGAGCTAAAGAACCATGTTGTAACACAATGCAAGGGAACTAAAAATCATGATGAAACATTGCAGGAGCCTACAAAGTAACCAATATAAAGAAGAATGTAACTAACCTGAGCGAGCTGAAAAACACACTACAAGAATTTCATAATGCAATTGCAAGTATTAATAGTAGAATAGACCAAGTGGAGGAAAGAATCTCAGAGTTTAAAGATTGTCTTTCTAAAATAAGACAGGCAGAAAAAATAGAGAAAAAAAAGAATTAAAAAGAAAGAACAAAACCTCTGAGAAATATGGAATTTTGTAAAAAGACCGAATCTATGACTGATTGATGTACCTGAAAGAGAAGGGGAGAATGAAACCAATTTGGAAAATACATTTCAAAATATCATCTGTGAAAACTTCCCCAAATAGCAAGACAAGTCGACATTTAAATTCAGGAAATGCAGACAAAGAAAGGCATTACATATTGACAAAGGCTTCAGTTCAACAGGAAGATGTAACTATCCTAAACATATGTGCACCCAACACAGGAGCATCCAGATTCATAAAGCAAGATCTTAGAGAGCTCCAAAGAGACATGGACTCCCACATAATAATAATGAGAGACATCATTCCACTGACAGTATTAGATTACTGAGACAGAAAATTAATGAAGTTATTCAAGACCTTAACTCAGCACTGGATCAAATGGACCTGATAGATATTTGCAGAACTGTTTATCCAAAAACAGAATATCCATTCTTCTCATCGCCATTTGGCATTTGCTTTAAAATCAATCTCATATCAGAAGTAAAACACTCCTCAACAAATGCAAAAGAATGGAAATAATAACAGTGTCTCAGGCCATGACCCCGATCAAATTAGAACTCAAAACTAAGAAATTCACTCAAAACCTTACAATTGCATCGAAATTGAATAACCTGTTCCTGAATGACTTTTGTGTACATAATGAAATTAAGGCAGAAATCAAGTTCTTTGAAAATAATGAGAACAAAGATACAACATACCAGAATCTTTGGGACACAGTAAGGCAGTATTAAGAGGGAAATTTATATACTAAATGCCCACATCAAAAAGTCAGAAAGATCTCTAGTTAAAAACATGATATCACAACTAAAAGAATCAGAAAACCAAGAGCAAACAAATCCCAAAGCTTAGCAGAAGACAAGAAATAACCAAAATCAGGGCTTAATTGAAAGAGCTAAAGACACAAAAACACATTCAAAAGATCAGTGAATACAGGAGGTTTTTTTTTTTTTTTTTTTTTTGATGAACAAAATAGATAGTTAGCCAGACTAATAAAGAAGAAAAGATAGACGAATCAAATAGTCACAAATGATAAGAGGGATATTGCTACTGATTATACAGAAATACAGACAAGCATCAGAGAATATTATAAACACCGCTGTGCACATAAACTAGAAAATCTAGAATAAATAGATAAATTCCTGGACACAAACACTCTCCAAAGACTGAACAAGAAAGAAATTGAATCCCTGAACAGACCAATCACAAGTTCTGAAACTGAGGCAGTAATAAATAGCTCATCAACCCAAAAAAATCCAGAACCAGAGGGATTCACAGCTGAATTCTATCAGATGTACAAAGGGTCAGGAACATTCCTACTGAAACTATTCCCAAAAATTGAAAAAGGAGTGACTCCTCCGTAACTCTATGAGGTCAGCATCATCCTGACACTGAAACCTGGCAGAGATACAACAAAAAAGAAAAGTTCAGGCCAATAACCTTGATGAACATCCATGTAAAAATTCTAAAAAAAAAAAAAAAAAAAAAAAATACTGACAAACTGAATCCAGCAACATATCAAAAAACTAATACACCATGATCAAGTAGGCTTCATCCCCAAGATGCCAAGTTGGTGCAACATACACAAATCAATAAATGTGAGTCATCATATAAACAGAACTAAAGACAAAAACACATGATTACCTCAATAGATGCAGAAAAGACTTTTGACAAAATTCAACATCCCTTCATGTTAAAAACTCTCAATAAACTAGGTATTGAAGGAATATACGTCAAAATTAAAAGAGCCATATATGACAAATTTATGGCCAACATCATACTGACTGGAGAGAAACTGGAAACATTCCCCTTGAAAACTGTCACACGACAAGGATTCCCCCTCTTATCACTCCTATTCAACATAGTATTGGAAGTTCTGGCCAGGGCAATCAGGCAAGAGAAAGAAATAAAGGGCATCCAAATAGGAAGAGAAGAAGACAAAATATTCCTCTTTGCAGACAACATAATCCTATGTCTAGAATGTCTGGTAATCTTTGATTAGATGACAAATATTGTTAAATTTGACTTTGTAGGGTGCTGGATAATTGTAAATATTCCTGCATTTTAATCTAGGCTTCAGTTTGTTGCTAGAAAATAATTTGATTCTTTTGCATTTTGCTTTTATAATTTGTTAGGAAGATCAAAAATAGTGTTCTGATACGGGCTATTTATTCCCTACTACTGAGGCAATACTTCTTGAGTATTGTGCACAATGCCCTGTGAATTCTGATTTTTTTCACTCTGACTTTTGCAAAGAGGCACTTTTCCTGGCCTTGTGTGAGTGCTTAGTACTCTGTCTTCTAATCCTCTTAGGACTGGACTTATCTCATTTGTTTCTTCTCTTTTAGGGCTTATTGACCAAGGTACAATGTCTTCAAAACTGTTGTTTCATATTTTATCCTTCCTTCTCTTTTATTCCAACTGGGAGGGTAAATCTAGTCTTTGATATTATATGTTGAGTGGATGTAGAATTCTAGACTGTTATTTTTTAAATTAAAATTCAAAAATATAATTTATATATCAGTATGAAAATTATGCTTGCTATTTTGTGGCACACGTTTATTTTGGGGTCTGACTTAAGTATATGCAGACCTTTATTTTTCAACTACAGTGAGATAATGAGTTTGCTCTTGTTAGTTAAAAAGGAACAAATTTTCTCACACATGTAGTAATTCTAAAGCTGAAGCAAAAGATTCACCAATTCCCAGTAAATTGCAAAAAACTCTTAGTTCACATATATCTAGGACTTATCTAGGGGCAGATGTTTAAATCTTATCTGAGTGTGTGATCAGGCTATAGCCCAAAAAGTTCCAACTCTTCTCTCAAAGTCAAATTATCAGGCTGAGCAGAAGATGAAGATAAAATGTCCTGCACCAAATCATGCACTTGTTTTCAAAGGGAAGGAAAGCACTGTTCTATTTTGTACTGCATTCCCTCCAGGTGGTTTTCAATAGTACTTGAGATTTGCTAATATCCTTTCTTACCCTCAAGTCCAGAGAGCAGAGAAAGTGTTTTATTATTATTCTTTTGCACACAAAAATTTCCAAAAATTTGGTTTTATTTTTAATTCAGTTAAATTTTATTTAAAATTAAGACTTTTTTTGCTAGGATCTTATGCAATTGGTTCATGTATTAAAAATGTCATCGAAGTAGACTGGCTCCACAGCCATTATTCATCTTCAAGGTGCTCAGTGAAATATACACAGTGCATTCTTGAAAGTATTCCAATAATTTACTTTTCAGTTCAAACACCCCATTAAGTTGCTAAGCTATAAAAGTTCTGTATTTAACAGCAAAATTTTAAATTAGTTTTATTCACATTATTACATTTTTAAAAATAAGCTATCCCTAGCTGAACTGGACTGAGTTTAATATAATTAACTATATTATAGCATTACACAGAAGTTTTTCCATTTCACTTCTAAGAATATTTAATATTAGCAGCTCTCTGGGGAGAAAACAGTGTGTTTTAATAATTTCAGGATTTTCTTTTCGTTATAAGAGAGGCAAAAATCTTTCACATAGTCTATCTTGGATTAGGTGCAACCAAAACAGATTACAATAGAATCCTTCCAAAACATCAATGTTTTTCCATATATTAAGACAAAATATTAAATATGTCTTGGCTTATGTCTGTTTGGGAGAAACACTGCAGAAGAAGCTCTTTTCCTGAATATCACTATAATTTATAGTTTTTACAAATGATACAGCATGACATTTGTTAGTGAAATTTGTTAACGTCAATTTGGCTATAGAGCTCTTATTTTCCAACTTATCACACAAACCTTTTAAACATTATGGGGAATATAATCAGTATGTCACTTTATCATACTATTTAAAATTAGAACATTTTTAGCTTCTTATACTGAATCTTGTTTAGTATTTGAGTCACCATTATTTTACATGCTGACAATAGTAGGTTCTCAAGAACTATGATTTTTCCCTTTTCTTGGCAACAACTTACTTCTAGCCTCTTTTACTGAATGCTGCCTTTGAAACAAAAGATACATTTTGGGTTTTTTTGAGATACACATCAACTTTACTTAACAAATTTTGTTTTTTTACTTTAGCTAACATTTTAATTTTTCTGAAGCCATAGACTATCATAATGGAGGGATAATTTGGATTGCCAACTAATGTAAAAATCCATTAATAATTTTTTTGTAAAGATGAAAATTTTTAGATCTCTGTTACATCAGTATAGTGAAATGATTTAGAAAATTATAATTCTCCATTGCAAACCTATTCAGGATTTTTCATAGAACTTGGCTTAGAATTTTTCTCTGCCATTTTGCATGTGATCTTAACAAACCACCAAGTTAAACAAGTCAGATATATTTGTAAAGAAAAGAAAGAAAATAACTAAAATGTGAATTAAAAGGTATAGCATAAAATTAATGACAAAATTGTAAAATTTGTAAATAATAATGTTTAATTATACATTATTTAATTAATGCAATTCACTTATAAACTACACAATTCAAATTTAACAACTTTTACAATTATAGGAAAGTATTAAAGGGTAACAGAGTCAATGCAAATACAAATTTCTTCTTCAGAGCAAAATTTCCTTTCAATTTTTTGTTATGTAGGTAGAGCTGTTTTGCTTCTACATGCCACTGGTACATGAGATGGGGGTTGTAACACCTATCTCACATCAAAACTGGGAATGGACCCACTGAATGAACACATTCCTATAGTATTCTGTGATAGAGGTTTTAAAGACCCATAAAGATATTGCTGAGTGGCTGATAAGAGTACAACCTTTTAAACTCCATGTTTTTTTAAAGTAATAATTTCTCACATGACTCTTGTGTCTTCTCTCAAAGTCAAGCGTTCTGTGAAACATTAGTTGAGAAATCCTGATTTATAGCATAGACTTTTTGAGGTTCTAAATTCTTTCCCCATAGCTCTGTGAGGCCATTAAAAGCACTGGTTAGTTTCTTGCTTTTGTTTTTGTTTTGTTTTTGTTTTTGTGTATATATATATATACACACACACACACACACTCTCATATATATGTAAATATATGTATATATGCATTTAATTCAATTATTTACCACCATAGATTACATATATATTTTATATATATATATATATATATATATATATATATATATGTATATGTATATAAATGGGCAGACGCTGCAGAAGAAAAGTAGTCTCAGGTCCTGGATTCAATTCTCTAGGTTTGCTTCTACTTCTTGGTAATGCCTCCATAATTCTTCTTTAGCTTTCCTGTGACATCAATCAGATATTTACAGATATTGTCTCCATCTTTGCAAATTGTACTCAGCAGCAAGTTTATTTTAAATTACTTGGCTCACCATTACCAGAAGTGACTCTCCTTGCTTCTCATATCCTTGTCTCTCCTCTTATATGGGTGATCTAATCCGGTTTACTTTACATATATACTGAATGCTTCACAAACTTGGAAGCCTAATATTTAATATTCACCTCTCTCCAACTACCTATTTAAAATATTCTCTTGGATTTCAAAATGCATTTTAAATGTAACAGTTCCAAAATGGAATTTAAAAATTATTCTACTCTTAATTTGCTTTTCACCAAATCTGCCATGTTTCAATAAATGGCATCATTATCTACCCAGGTACCCTTAGTCCATTCTAGATGCTACAGCAAATACCGAGACCAGATAATTTTAAAACAACAAAACTGTATTTCTCACAGGCCTGAAGATTGTAAAATCCAATATCCAAGGTGCCAGCCAATTTGGTGTCAGAAGGGGGCTCATTTTTTGTTTCGTAGATGGCATCTTCTTGCTTTGTCCTCTTATGGTAAGAGAAAAAAAGGCAGCCACTGGGACTTCATTTATAAGGCTACTAATCTAATCCATGAAGATAGAATCTAATCACTTCCCAAGGGCCATTGATAGAATCTAATCATTTCCCAAGAGCCATTATATTGTCTATTTGGTCTCAACATAGGGATTTTGTGAGGACACAAACACTCAGACCATAACATGCTCAAAACACAAGATACATGTTACTTTTGAGTGCCCACTTTCCTTTATGCCCCATGTTTAGTTAATTACTGAGTCCTCCAACTCAAAATATAGCAATATATACTTATCCATTCATCTTCACAGTTATTGTTTCTTACTTATAAGTGTATAACTCTCCTACTTTAATCATGCAATGGTTTCCCATTACCCTTAAAATAAAGTCCAAGATCCTTAGCAAGTTTTCTAAGGCTCTTAATTCCTCTGACATACTGTTGCTATCTTTTCAGTCAGCCAAACTCAAGTAACTTTATTTTTTTTCTAATCTGCCATACTCTTTCATGTTGTAACGTTTCACTTGTTTTTGATTATTGGAAAATTTTCCTTTCTTCAACTGATTCTATTCCTTTGGAAAATCATCTTTCAAGTCTCAATTTATGAAACACTTTCTCTGGAAGATAATCTATGATGTTTTACCTTTCAGGTATTCCAAGATGGAGTACATACACCTCTTCTGCCCTCCTATAGCATTATGGACATTATGGATTGATATGGTTTGGCTGCATCCCCATCCAAGTCTCATCTCGAATTGTAGCACCCATAATTCCAATGTGTTGTGGGAGGGACCTGGTGGTTAATAATTGAATTATAAGGGTGATTTCCCCCATAGTATTCTCATGATAGTGAACAAGTCTGACAAGATCAGATGGTTTTATAAGGGGCTTCCCTATCACTTGGCTTTCATTCTGTCTTGCCTGCTGCCATGTTTAAGATGTGCCTTTCACTTTCTACAATGATTATGAGGCCTCCCTAGCCACGTGGAACTGTGAGTCCATTAAATACACACACACACACACACACACACACACTCTCTCTATATATATAGTTTTATATATATAAGCATTATATATATACATATATATACACACGTGTGTGTGTGTGTGTGTGTGTGTGTGTGTGTGTGTGTGTGTATATATATATATATATAAAATTGCCCAATCTCAGGTATGTCTTTATCATCAGCATGAAAACAGACTAATACACGGGTTTCATTTATTACTGTGCCCCCATCACCTAACTAAATTCCTTTTACACAGTAGAGCTTCAGTAAGTATTGTTGAATAAATAAAATTTCTTGCAAGAAAGAGATAACTCACTCAGAGTGCTATTGATACTTCATGTTTCTCCTTAGACTTAGCCCTAGATATTACAAATTGTTGTATCTTCCTATTAATTTTAAGGAGTCTAACTCATCAGAATTTTAGTCTTCTATTTAGTGTGAGAAATAAATTGATTTTTTCTTCATGATGATATTTAACATTTTGCTTCTAATATATGACATCTTATGTGTCACATACCAAATGACTATATAAGTTTTACGGTTTCTAAAATTTCTTTGTCAACGAATTCATATATAAACCAAGTTGTCATACAATTTCAATAATATTTAAAATATCTTTAAACTTTTATTTTAGGTTTGGGGGTATGTGTAATGGTTTGTTACAAAGGTAAAAATGTGTAACAGGGGCTTTTGTACATATAATTTCATCATTCAGGTATTAAGCCCAATAATTATCTCAAAGATAACCCAGCAGAGATCTTTTCTGCTCCTCTCCCTCCTCCACCCTTCCCTCTCAAGTAGGCCCCAGTGTCTGTTGTTTCCTTCTTTGTGTTGATCTGTTCTTACCATTCAGCTCCCACTTTTAAGTAGGTACATGTAGTCTTTGGTTTTCTGTTCCCCATCAGTTTGCTAAGGACAATAGTCTTTACCTCCATTCATGTTCCAGCAAAAGGCATGATCTCGTTCTTCTTTATGGATGCATAATACCCCATGGCATATATTTACCAAATTTTCTTTATCCAATCCGTCATTGCTAAGCATTTAGGTTGATCCTACATCTTTGCTATTATGAATAGGGCTGCAATGAACTTTCACAATGCATGTGTCTTTATGATAGAATGATTTATATTCCTCTGGGTATATACCCAGTAATGGGACTGCTGAGTCAAATGGTAGTTCTTCTTTTAGCTCTCTGAGGAATTGACATATCTTTTTATACAATGGTTGAACTAATTTACACTCACACCAATGGTGTATGTGTTTCCTTTTATCCACAACCTTGCAGCATCTGTTATTTTTTGACTTTTTTATAATAGCCATTCTGACTGATGTGAGATGGTATCTCATTGTGGTTTTGATTTGCACTTCTCTAATGATCAGTAATACTGAGCTTTTATCATATGCTTGCTAGCTACACGTCTGTCTTCTTTTGAGAAGTGTCTGTTTATGTCTTTTGCCCACATTTTAATGGGATTGTTTATTTTTCTCTTGTAAATTTGTTTAAGTTCTTTATAGAAGCTGGTTACTAGTCTTTTGTCAGATGCATCGTTTGCAAAAATTTTCCCCCATTCTGCTTACTCTGCTTATTCTGGTTGTCTGCTTACTCTGTTGATAGTTTCTTTTGCTCTGCAGAAGCTACTATATTTAATTAGATACCATTTGTCATTTTTTTGCTTTTATTTCAATTGCTTTCGGTGTCTTTGTCATGAAATCTTTGTCCCTTCCTATATCCACATGGTATTACCTTGGTTGTCTTCCAAGGATTTTATAGTCTGGGGTTTTACATTTGTCTTTAATCCATCTTGAGTTGATTTGTGGTATGGTGTAAAGAAGAGGTCCAGCTTCGATTTTCTGCATATGGCTAGCCAGTTACCCCAGCACCAGCACCATTTATTGAATAGGGAGTCTTTTCCTCATTGCTTGTTTTTGTCAGCTTTGTCAATGATCAGAAGGTCACAGATGTGTGACCTTATGTCTGGGCTCTCTATTCTGTTCCATTGGTCTATGTGCCTGTTTTTGTACCAGTACCATGCTGTTTTGGTTACCGTAGCCCTGTAGAAAGTTTGAAGTCAGGTAACGTGATGGCTATAGCATTGTTCCTTTTTTTTTAGAACTGACTTGGCCATTTGGACTCTTTTTTGTTCATATGAATTTTAAAATGGGTTTCTCTAGTTTTGTGGAGCATGTCTTGGGTAGTTTGATTGAATCTGTAGATTGCTTTGGGCAGTATAGCCATTTAAAATATTAATTCTTCCTGTCCATGAGCACGGAATGTTTTTCCATTTGTTTGAGTCTTCTCTGATTTCTTTGAGCTATGTTTTGTCATTCTCATTGTAGAGATTTTTCACCTCCCTGGTTAGCTGTATTCCTAGATATTTTATTCATTTTCTGGCAACTGTGTATGTAATTGCCTTTATGATTTGGCTCTTGATTTAGCTGTTGGTCGTTTTTGGAATGCTAGTGGTTTTGTACAATTTTGTATTCTGCAATTTTGCTGAAGTTGTTTATCAGCTGAAGGAGCTTTTGGGCCAAGACGACGGAGTTTATCGATACAGAATCATGTCATTTGCAAACAGAGATAGTTTGACTGCCTCTTTTCTAGTTTGATGTCCTTTACTTCTTTCCCTTACCTGATTGTTCTGGCCAGTACTTCCAATAATATGTTGAATAGAAGTGGTGAGAAGGGAAATCCTTGTGTTGTGTTGGTTTTCAAGGGGAATGCTCCTAGCTTTTGCCCATTCAGCAGAATGTTGGTTATTGGTTTTTCATATAAGGCTCTTATTATTTTGAGTTAAGTTCCTCCAATACCTAGTTTATTGAGAGTTTTCAACATGTTTAATTTTATAGAGAGCCTTTTCTACATCTATTGAGGATTTTGTCTTCAGTTCTGTTTATGTGATTAATCACATAATGATTTGTGTATTTTGAACTAACCTTGCATCCTGGGGAAAAAAAGCCTGTTTGATCAATGATCATGGTGGATTAGCATTTTTATGTGCTGCTGGACTCAGTTTGCAAGTATTTTGTTGAGAATTTTTGCACCGACATTCATCAAGAACAGTGCCTGAAGTTTTCTTTTTTTGTTCTGTCTCTGTCAGGTTTTGGTATAAAATAATTCTGGCCTCATAGAAAGAGTTAAGAAGGACTTCCTTCTCCTTAATTTTTTGGTATTGTTTCTGAGGAATGGTAGCAGCTCATCTTTGTATATCTGCTAGAATTTAGTTATGAACCCGTCAGGTCCTGGGCTTTTATTTTTTGGTTGGTAAGCTATTTATGATTGATTCAATTTCAGAGCTCATTATTGATCTGTTCAGGGAATCAATTTCTTCCTGACTTGGTATTGGAAGGGTGTATGTGTCTATGGATTTATACATCTCATCTAGGTTTTCTAGTTTGTGTGCCTAGAGGTATTCATAGTCATTTCTGATAGTTGATCTTATTTCTGTGGGATCAGTATTAACACTCCCTTTGTCATTTCTAACTGTGTTTATTTGGCTCTTCTTTATTAGTTTAGCTAGTGGCCTATTTTATTCTTTTTTTCAAAAAAGCAACTCCGGGATTCATTGATCTTTTGAATGGCTTTTCATGTCTTGCATTCCTTCAGTTCACCTCTGATTTGGGATATTTCTAATCTTTTGCTAGCTTTGGGGTTGATTTGTTCTTGCTTTTCTAATTCTCTCACTTATGAATTTAGCTTGTTAATTTGAAATCTTTCTAACTTTTTGATGTGAGCATTTAGTGCTACTAATTTTCCTCTTAACACTGGTTTAGGTGTGTTCCAGAGATGCTGGTATGTTCTATCTTTGTTATCATTATTTTCAAAGAACTTCCTGATTTCTGTCATAATTTCATTATTTATCCAAAAGTCATTTAGGAGCATGTTGTTTAATTTCCATGTGACTGCATGGTTTTGGGTGATTTTCTTGGTCTTGGCTTCTATTGTTATTGCACTGTGGTCCAAGAGTGTGTTTGGTATCATTTTGGTTATATTACATTGCTTGAGGATTGTTTTATGTACAATTCTGTGGATGATTATAAAGTATGTGCATGTGGCAATAAGAAGAATGTATATCCTATTGCTTTTGGATAGACAGTTCTGTAAATGTCTATCAGATACATTTGGTCTAATGTTAAGTTTGGTCTTGAATATCTTTGTTAATTTTCTGCCTGGATGATCTGTCTCATAACATCAATGGAGTGTTAAGTCTCCCACTATTATTGTGTGGGACTTTATGTCTCTTTGTAGTTCTCTAAGAACTTGCTTTATGAATTCAGGTGCTCCTGCATTGGGTGAATATACATTTTGGATAGTTAGATCTTCTTCTTGAATTGAAACCTTTACTGTTCTTTGCCTTTTTTTTTTCTTTGTTAGCTTAAAATACGTTTTATCTGGGGCCAGGTGCAGTGGCTCATGCCTGTAATCCCAGCACTTTGGGAGGCTGAGGAGGGCGGATCACAAGGTCAGGAGATCAAGACCATAGTGAAACCCCATCTCTACTGAAAATACAAAAAATTAGCTGGACGCAGTGGCGGATGCCTGTAGTCCCAGCTACTCGGGAGGCTGAGGTGGGAGAAAGGCATGAACCTGGAAGGCGGAGCTTGCAGCGAGCCGAGAATACTCCACTGCACTTCAGGCTGGGCGACAGAGCGAGACGCCATCTCAAAAAAAAAAAAAAAAAAAAAAAAAAAGTTTTATCTGAAATTAGGATTGCAATCACTGCTTTTCTGTTTTTCATTTGCTTGGTAGGTTTTTCCATCTGAAGAAAGGATACAATCGTGTCTTGCTTTTTTATTCACCTGCCACTCTGTGCCTTTTAAGTGGGTTAGCCAGTTTATACTCAAGGTTAGTATTTCTACATATGGTTTTGATCCTGTCATTGTGCTGTTAGCTGATATTATTATGTTGACTTTTTTTTGTGTGGTTGCTTTACAGTGACACTAGTCTGTGTGTGTAAGTGTGTTCTGTATTAGCTGACAGTGGACTTTCTGTATTTTTTGGTCCTTTCAAGATCTCTTATAAGGCAGGTCTGGTGGTAATAAATTATCTCAACATTTGCTTATCTGAAAAAGATTTTATGTCTTCTTCACTTAGGAAGCTTAATTTGGCTGGATATGAAATTCTTGATTGAAGATTTATTTTTAAAAATGCTGGATATAGGACCCCAGTCTCTTCTAGTTGGCAGGGTTTCAGCTGAAAGGTCCACAATTAGCCTGATGGGGTTACCTTTGTAGGTGACCTGCCCTTTCTCTCTGGCTGCTTTTAATATTCTTTCTTTCATTTTGACTTTGAAAAATCTGACAATTATGTGTCTTGGGATAATCTTCTTGTGTAGAATCTTTCAGCAGTTGTATTTTCTGAATTTTGTTGTTGGGCTCTCAAGCAAGGATGGGGAAGATTTTACGAATGATATCCTTAAATGTGTTTTCCAAGTTGTTTGCTTTCTCCCCCTCCCTTTCAGGGATACCAATGACTCATAGATTTAGCCTCCTTACCTAATCCTATACTTTACTTCCAAGACGTTTTTTTCATTCCCTTTCATTATTTTTCTTCATTTTTTGTCTGTCTTACTTCAGAAAACCAATCTTCAAGTTCTGAGATTCTTTCCACAGCTTGATTTATTCTGATGTTAATACTTGTGGTTGCATTGTAAAATTACTGTATTGTGTTATGCAGCTTTGTTTGACCCGTTAGGTTCTTTTTTATGCTGCATATTTCATCCTTCAAATCCTGTATCACTTTATTGTAATTCTTATTTTCCTTGGATTGGGTTTTGCTGTTCTCCTGATGATCTTTGTTTCTATCCGTATTCTGAATTATCTTCCTGTCATTACAGCCAGTCCAGCCTGCTTAAGAATTCTTGTTAGAGAACTGGTATGGTTGGTTGTAGGCTAAGTTGGTTGTAGGCCGTAAAACACTCTGGCCATTTGAGTCATCAGAGTTCTTGCATTGGTTCTTTCTCATCTCTGCTTTTGGGTGTTCCTTTAGCTAAGTTGCTATTGGCTGGATAACTCTGGTGGAGTATGGTTGGGGCCCCATACTCCTGAAAGACCTGTCTGGTGAGGAGATATGGAAATAAGCACCCATGTAACAGTCTTGCCACTTTTCCATAGGGCTGTTGCAGTATGCTTGAGGCCCACTCCAGTCCCTAATCACCTTGGATTTTCCAGTATCCAGAGGTATTACCAGTGAAGGCTGCAAAATGCAAATATGGCAGCCTGCCTCTCCCTGTGGGTGCTTCTTCCCAGGGAGGTACAGGTCTGTTGCTAGCCCCAAAGCACCTGTAGGAGGTGACTGGAGACCCCAGTTAGGAGGTCGCATCCAGTGAGGAATAATGGGATTGGAGACCCACTTAAAAAAGGAGTCTGGCTATATTTTAGCAGAGCAGCCGTGCTGTGTTGTGGGTTTGCTTCAGCCCGTGGTTGCCTCAGACCCTCCACAGCCCAAATACTGGATAGCTGAATTTCCCAAACAGCAAAGATGGTGGTCTGCCCTGTCCTCTGTGAGCTCCATCCCAGGAAGAATTCAAGTCCCCGTTGGCCAGACAACACTGACAGGTGTGGCTGGCAGCCTGCTTGGGAAGTCCCACCCAGTGAAGGGGAATGGGATTGGGGACCTGCTTAAAGAAGCAGTCTGGCCACATTCTGATAGAGAACTGGGCTGTGCTGGGGGGTCTGCTTCAGCACCCAGTCACCTCAGACACTCAGCACCCAGACACTCTGAAGTCAAACAGCTAAGCTAAGTCACCCAAGCGGCCAAGATGGTGGCATACCTGTCCCTCTGGGAGCTCCGTCCCAGGGAGAATTCAAATCTCTGTAGTCTGGAGAACACAGGCAGGGGTGGCTAGAGGCCATGGTTGGGAGGTCCCTCCCAGTGAGGAGGAATGGGATCAGGCACCTGTTTAAAGCAGCAGGCTGGCCACATTTTGGTAGAGCAGCTGTGCTATACTGGGGGATCGCTTCCAGTCAGCTTGGACTCTCCAAAGTCTGAAGGCTGAAACAACTAAGATACCCAAACAGAAACATGGTGGCCCACCCGTCCCCCTGGGAGCTCCTTTTTAGGGAGGTGTGATGCCACTACAGGTGGCTGGCTGGAATTTAAAGCCAGTGGGTTTTACCTGGTGAGAGGCTGTGGAATTGGGGCCTGCAGGCTGTTGCTGCTCAGCACCCTGGATTCAGCCTCTTTTCTGGGGTATGTATGGGAGTCTAACCTCCCACTTTGATAGAGCTGCAACTACTTTTGCTGGAAAGCCCCAGTTTCTAAGGCTCCAGGGTGCCCATGTATACCTGAGCTGCTGCTCTGCCGGGACTGCACATATGTCTGTCTGTCAGAATGAAGACCCTGGTGAAGTGGGTTCATAAGGAGATCTCCTGACCTGAGGGTTGCAAAGATCCATGGGAGAAGCATGGTTTCCCAGGGTCACACATTCACTCACCACTTCCCTGGGTGAAGGAGGTTCCCCTGGCTCAGTGTTGCTCCCTGGTGGGCCATTATTCTGTCTTGCTTTTCTTTGTTCTTCGTGGGTCTAGTTGTTTCCTTGATGAGTTGCAATGCGAGTACCTGGGTATTTCAATTGAAGGTTTTGTATTTACTTGCCTCTTCGGTGCCTCTTCATTAGAGACACACACATTAGCTGCTTCTAAGCAGACATCTTGACCAATATGTTTTAAGTTTGGTGGAACATGTGTTCTATTGTGGCTCTTTATACATAATTTTCTTGCCTGCTTATTTTTCTTTTTTCTCTTTTTAAATTTATTTATTATTATTATACTTTAAGTTGTAGGGTACATGTGCATAACGTGCAGGTTTGTTACATATGTATACTTGTGCCATGTTGGTGTGCTGCACCCATCAACTTGTCATTTACATCAGGTATAACTACCAATGCAATCCCTCCCCACTCTCCCCTCCCCACGATAGGCCCCGGTGTGTGATGTTCCCCTTCCTGAGTCCAAGTGATCTCATTGTTCAGTTCCCACCTATGAGTGAGAACATGCCGTGTTTGGTTTTCTGTTCTTGTGATAGTTTGCTAAGAATGATGGTTTCCAGCTGCATCCATGTCCCTACAAAGGACACAAACTCATCCTTTTTGATGGCTGCATAGTATTCCATGGTGTATATGTGCCACATTTTCTTAATCCAATCTGTCACTGATGGACATTTGGGTTGATTCCAAGTCTTTGCTATTGTGAATAGTGCCGCAATAAACATACGTGTGCATGTGTCTTTATAGCAGCATAATTTATAGTCCTTTGGGTATATACCCAGTAATGGGATGGCTGGGTCATATGGTACATCTAGTTCTAGATCCTTGAGGAATTGCCATACTGTTTTCCATAATGGTTGAACTAGTTTACAATCCCACCAACAGTGTAAAAGTGTTCCTATTTCTCCACATCCTCTCCAGCACCTGTTGTTTCCTGACTTTTTAATGATCGCCATTCTAACTGGTGTGAGATGGTATCTCATTGTGGTTTTGATTTGCATTTCTCTGATGGCCAGTGATGATGAGCATTTTTTCATGTGTCTGTTGGCTGTATGAATGTCTTCTTTTGAGAAATGTCTGTTCATATCCTTTGCCCACTTTTTGATGGGGTTGTTTGTTTTTTTCTTGTAAATTTGTTTGAGTTCTTTGTAGATTCTGGATATTAGCCCTTTGTCAGACGAGTAGATTGCAAAAATTTTCTCCCATTCTGTAGGTTGCCTGTTCACTCTGATGGTAGTTTCTTTTGCTGTGCAGAAGCTCTTTAGTTTAATGAGATCCCATTTGTCAATTTTGGCTTTTGCTGCCATTGCTTTTGGTGTTTTAGACATGAAGTCTTTGCCCATGCCTATGTCCTGAATGGTACTACCTAGGTTTTCCTCTAGGGTTTTTATGGTATTAGGTCTAACATTTAAGTCTCTAATCCATCTTGAATTAATTTTCATATAAGGAGTAAGGAAAGGATCCAGTTTCAGCTTTCTACTTATGGCTAGCCAATTTTCCCAGCACCATTTATTAAATAGGGAATCCTTTCCCCATTTCTTGTTTCTCTCAGGTTTGTCAAAGATCAGATGGCTGTAGATGTGTGGTATTATTTCTGAGAACTCTGTTCTGTTCCATTGGTCTATATCTCTGTTTTGGTACCAGTACCATGCTGTTTTGGTTACTGTAGCATTGTAGTATAGTTTGAAGTCAGGTAGTGTGATGCCTCCAGCTTTGTTCTTTTGACTTAGGATTGTCTTGGAGATGCGGGCTCTTTTTTGGTTCCATATGAACTTTAAAGCAGTTTTTTCCAATTCGGTGAAGAAACTCATTGGTAGCTTGATGGGGATGGCATTGAATCTATAAATTACCTTGGGCAGTATGGCCATTTTCACGATATTGAGTCTTCCTATCCATGAGCATGGTATGTTTTTCCATTTGTTTGTGTCCTCTTTTATTTCACTGAGCAGTGGTTTGTAGTTCTCCTTGAAGAGGTCCTTTACATCCCTTGTAAGTTGGATTCCTAGGTATTTGATTCTCTTTGAAGCAATTGTGAATGGAAGTTCATTCCTGATTTGGCTCTCTGTTTGTCTGTTACTGGTGTATAAGAATGCTTGTGATTTTTGCACATTAATTTTGTATCCTGAGACTTTGCTGAAGTTGCTTATCAGCTTAAGGAGATTTTGGGCTGAGACAATGGGGTTTTCTAAATATACAATCATGTCATCTGCAAACAGGGACAATTTGACTTCTTCTTTTCCTAACTGAATACCCTTGATTTCTTTCTCTTGCCTAATTGCCCTAGCCAGAACTTCCAACACTATGTTGAATAGGAGTGGTGAGAGAGGGCATCCCTGTCTTGTGCCAGTTTTCAAAGGGAATTTTTCCAGTTTTTGCCCATTCAGTATGATATTGGCTGTGGGTTTGTCATAAATAGCTCTTATTATTTTGAGGTACGTTCCATCAATACCGAATTTATTGAGCGTTTTTAGCATGAAGGGCTGTTGAATGTTGTCAAAAGCCTTTTCTGCATCTATTGAGATAATCATGTGGTTCTTGTCTTTGGTTCTGTTTATATGCTGGATTATGATTATTGATTTGCAAATGTTGAAGCAGCCTTGCATCCCAGGGATGAAGCCCACTTGATCATGGTGAATAAGCTTTTTGATGTGTTGCTGAATCCGGTTTGCCAGTATTTTATTGAGGATTTTTGCATCGATGTTCATCAGGGATATTGGTCTAAAATTCTCTTTTTTTGTTGTGTCTCTGCCAGGCTTTGGTATCAGGATGATGTTGGCCTCATAAAATGAGTTAGGGAGGATTCCCTCTTTTTCTATTGATTGGAATAGTTTCAGAAGGAATGGTACCAACTCCTCCTTGTACCTCTGGTAGAATTCAGCTGTGAATCCATCTGGTCCTGGACTTTTTTTGGTTGGTAGGCTATTAATTATTGCCTCAATTTCAGAGC
This sequence comes from Macaca fascicularis, assembly GCF_037993035.2. Classification (NCBI taxonomy): domain Eukaryota; kingdom Metazoa; phylum Chordata; class Mammalia; order Primates; family Cercopithecidae; genus Macaca; species Macaca fascicularis. The sequence continues at coordinate 106,050,048 of NC_088380.1, forward strand.
CTGCTATTGGTCTATTCAGGGATTCAACTTCTTCCTGGTTTAGTCTTGGAAGAGTGTAAGTGTCCAGGAAATTATCCATTTCTTCTAGATTTTCCAGTTTATTTGCGTAGAGGTGTTTATAGTATTCTCTGATGGTAGTTTGTATTTCTGTGGGGTCGGTGGTGATATCTCCTTTATCATTTTTAATTGCGTCGATTTGATTCTTCTCTCTTTTCTTCTTTATTAGTATGGCTAGTGGTCTGTCAATTTTGTTGATCTTTTCAAAAAACCAACTCCTGGATTCATTGATTTTTTGGAGGGTTTTTTGTGTTTCTATCTCCTTCACTTCTGCTCTGATCTTAGTTATTTCTTGCCTTCTGCTAGCTTTCGAATGTGTTGCTCTTGCTTCTCTAGTTCTTTTAATTGCGATGTTAGAGTGTCAATTTTAGATCTTTCCTGCTTTCTCTTGTGGGCATTTAGTGCTATAAATTTCCCTCTACACACTGCTTTAAATGTGTCCCAGAGATTCTGGTATGTTGTATCTTTGTTCTCATTGGTTTCAAAGAACATCTTTATTTCTGCCTTCATTTCGTTATGTACCCAGTAGTCATTCAGGAGCAGGTTGTTCAGTTTCCATGTAGTTGAGCGGTTTTGATTGAGTTTCTTAGTCCTGAGTTCTAGTTTGATTGCACTGTGGTCTGAGAGACAGTTTGTTATAATTTCTGTTCTTGTACATTTGCTGAGGAGTGCTTTACTTCCAATTATGTGGTCAATTTTGGAATAAGTGCGATGTGGTGCTGAGAAGAATGTATATTCTGTTGATTTGGGGTGGAGAGTTCTATAGATGTCTATTAGGTCTGCTTGCTGCAGAGATGAGTTCAATTCCTGGATATCCTTGTTAACTTTCTGTCTCGTTGATCTGTCTAATGTTGACAGTTGAGTGTTGAAGTCTCCCATTATTATTGTATGGGAGTCTAAGTCTCTTTGTAAGTCTCTAAGGACTTGCTTGATGAATCTGGGTGCTCCTGTATTGGGCGCATATATATTTAGGATAGTTAGCTCTTCCTGTTGAATTGATCCCTTTACCATTATGTAATGGCCTTCTTGGTCTCTTTTGATCTTTGATGGTTTAAAGTCTGTTTTATCAGAGACTAGTATTGCAACCCCCGCTTTTTTTTGTTCTCCATTTGCTTGGTAAATCTTCCTCCATCCCTTTATTTTGAGCCTATGTATGTCTCTGCGTGTGAGATGGGTCTCCTGAATACAGCAGACTGATGGGTCTTGACTCTTGATCCAGTTTGCCAGTCTGTGTCTTTTAATTGGAGCATTTAGTCCATTTACATTTAAGGTTAAGATTGTTATGTGTGAACTTGATCCTGCCATTATGATATTAACTGGTTATTTTGCTCGTTAGTTGATGCAGTTTCTTCCTAGCCTCGATGGTCTTTACATTTTGGCATGTTTCTGCAATGGCTGGTACCGGTTGTTCCTTTCCATGTTTAGTGCTTCCTTCAGGGTCTCTTGTAAGGCAGGCCTAGTGGTGACAAAATCTCTAAGCATTTGCTTATCTGTAAAGGATTTTATTTCTCCTTCACTTATGAAACTTAGCTTGGCTGGATATGAAATTCTGGGTTTAAAATTCTTTTCTTTAAGAATATTGAATATTGGCCCCCACTCTCTTCTGGCTTGGAGAGTTTCTGCCGAGAGATCTGCTGTTAGTCTGATGGGCTTCCCTTTGTGGGTAACCCGACCTTTCTCTCTGGCTGCCCTTAACAGTTTTTCCTTCATTTCAACTTTGGTGAATCTGGCCATTATGTGTCTTGGAGTTGCTCTTCTCGAGGATTATCTTTGTGGCATTCTCTGTATTTCCTGGATTTGAATGTTGGCCTGCCCTACTAGGTTGGGGAAGTTCTCCTGGATGATATCCTGAAGAGTGTTTTCCAACTCGGTTCCATTTTCCCCCTCACTTTCAGGCACCCCAATCAGACGTAGATTTGGTCTTTTTACATAATCCCATACTTCTTGCAGGCTTTGTTCATTTCTTTTTCTTCTTTTTTCTTTTGGTTTCTCTTCTCGCTTCATTTCATTCATTTGATCCTCAATCGCTGATACTCTTTCTTCCAGTTGATCGAGTCGGTTACTGAAGCTTGTGCATTTGTCACGTATTTCGCCTGCTTATTTTTCTATATCAAGTATGTTAACATATTTTCTTATTAGATCATTAAATTTTTCAATGTTGACTTTCAAGTAGTATAATAGTTAGCATATGATGGCACATAATAAATATTAAGCAAAAGTTCTGCATTCAACTTGGAATATAATTTTCTCTTTAATACATTAGGTTTTTTCCCCAGATGAGTGTAAACAACTTAATTTGTTAAAACATTCTTGATTTTCACATTAAAATTTTATATTATTTTTATTAAAGTTTTGTATGCCCCTTAAATTAGGTGACACAGTTTAATTTTTGCTTACATTTTGAATGAGTGTTCTTTTCATATGTGAACATGTTTGTGTTTTTTACTATTTACATTTAGTGTTTCACCATTCAGGAAATTCTTTCCTAATTTATCTTTATTGAGCATAAATTGAAAATTATTAATGAGAAAATAGACTAATGTTTATAAAGTTGGTTTTAGCTTGCGCTCATCTTCATAGATTTGGTGCTGTTTATCATGACTCTTCTTGAAATTACCTTCTGTCTTTAGTTTTTGATATCTATCTTTAAAGGATTTCTCTTCAGATTTTTTTTTCTCAGCTTCTTTTGTACAAACCTTTTCCTTGCAATGTCCCTAGGGTTTTCTGTTCAATTCTCATAGAATTCTACATAATCTCATTTGTAAATTGTTGCCTTAAGTTGTCATTTTTCTGATTATGATCTCTAAGACCTTGTTTTTTTGGTCCAGGAATCTTGCTTGACCCTTATACTTTATTCTTATCTTCTGGATATCTCTATCTGAATTGCGCATTAGTACTCCAATGAGTCCGTTTTTAAAACTTAAATAATCATCTTTATCACTCCCGTTTTTCAAGTCATAAAAAGAATAAATATAATCTTTTCATACTGCTTCATTTCATATTTCTGTGAATGTCATCCAAACAATAAATAATCAGACTCCTCTCTCCCCATCATTATCTTGCATACAACCAGCTGTCACCAAATCTTGTTCTTCTGCCTCAACAAGGTTTTGCATTTTCCTTCACTCTAACAGTCTTTGCCTAAGTTCAGTTTTTCAGCATCTTTTGGCAATTGTATTATCATCATGATTTACTCACTCATTTCTCATGTCAATCTTTTTCCTACTTCTAGTCTATCCTCCATAGTACTGCAAAATAAATATTTTACTGAAGCAAAGGTAAAACATTTTACTGGGCCCAGTAATTTCCTCTACTGTCTAATGCAGTGTCTTCATGGTATTCAATAGTTAGTTGCAAAGGAAAAATTCAATCAACATTACTTGTTTAACTTTTGTTTCCAGTGAATAAAATACTGACTAATTTCTTTAGTTTTATGTCGATGTGGCTTGCTGGTCATTCTTTCAAAATATTTGCATATTATGAGCCAGGAATTATCCCAGACATAAATGATACAAAATGAACAGGATGTGTTCTCCACATTAGTCTGCAAAAGCAAATGAAAGAATCAAAAACGTAAACCAGCAAATCACAAAACAAAGTAATTGCAACTGCTAGATATGAATATCATTTTATTACAATACAAGATAGTAAAAATTTATAAAATAGGATAAGTTTCAAAAAGTTTTGGGTTGATTCTGGGATAATGACTTTGAGGATTATATGTGAAGAAATAGAAGGGAAGCTTCTTGGGAAAAGCAAACCAAGATTTATCAAAGTACAAGTTTTTTCACTAGTCCAGAGATGTGACTTATTTAACAACAAAGTAGCTGAGGTAAAAATCTAAGGAGAAAAAACAGAGCCAGGAGGGGCATCTCCATTTCATTGAGATTTTTCTTTACAGATGTATAGTGAGAATATTTGAATTTGGTATACGAATAATAAATATAGAAAATTTTTCTTTGCCTTCAGCATGTAAATGTTTTAAATTATTTATGAACCTAAACATATTATTTTCTAGAAAGTCTTAATAAGTGTCTCTGGCAGGTTAAATTATAAATAATTTAGATTTTCAATGAGAAGTTACCTTGTTGTTTTAATTATTATATTTAAATGAAAGTACTTCTAGAATTAAACTTTTTTTTTTTATTATACTTTATGTTCTAGGGTACATGTGCATAACGTGCAGGTTTGTTACATATGTATACTTGTGCCATGTTGGTGTGCTGCACCCATCAACTCGTCATTTACATCAGGTATAACTCCCAATGCAATCCCTCCCCCCTGCCCCCCCCCCCCATGATAGGCCCTGGTGTGTGATGTTCCCCTTCCCGAGTCCAAGTGATCTCATTGTTCAGTTCCCACCTATGAGTGAGAACATGCAGTGTTTGGTTTTCTGTTCTTGTGATAGTTTGCTAAGAATGATGGTTTCCAGCTGCATCCATGTCCCTACAAAGGACACAAACTCATCCTTTTTGATGGCTGCATAGTATTCCATGGTGTATATGTGCCACATTTTCTTAATCCTATCTGTCACTGATGGACATTTGGGTTGGTTCCAAGTCTTTGCTATTGTGAATAGTGCTGCAATAAACATACGTGTGCATGTGTCTTTATAGCAGCATAATTTATAGTCCTTTGGGTATATACCCAGTAATGGGATGGCTGGGTCATATGGTACATCTAGTTCTAGATCCTTGAGGAATCGCCATACTGTTTTCCATAATGGTTGAACTAGTTTACAATCCCACCAACAGTGTAAAAGTGTTCCTATTTCTCCACATCCTCTCCAGCACCTGTTGTTTCCTGACTTTTTAATGATCGCCATTCTAACTGGTGTGAGATGGTATCTCATTGTGGTTTTGATTTGCATTTCTCTGATGGCCAGTGATGATGAGCATTTTTTCATGTGTCTGTTGGCTGTATGAATGTCTTCTTTTGAGAAATGTCTGTTCATATCCTTTGCCCACTTTTTGATGGGGTTGTTTGTTTTTTTCTTGTAAATTTGTTTGAGTTCTTTGTAGGTTTTGGATATTAGCCCTTTGTCAGATGAGTAGATTGCAAACATTTTCTCCCATTCTGTAGGTTGCCTGTTCACTCTGATGGTAGTTTCTTTTGCTGTGCAGAAGCTCTTTAGTTTAATGAGATCCCATTTGTCAATCTTGGCTTTTGCTGCCATTGCTTTTGGTGTTTTAGACATGAAGTCTTTGCCCATGCCTATGTCCTGAATGGTACTACCTAGGTTTTCCTCTAGGGTTTTTATGGTATTAGGTCTAACATTTAAGTCTCTAATCCATCTTGAATTAATTTTCGTATAAGGAGTAAGGAAAGGATCCAGTTTCAGCTTTCTACTTATGGCTAGCCAATTTTCCCAGCACCATTTATTAAATAGGGAATCCTTTCCCCATTTCTTGTTTCTCTCAGGTTTGTCAAAGATCAGATGGCTGTAGATGTGTGGTATTATTTCTGAGGACTCTGTTCTGTTCCATTGGTCTATATCTCTGTTTTGGTACCAGTACCATGCTGTTTTGATTACTGTAGCCTTGTAGTATAGTTTGAAGTCAGGTAGCGTGATGCCTCCAGCTTTGTTCTTTTGACTTAGGATTGTCTTGGAGATGCGGGCTCTTTTTTGGTTCCATATGAACTTTAAAGCAGTTTTTTCCAATTCTGTGAAGAAACTCATTGGTAGCTTGATGGGGATGGCATTGAATCTATAAATAACCTTGGGCAGTATGGCCATTTTCATGATATTGATTCTTCCTATCCATGAGCATGGTATGTTTTTCCATGCGTTTGTGTCCTCTTTTATTTCACTGAGCAGTGGTTTGTAGTTCTCCTTGAAGAGGTCCTTTACATCCCTTGTAAGTTGGATTCCTAGGTATTTGATTCTCTTTGAAGCAATTGTGAATGGAAGTTCATTCCTGATTTGGCTCTCTGTTTGTCTGTTACTGGTGTATAAGAATGCTTGTGATTTTTGCACATTAATTTTGTATCCTGAGACTTTGCTGAAGTTGCTTATCAGCTTAAGGAGATTTTGGGCTGAGACAATAGGGTTTTCTAAATATACAATCATGTCATCTGGCATATTATAACAAAAATCTGGTTATTTCATGATGCTACACTGATCGAAAGCTATATGCAAACGCTGAATTTAGAAAACATAAAATTGAGTAGAGTTAGAATTACTAACCTGTCTCAAAAATTTTTTTCTAAGGCCTAGGTTACATTTTTATACTATATCATATCTCATAATCTCTGCCTTGGGATGAATTCTTTCTGCTGTGAAAAAATTTAGGTGTTGTGGATGGTATTTATTTGATAACTAAACCACTCTTTGTACACAATGCTCCCTGTTCTCTATGTAGATGTTCAGTATGATCCGGTGGATATAACTGAAATATTTTTTGTTACCTGGAAACAGTATTTTCTTCCTTTTTTCTACTTAATGCAATTGAAATAATTCAGTACTTAATATATTCTGTCACATTTTTAAAGTATCTCACACCAGAGAAAGAAAAGCCAAACACATCCCAAATACATCTCACACCCATAGAAGGGAGGATCATTTTGTAGTTGTTTTATTGTTTTTTTTTTTACTCTGATTAAATGGAAGTATAATAGAGAATCTCTGAAAATTGAGAGGAAATAAAATTCTCATCCTTTGTGACAGAGCTCATTGTTAGATGTACTCATTACTGAAAAAACAGGTGAGAATTAATCAAATTCATGTTTACCAAACATCATTGCTTAAGATGAGGCAACAATTGTTTAAGACCTGCAGTGTATTATTTTCAAAAATCAAATAAATAAGAGGAGTAGATGGATAAGCAAAAAGATGTAACATTGAATAAAGATGACTAAATTTTTTGCAACAATGTTAGTTAAATAGAGATCAATTTAATTTGAGACTGTATATTGCTAAAATAAAGTATATTTCCTACAGCTTAGAGCTCAATGAGTACTGATTATTCCATTATGTTTATTAATCAAATGAAGAAAAAAACCCTGACAGTTAAGGGAAAGATGTATTAGCTTAAGAAGCATCTAACTGTACAGATTACATTTGTTCTGTTACAGGATTTCACTACTTTTATTTGTGCTTTCTTAAATTCCCAAGATCAATGTTCATAGGTAGAAGCAGAAATGTAGTTTTGGAAGTCACAGAATATAGCTGGAATCAGAAACATCCAACTGAATTAAAATCTACTTCACAAAGGAAATGAAATTACCAGAAAAATAAAGATAAGAAAAGAAAAATGGGAGATTCTCTTTATTTTGTCTCTAGTCTACTTTGTTGACATTGGTAAATAGGATAAAATATAAGCACCAAAACCTCAAAGATTTTATTTTCACCTTGAAATAAAAGTAAAAACAAGATAATGCTAGATGTTTATTTGGTTACACCAGTAGAAAAATTGAATCCAAGGGACATTAAAAATTACAATTGTTGTGACAAATTAGCCTTGAACACAGATTTCCTAATAACAAATACAATAACCTTTTGACTATTATATTTTAGGTTATAAACAAGGAGGTGAAAATAATCTTTCAAAGCAAACATAGTTATTAAGAGTAGAGAATAAATTAGTACACGTATAATAATCAACATTGGTTTAGTCATGAATTAATTATTTATGATAGTAAAGCTAAGGCAAGGCAGAAACAGATGTTTTTAAAACATAAACAAATGTTTTTAAATTTGAATGAAACATTAATGTACCTGTAAATCTATCATGTAAAGATTTTTAAAATTCATCATAAATACTCCTGCCAAAGAACCTAGTCCCAACTAAATGATCTTTAAGTACAGTTGCCCCATGAACATGACTGTTTAACTTGTCAGTTCCAATTATAACTTCTATAAACAGTCATAATTAAGTAAAATCAGATCAGGTGGCTTGCCTAGGTGCATTTTTTTTTTTTTTTGTAAATGGATATGAGGCAAATAAGCAAAAAAGAAACTCATTCTTATTTTGCATACATTGAGTTTTTTCAATAACAAGTTGTTATGAATCATCAATCTAAAATGAATTTTTTAATAAAATGAGTTTTGAGGAAACATCCTAAAAGCATAGCAACTATATTATAGACCATTTTCCCCACTGGTCAGTGTTATTCAACTGCTATTCAAATAGAATCCAGTCATGAGAAAATATTTGCTGGGCACACTATCTGAGGTACCTTTTAAATTATTTCTTGAAACTAGAGGCATGTATGCATTTTGTTTCAAACAGCTCTTTGAATCTGGTAAGTAAAACATACAAATATTATTTTTATGTCAGCTTGTTTTGGAGTATAGTCACTAGAGCTGTTTATATTTTAAGTATACCTCAATGGCATATAATTATGGTTTCATGGGATATTTGATATTTACAGGCAGATTGAGCTTTCCCCATAATAATGCCACTTTAATTATTAGTGTAACAAAACATTGAAAGAAAAAACACTCAGTTTCATCATTCCTTTGGCAACTGTCCTCAGAAATGAGCATCTTGTCAAGTTCCGTTCATGTCTCTTCAAATAAGGAAAGGTTTAAAACATTCCTCCCCTCATTCACAAAGAAGGAATCACTGCATTAAATCTACATTACTAAAAACTAACTAGTGACCTTGAAAACATGATATTTGCTTTTTACAATGGAAACTATAATGCTTCAGAAGAAAAGCAGCACAGCAACCTTTTTTTTTTTTTTTTTAATAAGCTTGAACCACAAAGCACTTAGCATATTAGCATTCTGTTAGCAGTCTTTCAGTTACAACAAATCAGGAAAAGAGATAGAATATGGGCAGACAAAAGCATTTGACAAGCTAAATGGAGAGAAAGTTGAATCTGAATGTGAATCAAGGAAAATAAAATATTTCTCAACACTTATCATATTCTGAGGTTAACAGTCTCTTGTAAGAGCAGCCTTCCAGCACCTGTTTCTCTCCCAGTGTGACTTTCTTAACTCACAAAGAGAAATAGATGCTATAAAGGCAAATTGAGATACATTTTCAGTGGTTCCTTTGACTTCTATGAGCATTAAATGTATTTTGCTTTTCATTGAGCATGAAATGATTTTCATCACCTAATAGCCACAATTATTGAAAATTCAGAAAAAAGTACATTATGATATTAAAAGACTGTAAAACAAGAGCAATGCATTCAGTCTGTGAAAGTGATCATGAAATTATTTACATTAGTCACTACAGAAGGAAAGTAGATTGGTTGTTTCCAGGGGATATTGTAGAGGGATGTGGAGTTACTGCTAATAGGAATGAGGTTTCTATTTGTGGTGATGAAAGTGTTGTGGGATTAGATAATGATGGTTACATAACCTTGTGAATATACTAATATTACTAAATTGTACACTTTGAAATATTAAATTTAATAGCATGTGAATTATATTCCAAAATAAATCTTTAGAAGACTTTCTACCTAGCTGAAATTTTCTATGAGGCACCATAAATCTTTTTGAAGTACAGTTTTAGTATCACTTATCCAAAATGCTTGGGATTGGAAGTGTTTTGGATTTCAGAATTTTCCAGATTTTGGAATATTTGCATATACACAATGAACTATCTTGAAGATAGGACATGTATCTGAAAATAAAATTTATGATTTATATAGATATCATGCACATAGGCTAAAGATAATTTTATTTTTCTGGGGACACTGAACAAATTGTTGTGTGACTGCATTTTAACTGCTATGATCTGTCACGTGAGGCCAGGTATAGAATTTTCCACTTGTGTCATCAAGTCAGCACTTATCCAGTCTCAGATGTTGGAAAATGTCTAATTTTGAATTTTTGGATTCGTAATGCTCAACCTATAGTAACAAAGGTGGGTCTTATAACTCCATCTGGGATTTGATATTTGCCCTGAAGGCATTTCTTTTTTTGCTATCTTTTTATTCTTAATACATGATAATTGGCTTTTTAAAAATATTTTAACTTTTAGTTTAGGTTCAGAGGTACATATACAAGTTTGTTATATAGGTAACTCATGACTAGGGGGTTTGGTGTACAGATTATTTCCTTCCTTACCCAGATATTAAGTATAGTACCTAACAGTTTTTCCTTCTTTCTTTTTTTTTTTTTTTTTTGCTAAACCTCTCCCTCCTCCAACCCTCTTCTTTCAAGGAGGATCCTGTCTGTTGTTCTCCTCTTTCTGTCCATGTGTTCTCATTATTTAGCTCCCATATACAAGTGAGAACATGCAGCATTTGGTTTTCTGTTCCTATGTTAGTTTGCCAAGGATAATGGCCTCCAGCTTTATCCATGTTCCTACAAAACACATCGTCTCATTCTTTTTTATGGTCGCATAGAATTCCATGGTATATATGTATCACATTTTCTTTATCCAGTCCACTGTTGATGGGCATTTAGGTTCATTCCATGACTTTGCATGAAATAATGCTGTAATGAACATGTGTAGATGTGCCCTTATGGTAGAACAATTTATATTCCTTTGAGTGCATACCCAGTAGTGGAATTGCTAGGTTGAATGGTTGTTCTATTTATAGTTCTTTGAGGAATCGCCACACTGTTTTCCACAAGGGTTGCACACATGAGGGTATAAATTAGTGCAACTTTTGTGGAAAGCAGTGTGACGATTCCTCAAACAACTGTAAATAGAACTGGTGTGAGATAGTATCTGACTGGTGTGAGATGGTATCTGACTGTGGTTTTGATTTGACTGATATGAGGTGATATCACAATGTGGTTTTAATTTGCATTTCTCTAATGATTAGTGATATTGGGCATTTTATCATATGCTTCTTGGATGTATGTATGTCTTCTCTGGAAAAGTGTTCATTTCCTTTGCCCACGTTTTAATACGGTTGTTTGATTTTTTGCTTGTATGTTTGTTTGAGTTCCTTGTATATTCTGTATCTTAGGCCATTATCTAATGTAGAGCTTGCAAATATTTTTTCCCATTCTGTAGGTTATCTGTTTACTCTTTTGATAGTTTCTTTAGTTTAATTCAGTTTCATTTGTTTATTTTTACTTGTGTTGCAATTGATTTTGGCATTTTCATCATGAAATCTTAGCCAATTAGTAAGTCCAAAATTGTATTTCCAAGGTTATCTTCCAGGGATTTTATAGTTTTTGGTTTTACATTTAGATGTTTAATCCATCTTGAGTTGTTTTGAATATGGTGTAAGAAAGGAGTGCAGTTGATATCTTCTGCGTCTTCTTCATAGTTAACTAGTCAATTATTTGAGCATCATCTATTGAATAAGGAGTTGTTTCCCCATTGCTTGTTGCTGTCCACTTTGCTAAAGATCAGATGGTTGTAAGTGTATGCCTTTATTTCTGGGCTCTCTATTCTGTTTAATGGGTATATGTGTTTGTTTTGTAAACCAGTACCATGCTCTTTTGATTACTGTAGCCTTGTACAGTTTAAAGTCGGGCAATGGGATTCCTTCAACTTTCTTCTTTTTAGCCTCTTTTTTGGTTCTATATGAATTTTAGAATAATTTTTTTTTTAGTTCTGTGAAGAGTGTCATTGGTAGTGTGATAGAAATAGCATTGAATCTGTAAATTGCTTTGGGCTGTATGGCCATTTTAACAACATTGAGTCTTCCTATCCATGATCATGGGATGCTTTTCAATTTGTTTGTGTCATCTCTGATTTCCTTGAGCACTGTTTTGTAGCTCTCTTTGTAGAGATCTTTTACATCCCTGGCTAACTGTATTTCTAGGTATTTTGTTCTTTTGTGGCTATTGTGAAAGGCATTGTGTTCCTTAATTTGTTCTTGGCTTGAATGCTGTTAGTGTATAGGAATGCTATACACTGATTATTGTATATTGATTTTGTATCCTAAAACTTGGTTGAAGTTGCTTATCAGCTCAAGGAACTTTTGGGCAGAGACAATCGGGTTTCCAGATATAGAATCATGCTATCTGCAAACAGAGATAGTTTGACTTTCTGTCTTCCTATTTTGATGTCATTATTTCTTTCTCTTGCCTAATATCTCTGGCCAGAACTTCCAATACTATGTTAAATAGGAGTGGTGAGAGTGGGCATTCTTTTCTTGTTTTGGTTTTCAAAGGGAATGCTTTCAGCTTTTGTCCATTATGTATGAGGTTGGTTGTGAGTTCATCACATGTAGCTCTTATTATATTGAAGTATGTTCTTTCACTGCCTAGTTCAATGAGAATTTTTCTTTCTTTTTGTTTTTGTTTTTGTTTTTTTTTTCCCCAGAGTCTTGCTCTGTCACCAGGCTGTAGTAGAGTGGCACGATCTCAGCTCACTGCAAACTCCACCTTCCAGGTTCCAGCTATTCCTCTGCCTCAGACTCCCCAAGTAGCTGGGACTACAGGCACGAACCACCATGCCCAGCTAATTTTTTGTATTTCAGTAGAGACAGGGTTTCACCATGTTGGCCAGGATGGTCTCGATCTCCTTACCTTGTGATCCACCTGCCTCAGACTCCCAAAGTGCTGGGATTACAGGCATGAGCCACCTCGCCCGACCTATCGTGGGTTTTTAACATGAAGGGATGTTGAATTTTATCAAATGCCTATTGAGAAAATTATGTGGATTTTGTCTTTAGTTCTGTTTATGTGATGAATCACACATTGATTTGTGTGTGTTGTATCAACCTGGCATCCCAGGGATGAAGTCCACTTCTTCATGGTGGATTGGCTTTTTGATGTGCTGCTGGATCAGTTTGCTAGTATCTTATTGAGATTTTGTTTCTATGTTCATGAAGGATATTGGCCTGCAAAGTGTGTGTGTGTGTGTGTGTGTGTGTGTGTGTGTGTGTGTATGTGTGCTTGCCAGGTTTTGGTATCAAGATGATGCTGGCCACATAGAATGATTTGGGAATGTGTCTGTACTCTTCATTTTTTTTTTTTTTTTTGAAATAGCTTCAGCAGAAATGGTACCAGGTCTCCTTTATACATTTGTTAGAATTCAGCTGTGAATCCACCTGGTCCTGGACTTTTCTTTGGTGGGTAAGTTATTCATTATTGACTCAATTTCGAGCTCGTTATTGGTCTGTTCAGGAATTTAATTTCTTTCTCGTTCATCCTTGGGAGGATATATGTGTCTAGGAATGTATCATTTTCTTCTAGATTTTCTAGTTTGTGTGCATAGAGGTGTTCATAGTGGTCTCCAATGGTTACTTGTATTTCTTTGGGGTCAGTGGAAACATCACCTTTGTAATTTCTAATTGTGTTTATTTTAATCTTCTCTCTCTTCTTCTTTATTAGTCTAGCTACTAGTCTATCTTATTAATTTTTTAAAATAACAAACTCCTGGGTTTGTTGTTCTTCTGCATAATCTTTCATTTCTATCTCTGAAGACATTTCTTAGTTTAAAAATGTTTTGCCAAGAGAGACTGGTGAAGAGAGATCATCTTATTTTTCAATTTGAGAAATTATTTATTTGTCTTCATTTTTAATTATTTATTTATTTAATTAGTTTATTTATTTTTAGAGACAAGTTCTTGCTCTCTCTCACCTAGGCTGACGTGCAGTGGCATGATCACAGTTCATTGTAACCCTGAGCTCTTGGGTTCAAATGATCCTCTCCTGTCAGCCTGCTTAGTTGTTTGGACTACAGGCACATGCCATTATGCCTGGCTATATATATATATTTTTTTTACTTTTTACAGTCATGGGATCTTGCTATGTTGCTCAGGCTGATCTTGAACTCCTGGTCTCAAACTATCCTTCCAGTTTCGTCTCATCAAATGTTAGAATTTGTGAGCCACAAAGCCTGGATTTCACTTTAAATTATTATCAGAACTGTACATTAAAAATCGGTTCTTCATTCTTTTAAAATTTTTTTATCATATGCATAAGAAGTAAGGCTTATGTTATTTTCCACTCTTTGCTAGTAAATCTGCATAGACGTATACCTGAATTCATTAGATACCTTTTCTATTTCCATGTTACTGTATGAGACAGTGTTACCAAAGTTTCTGCCATTACATAGAAGGTGTTATTTTATGGTCTTCGATAACATTGTCTCATCTTGGTATTGTCTCATGTTCATGGTTATAAACTGTCTCCTTCAGGCTCATCCAGCTTTCAATGAAAGTCATCTTAGGGCTCTTTTGGGTCATGCCCACTGCTCAGCTTTAAAGGCAATGCCAAGTGTTTTAGAGTTTTTGATACATTGACTCCCCAGTCCCAGGTACCAAATTTCATTCTGGTTATCTATTCATATTCATGTGTAACAAACTTCCCTAAAGCTTAAAACAGCAAACCAATAATTTGTTATATCACAATTTTGTGTGGCAAGAATTCATGTTGAGTTTGGCTGGGATAACCTCTTGCTTAATATGTCAACTGCAGCCATTCACTGGTACTTTTTAGGTTTGTCTGGAGGGTCAAACATGGCTAACATTCATGGCTGGCTGGGCACCTCTCTATAACACGTGAGTCCCTCCACGTGTTCGTTTGGGCTTCCTCACAGCATTGTGCTCTCACAATAACCAGACCTTTTTTCATTGCAGCTGGCCTTGAATAGCATTCCAATAGTAAACAGTGACCTCAATATATTTTTCTTAACCGACTTCATAGATCATATGATTTCACTTCTAACACATTACATTCTTTACAAGAAAACTACAAGAAAAATCTAGATTTAATGGCTGAGGATCATTGAAGGCTATGAATATGAGATATATGTTTCATTTGAATAGGTGGGCTACTTTATGAAGATTAGCAATGGTAGAACTTTCTGACAGAAATTTACTTATGTGTATAATTTGATGGCATAAAAAAATCTTACAGGTGTATATGCATATGGACATATAACTTCCTTGAGCTAACTTCTTAGCTTCTTTATACTTGGCAGTTGCCTTCAGGACTGAATATTGTTGGGTTCCATTTTGAAATCTATGCCCTACTCAATTTCTTTATATTTGTGGTATGATAGCGATTAATCAAAAAGCAAAGTAATCTAAATGTCATTTTATTCTAGTTCAATGTTATAGATTATCTGTAATGTCCAAACAACAAATTTTTATTTATATCAATCTTTAGGAGGGAAATGTTAGCTTTCTCAAATATAAGTTACAAAATCCTGCAAGATACATGCAACTCATTTAAAAGATCTATTTTACAACAACTTTAAGTTTTGCCAAGGTCCTTATTATAAATAGTGCAATAAAATATAGTTAAAGTACAATATATTTAATCACATAACCTTTTTTATTGTAGTTTTGATACAAAAGAAAATACATTATGTCATTATCCGAGAAAAGGTCACTTGTATCACAGGTGGATTTTCTGTTGTTTGGACATTTTCTTATTTTTGTTCTTTGTCTCATCTGACCTTTAGTACAGAGATAACTTTTGGTCTTTTGCTTCTACTAGTTTCCTAAATAGTCATCGCCAAAAATAAAATAGTAGCACATTGTAGAAACTGGTATATTAATATTTAGGAAAATGTAGCAATGTAAATGTAATGTAAAAATTACAGGAGATATAGAAATAGATAATTATATACTGTTACTACTACCTAAATGATTCCTGGATGGCAGAAAGTATAAAAACAAATTTTACTCAATATTTCCTCCTGATGCTTGTTTGTGTCATGATATGTTAATAATTCTGTGGGTTTTCTTTTGCTGAGTTAATTGAAATAAGGATCCACTTTTAAGGTCACTCACATGGTTGTTGGCAGAAGGGCTTTCTTCCTTACCACATGGGCCTCTGCATAGGGTAACATGGCAGTCAGCTTTCTCCAAACTCAGTGATGAGAGACAAAGACAAAAAGTGCAAAAGGGAATTCGTAGTGTCTTTTATAACCTAATTTAGAAATTATATCCCATCACTTCCACTATATTCTATTGATGACATAACACAGATGAACCATGATAAAATGTGGGAGAAGGCTACAGAAGCAATGAATAAAAGCAGACGAGTGAGTCACTGGGAGCTATCTGGAACTTAGTTACTATAATCTTCCCCCATAATTTAAAATGAAATACATATATTTAAGTCTTTCTAAAATCTTTATTTTACTCAATTGATCTTCTATAAATATAATAAATGATTCAAAGATATATTGTGATGATAGCTATAAATATATATACACACACATTATATATACTTATAAAATGCTCATGTTTATATATATGCAATTTTATGTATCTATGTGTATGTTTATTGTCCACTGTTAAATTTTACTTTCATTATGTGTTTTCATGTTTCACTTTCATTTGAAAAAAGAAAAATAATGGAAGTTCTTATTATATAAGCTTTTACATTCCAATAGAAAAATATAAACTATAGTTTGCTTAATACATATACTTACTGAAAATCATTTCTCAAGATCTGGCAATTTTTTAAGAATGGGATTTATATTTTATTTCATTTTCTAAACAGATTAAAGTGATAGAAGATTAAAATTTCCTCTAGCATACATAAAAATATTCTAATACAATAATATTTCAAGTAACATATTTTAATATAAAGTCACATTTTATAAGTGATAATCTCACAGGACATTCAAAATGGACAATCAGACATATTTGTCATTTTTAGGCTCTGTTCAACAATAAACTATTTAATAGCTCCTCTTAATTATTTCTAAATCTCATGGAGATAAACATCCTTCTTTGAAGGATGATTTTGTGCAATTTTGTTGAACTTTAAGGTATGATAAATTAATTTTAAGCTAGCATATGTCTAAGTTAATTAGCTTGTACTTTATATCATTGCATTCACAGGTTCATTTAATTTTGAGATAATTTACACAGGTGACATTAAAACATACCTTGAAGTATGTTTTTTTGTTTCATGAAATCAGTTCTTGGATGCTTTTTTTTGGCCACATTATTATCATATATCAATAACTTAAATATTAATTAAATTATAGCAGTCAATTATTACTTAATTCTTTGTTAGGCATGATTCAGATTTTATCACCTATATTGCCATACTCTTTCTCACATTTAATAAGATTATCTTATGTCTTAAATGGAGTTAGGTATTGCTGCTCAGGGAGTAATTAGTGAAATATACTACTTTAAATTAGTTTTCTCTGATCTACATTTTCTGCTTTTTTGTGTTGAGGGTCATTTTATATAAATAAGGATAACATTAGTGATATTGAGTTACAGTTATCCTTCGGAAAAAATGTTTATTACTATATAATTGTATAGAATTTTACTTATTTATTTGTACATTGGCTTGTTCATTTTAGGAACAAAAATTAATTGCAACTCTATGTTAAAGTAAACTGTCATTTTTAGAATTAATTTTTATTTCTTCCAAAACATTATTTTTAAAAATTTTAGACATTTACAGTAACAAAATGTATTGTTTGAATGTTACTGCGTGGCACTGATATGATTATAGAATCTGTAATAAACATGTATAAATACCTGTTTAAATAATCCATACTGATAGAAAAAAATATTCATTTCAAGACCTTTAAACTAAATTAAATTGTTAGCTATTTCTGCAAAATTATCTTCTTTTATCAACTCCAGCAATCCCTGAGTCAAGTGACTTACTCAGGACTTATAGCCAAGAAGTGGTAGAGACAAAAAGAGTTGCTATTACTTTTATCAGACTTTTCAAAATTTCTGCGATAGAAAACCTATTATAGAAATGTCTCCATTGTTTAAAAAATAAATGCATTTTCCAGCTTAAAATGACTTCGGCTTACATCATTCCATGAGAACTCTCTCAAGAAGGTAAAACATACCTTTTTAAATCCTAATCTTACATGACCTTATGTTCGGCATAGCCAATAACTCTCTACTTCTTGAAATTTTCACCTCTCTTGTCTTCTGTATTGCATTTTTTTTTTTTTTGCCATGATCTCTTTTACCATCTCTTTGACAAGTTATCTTACTGAATTCTGCTTTTATAAGTTGTAGCTTTCCTAAGGTTAGGATTGTGTTATTTTTTTCCCCTCTAATTCTGTAAACCTTCCTTAAGAACAATTGGTTTTGCATCAACTTCTGTTTTTCCTTTAACAATATTACCACTCTTGTTTTTTAAATTCTTTCAGAATAGGTATGAGAAAAGAAAGAACTTGTTTTGTGCTCCTTGGAATGTGCCACAATTTTAAAGAATATATATTTTTTACCATTTCCTGGTTTATTTGGAGACAGCCTATGTTGGTAATGCACTACCCATGGCAAACATATATCTTTAGACTTGTCTCTCTGGAACTTATCTATAGCCCTAAAGGATCTACCTAAAGGTAGATCATCTATCCAATGATCTACCTAAAGGTAGATCATCTATCCAATGATCTACCTTTTACTTTTTCGGACCTCTTACCTCTTCTGCTATATGATACAAGAAACTACTATGCTGTTTTTCTGCTGTGTAGCCTGTATCTTCTTCAGCACATGCTCTTAGAAATGGAGTGCTTCCTAGGTCCTAGCCTTTACTCTGATCCCAGAGGTTGCTTCAACCAACCTTTTGCAACTTAGGTTCTTTTGAGACGTGATTCAGACACTAGTCTACCTTGTCTTCAAACTGAAAGATAAGCATAAACAAATAATGGGATTAAAGCTTTTTTCTCTTGAATTCTATTTATGATGCAGCATTCCCTAGCCCTTTCCCTTGGAGGGTGCAGTTCTTAAACTCTTTCTAAAGAAATGTTCTTTAAAAATAACCTCTCAGACTTTACTCCTTTTACCCTTTCTTACCCTTTTGGGAGTGAGAAGTTATAAAGTTATTTAACCTCTGTTACCTTGTTTCATGTGTTTTGTATCTTACATTGCTTTGGAATGTGTCTTAGGTAGCTGATATCTTCATTTTAGCGTTTCATTATAATGAATGAAAAAAATCTCTGAATGAAGTTATCTCTGGAATTTATGAATTCATTTCTCAATTCTTCCTTTTGTGAGTGGCTTTTAAACCTTTTTGTTTGAAGTAGTAAACAAAAGACTTTTCTGTCAGTGCTAAAGATTTTCAGGATTTGCTAATCTTTTAATTTAAGACAGCTATAGTACCAAATCTGAAGTGGAGCACAGGAGGTGAGGTTTGAAATGGGGGTGGGTGTGAGGACTTAGAAACCACCAATTAGAAATTCAGGAATTCCTGAACTTACATGAGAACGTATAAATTTTACTCACAGTTACCTAGTTTTTACTTTTTCATAATTAATATATACCTATGATACAAAAACATTTCAATAAAAATTAAAACAATATTTTTACATTTTGATGAATAATTTTGTTCATGTAAAAGCTAATTACCATTTCCTGGTTTATTTGGAGACAGCCTACGTTGGTAATGCACTACCCATAGCAAACATATATCTTTAGGCTTGTCTTTCTGGAACTTATCTATAGCCCTAAAGGATCTACCTAAAGGTAGATTATCTATCCAATGATCTGTTGGATCTATCCAATGATCTATCCAATGAACTGTTATGTATATATAACAGTTGAAACTAACTCTAGGTAAGTAGGCAATTAGGCTCTATTATTATTATTAACCTCATCATCATTGTACCACTTTCAATTGGATATATAAATAATATAAAATACAAGGCATGACAAAAATTAATGTGCAAGGAATAGATGTGCTTATTTGGTTTTGCCCTTAATAGCAATATATCACAGAGTACTTCTCTCATGCTTTCATTTATTCAGTCATTTTTCTAAGAAAAAAGTCCAAATGCTATAATTTGGAGTCGATTGCCTAATTAGTATGACTATATATTTAAAGATAAATAATAAAAGGACAGATTCTCATTATTGATCTTTTGTCAGAAGCTCAGCTAAGAGCTTTGTTAGTATTACCTTAACTAATACCACAACTCCATGAAATAGTGACTTGTATTATTTCAGTTTTTACATGTGCAAATTGTGGCTTAGTGAAATAAGAAGTTGCAAAAGATCTCACATGTGGTTGAGTGGAAAAGCAGGATTTCCTACCTGTTACAAAGTGCATACTCTTAATTATAATACACTGAATATGATAATTTCCTATAACATTTGTAATCCAGAGACACTTCAAGTTCATGTTTTGATGATTTTTTAAATTGAATTTACACTAATTTTCTAAACAATTTTATCAAATTGTGTGCATAATTTCTTTAATAACTACAAATCAGAACTCATGTTATCTATCTGTGTACCTATATATACATACATCTAAATAAACATATCCTGATAACACTTTATTTTATTTATTTATTTTTAAAATTCAGGATAGTGAGAGAATGTTGAGCTGTTACTATTTAAAATTGAAATAAATATATTGATTAATCAAATACCCTAATTATCCAGAAATTATGTATACATTGGCCCCATTAACACTGACAAGAAATACAAGATGAGGAAAATATGATTTGTTGAAGATTGTGCAAATGAAAAATTAAGATCTGTTTCAATCACTTGAGCTGAAAGCATTTACCAGAGTTCTAATAATACGTGCAACATTTACATATGATCAGAATTATTTTTAGTTCTGGTGTATAAAGCAGGAAATCAATGTGATATTACAAGGGAAAAATCCATATAATGAGTGATCAAAGAGCCTACAGGGCTCCTATTATGTGTCCTGGATTTCATTTTACCTCTCTTTTATGTGTAGCAATGAGGTGTGAAAATTGTTCTTTGGTTGTCTTAAGTATCAGTAAACTGCATCGTACTACACTTATTTAGGACTTAATGGGAATGGGTGAGATTTACTTTACAATTAATTCCAGCATTTAAATGAAAAAGGCAGTATTCAAAATGGTGTTGTACTTCCTGTTCAAGTGAAGTTTTCCAGTGAATGATTCATTAGCTCTTTCAAGTCTAGTTAGCAATAACTTCTTTCCTAAGATGTTTTACATTGAAGAGCTTTCCAAGTCACTACATCTTTGCACAAATTACACTCAGTAAAAATTAAATTCTCATGAAATACGTTTTCACTTGAGTGGTAGCTAGCCAGACCCATATCCAAGTGATGATATTTCTAAGCTCTAGTTCTAACATCTAGGAATATTAAATTCTCATTCAACAAAGGCTAAACAAATACAATTTTTTAAAGTTGTTATTAATAAATATTTAAAGTTTTAATTCCATCTAACTCCCTGGAAATAGGAGGTTATTGAATTTTTGAAGTTTATTGACTCTTTTGGTCCAAAAACGATTGCTATATATTTTCTGTATTATTGAGCACTTTGTTCAAAGACAATTAGGATTTCCAACTCCTGACAGTTTAGCTTCCTTCCACTTCCACAGTTATGTTGCTCACCCACCCGTTTGCTGTGTTGGCAGATATAATTAATTAGATTTTGAGAATCTGAGTAACAGTTAATCTCTATCAAAATTTCTTCAAAAATAATTCAAAGAAGTCAGTACTTGGCAAACCTACCTTTTTTTCCAGGAGGATTTTTCAGTTTATTTATTCACCCAAAAAGTCTTGCTGAGATCATATTTGATACAGGTGCTTTATAATGTTTATGTCTCATATGCCTGAAAAAGGTTAATCATCGTAAAATGACAAAATGCTTCCCATTAACAGCAATAATATTGATACTTTCATTCCTGTATCTTCTCATTCTCTTCTATTTTCATAGTATTGAGACTAATACTGTAATATTGACTAAAATTAAATATTACATATTATCTTTGACTATGCTAATATAGGTATATTTAGTGCATTGATTTGCTACAGGCTAAAAAGGACCTTTTTTAAGTTATTGCAACTTAAAAGTATAATCAGAAACGTTTGCAAGCCTTTCTAGTGACAACATAAATTTAACATGATGTTCTCAAATTACTGCCTTTTTCCACCCTTTGCTCCAAATATCCTTGTGATTAGGTCTAAATTAGAATTACTTGATTCAAGAGAATATTTTCCTTGTCAAAAAAGTGACCTTCATCAAGTGTCAAATAAGTACATTCTTTGGAAGAGGAATTAAATTTTTTTTTCTAGGTTTCTTTTCAAGGTCCTGCAGTACCCTTATAATCTGAAATTTTATAAAATATTATATGCTGTTTCTCAAAACATACAGTGTGCCATCTTTAAAATGCCTGAAGATTCTGAAGACTCATATATAATGACTACATATATATTTGAACCATTCTCACTAGTAACAATTCATATTTTGTTGAACTTATTTGGAAAATAAAAAATCATTATAAATCAAGCCCACAGAATAGAGTTATGCTGAAGAGAGAGACAATTGTGGGTAGAAATGAGAAATGGCAATATAAATTATTTTTCTCCATTGCACCATGAACAGTCTTTTCCTTAATTTAGAATAAGAAATGTTACATTTAAAAATATCAAAGAAGCCGTTTTTCACACAAAGTTATTCAGAAATAAATATCAACTCCCATTTTTGTCACAATGCATATTTATAGCAAACTCATTATTCTTCCTTTAGTTACAGCTTAGGAGTTAATCATAAAAAGGGACACATTGCCCCACTGCTTTCTCAAGAACTCTTTTCTTAGCCCATAACATGAGGGTTAATATAATTAATTTATGGCTTTGAATATATCACCACCAAGATTCAAACTCTGCATCATTATTTAAATATTAAATTCTGATTGTATACAACATGCTAATTATGCTATATCAATAATTACAAATAATTTGGGGAAATTATAAAATACATGTAATGTATTTTATATTACATGGTTAGTTAAAATAGGCTCTTTCTAAGACTTTCTATTGTGGTAATATATTATTTCCTATTATAATTATTCAAAAATCTGCATAACATTTGGGTATCCTCTTCTTCTGTCACCAGACACATCAACATTCTACTTTTTCTCCCTACTCTAGTAATGAAAAATACCCTTTTCACTGCAGAGGCCCTGTTTCCATGCTCCATCCCAATCTTGCATATGTTGTAGGTTTAATGTTCACTGTTTGCACCATTCATGAGTGATAATGAAAGTGTCCAACGTGTAATAATGTGTGGTTTTGCTGAAACCCCAGTTTGAGTCATGCACACCATGAACTGGTATGGTAGAGCAAATGCCTGGGCTAGTGACAGTGTTTAATGGAGTTCTCAGCGTTTGAATGTCATAGAAAATTTTTGATTCTTTTCTCCTATAACCTGAAATTCCCAAATTTATGTTTGCAAAGACAAAAAAGGAGAACTTTGATTCTTTCTTAATATAATTATAAAATGAGAACTAAAAGTTAGTTGTTACTATAAAATAGATGTACTTTTGACAAAAATTAAATCAACTTCCACAAACCACTAAATTTGATTCCTATCATAGTTCCCTAGGACCTAGCATTTAGTTAAATTGCTCAGTCCTTGAAATAATTGGATATTTTGCTTTCATTGGAAATGTGGGGTTGACTTCTTCATCATCAAATTAAAATTGTTTTCTTCATAGCAATCTAATAAATGAATTATACCTGTGTACTCTAGTTGTCCCTAAGAGAAGCCTTGGAGGAGCTTTTATTGTGATGCTGAGCAATGAACCCATCACTTGCTTCACCTTTGTTAACTTAATCTGTGCTCCCTTTTCTTTTCCTGAAAAATTATTTTTAACTAAATTTTTCCAATATTTAATTAATTTATTTTATCATGAATTACTTATATGCTGAAATTGATTCTGAATATGTTTGAAGCTGGATTCAGTAGAACTGAGAAAATGCTTGACAAAAAAATGGACTAGGAATATAAAATGAGTCATTGCTTCTCTAGAACAAATTGTTTTTCTTTTTGTCTCCGAATGATGTCAGTAATAATTTATCCAAAACAGAGAATTTGATGACTTAGTTAACACAGGTTTCTACTTGGGGATTTCCATGGAGCATGTCCTATTTTCATCTCTTGAACAAATCTTGTACTTTAGAAAAAAAATACCCCCCCCGACAAAAAAACAGAAAATAAACCCCATAATGATAGAAGAGAAATATATAGTAATAACATTTTCCATAATTTTGATAAAATAGGGGCTAATGATATTGACAGAATTTCCCATATAGATGTAAAAATTATAAACCTGTAGTTATATGTATTTTTTAAAATAGTGCATGATTCTTAATAACAGTGATAAATATAATTAATGCTAAATAACTGTGTAAAGTAGCTATCACTGCCTTCATCAACTTCAAAAACAACTCGTTTGCAATATTTAGACATTTGCCAGAATGACTTTTGAAATAATTGTACATAATAATCATCCAGTTAGAAGCTTCTTACACCTGACAGGGTCAAAAAGAAACTGGTAGTAATGTCAATATTGAAGGGGGTGTAAAATTTGGCTTTTGGAAATGTGCGTGGATTTTCGTGTTCCACTCCTTAGCTTCATTTTTCTTGCATGCTTAGGTAGGAAAAAACACTGGCTAAGTTAATCAAGGGAACCTGAGAGCAAAGCCAGTATTTGAGGCAAAAAATTGAATTTTTAATTTCTGAAGAACTGAGCAGCAATATCTTATAGAAATGGCAAAATTTTACTAAAGATAACTTTCAGTGGAACGTTCCAAATAAAGAACAGCGCACTGAGGTACATTTAAAAAGGAGGGCTCCAAAATTTGTCTCATCTAGGGATGCCTATTCACATGCAGAGGATTCTAAAAAGATTACAATATTTTTATTTTAGAAGTTTATGAAAAACAAATAAAAACCTTAAATGACGAATTGATTAAAAAAAAAAAAATTAAATCTGCCTTGCACTCTTTCCTGACAGCTGTTGGTGAGAGGATTAGGCATATACGGGACCATGGAACATGGGGGACTTTTCCTCCCCAAAGTGGGAAACTTGAGAGCTGATGGGATTGTTGGAAAAGATCCCTGTGTCATCAAGAAGCAGCAGCCTGAACTTTTGATTCAGTATTAGTGCAATGGGTGGGTCTTTCTCTGACTTCCCCAAGCTCCTTACCTTTCCCAGCCTGCCATTAGCAATGCTTTCTGTCTCTCTCTCTCTCTGTCTCTCTCTGTGTGTGTGCGTGTGTGTGACTGAAAATGGTAAACATCACGGTTTATCTCCTCTGCAATGGTTTGATTAGTAGAAAAAAACATTTATAAGACTAGTCCTAAGCTTTAGCATATCTGGTGTACTTTGTGCTATTAATTTGTTTTTCTGTGTCATTCTGTCATAAAGAGAGGTAACTTAGGATAAGGCATGGACTTAGGATCCCATAAGTCTGGCATTCAAGATGGTACAGCATGCTGGCCAGTAAGAAACTTTGCTGCAGGTCCCTGAAACAAACAAAAAAAACTGGATAAGGTCTCCAAGTTGTTTTATGTCCTTGATAGGTTGACCATGTAATCATCTGGTGGTACTTTCTCTTGGTCTCTGTCATGCAGGGAACAGGAATTTTGGAGTTCATGTTATAGTTAGCTCTAAAATTGTCTTCAGTAGTCAAAAGCCTTTGCAAACTCAAAACTGACCATTCTTGGCTCCTGGGAAGAGCAATGGAAATTGCCCAGTGCTTTAGCTTAGTAGCTAAGGCTTTGTCTTTTCACAGTGGCAGCCCAGGTTCAGGATTCAATTCTTGGCTTAAAGAATGAGTCCTTTCTGGTTTAATATCTGTGTGACCTTTACCACTTGCTGGTTTTCTTCCTCTACAAGAAACATCTTGAATTTTCCTTTATTTGAGGTACCTTTGGAGATTCTATATCTGGTAAAAACTGCTAACCACCTGTTTGAAAATACCTCATTCACTTGTGGTTGAGTCATAACCTTAGTTAATGCTTGTTGGTTTCACCTGAAGAGGTTACTTTAGGTAAGATTTAAAAGTCAGAAATATTGACTGTTTGGCTGGCTAAAGTAGGGTAATAGGAAATTTAGATGGATATTTTTTAAAAAGAGCACTATGGTTAAAGGTACACTTAATGGATATCCAAGCTGTACATGTATCTGAAAGGCCTTCATGTTTTTTCTCTTCTTGAATTTGTTTTTCTGGTAAAAATGTTTGGTCTTCTGAGCTAACTGAATTGTTTTTCTCCATTTCATCTCGCCATTCTTGATGAACACCTGAGAGGACATAAAAGAATTTCTAACAGCTTGGGAGTCTTTAGGAAAAAAGATGAGGTGCCATAGACCTTGTTTTAGAAAATAACTTCTGTTTTCCTCATGAAACACCAGGAATTGAAAGCAGAGAGATCCCTCTCAAAATATTAGCCTAATTATACTTTTAGGGATGGCAAATGGCAGTTTTTGACTAATTGCACATTTGGATCAGAAAAGCATGCTCTCGGCCATCCAAAAAGTATGGAAATGTCCCTATCCCCACTGAGATAAGCCTATCATGGGGGATGGGCTAGTCATAGGATGGGCTGATTGGGTTTGGGTTGCTTAGCAATGAAATGAATGGTAAAAGTTTTGCACTGTCTCCTCCCATAGCATTTCCTTCTTTTTGGGGGATCCAGGAGATGATATAAAAATGGGGCCCTTAATTTGGGGGATCTGTTTTTGCTTTCCAGTTGTGCCTGTTTATTAGGCCCTAGAAACCATATGCTTTCCTGGCCCTGTTTCTTGAAGATCTCCATCCTGAAGCCAATAATCCAATTAAGAAAGTTAATAAATGGCAAATGAAAAATTCTACAATACTGGATCTTCCTCTGTCTATCTGTGTAGTTATGTATGTGTTGTGTGTAATATTTATACAAAGCAGTTGTAATTAATTGGCTTAAAGACAAATCAAATCTTTTATTAGAAAAATACAACTAATGTTTTTTAGTTCATGTGAGATCATTGTTAGGAAATAAATAGTTTTAAAGATTATTGGTAAAATAAAGACATTTAGTCTAAATTAGGCAGGTCAAATATTAGGTTAGACCTGGGAACATGTGAAATTAGCCATCCCCCTAACTATACTGGAAAGAGTCAGACCTTATCAGCACTTCAGTCTGATGTTCTAGGCTCTAAACCTAGTACACAATTAAATTACCTTACTAACCAGATTTTTCACCAAAAGTTGCTAAGAGTTAACAGTGTAACATGTACTTGAAACTACAAAAGAAACAGTTTTACATGCAAGGTGTGTAAGGAAACTAAAATATTATTTTACTAAAAGATTATAAGAAGGCATGTGAATATAAATTTTTGCCTAGGTTAGAGGGTTAAATAATTATTTTAAATTAGATAGGATAAAGCTAAATGTTTGTGCAGATTGTGTAAGGTTCATGAAAAATTAATTGTAAAAGAGATTCTGTATATGAACATATTGGCTAAATTTAAAAAAGTATTGCTCATTTTTTCCCCATAAATTTAACTTTGGAATAAAAGCATAACAGGGTTTTCTTGCAACACTGATATGCTCCTTAGCAAAAGTTTGTAAAGGGTTGTACAATGTTTATGAGAATCTCACCTTATGGGCAAACTGATTAAGATATGATAGATTATTCTGTAAGGTTTTATTAAAAAATGGGACAACATTAATAGTACACTAATGCAAGGGTAAGATTTGGCTTTATATCTTGAATAAGATTTTCATGTGATATAAAGAATAATAAAATATTTTTGTTTGTCTTTTCAATAAACTACAGGAAAAAGAAGGTAAAGACAAGAGACAGATGTTTTGGAAAGCTAAGTCTTCCCTCTATCAATGAGGAAAGGTTTTTGCCTTTCTTAAGATTTTGAGTTATCATTTTGGCTAAATGAATGACTTACGTTGACCTCGAATTCTATTTTATTATATGAAGCATTGTAAACTTTTAACACATTTGACAGGCTTCCCAAAATGAAATTTCAGCTTCAAAATTAAGTGTTTTAAAATCTCTAACTTTGAGTTGCTACGAAAGACCCCTGAAGCATCCAAAAGAGAGGTAAACATAATTATTTGACATGTTAAGTTACGTAGGAATCATCAAAATAAAAAATAATCTTTAACCTTATTCTGATTATATTTTAGTGAATGATGTTAATATATATCCCAAAATTATATGAGATTTCTAAAATTCTAATGTCTATGGATATCCTATAAATCATAACTATGGTTATTATGTTAAGTTATTGAAGACCACAGAAATAACCAAATTTCCTTATCAATTATGTCTTTATGACTACGTAAAGTCATTCCACAGTTAATTGCTTAATGCTGATGCGGTTTCTGAAAACTTCACAAGCATGCACAATTTTAGAATATGCCGTCTTTTAGGAGGTTCATGAAAGGATGGAAAAGATCCTGAAAAGCACTCTCAAATAAAAGTTTTTGATAACTTTAGAATCATATCATTTGGACTGGGTAAGAATTCCTGGAACTTTAAAGAAAAGACTGACTGGTTTATAAAACTGCTAACCCAAGTAGAAAAATTAATTGAAGACCAAGAAAATACTTTGCCAGATTTCCATGTCAAATCAATCAATATTGAAATTATTTAGATGTACCTTTTGAATGAACTCCATAGTTTAAGTCAAATTATCTATTATAACTCATTAGTTATCAGTGCTACACACCTAAATTGGAGAAACAACTGTTGTTCAAGAGGGCATAAGTCCAATATTAAGCATGGACTCATGGAGAACCAGGATGGCTGCCTTGTCCTTTCTTAGTTCTGCATTCCATAACCATTATGAAAAAAATAAAATGATCCCAATTAAATATATATTGGTGTGGTGACTTCTCAATTGCTAAAATCATTTGCAACAAATATTTAGTTTCTCAAACACATATTCCTGGGAAGACAATCAAAATTTCAGGTACATTTGGCTACCAGATGGGACATTTAAACATTTATAGGGAGGGTTTCATTTGATTGTCATTTTCAATATATATTTTCTGGTTGTATAAATGCTTTTCCATCCAAGAACACTGATGTTATAACAGTATATTATTATGCCACGGTGTGTGTTCACCACATAAAGAAAGCTTTTTATAGTTCACTGACTGAGAACAATCAAACCCTTTGCAGTCTGGAACCTGAAGCTTGGATCTTCTGAGAACATCAGAGAAAGACTTCCCTTACCATCCACACTGCAAAAAAACTTCACGACTTGAAGCTAGGCTTCATAATCTCACAAGTGAGAAGGGTCCCTCCACACTCTTGAAACTGTACACCCATTGGAACTCTTAAAGTGAAGCTAACCAGGGAAGTTTCTCCCCAGAGGAAGATGGCATCCTTGATGTAAACCGCTTTTTCCAAGATCATGGATCAAGACTTATCTACTATCATGAGACTGTTATCTTTAAATATTTTTTTCACTTGCTTATTCCTCTATAAACAATAGAAGTGAAAAGGAGGTCTGTTGTGTGCACTTATGGGGTATACTTTTATTTGTGAAGGATTTTGCTGCCAGCCTTATAAATGGATAACCTTGTATGTTGACAGATAAAAGATGAAGACCCAGTGTAATGAAAAATTGTAATGGTATGTACGTTGCCTCATAATCAGTCAGAAATAGAACATTAGTTACTCTTCTTAACCCATATCATGGGTTAAAGAGAACGTTGCCAGGAGACTTTCACTATCCTAGAAGGGCATCATTTTTTAGGACCTTTTTTCATGGTTTGGAGTAAAAGAGACAATTATTAGAAATGTATCTCTCATGAGAGACTCTATAGCAGATTTGACTGTAAAGGCTATGGTTTCACAACGACTTTAAATTTTCTTGTAAAAGTTATGCTAAATAATTGTTCTAGATTACATACTGGCTAAACAGAAGTATCTGTGCAGCTGCTGGAACTTGTGGCCTATGGAGAAAACATCTGGTATTATAGAGATTCAGTTGTAGGGGATTAATGAAGAAACTGCTTAAGTAAGTGAGTAGATTCTTTATCTAGCTCTTTATTTGATCATTTATTTTAGTTGGTTTTGTTTATGGGAACCCTGGGTAAAAAGCATACTCCAAGCTCTTGTTATTATTCTCCTGATAGTCATATTAGTAGTCTCTCTGGTGCACTGTATTCTCTCAAAAGTTTTAAATGTTTGCATGCAGCCTTCTCTAGAATGTCAAATGACCTATCTTCAACTGTTAGGAAAAAAGCTGAAAGACATGTGTGGCCTTAAGGACATCATAACCTATGAATGACATGCTGAGGCTGGAAACCCAAAATAATGGTAACCAAGAGTGGCGCTACAGTTGTAAGTTTTGGTCAAAGTCTAACCTAAGTGATAACCTGATCAAAAAAGGGAATATTTTTTGAACAAAATTATGGGAAGCCATTGTTTTGGACTGAGCTCATGCACTAGGCCATAACAGACCAGACCAAACCAAAATAGAGTCACTCATGTTAAGTGTGATATAATCCAACAAAGACTTAAGGAAACACATAGATCCTGGAATGGATCTGGTTTTGTTTTTCTCCTGTAAACAGGACATGGCAGCATAAGGAGGTACCTTCCACTCAGTTCTTGTTCCAACGTTGCAAAACCCACTGTTACACTGTTTCCAAGTGGGTTTCAAGGCCAGTGGGGATAGTCACATCAAAAACTAAAGTTTTGGTCAGTCTTTCGAAATTAAGAAGATGATGAAAAGGTGGAAATTGTTAAATGATGTTTAGCCTAAAGCTCTTCCTTACTTATCTAAGTTTGGCCTAAAGGTTTCTCTGTATATCATGAAATATGACAAGCGGAGGTGCAACCAGACTGTAGCCTACAATTGTACCAATAACCGAATTATGGCCAATCATATGCCGCCAATTGTTCAAACCATGTTCAAATGAGGCAATGTCGAACTGTAACCAATCTAACTGTTTCTGTACCTCATTTCCGTTTTCTGTACATCGTTTTTCTTTTTCTGTCCATAACTTTTCTTCTTCCACGTGACTGTCCTGGAGTCTGTGAGCCTACTCCGGCTTAGGAGGCTGCCCAATTCGCAAACCGTTCATTGCTCAGTTAAACTCCTTTAACATAATTCAGCTGAAGTTTTCTTTTATTAAAGGACATTGTGTGATCGGCTGGTATGTTTCACTATTTATGAATAATCATTTAGGCTGTGGTGCATTCCCACTTTACTTCTACAGTGGAAGCTACCTGACATTGCTTTTTAAATTTTATTCTTTTTTTGTTGTTGTTGTTGGATTTTTCTACCCAGTGATTCCATAATCCATATGATTTACATTTTTGAACAGTAAGCACTCTTGGGAACTCTTCATGCTCCTGCATCGAGGAAAGGGATGTTTGAGCTTTCTAATGGTGGCAATTATACATGGCTGATAAACCAACCAGAAATTGTGTTTTATTGCTACACATTCCGGTTGTTATTATGGATAAATTATTTAAGAAACAAAGAAGGAGTTCCAGCTTGTGTAACGTCAGAGCCTAGTCATGAGATTGGTCATTGTTGGTGGAAGAGGGAAAAAACCTATAGTCAGCTACTAACTAAGTGGCAGGCGTGAACAGAGAATATAACTGGAAGAGAAAGTCAGAAGTCATTTTTCTTTAAATGTAGGTTTTACTGTGTTTTTCATTATAGTGTTCCTAATATTAAAAATGGTGCTTTTTTAATTTTCAAAATTGTGTTGTCTTACCTCTAAGGGACAGTGGTGAATTTTTAAAGACCTTTTTTCAGGAGGTGGTTCAGTTCTATATAACCATTGCTTAGGAGTTCTTTGAAGAGTCTCCCAAGCTTGGTATCATTTACAATATTAGGAGTCATCTTATTTAAACTTCCATGTACTTCTCAGAATTTTGTATTGATTCCCACTACTTATAAACTGAAACTGATTTGATAGTTTGATGACAGTATAACGTAATATTCTTCAATGTCAAATTTGTTGAGGAAATCCTTACCAACTGCCAAGCTTGTTATAATTCCAGATGGGTTTATAGATATTTTGAAATTCTTTTCTTTTTTTGAGGTGGAGTCTTGCTGTGTCACCCAGGCTGGAGTGCAGTGGCCCGATCTGCACTCACTGCAAGCTCCGCTCCCGGGTTCATGCCATTCTCCTGCCTCAGCCTCCCGTGTAGCTGGGACTACAGGCGCCTGCCACTGCGCCCGGCTAATTTTTTTTTTGTATTTTTAGTAGAGACGGGGTTTCACCGTGTTAGCCAGGATAATCTCGATCTTCTGACCTCGTGATCCGCCCATCTCGGCCTCCCAAAGTGCTGGGATTACAGGCGTGAGCCACCACGCCCGGCAATATTTTGAAATTCTGTCATTAATATGTTCAATTCTTTTGACCATTCTTATGATTCAAATAATCTGCATGTAACTTTGGATCCATAATTATAGTTTAAACTGTAATTTAAATGTTACAGCATTTAAAACTGAAGAAATGATAAATGATAATAAAAAGCATAATAGACATTTCAGAGTTTTTTTTCCTATTGTGGAATACCTGAATTTAAAAAATTAAAATACGTATTTTTAAACTATGGAACTATCTCTAAATTAATGAGACACAAATTTGCTAGGAAAGTTTAACAATTTTATAAGTCATTTAAAAAGCAATGTTAATAAAAGAAAAATATATTGTTAGTATGTGCCAGGCTTATTTTCCAAAACACTTTTTCTGTGAACATCTGGGACTTTGAAAAAAGCCCCACATTCTACCTTCCCCTTCTGTGTGAGCAATAAATTTATGCCTTCACATGCAAAGCCTTCTTGCCTGATATAAAAACAGTGCCTCATTGAAGTTAAGAACATGGACTTTGAGTCAGGATGGCTATTATTAAAAAAATATTTTAAAAAATCACTAATCGTCAGAGAGATTCAAATAAAAACCACAATGTGATACCATCTCACATCAGTCATAATGGCTATTGTTAAAATAACAAAAAAAGAAGATGCTGGTGAGGTTGTAGAGAAAAGGGAATGTTTATACACTGTCAATGAGAGTGTAAATTTGTTCAACTCTTGTCAAAAACAATGTGGTGATTCCTCAAACAGCTAAAAACAGAACTTCCATTCGATCTAGCACTACCATTACTGGGTATATACCCAAAGGAATATAATTTATTTTACTGTAAAGACACATGTATGTGAATATTCATTGCAGCACTTTTCACAATAGCAAAGATATGGAATCAACCTAAACGCCTATCAATGACAGATTGGATAAAGAAAATGTGGCACCTGTATACCACAGAATACTATGCAGCCATAAAAGAAAATGAGATCATGGATTTTCTGGGAACATGGATGGAGTTGGAGGCCATTATTCTTAGTAAACTAAGGCAGAAACAGAAGATCAAACACTGCATGTTCTCACTTACAAGTTGCAGCTAAATGATCAGAACACATGGACACACAAAGGGGAACAACACACATTGGATTTTACTTGAGGGAAGAGGGTGGGAGGAGGGAAAGAATCAGAAAAATTAATGAGTACTAGGCCTAGTACATGGATGACAAAATAATCTGTACAGCAAACACCCATGACACAACTTTACCTATATAACGATCTTGAACATGTACCCTTGCACCAAAAATAAAAGTTAAGAAAAAAACAAACATTGGCTTTGACAAGCACTCAAGTACTTCTGTTGTCCCTCAATATCCTTTTCTGTAAGCAGTGATAATAATACCACTCTATAACTTGCTGTGATGTGACAAGGATTATATTATATGATACATCTAAAGAACTTAGCATATGCCTTACATATTTGTGTGCATTTAAATAATGGTAGATATTATTAAATTATATTTTTTTCCATGGGTGTTAATTGCTTTGCATATTTTGAAGGAATTTACCACATCAACATTCTGGTTTCCAAATTAAAATAATTTACTAAATTTCCCAAATTGCATCATATCTCAAAATCAATATAAGATTGGTCTATAGGAAATGTATTCTGGATATTTTTCTTTTCACATGAAAAAAACAACCATTTTAACAGTCCAGCTATGTCAATGCCTTTTATTATTTTCCCAGATCCAAATTATTGCTTTAGAAAAATTGCATCACATTTATACTGTAATTTTGCATTCTCCAGAGCAAATGATCATATATTTTTGAGGTGAACTGCTCTATTTTTATAAATAATTTTAATTTTAATTTTAGACTCAAAGGGTGCTTGTGCAGGCTTGTCACATGGGTATATTAAATGACGCTGGGGTTTGGGGTATGCATCAATGAACATACAATTCTAAAGGTAGTTTTTCACCTTTGCCTTCCTCCTCTTCTTCCCACTTTTAGCAGTCCTCAGTATCCATTGTTCCTATCTTTATGTTAATACATATCCAGTGTTTAGCTCCTGCTTATAAATGAGAACATGTGGTATTTGGTTTTCTGTTTCTGTGTCAATTCACTTAGGATAATGACCTATAGCTACATCCACATTGCTTGAAAAGATATTATTTCACATTTTTAATGGCTGTGTAGTATTCCATGGTATATATTTATCATATTTTCTTTATTCAATCTACCGTTGGTGGGCACCCAGGTTAATTCCATGTCTTTGCTATTGTGAAAAGTGCTTCAATAAACTTACAAATGCTTGTGTCTTTTTTTATACAACAATCTGTTTTCCTCTGGGTATGTACCCAGCAATGGGATAACTGGGTCAAATGCTAGTTTGTTTGAATTCTTTGAGATTTCTCTAAACTTCTTTCCACAGTGCCTGAACTAATTTACATTCCCCCCAATAGTGTATAAGAAGTCCTTTTTTCTATAGCCTCACCAGCATCAATTATTTTATGTCTTTTTAATAACAAGCATTGTGAACGGTATGAGATGGTATCTCACTGTGGCTTTGATTTGCATTTCTCTGATAATTAGTGATTTTGAGCATTTTTTCATGTCTATTGTCTACTTGTATGTCTTCTTTTGAGATGTGTCTGTTCATGTCGGCCTTGTCCAGTTTTCAATGTTTTTTGTTGTTTTTGTTGTTGTTTTGCTTGTTTAAGTTCTTTAAAGACTCTTTATAGTAGGCCTTTTTTGGATGCGAGGTTTGTGAACATTTTCCCTCATTCTGTGAGTTGTTTCTTACTCTGTTGAAAAATATGAAATGCTTCATGAATTTGTGTGCTATTCTTGTTCAGGGGCCATGCTAATTTTCTCTGTGTCATTCACAATTTTAGTATAGGTGCTGCCAAACGAGCACAGCTATTCCATTCTGAGGGATAAAGGGTCAGAGTAACAAAGGATGAAAGTGCCTTGAAACTTGTTCTTAGTTGGAAAATCTTTTTAAAAAATCTAGATTTGGATATTCCCAATGTATTAGAGGAAAATAATTTCTATCATTGAAATAGCAGAATGTAAAACTTAAAAGAAGTAGACTATAAAAAATGTTTTGTGATAACAAGTGGGTTAACTATTTAAAATGGCAGGTTTCATTAAATGACATTTATATTTATTTACTGATGACATTAAAAACAACTTTTCTTACACAGAAATGTAAGTTTTTTGAAAAACATTGCATGCATACAAATTGTGACTAACATTTTGAGAATTTGTAAGGTATCTAATATTTGACAATTGCCTGATTATTCATTCATAGGTATTTTATTGAAAAAAAAAGCAACCGTAAGAACATTGTAGGTGTTATAGAGAATACAAGGATGGAATAGGCATGACATCTATCTTAAGTATGTTATAGTGTAAAAAAATGAATAAGTACAGAAATAATTATAATACAAAGAGTAAAAGCTGGAGAAATAAAATATTAATTGCAGAGGACAAAAATGATTCTATTTAGATGTTTAATTTTAGCTAGGTCTTAAAATTGCTATAGGGGAGTCTATATAAGGATGGAAAGGTATTTGAGGCAAATAAGTGGGAAAAAAACCAAAGGTTTTGAAGTATGTATCTATGTGGGGATTTGTAAATATTTCACTTAGCAAAAATGGAATTATTGGAGTCACCCTATGAAGAGAGCTTGAAATTAAATTGTAGAGAACATTAAATGTTAGACTAAGGAATTGTGATTGTTTTGTATTCAATAGGAAGAAAATTTAGTTGTATCTTTTCAAATGTTTTAATCATACTGTTTTCTTCTATTGGAAAATGATACACATTCATTGTACAATACTGAGAAAATAAAAATAAACAAAAAAAGAAAATTGCCACATATAGATCTCCGTGGTCACTTTGCTTTTCTCATCTTCTTCAGGGCTCTACTCAAATATGACCTTATCAGAGAGAATTATCTTGACTATTCTATTTAAAATACAGTAACCGTCACCTATCCTGTATTTTCTAACCAATAACTTTCTTCATTTTTATTTACTTTAGTTATTATTGATAAACATAGAATTTGTGTACTTATTACTGATTTATTATTATTATTATTATTATACTTTAAGTTCTAGGGTACATATGCATAACGTGCATGTTTGTTACATATGTATACTTGTGCCATGTTGCTGTGCTGCACCCATCAACTCATCAGCACCCAACAACTCGTCATTTACATCAGGTATAACTCCCAATGCAATCCCTCCCCCCTCCCCCCTCCCCATGATAGACCCCGGTGTGTGATGTCCCCCTTCCCGAGTCCAAGTGATCTCATTGTTCAGTTCCCACCTATGAGTGAGAACATGCGGTGTTTGGTTTTCTGATCTTGTGATAGTTTGCTAAGAATGGAACGTACCTCAAAATAATAAGAGTTATTTATGACAGACCCACAGCCAATATCATACTGAATGGGCAAAAACTGGAAAAATTCCCTTTGAAAACTGGCACAAGACAGGGATGCCCTCTCTCACCACTCCTATTCAACATAGTGTTGGAAGTTCTGGCTAGGGCAATCAGGCAAGAGAAAGAAATCAAGGGTATTCAGTTAGGAAAAGAAGAAGTTAAATTGTCCCTCATTGCAGATGACATGATTGTATATTTAGAAAACCCCATTGTCTCAGCCCAAAATCTCCTTAAGCTGATAAGCAACTTCGGCAAAGTCTCAGGATACAAAATTAATGTGCAAAAATCACAAGCATTCTTATACACCAGTAACAGACAAACAGAGAGCCAAATCAGGAATGAACTTCCATTCACAATTGCTTCAAAGAGAATCAAATACCTAGGAATCCAACTGACAAGGGATGTAAAGGACCTCTTCAAGGAGAACTACAAACCACTGCTCAGTGAAATCAAAGAGGACACAAACAAATGGAAGAACATACCATGCTCATGGATAGGAAGAATCAATATCATGAAAATGGCCATACTGCCCAAGGTAATTTATAGATTCAATGCCATCCCCATCAAGCTAGCAATGAGTTTCTTCACAGAATTGGAAAAAACTGCTTTAAAGTTCATATGGAACCAAAAAAGAGCCCGCATCTCCAAGACAATCCTAAGTCAAAAGAACAAAGCTGGAGGCATCACGCTACCTGACTTCAAACTCTACTACAAGGCTACAGTAACCAAAACAGCATGGTACTGGTACCAAAACAGAGATATAGACCAATGGAACAGAACAGAGTCCTCAGAAATAATACCATATATCTACAGCCATCTGATCTTTGACAAACCTGAGAGAAACAAGAAATGGGGAAAGGATTCCCTATGTAATAAATGGTGCTGGGAAAATTGGCTAGCCATAAGTAGAAAGCTGAAACTGGATCCTTTCCTTACTCCTTATACGAAAATTAATTCAAGATGGATTAGAGACTTAAATGTTAGACCTAATACCATAAAAATCCTAGAGGAAAACCTAGGTAGTACCATTCAGGACATAGGCATGGGCAAAGACTTCATGTCTAAAACACCAAAAGCAACGGCAGCAAAAGCCAAAATTGACAAATGGGATCTAATTAAACTATTACTGATTTTTGTGTGTGTTTTTCTGTTTGTAATTTATTGAGAAATTCAGGAGGATGTAACTTTTATTCATTTTTGTATTGCCAATATGAATAAAGTGTATGTTGTAGTTGAAGTTCAATAAATATTTTTAATAAGTGAAAAATAAAGTCATATTGTACTTATTGATTTATTTGCTTGTCTTTCACACATATAAATTATCTAAAATGAGCCAGGTTACTATGTACTGATAATACAGTGATGAAAGCAACAGACTATATTTCTAGCTTTCATTTATGTCTGGTTCCTGTACACAAATGTTACTACACACAACTGGAACATCTGAAAAAATACGTACTGCTATTTGGAACCTTACAATAATGGATATTTTTGTTTATTTTAGTTCATTACCATATGTTTGGATGTAAAAATAATAACAAATTTAAGGATAAAAACCACTAATCCTTACTTAATACTAGAGCCATTAATATCATCTTTGCAAATTTGCCCACCAACTGTTTAACGTCTGAGAACAATCCGCAACTTTTATATATACATATATATATATATGTTGCATAGTGTATTGTCTTTACTTACAGAGTTTATCACCCATACCTCCTCGTTAGAATATTTTAAGATTTCAGTTAGTTTTGTTACAACTGTTGAAAAGACTATAATGTATTCTGGCTTACCTTGTTTCCAGAGATATAATCTACACAATGTGAAAAGACTGCGAGCAGAGATATATTTCC
This sequence comes from Macaca fascicularis, assembly GCF_037993035.2. NCBI lineage: Eukaryota > Metazoa > Chordata > Mammalia > Primates > Cercopithecidae > Macaca > Macaca fascicularis. Next base: position 106,088,307 of record NC_088380.1, read on the forward strand.
TAAGTATTGGGGTAATTCATCAGTGTGCATATACCACTATTTATTAATTCCTGCATTTGAATACCTCCAATATGAGCTATAAGGATGATGGTTCTTTGGCCCCTTCCATTTGGAAAGAGGGCCCAGGTCATTTAGGTTGGCATCACAGTTCTCTGGTGCGGAGGAACTGAAAAATGGTTAGATTTTGCATGAGGATGGTGAATATCTGCATGCGTAATAACTTTTTTCATTCTACACACATGCCAGAAATAGCATCACAACACTTTCCCAATGAACACAGGCGCTTCAGAGTCACTCTCCACAACTACCACACATCTGCCAGAGTTGATATGTGGTAAGTGACTTGAAACTTATATTCCCCTTCTTTTCTGGCTAGGTTAATTGACGATCTTGACTACATGCTAGCCAAATTATCTGTTTGGTTCATTTTCATTATCAGCAGAGTCTATTCTAGATGAGTTGCTTGTAGTGGAATCTCATAAAGTAACATCAAATGAGTAGAAGGAAGTTTATACCAGTTAAATATGTGATATAATTATGACAACCTAGTTATAAGTTCTGGGAAGGATTTCCAAATCTAGTACAATGTTATGGAGGAAATTGTAACACCTTGGAATTGAAATAAACCTCATATATCACGTTTTCATTTTTTATATGAGGAAGCAGGGATTTAGAGAAGTTCAGTGGCTTTTCCATGGGTTCACAGGTAAAGAATGGCAGAGTGTTGTGTGCCTATTAAAACATTGCATGATCCATGATAGTACCAAATAGCAGTTAGAAAGCCTGGACTATATATGATGATTTTTCAATCCTTATATTTGAAAACTGCATTCTCTCAGACTATGACACAAATTTAAACTGAAGGCTTAAATCAAAAGTGATCTCAGAACAAATTGAATGCACTTGGAAATATGGATTCTGCTCAGGCCTTCAAATGTATTAGACAGGAGTATGATGAATGCTGGAGTTTCATATAATTTCTCAGACAAGAAATGACAGGCTATTCCTAATCTGCTACATATGAAATGGCTAGTGTTTAGTCTTGTGCCATTAACATAATTTGTAATTGTTTTCAAACAGTTAATATTCATTTATTTATTATTTTTTTCACACATTCCCTAACTGTAGTACTTACCTTCATGGTTTTGTCCATTTCACACATTGTAGAATATTTATTAGAATTAAATAAGTATTTGTAGAGTTTACAAAGATTTAAAAACTATATGTCAGTGTGTAAATAACAGTACTCAAATATGTCTTAGTCTGAGGGATTTCAATTTAAGATGATAGTATGATATAAAAAATAAAGGAAGAACATTTTTCTCTCCACAGCATGTACTTTCCTCCGTCAACATGTGTCCCCACATTCAAATGAAATATGTTCTCTTAAAGTGTTGAAATAAAATTGTAAACATCTGAAAATTATAAAAATGCAAAACATGAGAAAAATCAACAAAAAAATATGAAAGGTCATTGAGCTTCTTCTTTCAGAACTGTCTGCAAAATGCATCAGGATAGAAACCTAATACAACGTTAAATTCTAAATGCTCAGCCTACAAGATATGCCCCCAAACTGTCTACTTTCCTCCATCTGCATTGCCACTATTAGCTCTCAGCTTTCTTATGGCAATAATATTTTAAGATATATTTTTCTAAGATTATTCCCCACCTATTTTAATCCACTCTTCTTTTGAATTCAGATTCATTTCTGCTCTTCTCTCACTTAAAACTATACCATGGATTCCCACTGTCCTGAGAGGGAAATTCAGAATCTACCACGTATTTATCACACGGTCCTACATTAAGCAGTCTCTATTTACTTCTCTGACTTCATCTGGTAGCCATTTTCTTTCCTTCACCGTGCTGCAATACTAGCCGCCTTCTTCTTCTTCTTCTTCTTCTTCTTCTTCTTCTTCTTCTTCTTCTTCTTCTTCTTCTTCTTCTTCTTCTTCTTCTTCCTTCTTCCTTCTTCCTTCTTCCTTCTTCCTTCTTCCTTCTTCCTTCTTCCTTCTTCCTTCTTCCTTCTTCCTTCTTCCTTCTTCCTTCTTCCTTCCTTTTCTTCTTTCTTCTTTCTTCTTTCTTCTTCTTCTTCTTCTTCTTCTTTTTTTTTTTTTGGAATTGCCAAGCCCCTTCTTTCCCTATGAACTTTGTACAGACATTCTCCAAGATTTTCTTGGCATAGACTTCTTGTCATTCACATGTAGGTTAAATGTTTCCTCCTCATTGGAGCCTCCTTGGTCATCCTATCTGAAGTCATCTTCACCGTATCTTGCTTTTTTCTTCAAAACATGTATCTCAATGGAAATTATCTTGTATAATTATCTGTTAATTGTTAATTATCTGTCTGTTCATGCCTTAATTAAGCTCCACAATAGAACTTTGTCTTCTATGTATACAGGTATGCCTCATTTTATTTTGCTTCACTTTGTTGTGCTTTGCAGATATTATTATTAATTTCTGCATTTGAATACCTCCAATATGAGCTATAAGGATGATGGTTCTTTGGCCTCCTCAATTTGGCCTCCTCAATTTGGAAAGAGGGCCCAGGTCATTTAGGTTGGCATCACAGTTCTCTGGTGAATTTGCAAAAACTTTGCAAATTCAAAGTTTTTGGCATCCCTGCATTTTACAAATCTGTTGGTACCATTTTTCCAACAGCATATGCTCACTTAGTGTTTCTGTGTCACATTTTGGTAATTCTCCAAATATTTCAAACTTTTCATTGTTACTGTATCGATTATGGTGATCTGTGATCAGTGGTCTTTTGATGTTACTATTATAATTGTTTTAGGACAACACAAACCACACCCACATAAGACAGCAAACTTAATTGTCAAATGTCTTGTGTATTCTGACTGCTCCACCCACCAGTTGTTTCCCCATCTCTCTCCCTCTCTTTGGATGTCTCTATTCCTTGAGACACAACAATATTGCAATTAGGTCAATTAATAATTCTACAATGGTCTGTAAATGTTCAAATGAAAGGAAGAGCTGCAGGTCTCTCACTTTAAATCAAAATGACTTAAGAAATGATTGAGTATAGAAAGCTGAGATGGGCCAAAAGCTGGGCTTCTTGTGCCAAACAGGAAAGTTGTAAATGCAAAGGAAAAGCTTTTGAAGGGTTTTCAAAGTGCCTCCTACTCCAGTGAACACAGGAATAATATGAAAGTGAAACAGCCTTATTGCTGATATGGAGGAAGTTTAGTTATCTGGATAGCAGATTAAACAAGCCACAGCATTCCTTAAGCCAAAGCCTAATCCAGAGCAAGGCCATAACTCTCTTCAATTCTTTGGAGTCTGAGAGGTGAAGAAGCTGCAGAAGAAAAGTATCAAGCTAATAGAGATTTGTTTATGAGGTTCAATGAAAAAAGTCATCTCTACAACATAAAAGTGCAAAGTGATACAACAGGTGCTGATGTAGAAGCTGTAGCAAGTTATCCAGAAGTCTAACTAAGATAATTGATGAAGGTAGCTATGCTAAGTGGTAGATTTTCAATGGAAATGGAATAGACTACTATGGGAAAAACATGCCATCTAGGACTTTCATAGCTAGAGAGGAGAAGGCAATGCTTGTCTTCAATGTTTCAAAGTATAGGCTGACTCTCTTCATAGGGGCTGATGCAGCTGGTAACTTTAACTTGAAACCAATGCTTGTTTACCACTCCAAAAGCTCTATGGTCCTTCAGAATTAAGGCAAATCTATTCTACCTATGTTCCATCGATGGAAGAATGAAGCCTGAATGACAGCACATCTGTTTACAGCACGGCTTACTGAATATTTTAAGCCCATGATTGAGATCTACTGTTTAGAGAAGAAAGAATTCTTTTCAAAGTATTATTGCTCGTTGGCAATGCACCCGTTCACCCAAGAGCTCTCAGGCAGATTTCATTAATGTTGTTTTCATGCCTGCTAACACAGAATCTGTTCTGCAGCCCATGGATCAGGAAGTAACTTCTACTTTCATGTCTTACTATTTAAGAAACACATTTTGTAAAGCTGTAGCTGCCAAGGTAGTGATTTTTCTGATGGATCTGGGCAAAGTAAATTGCAATCCTTCTGCAAGGGAATCACCATTCAAGATACCATTAGGAACATTCATGATTCATGGGAGGAGATCAGAATATCAACACTAACAGGAGTTTGAAAGAAGTTGATTTCAACTTCCATAAATGACACTCAAGATTTTAATACATTACTGGTGAAAACAACTGGATATGTGGTGGAAATAACAAGAGAACTGGAGTTAAAAGTGGAGCCTGAAGATGTGACTGAATTGTTGCAAACTCATATTAAATCTTGAAAGGATGAAGAGTTGTTTTTTATGGAAGAGCAAAGAAAGTAGTTTTGAGATGGCATTTACTCCAGTGAAGATGTTAGAAACACTGTTTAAATGAGATCAAAACATTTAGACTATTACAGAAATTTAGTTGATAAAGCAGTGACACAGTTATAAAGGATTGACTCGAATTTTGAAAGAAGGTCTACTGTGAGTAAAATGTTATCAAACAGCATCACATGCTATAAAACAGTATTTCATTAGGGGAGGAGTCAATCAATGTAAAAACTTCATAGTGTCTTACTGTAAGAAATTGGCACAGATACCTCACCTTTCAGCAACCACCACCATGATTAGTCAGCAGCCATCAACATTGAGGCTGGAGCCACTACTGTTACAAAACATTATATACAATTAACTGAACATTCAGTTGATCATTAGCATTTTTTATCAATAAAATATTTTAAAATTAAAGCATGGACACTTTTAGACACAATATTATTGCACACATAATAGACTACAGTATAGCATAAACATAACTTTTGTGTGTATCAAGAAACAAAAAAGAGTCATGTGAATCACTTTATTGAGATATTCACTTTATTGCAGTGGTCTGGAAACCAAACTCACAGTATCTCTGAGGTGTGTCTGTACTACTGTATCCTCAGGGTCTATATCAGTGCTTAGCACATATGAAACACTCAACTGTTTCTTAATATTTGTAATGGATATCACCATCTCTTAATCCTTAAATTTTATTCTACTGCCCTGTGAAGTAAATCTATGTAAGAGTGATGAAGTGTGTAGTTTTAGAAATAGTACAGAAAATGATTGTTTTAACATTCGATATTATCATTAATACATTTTCAAAATTGTTGATAATGGACAGAGGAGGAGAATAAAAACATTGATAAGTTATGTCAAAAAGTAACTCCTGGTTCTTCTTTTTTCGTTATTGTGTGCATGTTATACAGACAAATGAGCTTTTGGAAGCTATATTTACAAGGAACATAAGGGTAGAGAAAGGTCAGGTCTTCCAGCTGAGTAGCTTGAAAGGAAAAAATAAATAAATTGCAATTTCTTCTCCTTATTTTCTGGCAGTCTTTCCTTTTAATACTTTCTTCTGTTGTATATATTTTTTTCAGTTTGTCAGAGGTAATTTGTGAGTCATTATTATATTTAGAATACAATTTGATTCAAGGACTGCATGAAATGGAGAATCACACTATTAGGTAATCAGAAATCCATTATAATAGCATATTTTCACAAACTTAAAACATACTCTTCAAGCCTATCACGGGGGGGGGGGGAGGGGAGGGATTGCATTGGGAGTTATACCTGATGTAAATGACGAGTTGATGGGTGCTGACGAGTTGATGGGTGCAGCACACCAACATGGCACAGGTATACATATGTAACAAACCTGCACATTATCCACATGTACCCTAGAACTTAAAGTATAATATAAAAAACAAAAAAAACAAAATTAACTTTCAAACAATTTTTTTGTATTCTGTGTTATAAATACATAATTTTTAAGGCCTACGATTACTAATGTTAAGACAAGGTCATCTCCCACACATAAAACTTACATAGTCAGTTTTCCACTCTTGTATTTGATTTCTCTAAGGACTGGATTCTTTAACAGACACTACAACCTCCTAGTTATTTTGAAGCTTTCTAACATTACCAAAATTCTGCATGTATTAATTTGATTAAATATTATTTTTTCGAGCTAATATTTTGTTATTAATTTTGAATAAAACCTTTACTGAATCCAGACAATGAGCATAATATTTAACAAGTGACATAAACACCATGAACATGCATATTTTACAAAGAAAACCTCATAATCATTTTATGGTTGAAAACAATTTTGTGAAGGTTTATAGGAGAGAGAAATGCATGCACTAAGAAATTATAGATTATTCAAATTCTTGTCTGTGTTTTCATGAAAGAGGACTTTGGGGCGGTTTTTGTTAATTTGTTTTCTTGTTTTATTATTATATTGATTATTTCGGTCTTGAATCATGTAAATAAGCATTTTAATTTTCTAGTTTGTATTTCTGCCATGTATAAGTAAGTTGCAAAAATCTTTTGGGTTCACGCTCAGTGCAATAATCTGTGTTAGAAAAAAAAGTGATTATGATATAATCAGTTTTCTCTCATGATAAATTAGTTGCATTTAAATATGAAGTGAGGGAAAAATCACAGAGTGATAATGTTAAAATTGTAGTACAGATTTTCAAAAATTATAGGATGCTATAAAAGTGGGTAACTGTGAATGTTAGTAAAGGGGATCTCTTAAGATGAGATCTTGAAGATCTCTGAGAAGTTGAAATTTAAGGTGAGTCTGGCATAATGACAGGAGTGAGCCATGTCTACTTCTGGGGAAAAAGCATTCGAGGTAGAAGAGCCAACACTTTAAAGTCTCTAAGACAGTAAAGCTATGTACAGACTCAAAGAGCTACATGAAATGAGGGTGGCTAGACCATAGTGAGTGAATAAGGGAGTGTTGGATGAGATTGTGTAGATTAATAGAGCCCACAAAGATCTGTTGGCAATTGTAATATGTTTAATTATATGTGTGTGTGTGTGTGTGTGTGTATACACCTATATGTATATAGGTATATATAATAGTCTAATACTTCTATGGAGAATGAATTGGGATGAAAGGAAAAAAAATTAGAATAATACCAAGGTCTTTTACAAAAGAAATCATAGTGTCTTGGTATAGGATTGTGGTAGTGGATATAGAGAAAAGTGAATGGGCAGTCATTATACATCTGTGGTAAAACATAACTTGATGCAAGTTGGGAGTAGAAAAGAATAACTTGAATATTTTTCACTCAGGTCACTCAAAGATTAGAAGAGCACTGATTGCAGTGGTTAAAGTCAACAGTTTAGATCTGAGCAGTTTGAGCTCAAGTATGAAGGTATATGTATCTAACAGGATCAACTGTAGATTGAGAAACAAATCTGACAATTTTTTTTTTTTTTTTTTTTTTTTTATATCGTGAGAATTAGACCATCTGCAAAGGCAGTGGTCTTTTAGAGAGAAGATGGGGCCTGGAGCAAGAAATGACATCTTGAGATCTGGCTAACATGGAGAAATTTGCAAAGCAGTGTGTGAAAGAGCAGGCATTAAATATGTGGACAATCAGAATTATATATTGGTATAGAACATGAGAGAAAAAACAGTTTATAAAGCACAGAATCATCTGTTTAATGCTGCTGTGTTATTAAATAAATATATAAAAATATACTTATGACTTTGAAAAACTGAAGGTTGTTAGTAATTTCATTTGAAATAGATTCATTGAAGTGCTTGTTGAAAGTCACTTGGAGTGGTATGAAGAGTGAATGCAATATGACAAAGTGGGGAGGGGAGATGTATGCAAGGTTTTGGAGAAGTTTATGGAAGTATTTTGTTAATGAATAATATAAATTCAAGAAAAGCGAAGATAAATTGACCTGAGAAATAATAGAGCAGTTTTATATGCTGATGAGAATAATCTAATAGGGAGATGCTGATAGTGAGGAAGAAAAAGGAAAGACCCAGGAAATGAAATACTATATTGACTCTAATGTAGCAAAAGATCTACCTATGATAGGAAGATAAACATTTGGTTCATTGAAATAGAAGGGAGGATGCTGAAGCAGAAAACAGACACTGGAGTGTTTGTAGATTTTGTCTTTGGGGAGATGAATGAGACTTATTCTAAAAGTTTATGTTTTCTCAAGTATGTAGAAAGCAAGGTCAGTGGCGGAAAGTAAGAGTAGGATCGATTTAGAGGGATGAGACTCTAGGAGACAGAGCTCCTTAGATAAATCTGAATTCATAATGACATTAGTAATTATTTAACACCCAATTTCATGATACTGTCTGATGACATATCGCCATGCAGACTGTTAGCAAACTTGACTATAGCGGATCCACCGAAGTGGAAGGCAGGTGGGCTACAGTAGTGTGAGCATAAAGAACATGGCATGAAAGGCTAAGTTGACCCAGTTGTACCAGATGTTTTAAAGTTGGGCCACAGTGGTCTAGAAGTCACAAAACTATTAGCACCCTGGGTGTGATTGCCTCTACTATGATCTCGATATATTTAAGCTGCATGCCTCCAGAATTATTAATGAACTATCTAAAAAGAATCAATATATTCTAAGTATCGCTGCTTCTGTTTCTACACATTTTTTCCTATACTCATAACTTCCAATCTTTCCTGAAAATATCTGGGAGTTTGAACTAGGAAAAAAAAGTGTGTGTGTACATGTATATGGTGATCCAGTTTTTTGTATTGTTTTACTTCTCATTTCTGCAACTTCATTAAAGTTTTTCTTCAAATTCTGGCATATTATTTTAAAATCAGTTCTCTAAATAACTGATGAGAACTTTGCAGCATTCAATAATCAGATTTCTGCCTGTTTATTTCTTGTCTGTTTTTTTTTAGGCAATTGTAACTTTCATCTGAATATGTTTTTTACTAACACCAGGTGGCTTCTATTGCGTAGATTCAATGCATTTGTGTATTTGAAAAAAACAAATTGGATTTTTTCTCCCGGTTTTCTTTTCTTCCTTTGGGTACTATTACTTGATAGAGAAATTGTTGACTCAGCTCTTCTCAGGGATAATTTTAGCAACACTGTGACAGAGCCTCCATTTTGAATATTGCATAATCTCTGGCATATCATGGCTCGGAATGCTTTCTGAAACTTTGTTTGTAAGACAGCTGAAGAGTTACAAAGTGCTTAAAGTTACTCAAGTCCTTCACTTTTCCCTATTTACATTCTCTCTTAAACCTTGCTTCTCCAAACTTGGAAATTTTCTGGGCTCTGTTGGAGAATATTCTTAAATCACAGGCTAACCCATTCCTTGTCCACACTGAACTGGGCTCATATTTCTTCTTCTCTCAATCTGATCCTATCTACACGTTATCTTCCAGAAAGTTTACCTTACTAGATATGCAATCTGTTCTACTTAATGCAATAATTGTCTTCCTCCCAAATGGTCAGGTAAAGAGAAATTGTATTAACATTGCTTTTGTTATTATCTAATGGTTTTATTTATTTTGTTCTGATGTGTTTGAAAGGATAAGAGCTACTTTTGTAATTTGGCTGCTGACAAATTCAGAAAATTTTTATAGATTATGCTAACACATATATGGATTAAATGAGGTAATGATATCATATTTTCACTATTGTGTAGGATATATTTGCAACACTGAGTTTTATTCTGAATGGCCTATGTAACAAGAACATTGACAAAGTGGACTGACTATATAGAAGTTGATGTTTGGCATAGTTGAGGATAAGGCTGCCTTTACTTGTGAAGAATTGCTAAATGAAGTAGGAAGGTCTGAGATAGTTACATGAGTGTGTGATAAGAATGAGAACTATGATGAGAGGCTGAATATTACTTGAAGCTAAATTTGTTTTAACAGATGAAAACACATGATTAACACTGGAACTCCCTAGCATTAAGAATGAGCTGTCTTAGAATGGTGAGCTCTTTGTACTGGAGGGGCATTCAGTTGGGGATGTGCATCTGTCAAGTAGGATGTGAGGTGGTTGGATTGATGTTCCTTTCAAATCTAATAGCCTATGATTTTGTGAGGGTCAAATTGAAAATGCCATCTCTTAAAGGATTACCTAGTATTTCCTGAGATATATCAATATTTGCTATTTTGAACCTAGAAAAACAATAATAGTTTATAACCAGAAGGACACAACAGATTGTAAACAACATAAACTATAAGAAGAAATAAATATTCAATACAAAAAGCAAAGAAAATACATACTAAATAATAAAATCAGAAGAAATATTGAAACAGTTAATATGAGTTGACTGAACAAAGAACTAATCTCTTTCAGGTAAATAAGGTGAAATCATCCACTTAAGATGAAAGATCATTTAAATTAGAGTATAAAGCAAAACTTAATCACATATTATTTGTAAGCAACAGATCTATAAAAATGACTTGGAAAAGTTAAAAAAAAAGTGAAAGAGCAAAGCTAAATGAATAAAAGTAAACAAAAATTCACACTCAAGGAAATTAGGGGTCACCTTCTTAATAATAGGTTATATGGAATTAAGAACAAAAACATTAAAAATGATAATAATACATAGTATAAATCAAAATGGTTATATATCTGTTATGACTATTTTTGCTCCAAATAATAACACACTATTCATTTGCTTATTGTGCTCTTTTCATATGTCAGCCAATATTCTAGGCTTTAAGGTCATATAATAAACAAAAAGGACACATTTTCTTTTCTCATAAAGCTGATATCCTTACTGGAAAAATAGAAAACAAAGGGAATGGATAGTATTTTGATGAAAATCTAACACTGAAGAAGATAGCACATCTTACTAAGACTTGATTTCATGTCTCTTAAGGCATGACAATTCAAATAAACCAAAAGCAATTAAAAATGCAGAATGTTTACATAATAACAAGGTAGAACTAATTTTTGTATATTGAATTTTATATCCTAAAGGCAGACAACAAACTATTTCTTCTCTTAAATGTTCAAGGAACAGACACAAAATTTAAGAATACCTCAGTAATAAACATGGGAATATGACACAACTATTTTCTGTTTCTAAAGTTAAAAAAAAGTTTATAATATGTTTAAGTTAGGAAAAATATATTATTATATGAAACAAATAAATAAAATTTTAGTATAGACAGAAATTTTGTTTTAGGATATACACAGGATATAAAATTTTCAAAGATATAGATATTAATAGAAATGACAATACTATATTTTCAAAGCCAATGAGATTTTTTTGAAGCAGTTATATAACTGAAAATAAATGAATTTACCACTCAACATAAGTGTTATAAAGAAGAAGCAATAAATTTAGAAAAAGCCTAAAAGCAAAAGGTTTTGGACAAATATCAAATGGATATTAATAGATTGAAATAAAATGGAAGAATCAGTAAGTTGATATATGAGTTGGTTCATTTTACTAACAAAAAGTAAATAAAATGTGAGCTCACCAAACAAAGAAAAATATAGAAATCATAAATAGTGAAACATTATAAATGAAAATACAAAAATAATCACAGATATAAGAAATTAAAATAAGTCATTTTGTTCAATATTTTTTTATAAAAAGTGATATCATCGATGAGGAGGTGTAGAATATTTAATCAGACAAATTCACCCAGAATTTATAGAGAATGGCTCTCTGTATCATCTTAATTCTTGCTACTTTCCTGATGTTATCTCCTACCTTTTTTCCTCTTTGCTCTTAGGCTGGCCCTCATACTACTTTTTTTGTGCAGAAAGCAAGGCCGCACCGCAGGCTCAGGACCTTTGCACTTCCTAGTCTTTCTGACGTGGAACATTCTTTCCACTGATAGCCACTGCATTCCCTTATTGCCTTAACTTTTAAGCTCAAATGTCATCCTATCAGAGAGACTTTTTCTGACCACCCTTTATAAAATATACCGCACTTCATATCTCTGTTATGGATTGAATGTTTGTGTCTCCCCCAATTCTTATGTGCAAGCTCTAGTCCACAATGTGACAGTAATTGCAGGTAGGATCTGTGTGAAAGTGATAAAAGTTAAATGAGATCTGAAGGTGGGGACTGTAATCTGAAAATATATCCATAATTATTAAGTATAAAAACAGAATCATGTCTAATAGTAAAACCTTAAAAGATATTTCATTATATTTAGGCTAATAGAATGTACATAATCACAACTATTTAGCATCATTTTGGAGGCTAGATAAGATAATCAGACAAGAGAAATAAACAGAATATAATAAAAATTGCATTGAACTTAATGTCATCATTATTTGAAGACTATAAGTATATTCTCCTGGATTGTACACTTAAAATGATTGTACAACTAGTAATTCTGAAATTTGCTTGAGGACAGTATTTATATAGTGGAAAATTTGAGATTGGATAGTGTCATGAGTTCCTGCATTAGATTTTCTTTTACTAAATAAGGATAAACACAATCTAAAATTAATTTAAACAATGAAATGAAAAGACAGCCATTTTCCCCAACATGATGATTGTAACTGCATGAGAAAGGAAATGGAAACACACAATATTAAACGGTAAGAGGAGTTGTATCAGAACATTCAAAAATGCTAACCACATTTATACATACAAACAAGTGAGGAGTCACATAAGATATAGATGCTTTCAAGAAAGCATTACTGGGAGCGTAATCCAGCACGCCCCCCAAAAAAATCCAGACAATCTACATCATTATAACTTTGTTTTGAAATTAGAAGGTGAATCCCTAAGATTACCAAGACCATCTGAGGAGAAACAGAGCACATTAATTATTTATCTCACAGAACAGAGGAGAAAGAAGTGATTGCTGTATAGGCAGCCAGAAAGAACTGAGGTAAAAAATTTTAGCAAGTAATTAAAGGCCAAGTATGGGTTGGCATATTAGTGTGGGAATGCTAGAATTCTAAGTTACAAGGGAGGCTGGCATTCACTTCCAAGTTCCTTTCTGATCTTTCTTTGGTTGTATGAACAAGGAGGCCGGTTCCTGGGCATAGGACCTCTACAGTTACTTAGGTCCCACACTTAAAAGAGCTCTGCATTTGGTTTAGTGCTCTGCTGTCACTATCTTGAAATTATTAATGATTTTGGAACAAGGGGCCTCATATGTTCATTTTATACTTGGCCTCACGTATTATGCAGCCAGGCTGGCATGCTGGAGGTTATCGGTGGCTGGTGGAAAGTGGATAGGAATCCTATTTCTCCATATTCTTTCCTCTTACAGAGCAAGGCCCAGGCAAAAAGCCAATTTTTCTGCAGACAGAGTAGAGGCAAAATTTCTATGCATCTTGTGGAGGGATAGGAATACTCCCCTATCCATAATATAATCAAAGATCTACAGCTTCCAGGGAAGTAGTAGAAAGAAAAGACTTCTGCTCTCAGTGTAGAATAATTAACCATGTTCATGGATAAAATTTGATTGTTGCTAAAATGTCAATTGTCCCCAATTTATCTAAGAATACAAAGTAACCCCAGTGATAATTTGTGAAGGTTAATTTTAGGTGTCAAGTTTACTGGGTTAATGGGTACTCAAATGTCTGGTAAAACATTATTTCTGCATATGTCTGTGAGGATATTTCTGGAAGAGATTGACATGTGAATTAGCAGAGTGAATAAAGAAGATATAGATTCAGCCAATGTGGATGCACACCATCAAATCACTTGAAGTCCAGGATAAAACAAAAAAGCAGAGGCAAAGCAAATTTGCTTTCTCTTCTGGAGTTGGAACATGCATACAATCCAAGTCTTGAACATGAGAACTCCAGGTTGTTTATCATTTGAATTCTGGAATTCTATAAGTACCCCCTCCTCCTACACACTCTCAAGCCTTCAGCTGCAGATAGAATTACAGCATTGGCTCTCGGTTCTCAGACCTTCTGACATGGACTGAAGTACACCAGCATTCCTGGTTCTCCAACTTGCAGACAGCCCACTCTGGGACTCATCAGCTTAGAAATAAGGGCAAGGTGGCTCACGCCTGTAATCCTAGCACTTTGGGAGGCCGAGGTGGGTGGATCACGAAGTCAGGAGACTAGTCTGGTCAACATGGTAAAGCCCCGTCTGTACTAAAAGAGAAAAAAATAGCTGAGTGTGGTGGCACGCACCTGTAGTTCCCGTTACTCAAGAGGCTGGGGCACGAGAATCAATTGAACCAGGGAGGTGGAGGTTGCAGTGAGATGAAATCCCGCCACTACACTCCAGCCTGGGTGACAGAGTGAGACTCCATCTCAAAAAAAAAAAAAAAAAAAGTTTCCTTTAGAAATATTTTAAAACTCCTACCTAGACACAACAGTGTAATTAAAATAATAATTCATCATAATCAAATAAAAGTGAGGATCATTTAGCATTAGAAAATATGTTGGGGTAATCTACTCAATTATGAGCTGAAGGAGAACAAAATCATAAGATTATCTAAAATAATGGAGAAAAGACATATTACAAAAACAAAAGTGGTTGTAATAAAGGGTCTAAACAGTAGAGATAAAGCCTACCTAAACTAAATAACGAAAAGTAAACATCATACTTTATGAAAAAATGTTAATTCTCTTGCAAACAAGAGAATACCTGGTATCATTTCTTATAAATGATAAATGCAAAACTGGAAGCTCTGGCTTGTCAAGTAAATAAAGCAAGAAGAAATTAGTTTGAGATATGAAAAGTAAAGGTTAATAGTTTTCAATGTTTGTGGATGAAATGAAGATCAATGTAGAATAGTTACTGTACCAGCAAATAGCAAAACTAATAAATGTTGCAACAAGTTTGCCAGTTATGAGAACAACATAAAAATATTGCTAGGAAATAAAATAGAGTAAGATGTGTTAGCATATACATATTTATAAATATACATTGTCATATAATTATAAATAACATATAATTTCTGTGTAATATCAACTAACAATGATTCAGTTAGGAAATAACATGTGAATTTTTTATTAAAATATTAAAGTTGTGTTAAATACTAAAAACTGAATAATTTGAGAGGTGTATAATGTCTATTAGTGGTTCAAATCGATCTATTTAATTTAAATTTCAATCAAAATTCTAAATACATTTTTGAGACACTAATTATTATTCTAAAATTAATATGAAGGACTACAACTCTGAAAATATTCAGGTCAACTTTAAGTATTAAGATCAAAGTGGATCATACTAATTGCAAAAGATGGCAGCAAACAATACTTACGTTAGAGAAAATGAGTGAAAACTACTTTTTGCAGGGAGAGAGTGAAAACTGGGGTGGATAAGGCAGACTTAAAAATGATCCCCTAAGTGCCCCTAAAAATAAACTCTAAGAGAAATAAACAAAAATAGACTTTAGTATATAACTATTAAATATTTATGGTCAACAAAAATTATCAGATAAAAATTAACAAATGGATAATAGACTGAGAGAAGTTATTCACGATGTCTGTAATTTGCAAATGATTAGTATACAATTAATCTCTGAAAATGAACCAACCAAGTAGAACAAAGTTCACATAAGATGATAATAATTTATATAACAAAAAAGCTGAATGGCTAAAATGCTTATGAAAACATACTCAAGCACAATTGAAGTCAGAAATATATAAAATTTGAGTAAGATTCTGTGTAAGAGGTATGAGGTTGACCAAAATGAGCAAGTCGTATGATAACAATTTTTAAACACTGAGGAAGCAGCAGTCTTAATGCATTGCTAATAGGTGTGTAAAGAGATCCAGCAATTCTAAGGCATCGTCAAAACTATTCAGGGAACGTAAATGCTTATACATCTTGCCTGTAAATACAGAGAAAATCTAAAATTGAATCATAAAGAGGTATGTTAGAAGAGGTTTGCCACTTAGTTATCCTAAATTAAGGAAACAGATAATTTTGTGAGGTGCAACTGATGCCTGTGTAAACTAGTTTACGAGAGGCAGAAATGAGAAACTAGATGCAGCTAAGAAATCATGAATAAATCTTAAAAACATCCTATGGACAAAGAGTAAGAAAGAAATCAAGTTTGATGACACAACATCTACATAAATTAAAACACATGCTTAGAGATTTCTTCTGTAATGTAGTGTGAAAATATTCATGACAAATGTTCCTGCTAAAATAAACTAAAAAATAGCTTGTGTTAGAAAAGGTCATAGTTCCACTGAAATAAAGAGAATGGGCAATCTTAAACCTGAGAGAAACAAGAAATGGGGAAAGGATTCCCTATTTAATAAATGGTGCTGGGAAAATTGGCTAGCCATAAGTAGAAAGCTGAAACTGGATCCTTTCCTTACTCCTTATACGAAAATTAATTCAAGATGGATTAGAGACTTAAATGTTAGACCTAATACCATAAAAATCCTAGAGGAAAACCTAGGTAGTACCATTCAGGACATAGGAATGGGCAAAGACTTCATGTCTAAAACACCAAAAGCAACGGCAGCAAAAGGCAAAATTGACAAATGGGATCTCATTAAACTAAAGAGCTTCTGCACAGCAAAAGAAACTACCATCAGAGTGAACAGGCAACCTACAGAATGGGAGAAAATTTTTGCAATCTACTCATCTGACAAAGGGCTAATATCCAGAACCTACAAAGAACTCAAACAAATTTACAAGAAAAAAACAACCCCATCAAAAAGTGGGCAAAGGATATGAACAGACATTTCTCAAAAGAAGACATTCAGACAGCCAACAGACACATGAAAAAATGCTCATCATCACTGGCCATCAGAGAAATGCAAATCAAAACCACAATGAGATACCATCTCACACCAGTTAGAATGGCGATCATTAAAAAGTCAGGAAACAGCAGGTGCTGGAGAGGATGTGGAGAAATAGGAACACTTTTACACTGTTGGTGGGATTGTAAACTAGTTCAACCATTATGGAAAACAGTATGGCGATTCCTCAAGGATCTAGAACTAGATGTACCATATGACCCAGCCATCCCATTACTGGGTATATACCCAAAGGATTATAAATCATGCTGCTATAAAGACACATGCACACGTATGTTTATTGCGGCACTATTCACAATAGCAAAGACTTGGAATCAACCCAAATGTCCATCAGTGACAGACTGGATTAAGAAAATGTGGCACATATACACCATGGAATACTATGCAGCCATAAAAAAGGATGAGTTTGTGTCCTTTGTAGGGACATGGATGCAGCTGGAAACCATCATTCTTAGCAAACTATCACAAGAACAGAAAACCAAACACTGCATGTTCTCACTCATAGGTGGGAACTGAACAATGAGATCACTTGGACTCGGTAAGGGGAACATCACACATCGGGGCCTATCATGGGGAGGGGGGAGGGGTGAGGGATTGCATTGGGAGTTATACCTGATGTAAATGACGAGTTGATGGGTGCTGACGAGTTGATGGTTGCAGCACACCAACATGGCACAAGTATACATATGTAACAAACCTGCACGTTATGCACGTGTACCCTAGAACTCAAAGTACAATAATAATAAAAATAATAATAATAATAAATAGGCACATACACACACACAAAAAAAGATTCTATAGTGTGGAGAATCACCGAGATTTCAGCTGATCATCTGCAGTCACTTTTTGATCTAAGGGCATTAGCTGACTCTGGGTGCCATCAAGGGGTTAAAAATTTTGAGTAAAGTCTTTGAATTTAGGTTACTCCCCACAATGCAATATATGTTCAAAACCCGCCACCTACTATGTTAGGATATGTGGTAGGTAGAATAATGGCCCTCCATTAAGTCTACACCCTGACCTCTGAAACCTGTGAACATTTTACCGAACATGCAAAAGGGAATTTGCAGATGTGATTACAGGTATAGACCTTGCAACAAGTACATTATCCTGGATTATACACATGGGCCCAATATAATCACATGAAATCTCCAAATTGAGAAACATTCTTGGATCATAAGATGTATGAGATGAAAAAATAAGTAGATATTTGAAGTATTGGAAGAACATGATATTGCTGCCTTTGAAAATGAAAGAAGGCCATGAGTCATGGAGTACAGCAACCTCTAGATCCTGGGAAAGGCTATAGCCAGTAGCCAACAAGGAAGTTATGTCTTTGGTGCTACAATCTCACAGAGCTGAATTCTGCTAACAATCCAACTAATCCTGAAACATTCCGCTGGAGCCTCTAGAGAAAATTGAAGCCCACAGACACCTCAATATTTGTCTGGTGAAACCTGTGTTGGACTTTCAGACTCCTGACTTACTGAAATGCAAGCTAAAAAATGTGTTGTTCAAGCCACTAAATTTGTGGTTGTTTGTAATGGCAACAATAGAAAACTGATACTAATACAGAGAATATTCAGTTGATCATCTTTAATGTGTTTCAGGACTGTGCTAACTTTGCACATCAGTTTCATTTTTTATAACTATAATTCATGTACATCCTAGAGCTTTCTAATAAACTATTTAAATGAGTGACTACTGGAATATATATTTAAAGACACAATACATCATTTCAATTTACAGGAACCAGAAGATTCAAATTTTTGCAGTGTTTATTATAGAAAGCATTTTAACTAAATCTTGGTGATTAAATTTATGCTAGGCTATGTATAATACACTCAATATCCAACAGCAATGAATGCAAAAGGTGGGGGGATTTTGTGGAAAAAATAGATTTCTCATTTTTATATGCAAAGTTATTAGAAAAGGGTCTAGACTGTGCAAGTACAATGAATATTTTAATAATGCATTATTGTAATGTCAATTATAAAGCTGCTTTAATAATATGATTCATATGAAAAAAGGGGGAAGAGAAATAAAAAAAGATTTAATTCAATACTTTTTATTTTATACTACTAAAAACTTTAAAAGGATGTTAATGGTTAATCAACACAAATTTAATGCCTATCATTTTAGTCTGACTAGGCAGTTATTTTAATGACTGTCATTATCACATCTCTCTGTCAATATGAGATCTGTAACAGGCAATACAACTCTCTTAATCTGATGCTTCAGAGAGTGAATGCCTTATATAGATTCAAATTTCTGATGAAATCTGTATAAATGGTGGCTCATGGTGTTTAATAATCTGTTTCTTTTTGTACTTAACATGTACTAAAAAGCACCATTCTTATAAAGGTCTTTTATTTCTGGCTCTGTATATTTTACTTCTTGTCAAGCTATCTATTATTCATGCCTATGTCTGGTGCATAACTCTTACTACAGTTCCTAAGCTCAGTACACTAAATGGTGACTTAGTGGTCTCAAAGAGTTAACGTAGTTCCCTCAGCATCTAATTTAGTACATGAGAGTGACTTGGGTACTGATGATGAGCTAGCTCAATATAAATGATAGAGAATCAGTCATCTTGTGAAAGCAGCGGTTAAATACACTTTAATTGAGATTCTTGTTACAAGTGGGAAGTTTTAAAAGTGCTGATGAATTAAGAATTCCATTTAGAGTCAGAGTTAATGTTTGGCTATAGGGCTAATGTCTAGGGTATATTTAAGGCACCAGGAGAGCAGATGTAGACATAAGTAGGAATAATTCATGCATCTGATGGATAGTTGGACTAGATGACTTTAAAGTCCTTTTTAACTCTGGTAGTGAATGATTCTATGCATATTAGAAATCTAGCCCTGGAACAAATATGCATGAGCAGTTACACTATAAAATCAGAGCATAAAGAGGAAACTATAAAAATAACCAGAGTGTGGGGGAAGATGGACAGTTAAAATAAGAGTCCTGCTTTGAATCAAGGATTTAAAATAACTATGAAATGCTTTGATTTGAATGTCTTTTGACTAGTGGTTTACAGGTTTTTAGGATAAAGACTTGTCTTAACAGCTAAATTTATTATCTCCTAAGATGAAAATATTGTATAATGATAAAAAGTCATGCTTTTAAATGATTTTGAATGTTGTTAATACTCACATGTATAATGTATTGCTTATTCAGTCATCAGCCAACTAGGCTGAGTATACATCTGGGTTTGGAGAAATAGCTCTGTGAGCCTATAGGAGTCCAGGGTCACAGATCATGAATCACTTCTTTAAAGTATAATTTCTTAAGAATGCAAATTTCTTAATAATTGAGATTGGTTCTTCAGATGAAATGTAGAGGTAAGTCTGAAGTTCCTAGGGACATGACATATTCTGAATGAATATGTTCTGAATGAAAAGAACACACATACATAAAACTCAACAACTGGAGAAGATAGCTAATATGATATGTTTCTTATAACACATTTGCCAGAAACAGTGTGAAGAGCTTCATTTTTAACCTCACAAAATCTTAAGAGTCATTATTACGATAATTTTACAGATGCCAAAAAATAAGACAGATGTTAGATAACTTGATTAATGATAAGTTGATTTCAACTGCAGTCTATCTGTTCCCACATTGTGTTCCTTTCATTAAATAATGATTTCTATAACGCATAGTGAAGTAAAACGAATATTGGAAAATCTACATTAATACATTGGAAAACTTATTTTATTTACAAACACATGAAGTTTAAATTGTCAACTTTCAGTATACTTTTGGTAATATAAGGCTTTTGATTTTTTTCATATCATATAGTAATCTCTTTGTTATTTCTAGTAATTTATATAACACTTTCCATTTGCAAGCAGGGATTATTTTACACATTTTAAAGCATTAAATTATCACACTGACACTTGAAATTAGAAGCTCATTTCTTCTTCATTTCACACATGAAGTTTGTCATGTGTGGCATAAAGAGTTGTTCAATGATGACATCTTCTACCTCTTATACGTAATAAGTGGCAGAACTCAGAATTTGAACTTAGGTAGTCTAATTCTGAAGTCAGTTATCGTACTTTTTTACTTGTTGCTTTAAATTATCACACAGAATGCTTGATCGAATAGCAAAAATATGCCTAAGAGCATACCTAAAAAGAAATGGAAAAGGCTGGTTTCCAATAAATCCTGTTTAACACCATCTGGCTTTGTGATCAAGGGCTATATAGTGGCTTGCGTTGGATTAAAATTTTCCAATTCTCAAGTAATTTCATATACATTATAACATTTAATTGCAACTTTTTGAGAGTGATATGTCTCCAATTACAAATAACTAAACTAAAACTAATAGAGACAAGGTCTCACTATTACAAAGTAGCAGACCTTCTCTGTTGGCAGGATTTATTCCCACTGAAATCTTCAATACATCAGATAAGTTACATAAATATTATCTCGGCTATTTTATACATTTTGACATCTCTGAGATTTGCAATTCTAAATTTGGGGTTATTTGAAATGAAAAACTTTTGGGAGAACGGATTTGACTGAATGTTCTGGGGCACCAAGTGTTCCAAAATGAAACAAGCAATAAAATTAATGACATAACTACATGTATACAGATGTGACAACAGTAAGATCTACATTAAAGTGTAAGTTTTCACAGATATATTTTGTCCCCCTCCTTCACCCTGGCCAATTCCTACACACATTGGCCTTCTAAGAAAAAGTAATTGTTTTTTGTAACTAGACTTTGATGAATTAATAGTGCAATTAGTGGAGATATGGAATCAGGAAGCCGAGAGAGGCAAAAAATCTATGCCTGAAGGAAATTAAAAGAAAGAAAGAAAGAAAGAAAGGATTTAAGATGGGAGAAGACACTAAAGATGGCCATTAGAATAGGAATAAGGCAGGAATGTGAGAGAACAACAGAGGAAACAGGTATCTATCCAGCAGATAGAGGAAAGATTTTTGAGATACAGCTGAGAGAGACAAGAAAAAAGGAGATATGAGTATCTTCTCTGAAAAATAATTTTGAGGGAAGAGAGAAAAGATTCACAGTTGTTCATAAATGCTTTGGAAGTTTAAGATGTGCGTGTAGATGTGAGTTTGTGCATACAGAGTTACAGTATTTTTTATGATTTTACGTGCTTTTTGTAACACGTGACAATTTTTGAGCTTACCTTAAACCTAAACCTAGGTTTGTTTTATTTCTGTTAAAATTATGATGGGTATGGCAAGAGAAGATAGTTAGGAGTTGCTCTAATTTGTTCTGTCATCTGTGTCTACTGATCTCTTGATGTCTTTGCTTCCCTGGAGAGCAGTAGAATTGCCATGAATTTTTTTCCCAGTATACTGCAGAGATAAATAAATCCTCTAAATTCATATTCTTGCTTTCAAAGTATATTGCTTTGTGATTAAATATTGTTTCATATTCCCAGTCAACCAAACAGTGCAACTGTAAAGATTGTTCAGTATGCAAGATGCTAACCTGGTTTCAGTCTTTACTAATTGCAAGGCAGGGGCACTGCTTTGTCTCCTTTTGATAAAGAAGATGTAATATCTTGTGTACAGGGAACAAATTGACCTTGTTAATGCTATAGTTAATTAAATGAGGATCATAACTGAATGCCAGTTTTCACTAAAGGAAATGTTTTGCCACCTTCTGAGATTCATTTAAGAGCAATGAGACAGTCAATGTGTAGGTGTTTATGGGCTCTACATTAGGTCATTGCAAGTGTTCTATTAGCAATTACTGGCTTTCATATTCTGCTTATGAAGAGTCTTAAGTTTTCATCTTTCTTGATGTGCATATTATTTAATATTACAGAAGGTATGCTGAGTATGGATTTACAAGCTACTTTGCATTCAAATGACCCGTGACAACTAAGTGGTGGATGTTAGAATAGCTTCTCAGAAAAACTACACATACTACAATTGATAGGGCATAAACGTTTGCCATTTGCAAGGTGTCCTATTGGTAAAAATAGTGAATATGTATGTTTTCATGCTAAGCAATATTTGCATAAGTCGCTACAGCTTTGTTTTCTAAGATTTTTGCCTATTAGCGCTAAATAAGGATGAATAATTTATATTATTTTGTTTAGGAACCCTGCTACCTCTTCCTATAGAGTGTACATGTTTATGATAATTTTGGAGACTAGACTCTCACTTTAAGAGATATTGAACTTTGTCTTGAGCAGGTAGATTTTGTCACCAGTCACGCACAACCCAATTGTATCAAAGAAAGATGATAAGAAGGTTACAACTAAGAAGTAGTTTCTGAAATTAGTCTTAAAAATGCATTAAATGTTCCACTGTGGCCTGTTGGTGAGCAAACTGTGTACCAAGTTCCCACATAACTGTCCCCAAAATGAGCAAGAAGTACCACTTTGGCTTTCATGTCCACTCAGAAATTTGATCTTTTCCTCTATTATACAGAGAGCTGAAAGCAATGTTAAATGTATTTAAATATAACTCGTGAATTGTGGAGTGACAAAAAGATGCTCAAAATCTTTTGAACAATTTATATCACTAAACTTTCTAACATTTCTACTTTCCCTTACATATTAATTAATGTAATCAAAATGTCATCTGGCCTGGAGAATGAGTCAGATTAGTCTAAATCATTCTTAACTATCGAATACACTCTGAAATATTACTGGTCAAAGTTTATTCCTCTAGGAGAACTCCTTTTCAAGGGTTTTTGTTTGTTTTGTTTTGTTTTTTAAAATCCTATCTTATGGTTTTGCAGTATAAACCTATAGTTTCCAGGGTCACTGTCATGCTTTGAGCAAACAAAGAAATAGAGCCGGGGCATCTCAGTGTCTCAGCCAAGAAGTGACACTTGTGGCTTTTGCTTGAACTCTGTCAACTGGAACTATCCACATTAACCTGACTAATTGAAAGACTGGAAATTTTTGTCTTCTGGGTATCCAAGAAGGAAAGGAGAAATGAATATTGATGAGAGTTGGTAATTGCTTCCACAGGCAGAAGGGCATCATTCTTAATTATGAACAGATCCCAATAAAATTGCATATGATCTTTGCTCATTGTTATCTAAGTTTATTGGTCTTCAGAGCTTTTGAACCCACAGATCTAAGTTCTATATAATTAGGAAATCTTGGTTTTCTTATTAACTTCCTTGGGAGACTTAGATCCTGTTAATTCCTAGTTATTGAAAAGTTGATTCAACAATTCAATCTCTAAAATTGCTTTGCTTTCGGTGTCACTGGAAATAGGAGATACAGTCAGAACATTTCTGGCAGAAAATTCATATGAGAGCTAATTTCATATTAGGACATGTGTAAGAGGACAAAAACATGTGTAAGAGGACAAAAAAAAATGTCTATCATCATTAGCTGCTAACATTTGATGAGTACCTACTGAGTGTTTGTCATTTTAAGAAGCCTACCTATAGTGGTAGGAAGTTTTACAAGCCTCTAAGCTATATATATATATATATATATAGAGAGAGAGAGAGAGAGAGAGAGAGAGAGAGGGCGCTTATATAGAGAGAGAGCTTAGAGAGAGATATATATATAGCTTAAATATATACACACATACGTGTGTGTGTATGTGTGTTTGTGTGTGTGTGTGTGTGTGAAATGTACTTTTTTAGGCCAAGGATTCTTGGCTTGGATATGTGAAACTTTATAGAGCCCAATGGGCTTTGGTGGGGGTGTATGAAAGCTTTAAATTATATGTACAACTATGTAGGTATATGTATTTTTGCATTTTTTATAAAGAATTATTGGTCCAAAAAAAAGGTTAGAAATGGTGATTTAGGAGAACATCTTAATTTTGCATTCAGGATCATAGGAGCGATACAGAGCAAATGTGATATGAAGTAAAAAATGTGAATGCTTATAAACATCTTAGTTTTTCAGCTTCTATGTTCGATGTTCTATTTTTTAAGTAATCATTTTAAGGTTAATGTGTACTCAAGATATCGTTTTGAAGCTTGAGGCTTGACATTATCAATTAGGGACCTAGGATCCAAAAATATACTCCTTAAGTTTTCTGTTTTGTTTTGTTTTAAACCCAGTGATGAACAGTTTGCTTTTGGATTACAACTATTTGTTTTATATTTTCTCCTGAGTGGTTGACTTATATCCTCAAGATAAATTTAGCAGTATTGCCATTGTGCATGAATATAACGAAATGAAGGAAAATATGTTCACATATATTTTAGGTTGTTTTAAAAATAAAGCATTTTAATACAATTATTTTTGTATTCTTTTATTATTAAAAGGTTCTTTCTATGAACAATTTAGGAATAAAACATATGAGATGATCAGTAAGACTTTCTTGGATAACTAATAAGACAACATTTGTGAATTTGTAATAGTAAATTACATTTAGTCTTTTAAGAACCCAGAAACTGGGTTAAAAAAAATAGTACAACATATAGACAGAAATAAGGAATTTTAACACATCTTCTCTTCGAATGATTTTTTTCTTTACAGAACCTCTATTCTTCAGTTCTTGCAGCTTTATATCAGTCTGTGATTACTTTTCTTTGGCCAAATCCTACAAAGCATGGAAAAGCCTTAATTTTCAGTGTTACATCCCTGCTTTTGTTCCCAGCATGCTACTGCTTTTTAAATCTTATCTTTTGCAAAATAAGTATGGCCATTACAGCTGCTTTGGATTCAAATTGACTAGTTTATGTAAATCCTCATCAGATATAAGAGAAGCAAAGATAATATTTTAGGGAACATGGTGAAGGAATGACATATAGGTAAACAAATGCATTTGGACAAAAAATTATTGATAGGTTAAAAAAAGAACTGAAAGTAAAAGTCTATTTCTAATTTAATTATTTTACTTTTTCTGAAATATATTTTTCTTTTAACCACAATTATTTCCAGAAAATAAAATATGAAACTCTCATCTAATCTAAAGGTGACAACACTCAGATATGTGTCTTTTTGGAGATAGGCTGGTCATTATTACAACAGCTGTGTCAAAAGCCAGAGCCATTTTCCCGTGTTCAGAGAACATTGTCTAGTTTTATAATTAGAAAATAAAGATTGATGAAAAGATGATCTTTAAGGCATATCTTGCCTTTTATTCTAAGATATTCTATGGTAGTTCCTAACAATAAAATGATATGCTATATGAGTTTCTCTGTATCTCTAACTTAGTATTCTGTATTGGATGCAGCCTGAATACATTTTTTAATAACAAAAATTATAAGAGGATTTAAGTACACAAATATACCTCCCTCTCCTGTAAATGGAAATCTAAGAGCTTGGTATCTTGCTGGCTTCAAAACTGTGGGATAATTTTGTCCCTTTTGTTACAATATGTATAACAAACTATGTTGAAATATGTATCTATAGTGCAAATATTTTTCATGTGTAGTAGATAAATAGTTGAATATAACAACTGAAATATGGAATTGTATCAGCTCATTCTGGTCATTTCATGAGGTAATTCAACGTGACCCTACCCGATAATAATAGCCAAAAGTGAAAAACTTCACCATGCTGAATGAAACAACAAATTATATCCTCCCTTCCCTAACACATGCTCACTGTCTCAGTCCATTTTTTTTGCTATAACAGAATACCTAAGACTGGGTAATTTAGAAAGAAAGAGGTTTGTTTTGGTTCACAGTTCTGGAGACTGGGAAGTTCGAGATTGGATGGCTGTATCTGTTTGGCTTCTGGTAAGTATCCCATTCATGTGGTACACGAATAAGAGTGCTGGTTATAAGAATCAAAATAGTGAACAAAAGGAAAAACCTTAAGTAATGAGAAGATTTAAATAATAAAACACTTTGAAAGAAATGAAAAGACAATTAAAGCCTAAAGAAATAACATTGTTATAGGAGATGAGGCCACAAAATAAATAAATTAATAACAATGAAAACTTCACATATTACAGTTATCATCTCCTTTAAGTGGAATAGAAAAGCATTTGCAGTGGATGGAAATTAACAACGATAAAACTGAGTGTAGGATAATACCATTTTGTAGCATCTGTTGTCACTTGGCACAAAATGAGCAATTCCTTTATATAAAGAGGTAATTGTCCAAACAACAAATGTTAGATTTCTAATTTAAGCCAATGAATAAGAAAATAAGAACAGAACAATGAACCACAGTAATTTACCTTCAATATCAAGACTATGTCCTTCTTTTAGACTTACTGCTTCCCACTTAACTGAGCCAACATTCTTCCTTATACTTAGCTGCATAAAGCAACCAAGAGGTTTTTGTTAAGACACAGCACCAAGTTACTTCAATGTTATTTATGGGAAATTTAAGATATTTAAAATTGCAGTGGTATTTTTAATGTTTTGTTTACTTAGAGAATTATTTATGAGATTATATATGTTATGAATGCTCTGCATTTATCTATGTTTCACATATTTACTATTTTTAAATCTTTAAATCCTGTAACTTCATATACACACACACACACACACACACACACACATTATAGAAAAATAATATTTGTTTGACCAAACTAATTAGATTTTAAACCAAAATATTATTTTTATTTTTGGAAAAAAATATAATTAAAAATCTATTCTAACCTTAAATGTATTTTTCTCATTAGATTATAAATTTCTTGTAGGGAAGATATTAAATTTTTTTCTTTTTTAGCTTTAGGCACTGATCAGTATATAGTAGCTGCTTACTAATTGTTTTAAAATAGAATTAGAGAAAACAAAAATGCCTCAGGAAATAAAGTTCCTCTCATTTTACAAACTACAATTATTGGCCATTTCCAGAGGTGAACTTTATTGCAGGCTTTTAGTAGTATCCTTGAAAAGCTCCTCATTGATCTTCTTATCTCTCGTGGATTAAATTATTGGTTTGAGACCCCGATATTTATAACATAGCCAGGAACTTCAACACTCCCTTGAGTGTCCTACAGGCATCTTAAATTAAGCATACTTAAAATTAAGCTTGTCCAGTATTTCCCAAATTAAATGTCACTATCATTTACTTAATCAGTATTCCTGGCAATATCTTTAAATGTTCCATTCTTTTAATTCTCATATTTAAATTCTAATGACTCTGCCTACCAATGATCTTTCAAATCCATCCACTTATTTTCATTACCTATTATTTTACCTTGTTTATTTTTTTATTTTTTTATTTTATTTTTTTATAACATATCTCACTTAGGTTGCTTCAATAGCATGTCCAACTTGAACTTTGACTTTTCATTGTAAAACCTAGGTTCCTATTGTTAATTCCCCAGGTGATCATGTAACAGGTACTGATGAACCTTATACTCAAAATTCTGGTGACTGTATGGCTGTTTCAAGAGACATTATAAAACTTCCCTTAAGTTACGTTGGGCAAGCAGTGGAGCGATATTGAGGATCATTTCTTTTATGTGTTGACGTTCAAGTTTATTTACGTGTCTCTTTTATAATAAGCACTAATTCTGACTGAATCATGAAGTTAAAATCTTACTGACATTTTTGAACTCGGGTTGTAAGAAAACCTATTGAAATAATAATTTCTTACTAATAAATTCCTCTATATCCATTGCCTCAAACTATATAGCACAGTCCCCTAAGGTCAAGAAAAATACAAAAATAAAAATGAAATTTTAGATATAGAATGGGGGCTTTAAAGTACTTGAAGTTACAAAAAAATTATGGGTCAATAAAATTATTTGAAACAATACAGACAGTATTTTGAGAACACAAGAGTATTAGGACTCAGCTGTTATAAAAATGGAAATATAAATGAATTCAGTAATAATGTCTCAAATTACAGTATTATATCCTTATCATTATGGCATAAACAACCATCTCAGTAAACAGGGTCAAGATAACGTATAAATGTTAAGATAAGTAAACATCAAATAAGAATCGATATAAAATTTAAAAAATAAATTCTATGTTGGATATTTTCTATCAAATTTTTTATTGGCGACACTGAATAATTGGAATATGATGACCTACATATCCATGACATGGAGGCCTTGATATGCTGTTTTTTTGAGGTAGCGTAATTAGAAATAAAGAGCAAACAGAAACAGAAAATTGTCTGAGATAATCAATGTGTCAACATTCTATAGCCTAGTCGAAAACAAAACAAAACAAAATTGAATTGAAAACCCAATGCTATAAAATACCTTTATAAAACCAAAATTGGGGATTTTCTGTTTTGTTTTGTTTTGTTTTTTCCCAAGGAGAAAAAATCTGATCCTTCTAAGTATAGCCTCCTTTTCCCTTAGGAGTCATATCCATTCTATGTCTTTGCAATAACTCACACATGCACATACACATAGACACACAAACACACACAAACACACCCATATCCATTGCAAACCTCTCATCCCACTGGAAAACAAAGAAAAAAATTGGAGTCTGACTTAAAACTTTGTGCTGGCATCATGAGAATAGAAAGTGACCTGTCTTAAACTTATTTTTTAAATGTGCATTTCCACAAGTTGTTATATATGCTATTTCAACAGATCTTTCGCCCTCTAATTTGTATTCCTCACTTTACCTTAAAAACATATCTTAATAATAAACAGTGAAGGATATTATCCAGAGAGACAAAAGTGGACACTTTTAATACATTACTTCAGATGTTTAAGTTAGTGTTTCTCTATGGACTCTGAATACTCAAGTTGCATGAGTCACATACCTGAAGCAAATAAGATCAAAGGGAAAGAAAATATCTCAATGTACAGCCTGATCCATGATGGAAAATACACTTTGATGATGCTGACAATTCCTGAAGCTCCGTGAATGCTAATTGAATTGAATTTGGATAAATACTTTTTTTAGATTTTTAATTTCTTCTAATGTAACTTTGGTAAAAAGTGTTTTTACGAGTTTTTTTTTCATTTTATCTGGTTTTGCAACTTCATTGCGTATAGATATTTAGAATATACTTTTATTAATTTTAAAACAGCTACAGATCTGCAAAAAGAAACATATTTTCTTGCTTAATATTGTTAAGAAATTATTCTTTTTGCCGGGCGCGAAATTATTCTTTTTTCGCTTCTTTATTATTTTTGGATTTGGGAGAATTGCATTGTACCTATAGATCAATCTGGAAATAGTAAACTTTTTACAATGTAAAATCTATCAATCCAGGACATGGTTTATTCCTCCAGTTACTCAAGCGTTACTCAATTTCTTTCAATAACATTTTATAATTAGCAATGTAGATGACTTTCATATCTTACATTAGATTATTTGTAAGGTTTTAATGTTCTTAAGGTTTTAAATAGAATTATTTATTACCATTCATAGTCTTATTTTGGTTACTGGTATTTACACATACTATTATTTTTTTGTACAGAAACCTGGTTGAATTTACTTATTAATTCTAATAAGTATACTGGTTATTTTTAGATTTTCAACATATACAATCATTTGCCTATGAATAATGATAGTATTTTATTTCTATATTTTGTGGATCCCATTTTGTTATCTCTGGCTTGACCTCATTTCTGTTAAGAAATCAGTTGTCAGTCTTGATGAAGTGCTTTAAAAATAATTTTTAAAAAATATTTCTCTTGAATTTATTATTTGTATGAGTAATATTTGGTATTTCTAGTGCTTACGGAATCCATGGTTTTATGTCTTTCAATTTCTGGATGATTTTTGGTCATTATCTTATTAAGCATTTCTTTATCTGCTCTGTCTCCTTTTCTGAGACTTCGAGTAATTGAATGTTCAATCTTTTCACCATGTTCCATATTATCTCTAGGAGCTTTCCTATATTTTCTGTTTGTGCTGAAGCTTGATTATTTCAATCTTATTTATCTTTTAGTTTTCTAACCATTGAGTTATCTTCAGCTCATTTAATCTGTTGTTTTACTCATTTACTGAATTCGTATCTTTATTGTATTTTTCAGTTCTAGAATGTCACTTAATTTTATGGTTTTAAATTATCTGCAAAAATTTGTATTATTATTTAACTTCTTAAATATTATACTCTCAATAATTTAAAATATCTATCTGATTATGTCAATACTTGGATTTTGTGTAGGGTTTGTTTTCCATTTTCTTTCCTTTTTCTGTTTGTTATATATAGTTTCACTTTCTAGTATGCCTGATAAATTATGATAAATACTGGACATTTCTTGTGAAAATGGAAATGAGAAGTAATATAAATTCTGCTTGATAGTATCTTTCCACAAAAAGGATTTACTTTCTCTTGTATTCAACAATTAGGGTAGCTATAGTTCATAGAGATTAGAGATTGAGATATCCACAGATAGTTTAAATATTATTGAGAAGTACGCTATGTGGTTCACCCTTAGTTAAAAGCCACAGATCTCTGTGTAATTCAGTTGAAAACCTTTTCTCCCCATCAAAGATGGGGAAGGGACAGAGAGAAAATATTCCCTGATGAGTGAAAGTGCTTAGTCTCACAGGCAAATCTTTATGCTCAGCCTCTCACAACTGCTGTCTCCTACCACTTTAGAATCAGAAGTTGCCTCAACAAAAATCCTGAATCAGGTTCACTTTTCTGTACTTCCCTCCCAGTTTTTGGCTCCTCTAGTGTTCTCTAAATTGGTAATATTTTGTTATAAGCTACATATCTTTTCAGGAAGAGAGATGCGCTGCAACAAGATAATTCAGAATTAGTGGAATAGAAAATGTGAGACTAAGTCTCAGAATCCATGATGTCTGTAAAAAGTGTCTATATGAAAAAGAAATTTTAGCAAAACCCACGGCAAAAAGGAATGTAAAAACACTTCTTATGAAAGAAAAATGCAGGATATGGAAAAACTATTCATCAGAATGTTGACTAACTAATTAATATAACAAAAATAATCAGAATGTCTGTGTTAGTTAAAAATCTACTGGCTAGGTGGATTTCTCTCATTCTGTTCTACTCAATAATTGTTCATTTTAAGTCTACTTAATATCAATAACATAAAACAATGGGTCTCACTAGAAAATTTTAGCTTACAATTTATTCAATAATTATAAGAGTATAAGTAGGTTTTATTAATAACAATTATAGCAATACATAAGCAAGGTAAAGGTACTGACCAGTTGTTCCTGATGAAGGCGGTCTTCCTGGTTTACCTTCGCATTCACACGTGGCTTTTCCTCTGTGTTTGTATAGAGAAAGAGAGAGAGAGAGAGAAAGTGTGAGCTCTCATGTCTCTTTTATAAGAACATCCTATCAGATGAATGCCCTACCCTTATGATCTACTTAATTTTAATTATAATATTATTAGCCCTGTCTCCAAACATAGTCACACTGGAGGTTAGGCTTTCACATATAAATTTTGGGGGAACATAATTTAGTCCATAGCAAAATACTCCTATTAATAGGTATATATACTTTCAGCAACTAATAAATGACTCATGGAATATGGTATAGAGGAAAATAATGAATACAAGACCTATTTTCAAAGCTTAAGGGAAATAAAAATCCCTAATCTTGAATTCATGCTTAAAAAGTGATTTTACCAACCTCTGACAAGCAAACATTACTCTCTCTATATATATACATATATATATACAATGATGTATATATTGATGTATATATAATGAAATATATATAATGAAATGATGATTTGGTGCTTCCAGCAACAGCAAGTGATTTAGACAGTGAGTCTGTAATACTTTAAATTTACCTTTTGACCAGTTTCACTACCCAAACATAAATAGGGCATGCTGCCCTGGAGCACTGTTACTTGCTTTTGATTCTGTAAACTTTTGATGCTATAGTTCTTGGATACAAGGTCAAGAAACTAAGAGGTCCTCTGAGCCTTTCTAGATCATTGCCTTTTTCTTCAGGAACAGGGCTTTAATTTCTGATCAATTCAGTTCAGACACAATGACCCCTTTGAGATGTAACTCATGTTCCCCTCTAGTTTTGTTCAGTGTTTGGTTATGTTCTTCTTCAGACTATGCTAGAGTAGGAATCTTTCCATCAGGGGCTAAGCCGATGACATATGGGGAATCAAAACCCAAGATGATATTCCTTCCTTGTGAATATAAGCATAACTTCCTAATATGGAGCATCAGAAGGAGTAGTCGGCAGAGGGTACAGTTTTATTTACATGACAGTTTCTAAAAGATATGATAGAATTTCATCTAGGAATTATATTCAGTGAATTTTATTGGCAAAAATAAAAGGATTATAAGAAGGCATAAATATCATTAGAAAAAAGAAACCATTAAAAGCAGTTGATGAAAATCAGAGTATTGGAAATAATACTTTTATGACCCTGGCAGAGTTAAAATCTGGTTAGCAGGTCCCTGTGAATCAGAGCTCATAACACAAAAGCTTTCCCATGGCAGGGACAAGCTTCAGTTTTAAGAGCACAAACAATTCAAAAGGTTTCTAATTTTCATTTGTGGAGCTGACAAAGCATTCTGTTTCTTAACTGGAAAAGCCTTGAGCCTGAGTTTTTAGTTTTTACATATTTTGTATTTGTTGTTTTCCCCATCATTCTTAACCCACTCACATCAGATGAATATCTCAATATGAAGGGAAAAAATTGATACGTTTATAGTACAAATTATATCACATAATGAACACAAAAGAAGCCTTAGTCATGAGTGGGAGATGAATTGAGCCATAAAACTGTGGTGAGTGCTTATAATTTGATGCTGTGTTGGCATTGATTTTGAAGCAGGTTTAGCTTTCTAGTGCCCAAAGCAGAATTCAGTTACCCTTGACACAGTTTCCACTTCTACATCATACCCAAAAGGATCAAGCTGGTGGCCAGAGATAAGAGCATGGAGACATCTGTCCCACCTGGCTGATTGCCTTCTCCACTGTTCCTGCTGTGTACATCCCAGGGTCTGTAAGTGCTAAAAACTCTTAACTTTTCATGGTATGGTTGTGTCACTGAAGGCTGTCAATGATCTCTATTATTGACTCCTGACAGCAAAGCTACCCAAAGAAACCATGCAGGTGTTTTCTTGTCTAGGTCTCTGGTGTTTTCGGGGGGACAGTAACTACCAGGTAAGTTGATGAGAAAAACTCAAAGAGTTTCATTTAAAACTAATATATAGTGATGTAAAAAGTGTTATTTAGAATCCTGATAAACCTTTTTTTTCTTGGATAATGTTATGGTTTTTATAAATATACACATATCTAAAATATTGATAGAAGTTAAGAATATAGGATATTATTTGAAAATTCATGAACCATGGTTGGACTGCTTTTTGTAAACTATGATACAGGAAATTAGCCCATGTCATGCACAATAATCCTCTCATATGCATTTTTTTTTTTTTTTTTACTTCCTAAACTAGATATTTCTGCAAAACACTGAAATGCTATTTGGTTATATACTTTATTGTGAAGACTTTAATTTTCATATTATGGTATGATTAAAGTATGTGTCCACTTTTAAGAGCTCAAAGAAATTAATATAAATATATTTAATAATATATAGCATATAAATATGATGAATCATGGCTTTAGTTGTGTTGGCTTATGCAGTTTGTATCTAATATCCATTCACTGTTCTAGTATACATCCAGGATACTATGCTACATTTATTTGTCATGGCTCTTTGAGCTTCAATTATTGTTGCAGTTTCTCATACTTTTCTTGTTTTTGATTATCTTGACAGTTTTAAGGAGTACTGGTCAAGTGTTTTATAAGACGACCCTCTACTGGAACTTGTCTGAGGTTGTTTTTCATGATTAGGTTGGGGGCATGGGTTTTTGGTAGGAATATTATCACAAGGTAAAGAGCCATGTTCATCACATTATATCAAGAGTACGTGCTGCCAACATGATTATCACGGTTGATAGTGGCCATTGTCACCTGACTGAGGTATTGTTTGTCAGGTTTCTCCATGCCGAAGTTACTATTTTCCCCGATTTCCATGCTGTACTCTGGAAGAACTCACTATGTGTACCTAGCTTATGCTTAACCTCTCTCCTTGAGGATGAAGTGTCCACATAAATTATTTGGAGCCCTTCTGTAAGAGATATTTATCTGTTCTTCATTAATTCATTTATTCAATCATGTATTTATGTTACTATGAGCTCATGAATATTTGTTTTGAGTTTGGATTATTACTCCAATACTATTTATTTTATTGTTCAAATATATCCAGCTTTCATCACTGACAGCTCTCCCAGTTGTCTTCTGTGTTCCTTTAGTATAACCCCATCAGTTTAGACTTTTTCTTTTCCCTGTACTTAATTTCTGGAGCTACAAGATGCTCCAGGCTCATCTTGTATATTCTCTCACCTAGTCCTTGATTCAGCTATTTCTCTGAGGATCTCTGCTTCCTTTTATTGGAGAATAGTATTAGAAACCAAGATCTGGGTAGTAGGTATGCTTTTTTTGCTAGTGGGGTGTTATTGCTTATAGACTTTCTGAACTAACAGATCAAGATCGTTTATGTGTTTATACTGGCCAATGTATACACACATATGTATAAATATTTCCATGTGTAAACATAGGCTCCTATACTAAGCTACTCATGAGTTTATACTGATGGCTCTAACCCTAATCTATCACCATGTGTATCATTCTAGACTCTTCCCTTTGAATCTATATTCCCACTCCAAACATGAGAAACCTGACTTGTACCATTTATCATTCATTCAATTAAGTGTTCAATTCCAGTATTTTTGTATACTGGTATCGACATTTTTACCCCTACTACTGTGGGACATAACATTATCGACTCAAGCGTGGTGATTATGTTTTCCCTTTAACCTCACAGACTCCTTTCATTTCCCAAATTACTTATGTAAGCACCTTTTAATTTTACCCTTTTTACTGAGGTTGTTCAATACATGTCTAATACAGTTAGATGCTCCTGTCACTGTCTGCACATTTTCCTGAGATCAGCAACCTCCTAAATGAGCTTTTCCTTAATTTGCATATACCAAGGTTCACTTTTAGTGCTATAAATTTCTATGGGTTTGAAGAATGTAGGATGGTGTTGTCTGTCTTTGCAATGGCATACAAAATAGTTTTACTGTCCTAAAAATCCTCTGTGTTTTACCTATTTGATGTTCCTTTGTTACATCAATTAAAGTGGCACTCTCATAGTTTTGGTCACACTTGACTAAGCACACAGCTCTTTGATAAGACCTTTTAAATGCGTCTCTTTTGTCTTCAAATATGTTGGAATAAAATGGAAATTTAAACTTTTGTTTATTCTTTATCACATTATAGCTATCAGACTTAATCAGTTTCAAGAGACTTTTAGGAAATGCAAAAATATAACTATATTTTCACTTTATTAGAATATAATGAATATTATTCTGTAACAATTTTATTCCCAACATCACTGTGTTCTTTCATTTAGTAACTTAAAAATGCCAAATATTTCTTAAATTATTAGGAATTTCCTTTTTTCCTGTTTCATGAATGATTCACAGTCAGGTGTTCACTTGGGTAGCAAAGTGTTCATAGTAATTGGAAATATGCTTATAATTGCCAATAAACTATATCTGATCACTGTAGATTATAAGAAGCAATAGAGATTTAAAAAGGCACAAGCAATAGAGAAGTTCATACAAGTCTAAAATTGATCCATTATTGCTTTGCTATAACAGTCAAACAAGAATGCAATAATTTTATCAAATTATGAAGATAAATGAGAAAAATTGGCTGAGAACATATCAAAGAATTTTGAAATTTGGATGCCATATATGTAATTGAGCAGTATGTTTTCAATTGCATATAGAGAAAGAAAGCAGATTGCTAAGGAAAGCAGAATGCTTGCTAAATGTTAGCAAACATTATTGAGAAGTTGGAGATGGTGTCTTGAATATTTAATAACATTTAAGAATTTTTTTTTTTTTCTTCTGGTAGGGCTTTTTATTTTTTCCATCCAACATTTATGTTATGTTCAGGGGGTACATGTGCAGGATTATTACATGGGTAAATTGCATGTCACTAGGGTTTAGTGTATAAATGATTTCATCATCCAGGTAGTAAGCACAGTATTTGATTAGGTGGTTTTGGATCCTCACTCTCGAGATTATTATGGAAATTTAAGTTTTAATGACTTTTTGGATTTTAGATTTCCATGGGGCCTGAAGGCCCTTTGTTTTGGCCATTTTCTACCATTTGTAATGAGTATATTTACCCAATGCTGGTACCCCCATTGCATCTGGGATGTAACTAACTTGCTTTTGATTTTACAGGGTTTTAGGCAGAAGAGACTTGCTTTGTCTGAGATGAGACTTTGGACTTTTGAGTTAGTGCTGAAATGAGTTACAACTTTGGGGGACTGTTGGGAAGGCATGATTGGTTTTGCATTGTGAGGACATGAAATTTGGAAGGGGTCAGAGGTGGAATGACATGGTTTGGCTGTGTCCCCACCCAAATCTCATCTTGAATTTTGGCTTCCATAATTCCCATGTGTCATGGGAGGGACCCAATGGGGGGTAATTGAATCATGGGGGAGGGTCTTTCCTGTGCTGTATCATCGTGGTTAATAAGTCTCACATGATCTGATGGCTTTATAGAGGGGAGTTTCCCTGCACATGCCTTCCTTGCCTGCTGCCATGTGAGACATGACTTTGCTCCTCCTTTGCCCTCCACAATGATTGTGAGGACTCCCCAGCCACATGGAACTGTGAGTCCATTAAACCTCTTTTCTTTTATAAATTACCTCCTCTTGGGTGTGTCATTATTAGCAGCATAAGAACATACTAATACAGTGTCTTTATAGTAGAACAATATATATTCCTCCTAACCAGGACAATCAGACAAGAGAAAGAAATAAAAGGCATCAAATGGGAAGATAGGAATTCAAACTATCTCTCTTTACAGACGATATTACTCTATACTTAGGAAACCCTACAGTATCTGCACAAAGATTCCTAGAACTTATAAACAACGTCAGTCAAGTTTCAGGATGCAACATTAAT
The DNA here is from genome assembly GCF_037993035.2 of Macaca fascicularis. Classification (NCBI taxonomy): domain Eukaryota; kingdom Metazoa; phylum Chordata; class Mammalia; order Primates; family Cercopithecidae; genus Macaca; species Macaca fascicularis. Next base: position 106,125,636 of record NC_088380.1, read on the forward strand.
GTACAAAAATTAGTAACATTTCTGTATACCAATAATGTCCCAGCTGAAAGCTAAATCAATAACACTATCCCATTCACAATAGCAACAAAAAGAAAAAAAATAATAACTAGGAAAACAGCTAACCAGGGAGGTAAAATATCTCTACAATGGAATTATGAAACACTGCTAAGAAAATCAGAGATGACACAAACCAACAGAAAAATGTTCCAGCCTCAAGACTCTTTAATATAAACATTATGGAATGCTTCTAGATGGAAGAAAACACAGAATTGTGTCCAGTGGAGTAATAGATGGATCAATGCCCCAGAGGAATATGAGAGAATAAACTATCAAAAATTAGGAGGCAAGGACTCTCAGCACTTTGGAAGGTCGAGGCAGGAAGCACTTGAGCTTAAGAGTTTGAGACCAATCTGGGGAATATAATGAGACCTTGTTTCTACAGAAAAAAATGTAAAAAACTAGCTGGGCATCATGGCACATGCTTACAGTCACAGCTACTCAGAAGGCGGTGTCAGGAGAATTGCTTAATCCCAGGAAATTGAGGCTATAGTGAGCCATGATCATGCCACTGCACTCCAGCGGGGGTGACAAAAGGAGAGCCTGTCTGAAAAAAATTAGGAGGCAAATTTAACCTTGAATAATGTTTAGACTCATGTTTCTTAAAATATAGGAAAAAGGAGAAAATAGATTAAATTTAACAAGAATTTGGATATGAAGGGAAGAAGAAACATTGGACAAATGGATATTGAATTTTAATTTCAGAAGCAGAGAGTTTTTCTACTGAGACCAAGAAAATTGAGGATGAGGTGTGTAGCTTTGGGTACTATTTAGCAGTTTTAAAAAAATAACTCAAGCCAAGATGTTGATAATCTTTCCTAATAATGGATTTTTCTTTGATACTAAAGAGTTTGAATTTAGAATAGATAAAAATGAAATAATTCCATGAGAATGTGGTTAAATACTGAAAACAAAAAAGAAATGGTGAAAAATATTCATGATTTTTCATTGGCAATACTGAAAGACAGAATTATCATAAAATAGCATATGCTAGATTAGTAATGAGTATGTTTCCATCCCTGACCAAGCATAGATCACAAAAATAGACAAGTAAAATAAAGATCTACTCTTCTTCAAGAAATATCTCAATGAATATGCCTTATTCCATTTTGTGACGCTTTACTCTTCAACTTTCATGCATTCATCATGCTTCTCAGGAAGGAGAAAAATAATGGAGGAATACAGGGACAGTTTTACGAACAGACTTAGAAGAAATGTATTAGTTTGCTCTCATGCTGAAATAAAGAACTGCCCGAGACTTGGTGATTTATAAAGAAAAGACTTTTAATAGACTCACAGTTCTTTGTGGTTGGGGAGAACTCAGGAAACTTATATTCATAGCAGCAGGGGAAGCAAACACGTTCTTCTTCACATGATGGCAAGAAAGAGAAGTGCTGAGCGAACTCACTCACTATCACAGGAACAACACCAAGGAGGTAACTGCCCTGATGATTCAATTACCTCCCACTGGGTCCCTCCCATGACACATGGGGATTATAACAACCACAATTCAAGATAAGATTTGGGTGGGGACAGAACCAAACCATATAATTCCACCCTGATACCCCCCAAAACTCATTTCCTCACATTTCAAGATATAATCATGCCTTCCAAACAGTCAGCCAAAGTCTTAACTCATTCCAGCATTAACCCCAAAGTCCAAGTCCAAAGTCTCATCTGAGAAAATGCAAGTCCCTTCTGCCTATGAGGCTTTAAAATCACAAGCAAGTTAGTTACTTCCTAGATTCAATGGGGATAAAAACTGGATAAACACACTCATTACAAATAGGAGAAATGGGCTAAAACAAAGGGGCTAAAGGCTCTATGCAAGCCTGAAATCCAGTGGGAAAGTCAAATCTTAAAGCTCCAAAAGGACCTCTTTTGACTCCATGTCTCATATCCAGGATATGCTGATGCAAGAGGTAGGCTCCCATAGCTTTGGGTAGTTTCACCCCTGCAGCTTTGCAAGTTAAAGTCCCCCTCCTGGCTGTCTTCATGGGCTGGCATTGAGTGTTTGTGACTTTTCCAGATGCATGGTGCAAGCTGTTAGTGGATATACCATTCTGGGGTCTGGAGGATGGTGGTCTTCTTCTCAGTGCTCCATCAGGCAGTGCTAAAGTGGGTACTCTGTGTGGGGGCCTGAACCCCACATTTCTCTTCTGCACTGCCCTAGCAGAGGTTCTCCATGAGGGCTCCACTCCTGCAGCAAATTTCTCCTGGACATCTAGGCATTTTCATACATCTTCTGAATTTTAGGTGGAGGTTCTCATGCCTCAATTATTTACTCTGTGCACCCACAAGCTCAACACCACTTGGAAGCTGCCAAGGCTTGGGGCTTGCAGCCTCTGAAGCCATGGCCCAAGGAGTAGCTGGGCTCCTTTTAGCCATGTCTGGGATGCTGGGCACCAAGTCGTGAGACTGCACAAAGTAGCAATGCCCTGGGGCCGGCCTCCTAGGCTTCCAGGCTTGTGATAGGAGGGGCTGCTACGAAGAATTCTGACATGAGCTGGAGACATCTTCCTAATTGCCTTGGTGATTAACATTTGGTTCCTCATTATGTATGCAAATTTCTGCCACTGGGTTGCATTTCTCCTCAGAAAATGTATTTTTCTTTTCTGTAGCATTATCAGGGTGCAGATTTTCTGCACTTTTATGCTCTGGTTTCCTGTTAAACATAAGTTCCAATTCCAAACTATATCTTTGTTAATAAATAAGAGCAAATGCTTTTAATGGCACCCAAATCACCTCTTGAATGTTTTACTGCTTAGAAACAGATACCCTAGGCCGGGCGCGGTGGCTCAAGCCTGTAATCCCAGCACTTTGGGAGGCCGAGACGGGCGGATCACGAGGTCAGGAGATCGAGACCATCCTGGATAACACGGTGAAACCCCGTCTCTACTAAAAAATACAAAAAAACTAGCCGGGCGAGGTGGCGGGCGCCTGTAGTCCCAGCTACACAGGAGGCTGAGGCAGGAGAATGGCATAAACCCGGGAGGCGGAGCTTGCAGTGAGCTGGGATCCGGCCACTGCACTCCAGCCTGGGCGGCAGAGCGAGACTCCGTCTCGAAAAAAAAAAAAAAAAAAAAAAAAAAGAAACAGATACCCTAAATCATCTCTCTCAAGCTCAAAGTTCCACAGATCTCTAGGGAAGAGGCAAAATGCCACCAGTTTCTTTGCTAAAACATAGCAAAAGTCATCTTTACTTCAGTTCTCAACAAGTTCCTCACCCCCATCTGAGACAACTTCATTGTCCACATAGCTATCAGCATTTTGGTCAAAGCCACTCAGCAAGTCTCTAGGAATGTCCAAACTTTCCCACATCTTTTTCCTACATTTTCCTGTCTTCTTCCGAGCCCTCCAAACTGTTTCAACCTCTGCCCATTACCCAGTTCCAAAGTTGCTTCCACATTTTCAGGTATATTTATAGCAGGACACCACTACCCAGTACAAATATATTGTATTATTTCATTCTCATGCTGCTACAGAAAAACTTCCTGAGACTTGATAATTTATAAAGAAAAGAGGTTTGACTGACTCACAGTTCCACATAGCTGGGGAGGCCCCAGGAAACTTAGAATCATGGCAGAAGGGGGAGCAAACACATCCTTCTTCACATGATGGCAGAAAGGAAAAATCCCAAGCAAAGTGGGCAAAGCCCCTTATAAAACCGTCAGATCTTGCGAGAATTCACTCACTCTCATGAGAACAGTAGCATGGGGTAAACACCCCAATGATTCATTTACCTCACATTGGGTTCCTCTCATTACACATGGGGATCATACAAACTACACAATTCATAATGCAATTTGGGTGGGGACACAGCCAAACCACATCAAGAAATATGCATCATTTCTGCTAATATTTAACTGGTCACATTGCATCAACATTGCCCCAACTAAACTGCATGAGAAGCTGGAAAATGTAGTCATCTACTCTTCTCATAAAAAGGAAGTAGGCTTTGTGAATATGTAGCTAGGCTCTTTCATTCAAGAAAACATATATAGAACAACTATTGGTAGTAGCTTAATAGAAATGACAATTTATATTGTTACTAGAAAGCAAGCCAAGTAACACAAAGATTAGAAAAATAAATAGTTTGCTCTGATTTTGCAGAAAAAAATCAATAAAGGCTATATAGCAGGACAGTCAGGAAAGAAAAATTGACTTAAAATTTTATTTGAATTTAATTAAGCTTGAATCAATCAATAGAGTGAAATCTAAGGGAGAAATGTCTTTACTAGTAAAAAGGGTGCAATTTTCTCAGTATAACTGACTTTAGACAAATATATTCTTACCTAATTCACAAATTTTCATAGCACTGGAATGATATGTTAATATTATTTTATTATTATTTTTTTTGAGATGGAGTCTCACTCTGTCACCCAGGCTGATAGTGTAATGGTGTGGTCTCGGCTCACTGCAACCTCCGCCTCCTAGGTTCAAGCGATTCTCCTTCCTCAGCCTCATGAGTAGCTGGGACTACACACACATGCCACCACACCTGGCTAACTTTTGTAGTTTTAGTAAGGGTGGGGTTTCACTATGTTGGCCAGGCTGGTCTCTAACTCATGACCTCGTGATTTGCCTGCCTTGGAGTATGAAAATGCTGGAATTACAGGCATGAGTCACTGTTTAATGCTATTTTTAAACTTTATGAATGCTACTATAAAATTTAAATGTTTGCTGTTTTATTTAAATAATGTCCACGAAGTGCCTACTATGTACCAAGCAAAAAACAAGATAGTCACTGAAGATAAAAATGATGAGGTCCTTGCCCTCAAGAGTTTAAAATTCAATGTGATATCAGCACAGATATATTTTTAAAGGAATATATTATGGTAATTACTTAAATGAAAGTATAGAAAAAATGCAATGGCCACATTAGGAAAGCAACACTTAAATTAAGAGATAGTAATGTGTGATATTTAAAAACATGAGGTTTAAAATCTGGTACACTGAGAGACGATTCTTTACTCTGCTACTTACTTGACTGTGTGATCTTGTACAAGGTGCTTAACCTCTCAGGGCTTTAGTTCCCTCATCTGTAAGTGGGAAAAATGATTACACCAGTAATATTGTGAATGTTTATTTAAACAATGTGTTTCATAAATGTCAGGCACAATTTATAAAACCCTACCTGGAAAAAATCAGGAAAGAATTTAAAGGGTCCATTGAATTGAGATTTAAAGTTTGAATAGAAATATTACAGCAAGCTAAGTGGAGAATAATATCTAAGAAGAAGAGAATTACATGCAAGGGAAAGAGATAGGCAATTTCAGGGTGAATTTGCATATTCAAAAGTGGTTTATATGGGTGGATTCAAAATGTAAGCAATTCCTACATAGCCATGAAACCAGATACATAGGTTGGGTCCAAATTATAAAGGCCCACATGTCACATTCAGACTATGGAAGGGAGGTGGTCACTGAAAATTTGTGATCAATTAGAAGAATATGTTTATATTGGTACATCAAAATTATAACTTTTGCAATGATATTAAAAATAGAAATGTGATGAGAAAAGTTAAGGAAGGAACAGTGTAAGAAAACAAATTTTAAGCCAACTTGATGATAATTAGAAAGAGTGAGAAAAGATTGAAGAAGTGCGGCTGGAGAAGTAAGCACATGGTTTAATTTTATTGTGGGGATTTAATTCATATTGGCTGGTTGGATGTGGGATGTAAACGATGAAAATTTGGTAAGTTTTCTCAGTTGGGTTAGTGACATTATTAACCAGGATGCTAAACAGATGAGATGCAAGTTTGTCATAAAAGTAGAAAATCACATATGGTTGAGATATATTGAATTTAAACTTTTTAAAATTTTTTATGTTTTTGAGAGTCTCACTCTGCGGACCAGGCTGGAGTGCAGCGGCACAATTTCAGCTCACTGCAATTTCCTCCTCCCTGGTTCACGCCATTCTCTTGCCTCAGCCTCCCGAGTAGCTGGGACTATAGGCCCTCGCCACCACGCCCGGCTAATTTTTTGTATTCTTTAGTAGAGACAGGGTTTCACTGTTAGCCAGGATGGTCTCAATCTCCTGACCTCATAATCCGCCCGCCTCGGCTTCCCAAAGTGCTAGGATTACAGGCGTGAGTCACCGCACCTGGCCGAATTTAAACATTCTATGGGATATCTAGGAATAGATGTTGTATTGGACATCTTCCACAAATATTTAGATATCAGAAGACAAATGTAGGCTGTATAGACTGACTGCTGAAGCATTCCTCCATAGATAGTGGTTGGAGTTCTGTGTTATAAGGGATCCCAAAAATGAGGTTAGGAAGAAGACGGACAGGATAGTTTTAGAGTAATCAACATATAAGAAGTAAGCACAAGAAGACCAACCCCTATAGTTCATGGAATTGTGACAAACTGAAATTGATAATCCTTGAGAAAAAGATTGGGAAGAATTATAGCAGTTACTTGTGAAAAATGCAGATTTCTGGATTCTACCAAAGACTTACTGAATTGCCGTCTTTGAAGCTTAGCAAGATTGTGTGTGAAAACTTCAGTAAAGATAGTCTATATTGTGAAAGACTATTTAGAGTAGATCATCCTGTAATGAATTCAGGGTGAATCGTAGATGACGACGTGGAGAAACAAAAAAAATCTATATACTCATTTTAAGATTTGGCAGTGAAAGAAAGGAAATAAATTGTAGGATGAGTGGGAAAATAAATACGTGTTGGGCATAAAAGTTATAAAGGTAGGAAAGAGGTGATAGAAACAAATTAGGTAGGTAAGTTACCTTATCTGTCTTTATTTCAGTGTCTTTCAGTAGGAAAAATAAAAGTACCTACTTACTTAGAAGTCTCATAAAATTAAATAAAATAATCTAGAAAAGACTTGGTCCAATACTTGTCAGATGAATAAGTACCAAATAAATATTAGATATTTTATTAGTGACATTTCTTCAGTTTCTAGGATGGTCCTGGACTAGTATAGGGTAAGAAATCCAAATGTCAACATTCATCCTTTATGTTTCTCAAACATTCACTAACTAGAAATAAAATACAGTACACTTACAAATAAGTAAATTTGTACATTTATCCTTCTTTCAATAGATATCTTGTTTTGGGCAATATTCTAAAGCATTTGAGAACAACAAATTCAACATTTTTCGTTAGAATTCCCAGAAGAAAATGCCTAACAACACTATCTATAGCTCTTAAACTTAGAGGGAGTTTTAGCTGGCTAGCTAGCCAGTGAGGAAAACATCTTTCTATGCTATCTATATAGCCTTTGTGGTAATAAGATATATTGTTCAGCAGATAACATTTCAGACATTGGTTGATTTCCAGAAATGTACACGTTTAAGCACTTGGATTTGCATCATTCTATTTATTAGTCAAACTTGTCAACTAGTCCCTGAGGAAAAATTCACAGTGAAAGTTTGCCAATTATGATTAGGACAAAACGTGTGAGAGCAGTTACCTCTATGAGCACACCCTGGTGAACAGATACTTAACTCCTGAGTGAACAATAGGTAACATTATACTTGGATATTGGTAAACTGCTTCTAACGAAAATGTATTCAAAGCCACTTCTTTTCACCCTGCTGCTCTCCCTTTGGTTAATGCCTTTCTAGCAGAGATATATTTATAAATGCATAGCATGTGCTTAACATCCAAGAGTAGAAACAAATATGTGATCCTTACCAATAAGCATTCCAGATAAGCATACACTCTAATTTATACTTGGGTTTGATATTTAATTAGGTGAATAGTCATGTTTACTCTCTCATAAATAATGTTTAATGACTGACTATGTAAATATAATATGTTGCTTCTTACCAAATGCCTTAGCTACACAATATTTGCTTAATAATAAACTCTTGGATGGTTTTAAAACACTATTTTATTTTATTTGCATGATTGCATGTGCTTCAGACTACAATGTAACAGCTTTGAGCTGTAAAATATTATTACACTATTATAAAACCATTACTTGTGACTGAAATTCAACAACAGCGACAACAAACAAGGCAAAATCTTCTATCACATTATATTGTTATGTTTACATATTGACCATGAAAATGATTTTAAAATGCATTATTATCTCTAGCATTTAGGAAAATATACATCTTTTTTGTTTCTTTTTTAAAAATTATTAATATACTTTAAGTTCTAGGGTACATGTGCACAACGTGCAGGTTTGTTACATATGTATACCTGTGCCATGTTGCTGTGCTGCACCCATCAACTCATCAGCACCCATCAACTCGTCATTTACATCAGGTATAACTCCCAAGGCAATCCCTCCCCTCTCCACCCTCCCCATAATAGGCCCAGGTGTGCGATGTTCCCCTTCCCAAGTCCAAGTGATCTCACTGTTCAGTTCCCACCTATGAGTGAGAACATGTGGTGTTTGGTTTTCTGTTCTTGCGATAGTTTGCTGAGAATGATGGTTTCCAGCTGCATCCATGTCCCTACAAAGGACACAAACTCATCCTTTTTATGGCTGCATAGTATTCCATGGTGTATATGTGCCACATTTTCTTAATCCAGTCTGTCACTGATGGACATTTGGGTTGATTCCAAGTCTTTGCTATTGTGAATAGTGCCGCAATAAACATACGTCTTTATAGCAGCGTGATTCATAATCCTTTGGGTATATACCCAGTAATGGGATGGCTGGGTGATATGGTATTTCTAGTTCTAGATCCTTGAGGAATCGCCATACTGTTTTCCACAATGGTTGAACCAGTTTACAATCCCACCAACAGTGTAAAAGTGTTCCTATTTCTCCACATCCTCTCCAGCACCTGTTGTTTCCTGACTTTTTAATGATTGCCATTCTCCTTAAGATGATAAGAAACTTCAGCAAAGTCTCAGGATACAAAATTAATGTGCAAAAATCACAAGCATTCTTTACACCAGTAACAGACAAACAGAGAGCCAAATCAGGAACGAACTTCCATTCACAATTGCTTCAAAGAGAATCAAATACCTAGGGATCCAACTTACAAGGGATGTAAAGGGCCTCTTCAAGGAGAACTACAAACCACTGCTCAGTGAAATAAAAGAGGACACAAACAAATGGAAGAACATACCACACTCATGGATAGGAAGAATCAATATCGTGAAAATGGCCATACTGCCCAAGGTAATTTATAGATTCAATGCCATTCCCATTAAGCTACCAATGACTTTCTTCACAGAATTGGAAAAAACTGTTTTAAAGTTCATATGGAACCAAAAAAGAGCCTGCATTGCCAAGACAATCCTAAGTCAAAAGAACAAAGCTGGAGGCATCATGCTACCTGACTTCAAACTATACTACAAGGCTACAGTAACCAAAAGAGCATGGTACTGGTACCAAAACAGAGATATAGACCAGAGTCCTCAGAAATAATACCACACATCTACAGCCATCTGATCTTTGACAAACCTGACAAAAACAAGAAATGGGGAAAGGATTCCCTATTTAACAAATGGTGCTGGGAAAATTGGCTAGCCATAAGTAGAAAGCTGAAACTGGATCCTTTCCTTACTCCTTATACGAAAATTAATTCAAGATGGATTAGAGACTTAAATGTTAGACCTAATACCATAAAAACCCTAGAAGAAAACTTAGGTAATACCATTCAGGACATAGGCACGGGCAAGGACTTCATGTCTAAAACACCAAAAGCAACAGCAACAAAAGCCAAAATTGACAAATGGGATGTAATTAAACTAAAGAGCTTCTGCACAGCAAAAGAAACTACCATCAGAGTGAACAGGCAACCTACAGAATGGGAGAAAATGTTTGCAATCTACTCATCTGACAAAGGGCTAATATCCAGAACCTACAAAGAACTCAAACACATTTACAAGAAAAAAACAAACAACCCCATCAAAAAGTGGGCAAAGGATATGAACAGACATTTCTCAAAAGAAGACATGCATACAGCCAACAGACACATGAAAAAATGCTTGTCATCACTGGCCATCAGAGAAATGCAAATCAAAACCATAATGAGATACCATCTCACACCAGTTAGAAAATATACATCTTGGCCGGGCGCGGTGGCTCAAGCCTGTAATCCCAGCACTTTGGGAGGCCGAGACGGGCGGATCACGAGGTCAGGAGATCGAGACCATCCTAACACAGTGAAACCCCGCCTCTACTAAAAATACAAAAACTTAGCCGGGCGAGGTGGCAGGCACCTGTAGTCCCAGCTACTCGGGAGGCTGAGGCAGGAGAATGGCGTGAACCCGGGAGGCGGAGCTTGCAGTGAGCTGAGATCCGGCCACTGCACTCCAGCCTGGGTGACAGAGCGAGACTCCGTCTCAAAAAAAAAAAGAAAATATACATCTTAAAGAAAGTAGTATGTCAATGAACCATTCTAAGTTAAGAGTGAAAACTAGGATGTAGCCACCTCCCAAAAAGAAGTTTATTTTTAATTACAAATGAGAGATTAGATTTGATATTGTCCATATTATTTGAGTGGATGTTATTTTTTAATGTAGTTAGAATATCTTATGCACATTGGAGTTTTAGACATGACATTGTAATAAATAATGAATAAGAATTCCATTTTTTTCCTCAGCCCAAGAAACCTACATCATATATTTATTGACTAAAAGTTTTAGGCATTGAGACCATTTGAATACTGTCTCAGGAATAAAGAATAGAGACAGGAAGTTAAACTAAGTGGGGGTATGTGTGTGTTTGTGTGTGCATGTGCATGTGTGTGTGTGTTGAACTCTCTCTCTCTGTCTCTCTCTCTCTATATATATACACACACACATATATATAAAATATTTTAACCATTTTTAAGTGTGCTGTCTGGTGGAATTAAGCACATTACCATTTATATTGTTAATTTGGGTCTTAAGGGCTAAATATGAAGTCTTAAAAATGCTGTCATTCAACATGACTTTTGCTTTTCAGATCCCCTGTGCTATTGAGGAAGGCAGATCTGACTAAACTAGTTATGATTTAGAGAAAAATATTTTAATAGTTAAAGAGCAATGGGATAGAGATATTGTTTGCTAAGCAGGAGGAATTGCTTTTAGTACTTCGAATAGGATGAAACTAGGGATTCTATGCTCAATACCATATATTCATTAGTAGGAATGACAATATTTTGTCTACTTGTTAACATTTTTGTCTTATTTTCAAATTGTTTCTAAACTTGAGAAACGCAAGTGCCGCTATTTTTTTACTATAATCTTTCTTCTACCTTCAGAATAATAAGTCATTAATAAACCATTTAAAATAGACATGAAGATAATATTGCCATATCATCAAATTGGAAGCATCTGTGGTAACGCTGACCTTTATTGCTTATGTGAAAACTGGATCTCCCATGTTAAGCTGCTTCTAGCAAAATCGGCATAATTCAAATGAGCTCAAAGATAAAGATAAAATGATAGAAAGAAAAAAAGTTTAGTGAGTTTGTATGCAAGATATTTAAGAATATGCATGATTAATTAGGAAAATCAACGTGTTCATTAAGGATTGATGAAAATGTTACTGCTGACCCTTGAAAAAGTAAACACTCAATGAAGTGCCACATAACTTTATGTTTTAGAACACTGTGTCTACAATCACCACCTTTCTAAAAATGTAGCTTACACATCAGATATATTTTATAGGTGTGATTCAACTGTCTTAAAAGAAGAGAAATATCATCATGCCATAAATTTGATTGTTTTTTGTTCTTTTCTATATTCATAGTAACTCATCAAATTAACAGTTTAAGTTTATTATTCCAAATGTTGTACATTGACCCACTATCAAGAAAATCAGGTCAAACATATATATATATATATATATACACACACACACACACACACACACACACAATATATATAATATATATTATATATAATATATATTATTATATATATTATATATAATATATATTATTATATATATACACACACTTATATATATACACACACACACAAAGTGGCATGATGGGAATTTGTATTCGTGTTTAATTTACTCTGTAAGTCTTGGAATTCTTTCACACAACTGCTCACTGCAGGCTGAATACAATGCTCATTGATTCCTCTGAGATTTGAGGACATACATTTTTCAGTCTACTAAGAACATTTTTTATTTCCCACAGTGTAAGTAATCTTCAGTAAAATGACTGTATCTTTAGGTAAGACATATTAAAACTGTCAACCGTTTTAAACATTTACTGCAGAATGAATTTCTGCCATTACCACTGAATACTGCTTCCTGAACACATGTCCACATAGAATTTCCTTAGAGACATCTTGTTGAAAGATTGTCTGAATCTGATCCGTATTTAGGCTGACATTCCCATTATTCCAAATGGGAAAGTGTCAGCAATTACAGTTCATTCACTGGATGACAGCCACTGTCGACATTCATAGATTTTCCCTCTTAGTGTCTTTCTTGGTTCCTCATTTAAAGCCTCTTTTTATTATTATTTTTTTTTAACAAAATTTGGTCTCAAATCCAAGAAATTTCATTGTATAATAAATTCCTGAGGCCAATAAGAAACAGCATGATCTACAAGGAAGGAGAGACTTATAAGGAAAGAACAACAGTAATTATTACTAGTTAGCAGGACTGGCCCACACTGAAATCAGAAATAACTGAAATTTATCTTTGGTCCATCTCTTCTCTTATATCTGCTCTCTGTCAATACACATTTCCAGCTTCTTCAGCTCCTTATTTCCAGAGATGCAGAGACATTGGGCCACAATTGCTGTTTACCTTTCCTGGGAGAGATTTACTTTTTATTCATCTGTTTCCTCACTTATTAGAAAAATAATTGTTGTTATATAATTTACTGTATTCTGCCTTATCAACTAATGTGAATTATCTCATGTAGGTTTGTTCATTTGAAGAAATACATTTTACCATAGTGTGCTTATCCATCATGCTTTCTTCTCTGGCATGGGGAAATTTTATCCATACCTTACCAGAAATTGAGGCCAGTACATTCTTCCTTCATACCATATCTTAATTCCTTTTTAGTGTTGCTTCCTGTTTTGGATGAAACATCTAAACTGAGCTGGCAGCTACCAGCTCCAGCAGCCACCAGACACCCGGAAAAAAGAGCACCAGCAGGAGATTCACCTTCATGGATCAACAGGTGGTCTCCCTCTCAGATGTTGGATTGTGGGCATGGCTTCAATGATATAATGTGAAAGTATTAAAGTTTTAATACTTGCAGACTCTAGAGGGTGCAAGGCACGCCTTGAAGCCACATAAACAGAAGTCAGGAAGAAAAAGAAAGAAATTCATGGGTCAACAATGTAGTGTGGTCCGGAGCATTTTTCGAACAGGTTTCCTGAAGACAGTTTTAATTGGTGGATTTAAAGCAAGGAGGCACGAGTTCCAGGAGGTGATGCAGTGACTGTTGCACAGTTTATGCAGGGTGTGAGGTCAACAGGTAGTCAAGTAAGCTGAATCTAGCTGTTCTGTAGTGACTGGTCATGAAGGAGATATTATATAAGGCAGATATTTAGATGAACCACGTTGAGCAACTGGGGGTGGGTGATGTAGAACTGGAAATTGTGTCAAGGATAATTGAGCTCTGCTTCTAGTATAAGAAAGTCCAACATATGTTCAAAATGCCGCTGAGGCAACATAAAATTATAAACATTCAATAAAGAGTCTTAATTCAGATCTATAACTATTCATTGTTTGCAATGGTTTTGAAACTTGTCTTCTTATTTATGGTATTTACATTTTCCAGGCTTTCAAGCACTTCTTGATTGACTTAAACATTCTATATGTTGCTTGCAACTTGTCAGTCCACCTTTGTAAAATTTGGTTGTGATTTTTAAGAATTATGGCTGGCTGTGTACTCAACAGAATTACTTCCAGTGCTGTTACTACATATAATAAAGTATTTTTCAAATCAACTTTATTGAGACATGATTTACATATAATAAAATGCATTTAAGTACATTTCAGTGTACAGTTCAGTGAGTTTTGACAAATATATATATGTATATATGTGTATATATATATACATGCCCCTGAAACCATATTACAGTCAAGATATAGAACATTTTCATTACCCTGAAAAGTTTTCTTATGTCCTCTATAATCATCCACTAACACTCTTGGCTCTAGTCAATCCCTGATGCATGAAAGGTTTTCAAAACTTATTTTTAACGTATGGCTGAAAAAAATATTTCACAGTCCACAAACAATTAGAAATCGAAAAATCAGAGGAATAAACAAACACTGGAGCTAGTGTTGTCCTGATAAGTTGGTGAATCTTGGAGGTCCACAGCCCCAGTTTAGTTGGGATATTTGCAAAAATTGAGCACATACTAGGTCATAAAGCAAGCCTCAACAAATTCTAAAAAGGAAAGATTATACAGACTGTATCCCCTGTATAGTAAGGTAATTAAGATGGAGATAAGTGACTTTATTTCTTAATAGCTCAAGGATGAAAGAAGAAATTATAACAACAATAAGGAACATACAATTAAACTATTTAAGAAACCCATATTTAAATAAATAAGATGTAGCTAAATAATTTTAGAGGGAAAACTATATATTTAAGTGCTCATTTTTAAAAGAAAGAAAGCCTGAAAATGTAATCTGAGTTTTGAACTAAGAAATTCAAAAAAGGAACAATATATTACATTGCATGTACTCTGCCCCAGGAAAGCAGGGGTGACCTTGAGACAGTTAATACTTTCATTCCTGAAGGGATATCATGGCATCCACCCCATCCCCAGGACTATCCTAAATTCCTCCATTATTTTTCATCTATCTTATCTAAGCTCGGGGAAATCTTTTATAATGGCTTTTAAATCTAATAGAGATCATGGCTTAATATTAACCCCAAGAGGCTTCCTTTGAAGGAGCCTCATTTTAAAGGGATAGCTCAGCTTTGAGAATGTCTATTTGACCACAGTGGAAGAAAGAGAGTCAAAGAAAGAGTAGAAGCAGGGAGCAATAAAGATTTGTAAGATATCAGAAAGGAAATATAGGATAAAGATAGGTTCAAGTTGTAGTTCAGGGTGATCCAATTTCAACATAATACTAAGTTTTCTATATATTTTTATTTGACTTGTTAAAGGAATACTTAAGCAGGCAATTTCTGAATTTGAATGCTTTTCTGAAATCTTCTTCATACCAGTGAAAAGCATATGTAGATGATATGGTTTTCTGTGTCCCCACCCAATTCTCATCTTGAATTGTAACTCTCACAATTCCCACATATCATGGGAGGAACTCAGTGAGTGGAGGTGATTGAATTTTGGGGGCGGGTCTTTCCTTTGCTGTTTTTATGACAGTGAATGAGTCTCATTAGATCTGATGGTTTAAAAAAAAAAGGGAATTTGCCTGCACAAGCTCTCTCTTTGCCTGCCACCATCCACGTAAGATGTGATTTGCTCCTCCTTGAGTTCTGCCGTGATTGTGAGACTTCCTCAGTCACGTAGAACTTCATTAAACCACGTAGTTCTCCATTAAACCTCTTTCCTTTGTAAATTGCCCAGTCTCGGGTATGTCTTCATCAGCAGTGTGAAAATGGATTGATACAGTAAACCACTGAATGTTTGGGAATTTGTCCTCTTTATTGTTCTATGAATACCTTTTGTATTAAAAAAAAATCGTGCAAGGTGTTTGAGTACCATGGTGTGTGGCTTGGTATTTCTGCTACCAGGGTTGCCTCCACTTGACCTATTTTTTTTCCAGCCCCCAAGTTTGAATCTTTAGACCACATAGAAGTTCTGTGAGAAACTTGATATTCCTTAAATCTCTCTGAGCTTAAACTCGGTAAAGTAGATTCTTATGTCTATAGGTAACATTCAAACGTTGATATAGTAATATTCCAGTAATACAGAACTGGAAAAGTCAACCTAGAGTGCTGTGCAAGTTGTCTATTGTGTATGTCCCATATCTTGAACCAGTATATATCTTTCCTGAGAAGTAATCCACATACCATACAATTTACCTATTTAAAATATGTAGTTCAATGGTTTTTATTACATTCACAGAGTTGTTCAGCCATCACCACAATATCATTTTGGAAAATGTTTATTACTTTTAAATTAAGCCCCATACCAATTAACAGTCCTTCTCTATTCCTCCCTATTCTTCCCAGGCAATCAATTCTACTTTCTATGTATAGATTTTCCTACTGTGAACATTCCATGTAAATGGAGTCATACAATATATGGTGCTTTTGTCACTGGTTTCTTTCATTTAGCATGATGTTCTCAAGGTTTATTCACATTGTAGCTTGTATGACTTCTTTGCTCCATTTTTCTTTTTTTCCCCTTCCTCCTTTCAAATATACTGTTTTTATATCCATCACTCAGTAACAACTCCAATGCAAGAACAGGTGTGTAACCCCTGGGTACAAGGCCCACTGGTGTGGCTGGGAGCTGTTGCTCCATTGGAGCCGTTGATGATGCCTGCTTACTCATTCCCTACATACTTTCTTCCCTAGACACTGGGAAGCTGGCTGCCTTGCACTGCCATTGGGTAAGCTCCACTGAAATGCTCTGGCCAGATGTACTAAAAAGGGGGCCATTGTGTCTCATTTCTTCTTCTGGTAGAGGCTCTGGTTTTGACTAAATGCAGATGTCATGAGAGCTGGAGAGGGCCTGGAAGGATGAGTGCCTGTTCTTGGAAGGTAGGTTAAGTGGGGTGTCTCTGGGACTAATACTGTGCCCCACCATATGCTCCAGGCCTGCTCTGGGATGGCTGAATCACACATGATGCTGGACTCTGTCATCACATCTACCTTGTCACACAGAGGTAGGCAAATGAAGGATGATAAAGCAGAAGTTCCATACATGTTCACATTGATCTGGTTGAGCTTGGGTCATAATCTCTAAGGAAACAAACTTGAACACCATAATCCTAAGTGTTGACATCACAAAAGATCAAAATTCTGAAAGTTAAAAATCCCCGAAGTCTAAAATCCCTAATGCCAAAAATCTGAATATCACAATCACAGAATAGTGCATCATGTTAGTCCAACTCTTATGTACTATCCTCATACAATTGTCCCTAATCTACACCTAATATAAAAGTGTACCCTGTAATATATTTTTTCATATATGACATTTTCTTTTTAGTTTTTAAATATTTTTCCCACTATTTCAATTTGTCAGAATGATTTTTTACAATTCACTATGCCATTTATTTTATCTTCATGTCATTTCCAGTACTGGAGATATAAGTTGTGCAGAAATTTATAGAATTCTAATTAATTTTATGCATTATTTTTTTGCAAATTTGACTCCGTAAAAGTGTATTGTCACAATACTGACTTTGTGTAGAAGCATTGATGTATGTAGTAATATTGAAACTTTCTCAATAAATGAAGATATATATTTTTATTTTTTGTACATCTGTATTTGTGACAGATAAAATTTATTGGCATCTCAGATCTCTGGGTGACTGCATATGCGGTGGTGCTCTGTCTCAGTTTTTGCTCTATTTCCTCAAAAGATTTTGATGGTTCATCATGATATTTCAGATGACCACAGGTAGAAAGCTGGTGCACATAGTGACCAATAACAGTAATAGATTTTATACATTTCCCTTTTTGACCTATTTATGAATATGGTTTATCTGTTTATTGCTGTTTTACAACTGTCATTAGTATACCCGTTTATGTTTACAGAAATATATATGTTATTATCGACTAATTTATGGTGTAAAGTGGCCTATGAAGTGTTCTGTTGTTGTTTTATGTTTCTCAAATAACCCCCCTTACAATAAGGTAAATACATGCATCGTAATTTTTGAAATTAGTTTTTGCAGAATTATGTTTTTTGGATTTGATCTTTTGGGATTTTGACATTCAAGATTATGGTGTCTGGGATTGTGTCTTTTCAAATTATGATCCACTCCCGGCCCCGATTATGAGGCAAATAATTTTTTTATTTGTTTTTTCTTGTCCAAAGGCTTTTTTTCCATTTTGATAAAACTGCACAGAATATAAAGTTTACCGTTTTTAAATGTGCAGTTCGATGGTATTAAATACATTTATTATGCTGCACAGCTATCACCAACATCTGTCTGATAGTTCTTTGACTTTGTAAAACTGAAACTCCATACCCATTAAACAACAAATCTACATTTCCTCCTGCCTAAATCGCTAGCAACCACCATTCTACTTTCTGTTTCTAGTTTCTGCTGCTCCAAGTACTTCCTATAAGTAGAATCATGTGGCATTTTACATTTTTGACTGACTTATTTCACCTTCCATAATGTCTTCAAGCTTCATCCATGTTGTAGCAGATGTCAGAATATCTGTCCTCTTTAAGGCTGCAAAATATTCCATTACATGAATATAGTATACTTTATTTTTCTAAGAATCAATTAGTCAATGTTTGGGTTCATCCTACATTTTGGCAACATGAATAATGCTGTCATGAACATTTATATACAAGTGTTTGTGTGAACATATGTTTTCAGATATACTTAAGATCACACCACAATATGTTTACCATGTTGGGGAACTACCAGACTGTTTTCCAAAATAGGTGAACCATTTTATTTTATATTACTACCAGCAATGTATAAAGTTCCAATTTCTTCTCAATCTTGCCAACATGTATTATTCTCCTATTATCCTTTTTATAATCATTCTAGTGGGTGTGAAGTGGTATCTCACTGGAGTTTTGAATTGAACTTCACAAATGATTAATGATGTTGAACATCTTTTCATGTACTTATTGGTTATTTTTATATGGATTCTGATAAATGTGGTCTTTGCTCATTTTGAATCGGATTACTTTCCTTTTTGTTGTTGAGCTGCAAGAGTTCTTTATAAATTATAGATAGAAGTCCCTTATCAGATACAGGATTTGTTAATATTTCCTATATTTTTACTTTCTTGATGATTCCCTTTGAATAAAATATATTTTAATATTAATGAAGTCCAATTTATCTATATTTTCCTTTTGTTGCTTGTGCTTTTTAAAGTTTTATTTATTTATTTATTATTTCAATAGTTTTTGGGGAACAGGTAATGTTTGGTTACATGGCTAAGTTCTTTAGGTGTGATTTCTGAGATTGTGGTGCACCCGTCACCTGAGCAGTGTATGCTGTACCCAATATGTAGTGTTTAATCCCTCACCCTCCTCCCACACACCCTCAAGTCCCCAGAGTCCATTATATCATTTTTAATGCCTTTGCTTGCTCATATCTTAGCTCCCACTTATAAGTGAGAACACACGATGTTTAGTTTTCCATTCCTGTATTGCTTCACTTAGAATAATGGTCTCCACCTCCATGCAGGTTGCTGCAAATGCCATTATTTCATTCCCTTTCAGGACTGAGTAACATTCCAGCTGAATTCTATCAGACATTCAAAGAAAAATTGGTACAAATCGAAACTATTCAAAAAAACAGAGAAAGAAGGAATCCTCCCTAAGTCAGCGGGTTTTATACCAGGGATGCAGGGTTGGCTTAACATATGCAAGTAAACAAATGTGATACACCACATAATAACAAGTATAAAGAAAAATCATATGATCATCTCAATAGAGGCAGAGAAAGCATTTAACAAGATCCAGCATTCCTTTATGATTAAAACTCTCAGCAAAATTGGCACAGAAGGGACATACCTTAAGGTAATAAAAGGGACATACCATAAGGTCATGTCACCTATGACAAACGAACAGCTAACATTATACTGAATGGGGAAAAGTTAAAAGCATTTCCCCCTGAGAACTGGAACAAAACAAGAATGCCCACTTTCACCACTTTCATTCAACATAGCACTGAAAGTTCTAGCCAGACTAATCAGAGAAATAAATTATTGATCAAGAGAAAGAAACAAAGGGCATCCAAATTGGTAAAGAGGAAGTCAAACTGTGTCTGTTCACTGATGACATGAATGTATACCTAGAAGACCCTAAATGTTCATCCAAAAAGCAACTAGGTTTGATAAATGAATTCAGTAAAGTCTAGGATACAAAATCAATGTACACAAATAAATAGCACTTATACACCAACAGTGACCAAGCTGAAAATCAAATCAAGGACTCAATCCCTTTTACAACAGCTACCAAAAATAAAATAAAAAAATACTTAGGATTAAACCTAACCGAGGATGTGAAAGAGCCCTCCAAAGAAAACTACAAAACACTGCTAAAAGAAGTCATAGGTGACAAACAAATAGAAACACATCCCATGCTCATGGATGGGTAGAATCAGTATTGTGAAAATGACCATAATGCCAAAAGCAATGTACGAATTTAATGCAATTCCCATCAAAATGCCACCATAATTCTTCACAGAAGTAGAGAAAATATCCTAAAATTCATATGGAACAATAAAAGACCCTGCACAGCCAAAGAAAGGCTAAGCAAAAAAGAAAAAAAAAAAAATATATATATATATATATATATATATATATATATATCTGGAGGCATCACATCACCCAACTTCAAACTATACTACAAGGCTAGAGTTAAAACAGCATGGTACTGGTATAAAAACAGGCATATAGACCAGTGCAACAGAATACACAGCCCAGAAATAAAGCCAGATACTTACATCCAACTGATCTTTGACAAAGCAAACAAAAATATAAAGTGGGGGAAAGGACACCCTATTCAACAACTGGTGCTGGGATAATTGGCAAGCCATGTGCAGAAGACTAAAACTGATCTTCTCTCACCTTATACAAAAATCAACTTAAGATGGAACAGAGACTTAAATATAAGACCTGAAGCCATAAAAATTCTGGAAGATAACATCAGAACAACTCTTCTAACCATTGGCCTAGGCAAAGACTTCATGACCCAGAGCCCAAAAGCAAACGCAACAAAAGCAATGATAAATATATTGGACTTAATTAAACTAAAAAGCTTCTGTCCAGCAAAATAAATAATCAGCAGAGTTAACAGACACCCACAGAGTAGGATAAAAATCTTTGCAAACTATGCATCTGATAAAAGACTAGTGTCTAGAATCTACAGAGAACTCAAACATGTCAGCAATAATAATAATATTCCCATCAAAAAAGTGGATTAAGGACATGAATAGACAATTCTCAAAAGAAGATATATAAATGGCCAATAAACATATGAAAAAAATGCTCAGCATTACTAATAATCAGGAAAATACAAATCAAAACCACAAAGAGACACCACCTTACTCCTGCAAGAATGGCCATAATTAAAAATAAAAAATAATAGACATTGGGATGGATGTGGTAAAAAGGGAATACTTTTACACTGCTGGTGGCAATGTAATCTAGTACAACCACTCTGAAGAACAGTATGGAGATTCCTTAAAGAACTAAAAGTAGACCTAACATTTGATCCAGCAGTCCCACTACTGGTTATCTACCCAGAAGAAAAGAAGTCATTCAGTGAAAAAGACACTTGCACATGCATGTTTGTAGCAGCACAATTCACAATTGCAAAAGCGTGGAACCAGCCTAAATGCCCATCAACTGAGTGGATAAAGAAAATATTGCTTGTGCTTTTGAGGTCATAGCTAAGAAACCACTGCCAAACCAAGGTTACAACAATTTATTTCTATGTTTTTTCCTAAGAGTTTTATAGGTTTAGCTCTTCCGTTTTGTCTTAATTTTTGTGAATAGTATGAGATAGGAGTCTGAATTTATTTTTCTTTTCTGCCCGTATGTAGTTGTTCCAGCTTCATTGGCTGAAAAGACTTTTATTTTCACCACTGAATTGTCTTGCCACTGACATAAAAAGCCATTTGACCACAAATATTTGACTTTATTTCTGAACTCTTAATTCTGTTACATTAATCGATATATCTACCCTTCATCCAGTATCACTCTGTCTTTATTACAATAGATTTTTAGTAAATTTTTAATGAAGGAAATGTTAGTTGTTTTCACTTTGTCCTTTCAAAATTTTATCTTTGTCTTTGGGTTTTAAAATTCTGATCATGATATATTTGTGTGTAGATGATTTGCATTTATCCTACTTGGAGTTCATTAAATTTTAGGATATACAGATTGTTTTCCATCAAATTTGGAAAGTTTTCTGCCATTAATTTTTCCAATATGTGGCCAGGTGCGGTGGCTCACGCCTGTAATCCCAGCACTTTGGGAGGCCAAGGTGGGTGGATCATGAGGTCAAGAGTTTGAGACCAGCCTGACCAACATGGTGAAACCCCATCTCTACGATTCTACATCTAAAAATACGAAAATTACATAGGCGTGGTGGCATGCGCTTGTAATCCTAGCTACTCAGGAGGGTGAGGCAGGAGAATTGCTTGAATCCCAGAGGCAGAGGTTGCAGTGAGCAGAGATTGTGCCACGGCACTCCAACCTAGGCGACAGAGCAAGACTCTGTCTCATTAAAAAAAAAAGAAAAAATTCCAATATGTTTTCTATTCCCATATGTCTTTCTCTCCTCTTCTGGTATTTCTAGAATGTTGTTGCACTAACTGATGCTCTTATTTCTCTGCGATTATGTTTACTTTTCTTTATTATTTTTTCCTTGTCCTGAGATTGTCATTCTCTATCAACCTGTCTTCAAGGGTGTCGATTTTCTTTTCTTCTACAAGGCTGTGTCTACTATAGATTCCCTTTAGTAAATATTCCATATTATTTTAATTTTCACCTTCGGAATTTCTATTTGGTTGCTGAAAATGTTTTATCTCTTTATTGATACTCCTAATTTAATAAGACATTGCCGTTATACTATCCTTTACTTAATCATGATTTTGTTTAATTTTTTTAATATTAGCATTTCTATTTATACTAGATGCTTTGAAGTGTCTTTTTTTTTTTTTTTTTTTTTTTTTTTTTTGGTCTGTATCTCGGCCCTGCCAACATCTGTTTCTATTGACCACTTTTCTTTTTTAGTTTTCTGTATATGGGACCTATTTTCCCATTTCTTTGCGTGGTGTCTTAGTTTGCTCTTCTATAACAGAATACCATGGGTAGGGTGGCTAAAACAATAAATAATAATTTACCACAGTTCTGGAGGCTGGAATGGCCAAAATCAAGGTACCAGCAGATTCAGTAGTTGGTGAGCACACTCTCTTCGTTATCTTCACATGGCTGAGGGCAAAGAAAAAAGGGTGAGCTCTTACAGTGTTCCGATAAGAGGAAATGAATATGCTTCATCTTCATAACCTAACTACCTCTCAAAGGCCCCACCTCCTAATACTATCATATTGGAAGGGCACAAACATTCAGTCCATAACACATCTTTCATAATTGTGTGCTGGAAACTGGATACTTTAGATAATATATTGTATCAACTCTGGATACTTATCCCTTCTAAAGCATGTTATTATTTGGTTGTTTACTTGTTTGTTTACTGATTTGAATGGAGCATTTTGGTGAAGTTTATTTACCCCACAGTATGCAGCTTCTGATGTCATACCTTATATTGTGAAGCCTGGGTCTGTACTCAGTCCCTGACTACCAGTGAGATGACTGGTAGTTTAGCCAGGATGTCTCTTTGACCTTTGCTTTCTCAGTTAATCATCTGGCTCATCTGCCTCTTTTGATCTTATACGGTTTGGCTGTGTTCCCACCCAAATCTCATCTTGAATTGTAGCTCCCACAATTCCCACCTGTTGTGGGAGGGACCCAGGTGGAGGTAATTGAATCACGGGGGCAGGTCTTTCCTGCGCTGTTCTCATGAGAGTGAATAAGTCTCATGAGATCTGATGGTTTTATAAAGGGGAGTTTCCAGCACAAGTTTTCTTCTCTTGTCTGCTGACATGTAAGATGTGCATTTCGCCTTCAGCCATGATTGTGAGATCTCCCCAGCCATGCGAAACTGTGAGTCCATTAACCGTTTTTAACTTATAAATTACTCAGTCTTGGGTATGTGTTTATCAGCAGCATGAAAACAGATTACTACATGATTGGACACTCAGCCTCCATTGTTGACCTCCACTGATTTCTAGCTGATTGTTGTATTGTTTTTGACCACAACCTGGGGCATGTATTATAAAACAGTCTGATTCAATTAATGTCAGGGCGCTTTGCAGGAGTAGATATTTTAGGCTTAGTCTGACCTTATACTACAGGAGGGCCCTTCTTAGCTGTTTCTTTCCCTGTTTCTCTCTTATAAAAATAGGCAACCAGCTATAAACATTATCTTATAGCTGATCTCCTCCTTTTGTCCCCTTTTAGTTGTTCACAGTCAAAATCTCCAGTGTTTTTGACAATACCCTTAGGCATAAACTTCTACATTATCTTCCAAATATAGCTGGTCTCCTTAGGAAAAGCTGAGATGACTCTATTCTGGTGGCCTGCTTCTTAGCTAGGAAGAATCTAAATAAGAACCTTAACTAAGGACTCTGATTCAGAGGTGATGGTCTTGAGCCCTGTTGGCAAGGTGGTTTCTGCTGGATCTTGATGGAGTCTCTGGATTTTTCAAAGATCCCCACTCCACACCAAGACCACTGGGAAAATCTGTTCATCAACAAAAATTAAGCTTATTAAACTTACCGCCTTAAGAGAGAACATGAACTTAGCAGAGCCTTATTTGTGTTTCAAATGATTGAAAGGAGCAAAGTTTATTAAAAGAGACAAGACTTTTATTTTAGTATTTTAGGTGGATTTTGCAAGATAAAGAACTTGAAATTAAACAGAGTTTATAATATAATAGCTTTGGATTGGTGGGTACTCCAAATCAATGGTCTTAAAATGAGTCTTGATAGTGTTCTTTGTTTTGACAAGTAGAATCACTTGTTTGGGTTACAGACTTATTTTCTGTGAGGAAATAATTTCCTAGGGCCAACTGCTAGGTTATTTTTTTTGTATGGTGTCAGAATTGTTTAGGAACAGAAAAATGTGCATGGTTTCATTTTTTATGTAGGGACAGGTAATTATATTGTCTTCATTTCTCACCATCTGTATACATCCTATTTTTGAGAAGGAATGTGGAGGAAACAATATTAAGAAAAAAAAAAAAAAAACAGGACAAATAAGCTACTTATTGAACATTTAGAACTCAATCACATTTGGTGTTTGAACTTTCTATGCATAATAAATATATTTTAATTAACATTGTTCAAACAAGGCTACACTTTTAACCTTTTCTGCTGAAATTACTCATATAAAAATTTAGGTCAAAACATTTTCAGTTATATCTATCCTCGGGTTTCTTTGAAATGTGGTTCTTTATTTAAAATTCTTTCATTTATTTGTCTAAGTTTATTCTTTGGTCCTAATAATTTGGTTTAA
This sequence comes from Macaca fascicularis, assembly GCF_037993035.2. Classification (NCBI taxonomy): domain Eukaryota; kingdom Metazoa; phylum Chordata; class Mammalia; order Primates; family Cercopithecidae; genus Macaca; species Macaca fascicularis. The sequence goes on from NC_088380.1 coordinate 106,150,797, forward strand.
CTCTGATATTTTTATCTCTGACTGCAATGTTTTCAATATTATTCTTGTTAATGGTCTGCAAACAAAATGCACATAGAACCAATTAGGGTCAGATACATTTAAACTAATTAATAAGACTTGCATTATAATGACTAAGTAAATATTGTTCAATTTGGAGCCAAAGGATGTGCTACTACATATATAAACACATATATACATAGACAGATACAGATGTATTTTGTCAAAGTTGCCATCATCCCATCACCAGGGGGTACTTATTGCCTATATTTTTCTTATTTGCCTTTTTATGACATGCCTAAACTGTGTCAGTGTCTCAAGCTTATCTATTGATCTATGGAATCTAAGTCTATAAGAGATGCAAAAACATTTATATCCACCTGGCCCTCTTACCCTCTTCATCTGTTGTCACCACAGAGTCTAATGATTTCTTTAGGCCTTCTGCATAGGTGCTATTTTCTCTAATTTTACTTTCCTTACTTTTCTGAGTCCAAATTTTATTTGCTTCAATCTTCTTGGAATAATATCATATTTTGCAAAGCGATCCTCAGGTTATTTCTTAGCATATGATATTCAAGGGGTAAAATTTCTGGATGTTTTTATATCTAAAGTTGCCGTTATTCTGCGCTTCACTTGACAATTTTGTTGGGCAAAATTTGTAGTTGAAATCTTTTATTTGTAGTTGAAAATTTGTAGTTGAAAACCTCAGCATATTTTCTTCCAGCAATCAGTTTGATGTTAACCTGATTCACATTACTTTGTATTTTTTACAGAAATTTCAGAATCCTTGCCTTTATTCATAGTGTTCTGAAATTTCATGACAAGTGTGTTCACATATATTATTTTCTTCAGCATGAAGGGCAGTTTAAAGAAGCTTGTCACTCTTAAATCCAGCATATTGGTATAAATGAGTTTATAATCTAGCTTTCTGCCTTGGAAACTGTTGGACATTTGGAATCAGTTAGGTACTTTATATTTTCGACTTATCTTTTATTCTACATTTTTGGGTATTTTCTTCATTTTAGTTTCTAATCTTTTGCATTTTAATTTTTTCAATTATATTTTTAATTTCCAAGAGATCTTTCTCCCTCTGTGAAAATTGCTATTTCATTGTATCTCTTATTCTTATATTATCATTTATCTGAGGCTACTATATTAAGTTTAGTTCTAAGTATTTGGAGTACCTCTACTCTAACATCAAGTTGTGTATTTTATTATCTAAAATTTTTCTCTTTCTTCCTGCAATTTCTGTCACAATTTGGATAACCCTGGGTTTCCCTCTCATATTTAAGAATAAAACAAAATAAATTCTTAGGAGCTCTGAGTGTATGCGTCAAACACATCAAGTTTTAAGTTCTACTTTAAGAAATAGTCAAGGATCTGTTAGAATCATGTTCTCCAACCTTTAATTTAAAACACCGGACCTCTTATTAGATTGGACCAAAGATTTCTTCTCTTCACACTGTACACCACAACAGGTAAATTGACCCTGATTTTTAAAAATTGTATTTAGTTGTGATTATCTAATTTCTGTGGTGATCATTTTGTAGAAAGGGCAGGGAAAACATGGAGAGAAGTTCGACTTTTTCAATGTAACCTTTTAATTAATACCTGCCCTTCTCATTCCTGCCCTCCATTGAATGTACATTTATTGTATTCCTGTATCTTGGGTTATAAGCTATGCTAAATAACTGAACCCATTGCTTTAGCTCCCTTTTGTGGGACATATCAATCACAATTAACACTATTTCCTTAGTTTTTCATCTTTGAGAAATTTGTTGACTCTCTTGCCTGGTGATAGCATGGCAGGAATTTTCTTCCCATTTTCCTTGTGCTTCTGGCTTATGCTTTTTTCACTCAAGTTTCTTTAATGTCATTCTATTGGATTTTTAGTAGAACAGGAAATAAACTCAGAAGTTGAGCTAGACATTCTAATCTTATTATGCTTTAACAATAATGTAGGCACCCCACTATTTAATCACATTCAAAAACTCTTTTCACCTACTATGTAAGCAATGGTTAGAGTGTATATTGCTGTTGTTGAGAAAGATTAGATGGGTGACTGTATGCTGCCCATGGCAGTGTACTTTGATATTATTATCATGAAAACAAATTTGGCTATATGGATCAAGACACTTAAAGATTTAATGTCTGGTCATTGTAACAATATGTCCTAAGCAACCATCTAGAGACTTGTATGATGAACTCTGAACAGAGCTGTTCATAGCAGTTTAAAATAATAAGCAGTTTTAAATAACTAAACTGTTAAAACATTAGGAAGTTATTATATAAAAATATAGTAACAACTGTGGAAAGAAATATTAGGCAACGGACAAAAATGAAGACATGTTTAAATGATGGCAATATAATATTAGAGGAGAAAGCAAGATAAGACTGTGTATTCAATAAAATTGAATTGTAAGTCATTACCATTTTTTTCAGGCAAAACAGTCAAATATTGCCATTTTAAATAAAAATATATAGTATTTTAAATAATTATAATAAGTATATGACTTTAAAATTTCATAAGTCAAAATGGATTGTATAAAGTATAAATTAAATTGGATAGAATGATTATAGGGAGAAAATACTAATAGGGGTTATCTTGAGGTGATATAATTTCAGTTGATTTTTATTTTTCAAATTATCTATAGAGAATGCACTGTGTTTGTAATCAGAGTAAAAACTACTAGTTTCTATCCATGTTTTGGAGTTCACACTGTGAACAAATTGTAAACTTCAAAGTATCTTGGCTATTAAATACTTATCCAGAATGAGTGACACAGATGTAGGAAAACATATTCTAGTGTTATTCATTGCAGTGTTTCTTTAATATGCATGAGCTGTATCGTTCTACTCTCAGGGTATTTATACCATTAGAACAGTGTATACAGAACAAGTGCACTGCTTTAAGACAGGATTTGATATTATGGATTCACAAAGAGCTGTGTCTCTGCTGTACCCCATCCCACTGAGGCACTTTGTTGGCTTCACATCTATTTGGCTTACTTTTTGCTGCTGTAGGCATTTTTCATCTTCTGCATAGAAAGCACCTTTTCTCTGTTAAAGTTCAGTGTCATTCAGAAAGATATTGGCTTAGAAGGGAGGTTGCAAAAGCAAGATAAGAGCTTTTTAAATTAATACATTAACAGACAAGTCTGAACTGAGTCATCTTCTGATATGCTTGCTGAGGAAAAAGTTCAATTGATGGAATTTTAAAAATTCATTCATTGTGCAAAAAGCTGCACTTATCATTTTCAGTTGTAACTGGCCTAAATGTTTATAGTTCTGTTTTTTATTTGATTGGGAGATGTATATAAACCCATTATATTTTCTTTATTTTCTATATTTCTTTCTTTCTTTTTTTCAACATGGTTAAAATATTTTAGCACTCTGAGAAAACTTATTTTGTAATAAATTCCTATTAAACTTTCAGGCCTTCCTGAGTGTAACAGTTTAATGACCCTGCACTTGTGGTAGATTGTATAGCACACATCTTGTCAGTCAGTTGTAAAAAATAATTTTATGCAGTAGTATGATAGATTATGTAATTTTAATATAAAATTAATAATTGTTTAATGACCGCACCATTTTTTCTGGCCTTTAAAATTAACTTTTACTTTGTACAACTGAATACATTTGTGTATATTCATATATCTGCTAATTTTAAACTTAAATTATGTCAAGTTTTTCTGTATATAACCTGAACACTATGGTAGCTCTTTCAAGTTAGCATAAAGTTTTTCAAAAAGCTCTTTAAAAATGCCTTATAATGTCCCACTTCTCTGAATTCAAGATGATAAGGTTCAAATCGATACAAAGAAAGGCGGCCCTGTTTGGATATAAAATAATTGCCTAATGTGAAATATACATGATTCAAACCAAGAAACACTGAAGGCAAAAATTCTTTTTTAAAAAAATTAGCTTATTTTGCTTTGAAAATCTCAATTTCTAGTCATATAGGTTTAGAATTATCGAGCAATAACTTTAAACATAGTATGAAAAGAGAACATATGTACAGAGGGTTTCATATGTTATGAGCAACTCACCACTCTCCTTAACTAGTCACTTCAAGTATTATGTCTAAGATATGTTGGGCAAGAGGTGTCAATTGTGTCTCCGGGAACTGCTTCTCTGGATAAAATGTTTTATTACAGTATTAAATCTTTATCTTTCATAATTATCTCCAGTATCTAGATAATATTAAAATTTATTGTATGTCAAATAGTATGTATGAAAAGGAGAATAAAAAGTTAACTCGTTATATTAAGGTAGCATAATTATGGGTATGTTTAAACTTAAATATTATAGTAATATATTTTAAGAGATAAAAATAAACAGTCTAGCTGATTATATGATTAAACACAACTTGATAAAGGAGTTGTTTAAAGTGACTAATTATGGGAATTTCTATCCTGGAAAAGAAATTATAGTAACCAGATATATTAATCAGGTTCATACCTAGATTCAAGTTAAAAATAGCTTTCCCATAGGAGAAAAAAATTGAATGTCTATGTAATATCACTAAACAAAGCATCCTTTCCCTGCCAGCCATGGGAGGTGTTACTCTGTACTCCTTTTTGGAGCCACTATATATAGTCTGCACAAAGGCCTGTCCCCTAGAGGAAAAACATTTTTTTTCTCCATAAACTATCGATTTTCTGCAGAATTTCTTGCTAATGCTTATTCTTTTTACTTTTATCAGAGTTATTGATAACTATATTTTGCTGATAATAAGTGAATGGTCTAAATAACTATGCTAACTACAATTATATTTGAGATGATTATATTAACTATTATTTCTTATTTTTTACTTTATGACCCAACTGGTGATACTATAAAACTGGAAGACACTCACAAAATTTTAACTTCAATCACTATATCCTATAAGTGGAGAAACTTTCTATTCAGAAATGTATAAAATAATGTCAAGTTATCAGGCAAAATAGCATTAGAATTGAGAGAGACATGATGGATTATGAATTATTGTTTGATGATTTTTTCATTGCACTCTGACATCATTTTTCTTTGACTTGTAGTGTAAACAAAGTAATTTTTTCTAATCCTTTGGTTTAGCTGTCAAGAAACTTAAACTACATTTTTTTTTTAATTTATTTTTTGGTGACAAGGGTCTTGCTCTGTCACCCAGGCTAGAGTGCAGTGGAGTGATCAGATTTCACTGCATCCTCCACCTCCTTGGCCAAGGGATCATCCTGTCTCAGCTTCCAGAGGAGCTGGGACTAGAGGTGCATGCAATTATACAAGGCTAATTTTTAAATTTTTGTGGGGAGAGACAGAGTCTCACTATGTTGCCCAGGTCGGTCTTGAACTGGGCTCAACTCATACTCCCACTTCAGTGTCCCAAAGTGCTGGGATTACACCGAGAGTCACTGCACCAGCTAAGGTACAGTTTGAATCAACTTTGTAATGATATAAAACTGTAGAATCTGTGCATCTGCATTTGAACTTTCTTTTTTATTTATTCCAAGTCTACCTATATTTAGATTTGAAATAGTCTTATATTTATTTTTTATGTTTCTGTACTACCTTATTTAAAATTCTTGGGACCAGATGAGTTTCAGAATTTAAATTACTTTTATGTTTATTTTAGGAAGGAATTTGGAACATATTTTAAATATTCACAACTCATAGTCAACTACATTCATATTTCTGCTGCAAAATGTATAAATACTCTAAGTGGAATAAATAAATACCAACATTAAATTTACATGAGTTCTAGTCAGGTTTTGTAGTCAGATCAATGATAGACTGTTGATCTCCAGAAATTTTTGATTTTAAAATTTTTTATAGGGATTGTGTAGATGTGGTTGTTTTTCTGAAAAGTTTATATTTAAAATGAGTAACTAATTTAAAAAAAGGAGAAGTAAATGTACTAGAAGATCAGAATTTTCAAAGTAATATAACGGCCAATCCTTGTGCTAAAAAAATTGTCAGGATAAAGCAAATATTTCTTTTTAATTTCCCTTTCCTAGTAGACCATTATTAGTTCCAAGTAGTTAGAAGAAAAGGCTTCAAATTCAAATGCTTGCTTTCTGGGGTAAGTCAGGTAACATAAAGGATGTGAAGTGGTCAGATGATTTGATGAATTGGAGAGTGGTAGAGAATGGAAACTGAAGAGAGGATGCTTGTCTAAAACATTCATTCTCTCCCTCTCTTTCCTCTCTGCCTTCTCTCTGTCTCTATCTCATAGCGCGCACGCGCGCGCACACACACACACACACACACACACACACACACACACACACACACAGAGACAGAGAGAGAGCACCAGATGTGATGTCTAAGTCAGAAATACATAGACATTGTAAGAAAAGATGGAATAGAATTTATCGTGAAAAGCTTTATTTTGCCTTAAGTGATTTTTCACGTTTAGCTTCTTTGTTGTTGTCATTTACTTTTCTTCCCTAAACAATTTACCTAACATATCACTGAATTATTCATTCACTTAATTAGTCAATCAGTCTTTCAAGAAATAGTATTACATTTCCACTCTATTAAAAATTGTGAAACTCTGGAAAAATAGAAATGAATGAGGCAGTTCATGCCTAAAGATGAGCTAGCTAAGATACAATTAATAATCAGAGGTGAGAACAAGGTGCTGCAGGAATGCAAAAGATGTGTATTCAACTTAGTCTAAGGATGTCAGAGAAGCACTTGCAGAAGTGACAAAACTATGGCTGGAAGGAGAAAAAAGTTAATCAAGCAATGAATAGGGTGAGATCTTTCTAAGCAGAGAGAACACGATGAAAAAATACAGAGTATGAAGGAAGAGATTTATTTGAGTAACCGAGGAGAATTCGTTCTAAAACAGCCTGGCGGTAAAAAAAACAAAACAAAACAAAACAAAACAAAAAAACAAAAGAAAAACTCTAGCTTCAAACAATCAGGGCAAAATACAGCTACCTCAGTTGTTCAGAATGTTTGAATCTTTGTCAGTTCCACATTGTATCCCTCCCCCTGCAGTGACAAAATTCAATATAATTATAATGTAAAAATACTATTTATGTGCCTGCTCTAGTTATTGTCATTTGTTAAAAAATTCTTCTCTGAAATCCCTACACTCTGAGACCACAAACAAACAAACAAAACCTCCTCTGATTATATTTGATAAATGCATGTCAAGGAGAAACAAAAGAAATACAATAATATATAGAAAGGGAAAACTACAGCGAGAAAAAAAGTGGCTAGTTCATTCTTAAACATAATTTCACAGAGTAATTTTACTTCATATTTCAAAGAGAAAATGCAATTTTTATTACAATTGGGATTCAGAGTTATTTTATCATATCAATGTTTTAATTTTAATATAAACCTAATTGCACTTTAAAACACCAAAATAAAAGTCGAAGATATGCTTTAAAATGTGCATTTTATTGCTATTTTAAGCTGCTGTACAATAGCAAAATGAAAGAAACTGAATTAAACAAAATTATACATTGCCCTCTTTTAGTAAAAAAATCCCTACAAATGGGGCAAAAATATCTGTTTCAATTGCACCCAAAGTTATGACATGAAAACGATAACAGAGCAACAATATCTTGGAAAATTCATCAGGAGAAACTTTACACTGACCTGGGTAAGACTCTGCTAATTTAATTTTATCTTTTCAAGTGAAAGTGACTTGAAACCAAGGGAGACTAATTTGAACAGTAAGCTTAATAGCAAATGCCTCAGTACATTATGCAGATAATAACAACTCCCGTGTGGATAATAGAAGTTAGCAAGAGTACTGAAAATTACACTTTTTTTTTTTTCTTGCCACGGTGAAAATGAACAGATATTGAATCTTATCTCCTTATCCACATACTAAAATAGAAATTGCTTTCCAGGTTTTACTAATTTTACTGACGGGCTATTATGTGAAGGATTTTTTTCTCTTATGCATTTATTTTGATTTAATTTAAAAGTACACCCAGAAGCAATATTTGAAAGTTATAAAAAATCAGAAAAGGAAAATTCTAGTCATGTACACATCTATGATTTCATATGGCTTTATCAGCAGCATTCATTATGATATCCAAAAATAAAATGAGAAGATTTCTGTTCCAAATGAGTCTATATTAAGCAAAAGATATTCTGCTGCCTCTTTGAAAAACTGGATGTATCTGAAATTAATGTGAACACCTAAAGCACACACACAAACCTTACACTGTCAAATACCATAAATGCCATTATGAATAAGTCTGAGATGTTTAATATTTGCATATGAATTTAAATTAGTCTAGTAAATTATACTTCAAATAAAAGTAAGACTTTCATTTCTCCAATATAGAGTTTTAAAAGAAATCAGCACTGGGAGAGATTATATAGCTGCACATTGAGGGAACCCGAAAGACAATTCTATAGCACAGACCTTCTAAGAGCACTTCAGTAAAATGAACACAAGACTCAGAGTCAGAAGACTTGAGTTCCTGTCCTGACTGCAAGTTAGGACCACTTGTGATTTGTAAGGGCAGTGTTAAACAATTGCTCTGCTACTTTTGCCTTTGTTGATGTGTACAATGCACCTGATATAATGTGTTCATTTGCACACATATGCACATAGGGGTGCAGGTGTTTAAGAAAATATCTATCTTAACAAACAGCAAATTACTTCCAAATTTCAGTTAAAATTTGAGTCATGTTGACTGTGCTTAAGCATTTTGTTCTACAGCATAATAATACTTGGTGAAATTTCTTTTTTTGTTGACTCCACCAAGTTTTTCAATGCTTGTTTAATTCAGACAAGTTAATGCAGCATAAAATATTTTAGCTTAGTTAATAAAGTAAAACATCCTGGTCTGTTTGAAAATTCAACTACTCCACAAAATGGTTAACTAAAGCAATCTCACAAATCCCAGGCAGTTTCAAAGGATGTACACTGAATTGGTCTATATGACTCCATTCAGGGAATCCATTCTCTCTCCCACATCTAACAGTAGGCATCAAAGATCCAAAAGGAACTTAAACTAGAGATGTAACAAAAGGCTTGACAGTTGCCTGAGGGAAAACATTTTCTCCCCTAAAGTACGTGGGCTTTATTTAAGAGATCCATTAAATTAATTTATAATATTTCACATTTATTTTAATAATGGCAATATAATCTCAGAGTAAGTGACATTAATACATTTACATTAATCTAGATAGAGGATTTGGTTCATTTTCCAATTGGCATCTTAAGGCAACAAAATGCTGGAAGCATTGTTATACTTTAAAAATCATCTAGTCTAGTTATTAAAAAAATATTTCTAAGAAAGAGTCTCCTAGCTGCCGCGAAGATCGGGGTATGTGAGAGATTGAGTTTATCCCCTTTACCATTAATCATTATCATTAGTCCCATTATGTTGTATGAATAAATGATGTGGGGTGCTTTTCCATAATTGCATAGTAACATTACACAATTGGAAAAATATCTTTGACTGAAGCACAATTAAGCCAAATATCCCATTCCAATTAAAATGTCTTAATGTATTAATATTTTCATACTTAATATGGGAAAGCTAATGTACCAAGTATTGGGAATGGAGTGGAAAACAGATTCTGTCTCCAAACCAGTCTAGCATACAGTCTGATACTGAAGAGAAATAATTAAACAATTTTGCAAATAAATATAAATGTACAGCTTGCTAATTACTATGAGAGTGACATGATGCTACAAAACCATATTGTACAGGATTTGACATAGACTTGGAGATAAGAGATGACTTCTCAGATGAATGATTGGTGAAGTGTGATTATATACAAAGATTTAGAAAAATCTATATCTAATTGTAGACTTATCTACAACTGTAATGGGAGAGCCACTCTTTATGTAACTGTAACTTTCAATTACGTATACCAGTATGACCATTCTTCACAACAATGAGATCAGAATAGACCTCAACTTGTTGGCACTTTTCTCATCATCACTGTTTCCTGGCCTGAGAAAATTATGAATTAAACATTATGTCCATAATGAAAATTGATCTTAAACTGTAAATGTACACTCACAGTAAGATTCCACCTTTCTATAAGCTTTCTTACATTCTTTCCTTGTTGTTGAACAAGTAACTATTCAACAAGTTTCTTCAATATAACTATTCAGTTTATATGTTAGAAAATCTTAAGATAATATTTAAATGTAACATTTTTTCTTATTTACTGAAGAAATACTTGCATCAGTTCTACAATCATTTAGAAAAACATATTCTGAAAAAATTATTCTTTGAAAAAGCTCTTTGGGATTAAAAATAGCAACTTTATATTAGAAACCTAGACATTCAAACCACAACTCTTGTTTTCAGTCAGAATTGACTTATGATATGACTTCGAATTCATCTCAGTGTCTTGATTTCTCCATCATAAAGGAGAAATTAAAATTATTACCTAGCTAGAGGGGTCTTATAAGGAATTAATGTATTTAAATTTTTTTAGAGTCTAAGATAAAAGGTTCTAGATGAGTACAAAATATTACTCAAGATGAATGTTATAGTTAATATCGCATTCAGGTTAATAAATATCACTTTAGATCAAAGGTTTATTTTTTGCATTTCTGCAGAAATATAGTTTTTTATCTTCAACATTCTGCTGATGGTAATTTTTTAAGTGTCATGAACTGTTACCAGGGACTGAAGAAAATAGTTCTTGGCACTTTCCAATTCTGTATTTTGTGGCATTATCTACAGCAGCTATATTGTGCAAGTAACCTTCAAAATTAAAAGTAGCATCTCTGGATCAAAAAAAGAAGAAGAAAAGTACCCAGCAAGCCAATAACAATAACAATTTAAGCAATGAGAAATTAAAATTATGTAATAAAGATCTAGAACCAAAAAGAACATGGCATCATTGGGAAGATTGTAATGACAAGTTTTTAAGTTGCTGCCTGCCTATTACAATTTATTTTAAATAACATAAGCTAAATAAAAGTTCTTTTAACTTTCATTGACATTAGTTAAATATAAGTGAGAAACTCTCTTTTTGGGCAAAGACTTATTTTATTTATGTTTGCTTATAGGACAAATGACCTGACCTTGATTTTTCTTCATATTGATTTTAAACATGTGGCATAGAACACAGGGACATAATGCAACTAAAAACACTGCAGAAGATTAACAGAAATAATCTGATGTGTTGTGGTTTGGAAATTTTTGTGCCAAGTTTCTTAAAATATTTTGCTGACTTCATTAATATTTATTTGGGTTTTCATTGACTTTTGGAAGGAATGAGATTTAGTAGTTAGATATAAAAATGAAAAAACCTCCAGAATCCCTATGGGCTCCCTATTGACTTGAATAAATGTAGCCAAACAACCTTTTGCCCATGTATTTACATATGTGTTCATATTGCTCCGGGATCAAAAAATAAAAATCTGTGCATTATCCCAAATCTACATGAGAATCTTAAACATTAAAGAATTATAAAATTATAATATTAGGGGTGAGTAATTTTTCCTATTAGTAATATTTTTCTTACTTTTAGATACCATAAGAGATATAAATAAGCAGCTCATAATGTTTTTTGTGATTCTCTGAAATTGGTTCTGGGAAATATATCCTTGAGGTAATTTGCAAAAAAAAAAAAAAAAAAAAAAAAACAGTAACTAAGAGAAATGAGGAAATAGTCACAGTCAATTTAATTTAAATATCTTTTTTAAAAAATTTAGTGGCAAATTTAATTAGTTTCAAAGGTTTTTTTGTTTTTGTTTTTGTTTTTTTTGTTTTTGTTTTTTTTTTGTTTGTTTGTTTTTGGAAGGGGTACAGCACTGTAAGAAGAGCCTAGGAATGAATGGAGAGTAACTATTCAATTTGATATGTTAGGCAGTTTCTAGAAAGCTTTATTACCTTATAAAACCAAAGACATGAACAGAGCTTTAAGATCATCTAGTCTAGTTATTAGAACATTTTTCTAAGAATCTCTTCACTGCCACTAAGGTCAGGGTATGTTATGGATTGAGTTTAGCTCCTTTACCATTATTCAAACAGATCTGTTCTGAGTTTGCCTTTTATATATAGCAGTTCCATAAAAGTTTCATTGCAAAAAATGGTTAAGCTGCTTAAGACAGTTTGAAATCTACTGCTTTACACTATACTTTGGAGATGAGAAATTTCTTCTCACCTGAAAGCCAGAGTGGAAATGGTTTTAATATCACAAAGTTAGTGCTTTGAACTTTGAAATAATTAAAGCATATTTTTTCTCAGATGTCAAGACTTCAGTGATACCTGTCCTAAGACCCTCAACTCCCTGCTCACTCTGTAACAGGTACATTCACCTCCGCTTTTATTTTATTTTAAAAATAATTCGAGAATGCTTCTGCCCTAAAGATTTCATCCTGGATGTTCTCCATGGCTGAAATGGCCTTTCCCAAGATAACTGCATATGTCTTTCCTACAACTTGAAATTAGAAGAACAAGGCAAATTTGAGAACCAGTTTTCCTGTGATTTGCTCACTAATGTTTCTCCAGAACCCAGAACAATGCTTAGAACACAGTGGATTCTCCATAAATATGTGATTATTGGAAGAAAAGAAGTAGTTAGAAATGAACAACTGATTAGCTAAATGTTCAAGTAATATTGAACTATTTGCATGTCTATTAATCAATTTTAAAGCCATCTTTTTCATGTCAATTATGCAATAGTAACCACATTTGCATTACTGGTTTATTGATAAGAATTAGTTTTAAGGAAAATCTGCCCCTTTTTCATTAATATATGTAGATCTAATTGGAGATAAAATTTCAATGATTATTTTTAGATACATGAAAATTTGGGCATTGCCTCTTAACAAGATTACATTTTTGATTATTATGTAATCAGCTATCACTTAGCTCACAAATTTAGGCAAAAATCTTGATTAAAATTACCACTGTTATTTTAAAATAATGTAATTCTGCTTCTTACCCTGAATCAGACACCCACTCTTCCATACACATCCGGAGGACTTTCTTGATTAAAACACTGAGTTATCTAATTACTTCTGTGCCCTACAAATGTATAGCATATGTTGAAAAAGTAGAAGCATGAGACTTTTTAAAATAGATTTTCTATTTATCTTTCTTACTGAAAATTTTAACCCATGCTACTTAATTATCTTTATTTAAGCATTAAAGTTTCTCAATAAAATGTGTAATTTGTGCTCTTTGTTATGCTCATTTCCATTTTTGGAAATATTGTTAAGCTTGTTTGAATATATTTGAAGCACTAATAACAAGAAAAAGCTTATTTTCTCCATAGAAAAACTAGTTGTCTCAATTTTGCCTTGTTCTTCTAATTTCAAACATTTTTTTTCCCCCCGGTTATACGGTGACTTTTATGTATTCTAGAGAAATTACCACTTATCCAAGTGCATATAAAAATTACTCATCAAATAATTAATAGTAATCATCACCACTTTGTATATTTGTATTTAATTTCTCTGCACATATTTCTCAACAATTTTGATTCTTTCTTTTCCAGAATATAAAACTTATATTTCCTAAAATATTCCTTTTAAATTTTAACTCGCGTGTGTGTGTGTGTGTGTGTGTGTGTGTGTGTGTGTGTGTGAGAGAGAGAGAGAGAGAGAGAGAGAGAGAGACAGAGAGAGACAGAAAGGGAGATTTCAGCTTGAGAGTAAGCTATGTTAAACTTTATCACTAACAAATCTCATAAATGTCTGGATGTGTCTAGACTCAAAGAGTGGTGCCTTGATTAAGTGAAAGTCTGTTTCATTGGGAAGTCAAATAAATTTTGGGGAAAGCACGAATTCTAAGGAAAGAGGGTGTCAGACTCAAGGCTGGCACAATAATAATACTTTTCTTATTCCCAGGAACAGGACCTGGCATATCACTGCAGCACAATTAATATTTTAAATGTCTGGTTAAAAGAACAGCTGAGAATAAAGTATAGTCACTTCCATCTACATTTTTAAATTCAGCCTAAATGCCATAAACTTGTATGTGAATCCAACAGAGAAGGTTATTAAAAACAAACAAATAATAATAATAAAAAAACCCCCAAAACCTAAAGCTGTGGATAAAGATGTTATTTTTACCCACACAGACACACTCACACATGCCTGGACATACACAATCTCTACAATATAGTGAAAAAGAAAGCAGCATTGATCAGAGACAAATACAGAAATGTAGATGTCTGTATGTGTGTGTGTTTTTGTGTCTGTGTGTATTGTGTGTAACAATAGAGCTCAATTATCTAGGCTTTTCACAAAAAAACATAGGGCAGCTTTGGCTCAGAGGGATAATTCATCCTGCCTTTGGCCATACTAACCTCCTAATTATGGCCACTGTTTGTTCTGCCTTCCTCGTTGTTTTTGCTTGTTTCTTCTTCCGGAAACAGTAAATTATTCACTACCCCCGTCTCTGTTTCTCTCTCTCTTTTCACACAGTCCCACAGACACACACACCTACACACACAGAGTTCTCATCTGGCTAGCTCCTAGTCAATTGTACAAAACCTCTAGGCCTAAATTTAATTCCTCTGAAAGAAATCAGAAGTGAAATTAGGCTCCATTTTTTATTTTTCCTCAGACTACGCTACATTTTGTTTTACAATATTATGATTTATAATTCCATATTAATTATTCATTGGCTCACCCAGTAGGGTATGAAGCCCATCAGGCTAGATTATTCGACTGTATTATTCCACAATATAACTCAGCGTATAACACACAGTGAAGATGTGCTAAGAATTTGGTGAGTGACTTGATGATTGGAGACTGGCCTTTGGGCCCATGTTCCAGCAGCTCTCATGACAGCATGTTGTGCATCTGTGGCTGAAGGAGCCGTAATTTAAAAAAAAGAACCGACAATAGGAAATGCTGCTTTGGCATCTTTTAGGGCAATAGCAGCTGGGACTCTTTGCAGAAATATTAGCCTTCTTGAATATGGGTTTCCAGAAGTGGTAGCACGTGCTATTATTGCTTGATTATAGCTCAGAAACATGTTTATTCTTGTCTGTTCTCATCCCTTACATTATAACTGTGCTCAAAGCGTCTATTCCACCGTCAAATTGAGGGCAATTTTAATGAATCAAGTTTTATTAAACTCATTGGAATTTTATTAAAATTCTACTTTTATTCAACACTGAGAATGACCAATGTTGTCTATGTACAGATATCAAACAACATAGAACTGTCCTCACTCAAGAACAAATAATAAAGAAATAATACCTCCAACATGGGACCTAGTGATTTCATGCAACAAATATTTATGAAATATTATCAATATATGGAGGAGAAAGCAAACTTTTGAAAGAGAGAAAAACATTTTTGAAACCATTACTGTTATTGGGGTGTAGTATCTTGGTACCCTAGAGAAAACTGTAGGATCTACGCTCTGTTTTTGGAGGTAGCTTAGAAGGTAACCTTTGGCATGTTAACTTACATGTTAACAGAGTTAAACAAAATTTCCCATGTTTTGTAGGCATATATTTATGGTGACTCTGTTAAACTTGAGATGGATCTTCTATTTACCATTGATTGAATTAATCAGAGGTAATCATTCTTATATGTTTTGAAGCAGTTCTTCAAAATGAATTTATGTAATACTGCATCCCATATTGTATTCCTATGTCCCGGGACTTAACCACTTTCATTCCATTTATCTATCTATCCATACATTCTTCCATGTGCTCTCTACTATTTATTGAATTTTAATTATGCCATTAGTGTGTTATATACATTTAAAATGTCAACATATTTATCTCTTACAGCAACCATTTGGAATGAACATGGGTGCTGACAAGCCTATTTCCCTGACAAGTAGATTCATTAACCTGAGGTTCAATTACTTTTTCAAGGTGAGACATCTAGTAGACAGTGAAACTGAACCGTGAACTCATGCCCGTATGCAGGGGTTTGTGATCCTCACAAATACACATCTCCAGATTAGGTTTACTGGATCAGGTTGTGAAATACCAACTTCTTCCCTTTTGCTAATACTATGTTAGAATGATGAAATGTAGGATAAAATGTAGAGCAGAGTGATGAAATGAACTGAAGCAGAAAGCAGAAGACAAAATGGCTTTGCTTGCCTCAGATAAAAATTTCGGAATAATTGGAAAAATAGTTGTAGAAGTTCACGCCTCTGATAGACTGTAGGAGTGTGAACATCTTCAATTTTATCATAACAAACCTTGGTATGTAATTTCTTAGTCCTATCTATATTTTACTGAATGGAAATTACAATTATATATCACTGATTAATTTGTTGATTCCTAGGTTATCCCATCTTTGCTTTCTTTTAAGTAATTTTATGATAATTTTGATGGCACTGCTAAGCTAGCAAATATTTTACTTCAAAAGTTCCTGAATATTCTCTAATTCAAAGGAATGATTCACCAATTTTGAGATTATATTTTCTTAAAAAACAATCTACCTATTTAAGGAATAACTTTAGGTTGAAGATATTAGATTTTCATTGTCCAGATGTATTTTTATTAATTTATTACATGTTTTCTTTATGATAAGTTTATTTTATTTAATATATAGTCCAGTGGAAACTAGTTGTGGGCTTAATCCCGTGTATTTTGTTGTTGTTTCCAATGTCATAAACTATACCTGGTTCCTGGACATTGGACTCATGAATAAAAGCCACCAGTTACAACGGAAATTGATTAGGAAAATGATGTTATAATTCTCAGCATTACTGTAAGGTAATTTAGAATATATCTGCTCTCATGATGGGATACATGCATTACTGATTTAGAAAGGTGATATTTTATAAAAGCATGTGGAAGTCTGTATATGGGAAACATTCTTGATTCTCATTCTTTGTCTCTGTCTCAATATGTTTCCCTTTTTGTTTCACATGTATATGTATTATACATATATATAGTCATGCACCACATAACAATGTTTAAGTCAATGATGGACCGCATATACAATGATGGTCCCATAAGATTATAACACAGTAATTGTACTGTATCTTTACTATGTTCAGATATGTTTAGATACCCAAATAGTTACTACTGTTTTACAATTCTCTATAGTATTAAGTACAGGAGCATGCATTTCTTGGAATGTATCCTTCTCATTAATGAATGCATGACTGTATCTATGTCTATCTATATCTATTTTGCTATCCTCTATCTCTCCTCTTTCTTTGTTCTGTGACTTTCTGTATTATTTTCTGCCTCTTGGGTCAGTCTTTCTCTCTCTCCCTGTCTCTGTTTCTGTTTCTCAAATTATTTATTCAGGTGGAAAATAGAAAAAGATAAATAGTTTGCTGGAACTTGTAACATGTATGGCAAGTTAAAATTGGTGAATATGACCCTCAGTGTGAAATATCATACTTAAGAAGTTAAAGTGCAGTTGTAAAACTTAGAAGATTGTGTTTACTAAGAAAGCAAGAATTAAGCTAGATAACTTTAATGAAAATCTTACTATAGAAGATGTGTAAATATAAACATTGTTCATAAATTTGCTAATTTATCTTTCCTGCTAAGAAAATCATTCTGCTTATCTTAAAGTCAATATCCAACAGTATAAATAAACAGGAAAATTAATTTAAAAAGGAAATGTGTTGTTTTAGTTTTTAGAAAAGTTAGAAAGAATACTTTTAAAAAACATACGTAATGCTAAAAAAAATTGCACTGAGGAAAAATGTAGCAAACATAGAAATCCCCAGATAAATTAGCAACATTTACAATCTTTAATCCTTTTTAGTTTCCTGGGAAGTTGGTATAAATAGAGGTTACAGTAATTATTGTTTGTTAATATTTGTAAATTATTTGAAAAAACAGGAAGAGCAAATTGCCTTAATTATTTTTCAGTGAAATATTATATTGATGATTTTGTTTTAAAAATGTACTCATGTTAAAAGCGATTTTATTTTCAAAGTAAATTTTATGATAATGATCATCATATATATTTTCACTTATTTAGCATTCTCAATTTACTGTGGTTTTCCCAAAGTAAACAATATTATCAGTATTTCATTCCTTCTTATGGCTGCAGGGCATTCCATTTTGTGGCTATAACTCTTTTTTTATGAGTATGCAGTAGTGTATTATTAATGGGATACATGAGATAGTTTGATACAGGCATACAATGTGTAATAATCATGTCAGGGTAAATAGGGTGTCCATCATCTCAAGTATTTATCATTTCTCTGTCACAAACATTCCTATTATACACTTTTAGTTATTTTTAAATGTATAATAAATTATTGGGTTTTGTTTTGTTTTTTCAAGATGGAGTCTGGCTCTGCCCTCCAGGCTGGAGTGCAGTGGTGCGATCTCGGCTCACCGCAACCTCTGCCTCCCGGGTTCAAGCAATTCTCCTGCCTCAGCCTCCCGAGTAGCTGGGACCACAGGTGTGCACCTGGTAAGTTATTTTGGTATTTTTTAGTAGAAATGAGGTTTCACCATTTAGGATGGTCTCGAACTCCGGACCTCAGGTAATTTGCCCCCTTTGGTCTCCCAAAATGCTGGAATTACAGGCGTGAACCACCATGCCCGGCCAATGAATTGTTGTTGACTGTAGTAATCGTGTTGTGCTATCAAATATTAGGCCTTATTCATTCTATCTAACTATAGTTTTGTTACCATTAACCATCCCTAATTCCCCCTACAACCCCTAACATGTGTTTCACCGTCTGGTAGTGATCCTTCTGCTCTCTATCTCCATGAGTTCCATTTTTTTAATTTTTAGCTCACACAAATGAGTGAGAACATGCAAAGTTTGTCTTCCTGTGCCTTGCTTATTTCACTTAACATAATCTCCTCCAGTTCCATCCATGTTGTTGCAAATAGCAGGACCTTATTCTTTTTTATGACTGAGTATGGTAATTCATTGTGTATATGTACCACATTTTCTTTATCCATTTGTCTGTTGATGGACACATAGGTTGCTTCCAAATCTTGGCTATTGTGAATCGCACTTCAATAAGCATGATACTGCAGATATCTCTCCAATATACTGATTTCCTTTCTTATAGATAAATACCTAGCTAGATGATTGCTGGATAACATGGTAGTTCTATTGTTAGTTTTTTGAGAGACCTCCATACTGTTTTCCATAGTGGCTGTACTAATTTATTTGATACATTCCCACTAATAGTGCAGAAGGGTTCCCTTTTCCCCACATCCTCACCAGCATTTCTTATTGCCCGTCTTTTGGATAAAAGCCACTTTAACTGGAGTGAGATGATATCTCATTGTAGTTTTGATTTACACTTCTTTCATATTCAGTGTTTTTGAACATCTTTTTCTATATCTGTTTAGCATTTATATGTCTTCTTTTGAAAAATGTGTACAGATCTTTTGCTTGTTTTTAAATCAGATTATTAGACTTTTTTTTCTTGTTGAGTTGTTTGAACTCCTTATATATTCTGGTTATTAATCACACGTCAGATGGAGAGTTTGCAAATATTTTCTCCAATTTTGTGGGTTGTCTCTTCACTTTGTTGAATCTTTCTTAGCTGTGCAGAAGCTTTTTAACTCAATGTAATCCCATTTGTCCATTTTTTGCTTTGGTGCCTGTGCTTGTGGGGGATTGCTCAAGAAAACTTTGCTCAGCAAATGTCTTGGATGTCCTGGAAAATATAGTTTTAGGTCCTCGATTTCAGTCTTTAATTCCTTTTTTATATAATTAGGGGGAGGAGTTTAGTTTCACTCTTCTGTATATGGATATCCAGCTTCCCCAGCATTATTTATTGAAGAGATTGTCCTTTCCCCAATGAATTTTCTTAACACCTTTGTCAAAATGAGTTCACCATAAATGTGTGGATTTCTTTCCAGGTTCGCTGTACTATTCCATTGGTCTATGTGTCTGTTTTTATGCCAGTAGCATGCTACTTTGATTACTATAGTTCTGTGATACAATTTGAATTCAGGTAATGTGATTCCTCCAGTCTTGCTCTTTTTGCTCAAAATGCTTTTGACTATTCTGATTATTTCATAGTTACATATACATTTTAGGATTATTTTGTCTATTTCTGTGAAGAATATCATTGATATTTAACTGGATTTCATTGAGTATATAGATGGTTTTGGGCAGTGTGGACATTTAAAAAATATTGATTCTTCCAGTCCATACATTTGTGGTATATTTACATTTTATTGTGTCCTCTTCAATGTATTGCATAAATATTTAACAGTTTTCACTTTAGAGATCTTTCACTTCTTTAGTTTATTCCTAGGTATCTAATTCTTTTGTAGCTATTGTAAATAGGATTACTTTATTGCTTTCTTTTCCAGAAAATTTGCTGTTGGCATATAGGAATGATACTAATTTTTGTATGTTGATTTTGTATACTGCAACTTTACTAAATAGTTTTAATAGTTTATTGATGTGATCTTTAGATTTTTCCAATTATAAGATCATATCATCTGGAAACCAGGATAATTTGACTTTTTCCTTCCCAGTTTGGATTCCCTTTATTTCTTTCTTTTGTCCAACTGCTCCAGCTAGAACTTCCAGTACCAAGTTGAATAATAGTCATTAAAGTGGGCATCCTTCTTGTGTTCCAGATTTTAGAAGAAAGGCTTTCAGTTTTTCCTTATTCAGAGTGACACTAGCTGTAGGTCTGTTTTACATGGCTTTTATTGTGCTGAGGTATGATCCTTTTACTCCCATTTTTTAAGGTTTTTATCATGAAGAGATGTCGAATTGTATCAAATCCTTTTTCAGCATCAATTAAAATGAACATATGTTTTTTATCCTTCATTCTGTTGATAGGATGTATCATATTGTTTGATTTCCCTGTGTTGAAATCTTTTTACATACCTAGGATAAACCTCACTTGGTCATGATGAATAATCTTTTTAATGTGTTGTTGAATTCTGTTTGCTAAATTTTGTGGAAGATATTTGCATCAATGTTAATCAGGGATATTGGCTTGTATTTTTTTCTTTTTTGATATGTCTTTTAATGATTTTGGTATCAGGGTAATACAGGCCAAATAGAATGAGTTTGGAAATATTCCCACCTAATCTTTTTTCAGAATAGTTTGACTAGAATTGATATTAATTATTCTTTAAATGTTTGGTGGAACTCAGCAGTGAAGCCATCATGTCTGGGGCCATTTTTGGCTGGGAGACTGTTATGGCTTCAATCTCATTACTAGTTATTGGTGTACTGAGGTTTCAGATTTCTTCATGCTTCAATCTTATAGGTTATATATGTCTAGGAGTTTGAACATTTCTTCTGGGCTTTCCAATTTATAAGTTTGTAGCTGCTTATAGTAGTTTCTAGTGATCTTCTGAATTTATGTGGTGTCAGTTGAAAGTATACTTTTTCATCTCTGATTTTATTTGGGTCTTCTCTCTTCTTTTCTTCATCTTGTTGACCCTTTGTATTTTTCTGTTTTGTTTTGTTTTGTTTCAATATCATTCATTTCTGTTCATATCTTTATCTCTTTTCTTCTACTAATGTTGGGTTTGGTTTTTTCTTGCTTTTTTAATTCTTTAAGATGCATCGTTAGAGTTTTATCTGAAGCTTTTCCACATTTTTGATGTAGACACTTTGCTATAAACGTTCCTCTTAGTACCACTTTTGCTGTATTTTATAGACTTTGGAATGCTGAGTTTCCATTATTATTTATTTCAATAAATTTTTCAGTTCCCTTGTTTATTTCTTCATTGATGAACTGGTCATTAAGGAACATATTGTTTAATTCCTACACGGTCATACATTTACAAAGTTCTCATCTTTATTGATCTACAGTTTTGTTCCTCTGTGGTCGGAGAAGATACTTGATATGATTTAAATTTGTAAATTTTAAATTTTCATTCAGATTTGTTGTGTGGTATAGTATAAGATCTATACTAGATAATGATTCATGTGCTGAGAAGAAAAATGTGTAATCTTCAGCCACTGGATGACTGTCCTGTAAATATCTAGTACGTCAATTTGGTCTGGAGTATAGATGAAGTTAAAGGTTTCTTTATCTAGTTTCTATCTTTATTATCTGTTCATTGATGAAAGTGGGGTGTTAAAGTCTACAACTATTATCGCACTAGGGTCTATCTCTCTCTTTATCTGTAATACTAGTTGATTTATATATCTGGGTGTTCCAGTGTTGTGTGCATACATATTTACAATCACCATGTCCCCTTGCTGAATTGACCCTTTTATTATAATATAAAGATCTTTGTTTCTTTTTATAGTTTTATCTAAGTCTATTTTGTCTGATATAAGTATAGCTACTCCTGCTTTTTCTTTTTTGGTTTCCATTGGCATGGAATAACTTCTGTTCTTTTATTTTCAGTCCATATATGTCTTTGGAGGTTCAGTATGTTTCTTGAAAGCAATAGATCATTGGGTTTTGTTTGCTTATCCATTCAGCCACTCAATGTCTTTTGATTGCAGAGTTTAGTCCATTTATATTCAATGTTATGAATAAGCAGAAATTTACTAGTGCCATTTTGTAATTTACTTTTTGGTGGTTTTATGGTCTTCTTTTCCATTTTGTGAAGTTGATTTTCTCTGGCAGTATGTTTTAATCTCTTGCTTTTAATTATTTGTATATCTATTGTAAGTTTTTTGAAGTTACAATGAGGCTTGCAAATAATATCTTATAACACATTATTTTAAACTGATGGCAACTTAACACTGATTACAACAACAAACAAACCAACTAACAAACAAGCAGAGAAAACTAATACAAATCTATACTAATTTCATCCCCCCTTTTAACTTTTTGTTGTTTCTATTTATATCTTACTATACTATGTCTTGAAAAGTTGTTGTAGTTATTATTTTTGATAGGTTCATCTTTTTGTCTTTCTACTTAAGATATGAGTAGTTTACTCACCACAATTACAGTTATAATATTTTGTATTTGTCTGAGTGCTTATTTTTACCATTGAGTGTTGTACCTCAAGATGATTTCTGGTTGCTTGTTAATGTCCTTTCTTTTAGATTGAAGATCTTTTCTCTATAGGACAGATCTCATGTTAATAAAATCTCTCATCTTTTTTTTTTGTCTGACTCCCACTTTTACTTCTTCTTCATGTTTGAAGGATAGTTTCACTGGATATACTATTCTAAGAAAAAAGTTGTGTTTTTTTTTTCCTTCAGCACTTAAACATGTCATATCACTCTCTCCTGACCTGTATGTTTTCCACTGAGAAATATGCAGCCAGACTTATTTGAACTACTTTGTATGTTGTTTCTTTCCGCTAACCGCTGTTGGGATCATTTCTGTATCCTTGGCTTTAGAGTTTGTTTACTAAGTACCTTGAGGTAGTCTATGTGGGTTTAATCTGCTTGCTTTTCTATAACCTCTTTGTATTTGAATATTCCCTAGGTTTGGAAAGTTATCTGTTATTATCTCTTTGATTAAATATTCTAACCTGATATATTTTTCTACTTCCCCTTTAAGACCAAGAACTCTTAGATTTGCCCTTTTAAGGCTATTTTCTACATCTTGTAGGTGCACATCATTCTTTCTTAATATTTTTCCTTTTCTCTCCTCTGATTGTGTAAATTCAAATAGCCTGTCTTCAAGTTTACTAATTTTTTTTCTGCTTGATCCATTCTGAGAGACTCTAATGCATGCTTCACTGTGCCACTTGAATTTTCACCTCCAGAATTTCTGCCTTTTTTTTTTTTTTTTTTTTTAAAAAAGGAACTCAATCTCTTTGTTAAATGGATTTGTTAGGATTCTGAATTCCTTCTCTATGCTATCTTGAATATCACTGAGCTTCCTTAAGACAGCTATTTTGAATTCTGTCTAGTGTTCACATATCTCTGTCACTCTGAGATCTGCCACTGTTGTCTTCTTTAGTTTGTCTGGCGAGGTCATGTTTTCCTGGATTGGCCTGATGCTTGTAAACATTCATTAATGTCTGGGTATTGAAGAGTTAGGTATTTATTGTGTTCTTCACAGTCTGGGCCTATTTGTACCAGTCTTTCTTGGGACGACTTTCCAGGTATTCAAAGGGGGTTGAATGTTGTAATCTAAGATTTTAGACACTGCAGCCACATCTGCATTAGGGGCTGCCACAAGCCCAGAAATGCTCTTGCAGATTTGTAAATGTACCGCCTTGGTAGTCTTGAGTAAGATCCAAAATCCTCTGTATTACCAGGTAGAGACTCTTGTTCTTTTCTCTAACTTTTCCCCAAAGAAACAAAGTCTGTCACTCCATTCTGAGCTGCCTGAAGCTGAGGGAAGAGTTATACAATTACCTCTGTGGACATTACCCCTGTGACTGTGCTGGATCAGACCTCAAACGAGCACAGCACTAGGTCTTGTTCAAAGCCTGTGGCAACCACTGCCTGGTTACTGCCGGTGATCACTCAAGGCCCAAGGACTGTTTAGTCAGCAGGTGGTAAATCCAGTCAGACTTGTGTCCTTTCCTACAGGGCACCAAGCTCCTTTCTCACCCGGGGTGGGTCCAGAAATCCCACCAGTTAGACGCCAGTTAGAATGGCGATCATTAAAAAGTCAGTTTCCTTCTTTTTTAATGTGCGGTTCTCAAAGGGAGCTCTTGTCCAGAAGCATCAGCATTACCTGGGAACTTGTTAGAAATATAGATTCTTTGTTTCTACCATAGACCTTCCGGATTAGAAACTCTGGTGATCAACTTTGCAATGCCTTATACCAAGACTTTCAGGTGATTAGGACATGCTAAAATTTGAAAACTACAGCCTTTGACTTTATTTTATTCTATTTTCTCTGCCTTTACTTTTTAATTGTACTTCCCTTACACCAAGTAATTAAATTAACTGCGGTGATGATCTTCTATAAGGTTTTGCTAATTTTAAAGCTGTTCACTTCCCAATCTTTTCCTGTTTTGAAGCCAGAGGGACCTTATAAAATAAGAATGTATTACGTTTCAATGCCTAACAATTGCCCTTAGCATGAGATGTAAACTCTTTATCACAGTATACAACTTCCTCTACAATTTGGCAATGCCCTTCTCTTTAGATTTATCTTTTCTTCATACAATTAGGTTCATTTTCAAACATAACAAACTCTTTTTAGTTACATATGTTCTTCCATATCTAGTGCTTGGAACACAATGAAATGTTTTCAACTTCCTTCTTCTTATTCTCCTCATCCACTTTTAACCAGTAATCTCTAGCCTCAATTTAATTCTTACTATAAAATTCCTCATCTCTTGAAATTCTTTCTGATACTGTAACATTGGCCAAGTGCCCTTGATATCCATTTCTGCCTATCTCCCCCATATTACTTACATTCATTACACTTAAGTATAATTAACTTTTAAATTATTTCTCTTTACATCTGAAATTAAATTTTGTGTGCCTATATCCCCAGCATTAGTGCTTCAGTTTTCTCATCATTAAAGTGAAGATTTAATTGTATTTCTATTATTGCCTGAAAATTAAGTGAAATCACACTTAGCCAAGTGCTGATATTAGTGCCATGATGTATTGAATGAATTAAATTTAACTCTACCCAATTACTATAAATTATAAATTTGATACTTAATACCATTTAGTTATGATATATGTATAACTATTTTGGTTATGGTTAAATATTTGTAAATTATAAAGATAGCTATCCATAGAAGGTGCAAATGTAGTAAATGATGCCTTTTAATGTACAGTAGGATTTTTCACTTTATTTCTATATATAATACATAGGGTAAATGACATGTGTTTTGAGGAAATCACATTGGGATCTATCTAAAATATATGTCTGCTGGCAGACTACCAAGGAAAAAGCATGATGCAGTGCAAACCAGTCAAAATAATGCTTCATTTGATACTGCAATCACAGATTCTTGGATAATGAGCCTAGCTACTTTTCTTGATGATGTGCTGGTCTTGGAAGCACTTTGAAATTTTATTCAGAAGAACTTTGAAGTTTTCTCTCTCATAATTAGCAGGTGGTAAGTCACTGGAATGAATCTTTGGAAAATCAAGGTAAACTTGATGGGTAAACATTGCATGTGCTATACTTGTCACATTAGTCTTAAACTAATCTAGCCAACTTTTGAATCTGCAAGAAATTATATACATATCTATACATATATATACACATATACATTTGATACATATTACATACATATATATTATGTGAACATACACACATATATATTACATATATAATCAATCAAGGAAGTTAAACTTATATATATTACATATATATAAAATCAATCAAGGAAGTAAAGAATAATATTGAATTTCTTACCAAATAAACAGAATGTCTTGCAATATGCTTGTGAACATAGAATAGCCAAGAAAGTGTTTTTATTTTCATTTGTTTCATGAGTTTCTTGAACAGCACAATGCCTTTGACTCTGTCTATCCCGGAACTTTATCATTTAAAATGTGTCATGTTATGATAAATCGTTTGGTGTTGAATCATTTGGATTTTGTTGTGCTTTTCCACCAAACCAGTATGAAATGTCTGATGCAATCTGGCATGACAAATTATAAATGATGAGTCACCTTGGAATGACAAAAATCAGCATTCATTTATTTGCTTTAAAAAAGATTTTATTAAAGTGAACATCATGAAAAGTTAACTGTAAAGTATATTAAGGCAGAGAGTATCAAGAAGGGAAAGTAAAGGTTACTCACAAGTACAATAGCTAATAAACAGATTTGACTAAACAAATCCATCACATGTAACTTAGAACATTTGTTATTAGTTAAATGTATAATCCCTATAAATAACTCAGATTTGTTTGCAAATCTATGTATAAAGCACATAATATATTGGCAATTGGACTACAGTTACATTTTTTGCTCCATGTTGACAATGTAAATACTGAAATGTTGAAAAGCTTTTTCTCTGGATACTGGAATTAGTTGAGAGATGGAGATAAAAATTTACACACACACACACCTATGAGGGAACTCTTGAAGGCAGGAGCTTCTGTTTATGCATTATGCCCTTAAGTCTTCAAGTTGCTGATCAGAAAATCATTTGAAAGAAAAATCTCTCAGCCTCACGAAGTTGCATTTTACTCTGTAAGGGTATGGTAGCCCTTCCTAGAGGCTATTGTGCTACTTCTCATCTTATTCTCTAAAATAGAATCATTTACCTGCCTTTGCTTTTTTTGTGTGGAGATACTAGATTTTGTTTTAATTTATCACAGTTGATGACACATTTCTTTAGAAAAGGTTAGTCTTTGGGTTCTACCTCCTTCCAGGCAATAATTATCTCAAATTTATTTTCAACCCACTCTAGAGGGTCATTCAAGCACTCTTGTGATACTAAAAAAAAAAAAAAAAAAAAAAAAAAAAAAAAAAAAAAAAATACGATTTCAAAGTGTATACAGAATTCAACTACAGTGTTTATCATTTCAAGACCACCACAGTGGTCCAAGGCCTCATAATTCTTCCCTGAATTATTCCAATGGAATCTTAACTAACTCTCTGTTTCTGCCTAGATCCCCTTTCTGTCTCTGCTTAAGAAAGAAGCCAAGTGCTGCTATTTTTATACTATGCTACTCTTGTGCTCCAGGCTTGACGTCCTTTGTAACTTCAGTTAGACTAAAACCAGAGCTGTATGTATGATATTTGAAGGTCTGTGTATTCTGGCTCTCCCTGACCACTCTTCCCTTGCCAGTTACCACCTTTCCACTCACTGACTCTGATCCACTTTTATTAATTTCCTCCCTATTCCTCAAATACTCAGGCCTATGCACAACTAAAAAATTGCCATTTACTCTGCAGGGAATGCTCCTCCATAAGATGTGTGTAAATCTCAACTCCTAATTTCCCTTCAATCTTTACTATAAAACTAGATTCTCAGTGAAATCATTCCTGATCACCCTACATAAAATTTTATTCACCTTTCTGATACTATGTGATACTTCCCTGCTTTATTTTTTCCTTTGCTGTTACAATTATCTACATTTTATCACTTATTTATCTTATTTATTGTTTGTTTCCTTCACAACAGTGTAAGTACTGTGAGGGCAGAGATTGGTTTTCTTGCTGTTCTCTTCCTAGAAATTATGTTACAATCACTTAATAGTTTTTTAATTGTTGAAAATATGTATGAGTAATTCAATATGTGGCCACTTCCCAAGCAACTGAAATAATTTTACCATAAAGAATTTTTATACATAAAAGTGTTCACTGAAATTGGATTTACCACATAACACCTTATTCTTATATAGGTAGTTTTCACTTTGTACAAAATGTAGTTA
This sequence comes from Macaca fascicularis, assembly GCF_037993035.2. NCBI lineage: Eukaryota > Metazoa > Chordata > Mammalia > Primates > Cercopithecidae > Macaca > Macaca fascicularis. Next base: position 106,178,850 of record NC_088380.1, read on the forward strand.
CTACAGATTAAATAACACCAGTCCCCCAAAAGCACAGTTCAAATTTCAGTTATGGTAGTATATAAAGTGTAAGTAACTTCATGAAGTACAAACTTTGCTGCTAGCACCTTAGTCCACAAATCATTGTGTCAAGAGAAGATCTACCTTATGATCAGTGACCAATCATATCACCTTTTCAAAGTCTGTGGGAAATTGTCACTACATATATATTATTCTGTTCATGCACAGATGTAAAGCATGTACTTGTGTTGACTCCTTACCACCCAGTGATAAATCTTTGTGACATTTTACAAAAAGAGATAATAAAAAGAGAGGATTGGCCAAGAAAAATAAAAGCATTGGAAATAAATGAAAAGTGGTAACACTGGAAGTGAAATTTGAATCACCATAAGTGGAATTTCAGAAAGAAAAAAAAAAGCTGACCATGGGAATATTGACTCTACCTCTCTTGAGAGCTTCTAGATATACTTCCAAAGAAACATAGCGGAAAAAAAATCTCTGATATATAAGGGAGGAAAGTGCTAGTGACAAAATGGATAATGAAGAAGTCTCAGACAAAATGACATCTACAAAAAAAAAAAAAAAAAAAAAAAAAAAAAAAAACACAAAAAACACTTCACTTTGAAGGGACACTTGGAGATGTTTCATGCAATTGAAATGGCAAAGGACAGAATGTTGGAGCTGATCCAGATTTAGAAAGAAATATGACAATTTGTCAAGACATAGGCAAGATGCTCTCTCTCCCTTTTCATATCATAAATTATAGGGTAAAAAGATAAGCACTGTCCAAACTACTCTTCCTATGTCATTTACAAATAAATAAAATGGTTTAATTCTCAATGTTTCTAAAGCTTTAAAATATAGTGCAATAAACAAATATTAGTTATATTTTTTCATTTCTTATAAAAATAACTGACAGTAAGAAAATTTTTAATGTTTTAACAAAAAGATTTAAAAGTCACAGAACAGTTATTAAGATTACCCTGCATGATTTCATATTGCCCTGTAGTTATTGTGGTCACACACTACCATGCAGAGTGAGGACTACCTATATTTAACTGTTTCAGTATGTCTAGATTGTAGTTCCTGATCTCTTATCAATAACTCATGCTACCTAAAATCAAACACACTACCTCTCTGAATCTAAGGTTTCTCAGATTCAACTTCAGTAGATTATCTCAAAGGACTGCCTCATTCCAAGTTGTTCTGTCTAAATATATTGCTAGAGATTGATTTTGCAGTATCTGCTATGCTTCTGTTCATGTTTGTGATATGAAAAAGGTTGGTATAAAAATAAAAAATAACATTATTGTAGTTCTTGAAATATTGAAGATTATAAACTTTTTTCTAGTATTATATTGATTTGACTTGCTAAAATGAAATACAGGCCAGGGGCTGTGGGCTCAAGCCTGTAATCCCAGCACTTTGGGAGGCTGAGACAGGTGGATCACTAGGTCAGGAGATAGAGACCATCTTGTCTAACACGGTGAAATCCGTCTCTACTAAAAATACAAAAGAATTAGCCGGGCACAGTGGCGTGAGCCTGTAGTCCCATCTACTCGGGAGGCTGAGGGAGGAGAATGGTGTGAACCTGGGAGGCGGAGCTTGCAGTGAGCCGAGATCGCGCCACTGCCCTCCAGCTTGGGTGACAGAGCGAGACTCCGTCTCAAAAGAAAAAAAAAAAAAAAAGAAAGAAAAAAAAGAAAGAAAGAGAAAGAAAGAAAGAAAGAAAGAAAGAAAGAAAGAAAGAAAGAAAGAAAGAGAGAGAGAGAGAGAAAGAAAGAAAGAAAGAAAAAGAAAGAAAGAAAGAAAGAAAGAAAGAAAGAAAGAAAGAAAGAAAGAAAGAAAGAGAGAGAGAAAGAAAGAAAGAAAGGTGTAAATCCAAGTATTTTGTTTTACTTGTGAGGTTACCAAATATTACTTCAAGAAATTTTATTTTATATGACTGATTGGATTCTTCTTTAATTTTATTTTTATAATATGTGTAAAAATATTTTCACTTATATGCATGGCTAATGGAGTGATTTTTACTCTTTGTATCAATGAAACCGTCTACTTCTTTGCTGTCCTTCTTAGTAAAAAAAAATTAGTAGTAAATATTTGTTGAGGTTTTACTATTTTATTTCTAAATATTTGTTTCCAACTAGTCTTCTCAATACCCTTTGAAATTTATATTGTCACTATTTTAAAAATAAGGAAACTGAGGTTAATAAAGAATAGGTAAATTAGTCAAAATTAGCTATATTTATGCTTTCTACTTATTTAATCTTTTCATTAATCTCTCCATGACGATATTAATATGAGAGTTGTAAACCCTAATGCCACTGGACCAGGCTGATGGAAGTAATGCTGATTGGAGGAGAGAAAAACACCAAAAGCATCATATTAAACAGCAACTGGTAAAAATAATGTTAGACCATTCTTTTCCATTTAAAAGTAGAATGCTTTCCAAAGGTACCAGAATGCCTCTTCCTCCACCTCCCCCTTATCATTATTCTCATGAAGAAATGAAAACAACAGCAACAAAAACCGGAAATCTACATACGTATTTTAAATAAGAAATTATTCAATGTTTACAACTAATACAAAATTTTAGTGACATTTTGGTGGGCCCAGTCAATCTGCTCTGTTGTCTAGATGCAGCTTGTGTGCTGAGAGTTTCTGTGTGTTAAAGGGATAGCAGGAACAACAATAGTCCTGTTTTTGATCAACCAGCATGTATCTTCTAAAGAGGTGCCTTTCACAGAGCACTGGCTACACCAGGGTCTGCATACACCTCCATTGTGCTCGTATGTCAGCTCATATTTTGTCACTTATTTTACTATATGTATTCTATGTTTCCAGAACTCATAAAATTGTAGACTAATACTTAACAGTTTCCAATTCCCATTACATGTACTTGGAAGGAAAAAAAATCATTCAAAATTTTACCTTCAGATGACTAAAGTAAAGGATATTTAGCAATTAAATCATGTTTATTATATTTCCTTACTTTTTTTTAGGCTAGTCAGGTGCAGCAGTGGGAGTGAAGAAGGAACGAATAAGTCTGTAAACTGGTTGTGATCAACTCATTGTAAACATCACTCTACTCATACCAGCCTTGTCTGATTTATTTTTAAGTCATTTTCTCAACCTGTCAAAAAACAAATAAATAAAAAGAGGCAATGGAATGACAGTCTTCCTGATTAGTGTTTCTTGTCAGCAACTTTACTAAAAATGAAAACTCAGGTGCTTACCACATCATGCTGAATATTTCATAGTTAGACATGCTCTCCTCCAGAGCTCTTGGCACATCTTATCAATTTCAATGTGGTGGTACACAACTATCTTTCATGGAAGGAGACATAATATCTCATTTTATTGATGGACGATTGGGAGCCAGAAAACTAACATAACTTCCTTAAAGTCACATAAAAATGTAAAAAAGCATATACCAAGTGCTTACTGGTTTTATAGAGGAGAAATTCTAAATTTTACTACTTAATATTATCATAGAATAACTTTTTTAATTGCTAATTTTAAGAAATGAAATAATAGATAATCATTTTCCAGGTTAGTTTTTCTCCATTTTAATTACAGAGGGGGGAAATATGATTATTTGGAAAGAAAAGGATTTAAGAAAATATGGTAAATAGGCTTGCCTTAAACTGTAGCTATGTGGCTTTAGTGCCATGTGGGTCACAGTTAGGGTTTCTTTTGGAGAGCATACTCCTTTCTCTGTTTCAGAAACTCATCTAGATTTCCTGATTTTCATTATCATTATTGCTCTTACCTTGCAGTTTCTTATTTTAAATAGCGTCCATTGACTGGCCTATTCTGAATTCAATTGAAAAATAGTTTATATTGAATAATTTCTTTCATTTTTGTTTATCTAACTGGTTTCTAATTTTTAAATTACCATAATATGAACAATCTTCCTATTCAATTTTATACTGAAGTTTTGAGGTATTGGAAGATATTTAAATTATATTTTAAACAATAAAAGCTTTCTGGACAGACGCAGTGGCTCACGCCTCTAATCCTAGCAATTTGGGTGGCTGAGGTGGGTTGATCACTTGAGTCCAGGATTTTGAGACCAGCCAGGGCGATGTGGCAAAACCCACTCTCTCTCAAAAAAAAAAAAAAAAAAAAAAAAAAAAATTACCTGGGTATGATTGTACACGCCTGTGGTCCCAGCTACTCAGGAGTCTGACACGGTAGTATTGCTTGAGTCTGAGAGGCAAAGGTTTTAGTGAATTGAGATAGCACCACTGCACTCCTGACTTGGCAACAGACTGAGACCCTATCTCAAAAAAATAAAAATAAAAAAAGCCTTTGATATTATTTTTCTATGGATGCAGTTTTTCCCCAAGTTTATCCATCCACATATCCAGCTACTGCATATATCCATCAGGAGACCTGTTTGTGAAATTAACTTAATGATATTCAAAAAGTCTGAGTTGGATATGTTACTAATTAGAAAGTTAGCATATTTACTTCTATTTGTGATGACAAATTAACACTTCTGTTAATCATCAAATTTTTGGAAATAACATGGTAAAATAATAATCTCAAAGCACAATTGACCTATCTTTTCTAGTTGGAAACCTCCTTGGATTTGAATTTGTGACAAATGCCATCTAATAATGTATTCACCAAATATTTCTACACAATACTGATCTAATATATGAAAAATATTTTATTTCTGTAACTGTCAGAACTAAGCTACTAATAATTAATTTTATGGCTTTATATATAATGATGATTACATAGTTATAGTTTTAACTGAAGGGTTTATAGAAACCAAGTATAATGATACAAAAGATTACAGTTATCCCTTGGTATCTGTGAGGGACTGGTTTCAAAACTACCCTTGGATACCAAAATTCACAGATGCTCAAGACTGTGACATACAATGGAATAGTATTTGCATATAGCCTATGCATATCCTCATGTATGTTGGAAATCATCCCTAGATTATTTATAATACCTAATACAATGTAGTAAGTTATGTAAGTAGTTTTACATGCTATTGTTTAGAGAATAGCAAGAAGAAAAAGGTCTCTACATGTTCGGTACAAATACATTTTATTCCAAATATTTTTTAATCTGAAGTTGGTTGAATCCACCTATGAGTAACCCAGGATACTCATAGGTGGGGCAACTTTAATGTGTAATACATTGATTATTTTTTACTTTATATTGGAACAACAAAACATATTTCAAACATTTGTTATCTTCTTTCTTGGTAATCGTTTGTAATAGATTTGCCACATATTCAATATTGTAATAGATTTGCCACAGATTCAATAATATCTCCTCACCACTTCACATAACACTTGAGATAATCCATTATGCTTTGTCTTTGTGTTCAGAACTCACTTTACCCTTGTTAAACTGAAGGAAGGTGGAACTTTTATATCTATTTTTGTTCAGACTTACTAGTTTCTTTTCCCATAAGAACATCAGGTATGTTCTGCTCAGTTTCATCTTCTAGACACATCAAACTCCTTCACTTTTCTCCTCCAAAAAGAGAAAATTGTTACTTCCAAAAAACTTTGATATTTTAATTTAGAGGAGGTTACGTTATATATGAATGCCTGATTTGTAAACTGTAAGTACTATTAGGGGTTTCCTAGAAAAGGGAGAGTATATGTTGAAGAACAATGAAGGTGATGTGACTGCCATTGCAATTAAGATCCTTTAGGCAAAGACTAAATGTAGTAGAGACTAGGAAATAAAGGAATCAAAGGAATTAGGCAGGCAGGGTAAGAAGAGTTTAATGAGTTGATTACCAGTTGAGTTTAAATTAGTATGAAAACTCTCAGGGAGTTCAGTGAGTGCATGGATATACACAGTGGTAGAATATAAGAGAGACTGAAAGACAATATGTTTGTCTGTGGATACACACTTAACCAGTTGTAGGTGGCAACAGTTGTGGTGAAGGATCATTTTTCCCAGAACACTAAAGCACCTAGGTTATGGGCGGTAGCAGGATGACATCAGCAAGTAGATTGTAAGAATAGAGTGGAACAAGATGAGTATATTTTTCTGGGCATGGGTCTAACCTTTCTTGAGATTCAGGAATAACAAGGGGAATTGGAAAGGAATCCCAGAGGAGGTTATTCATTAAAATATTAAGTATTAAAATTATAATATTCCTTAACTATAGACTTTACTATATATAATAGAATTTCTCCTTTCACAGGAGGATTTAAATCAACTGCATGGTGTGTACCATTCACAAATTATTTTAGAATGAGATTACTGGAAAATAATAAATGAGACTATAAATAAATAAGTAGATATGACTCATTCATAATTTAAGTCAAGCCCTTGGATGTTATTCCCAAGGGATTGAAGTTGATGATTTCTAATCATTCAACTATTTAAAGTGTTTTTTGTCATGTTATTTAAATGACACATTAATTATTTACACATTAGAAAATTGTTACACAATTGTAGACAATTAGAAAAAATTTCGACAATTTTCATAAACTTTTATTCCTTCATTTCTATGGAACTGTTTCTCTTTTTTCTCCCTATTGACATTTAAGCCTCTTCTATCCAGAATACCTTAAATTCAAGAAGCGCCATGTTCCTCTCATAATTTGTCTTCTATTTGTAGTTAAACATACAGATGTGGTTGAGGAAACAGTAGAGAATGTGTAGTGGTCTTTACGTATCTGGAAAACTCCCTGATACATGAAGTGATTCTTTCCTGTGTCTATACAAATACATTTTTCTAAATTTGTAATTTAAAAACGAAGAAGTTTGCATGCCTTGATGTGCTTGGCCTGCTACTTCAGCACAATATTTTGTTACTGAAATTGCTTGGTAACCACAGAAAGACACTAATGAGAAGCTGCCATGGTGATCTTAGAATGCTACATGTTAAATTCATTAGGGCTGCATTATCGTATCAAGTTCATCTCATTTAAAACATTGTCATTATTTTCTTCTTCCTCACTTAGGATGAAAACCCAAGAATTTTGCCATTCAAATGGATACAGTACTTTTTCTCATACTTGACTCATTAATTGGAAGCATATTTTGGTATTTCTGCCCCTTACAAATGGTAGAAGTTGAGGACTGTTTGCTCGCTATACATTAGATGTTTTCAGACTTCAAGGCAGTCGCATTTTCAGGGGGCTCTGCAGATCATTATGTGCTCCATTGAGACTCACCTTAGAGTGCTAACGCATAGCGGATGCACAGTTGTTAAGGAGCTGCCACAGAGACCACATCTGTGAAACCAGAATGAGACTTTGAGAGGGTTTGGTGTGTGTCATTTGCAGTGTTCCTGTCTTGATGACTATTGCCATTTATACAGTGTCATCGAGTTGCTTCTAAGATGCTTTGTGCATTCTATTCAGTTGGTTTACTGTTTGAATTTGGAACTTCCAGAGTTTTCCAGCTAACGCTTGCTTGTCACACACTTTCTTTTGTAAGAAGGATGAACTAAATTTCTTAATTACTCTAAGAACTGCTTTCATCTGTTTCTTTTCTGTCGGTATTACATTTGTCCTTCTTATGGCATTCAGTCACCTATTAGAATTTTTACAGTAGAATGTTTGTAATTCTTCCAGTTTTCATTTCTCATCTATCCCAGTTCAAGGCACATATGGTAAGAATTCTGTGTAAATGAAAATGTTGTATTTTCTCTCTTTTTTCTTTTCCTTTCTTTCTTTGAAAATATTTCCACATATAATTTAAGTATGAACATAGATTTAAATAACTATTTTGCTAAAATGATCACATTACCCACTGATTCTTAGAAGAGTATGAAAGACAACAAGAATCACTTAGAGAATGGAAGAAGGGAAAGAAAGGGTGGGAGGATAATGCATATGCAGTGATTCTGACACCTTCTACCAACCACTGAAAGAACTCACTAATTTATTACTATGCCTCAAGAGAGGCCTTTGATTAGGAGCATCAGCATCATCACTAGAGGACTTGTTAAAAATGTGGATTTCTGAGCCCCACTCCAGAGCTGTGATAGAAATTCTAGGGCTGGAGACCAGCAATCTGGGTACTAACAAGCTTTGTTAGTGATTCTGAGGCATGCTGATGTTTGAGAACCACTAAAGTCTAACCCCCTACATTTACAAGCAGTAACCAGGGGTCAGAGAAGTTCTGCAGTGGTTCAATATCACATAGTTAATTTGAGCATGCTGGTTTACATCGTCAGGTTCTCTTTAAGCATACCTCACGATAAGTATTTTCAAGTTCGTTTGTGATTGCGTTTGGCAATTATTACTTCTCCTTGAATTTAACACGTTCTTATAACACTTAATTTTATATGCAGAAATCATTGAGCAAGTACAATAAACACTGTAATACTTAGGGATTTGAATTGGCTAGATAATTTCTGAATATTCAGCTCTCAATCTTCTATGATACTATTACACTTCGTTTGACAATTCAATTTTTAAAACTTAAACATCTCTTTTTCATGTACAGTTAACATAAAATTAAAGCAGAGCTACTCAAATGGCATTTTCTTTTATTAAGACAACTTGATTTATTTTTTGATGGCACAATATATTTTCACAAATCCCATTTCTCTACTCTAGCATGGCTGCACCACACAAACTTGTACTCTTTGTGCATATCCCTATGATATGGAGTTTTCTGTTTTTATTTATACAGGTCTGTCTACTGGGTATATTTATATTTATCTGAACTACTTTATAGGATGGTGTCTACATGAATAGTCTAGACATGAACATTAGAGAAGTGAAACTCTAGTGAGTCTTTTCTTAGAAATAGGACTTTGTTGATACTGAAAATTGCACTTAGTTTACCTGCTGTGGGTGACTATTTGAGCATCTTTCTATCTCCTTCCTTTTAATACTTGGCAAGAGAAAAATATATTTGATTTGTGAAACAAGGTTTTTAGTAGAAAATTTAAGTTGACCAAGGTTAAAACCTATCTGAAGATAACTTAAAGACAATCAAGAAATGACTATCATGTTTTCTTGCATCTTAAATGGGAAATCCCTTAGTATCATTTTACAAATGTCACCATTACCACATATGGGCTAGGTCAAGAAGCACTGTGTATAATGATTAAGAGAATGGTTTCAAGTATGGTAGGCAGAGTAATGGCCTCTCCAAAGATGTCTACATTCCAATTCCTGGAACTGTGAATGTGTTACATTACATGGCAAAGGGGAATTAAAGTTGCAGATGGAATTAAGTTTGCTAATTAATTCACAGGAAAATAGGAAGATTATCCTGAATAATCACAAGTGTTCTCACAAGTAGAAGAAAAAAGCAGAAATGGGGAGTCAGAGAGAGATGTGGCTACAAAACACAAGTCAGAAAAAAGCCATGTTTCTGACTTTGAAGTTGGAGGAAGGGGGCCAGAAATCCAAAGAATGTGTGTGTTGACTCTATGGAAGCATAAAAAAACAAAGAAACGGTTTCTCCTAGGACGCCAAGCAAGTAACACAGCCCTGCTAACAACTTTATTTTAGCCTGCTGAGACACATGCAGGAATTTAAACCTACAGAACTATAAGATAATGCATTTGTGTTGTTTTAAGCCAGTAAATACGCGACAATTTGTTATAGCAGCAGTAGAAAACTAACTCAGAGAATAACAAAGATATAGATTTGAATCTCAGCTTTATCTCCCACTAGTCATATCCTTGGGTAGCTTTTAACAGCTTTCAAGCTTCAGTTTATTCATCAACAAAATTGGTATAGAATAAGGACCTACATAATGACATTGCTTTAAAGAATAAGTAAAAAATTGCAAAGTGCTTGTCATTGGCTTTGTATGATTATATCAGCTCTCGTGTATAAAAGCAGAATTTTTTTGATGTGTGATTATAAGGTAATCTTTTTAAGTATTGGTACTATTATTGTATCTTGAGTATGTCTCAATACTTCATAAGTGTGTAATATATGTTCATGGAATTTAAGTGTGCATTTGGTACCACTGAAAGAGAGAATCATTACCTAGCCTTTATTTAGGAGATATTTAGAGTCAATAAATATGTACAAAATTCTAAAATGAACACATTTAAATAATCATCTCCACTAAATACATAAGGTAATTTTTTTTCCAATATTAATATCACAGTTTATCGGGTTTACTTGTAGGATCATTTTTTATATTTTTAATTTATGGGTAAATGATAGGTATTTATATTTATGGAATACAGGAGATTTTTTATACAATGTGTAATGTCTTAGCATAATTATTGATGATAATTGGGATATATGCTTTCACTCTTTCAATAAAATTTCATTTCTTGGAAATATAATCTGCTGTTTACTCATTATTAAAAATGTTTTTTTAAACTCACAGTGAAAATAAAGTTCCATTCTAAAGTATCCTTAATTTACTTGCCAAGTTTTAGATATATTTTCCTGTTACGTTAACATGATATACATTTGTATGCCCCCTTCTACCTTGTTTTGAGGAGATGAATAAATGCCTTAAGCAACTACATATGCTGTATATTATCCTATTTGTTTGAAGAAATTTTAAATGTTTACACTGAGCAGAAAGTGGCATAATATTAAGTATTCAACAAGGGAAGTCAGAAGAAGGTAATATTATCCACAGAGACGGATTTGTTGTGAAGAATTTTCATAAAGATTTCTCACTTCCCTGGGACTCTTCAAGTTTGTAGTTATTTTTAAAAATAAATTTCCAAAAAGTAATAAATTTTAACTGGTTTAATTGTGACTGCTGTTCCTTTCAATTCTGAATTACCCTTTATTATACTTCCCCACATGAACAGAGATTTACATGAGTTTGCTTTGATTCTATGATTACTCCAATTTTTAAAATCTTAAAAATGTTCTATATCCCTTGAAATAATTACATTATTTCAGAAAATACTAAAGCCTTAATGGATTAAAACAGAGAAAATTTCCAGGGACTAGGATTTTTCCTCCAAACTTCAATAGGGGCATCTTTAATTATATGCTTTTAGATAAACTAAGTATTTTACAAGTTGTTAGTATTGACTGATATTTACGCAGTGCAATTTTTGCTGTAATAATGCAAATATGTTCCCAGTGAGCTTTTAGATATCATTCCACATGGAAACTCAATTAGGGATTTTTCTGTATAGCAGATGCTTTTAAGAATTATGAGGGTTAAGAAGAAGAAAAAAATGATTTGCATTATTGAATTTGAGGTGAGATTTATATTTAGTGGAAAATATTTCCACACTTTTTGTCCAGAACTTGGGGCTCAGCCAGGGTTACTTGAAAGTGAAACAAGAATGAGAAAGGCTAACTACCCATTTTCACTTCTCAAGCCCATTCTACTTTCAGTAAATACATGGTAGATGTCTGTGCATGTTGTTCCTAAGCATTAAATTAATTTTGTGTTGTTCCTTTCTTTGGCTGGGAAGGGAAGGAATGTTTGACTTTTATTTTATTTTATTTTATTTTATTTTATTATTTTATTTTATTTTATTTTTTTGAGATGGAGTTTCGCTCTTGTTGCCCAGGTTGGAGTGCAGTGGTACAATCTTGGTTCACTGCAACCTCTGTCTCCCAGGTTCAAGCGATTCTCCTGTCTCAGCCTGCCAAGTAGCTGGGATTACAGGCGCGAGCCATCATGCCTGGCTAATTTTTGTATTTTTATTAGAGACAGGGTTTCACCATGTTGGCCAGGCTGGTTTTGAACTCCTGACCTTAGATGATCTGCCCACCTCGGCCTCCCAAAATGCTGGGATTACAGGCTTGAGCTACTATGCCCAGCCTAATTTTTCTTTTTCTTTTTCTTGTTTTTATTATTATAATTTACGTTCTGGGATACACGTGCAGAATGTGCAGGTTTGTTACATAGACATACATATTCCATGGTGATTTGCTGCACCCATCAACTCGTAATCTGCATTAGGTATTTCTCCTAATGCTATCCTTACCCTAGCCACCCAAATCCCGACAGGCCCCAGTGTGGGATGTTCCACTGTCTGTGTCCATGTGTTCTCATTGTTCAACTTCCACTTATGAGTGCGAACATGAGGTGTTTGGTTTTCTGTTCCTGTGTTAGTTTGCTGAGAATGATGCTTTCTAGCTTCATCCATGTGCCTGACACAACAACGAAAAATTTCAGGCCAATATCCTTGATGAACATCGATGCAAAAATCCTGAGTTTTTTTTTTTTTTTAATGAAAGAAATCCATCTTGATAAATGCAAACTCATCTGAAGGGATGAGTGCTCCAGTGGTCTAGATTCTCCAGCAATCATTTATTGGGTGGATGCTGGTCCCATTTAAGGGTTTTCCTGCTATTATTCTGGCTACATACCTACTTTTCAATCTGCTACAAGGGATCTACAAATTTTTTATTCTCAGACTTCAATCTGACATCTACATATCAGGAATGAGCAAGGTGAAATTGGAATAAAATTGGTACAGCTGAAGTAACTCAAATGTCCACATTACTTCTTTCTCTCTCATTTTTGACAGATATTTAAGTAATTTCATGCATAACTGTCCTTTAACATCAAACTGCTTTTGAATAAGATTATCAGCAATAAGAAAATGTTTTGCTGTATGAAGAAGAAATATCTTAGTGGCTTGGATAAGAATAAAGTAGAGGTGGTCAGACTTTATATTTGTAATGACATCTTACTTTTGTTTAAAATTTTTATTTTAATTAAGGTAAAATTTACATTAAGTGAAATGTGCTAGAAATTTAATTGTTTCAAGTTTTCAGCTATTAAGAATAAGGCAGGTATAAATATTCCTGTATGTTTTTGGTGGAATCCCACATTACAAGCCCCAGAACACTCAAAAGCATCTGTTATACAGAAAAATCGCTAGTGGAGTATCCATTATATGGATTCCTGGAGTAGAATTTCTGTTTGGTAGCTTTGATTTATATTTAACTCTATGAGAAAATGACAGATAATTTTCCATACAATTTTACCATTTTAAGCACCTACCAGCAATGTATGAGAGTTTCAGTTGATCTATATCCTATTCTCACGAATATTTGGAGTAGTTAGTCTTTTAAATTTTAGTTAATCCGGTAAACATGAAATAGTAACTCACTGAGATTTTCATTAACATTTTCCTTATGGCTAATATTCTTGAAGGTCTTTCCTGTGTTCATTACCCATTCCTGTATCTTTTGTTGCAAATTCTCCCTTGTAGTCTGTTTTCATTTTTTAATTGGTTGTTTTTTTTGTTATTTGTTTGTTTAGTTGTAAACTTCCATTATATGTTCTGAAAAATGTTCTTTGTCACATATATGTATTACAAACATTGCACCAGTCTAAAACCTGCATTTTCATATCTTAATAGAACCCTTTGATTCATCCGTTTTTTAAAAATTGGAAGAAGTCCAACTAATTATCTTTTAATTTATAGTGAAGAGAGTTTTTGTTTCCTAAGAATTATTTGCCTATTTCTAGGTCTTGAAAAATACTAGAAGCTTTGTTTAGTTTTAATTTTTAAGTCCAGCTGTATAATCCATCTCAAATTACTTTTTGTGTAAGGTATAAAGTAAGGGTTGAGGACTGGGCATGGTGGCTCATGCCTGTAATCCTAGCACTTTAGGAGGCCAACATGGGTGGATCACCTGAGGTCAAGAGCTTGAGACCAGTCTGGCCAACATGGCGAAAACTCATCTCTCCTAACAGTACAAAAATTAGCTGAGCTTGGTGGCGGGTGCCTGTAGCCCCATCTACTCAGGAGGCTGAGAGGCAGGAGAATTGTTTGAACCCAGGAGGTGGAGGTTGCAGTTAGCTGAGATCCCACCCTTGTACCCCAGCCTGGGCAACAGAGCAAAAACTCCATCTCAAAAAAAAAAAGGGGGCGTGGGTGGGTGAGGAGGTTGAAGTTCAACTTTTCCCATACATTATCCAAATAAAAATACCATGTAAGCCTTGGTCTGTTTCTGGACTCTCTATTTTATTTAATTTATTAAAAATATCTAGCCTTATGCCAATAGCCTGCTTTCTTGCTTATATAGCTTTATAGTAAGTCTTTTAATCAGTTATTCTAAATCCTTTAACATTGTTCGTTTATCACCATTGTTGTGCGTATCTTAGTTCCTTCACGTTTTGTTAGTTATTAACTTACTGGCTTTTATTTATGTATTTAACCTTCTCTATTCTGTTTGTGATGCTGGAAATTGGACTCTGCAATATATGTTTTTCTTCTGTGACAATGACAAACAGTAAGGTGAGAGGGGCTACTTCCCCCCACCTTTATTTTTTTCCTGGAAGACTTTTAGAAGCTCAAAGTTTCTGTTAACAGCACTCCAGAGTCCCCATGGTGGCAACTATAGTTTCTATTTGCTGGCATAGCAGCAGTATTCTCTTCTCAGGGACCTAGATCCCTACTGATAAAGTGGTTTGTTCCTTAGCTGCTCTTTCAAACCTTGGATTCCAGTGCTATGGGCCCTCTTCTGAGAGGCCAGTGCCACCTGAGTGGCACCTCCTTAAAACTGAGTTGCAACACTACAGAGTCCCCTCTCTAAGTGGACCTTTGTTCATGCATGAAATTTAGATTTTTCCCTATGGGGAGAGATATTGGTCAAAATTTTAAAAATACATTATCATTGTCAAATTTTCACATCATATTCATTTTTCTAAATAAATACAATTCTAAATCTAATCTTATAAATATTCTTATAAAATATTTTATATCCTTATAAAAACAATATAATTCCTATTATATTCTTATAAAATAAACTTGGAGGTGTCCCGTTCTAAATTTTTGGAAAAGTCTGTGTAATATTAGAATTAGGTTTTCTTTAAATATTTCAAAGAATTCACAAGTATAATCATCCGACTTGCAGTCATGTTAATTAATTATAATGTTTGGAATTTCAACAAACCAAAGCACCATATGTTGAGAAGAAAATCTATTATCGAGAGATAGGTATAGTATAATTATAGGTATAAATTGAACTTAACCCAAATGAGTACAAATTTAAATGTTATAAAGTAAAGTAATAAAGTATATGATAAAATAAATTGATGTCTTCATAATGACATGGAAATAGGTCTTAGAATTTGAAATTCTTGAAATTTTTCAAATTCTAAGCCCTGTAATTTTCAACAAAGAAATGATGATGTAGAGATATCCCTTAAGCCCTAACCCAGGCCTACAGCCTCTTCTTTATACTCTCAGCTGCATTGCACTGTGAGGGCCTCAAATCCAACCTCTATCCACTTCTGTGTGACCATTCTGCAAAACTGGAAGTGCCCTCATCTGTGGCATAGCCTTTCTTTAACATGGTTTCAGGGAAGAGACTTGCTTAGGCCTTGAAATAGTACTCGGGACAATTTGGACAGCGAACACCAAGATCACAAATGCCCAGAATATGGACTAGAAGGAGATGTCAGGCTTGGGTATGGCAATTGATTTGGACACAGGGACTCCTACTCCATGGGGAAGGATTCAGCTGAAGGAGAGCAACAGTGAGATTCCTAGAGCATAAAGCCCAGGGCATGGACTCTCTCTTCTGTCTCTAAAGGTGATTCTGCTTACAATCCACATTCACATATTAAAAATGCATATTGTAGATTACATATTTTGATCCTGACTCTTTATAATATGCTGATTATTCAGCAGCCAACAAGCAATGTTCTCTATATTCTCATTATTCAAGAAAAGGCAATTCTATTCAAATTGCTTTATTGCCTGTATTTACTATAATGAGTATATGTAAGTGGCATAAAAATAGATTGAGAAAAGCTATTTGAAATGTCTAAAACTGATGATCGAATAATATAGATAATATTTTAAAACCTCTTGCAATTTAACACGAAAAATAGAAACTTTCCAAAAGAAGCTAGCAAGGGCTATGAAGAATTTGAAGAACCCCAGAGGACTAATAAACAGAAAGAGAAAATCTCAAACTCTCCCACACTCACGTCAGTGGCAATTAAAAGAAAAAAGGCTTATCACTCATTTACTCTATTTACTGTCCAGATTATTAACATGTGAAATTCTAAGTAATTCACCCTGGGATATAAAAATACATCTGAATGAATTTCATAAGCCTTTGGATAACACCAGGAAATCGATCATTCAAATATGGTTTTAGACAAATACTTCTCTGTGCCGCATGGATATTAAAAAGGTTAAAATATGAGACATACGCTGTAAGTGTTTGCAGATATAGTGAAGACGCATTTAGAAGCAGTCTGTTCTAGTATTAGTTGATAAATTACAGTAAGAGCTGATAAATATTCTAGTTATGGACAATAAAAAATAAATCTACTATTAATTGATAAATACTACAAAGGCATATTATATTTGAGAATTCCATGGTAAGATTTTAGGACTCCATACCACACAAGAGAATGGAGGACAAGCTATAGGTATACACTGAAGCGTTATATTTGCATAACAAAATTGTGGTTGTCCATTAGCTAATTATAGTAATTTGTTTGTTCAGATTTGTTGAATCTTTTTATTCCTCCAACATTTCTTTGTAACTTTCTTTGTAACTTCCTTTTTCATGCCTGAAATTTAATTACAAGCTGCAGTTTGATAGTCTTATCAACCCAGCAGCTGGCCTACACCTGAGGAGTAAAACAAAAGTGCACACTGGGAAACACACACACAAGACTCCCATAAAGAAGAAAAAGAAAATTAAATATGCCTACGGTATACAAATATTAACAGCACAATTTTTCTTTGCTTATTTTTCCTGATATTTCTTTACTTTATATAATTGTTATGTTCATCCACCATTTTACACACACACATTTTCTAAACAAGTGTAAATGAATTAGTAACTTAAATAGTTCACCTTCTGGAGCATACTAATCCTAAATCAAGCGATTACATGCTTTTTACAAAAGGAGTGTTAGAAAGTCATTTACAGATACAGTTAGTTTTAGAGTTATACTTGATCATGGCTCACTGCAGCTTCAAATTCCTGGGCTCAAGGGGTTCTCCTGCCTTAGCCTCTTGAGTAGCTAGGACTAAAGGTGCATACAACCAAGCCTAGATATTTAGAAAAAAATTTTTTTCAGAGATGGGGTTTTGCTATGTTGCTCAGGCTGGTCTGAAACTCCTGGCTTCAAGAGATCCTCCTGCCTTGACCTTCCAAAGTTCTGGGATTACAGATGTAAGCCAGCATGTCTAGCCATTTTTTTTTTCAGACTGATTTCTTGTAGTGTATAGAAATGCCACTGATTTTTGTATGTTGATTTCACATACTGCAACTATGCAACCACTAGAAGAAAACATTGGGGAGACACTTCAGGATATTTGGCCAGGCAAAGATTTTTGGGGCAAAGATCTCAAGTACAGGCCACAAAAGCCAAAATAGACAAATAAAATTACATCAAGCTGAAAAGAATTTTGCACAGCAAACAATCAACAAAAAGATAAGAAATAAGATAAGATAAGAAATCCTCCAAAATGGAAGAAAATATTTGTGAACTATCCATCTAACAAGGGATTAATAACCAGAATATGTAAAGAACTCAAGCAACTCATTAGCAAAAATCAACCCAATTTAAAAATGGGCAACATATTCAAATATGCATTTGTCAAATGAACACATGTAAGTGGCTGACAGGCATATAAACAAATTCTGAGCATCACTAATCATCAAGGAAACACAAATCAAAAACACAATAAGATATTATTCCACCCCAATTTAAAGCCTATTATCAAAAAGATAAAAAATAACAAATACTGGTGAGGATGCAGAGAAAGGAAATACCTACATAATGTTGGTGGAAATGTAAAGTAGTGCATTCATTTAGAAAAACAGTATGGAGGTTCCTCAGAAAACTAAAAATAGAACTACAATATGATCCAGCAATTCTACTGCGGAGTATACCTCCGGAAGAAAGGAAATCAGTATATAGAAGATATGTCTGCACTACCATGTTTATTGCAGAACTATTCACAATAGCCAAGCAATGGATCAACCCAAGTATCTATCAATGGATGAATGGATAAAGAAACTGTACTATATATACACAATGGAATATTATTTAGCTATAAACTAGGATAGAATCTTGTCATTTGCAGGGACATGGGTGGAACTGGGTGTCACTCTGTTAAGTGAAATAAGCCAGGTACAGAAAGACAAATACTGCATGTTCTCGTTATTATGTGAAAACTGAAAAAGTAGATTTCATGGAGGTAGAGTGTAGAATGGTGTTCATCAGAGGCTAGGAAGGTTATGGGAGAGGGCTGAGGAGAAATTGGTTAATGGATACAAAAATACAGTTAAATAGAAAGAATACATTCTAGTATTTAATAGTAAAGTGGGGAAATTGTGGTTAACAATAATTTTTTGTAGGTTTCAAAATTGCTAATGCGAATAATTGTAATGTTCCCAACACAAAGCAAAGAAAAATGCTTGACCTGATGGATATTCTAATTATTCTGATTTGATTATTCTACATTGTACATATGTATCAAAAATCACATGTACCCCATAACTATGTACAACTCTAACATATTAATAAAAATATTTTTTATAAGACATGAGGGAATTTGTAGAGTGATTTTCTTGTAAGTGCATTCTTTACTCTCAATGGTTGTTGCTTCAGAGCTTTACTTAGCTGGGATTGTCTTCCCACTTACTATGTCACACATATCTGCCTTTTTCCTTTTTTTTTTTTTTTTAAGACAGGGTCTCCCTCTGTCTCCCAGGCTCAGTTGCCGTGGTGTGATCAGGGCTCACTGGAGCCTCGACATCTTGGGCTCAGGCAATCCTTCCACTTCAGCCTCCCAAGAAGCTGGGACACTAAGTGTGTGTCACCACACCTGGCTAATCTTTTAATTATTTGTGGAGATGGGGTCTCCCTATATTGTTCAGGCTGGTCTCAAACTCCTGGGCTAGAGAGATCCTTCTGCCTCAGCCTCCCAAAGTGCTGAGGTTACAGGTATGAGCCACTGCACCCAGCCTGCATATCTGCTCTTACAGTTAAGGAGCGTACATCAGGGATGCCTACAGATAATAAAGGGTGACATCAGAAGCTTTTGGAATTGATTTGAATGAATTATTAATACTGTAACAAAGTCAAGACTAAAACAAAGAGCATCGTTTTGCTTGTGTGATTACTAACAAAGAATCAAAATGAAAAGAAAGTTTAGGAAAAAAATGAGAAAAATTAAGCTTCCTGTCATTTAGCAGACAGATACTAATAATTGTGCAATATGTATTCAGCAGTGTTTTTGCTTGCTGAGCCTTGTGTTATACATACGTACTCTTCCAATTACTGCCTTAACATGTTACTGAATTTAAGATGAGGCAAAATCTTGATATTGTCACTATTTGAAATAGAACTTAAATTAGATAAATAATGTTATATAAATTTGTTAACATTTCCAATTGACTAATAAGAAAATACTCTGTCACACAATTATAGTTCATTTAAAATTATTTTTATGCCTATATAGTCATGTGTCAACAATGGGGATACCTTCTGAGAAATGCATTATTTTGTTAGTGATTTCATCATTTTATAAACATTGCAGAGTGTACTTACACAAACCTAGATTGTGTAGCCTACTATGTACCTCAGCTTACTACACACCTAGGCTATATGACAAACCTGTAGAGCATATAAATATAATAAAATCCAAAAGCAATTGTAACACAATACAAAGTATCTGTGTATCTAAACACACATAAACCTAAAAGGATACAGTTAAAATACAGTATAAAAGAATTAAAAGAATGGTACACTTGCATAAAGTAGTTGTCAGGAAAGGAGCTTGTAAGACTGCAAATTCCACTGGATGAGTCAGTGAGTGAGTGATGAGTGAATCTTAAGGCTTAGTACATTACTGTATGCTACCGAACACTGTACACTTAGCCTACACTAAATTTATTTTTAAAATGTTCTTTCTTCAGTAATAAATTGACCTACACTTACTAAAACTTTTTCACTATATAAACTTTTTATTTTTAACTTTTTGACTCTTTTGTAATAATACTGTATTAGTTTATTTTCACACTGCCATAAAGAACTACCTGAGACTGGGTAATTTATGATTAAAATAGGTTTAATTGACTCACAGGCTGAAGAGGTCTCAGGAAACCTACAATCATGGTGGAAGGCAAAGGGGAAGTAAGGACTTTCTTCAAATGGTGGCAGGAGAGAGCCAGAGTGAGGTAGGAACTGACAAACCTTTTAAACTACCAGATCTCATGAGAACTCACTCACTATCATGAGAACAACATGGGGAAAACTGCCCCCATGATTCAGTCACCCCCTGCCAGGTCCCTCCTTCAACGCATGGCGATTACAACTTGACATGAGATTTGAGTGGGGACACAGAGCCAAACCATATCAAACAAAGCATAAAACATAAACACATTGTACCAAACCTCAACGAAACACAGTTGATCTGTGTCATAAACCTGCACATGTGCCCCTGAAACTAAATAAAAGTAAAAGTAAAATAAGTGTACTCTGAAAGTATAGTTGATACTTTTAAAATAACTATTACTGAGCTTACTTTTCTCTGCAAGAGAATATTTATTCTCAATAAACAGAAAATATATAAAGTCATGTAGTTAATTAGAGACATTATGATAAAATATATCATCTTTTTCCTCTTAAAAACTACTTTTCACTTTGGATAAAGATTTTGAAAGGGTCTGCTTTAAAAATAAATACTATTTTTGTTAAAGAAAAACAAAAACATATGTTTCTTTATATCTTTATAAACTTTTTTCCTATTTTCATATTATTTTATCTTAATTTTTTATTCTTTAAATTTTTGTTAAAAATTAAGACATAAAGACACACATTAGACTAGGTCTACACTGATTCAGCATTATCAATATCATTGTCTTTCACCTCCACATCTTTTCCCACTGGAAGGTGTCTTCAGGGGCAATAACACATATGGAGCTGTCATCGCCTATGACAACAATGCCTTCTTCTGTAATACCTCTTGAAGGACCTGCCCTGGACTGTTTTACAATTATCCTTTTGTTGTTGTTGTTAATAAGTAAAAGGGGTATATTCTAAAATAATGAGAAAAAGTATAGTAAATATATAAATCAGTAACATAGTTGTTTATGTCCTTATGAAGCATTATGTACTAGACATAATTGTACATGCTATACTTTTATATGACTAGCAGAAGGTTAATTTAAAATTGTTTCTACAAGCATCAACACAAACACACAAAAATTATTACACTAAGGCATTACTATGGCTACACAATGTCACTAGGTGATGTGAATTTTTCAGCTCCATTATAATCTTACGGGACCACTGTCATATATGCAGGTTGTTCTTGACTGAATGTTGTTATGCAGAACACGATATCACTCATAAAATACTTTGTTTTATTCTACATCATAAAGTATTTTAGAATTTCAAATGTGTGTGTGTGTTAAAATGTATTATTACTTCTACCCACATGATAATAATATCCTCTGGTTAGAAAAGTCAGTTCACATTTACTGAATTCATTTTAGTCTCTGATTAAATCTTATCTAAAATACTTTGATTCGCTCCAGGCTTGAATGTAAACAAGCCTGTTTCCATAGAATGGAAAAAATGCCTCTACTTATTTCTTGTTTCTTGTGTAACTAGAGAAAGGTCTTGTGCAGCCTTTTTCTGTACTCATGTTTTCTGTACTCATGGGGTAAAAGAAAACCATATCAGGAACTTTTCGTTGCTTGGGGTCAGTTACCAGCATTGAGTATGTAGCAATAAGGTAAAACTAACATTGGCCTAGTCATTAATATTTCTTATTTCCTTATAAATGCTTAAAGATATACCATGCACATGTTTATGTCATTATTCTTTACTATTTTCCAGCCTTTTAGTTCCTTGTTTACCAACAGAAAGTACTACATGGCCAAATCTTGTATAGTTAGTCCTACGCATATGGTAGAATCAACCGAGGTCCTGGGTATGAGAAACTTAAGAAATCGTAGTAGAAATTCTGGACATTAATATCAAATGACTTCCCCTGATGATCCATCCCTGACCTTGTGCCACGGTGGTGATAACGGGCCTCATCTCATTTTGTGTTATGTCTATTGCACTTTCTTGGGAGCTGCTGTGGACATCTGTTGCTTCTGACAACTAAGCATCATTGCTCCTTTGTCTGGTAGCCACATCCCTATTTATCTTTTGGGAAATATTCTTCCCTGCTGCATTCAGTCTTGATCTTCTATATTGATTACTTTTATATCCAATCCCTCCATAAATTCCATTGACTTAAGGTTTAATCTATATCCAGAATTATCCTCTTCTTACTATTTCCATATTTCCCACTGTCTCATACCTCAATTACAAAACCCGGCTCTCTGCTCTTTTTGCTTCCCAAATGTAGCTCTCTACAGTCTGTTCTCAGTAGAGCAGCCAACACGATCCTATTAAAAAGTAAATTAAACCACATCACTCCTCATCAGGATTCTCCATATTTTCCCATCTTACAATACAAATTAAAGCCCCAGTGGGATTTACATGTTCAGGCCCCTGTTATTCCTTAGAGCTTATCTCCTTCTGTTGGAGAACATTATTATGAACATCATCATGATCTTTTAGCCATGGCCCTAAGTGAATATTCTCAGATATTTTCAGGAATATATGCCTTGTTTTTTTCAGATTTTTATCCAAATATTTGAACTGTGTTTTGTACATAGAGGGAAATCATCTAATATTTGTTTCTGAATAATAGAGAAGGCTCTCTGCCTTCCTCTGGCAAAGCATAGCCACATATCCAAGAATACATTTATTGATCTCTCATCTGTCTTTCTCTAAAGAAATTGATTTATGGAGTAGAGTAGATAAGGTTAAAAACAGTTAAACTGATGCTTTTTGATAAAAGTGCTTTCTCATTTACCAGAGGATTAGAGACCTAACCATGAGCGCCTCTCGTTTCTAGCTGGTGGCAGATTTTCTAACTGCCATTTACTTACCTTCAGTATCATATCCTTTCTAGTCCCAGTTACTCACCTGCCTGTGTGAACAACCCCAGAGCTAGAATCTCTTCTTCCACATTCCAATGCTGACTGCTTTCTGGAATTGTTTTAATTTTTGACTATGGGATAGCTAGTATCTAGATATAAAGATGCTGTTCACACCAGGGCAAACATTTTAGCAAGTATTGTGTCTTATTTTTCATAGTATAAGGAGTAGAAATGTGAAGAATATCAAACACTATTAGAAAATGTGTCAGATTCTTCTATTGTAAATATACATGGGTTTTTAACAAAATGCACATCTTCAAATTGATATCATTTCTAATATAAACTGCAATGTAGTTATAGGGATATGATGGTTTTACCGTTTTCTGTTCTCAAAAGCCCACCTTGAAAAACATAAACTCTCTTTTTTTAAGTTCACAATTTATTTATGATCCAAAAGGCCTATAAACAGTTCGTAAAACCCCTATGAAGTGAAAACTGGATACAAGTAACGACATATGATCTTGTGTCTTAGGAAAGGAAAAAGGCATATATTCATCAATTTAGTAATTATCAAACATATATTAAGGATCTACTATATACGAGTTACTCTTACAGATGCAGGGGATGCAATGGTGATTACTCTATGAAATGGCCTATGCTAACATTTTGCTTAGTAAACATTTGCCTGTTTGGAATAAAATACTCTATTAATTTCCACTGCAACAGTCTTTAGAAGACATTTTACATTATTAATATTTGTCCTGTATATTAAATATCATCTTGTTTTCCTAATTCTGTTAGAAATAAACTGAATGAATCCTCCTTCAAACTTTATCCTCTTTATGATAAAAGAGTTACTTACAAGCCCTATTCATTTTTTTTACCAGACTATATATATCTGTCTTTACTTATTTAAGGGATATAGGAAAGTTAAATAAATGTGTACCACTTCCAAAAATAGATGCTCAATCTAGTAGAGGATAATTAAATGGAAATAAGTATATTTTTTAAAGTTTGGATTTGTTTAGCAAATATCTACTTAACATATTAATCATGAAATATGCCACTTCTAAATTATGAAATACCTTAAACATTAAGTAATTATTATTTTAATTCATAGTATGTATTCATCACTAAATAGAACTTTTATATAAATACATGATTCTACACATAAAAAATTGGTAACTGTAGAACTTAGTACCTAAAATACATCAACAATATTACTTTAGTTACTATTGCTTTAATTTAGTATATTTCTTGTTTGGCTTTGCCAACATTTACATTTCAATATGTGGTACATAGCAATAAATACAGTTTGCTCTCTAAGGTCCATTCTTATCAAAAATGGAAACCTACTTTCCTGAAAGTTGAGTGTTCACATTTGTAACTAAACTCATTCCTGGGTTAGCATGTGCTTTTCCAATGTGAGCAATTTCAAATCCCCGTAATGAAAGTATGAAATAATATAGAAACTTGAATAGATTGAATAAAAATCTTATAAGTAATAAGACATAAGTGCCATTATGACCATGCCATCCAAAAATAACACATTTTCAAGAGATTGAAAATTGTGTATATCGATCCCAAAATTATTTCATCTCAGAAAAATGCTCACTTTTTTAAAAAAGAAAAAAAAATTACTTTAAAACAGTTTCTTCAGATAGATGTTCCAAGGGTAAATGCTTTTAAAAGCCAAAAAAAAAAATTAAACTTATTTTATAATAGAGTTATGATCAATTAAAAGATGAACTCAATGAATTAAATGGTAAGTAAAGAAGAAATTAGATTTAATATTTCCCAAAGAGGCTGGGTTAATGTCTAATTGAGATGATGTATTTTCATACCTCTGCTCTTCAAATTTTACAGCAGCATATTGATTTAGAATTTCTACTGAGCATAAGTCAAATCCATTTTTTCCTACTTTATCAATGCATAAATATTCCTAATTCTGAGATTAGCATTTTTAATATGTGATTTTACAGTGAATCTAACTGCAACTTTTTAAAAAGTCCAACAGCCAGTATCCTGTGTAATCATTTCTTAATATTTATCCATTTCCATGGATAAATTTAAACTGTTAACACATGTCTCTTCGTATATTTAGAAGTTCACTGATAAAAGAAAACCAAAATCAAACAAAACAAAAATCTAAGATTATGATGTAGGCTATAAAATTTGCTTGCTGTGTTACTTGAGGTACAATTTGTCTCATGTAGATTTCAATATATTTCTTGCATAGAAAGCACATAAATCAGGCATTATTGATTTTTTACTTTTTGTGAATGCATAACAATCATTTTCTTTTATTTTTTATTTGGATAGTTTGGGGCAGGTTTTGTGTTTTTGCATGGTTTATTTTGTATTTAGTTAACTATATAGCTAATAATTGGTAATATTTAACATCTTCTTCAGTGCCATTCTTTTTCATTATTTTTTAAATTAAGCCCTTTTGTTTTTTCTGCTTCAAAGCTTATCTGGGAGGTATATTATTCTTTTTAAAAATTGCATGGTTTATTTGGATTGAGTTTTGAAACTTACTTGTGTTTTCACTTCTCAATTTAGCCTTCATGTATTTTCCATTCCTAATTCTAGCCCATTTTATCACAGATTCAAAATATATATTTTACTGAATGCTGAATGATGTCTAATTGCATGTCTAACAAATTAAGCATAAATGATGTATTTGACTTATAGGAGATATACTGTAAAAATCAGTGATATCAGGGAAGGTTAAAAATGTATAAAGCATGTTATTACCACAGAGGTATAATTGGGGAAATTGTGTTCTTCTTATTTTGCATTAGTACATATAGAAACATATAAAAGGTGGGCTGAAACAGAATAATTTAAAGATCAGGCTTCTCAGAGCACAGGGCATCAAGTCTCCATTTGCAGCTGTAGTGACTCTGTGAAGCACATATCACAAAACTGCTCTTGACAGTTTGGACAGTGTAGATTTACTCCAACTGGCACTGGGATGGCCTCCCAAAGGGAGCATAGTCAAGGTTTACAAGGGCCTAAGTGCCCATCATCTGTCAGGCACCCTTTCTCATCTCTGACTTGGGTTCATTTCACTTTATCTCTGGGACACAGACACCACATCACCCACGACATCTGACAGAAACTACAACAGAATGAGAAAATAAAAATAAACCTTGAAAGCTGAACTTTTAAATCATGTTGTATTTCTTTGAAAAAGCTGTTATTTTATTAGAATGCGTCCTTCATCGCAGACGTGCTGGCTTTTCTTTAAAAGTGAGTTACCATTCAATTCTTGACAGAGAAATGGATAAACGATATTTCATTCATATTTCTCAAAATGATTTGCTTTTTTCTCATTAAGCTTTGTTTTAATGGGTCTCAAAATTCTACAATAGATTTTTTTGTCAAGTTGTTTCTATTAAAAAGTATGGATTTTAAAAACTAATAACTAAAAATTGCCAAATGCAAAAAAAGTAGTTTACAAACCACTTTCCTTTCCTTCTGAAGGTTTTACGATGCATTGTTATCATCAACCAGACTTATCATTAAACTTAAATGGCCAATTGAAAGAAATAGTTCTGAAACCATTCTTTCACCACTGATTAAGACTGGGATGGTAGATAGAGGTATCACATTCATTTAGCCTTCTGAGTTGTCTAGGCAGACTTAGTTACCTTGCCAGCTTCATAAGCCTTCTTGTCGAATATGATGATGGACACCCAAGCAACTGTTTCATATAATGAACAGCAAAATTACCTAGAGAAGAATAGTTAGAGAAGGTCTCAACATACATGTGCTTGCCAGGAATCATATCAATGATGGAAGCATCACCAAATTTCAAGAATTTAGGGGCATTTTCCAGCTCCTTACCAGAAGAGTGCTCAATCTTTTCCTTCAGTGCAGCAAACTTTCCAGCAATGTGAGCAGTGTGACAATTCAGTACAGAGGTGTAGCTAGCACTGATTTAGCCTGGATTGTTCAGAATAATCCTCTGAGCAGTGAAGCCAGATGCTTCCATTGGTGGGTCATATTTGCTGTCACCAGCAACTTTGCCACAACGAACATGTTTGACAGGCACATTATTAAAACTGAAGCCCACATTGTTCTCAGAAAGAAATTCATTCAAAGCTTCATGGTGCCTTCCAACAGACTTTACTTCAGTTGTAACATTGACTCAAAGAAAGGTGACCACCATGCCAGGTTTCAGAATACCAGACTCCACTTGGCCCATAGAGATAGCACCAACATCATTTTGTAGATATCCTGGAGAGGCAGATGCAATGGCTTGGCAGCTGGGTGAGTTGGTGGTAGGATGCAAACCAGACCTTCAAGCAGCATGGTTCCACTGGCATTGCCGTCTTTATCAATGACCTTCCATGTCTTGAACCAAAACATGTTTTGGTTCATATTATCCAGCATATTGTCATCATTCCAAACAAAAATTGGCAGAAATGCTACTTTATCAGAGTGGTAAGTCAATTTTCTTAGTGTGAGTGCTGACTTCCTTAACAATTTCTTCATATTTCTTCTCATTGTAGGGTGGCTCAGTAGATTCTACTTTGTAAACACCAACAATTAGTTGTTTCATACCCGGTGTGTGAGCCAGAAAGGCATGCTCATGGGTTTATCCACTCTTGAAAACATAGCATGAAAATCACCAAGGCCAGGAGCAACAATCCGGACAAGCCAGCATGAGATATGCCTGCAATCAGATTTTTGATAAAGTTTCTGTGTCTTGGGTCATCAATGATAGTCACATGATACCTGCTGATTACAAATTTCCACAGAGCAATATCAATGATGATACTACATTCACACTCAACAGTTTACTATATTCACACTCAACAGCTTATTAAGACTGACCCAGGCATACTTGAAGAGTTCTTTCTCATCTCAGTGGCCTTACTCTCAATATTTTCAATGGTTCTTTTGTTGATTCCACCTCATTTGTAGGTCAAATGACCTTGCCCAAATCTACATGTCCAATGACAGTGATATTGATGTGAGTCTTTTTGTTTCCCATTTTGGTTTTTGGGGGTGGTTTTCATGACGTCTGTGTTCTGACAGCAAACCTCTTGCAAAAAGAATGAGTTGCTTTGCTTTATCAGTCTGCTTGGGTGATCAAACTGTGACTAAATGGGCAATCTTGTGTATGGCATACTTCTTTTAGTTAAATAGTATTTTATCTTCACATTATAGACATGAACTTATAACTGCGTCAACATAAAAGGCAGACGGATCACCTGAGGTCAAGAGTTTGAGACCACCCTGGCCAACATGGCAAAACCCCGTCTCTACTAAAAATGCAAAAACTCACCAGGCACAGTGGCACATGCCTGTAATCTCAGCTACTTGGGAGGGTGAGCCGGGAGAATCGCTTGAACTCGGTAAGCAGAGGTTGCAGAGAGCCGAGATCAGCCACTGCACTCCAGCATGGGCAACAGAGCAAGACTCTGTAACAAAAAGAGAAAAAAAATTCCATTGTTAACTTTTATCTGACTTTGTTTATGTTTGTTTTAATTTCATCTATACTAATGGTTCAGGGAAAGTCCTTTGCATACTGTTTTATACTGTGATAGGGATGACTATATCTTCAGGTTTTCAATACAAGGGCAAAATGTATAGAACTACAAAAATACATTAAAAAAATCATTATATTGACTCCTGTTTCCCCAATACTTTGCAACATGCTGGATTGTATAATACTGTCTATAAAATAGTACAAAACAGAGACTTCATTTCTCTTGACATTTTTTATTTTATGAAAAATATTTCTTGCACATTTTCCCCTTCTTGCACCTCCCATTTAGACATTTTCTAAGCTTTCTTGCTTTTTGATGGTTTACCTGTTAGATATAGATGGGTATTTTGAAAAGGATTTGTGGTGGTTTTCCTAGAGTATGATTTACAGCCAGTGAACAGTTTCCTACAACAGTCAACGTCTTGCTGTTAGTCATCCATTGGCATTGATTATTTTGCATTAAATTTGTAACACTTTAATTCTCAGTCTGGCATCTGATCTTTTTATAAACCACCCAAATTCTACTTTATTGTGATACTTGGAGTTATGTCCATGCAGAGCAGAAAACTTATTTCACAGTCCCTACTTGTTTATTACTTGTATAAATCCAAGTGATATTATTGTGTCTCAGTGAACTACATGCATCTAATTAATCAACCAACAACTCTGCGCACCGTATGGTACACAGATAAGTATAAAACAGTTAAAGAATGCGTTCAGCATTCTTACAATCTGAAGTGACAAGACACAAACAAGGAATCAGCAAAAGAAGTGGAAGAGAGCAAAACATTATAAATTGATCAAAGAGATAAGAAATAAGTGCTTAGGACTTACAGAGAAGAACAGATTTCCATGGAGAGAAATTGGACATGGGAGTAGAGAGGGAATGCCAAGAGAGATGATAAAGGAACATTAAATAATAAATAAATTTATATTGGTATTTTGAGGAGATAGAACATGAGGAAGATGATCCTTAGGAGAGGAGAGTTGGAAGACTTAAAAAACACATGGATGCAAGAAAGAAAATGGAATTTGTGGCTGGGTGTGATGGCTCACACCTGTAATCCCAGCACTTTAGGAAGCCGAGGCAGGAGGATCACAAGGTCAGGAGATCAAGACCATCCTGGCTAACACAGTGAAACCTATCTCTAGTAAAAATACAAAAAATTAGTGGGGAATAGTGGGGGGCACCTGTAGTCCCACCTACTCTGAGGCTGAGGCAGGAGAATGGTGTGACCTGGGAGGAAGAGATTGCGGTGAGCTGAGATTGCGCCATTGCACTCCAGCCTGGGTGACAGAGCGAGACTTCAACTCAGAAAAAAAAAAAAAATAGGGATACACAATTTTCCTAATGTGAATGGTTTTTGTATATAGTATGAAGTAAAACTGGAAGAAAAGGTTGCGTTTTGAATCGAACAACATAATATACCATGTTCAGCAACCTGAGTCTAATAGGTAGGTTGTATGAATACCATATAATAAGTTATTATTTCAGCAAAACCAATAAAGTACTATGCAAATGTGTCCTAATAATTAAGTTTGAAGAATAAACCATCTCATTTCAGTGCTTCAGCTGGCATTTACAGGCATGCAATAGAGCATTAGCTGTAGGAATAAAAAGAAAGGATGGCTGAAAGATAAGTTACACTGAAACAAAAGATTGGATAATTAAGGTAACCCTGAAATTTGTTTTGTCAAGAAAATTATGAATTCAGTTTTTGAAATGCCAACTTTTAGATGAAAATGGAACATCTCTGTGTTTCTGTTTAGCTATTTTAGATGGAGGGTCAGAATTCCGAGAGATTAAAAACAAGGATGAAACATTTTAGAGTTGAGCTTTGAGGTTTCTATGAATTTTTTTTTTTTATACTTTAAGTTCTCGGGTACATGTGCACAACGTGCAGGTTTGTTACATATGTATACTTGTGCCATGTTGGTGTGCTGCACCCATCAACTCATCAGCACTCATCAACTCATCATTTATATCAGGTGTAACTCCCAATGGCATCCCTCCCCCCTCCCCCTTCCCCATAATAGGCCCTGGTGTGCGATGTTCCCCTTCCAGAATCCAAGTGATCTCATTGTTCAGTTTCCACCTATGAGTAAGAACATGCGGTGTTTGGTTTTCTGTTCTTGCGATAGTTTGCTGAGAATGATGGTTTCCAGCTGCATCCATGTCCCTACAAAGGACACAAACTCATCCTTTTTTATGGCTGCATAGTATTCCATGGTGTATATGTGCCACATTTTCTTAATCCAGTCTGTCACTGATGGACATTTGGGTTGATTCCAAGTCTTTGCTATTGTGAATAGTGCTGCAATAAACATACGTGTGCATGTGTCTTTATAGCAGCATAATTTATAATCCTTTAGGTATATAGCCAGTAATGGGATGGCTGGGTCATATGGTATTTCTAGTTTTAGATCCTTGAGGAATCGCCATACTGTTTTCCACAATGGTTGAACCAGTTTACAATCCCACCAACAGTGTAAAAAGTGTTCCTATTTCTCCACATCCTCTCCAGCACCTGTTGTTTCCTGACTTTTTAATGATTGCCATTCTAACTGGTGTGAGATGGTATCTCATTGTGGTTTTGATTTCTCTGATGGCCATTTCTCTGATGGCCAGTGATGACGAGCATTTTTTCATGTATGTGTTGGCTGTATGCATGTCTTCTTTTGAGAAATGTCTGTTCATATCCTTTGCCCACTTTTTGATGGGGTTGTTTGTTTTTTTTCTGGTAAATTTGTTTGAGTTCGTTGTAGGTTCTGGATATTAGCCCTTTGTCAGATGAATAGATTGCAAAAATTTTCCCCCATTCTGTAGGTTGCCTGTTTACTCTGATGGTAGTTTCTTTTGCTGTGCAGAAGCTCTTTAGTTTAATTAGATCCCATTTGTCAATTTTAGCTTTTGTTGTCGTTGCTTTTGGTGTTTTAGACATGAAGTCCTTGCCCATGCCTATGTCCTAAATGGTATTACCTAGGTTTTCTTCTAGGGTTCTACGAATTTTTGACAGTGAAGCTCTGTTAACAATTACCAATTAAGTTGCCTGTAATGTTAAATCCTTTCATATATGTTTGTGTTGAACAAATACAATTTTCCTGGACAAAGGCTACGTTCTAAAATGTTTCCCCTATTCTACCTCCTGGGAAATATATACTATACTTCATAAATGTAAAACATCACTACAAAATCAACTCCTAGTACTTATCCTGCTGATATTGGAATAGCAGTGAAGTTCCATTTGTAGTAGGACATTCCTCCTATATGATAGAGACAAGTTTTCTTTTTCAGAGCAGTTACTACAATATTGCCAATAATTTATGTGCTTTGTGTTTTCTTCCATTGATTCTTATGAAGCAATTTTCATAAGTACCTTATTATTTACACATGATACCTGACCAAGACAAGTATTTCAGCCTCTCATTTCATTTCTTGCTAAATACCCTATTATTCTATAGCTAGCCCTGAGAGAAGTAGGTACACTATTTACTTATAGTAAAATCACTTTTGAAACAGTAAGGTAAATATATAATGCGCCAGATCTCATTTTAATGGAGAATTTTTGAAAGCTAAAGTGCTACAGGAAATTGTTTATTTGACATTCCAGTGCCTTGTAAGTTATAACATTTATTAGTATTATTAATACCTAGTATTAATAATGCCAGATATATTTCAAAACTGTGCAAAGTATTTATTTTACTCAAGAAGTATTAATCAAATTCAAACTATTTTATATGCTATTGTAGAGTAGGGAGATTTCTGTTTGATTACGATCATCCTTAAAATTAATAGCCCCACTTTTGGTCTTATAGATCCTGGCATGACTGAGCCCATGCCAGTCTGTTAGAGCAGTACATTGAAAATGTGTGCAAATCTTTTATTATTTCTACCTTTAAGAGTTGAAGTCTATTTCTTCTTCCTTTGAAAGAAGGCAAGTCCTGTGGCCTGATTTAACCAACAGAATGTGGTAAAGTGACCTTGGATAAATGCTCAGATTACATGTTGAAAGATCTGAAGCTTCCACCTTTAACCACTTTACATGCTCTGTCTTAGAAGCCAGCCACCTTATAAGATGTCTGACTACTTTGAGGACATCATGCCGTGAAGAGGCCAATTATCTACATGACCGTATATAAGTCACTTAGCATGGTAATTTAAAAATAGGGAAAATAATATCCTCTTTACCTACTTGATACTCTGAAGATTCCCTAACTAGTAAATATGAGTATATTGTAGATGGGTATATATTACTTTTCAGTATATACTTTTATGAATATATATTTAAAAATAAAACTTGCTCTGCAAGGTCTGTGACCTTGAGAAACCAAGAGTTTAATGTATTTTTGAATATTCTATGTATTCTATATTTTAGGATATTTACATAGGATATGTGAACTTGAATAATAAATATTTGCACAGACTAATATGCAAAGGTAGCTCATCTCTGGCCAAGGCTATATTGGCATATGTGGCACATTAACATTCTGTAAATAACAAAAAACAACTTGAGTTTAAGTAGAAAAACTCTTTATCTTGAGGATTCAAAATTCAATGGGCCAAAATATATCCAGGCCTCAGAAATCAATTGAAATAAGAAATAGAAATACATCAGTAACTCAAGACAATCTTATTTATGGTTGTCGATGTTTAGCTACATCACTATTCTTTGGCTGTAACCTGTATTATGTTCTGCAATTTTGTCCAAGTACTGTAGGCACATTGCTCTATAAGGCATACATCGTAAAGTTGCTTTTTTTGAAGGGACCAGCACACATTAAACTATAATATTTTAGAAACCAATCGTCTAATACCAATTTTAAATCATGGGAAATGGATTATTGTCTTTGGTCAGGCAGCCACTTGTGCAGTCATTTGTGGCCATGGGAACAGAACTTACTGTAGTGACACCTCCACTGAAGTTACAACCATATGAATTAGGGAATAGACATGGATTCCATAGGAAAACTAACGTTATGATTGGCTTAAGCTGGGCAGTAAACCTAGAGGGGTCTCCTACTGGTTGCCACTAGTGGAGACAGAAAACTCATCTTAATTTGTCAGGTCTCAGGACAAATTTCCTTTTAAGTATCATTTTTCTGATAACATTTCTGATGCCGTCTTCCTTTATCATCATGGTTTCATTCAGAGGGAAGTGACCTATTTGATTTGTAGCTGAGAAAGCATGTAATTAAATAACACCCTTGGGCTCATTCTATTTTTCTGCCTTATCACAAAATAAAAAGGAAGGTCTCCTAAAGGAGAAATAAAGAAAATGCTGATACATAGCAAATGATACTTTAGATTTGCCTACAAGGACAATCCTCTTACTACAAAATAAGTGACTATAAAGTATTGGAGAACTTTGGAAAAAAATAAAACAACTACACAAGCATTGTGAATGCTATAATGTAATTTATTAAGTTTCTTCCAAAACAAAAAGAATTATTAGGTCATCTTTCATTGATGCTGCTTCGTTATCATTATCAGCATTTGCAACTTCAACAAAAACAATACTTCTAGACTAGAAATATATTAGATTATTTAAATTATGCTAAAAATTAAGACTTCTTATAAGAGACATTTATTTTAAACTTCCAACATGTTTATATTAGCATTAAAACAGAAAATATGTAAAAAACTTTAATGAAAATGAAAGATTTAAATATAAGGTGAAATTTCAAAGATTACAATGTTTTTACTAGACAACAAATAGAAACTATATTTTAATTGTTTTTATTTTAATCATTCTCATACTCTTCCACCTTTTGTATGCACCTGAAAGAGATGTATGAAATTGAAGAGAATAACAGTAAACAATAAAAAGAACACAAAAATATCACTTAGGAAGATTTTAGTTATAAGCAGGAGCTAAAAAAAAATCCCATAAATTTGAAAGCCACCTTATGGAAATAGCCAGTAGGATTTTGTCAATAAGCATACTGATATCTATTTGTACTGCATAATTTATAAGCACGTCGAGATATCCAAAGCATGAAAAACACAATTCAAAAACACAAGCAAAAAAACAAACAAACAAGCTAAGAGCATATACATGAATATATTTGGAATATAAAGCCTTAGAATTAAGTTTAAAATTGAAGATAGCACTGATTGTAGTGATCATCATATCCAACAAGCAACTAGTTCATTAATCTTAAGAAAAGCCTTCATTTATATATTTGATAACATAATAACTTACAACTCACATGCTTCAGTGAAGACAGTGGAACAGATAAGTTCTAATTAAAAAAAAACGTTTTATAAACCAAATGGTATCACATAAGTTCATTTTATTAGGCTATTGCCACAGCTATCAAAATATCATAAAATAAATGATTAATAAGG
Organism: Macaca fascicularis; assembly: GCF_037993035.2. NCBI lineage: Eukaryota > Metazoa > Chordata > Mammalia > Primates > Cercopithecidae > Macaca > Macaca fascicularis. Next base: position 106,213,537 of record NC_088380.1, read on the forward strand.
CTAACAATACTAGTTTATTATTTAACCCAGATTTACTCAGTACCTAATACTTGTAAGTCAAGTGATAGGTCCTGGTAAATAATTAAAGAGATGAAAAATGCACCATATCTAAGAAATACTCTAAAACATTAAAATAATAAATGTATTCACTACACAAGATTAGAAAAGACTAGCAAATAATTGCTAGAGTACTTAATCAAAAGTTCAGCAAGCTGTATGTGCCAATTGAGAAGATGCAGCTGGGAGAGTGAAACCCTCATGATTGATTAGGGAAACATATTTGGTTGTCTCTAGTTGGTCCTAAATTGGAAGTTGGGACAAAAATGAGGGAAATTGTTAGTTATTGTTTAAGCAGTGACTGTCTGGGGATGATTGCTGCCAGGTTTGTAGCTTGGCTTCCTGGATTGGTTGCTGCAGATTCTGGGTTGGCTCTATTTCTGTATACGATATGTTAAATCCCTCATTACTTAGGCAAAAAAAAAAAAAAAAAAAAAATTGTGTGTGTGTGTGTGTGTATATGCATACATAGTTATAATAAATATCCAGAATTATTAACTTTAACATTATAGATAATGTCAGTTATTTATAGGGTAGGTGGTTGGATTTTCAGGGATGGATACCTTCTTTGTGTGAAGGTAAAGAAATTAATAACAATTACTTATTGAGTATATTAAAAACTGAGTATATTCAGGTCACTAGGATTTATAAGCAAAGGGGTATAAATCCTGTAAACATTGATAGAATCATGAAATCATTTGTATTATTTTGACCAAAGAACTGAGGCAATTCAATATGTGAGGAGAGATTTTCTATAACTTTTTTGATTTTAAATTTTCTTGCATATATAATAGGTGTATATATTTATAGGGTACATGAAACGTTTTGCTACAGGTATGCAATGCATAATAATCACATCCTGAAAAATGTGGTATTCACTTCAAAGGAGAAATTCAATTGCTGCAGTACTAGAACTAAAGATGTAAGTAAATGTAGAACATGCTCATTATGCTCTGCCCACCTTACAATAATGAAAGGTAAATGAAGTAAGCCAGAATATATAGTTGAACCCACTTTTCATCTAACTCTTTGTGAAAGCTCTAGAGAAGATTTTGGGAAACTGTAGAGATATAGACAAATTAATGAGGTCATAAATTAATTTGAGTTAAAGATATAAGAATTACTTTTAGTCTTTATGTCAGTGAGAGTTTCTGACTTTGAGAATCTAGCCTTTCTTCCACATACTCTGGCCAAGTTAATGTAGACATGACTGCATATCCGCATTGGGTTTTCCTGTTTTATTTATTGGCATCTGTGTCTAAAATCAAACAAACAAATATCCTTGAATTGAGAAACTGAAGCAGCTCATTCTCCTTGTTTACTATGCAAGTTCATCTGGGATCGCTAAATTTATGTAGCCAGTTACCTAGATTACCCTTCTTACCCTTACTACCACGAAGCATCGGTACAAACAGGTTTGTGGCAGTAAAGCGGAATCAGATTTTACTGTCAAATTTTCCTTAAATCTCTATAATATTATCTACTTTTATGATGAAAATTCACCAGTGAATACTCCATAGGAATTGAGAAGCCCCACTATCATGATATCTGAAATATAATCCCTGTACTCACTGAGTATATGTTTATTATGGCAAAGCAGACTTGTGCACAGATAACTCTAATAAAAGCTTAAAAGTTAGTAACCTCATAGATGTACCATAAAGTCATACAAGTTTTCAGAGTGGGCAGCGTGTGTTCGCATTTGAAGTAAACGATTTATTGGATCAAAGTGGCTTTATGTTGAGGATAAGATTGAAATGGATATTCAAGGAAAGGATAAATCGATTTTTGTAGAAAATCAGAGAAGGAACTTAGAGAAGTATTTTTTCTGTTAGAAGGAAATCATATGAACGAAAACATAGAACCTGGAAACTTGTTTGGAAGGCATATAGATATCTCTGGGGACAATGATACTACAGCTTAGAAACTAAAGAAAAATAATACATTATCTTGAAACTATTACATTTGGAACCATTGCAGGAAATTGGGTTTAGAAAACATTGCTGTGTATGAGATATGATGCCTTTCCTCTACCAGCCTACAGCTTAACTTGTGGTATGATAAAATAAGCACACAGAAAACAATCCAATTGACAGGATAGCATACATGTTATATGCAATGTACACTTCACTGATTAAATGCATACTTTTGCTGTAAAAATCTATTGGAAATCAATACTTTCCTGTGTTAGATTTAAAATAAGATTAACAAATCTTTTTTTCTGCAGTAAAATTTTATACATTTGATTGATTCAAATTCTGCTTAAATATTTTTATAGTTTTACAATTTGACTGGCAAAGATAAGAAAAGTTTCAAATTCTTGATGACCGTAATTTTCTAGGCTTCATGCACTGTTTTACCCTTAAAAGAGAAGCAGTGAAAAGTATTTCCTGCTGTCATGGCATAATTTTGATTTTGGAGCCACTGCTGTCAAGGCAAGGATATCTAGAATTATTTTGCTAGGTTTTTCTCCTGGGGGAGACAGTTTAATAACTATCATTATCAAAACAAAATATAATTACTAATAATGTTTTTTGAAAATAGAGGTATATAGTAGCAGAATGAGCTAATGGGAAGCCTCTATTCAACTCGTTATTTGCCTTTCTCATTTTATGACAAAATATCACTGGAAAGATAATTAAAAGCAAATAGTATATTTTTACATTTTTATATTTTAAATAAAAATAAAAATTTTAAGCCTTCCCAATGGAACTTAAAAATAAAGTAGTCATAGCTATCCAAAAGCATACACTAGGATTACTACTTTTGGTCTGGAGTGTATTACAAGACATAAAGATTTTTTTAATTAAAGGCTGTCTAGATTATTCTTCATTAACATTTAAGGCCACATCCAAACTGATTAAGAAAAAACACGAATGTTTTGACTATCAAGTATCAGTTTCTTGTCTTTCACCAGCTCAGAATGGTTTAATCTTCTTTCATAACCCTTAGACTGTCTTTCGTGTTTTTAAGCCATACACATAACTCTCCATACTTCATGTGTAATGGCTAATATTTCTGTTTAAAAAATATTAAACATTTGTTTATCTTGCAAGAGAGATTCATTTACCATTAGACATGCATTAAGGTGGAGGTAGTACAGTTAAGAATGTCAGCAGTTCGTAGGATGCAATTTCAGTTGTTCAAGAATGCTCTTAAAGTAAATATGCAGACAGGATCAACTCGTTTGAGGCTTTCCCCTTTATTTATACGACCAATTAAGCTTTCTAATATCTACTATCCTTTCTCCTAAGGCCAACTGCTCTGGAATTTTTAAGATAGAAAAATAAACTTTTTTGGTAAAAGATCATTTTCTCCTAATGTAAGAATAGAGAGAAACTTGCCTTGGTCATATCCAATACATGATTCTCTTTTTGTTTTATCATTGCTTTGTATCACATCAAATTATACTTTGCAACCCAATTGCCTCCATATCAAAATCTCTATTTGTTTATCAGAGGGAAAAATTCACACAATTTAATATATATTTAGTCATATTTTTATTAATTACATGTAGAATATGTATTTAATTATATATCTAATTATACATTTTATATATAATTTTATATAAAATTATATATAATTTATATACATATAATTAAATATATGATAAATATTTATAAATACATATTTAATTATATATTTAATATATATTTGTGTGAATTAATGATATATATGTATATATATTTAATTGTGTGAATTAACTTTGTATATATATGTGTGTATATATATCTATAATGAGAACCTAAGGGACAGTGAATTATCTTATAATTCCTTATATCCCATGGTCAGCAGATATCAAAAGAAGAATATTCAGTAAAAATAAATAGCTTTCTTTAAAAAATTCTATATACTTTTTTCATACTAATCCAAAAATCTTGATAGTGTGTCTGGAGTTGGTTCCTTCCAGGGGGTTCGTCATCTCACCGACTTCAAGAATGGGGCCACAGACCTTTGCGATGAGCCTTACAGCTCTTAAAGATGGCACAGACTCAGAGTGAGAAGCATCAAGATTTACTGTGAAGAGCCAAAGAACAAAACTTCCACAGCATGGAATCGGACCCTAGCATGTTGCCACTGCTGGCTGGAGTGGCCAGCTTTTATTCCCTTATTTGTCCCCGCCCATGTCCTTCTGATTGGTCCATTTTACAGAGTGCTGATTGGTCCATTTTACAGTGTGCTGATTGGCCTTTTTACAGGGTGCTGATTGGTCCATTTTACAAATCTCGAGCTAGCTACAGAGCACTGATTGGTGAATTTTCAATACTAGCTGCAGAGTGCTGATTGGTGCATTTTACAATCCTCTTGTAAGACAGAAAAGTTCTCTGAGTCCCCACTCCACCCAGGAAGTCCAGCTGGCTTCACCTCTCAATAAGTTTGAAGATTCAACTGCTTCCATATTTTTCTTGTTTTCATATTTGCTTATGGTGATACATTCCTTTAGAATTGGAAATATTGGCTTTCTTTGGTTCTGTTTTAGTGTATGGAGCTTCTTTCTGCCTTCTTCCTAAATCCCATGTGTGAGTGGAGTACCTTTCCGTGGGGGAATATAGAATAATTTGCTTCAAAATTTGACAACACTCTACCTTTTGGTAACCAAAGGGAATGTTGGTGAAGACATGAAGGTTAAGCAGGTGAGATAAAGTGATTAATTAACTATTATGTTATCTTTAGTTTCACATGTGGTACATGTGTTAATCTTGGCATTAACTTGCTGTGTGGTATTTGACATTTTACTTTTTTTCTGCATCAATTCCTTATCTACAAAAATAAGTATAATTATAACTGGTCTCACTTTATAGTGAAAATCTTTATCTCTACTAGTTCCTTATTACAGCCTCCCAGTCATGCCACAGTTCTTTGGCTCAATCAATATTCCTCTTTTCTAGATGAGCATTTTATTCTTTTATTTATTTGTTTAAAAACCTAACACATTGTCCCTCATCCATATTCCCACAGGCCGACCTTATTTGCTATTCCTACTTGGGTAACAAAGAAAAAACAATTGGAAGAAGATTTCAGCAAGCTTCCACCATTACATAAACCCTCTTTAACTATATCTGTGCTGTTGTGTCTTGTGCCTTCTTCCTCTAAATGTGTGTGAGTTCTCTACTCTTTATAGAGGCCAACTGTGTTACTTGTGTGCTACATCCATTCCCTTTTTCATATTCAAAGACGTCACTACACATTTCCCCTTTCTTTCTGAAATTATCATGTTATTTATTCCCCTCTCAGTTCACTGCAACCTCCACCTCCCGGGTTCAAGTGATCCTTACCCATCAGTCTCTCAAGTAGCTGTGGCTACAGGTGAGTAACGCCATGCCCAGCTAATTTTTTTTTTCCTTTTTCTTTTTTTGAGACAGAGTCCTGTTCTGTTACCAAGGCTGGAGTGCAGTGGTGTGATCTCGGCTCAGTGCAACCTCCACCTCCCGGGCGTAATCCCAGCATTTTGGGAGTTTGATGCAGGTGGATCACTTGAGGTCAGGAGTTCGATCCCGGGTTTCACCATGTTGCCCATGATGGTCTCAAACTCTTGACCTCAAGTGATCTGCCTGCCTCATCCTCCCAAAGTGCTGGGATTAAGTGCTGGGATTACAGGCGTGAGCCACCATGTCAAGCCCCAGCCTTTTCATGAGTCATAGACCACTCCTCAAAACCCTCATCATCCCTGCACTCACAAAGCCACTGGTCCAAACAATTATTAGGCCACAAGCGAGTTGCCACAGTAGCCTCCTAACTGATATTGTTTCCCTTTCCTTCAATCATTTTCACCATAAATCCAAAGTGTTTCTCTGTAGGCATATGCCACTCCTCTGGTAAAATCACTTCAAAGACTTTTTATGTCACTCATAGTGAAATCCCAAACCCTTAGAAATGCTTAAAATATTTTGAGATCTAATATCTCTTAATCATTCTCTCTCATTTGTCTCAAATACCTCTCCACACTTCTTCCTTTTTGGCTACATTATTTTTCTTACTATTCCCAAACATCCCAAACATGTTTTCTGTAAACATTAAACATGTTTCATCTGAGATTTTGCCCTTGTTGTTCTCCCTAACTGAGATGCACTTCCCAAAACATTTTCCTTGTTATATCTCTCTCTCTTTTTTTTTTTTCCCTATTCAAAGCAATGTTTGTTTACACTGAAGACAATGAGAGAGAATACAGGGAATGATTAGAAACAGTTGAGACTGGTAGAGGAAAAAAAGCAGATATCATATAAATAAATATTATAAATACACAATATTAACAGTGTTGCTTTCTAGAATATAGGATTAATAAATGTACATTATATTTATTTTCACAAATAATGTAAGTTATCTTTTTCATTATTATACTTTAAGTTCTAGGGTACATGTGCACAACATGCAAGTTTCTTACATATTTATACATGTGCTATGTTGGTGTGCTGCACCTGTTGACTCATCATTTACATTAGATATATCTCCTAATGCTATCCCTGCCCCCTCACCCCACCCCATGAGAGGCCCCAGTGTGTGATGTTCCCCACCCTCTGTCCAAGTGATCTCATTGTTCAGTTCCTACCTATGAGTGAGAACATGTGGTGTTTGGTTTTCTGTCCTTGTGATAGTTTGCTGAGAATGATGGTTTCCAGCTTTATCCATGTCCCTACGAAGGACACGAACTCACACTTTTTTATAGCTGCATAGTATTCCATGGTGTACATGTGCCACATTTTCTTAATCCAGTCTGTCACTGATGGACATTTGGGTTGATTCCAAGTCTTTGCTATTGTGCATAGTGCCTCAATAAACGTACGTATGCACGTGTCTTTATAGCAGCATGATTTATAATCCTTTGGGTATATGCCCAGTAATGGGATGGCTGGGTCAAATGGTATTTCTAGTTCTAGATCCTTGAGGAATCACCATACTGTCTTCCACAATGGTTGAACTAGTTTACCCTCCCACCAACAGTGTAAAAGCATTCCTATTTCTCCACATCCTCTCCAGCACCTGTTGTTTCCTGACTTTTTAATGATTGCCATTCTAACTGGTGTGAGATGGTATCTCATTGCGGTTTTGGTTTTCATTTCTCTGATGACCAGTGATGATGAGCATTTTTTCATGTGTCTGTTGGCTGCTTATCTACTTTAGATTTGTATTAAAACATCATCTTCGAAGGAAGTCTTGCTCTAAGTATTCAACCTAAATTAGCACTTCCTCCCAACCACACCTTCTATTCCCTTTCCCTGCTTTATAAAAAATAACACTAATCTGTTTTTTTTTTTTTTTTTTGATGGAGTCTCGTTTTGTCACTCAAGCTGGAGTGCAGTGGCGAGATCTTGGCTCACTGCAAGCTCCGCCTCCTGGGTTCACGCCATTCTCCTGCCTCAGCCTCCCAAGTAGCTGGGACCACAAGTGCCCACCATCATGCCAGGCTAATTTTTTGTGTTATTTTTTAGTAGAGACAGGGTTTCACCGTGTTAGCCAGGATGGTCTCAATTTCCTGACCTCATGATCTGCCTGCCTCTGCCTCCCAGTGCTGGGATTACAGGTGTGGGCCACCATGCCTGGCCAATAACACCAATTTTTAAATGATATTTTGTATTTTGATAATTTGTTATGCACATTTTCTGACTCCTCTCTACTTACCATGACCATAATTTAACATTCATGAGGGTGGGCACTTTTATGGTTTTTAAGTTTTACAATTCATATATACTGTTTGAATTAATCAATACTTATTCCAAATGGTTGCTTTACAAATAGAGGAGATAATATATACAATCTGAGTAAATTTGGCAAATAGTAGAATCTTAATAAATGCTTTCTATTATCAAGGAGAGTCTTTGAAACCTCAATGATATGATCATAGTTAAAGATATGGAGGTGGGCATCTGTATTGATTTAGAGAAGGAGGTTCATTCATTTCCATTTCAGTACTCAAGGAACATTTGAATGGGAGAGTGTTGGGGTCCGCGTGTTTCCTAAACAAAGGAATGAACACACAAGACAACACAAGACAAGACAAACATGGCGGCTGCCTCGAATGGCACGCTCTGCTTTATTTTATACAGTCGTTTGTGGAATGTTGCCAAGTCACAAGACACATTGTTGTTTTTCTGACCTTTCCCTGACTTTCTGGATTTTCAAGATGTTTACACATAAACAAGCCCCCAACACCCTGCTTCGTTTGCAAGAGCGGGACTTATCGGGAACCTCTCGTTTGTGAGCACGTAGTCCTCTACAGGAGAGTGAATAGTAGATTTGTCTATCTTCCTGCTTATAAAAACAGAAGGTAATTTTTTATTTAACTTAAGAAGTTAGAGGTTGCTACTTGGATTACATATTTAGATGGGGATTTTCAAAAAATAATCAAAATTTTTATTCCCATTGAATTAAATATTGCAATATATAAGTATATGCCATTTTATTTTGGGCTTGTAAATAGTAAATAACTTTATAACACAAGATTAATACTACTAAAACTTATTCATAATCTTTATTATATAATAACACTGACAATGGTGAAAAATCTTTGTGGTCAAAAATACTGTATAATTAAATATTTAAATAAAATTGTCAGTTTAAAAGAAAAAGTAATATCATCTAATTTTCATTAAAACAGCGCTTCTTATGAAGATTATTTGAAGCTGTTATCTATCAGTTTGGGTATATATTTAGTTTTGTAAAATTGGAAAAATAGTAAAACTTTACTTTTCGAATTAACACTCCATATCTTTATACCAATTAATGGTGATAAAAGCTGAAAAATGATGTGTAACAACTCATCAAGTACTAGGTTGTATGAATCAAAAAATTAAAAATCCTTTGAATGGTCCTAAATTATCTCTCTGGCAAATTAAAGTATTTAATTTTAATATGTGATTATGAAGAGATTATATATTGCTTCTAAATCTTTTCTGCTTAGTGATTTTGGAAATATTGCTATTGTAAACTAAAAAATAAAGTTCTTAGCAGCCCCCCAACAATCTGAATGGACCCCTCTTCTTCAGCAAGGACATTCCAAAGTTAACCTGAAAAACTAGTTTAGGCCATGATGGGAAGGGGCAGCTGGACATGCCTCATTCTACCCTCCTCCCTGTTGGAATTACTGATAGAACAGGCTCCTTAAGTCAGATGAGAAACATTTATAGTCTATTATCTCTGAAGCCTGCTACCTGAAGGCTTCATCTACATGATAAAACCTTGGTCTTTACAACCCCTTATCATAACCCAGACATTCTCTTCTTTAGAGAATAACTCTTTCAACCAGTTGCCAATCAGAAAATCTTTAAATCTACCTATGATCTGAAAGACCCTGCTTTGAGTTGTCCCACTTTTATGTACCAAACTAATGTATATCTTACATGTATTGATTGATTTATCATATCTCCCTAAAATGTTTAACATCAGGATGTAACCTAGCTCACTTTGTCAGGCAAATGTGGTCAGGAACTCCTGAGGCTGTCACAGGCATGTCCCTAACCTTGGCAAAATAAATTTTCTAAATTGATTGAGACCTGTCTCAGAGAGTTTTGCTTTACACCATAAACCAAAAATAATAATTTATTAAAATATTAATATCTTACAAAAAATTTTAAATATGTTAAATTATTTTTTATTTTATTATTATTATTATTTTTTTTTTGAGAAGAAGTTTTGCTTTTATTGCCCAGGCTAGAGTGCAATGGCACAATCTCAGTTCACTGAAACCTCCGACTTCTGAGTTCAAGTGATTATTCCTGCCTCAGCCTCCCAAGTAGCTGGGATTACAGGCAGGGGCCACCACTCCTGGATAATTTTGTATTTTCAGTAGAGACAGGCTTTCTCCATGTTGGTCAGGCTGGTCTTGAACTCTCAACCTCAGGTGACCTGCCTGCCTTGGCCTCCCAAAGTGCTAGGATTATAGGTGTGATCCACTGTGACCAGCACTCTTTTAAATGTTTTGATATTTAAACTCTGAGTCAGCTCTTTTAAACACCTTCAGGTTATAAATTTGTCTCAATTCTTGCAGCATGTAATCTGAGATCTACTACCTTCAAATACTCAGGAAATTTATTTGATATAATTTATCATAGTTTGAAAAAAGGCCTCTTTAATGTGGTCAACATACAATTATAACATAACTGTAGTATATGTATATATAATTTATTATTCTCAATCTGTTTAGCAAAATATACAAAGACCAAAAATTATTTGCAGAATAAGCAAATATTTGCAGATTAGAAAAAAAAAAAAAACTATGAGTTGATTGAATTATCTACTATCTTTTGGTAGACAAAATACTAAGTAAAAAACAAGAGATGTGCAATTCTAAAAACGTTTACAAGTTGTAAAAAATGCAGCTTATTTATTTTCCAGTAATAGAATTGTAAAACATAATAGAAACACAGCCAGACATTCTTTTACTATTAGCAGAACTCAAAGTCATTTAGAGAAAAACAACTTTTAGTAGAAAAGAAAACATGTTATAAAATCTTTTAAACCTTAAAAACCCAGAAAAGAGACAAATGTTTCCATTATGTATTAGAATGAGAAGAAGAAAACACACATACACACACACACACACACACATACACACACATACACAAACCTTTTAGAGGCTTCAAAATTGAAGCATGCAGTCTCTAAAGTTAATGAGTAGGAGCTGTGGGGAAAAACATTTTCTTACTTGGCATATCTACATTGTAGTTATAGCATTTTCTGCATTGTATTGCTACAATATTCTAGCTACAATTTGGCTAAAATGGTTATTCCAAGAGTTTCTTTCTAGTGTCTTTTTGTGAAAGACAATTATATTTCTCAAATAGCTACAAACTTTTTCAAGGTCATCCTGAAACTTTTGTGTATAGTGGGAGAGTATGGAACATGGTGACCTGCTGATATTTAATGTCTCTAGTATTCAACTAAGAGTATGTATGATGGTTCTATCTGAAAACATAAACAAGATTAGAATTTTTTTTAAAGAAGACAAGATAATCCCAATTTAAAGAAAATTATGGACACATGTAAATATAATTATAACCATTTTATCACTAAATCTAGTTGGCACTCATAAATCTGAGTACAAATAAAGCTACAGTCACAGATTTTTATTTTTTATGTATTTGATTATTATTATTTTATATGGATTCTCACTCTGTCACCTAGATTGGTGTGCAGTGGTGCAATCTCAGCTCACTGCAACTTCTGCTTCTGGGTTCAAGTGATTCTCCTGCTTCAGCTTCCCAAGTAGCTGGGATTACTGCTGCATGCCAACACGCTCAACTGATTTTTGTATTTTTAGTAGAGACAGAGTTTCACAATGGTGGGTCTCATAGTCCTGCCCTCAAGTGATCCACCTGCCTTGTCTTCACAAAGTGCTGGGATTACAGGCGTGAGCCACTGCGCCTGGTCAACAGTCACAGTTTGTTGTTTTTTCTCTTGAGACGGAGTCTGGCTCTGTTGCCCAGGCTGGAGTGCAGTGGCCGGATCTCAGCTCACTGCAAGCTCCGCCTCCCGGGTTCACGCCATTCTCCTGCCTCAGCCTCCTGAGTAGCTGGGACTACAGACGCCCGCCACCTCGCCCGGCTAGTTTTTTGTATTTTTTAGTAGAGACGGGATTTCACCGTGTTAGCCAGGATAGTCTCGATCTCCTGACCTCTTGATCCACCCGTCTTGGCCTCCCAAAGTGCTGGGATTACAGGCTTGAGCCACCGCGCCGGCCAACAGTCACAGTTTTTAAATAAATTATTTATACCAAATCCTCAAATGATATGCCATATCTTATATCATTTTTCTTTTATTGAAAATTACAGAAGGGTAAAACCTCTCACATCTTTTATAATGTTGATAGCAATATTCCCCAAAAGTCTATATAAAATAGTCATATATTCATTAAAATATGGGTATACTTAATTCATCAATGTGCAAATAAAATAATGATAGAGGCAGGATAATTTTTTGCTCCTTAGTTCAGCTACATCCGGGTTCTTGTCTCACGACCAGGAAAAATTAAGCACACAGACACATTGAAGGGTGAAGAGGGCAGAATTTATTAGGTGAAAGGAAAGCTCTCAGCGAAGAGAGGGGTCCTGCGTGCAGGTTGGCTCCACCACATTCCCTCAGTGCATGTGGCCTCCAGTCCCTGCAAGCATGCCTAAGAAAACCCCCTGTGTAGGTTCCCTTATCTGCACAAAACATTTGGTGTAACACTTGGGCAAAGTGGAGATTCTCCAGGGACCCTTCCTTATCTGCCTGGGCATCTGTCTGGCTCCTGCCTCTGTCAGTAGGCCGGCCGTGGTGGCTCACGCCTGTAATCCCAGCACTTTGGGAGGCAGAGGCGGGTGAATCACAAGGTCAGCAGATCAAGATCATCCTGGCTAGCACGGCGAAACACCATCTCTACAAAAAAATTAACTGGGCGTGGTGGCGGGCTGGAATTTTAGTAGTCCCAGTTACTCGGGAGGCTGAGGCAGGAGAATGGCTGAACTGGGGAGGCGGAGCTTGCAATGAGCTGAGATCGCGCCACTGCACTCCAGCCTGGGTGACAGAGCAAGACTCGGTCTCAAAAAATAAAAAAATAATAAAAAAATAATAAAATAAAAAGAATACATTGTGACCAATTGGTTTTAAACTTGAAGAGCATGAATGACATAATATTAAGAAAACTATTACTATACATATAAATATTAACAGAATATTACTCTTTGTCCATATTAAAAACACTTAAAATATGCCAATAATAGGGACTTTTGGTAACCAACCAAAACATCTACATTAACACTTCTAGTAATCATATTGTTTAATGTTGAAATATTAGAACCATTTTAATTCTGATTAAAACATTAAGATTAGGATAAGAATTACCAGAGTTTCGAGACAAAATGTCGTTGGTGATTCTAGCTAACATAATGAAACAACAAAAAATAGTATAAACTTAGAAAGCAACAAACATAGTTCACAAAAGTTAGGATTAAATATCAATAAAGTCATTGTCTGCATAAAAACTTGTAACTAATAGAATTCTAAAAGATACACATTCTGAAAGATCATTACAGTAAATGTGTCAATGCCCTTTTATAACTACAAACAACATAGGAATAAATGAAAAAAACAACTGTAAGTCTGACTGGAGCTAGAACTATTACCTTATCAAGGATATAAAATAGGACAAATAAATAATTTATATCTCTAATGAAATTTAAATCTGCATATCTCAGCCATTCTACTTGCAGGAAAAACTAGGAAAAACTTTCACCAATTTATATAGGAAAACTTGGACAGGACTTTTTTTATTATACATTTTATGAATTGCATAATGAATAAATGAATTATAACTCATGATAAATAAATGTATAGTGTGATTATGAAACATGAATAAGGAGGAAACTTGTAAAATGTGGAATAGTGGTTATTTTCAGGTGGGAGAGAGAAGAATAAGAGTGGGGAGTCAAACAATGGAGACACAGAAGAATTGAACACAATGATCAATGAGATAGACTTACAATATGCATTGGATATACATGCTGATAGAGGTTGTGTCACCTTTTCAAATGCACATCAATATTTTGAAATTGCTGTATATTACATGATACAGAAGATCGATAAGTGTCTTGAAATAGAAATATATCATTCCCTGATGAAAAAGCAATCGAAAAGGAAATTTTCAGTAAAGTAAACGCAATAACATACCAAAGGCCTTTCCAGCAGGAAATTAAACAAAACCTTTTACTATAACAAAAGCAAGAAAAAAAAACCTCTTGTGTAACAAGGGAAATGCAAATCTTAAAAAATCCAATCAGATATCTATAATGTTCATTTTTTAAAACCTATAAGGGACAGATATTGTTTTGAAGTACAGGCAAAAATAAAAAGCTCTTCAATACATTATTAAAAGATTAGAAAAAGCTCAATATCAAACTGGCTAATCAACTGCAAGCCAATGTCACTTCTGCATTTAAATGTAAATATTCTTTAAAAATGAAAAATATCTGTTCTGTAGAAAAATAATGAATCAGGGCCACATCCTACTTATAAAAGGAGATCTTCACCACTTTTCCCAATGGAAAATGCTTCATTATATGGATGTATTAATTTATTCATTCACTGTTCTGTTTATGGGCATAGTGTTTTATTTTTCCTTTATCTTCTTTTAGTTACACGTAATACTACATGAATATTTTAGTTGCTGTTGAAGTATCATTAGCCTTAATTCATAGAAATAAGTTTACTGGGCCAAAAGTTAAATGTCAATGTACTTTTTTTGGATATTGCCAAATTTCTTTCCAATTACAATTGTATATGAGCAATATTTTATCCGCAAGTTCACGCTCAGACTGTCATCATACAGTTTTGTACTAATCTGATAGGTGAAAAGTGATAAATTAAACCACTGTGTAGTTTAATTTGCATTTTTCCAATTATAAATCATGGCAAAGTTTTTTGTTCTTTGCTTCGTTTTTTGGATACATCTGGGAGCCAGCATGAAAGACAGACCAATGATTCTTTCCATAATACCATAATTGTATTATGTCCTTATGTAGTCCATTTCTACATAGAAACAAGGCTTGCCCTTGTGACCAATAGAATACTGTACATATGATGGTGTGTGACTTCTAAGAACAAACCATAAAAGGTATGCCAGCCATAAAAGATAAACCTTTAGACTCTTGCTTTGTTCAATCTAGAATAATCCAGTTGCCATTCTGTAACAACACTCAAGCTGTCTTTGTAGAGGGAACCTATCAAGAACAACTGAAGTATTTAATCAATAGTCAATACCAACTCTCAAACCTGTGGGAGTGATTCACCTTGATATCAAATCATCCAGCCCCATTTCAGCCTTCATATAATTCTAACCCTGGATTATTTCTGAATACAGCCTCATGAAAGATTTAAGTCAGAAATTCCCAGCCACTTTATGCTAGTGTCGGCTCCAGGTAAAGGGGCTCCCCAATTTGTTTGTCTGAAAATGTATTTTATTTGTCAATATTCCTGGAGGATATTTCCCAGTGGAAATAAAATGCTGTAATGGTAGTTACTTTCTTTCAGTACTTAGAAAATGTCAAACCAGTATTTCTCTTGTGAATATGACTGAGTTATTTTGTCACTTCAGTAAATGTAAATTGTAGGTTTCTATTACTTTTAGGATTTTTGTATGACTTTCTCCTCGAACAGTTTTGTTATGATGCTAAGTGTGATTTTATTTGATCTATCCAATTGGGTTTTTTAGAATTTCTGAAGTCTTCGTGGATGGATGTATTTTGTCAATTATTTTTTAGTTTTGCAAACTTCCCATTCACTATTTCTTCTGATTTTGTCCATCTGCTTTAAACTGCATTTTTCTATTGATAAATAATTTTGTTAATATATTGTCTCTTTAGTTGCCTCTAATCTGTTGCTAAGTACATCTACTGAATTCATAATTTAAACTACCTTTTATATTTTTTGAAATTCATTCATTCTTTTTATAAATTTCAATTCAATGCTGAAATTTTGCTTTATTGTGTTTATATTCTTGACCTTGCAATTGTAAATTAAACATTTTGACAATACTGATATTCGTATCATTCAGTGGTCTTTTTTTGGTGAATTTCGGTTTTGTCTCCTGATGTGACCCTAATTTTGCATTGAATATATATTTATATAAACACACACGCACACACACACAGAAAAAAAAAAAAAAAAACCAACTGGAGACTTTAAATAATGTCACTTTCCTGGCAAGAGTGGTTATTTTGTTTCTGGAAGCCAATAAAAAATGGGCAGGTGATCTTAATTTGTCGTGTATTGTGGTGATTCTCAGGTTTATTTTACTTTGATGGGCAATTTCCAAACCGTTCTTTCTTTAGTTTGTTTCACTTCAGAGTCTATACGTAAAAGTTTACAGTGTTTCTTAGAGATCCTCCATTTGTGGTGGACAGTGATCTCCATAATAACCTGCCAAAAGCTGTTTTAGCCTCGGAGGTATTTAGCCATTACTTATTTGCTTAGTTATTAGCCTTTTTTACTGCTGTGTTCAAAGAACAAAAATACTCTGGAAGGAAACAGTGATGCAAGATGTAAGGCTCATTTGCATTTCAGTTTTCTCTGTGATCTTGTAAACTCAATTTCTGTCTACTTTCATGATCCTGAACTCTAACATTTGTCTCTTCAGCTCTGATGGAAGAAAACACTGTTGTATTCCACATTCTCTTAGTTATGGTTTTCTACATAGCTCTTCAGGACCTTTACCTTTTCAAGACCTTATGTCAAATACCTCTAGAGAAAAATAGCAAAACAATGAAGTTTATGTTGTTTTGTTTCCTCCTTCTTGCTGGAATGACAATTTCTGATTCTAATTTTAATAACATTTTCCTTTTTAGAGCATCAGGTCCTACCAGCCAGTTTTATATAGCTAGAAGTGGAAGTTTACTTGCTCTCTTCTTTGCAATATTCACGGTATCAAATTGCACTTAAATTCTTTTCCTAATATGGGTAAATATATACGTTAGCCTGTTTTGTGGGTGTTTTTCCCAGCTTAAAAAATTGATATTTAAATATTTTGAAGATATTGCTATCTGAGTTCTTGCTACATTCTTTACCAATAATTATTTACTAAGATTTTATTTTCCAAATCATTTGGATCAGGGTATGTGTCCATTCCCTTTCATTGTAAATCTAATTTATAATTTTCTTAGATTTTTTAACTGAAAAGGTTTATTTTTCTTACCTGTACATGGAGATATAATTGCTGTTGTTGTTTTTGTATTGATTCTGTAAATTCTTTCTTAGAGACAATAACCGTTCTAATTGGAAGGTAATAGACAATCATCACCTTATAGAAGGCATAAACACAATTTTGTAATAGTGTGCCTTGTAATTCACTGCCTATTGATAGTGTGGGGTACTTATATTAGGTATGCTACCACTTGTAAAAATAACTAGTTTAGTTGCATGGATATTAGGAGTCCTGTCCATGTTTCTTACTGTTTTTATAACCTTGTACAAATTAAACTAACATTTTTTTTGAGACAGAGGCTCACACTGTCTTCTGAAACTCAATTTATATTCCTCTCTGAAATGATTTTAAAGAGACATAGCTTCCTTTATGGTAATTGCACAGTGGAAAATTTGAGTTATGCATTAGAACAACACGGACTTTGTTGGATGCCATTATCTTTATACATAGCTTTTTCTATAGACTGAAAAATATGTAAGAATGTAGAAAAATAGCAACAGAAGCTGCAAATTTGTCAACCTAAAAAAGACAAAATAACTGCAATTTCTCTACATGATTATTTTCCCAGCCTATCTTAAATTCTACATTTTTTTATATTCTATGAGCATTACTACCACAGTATACACACACACACACACACACACACATAATTGTAAGGTTTACACTTTAGCTTATACTTAGTATTTCCAGAACAAAGATTTGTATTTGTTCATCCAACTGCTCATTCAGCCATATTGAACTAGAAGGGAAGCAACTTCCTTTTTGTTATGCTTTAATAGATACATTTTGGCAAGTGTTTTTCAATAAGCTTCACCTTATTCCTGAAAAAAAAAAAAAAATCAGGCATTCTCTAAGCAGGCAAAAGCTAATAAATCAAATGCAGTGTTAATCAATAAAAGTAATCAGCCTCTGTAGCAAAACCTGTCTATTACAATATGGAACAACTAGCTTTGGGGTGTACTTTAAGACACAATTTAAAGTGTAAACACTGAGTTGTTCTTTCCACTTTATTTCAAGTAACATTAGAATTTTAGATAAGACAAGTTTAACCAGATTCTTTGAGAGTATGTGCACTGATGAGTATAAAAAGAATGTTGAAAAGAATCATGGAAATCAGTGTGAAAACAATTCTATGCAATATGATGTATCACATAAAAATAAGCTCTGCTGTGTAATTCCAAATGAGACTTTGTGAAATGAAAATGCACCTTTGTGGTTTACGTGCCATTCAAAGTTTTCATCTAATTTCCATGTCAGCATCTATTGTGCATTTTTCTCATTCTATAATCAACTGTAGATTTAATGACATGCCTAGTTTTTTTAAAATTGCATTTGATTAAATTGTTCTACACTTTATGCTTTGCTGACATAGATTTTTAAATTAATTAATTGACTATATAAGATACTTAGAGTAGCAGAGAAACTAGAATAAGAGTGGAATATTAAAGCAATTGAGCATTAAAAAATGAAGAAATTAAATAAATTATTAGAAGAAATTATATAAAAATATTTATAACACGTAGGTACTGGAGGAGGTTAGCAAAAAAAGTATTAAAACCAAAAATAACAAAAGCTACAATGAATTCATGTAATTAAGAGTAAAAGAAAGGTTAGTTGGAACACATTATTTTTTAGCATTACAAAATCTTTATGGTAAAAAAATACAAGTATTTCAACCAATTTTTGCTAAAATAAACTCCCCCAATTCTACTATATATAACAATGTTAATGAAAAGTACTTTACAAACTTAAATACCTATGATTATTTTATCAAAAATTGCTAATATCTTTGTCTTTCTAAAAATATCATTAATATACTAAGCTCTTTAAATATTGAATATCTAAGTAGCACTAATCCAGTAATATAACTATGGTAACAACAACCTATCAACAACACTTAGGGTTGTTTACTACACAACAAGCATATAAATTCTTATATATGGTCTACAACAGTGGTCCCCAACCTTTTTGGCACCAGGGACTGGTTTCGTGAAAGACAGTTTTTCAACAGACCAGGGTTGGAGGATGGTTTCAAGATGATTCAAGTGCATTACATTTATTGTGCACTTTATTTCTCTTATTATTACATTGCAATGTATAATGAAATAATTATGCAACTCATTATAATGTAGAATCACTGGGATCCCTGAGCTTGTTTTCCTGCAATTAGATGGTCCATCTGGGGATGATGGGAGACAGTGACAGGACATTAGGCATTAGGTTCTCATAAAGAGCATGCATCCTAGATCCCTCACATGTGCAGTTCACAGTAAGGTTCACACTCCTATGAGAATCTAATATCGCTGCTAATCTGACAGGAGGTGGAGCTCAGTCAGTAATGCAAATGGGGGGAGTGGCTATACATACAGAGGAAGCTTCTCTCGCTTGTCTAGCAGAGTTCTTAACAGGGCACAGACTAGTACCAATCTGTGGCCTGGCGGTTGGGGCCTCCTGATCTACAATCTATATTGCAAGTCTGTAAACAACTCTCTCATATTTGAAAAACGAAATATAAAACTTTAATTTGGGGTTTATTTGTAAATGTTCCCACACCTAAGCTTCATATTAAGTATTTATAACCCATGGGGAGCTGCAACATATATTTAAGACTAAAGCACTTAGATGAGCAACAGTCTGTTTGGGGACTGGAGAAATACAAAGTCTGAAAGGACTTTTGTTGTGGTAATTCCCTTATGTTATTAGCTGCTTAAACGGCAGGCAGAAAGGAGCATTGGGCACAGCAAAACACCAGCGTTGACCTGTATGTTTGGTTTAGATACATGAGAGCTAGTGTGCCACAGCTCACCTACTGGAACCTCATTACCAAGCTCATTAAGGACTTATTGCTAGAGTAAAGCTGCTACACTGTGTTAACTCCAGCTAGGAAGGAAATTGGAGTACCTGGGGCAAAGTCATGTACGTGACCTGTCAGATTAAGACCTACTGATGCCTAAAACTTAGGAGCTGTTGTGTGGAATTAATTTCTAAGTTACTATAATAATCCCAAGTAAGGATTTAGTTAAGTTTCTTATTTTTGTAATAAAAGGAAATGTAAAATTCAATGATCTATGTGTATACTTTCATGTTAAATTTTCAACAGGTGATATCTATCCTCTATTCCAGTTTTTCAAGTAGTAACTTTATGAAACAAGGTTTTTTTGTGTGTCTTTGACCACTATACATGAGAGGCTCCAGGCTTCTAGGAAAATTGTCTGTAAGAATGTTTTTCCAGAAAAATTAAAATTTATCAGGAAAGTATTTACAGTTCAGATTGCCAAGTGTTTGTTTAATGAACTTATACTTCTCAAAAACAAGCTCTTTGGAGTTCAGTTTTAAAGCATGTTAATTCACTCTAACGTGACATAAAGTCTTTTTTGAAATAGGGCTAATGGAATTTTATTCTCTATCTCCACTGAAGTGATTATAAACTTTCACTTAACAATATCTCTGTAGCTTTTATGGAAATCCCCAAGGGTTAAGAAATGGGCCAGAGAATAGCATAATCACAATCATTTTTCATACTAAAACTCTTCCTTTTTACACATTTAAGCATTTAGAATAGTTATGAATCATTAATTTATGTTAGTGTACGGTTTTAATACCCTGAAGCAGGCACAGTCTCTTACCAGTTTTCACTGTAGCACTCCACTCTGTGCCACCTGGATCTTATGAATCAGCAGCCGCTTTCAACATCAATTGAACAATCAGCATCCATGGTCATAGGGCGAGGAGCTTAATTATGAGACTTAAACTTGTTTCATGAGGACAACAATTTTGTTTTGATTCTTAAACTCTATGAAAGGAGCTTGTCTTTTCTATCCCAGCAATTGAATTATTTACTGTTTCAACTTGTCTAACTGATGAAGTACCCTAGGGTCTTCTTCAAAGTCTATAATACAAGTGTTAATAACCACACTTCAAACCTCTAACAGAAGTGTAAAATGCCAGTAGATGATGATAAATCTCAGAGTGTGCAATACACCCTATTATAGTTGAAAAACATATTTTTTCTTAGGCTAATGACTATCTGTCATGTGTTTAAAACCCAAAGCTCTCAAAACTCCAGTGTATAAAATGAAACTTTAAAAAGGTCTAAAAAATGCAAATTTCCCTAGAATTTGTGAAAATAACTTACGCTTTAATTTTTATCCCTTGTTTTTGCACCAGCAATTAAGGCAATATGAGTAAACTTTAATGCTATCTGCTAATATTTTCTTATCAATTATGTTAGATCTCACTTTCCAGACATATTTCTTTTTTTTGTTTTGTTTTTTGTTTTTGTTTTTGTTTTTTTTTAGACAGAGTCTTGCTCTGTCGCCCAGGCTGGAGCGCAGTGGCAGGATCTCGGCTCACTGCAAGCTCCGCCGCCTCCCGGGTTCACGCCCTTCTCTTACCTCAGCCTCCCGAGAAGCTGGGACTACAGGTGCCCGCCACCACGCCTGGCTAATTTTTTTTGTATTTTTAGTAGAGAGGGGGTTTCACCATGTTTGCCAGGATGGTCTCGATCTCCTGACATATTTCTTAAGTTGATAACCAGATAGCTATCACATTGATTCACAATATTATTTAATTTCTACATTTTTCATTTTATTATACATATTTTCAGTAACTTGAATATAAATTACAAATAAAAAAGAAGGTACACTGCAATAAAAATTAGTTTATTTTATGACTTTATAATAACCAAAAGTAAAATAAATCAATAGGTTCATTTGATTCAACCAAAAGTAAAATGAACCAAAGTTAAATTGAGCAAATATTAAAAATAAAAATTAAAAATGCTACTAATTTTGTTTTAATGTATTAATTGTTTAATTCAATTAGTTAGAATTAGTATAATAAGAATATGATGGAGATCAGTTTGTTAGTGAGTTGAACATTATTACTCCTCTGTCTCTAGTAAGACTTAGTGAACCAGATTTCATGAGGCATCTGTGGAAGGTGGAAAGTGGACTGGATAATAATAAAGAAGTAAACACAATTCTCAAACCAATAGCAGCAAACTGAAAAAAAAAATGTTCGTAAAATTAAAAAACTAGAAGTGATATTGAAACTGACCCAATAGCCTCATAGACAGGTGTTAGGTGTTTGTTTGTTTGTTTGTTTGTTTTGATAAACATAGAAATTGACCCTTCTGGTCTTAAAGCTTGAAACTCACCAGATCCAGACAATGATATTCCAGGCCCCTCATTCATTATGATTGTTTCCTTACTCATCCCAAGTTCCTATTTTCCAATAGATAGTTACATTTCTTCCCTAATATAAAAACTCCTCATTTTAATTGGCCAGGGAGATGGATTTGAGACCAATCTCCCATCTCTTTGGCTGCAGCACTCAATTAAGCCTTCTTCCTTGTCAATAATCGTTGTCTCAGTCATTGGGCACTCTGTGTGGGGAGCAGAAGAACCTAGACTTAACCCCTGGTGTTTTGGTTACAGTATCTTCTAGAGAGAGAAGGGTAAGTGTTTTCTAGGGATGCCATAACAAATTACTCCAACCATGGGGGCCTAAAACCACAGAAATACACTCTATCATAGTTCTGGATACCAGAAGTTCAAAATCAGGGTATTGGCAGAGCTGCACTCCCTTCAAAGGCTGTAGAGAAGAATATGGTCCTGGCCTCTTCCAGCTTCTGGTAGTTGTCAGCATTCCTTAACATTTCCTGGCTGTAGCCACATTACTTCAATCTCTGCTTATGGCTGTACATTGCTGTCTCCTGTGTGTATCTATGTCCTCTTCTGTCTGTGTCTCTCTCCTATAAGGACACTTGTAGATATATTCAGGATAATTCAGAATTATCTCCTCATCTAAAAATTCTAAACATAATTACACCTGTATACCCATTTTCCAAATAGATATTAAAGACAATATTTATAGATTTCAGGAATTAGGATGTGGATATATCTTATTTTGGGACCAATGGTGAGCCCACTACAGAAATTAACAATTGTTAAAAAAATAGTAAGAGCATTCTCACAAGTCAATCCTTTGTCAGTGCCCAACTCCTCCCAGAATAAGGATATAACAATAGTAGGTTTATTCTGTCTGTCATGAGCAATGACTTCAGATTTGTGGTTAGGAGGACAAGAACTCACTCATAGGCTTGGTTATATTGGGCAGTCTTGAGAAAAACAAGATTCTAAATGATTAAATACTGAAGTACACTCTTCAGCAGTGAAATCATAAGCATTGGAGGTAAGATGGAATATATCATATTTGGCATAAGTCCCATTCTTCACCTCTCCACACATACGTGTATCACCTCCAATAATGAGCAGCAAAGGAAAACTGTACTGTAAACCAATAAGTACCTATGCACAGGTTAAAAATATAAGATATGCACTCAGCTGAAAATCACCAAAACTTAATGACAGAAAGCAGCATGAGATAGCAATAATATAACAAATTCAGGTAACCATCTCATGCCCAAGAACAAAATTTTAATAATGCACACAAAAAGAAAAGAATTAACATTATCAGTGCCTTTAACAAAATGTAAGGCTTAACCTCTCACCATTAATAATGATAAAATCTAGGTTAAAAATTTCAAAACAAACAGATCTTCAAAGGTGTCAGAAAATATCAAAATTAGCCATAAATCAAGTGGCTGAGATCTCAAAGAACAGATAAGGAAGCTGAAGAAATTCCAGATTCATCAATGCATTAATCCTTAGAGCATTTGATAATTTGCTCATTCCTGGAAACTACCTAGATATTGAAAAGAATGTAGTTACCTAGAGTCTGAGGAGTTCTTGCAGGACTAGAGAGAAAGTAATTACATAAAAACCAGGCAGGACCAAGCTGCCATGACTTGAGACATTATAACCATGAAAAAAAGCTGTGAAACATGCATGAACCTAATATTTTATAAGCAATGTGTGCCATTAAGGCATTTAATAACTCCTAAAGGGCAAGTGCAGGGTGCAAAAAGAGACAAGAGAAAAAACTGCAACTCTGTGGCTAAAAAATTAATGAGAAAAGTATTCGACATCAAAGTACTGTGGAGAAAATTGGAGTTCAGTATCACCTAAAGAAAATGTGTCCTGGAAAACACACCAGACTTTCATTTGTAGCATCAGCAGATTCTGATAATAATGAATAGACAGTTTTAATTGAATTAAAATGATTTGCTCATATTCTGTGCACCTAGTGGAATAAGACTATTGTCTTCAGAAGGAAAAGGTATGATTTCACTTGCAAAGTACAAAGTTTAATTTAAAATTACCAGGCATTCCAGATTTAAGAATAAAATTATTAAAAACCAAAATAACCAACAGATTATATAAACATGCAGAGCAGAGCAAGATGTAGAAGTTATCATGCAAGAATTTTATTGGAATTATCATTCATATGTTTGAAAAAAATAAATGAATAAAGAGAATTTCATCAAAGTATTAGACTGATTAAAAATAACTTAAAAAGTCATAAATCTCAAAAATAGGATAATTGATATTATAAATACAGTAGATGGGCTTAACCAAAGATCACGCAAAATAGGCAATAGATCAAGATTAAAGAAGGAGATCAAAATCATTGGGAAATAGCTAAAAAATAAGGACATGTCAGAGAAAGTCTAGGTACTAGAAATAAAAACATTCAAAAAGGACACATGTGGGGCAAAAGAAAAATGTTTACTAAATGTGTAATTGAAGATTTTGAAAGAGGAATAAAGGCAAAAGCAATATTTTCATACGTATTTTATTTACCAAAGTTGAAAAAGAAATCAAACCCCATATTCAAGAAGCTCTGTGAAATCAAATCAATATAAAGGCAAAAAGATTGACATCTTACCAAATCAGAATAAAACTGCATAAAATGGAAGACAAAGAGAAAATTATTTTAAATAGTCAGCAAATTATATATTTACTTTAGAGGGACAAAAACTACAAAACAAATGACTTTTCAACAGAAATCATAAAAATTAGGAAGCAACAAATGATTTCTGTAATCTGATGAAAGAAGAAATAAATAACAATGTAGAAAGAAACTTTTTTTCAGAGAAAGGTTCTTGCTATATTGACCAGGCTGGACTCAGATTCCTGGGTTCACGCCATCCTCCCACCTCAGCCTCGCATGACACCACCTTAGGCTCAATGTAGAATTTTGTATCCAACGTTAAAAAATGCAATTGAATAAATCCTGCTTTTAGTTTGAGATGTAGAACTTTAAAGAGCACCACTCTACACTTACAAGGAAAAGCTAGACAAGTTAAGAACTTTACCTTAATTCATTAGCGAACTTGTAGCTGGGCAAGCAAGTAACCCGAAATATGAGAGACAAGCACATGCAGGGAGGAGGATCTGAGCATTTCCATACCTGGAAAGACATTACTGAGTGCCATTATATCCCTTAAGTGCTGTATAAGCTAGGAAGAAGATTAAACTATAAATTTTTAATGAATTGCTAAAGGCCAGTTTTTGGCTAATGTGTAATTATGATGATTCTGGGACCAGAGATATGAAAAAAGTGGTTTTACCCAGTGGCAAGATAATCTTTCAGGAACCCTACCATGATTGGGGAGAATTCTGAGAAGCTTCACTCACAGTGCTACCTGAAGCAGAGAAGCAACTGAAAAACTTTACCAGACGTTGCTAGATCTCCCCTATGTCACATCTGTGGCTAGCTTTGATGTTTACTTTGTGTCTTGGGAATATTTTGTTTTATAACTTTTTTATTTCCATATCTCGTTGGTTTTATCAAAAGCTGGATATCCTGTGTAGGAAAGTAGGGATGGAATAAAGCTATTTTCTTCCTAGACCTGGCAATATTTTTCCTTCCTTTAGGGCCTTAATACAGTTGTTTGAGTTAATTTAGTTGGAAGTTACACTGGGTTTGAAATGTGTCACTGCTTTAGTCTTGCTCAGCTTTTACGCGCAGAAGTGGCTACATCATTTTTGTTATCGTTTGTTATGTTTCTAGTGTAGGGGTTTGAGCCGATCTAGTTAGGGGTTGGGCTTGAATTAAGGTTGGTTGTTACCATAATTACCTTTAGTGCACCACAAGGGGCAGGTTCTTCTGAGAATATCTTTTGCTTACAGTGGGATTTTATTTACTCCAGGGTTTTAAGAAAATGTGTTTCTGTGCTTGTTTGTTTGTTTATTGTCTACCTTTGGCAGTATATCTATACATTGGTATTAGTAATGGTTAATTTTATGTGTCAACTTGTCTAGGTTATGGTACCCAGACGTGTAGTCAAACATTATTCTGGAGGTCTTGGTGAGGGCAATTATAGATGAGATTAACATTTAAATTGGTAGACTTTGAGTAAAGCAGATTGCTCTCCATTCTGTGGGGAGTCTCATCCAATCAGTTGAAGGAATGAATAGGACAAAAGACTGACCTGCCCCAGAGCAAGAGGGAGTGCTGCCAGCAAATAGCCTGCAGACTTGAACTTCAACATCTGCTCTTCCCTAGGTCTCTAGCTTAATGGCCTTCAAAATTGAACTGCAGATTGTGGACTTGCCAGCCTCTATAAATTGTGTGAGCCATTAGATTAAAATACAACTCTCTCTATATGTACAGATTCTATGGGCTCTGTTGCTCTGGATAACACTGAATAATACAGAATCCAAGTTTTGTTAGCCTAGTGTTGAGAAGAGAATTCACTCTGTTCTAATGTAGGTATTGCCTTAGACAAGCACAAAGCTCCTGTGTCTCAGCTATCTATTCTCAGTGATTCCGCCCCTTTGCACGTGTATTTCTCAGCCCACATTGTATTTTTATCCCTCCTCCAAGGGTAGTTTCTGTTTGTTTGTTTGATTGATTTTCTTCATTCAGATGTAATATGTTTACTTCAGTGCCCTAATGGTGACAGTGTTTGTTGCTTTTACCTCCACATGTTAAAGCTTATGTTTCAGAAGGGAGACAATGGAGAAACGTACAAATGGAACTGCATGCCCCTCCTACCATAGTGTCTGTTCTCTAGGTCTACACCATGAAGGACATTTTCCTATGGCTTTATCCAATAAATTTTGTGAGCACTTGATGGGGTTCATAGAGAAAACTCTTAAGAGGATATGGATTTACCCAATTTCTATAGCCTCCAGGGGCGTCACACTCCCTCACCAATCCACTCCTGATGTCCACCAATCTTCTGCTCAGTATCCAATGTCCTCAGAGGCCATTACTTGTGTTTAGTCTCTTCCTTCAGGCATGTCTTTAGATTTCAGGCCAGTTCATTGTTCTGCAATTTCAGGTTTAAGGAAAATTGTGAATTTGTAGTTTGACTTTTTTCCCTGTAAGATTACAAATACTCTTTCTAGGTGTCTACATATCTGAACAGATAGCAGATGTCAACAATAGAGTTCTATTAAAATGCTTGGGTAGCTTTATCATCATTTGTAGTAAAAAAAGAAACCACATCTCACACTGTGCAAAGAAAAAATTTTGTTCGATTAGATATATGAATGAAAAAATGAAACCATACAAGCATTACATGTGGCCTGAAATCTAAAGAGGAACAAAACCTTGATTGCAAACAAAAGAAAAAATTTGCATGGGTAATTTAATATAAAGGTATAAAATTGATTTTGAAAATATGAAAACCTTTAAAAACTTACTCATATTTAAATAAATACAGTTAAAACAACAATATGATACTACTTAGCATCATATTGGAACAATTTTAAAAGTGTGAAAACATAGTTGGTGAGGCTGTGCTATCACGCATATTCCATATTACTGGTAGAAATGCAAACTGGAACAACCTTTCTGGAGGGAATTTGGCAATACCTTACAAAACCACTTAGGAACTGAACTTTTGCTCCAGAAATGTTATTTTTAGAAATCTACCCTGAAGATGCATTTCTTATATGATGAAAATACATTTGAGCAAGGTTGTCATTGAAGCATTGTTTGTAATTGGAAATAATATAATGTCTATGTAAAAGAGCAGGTGAATAAAGTATCAGTTTACTGTGGTTTAAGCTTCAAATCTAGGGGCAGTGAAATGCCCTAATCATTCACACGACATAGGAAGTCAGATGGCATTTTATTAGATAGTCCCCACTAGAGGCATGACTATTATAATCATTTTTATAACTCATATCTTAATTATCATTTTTATACCTCACTAATGAAAATCATGAATATAATAAGTATGATTAGTAAAAACTGTAACTTGTTGCTAGAGTGGTGGAGATTGGAATGGACTCTTTGGAGATGGTTTGCGCTCTTGCATGCAGATGATGTAAAGATTTAGCAAGGCCTTTACAACATATTACCTTAACTACTTTGGAAATAGTCCTATGAATTCATGGCCAGATAATATGAATCTTGTAAGACTTACAGTCCTGTCTCTTAGAAATGGCACCTGAGTTTTGATTCCTAAATGACTTTGTTTACCTGTGGGTTTCTCAGGATTCTCCTTGCCTGATGTCAATTTTAAGTACAGTAAAATCTTGTTTCTGTTATTGTGTCATTTGTGCTTTAAGGGAAACTTTCCTGAGCTAGTAACCAAGTTAAATTTAAAATTAAGTTTTAATGACATACAATGGCATGAGAAAAATATAATCTATGTAATACAGAGTGAGAATAACAAAATGTATTCTTTAAAAATTGTCTCTAACATAAAAGGAATATATTCCAAAACTTTAATTATGTTTAATCTCCAAATGGTAGGTTTATGAGTAATTTAGATTTTCTTATTTTTTTTTTCCTTTTGGTGAAAATTAAGTACATAGAATTTTAAAAATCCATGTTCTTACTAACTATAATTTTAGAATATTGACATTTGTCCATATTTGTTTTATTATCTTTCTTCTTTTGAAAACTCAGTATTAGTAAAACAGTTGAGTTTTCTCTTTTTTCTCCCTGAATATATAAATTTGCCTTATAAAGAAGCAAACACTCTCATGAATCTTATCTCTATATATTCAGTATATTCATTTATTCACTACCTACATACGCACCCATCAGCAGCATGCAGCAGAAGCTCTATTAACTGGTCATCGATTATCTGATCAACAGATTAGCACATAGTCTCATTTTCCCTATAAACTATATTGCTGTCCATAGGATATTGAATGTCACAGTCCATAATGTACTTCCTGCTAATGCTACTTCACCCACCAAATGCGATTATGTATTACATATTTATCAAGAAGTGGATATTTTAATCCCAAATTTATATATGCCATATGTACTGCTTTTGGATTGATATAATTTAATTGTTATGCATGTATATATGATAAGTAAAAATAAGTATTTTTTAACAACTAAATGTGAAACTTTGAAAATTCCAAAAACACATTAATGTGAGAAAGACATCTACGAATTTGGGGGAAAAACATTCAAATCTATAAGACTTTTTTATACTTGCACTGATGTGGAATTTAAAAAAAAATTCTTGCTCTAAAGAAAATAAACTGAATATTACATATAATGCTGTTTATAATAAAATGGAAAAGAAGTCTATGTGAAATTCCAAACAATGACCTCACATTCAAAGAAATAAAAAAAATCCACTAAGCCCTAAAGCAGACTATGTATGAGTGAACACAGATTGATGTCTTTTGAAATAAAAAACTGATGATATTTATGTTTTTTTAATGATGCTCTACTTAGCAATTATTTTTTCAATTAAGCAGCAAACTGTTGTTAACATTCAATGTATCTAGGAGATCTTTATTTTATTGTTTGGTTGTATTGATTCATAATACATGTGTTTTATATATTTTTGCTATCATTAGGCTTTTATCATCTATGTTATAGTGTACAACTCAATTTAATTTTCTCAAGGACACACATTTCTCTCCCTATACTATATATTAGTCATTTGTCCCTCTGTGGAAATGAATTTAGTATATTTATCTTTACGCTTACATGAAAAGTAGCTCAGGAACAAGTGCTGCTGTCCTGAATTAGACATTAGTTAATCTGCTTTTAGAATTTCTTCATAACTAGAAGATATTCTACAAGTATTATATTTGCTGAAATTATTGATATATTTTCTTTTACTTGCAAGATATTCTCTTCTATTTCTATCTTCCTCAACATTTATATTGTAAATGTTTTCCATTCATGGCAACAGTATTTCTCAGTATTCTTCTGATTAATTTAAAATCAACGATCTAGTTCGTTTTTTTTTTTTTTTTTTTTTTTGGGGGGGGGTTTGAAGCATTCTAGCATTTTTGAATTCTGCTTGGAACACAATATTTTTCATACATGGTTGGATTTTTTTTGCTGTCATTTACTTTTAATTTAAAAAAATAGTATTAGAATAGCATTGTATTTTTTCTGATATTATAAGATATCAATTTATGACTATTGCATCAGCTTCAGAAAATGACTTAAATATGTTTATTTTTTATTGTACTTTACAATGATACTTATTTTCATAAATGTTTAGTAAACTCTACTTTTCAATTGTCTAAAGTAAGCTTTTTTGCTGTTGTTTATCAAAGATTTTGGATTATTTGTTCATTGCCTGTTCTTTTAGTTTAGTCAGATTATCTTTTTAAAAATAAATTAATAAGTTTTCATAATGTCTATATTTTCAAAAAACTATTGGCATAAAATTGTGTATAATATTATTCTTTTCTAGTGACCTATATTATCTCTCTCTGTTTCCTTTTTCCCTTCCGAGTATTATATATGAATACCTCCCTCAATTTTATTGTTTTCTTATAAGAAGTTTAATTATTTTGTTAATATTTTCAGGTAATTAGTTTTGATCTTTTGTATTGATTTTTGCTTTTTTACTTACTTCATTATCTTATTTTATGGATTATTGAGTTTAACATTTACATGTATTTACAATCTTTCATGTATTTTTATCTATTTTTATTATGCATATTTATATAGCAATGTTAGACTCTACATACAGAGTTTGCTACATCCTTCAACTTGAACTACAGTACTTTTATTAACTTGTATAGACATATTTATTTATCTGATTTTTGACAAAACCCTTTCTGGACATTTGGGATATACTAATGTTAAGAACAAAAACAACCATGGAGATTATAGTATTTTGTGGAGGGTGGGGGAAGAATAAAAACAAAAGGTGACATTCAATGCAACAAGAAGAGCTAACCATCCTAAACACATATGTACCCAATACAGGAGCACCCAGATTCATAAAGCAAGTTCTTAGAGACATACAAAGAGACTTAGACTCCGACACAATAATAGTGAGAGATTTTAACATCCCACTGTCAATGTTACACAGATCAACGAGATTAAATTACCAAGGATATCCAGAACTTGAACTCAGCTCTGGACCAAGAGGGCCTAATAGATACATAGAGAATTCTCCACCCCAAATCAACAGATTATACATTCTTCTCAGCACCACATCGAACTTATCGATTAAAATTGACCACAGAATTGGAAGTGAAACACTCCTCAGCAAATGTAAAAGAGCAGAAATCACAACAAACTGTCTCTCAGACCATAGTACAATAAAATTAGAACTCAGAATTAAGAAACTCACTCAAAAACCGCACAGCTACATGGAAACTGAACAACCTGCTCCTGAATGACTACTGGGTAAATAACAAAATGAAGGCAGAAATAAAGATGTTCTTTGAAAACAATGAGAACAAGACACAATGTATTAGAATCTCTGGGACACATTTAAAGCAGTCTGTAGAGGGAAATTTATGGCACTAAATGTCCACAAGAGAATGGAGGAAAGATCTAAAGTCAACATCCTAATATTACAATTAAACGAACTGGAGAAGCAAGAGCAAACAAATTCAAAAGCTAGCAGAAGACAAGAAATAACTAAGATCATAGCAGAACTGAAGGAGATAGAGACACAAAAAAATCCCTTCAAAAAATCAATGAATCCAGGAGCTGGTTTTTTGAAAAGATCAACAAAATTGTTAGACCACCAGCCAGACTAATAAAGAAGAAAAGAGAGAAGAATCAAATGGATGCAATAAAAAGTGATAAGGGAGATATCACCACTGATCCCACAGAAATAGAAACTACCATCATAGAATACTATAAACACCTCTACACAAATAAACTAGAAAATCTAGAAGAAATGGATAAATTCTTGGACACATGCCCCTCCTGAAGACAAAACCAGGAAGAAATTCAATCTCTGAATAGACCAACAACAGGTTTTTAAATTGAGGCAATAATTAATAGCCTACAAAGCAAAACGAGTCCAGGACCAGACAGATTCACAGCTGAATTCTACCAGAGGTACAAAGAGGAGCTGGTACCATTCCTTCTGAAACTATTCCAGTCAATAGAAAAAGAGAGAATCCTCCCTAACTCATTTTATGAGGCCAGCATCATCCTGATACCAAAGCCTGACAGAGTCACAACAAAAAAAGAAAATTTTAGACCAATATCCCTGATGAACATTGATGCCAAAATCCCCAATAAAATACTGGCAAACCGAATCCAGCAGCACATCAAAAAGCTTATCCAGCACAATCAAGCTGGCTTCATCCCTGGGATGCAAGGCTGGTTCCACATATGCAAATCAATAAATGTAATCCATCACATAAACAGAGTCAAAGACAAAAACCACATGATTATCTCCATAGATGCAGAAAACGCCTTCAACAAAATTCAACAGCCCTTCATGCTAAAAATTCTCAATAAACTGGGTAATGATGGAACATATCTCAAAATAATAAGAGCTATTTATGACAAACCCACAGCCAATATCATACCGAATCAGCAAAAGTTGGAAGCATTCCCTTTGAAAACTGGCATAAGACAAGGATGTCCTCTCTCACCACTTTTATTCAACATACTATTGGAAGTTCTTGCCAGGGAAATCAGGGAAGAGAAAGAAATAAACGTATTCAATTAGGAAAAGAGGAAGTCAAACTGTCTCTGTTTGCAGATGACATGATTGTATATGTAGAAAACCCCATCATCTCAGCCCAAAATCTCTTTAAGCTGATAAGCAACCTCAGCAAAGTCTTAGTATACAAAATCAACATGCAAAAATCACAAGTATTCCTATACACCAATAACAGACAAGCAGAGAGCCAAATCATGAGGAAACTCCCATTCACAATTACTACAAAGAGAATAAAATATTTAGGAATCCAACTTACAAGGGATGTGAAGGCCCTCTTCAAGGAGAACTACAAACCACTGCTCAATAAAATAAAAGAGGACACAAACAAATGGAAGAACATTCCATGCTCATGGATAGGAAGAATTAATATATTGAAAATGACCACACTGCCCAAAGTAATTTATAGATTTAATGCTATACCCATCAAGCTACAATTGACTTTCTTCACAGAATTGGAAAAATCTTCTTTAAAGTTCATATGGAACCAAAAAAGAGCCTGCATTGCCAAGACAACCCTAAGCAAAAAGAACAAAGCTGGAGGCATCACGCTACCTGACTTCAAATTATACTGCAAGGCTACAGTAACCTAAACAGCATGGTACTGGTACCAAAACAGAGATATAGACTAACGGAACAGAACGGTGGTCTCAGAAATAGCACCACACATCTACAACCATCTGATCTTTGACAAACCTGAGAAAAACAAGAAAAGGGGAAAGGATTCCCTATTTAATAAATGGTGCTGGGAAAACTGGCTAGCCATATGTAGAAAGCTGAAACTCGATCCCTTCCTTACACCTTATACAAAAATTAATTCAAGCTGGATTAAAGACTTAAATATAAGATCTAAAACCATAAAACCCCTAGAAGAAAATCTAGGCAATACCATTCAGGTCATAGGCATGTGCAAAGACTTCATGACTAAAACACCAAAAACAACGACAACAAAAGCCAAAATAGACAAATGGGACCTAATTATACTAAAGCGCTTCTGCACAGTAAAAGAAACTATCAGCAGAGTGAACAGGCAACCCACAGATTGCGAGAAAAATTTTGCAATCTATCCATATGACAAAAGGCTAATATCCAGAATCTACAAAATACTTAAACAAATTTACAAGAAAACGACGAACAACCCCATTAAAAAAATGGGCAAAGGATATGAACAGACCCTTCTCAAAGGAAGACATTTATGCAGCCAACAAACTTATGAAAAAATGCTCTACATCACTGGTCATTAGAGAAATGCAAAACAAAACCACAATGAGATACAATCTCATACCATTTAGAATGGCAATCATTAAAAAGTGAGGAAACAACAGATGTTGGAGAGGATGTGGAGAAATAGGAACGCTTTTACACTGTTCTTGGGAGTATAGACTAGTTCAACCATTGTTGAAGACAATGTGGTGATTCCTCAAGGATGTAGAATCAGAAATACCATTTGACTCAGCAATCCCATTACTCGGTATGTTCCCAAAGGATTATAAATCATTCTAGTATAAAGACACATGCACACATATGTTTATTGCAGCACTGTTCACAATAGCAAAGTCTTGGAATCAACCCCAATGCTCATCAATGATAGACTGAATAAAGAAAATGTGGTACATATACACCATGCATTACTATGCAGCCATAAAAATGGATGAGTTCATGTCCTTTGCAGAGACATGGTTGAAACTGGAAACCATCATTCTCAGCAAAATAACACAAGAACAGAAAATCAA
Source organism: Macaca fascicularis (assembly GCF_037993035.2). Classification (NCBI taxonomy): domain Eukaryota; kingdom Metazoa; phylum Chordata; class Mammalia; order Primates; family Cercopithecidae; genus Macaca; species Macaca fascicularis. The sequence continues at coordinate 106,247,765 of NC_088380.1, forward strand.
ACACCATATGATCTCACCTCATAAGTGGAAGTTGAACAATGAGAACACATGGACACAGAGAGGGGAACATCACACACTGGGGCCTGTCAGGGTGTGGGGGACTGGTGCAGGGATAGCATTAGGAGATATACCTAATGTAAATGACGAGTTAATGGGTGCAGCAAACCAACATGGCACATGTATACATATGTAACAAACCTGTATGTTGTGCATATGTACCCCAGAACTTAAAGTATGATTAATAAAAAATAAATAAAAAGGAAAAATAACTAGAAAAAATAAAAAAGATGATCTTTAAAAAAGACAATTTCATGTTATGTTAAAAAGGGGTGGGTGCTATGGAAAATACAAAACACAGATCAGGCTTAAGTAATAGTGGAAGGGCCAGGAAGTAGTGGCACATGCAATATCAAATAGGAAATTTAGGCTGCTCCTCTCTGAAAATATGAAATTTGAACAAAGATTTGAAGAAGGTAAAATAGCTAAAGAGATATATGACTCACACGTATAATAATAAAACTAGATGTTGTTAAGTACAGATTAAAGTGAGGCAGAGAAGAATCGATGATGTCTTGAGAGGTAATGGTGGCTCTAAATAGATGGTAACTATAACAGTGTTGAGCCTACCTTGTATATATTTTAAAAGTATGAAAGATAGGATTTGCTAATGTTTTATATACGAGGTGACAAAGAAAGAGTAGATAATTGTGACTCTAAAATTTTTGGCCATCCATGGAGCAAAAGTGGGCTTTAAATGTAACAAGAAAATATTTTGAATTCAGTTTTTTAATCGTTGAGTATGAGAAATGTTTTATCCATCTAACTTAAAATGTTCAGTAGATAGATCTATGTTTAGAGTTCAAGGGAGGCCTGGGCTGCTGAAACACATTTTGAATTTGTGAACACAGAGATGGCATATAAAATTATTAGAATAGATGGGATCACCACAGGAAAAACATAGATGGCAAAGAGGACCCAAAAGAGGAGCTGGAAAGAATTCCAACAGAAGTTTGGGTAGAAAAAAATATACCACCGTAAAACACTTGGAAAGAACAATCAATAAGATGAGAGCAAAATCAAGAAGGTCTGGTGTTCTGGAAAGAAAGTGAAGAAAGTACATCAAGGAAGGAGTGATCATTTGTATCAAAGGTCTTGAAAACTCTAAAATGTGAAATGTGTAAATGTAAATAAAGTGACCATTTGATTAAGCAATAAAAGATTAGTGTTAACCCTCACAGGTTTTTTTTTGGTTTTGTTTTTAGAAGAGTGCACTGATGTCATCTAGAGCTTAGACCCAACAAAAGAGTGAAAGATAGTGCTAAGTTAGTGAGAATCAATAATTAAAAGTCGTGATTGTGAGTGAGCTAGTAGAAAGAAACTGATGATTAAAGAACAGGATATGTCACATTTAATTATAGAACTAGTACAATAATTGCAATCGTAATGTTTATGGTGAATCATGTGAATAAAGAGGATGAAGTAGGGAAATAGGAAAAAATCATTTATAGGAACGGAGTTCAAGGAACTGAATGGTTAGGATTTTGAAACTGTTATTTCTTTGTATTGAGACTTCCATGAATTGTTTAGTGATATTTGAGAAAGTGACAGTGGGACAGCAGCTACAATCAGAAAATGAAGGGTGAGGCTGAGCACTATGGTTCATGCCTGTAATCTCAGTGTTCTCAGAGCCTGAGGCAAACGGATAACTTGAAGCCATGAGTTTGAAAACAGCCTGAGCATCACAGCAAGACCAATCTCTACAATTTGTTTTTTAATTAACTGGGTATGGTGGCATATGTCTGCATTCACAACTACTGAGGAGGATGAGCTGAGAGGATGCCTTGAGTTCAGGAGTTCAAGGCTGCAGTGAGCTATGATCATGCACTCTAGCAGTAGCAAGACATAGTCTAATAAAAATAAAAATAAACTAAAAAGGAAATTAAAACTTGATGTCCTGGGGATACTCGGATGATAACATAATGAGGTGTAGTAGTTGACACAGTATGTTAACCTGAGATTCAAAGCTGAAGATTTTTGGAAAGATGGTTGTATTATTTATATTTTGCTGTAAAATCAATACATTAACAAAATTAGCACCTTAAAATCACAGCAAATATTTATTATCTGAGAGTGTCTCCTGGTGAGAAAATTGAGCACTTTCCTGAGTACTTCTGCCTTGGGAACACTCTCAAAATGTTGCAGTCTTTATGAGCTATGACTGGTCATCAGTTTCTTTACTGAGCCTGTGAGATTTACTTCTCAGGTTGCTCATTCATAGGGTTCACAAGTTGATTCTGGTGATTGAAGGGAGGTCTGTTCCTCAACACATGGACTTCTCTCTAAGGGTAGTGGAGTATCCTCAGAACACTGCAGCCAGATTCAGAGCAAGTGATTCCAGAGAAAGAAAGACAGAAGAGCAATATATTTTATGACCTACGCACACTCACTCATCACCCACAATAATGTATTGGTTACCACTGATGCCTTATTCAATATGGGAGGAAATACACGCAAGTGTGGTTGCTAGGACATGAGAATTACTAGAGATGATCCTTCAGTATGGCTACTAAAAAGGTGGAAACGGAATCAAAATATCGTACTAGAAATAATATATATATATCTAGTTGACTTCCAAGCAGAATGATATGAGAGCTTTGAGAAAAATAAAAGTAAAGTCACCACTGTGAGGGAAAAAAAGCCATCAATGAGAGACACTGCAAGATAATTTATCCACTAATTAATATGTATTGGTGAACAGCTGGTCTGCAATTTGAGCAAAAGAATGAAGTACTCATATAATGTGTTGATGATGGCAGCTGGCGGCTCATCGGGAGTGGCCACTGTGAAGATGCTGGATATAGTGGGGCCGATGCAGCCATGGTTGCAAGGTCTGCATGGCTGGCAGGAGCCAGGAACAGGCAGTTTCCCTGCCACCTACTGAATTGGCAAGATGGGAGCCCAGTGATCCCAGGTGCAGCTGCGGCCACCCCTCCATGCTCTGGACCCAGGCATTTCTGAGTTCTCAGGAACACAGAAATCCCCCCTCCCACCACAGACTCGGAAGTGTCTGCTCCAGCTCCCTGGCCTCTCCCACTCCAAGCGCCTGCACTGGTGTGGAACAAAGTTGTAGCCAAGCCCAGGCACTGTCTTGACCCGACCGGGTGAACCACGACTCAGGGACTCAGGGTGGCACTGACATGCCAGCACCCACCCTGCCACCCTGGTGCCCTATGGACTTTGGAGGCTGGAAAGCATGGGAGTGAGGCTGGGGGCCTGAGGATGGCTCAGCGTGAACCTGTAGGCACCCCTCAGCATGGACAGGCTGGGTGTCACAGACACCATGTTGATGGTGGGAAGCAGACAGATTCCTGGGAGGAAGAAAGGGGCGGGTGCCCAGTGAGACTCCACTTTCAAGCCAGGGTTGACCTGAAGCTTGGGGGACAGGCTGCCAATTCCAGAAGGAGTCTGGCCGGGTGTGAAAAATTATGGTGCTTTTCCCAGGTGGCCCATGGCTTCCCCTGGACCAATCGGCATGCACTTTCTCCCTTTTGAGATCATAAAAGCCATGTACTCAGCTAGACTCACACATATGTCAGGGCTATCAGCGGCAGAAAGGAGCTACCCACTTTGGGTCTCCTGAGAGCTGTTCTGTCACTCAATGAAGCTCTTCACCACCTTGCTCACCCTCCAGTTGTCTGCATACCTCATTCTTCCTGGATGTGGGACAATAACTCAGGATCCAACCAATAGTGGGGCTGAAAGAACTGTAACACAAACACAGCGGAAACACAAACCCTTCCCCACCCCCACCGCTCCCTGACTCACCATGTTGCAGGCAACATGAGGAGAGAAGAGCTACAGCCCTTTGGAGAGCCCAGACCTAGGGTGACCCTGACCCAGGGCTATCACTTTCATTGGTGCTCTGTGGTTCCTGGAATCTCCAAGCTTCTGAGTGCCACCATGTTCCTGGTGCCTGTGATGGAATCTGCTTATGGTACACCTGGTCCAGCCAAAGCCTCACACGAAGCTGGCATCTGTACCGGTGCCTGGAGCTTCCCACCCCACCACAGCCGGCATGCCTGGTTGTGCACAGTGGCCGGACCCTGCACTCACTCACTTAACACTATCCGCTCTGTGCCTGGCTTGCTCTTGGCAGTCATGGGATCTGGGCTGATAGTGTGAGTGGAGCACAGGCTGCCAGCCTGAATGGGTGGAATAAGACCATCAGCTCTAGCAAAACTTGGGCCAAGGTGCCACCAGCCACAGAGGTTTCCAGCTGGAAAAGCAACACCCTAAAGATCCTGTGACATAGACAATACAAAAAATTTTATGTTTAACAAGATTTTAAACATAACTGTTATACAGTGATAGAGTGAAGGAATGTGAGGAGACAAGACTGCAAAAGGAAAAATAATAGGGATGCACAAAGCTTTGTTGGGATTAGTATGTGGAGATCCAGTGGCAACCTGACAGCCTGAGGGGTCTTTTTGTGACTAACATAAACAAAGACATAATAAGAGTAGTCTCCGTAGATTCATTGCAGAGTTGTGGCAAGACTTTGAGAGTACTACAGGATAGGACATGGTGAGTTTCTGGAGTTTTCTCTAAGTCCATCATAGGTGGAAGTCCGAGGAAAAGGAAGATGCAACTCACAGTACTCAGACTTCTCTTAGATGAAAGATTTTGAGTTTCAGGGAGATGTGTTTAATCCCAGTGGTCTCTAGTAAGAGGGTTTCTATTATACCCATGTGTGGGTCTCTACTTCAACCCTGAAGATAGCATTTAAGGAAAAAACAGGAAAGAAAACAGTCTTTTTAGTCCAATTATTTTGTAATCACATTATTTCACTTTACATAGAAAATATCACTGGGAGTGTATATTTTTAAGTTCCCCAAAATATTAGAGAATTGTAAAAAAATGTTCATTCCAGACTTTTAATTGTATAACATTCAGTATTAAGAAAGTAATTGGTATAGTGGTGACTATTATTATTATTATTTCTTATAACTTTGCCATTTTGTGTCCGGACACATAATCCACTTCTGAAAAGAGTTAATACATTTGGTGATGGCTATGGAGTTATTATTAACATGTGGCTATGCATACATACCATGTACACATCCACACAAATTATGTATTATATGTAATAACATATTATATTTTATACCTAATATATCATTATATGTAATATGCATTTAAACTACCTGCTTTACTATTTAATTCATGTTGTAAATAATTAGTTTTCTACTGCTGATTCATTTTGAGAAAAATTCAAATATTATCTTAGATATACTTTCATTACTTAAATTGCAAAATTCATGCCTTATCATTTATTATAATATTTTATAGAAGGTCTGAAGCAATGAATGCCTTTTAATTTTTTCTATTTTTTTGTGAATGCTTTTTATATCTTGGTAGATTGTTCTCTATATATTAGATGCTATCCTTCTTTATTCCCAGTCATACTATTCTACTGAAATTCATGTATTTTTATATGTCATCTTTCTTTTATAGAATTATCTTGTGTCTTGTTTTGCTATTCCTCAATTCTATACCTGTCTAAATCATTATGGTTTAGGGGAGGCTCTGAAATAGTATAAAGCTGTGAGTTTTAAAAATACTAACACAATTTATAAGTCTTTAAATAATTTCTTTAATAACTTTGCATTGATTATGATTACTAATATATTTGGAGTTATTTATATTATTTCTTTTTATTTATTTATTATTATTATTATACTTTAAGTTCTAGGGTACATGTGCATAACGTGCAGGTTTGTTACATATGTATACTTGTGCCATGTTGGTGTGCTGCACCCATCAACTCGTCAGCCATCCCATTACTGGGTATATACCCAAAGGATTATAAATCATGCTGCTGTAAACACACACACACATGTATGTTTATTGCGGCACTATTCACAATAGCAAAAACTCGGAATCAACCCAAATGTCCATCAGTGACAGACTGGATTAAGAAAATGTGGCACATATACACCATGGAATACTATGCAGCCATAAAAAAGGATGAGTTTGTGTCCTTTGTAGGGACATGGATGCAGCTGGAAACCATCATTCTTAGCAAACTATCACAAGAACAGAAAACCAAACACCGCATGTTCTCACTCATAGGTGGGAACTGAACAATGAGATCACTTGGACTCGGGAAGGGGAATATTTATATTATTTCTATGGCATTTTATATTGACTATGTTTCCCTTTTCTTTTTTCTTTTTCTCCTTTATGTCAGGTGAGTGGTTCTCAAGTGAGGCTGTTTTTGGTTATCACAGTAGTCCCAACAGACAGAGAGGTAGTACTCGCATCAGTTGGGTAGAAGCTAGAGATACTATTCAACATCTTTCAATGACTAGGACAACCCCACACAACCAAGAGATTTCCTGCCCCGAATGTCCGTATGTGAAGGTTAAGAAACAATCTTCTAAATATGTGTCTTCTTTATTCTATTCATTTCTCTTAATTTATTAACATGGAGTAGACTTTTTATTTATATTATTTCACTTGTAACATAAAAACCATTTTCAGAAGAAACTGAGTTAATAAATATCTTTATCCTCCTATACTGCTAAGAAAATCATCTGCAGACATTAAAATTTAATTCAGCAATTTATCTCATTTTTATATGGTTTTTAAATTTTTGGTTCTACCTGATTTTTAATCACCCAGCACTAAGTTATTGCCAATATTCATAGAGATAGCTATATATGTGTGTGTGTGTGTGTATATATATATACATATTCATATGTTTTACCATTTTATCATTTTATTTACTTATACCCCCTTTCTTCCCTGTTTCTTCTTTCCTTATTGCTGAGGTAGATCTATTAGTAGCTCTTTCAGTAGAGATAGATGGATGGCAATTTTTATATTCATAGTAATTTCTCTTCAGCACTTTGAGTCTCTTATTTTACTATCTTCTGGGACCTGTGATACATGTATTATTCATTCACAAGTAAATTGTTATTTATCACTAATAACTTTAAAAATATATTTTTTACTTACTAGCAGTAATTTTGATACAGGGTGTCTCAGTATGGATTCGATTTTGTTTACCTTGCTTGGGACCCATTGTAGGTGTTGTTATCGTTGTTTAATTGGATAATCAATTAAGTCAGTTCTAGAAAATTATTGCTATTGTCTTCTTAAAAAAATTCTTCTTCAAATTGTATCTTACTTTCTGAATGGATTGTTAGAAACATAATAAAACTTGTTGTATCCCTGTACTTCAAATTATATTTCATATATTTCTTCTAGTATCTGCAGAATTGTAACATGTTTCTGGGTACATATTTTACATCACCAGCTTTTTCCTCACCTTTTTTGAACTTTTAATTCTCCATTAATTGTTTCTTTCTTCCAAAGTTCATGATTTTGGGAATTATAAAGCTGGAACTTCTGGTTTTGGCTTCATCATATACGCCTATTTGAATTTTCGTAATGTTCCCTTTGTTCTTGATGGATTTTTAAAAATTATTTTGACACTTTTCAACTCATATTGTTCAGTCAGAAAATGGCTGCTGAACAATACTCAGCCTTATATACACATTATAACAGAGAATAAGATTGTTAAACTTCACACTCTGAAAGTGATCTATCTTTTAAAAGTATTACGTTGCAATTCCAAACCCATTGTGGCACCAAGACCAAACACAGAAAAAGGGAGCTGTGGTTTATCGCAGTAATCTCTTTCAGAAACAGAGACCCAAGAACTATGCAGGCACGTAGAGAAGTGGGGGTGAGTTGCAATGGGTACAGTGTGGCAGCCATGGAAGTGTTCAGATCTCTTCTAGAACCTTTTATAGGAAGCATAGCTGCCCATCAGCCTCCCACTGCTGCCCATATTGGTTCTATTACAGCCTTCATATGAAGGCTCTGCTTTCACTAGACTGCCCTTAGCCAAAGACCGAATATGGTATGAAATACTAGAATCATCCAATTCTGTGCCCAGTTCAGGACTTTTTCAAAGGGCAGTCTATCAGTCTAACCAAAACTTTCTCAGAACTGGGTTGTAGACACAGTCTTTTCCTACCTAGTTTTTCCTTTTACAGTTGTCAGACTTACCCAGGATCTGAAGGCCCTTTACACTTACTCCAGCCCCATGCCTGGCTCCCTGCTTATTTCTTGGAGTATGTAAAGGTAGTTTTATTTCATTTTTGGAAATGTTGTCCATGAGATTTTGGTCTTCTATATATTTTCTTTAAATGGATTTTCAAAGACCCCAAATCTAAACCATTCCTGTCACAGGGTCCTTAGGGTGTCACTTTTCCATCCAGAAACTTCTGTGGCCAGTGGCACTTTTACTTGAGTTTTCCTTGGTCTTGCTGGGCTTGTTCCACCCACTGAGCCTGGCTGGCAGTGTTCTGCTTGTGCTACTGGCCTGGATGCCATGGCTGCCAAGAGTGAGCCAGGCACAGAGTGGTGAGGAGTGTGTGAGTGAGGGCAAGGTCTGGCCACTGCACACAGCCAGGTGTGCTGGCTGCGGCGGCATGGAAAAATCCAGGTGCTGCCACAGACACCAGCTCTGTGAAAGGGTGCAGCTGGACCAGGTGTACCACAAGTGACTTCCACCATAGGAACCAGTGAACATGGTGGCACCTGGAAACTTACAGACACCAGGAACTGCAGAGCCACAAAGAAGGTGTCATAGCTTTGGCTTGAGGAGCCCCTAGTTCTGGGATCCCCAAAGAGCTGAAGCTCTTCTCTCCTCATCACTTGCAATGTGGTGAGCATGGGGTGTGTTTCAGCCCTGTTTGTGTTACAGCTCTTTCAGTGTTGCCATTGGGAGGATCCTGAGTTCTTGTCCCACATCCAGGAAGAATGAAGTATGTGGAAAACTGGAGGATGAGCAAGGTAGAGAGGAGCTTCATTGAGTGACAGAACAACTCTCAGGAGACCTGAAATGGGTAGCTCCTTTCCACATGCAGGTCCTGACAAGTGTCCAGCTGTCAGTGGAGAAGCAACCCACAGTGGGTAGCTCCTTTTTGCAGGCAGGTGATTCCAAAGAGTCAAGGAGACCCAAAGTGGGTAACTCCTTCCAGCAGCTGGTAATCCCAACCTCTCTGCGAATCAAGCTGTGTCTTGGGTTTTTATGGGTTCAAAAGGGAGGAAGTGTGTGCTGATTAGTCTGTAGACAACCTTGGGTGGGCCTGGAAAGTTCACCATAAGCTTTCACTCCAAGTAGCAGACTCCACCTGAAACAGGTAGCCTGGCCCCCAGGCTTCAGGCCATCACTGGCTTGAGGGTGGGATTTCACTAGGGACCCACCTCTTTCCATCCAGGAATCTCTGTCTGCCTTCCACCATCAACATGTCTTCTGTGGATTCCAGGCTTTCCATGCTGACAGGTGCCCACAGATCTGCGCTGAGCCACCCTCAGCACCCCAGTCCTCCTCCTACGCTCTTCGGTATCCAATGTTCGGAAGGGATTGAGGCAGCGGCAGGTCAGCTGGTGCATCAACGCTGTCCCAATAGCATGCACGCCAGGCCAGATAGCAACAGCACCTGGGCTCAACTACAACTTTGCTCCATACTGGAGTGGGTGCCAGGAGTGGAGAGAGGCCAGGGAGTGGGAGAAGGCACTTCCAAGTCTATGGAGGCAGGCGGAATTCCTGAGCCTCCAAGAGCGCAAGGATGCCCATGTTCAGAGTAGTGACTGGGAAGCTGCAACTGCACCCAGGAGCACAGGGCTCCTCCCTCACCAACTTGGTAGCGAGCATGGCTCCTTCCTGTTCCTAGCCCCCGCCAGCTCCAAGGAGCATGCAGCCCTGGTGTTGCCTCCCCTTCTGCAGCCAGCATCCTCGCAGTGGCCACTCCAGATGGGTCATCACCACCATCACTATCACTGCTATCTTATCCCCCAAATTCAAACAATGAATGTTTGCCAGAGAAGGTCTCATTTTTTATTAGCTATATTAATTATATAATAGACTTGTTCTAAACAAATATTGAGGTGTATAAATCTATAAGTTATTTAGTAATTATAGAGAAAATACAGGAAATGTGTATCCTAGAAAATTACTTCTAAGCATAGCTATAAGCAAATAAAAGAGAAACTGGGTTTGATAAAGTTGATTGCATAATTGCAAGAATATCAATAACTTTACTGTGTTAACAGGATTTGTGTGTGTGTGTGTGTGTGTGTCTGTGTGTGTGTGTATATATATAATTTGTTAGACAATTCAGAGCTGATAGTAAAAGTATAAGCTAGATGGCAACCTGCATGAGTCTGTGCCAGGCTGCTCGAAGGGGCCCGACACAGGTGGGAATCCCGGCCAACTGTCCTCAGACGTGTGGCTCCATTAGGTGGGCAATGGAACTGGAGCTTGAACTGCTGCTGCATGAGGCTCATGAGAACACGGAGGTGACACAGAGCTCCAGGCAGGAGCTGTGGGAGGCACAGAGGCAGATCAAAGAATGCATCACAGACAAAGGATGTTCTCAGACAGCATTTTGATGATTTAAAGGGAGCCCTTGGGAGCTCTTGGATGAGCAATTGGTAACCCTTTAGCAAGAGGTGGACATCATTGAACAGGAGACCATTAAACCATTAGATGACTGCCAGAGGCTCATAGAACACGGAGTCAACACTGCAGAGGACTTAGTCTGAGTAGGTGAGATTGCCATGGTTGGTAGTGTAGAAGAGAATGAGAAACTGTGTAGCTTTACCAAAAAGGTCTCACACATTCAGTTGGACAGCTTACCAGAAGCACATTTACTGGTTGATGTGCCTTGTTTATATGCACAGTTGGATGACTCAGTTCTTATAGTAAAAGACCACGTTTCTAAGCACGGAACAGTAGCCTCTCTCCCACCAGTACAGATAGAAGAAGTGATACAGAAACCTGGAGTCATCACAATAGGATGGTGTAAGGTGGATGATGATTTTACAGCCCACGATTACAGGCTACAGTTTTGTAAATGTACTTTAAATCATTTTGAGGATGTGTACGTAGGTTCTGAAACTCAATTCATAGTATTGCAAGTAGACTCCAATGTTGATTATCAGTTCAAAGTCTGCGCCTGAGGAGATGGTCAGCAGGAGTGGAGCCCCTGAAGTGTCCCCCAGATAGGTCATTCCACATTGGTGCCTCATGAATGGACAGCTGGTTTTGAGGGGTACAGTCTGAAAGTCGAGGTAATATTGCATTCTGGAATGACTCTGGATCCTCAGGTGTTCTCTACTCTAGAACTCCAACTTACTGCTGTGGGCAGACATTAACATTCAGAGTTGAAAGTGTGGGACAGAAGAGACAGTACAGGGGTGTTTGCAGAAAAACAGAATGGATATGACTGCAGCAGGATCAAGCTATGTGCATGAGTACAAATGGTGACGTTTTTGTAAACGGAAAAGAAATGACTAATGAGTTAACTTCAGTTACTTCTGGGTCCACTGTCACATTTGACATTGAAGCTGTCACTCTAGGAACCACCAATAATAATGAAGGCAGGAACTTCAAGCATCGAGTAATGATTAGCTCAAATAACAAAGTGGTTTTTAATTAGTCATTCGATCAATCTTGTGGTTCTCTTTACTTTGGATGCACATTTTTCTATCCTGGATAGAAAATATTAGTGTTTTAGACATTTGGGTGCTTGGCTTTGGTTTTCAGGGTTTAGCGTAGCTGCTCTTCAGCCCAGTTTAGTTTTAATTGTTTTTTTAAAAAGTAGTTGCATTCACCTCTCACTTAAACTGTTGGAAATGGAAAATGTTTACTGAATTCCATTCGTAATTTTTTTAAAAAAGAGACTTGAATGTTGGGGAAAATCTTATAATTCAGTCAATTTTATTTTTAGCATATTGTTAACTAAAATATCACCTCATAATAGAAATCAAATTTACTTTAGGAGTATGAGAAGATACAGAAAGTTCTATATCCTTCCACTGCATTTCTTAAAGTTGGTTATTAGATTAGGAAAACAATGTAATATTATGTTTTAAACCATCATAAAAGATCCAAGTCCATGTAAATCTTTAGAATAAAACAAGAGAAATATACCAGATAGTAGAAGTTATGTGATATACATTCACTCATATGCTGTCCTCCTGAATTTATTAGCAATACGCTCAATGTTCAGGTATTTATAAGGAGTGTTGACTTTTATCCCATCTTCAATAATTTTTAAGTTCTCAAGCATTATAATTTTTGCACTTTTTAAATGCTTGAGCAAATATCTATTATAGGCAAGTATTATCTTTTGTTCTTTTATTACAATTTGATTCAAGATAGACTACACTATTTTCATAGGATCAAACTACCTATGGAAGTAGTATGCACAGCAGTGTTCACCATTTCACATGTATGTAATATACACATGTGTGTATCTAGCCTTTGACATAATTTTACTTTTTTAGAGTGTGAGCTGCAGTCCAGTTTAATGTCAGTTTGATAAATGGTCTCTTAGCGGACCAAAAAATAAAAAAATAAAAAATAGGGTAAATACTTAACCTAATTTTTTGAAAACTTAAATTTGTGTGTAAAAATTTACTTGAAAAAATTAATATATAAAAATAACTATCTTAACATGCTACCCCAGCCTACAGATTTTATTTTACTGTGAATTATTTTTTTTCAATTTTATCAATAGTAAAAAAGTAGAAAAGCAAGTATGACATTATTGTAAGATAATTTATTTGGGGATCCCTGTTCCCTGATAGACAATTATGATCTTTTCTCCTTGTCTTTTTATATATAAGTAAGTAGACACTCACTTCTTTAAGGATTAAGAAGCTTTCCAGAATGTAGATACCTTGTCCACCGATCTGAATCAACATAAATAACTAAAAGTTAAAAAATAAGTAATTTGGCAGCATTCTAAATAGGAGCAAAAGTATAAATAAGAGGAGTCATAATATATTTCCTTTTTATTCTAGGATATAAAAGTTCTGTATAAATTTCAGTATTAGTCTACGGATTAGTAGTTAACAATATCAATTGCAGAATAAACTTTTATTACATTCAGCAAACATTGATAATTCTAAAAGTGAGGACAGGTATTAAAATTTTAGTACAAAGAGTTTTAATATCGATGAGTAACTGAAATGTAACATCCTCTATTTTAGCAAGTTATATATATGGTGTTAATTGTTATGTATATTTTCTAGGAAGAAAGAAAATAGGCATATCCAATTGGAAATTCTATAACACAGAATATAATTCTGAAATAAGGGGAAATGACATTATAAAAATTCAAGTCATTTTGACTGAGAGAGGTAAAATAGAGGAAATTTCTAAGTAACAGAGAGCAGTTAAAATTGTCCTTAGAGAACTGTAACTTACATGACTGGCACTTAAAAGAGAGATAATAATTTGTGTAGACACTGAGTTTGGCAGAGCTATGGGGATAATATATCTTTTCAATCTCAAATATTATTTAATTTTGGATGCTAAGTCTTTCCTGTAATATTAACTCTTCATACCATTTTCCCTCAATGACCTTGACCACCGTGTGGGAAATAATAAACCTCATCTTCCTATCATCTTATGTCTTGAAGGGTTTGGTAATTTATCTTGGAGGGATGTCAGTGCAAAATGTCCTCATCATTATTTGAAAGCTGAATCACAAAAACCACTAATGCTACATTAGGCAGATGTGAAACTAACTGAAACCATGAATTATTTTAGGTAGCAGAATATTTTAGAACGCAGTAAGATAGCTTAGTTTCTGTTTCCATCCAGGTATATTCTGTGAGAACAAATGCATAGAGAGGTCTATGAGACAAAGGCAAGTTAATCTGAAACTTAGTGTTGATTTCTTTACATTTAAGAATTTGTTTTTACAAATTCATGCAGAGGTTAACTCACTATTTCATCATGTTAAAAACACCATATGGCACATCACTAATTACTAATTCATTAGTTTTTGATTACCAAATTTCTCACTTCATAGCCTTTAGGTAGTGTAGTTTTTGCAATAGCTTTTGGAAGACCTTGTTTCCTCCAGTATGTATTGCTGACTGCCTTATTTTGAAACACAAACATGTAAGTGTTTGGTGTTTCAGCCCTTTTTCTTTATAACCATTGCACCTTGTACCTTACCTCTCTGTGACAGGAGTCGGTCTTACTTCCATAGTATGATTCAGGAAGAGGCATTTTGAACCTTCCTAGAGGATAAGAAGTCCTTTGTTTCTTACAGTTCCAAGTGAAAACGGACCACCTCTGAACCTCCTTACACTTCGGACCTGAAAGGAGAAGATCAGGAGAATTCCTGGGTAACCATCTGCCATCTTCTCTTTCCTCTTTATCGATGCATCAACAGAACCTGCCACAAAAGTCATTGTGAGTGGTATTGGAAAAGGCAGATTTACAGGAAAGCTAGAGAAACTTAAACTTCAAGGCCTCTCTTTCGCAAGTATCACTTCTAAGTCCTGGGTGTGTGTAGGGGGCTATAAATGTGTTCACATTGACATATTATTTTTGAAAATTTGCAATTGTAAGATTATTTTTCTCATTCTTTAAAATTGCCTCTCAGATTGAATTGGCTTTAAGTTCAACAAAACTTTTATCCGCTTCTGGCAATTTTTGAGTACTTATGAGCACAGGAAGAATGAATCAATAATAATGCTAATAATAATAAAATGTTTGAACTAGGTGGAGCTTTATACTTTAATTACTTCAACTCCTTCCTACTAAAGATGAAAGAATTAAGGTTTCATCTTAGTGATGAAGTTCAGTGACATGCCTGAAGTCACAGAGCTTGTCAGCTACAGAATTAGTACTATAATTCAGTTGTTTAAATCACAACTGGTGTTCTTTAGAATATACTACTGTACTCCTCAAGAAAGAGTAATCCAAATACAAATAATGGAGTATCATGTGGTGTTGATTTAGTAATAGAACAAATACTTTAGAGTTTAGTGTACGAAGATTTAATTCCAGTACTGACACTTGCTAATGAGAGAAATGTTCATACTTACACTTAAAAAATGTTGTGTGGCAATGACATCTGTTTCACTAAATTGTTCTAAGGCTGTATATTGGAATTTGCTAAGAAAATGAAAATTATCCAACTGGCAAACTAGGCTGGCAAATTGCCCAATTGGCAACTGGCCATTCCCAGTTGAACATAAACAATGCTCATAGATATAAGCCATAAGCAAGGTTATCTTCCAAGCCATATATATATATAAAATATATATAAAATATATATAATATATAATATATATAAAATATATAATATATAAAATATATATAATATATAAAATATATATAATAATATATATAATATAATAAATATATATAATATATATAATATATATATAAATTCCTCACTTCTGATCAACAAATGGTAACTCTAACCCAATTTAATCCACTCACCAACTATAGAGCAATCTTTACAAAATTCACTTATTTGATTTACACTGTTTTTTGACATCTTATTCATATTTTTCCCTTAAGCCCTACTTTTTTTCATTCAACATATCAAAATTCTATTTAAAATTTCCTGCTATACCCTCTTATAGGGACGCCCAAGGACCTGGAATATGTTCCTTGCTCAAAACAGTTAAATAAATCGACTTTATTCACTTATTTATTTTTGTTGCCTTTAGGTATGCTTCTGGTTGTCTTTGAGCAGTAGGCTTGTACAGTCCTTAGAAAAAAATTACTCTAAAAAGTTACTCCCAGCACATAAAAATGATAAATACTCAAGTTGATAAACACTCTAAATACCTTGGCTTGATCATTACACACTCTATGCATGTAACAAAGTATCACATGTGCCCCCACGAATATGTACACATGTGTACCAACAAAAACTTAATTATGTATTTTTTGCTTTTCTGGTCAACCTCTGCTTTCTTCTTACGTTTTTTCAATGCTTCACTCATAATTTAAGAGTTTGGATTAGTCTGGATGACTTTCTGCTTTCTTATGATCTTGTTTCTGCCCTAGTCAGGATCTTCCTGTTCATTGTTTTCTTACCCACTATCCTTATGGTGTTCTTGATTAGTACCTCATATACTTCACTTACTTAAAAATTTTTCAAGAGTCCTTTTCTTAAGTAAGATTTTTTTGTTCACAGATATTCTGTGAACATTTTTACTTTATTTATCACATACTCATTACATTCCTTCCTTTTTCTCTGGGAAAATAATAATCACAATTATATTTCTGAATATCTCATATTGAATTTCGAGCAATCTGAAATTATAATTGCCACTCTTTGTCTTAACAAAATGAATCCACTAAAAACGAAGAACCAATTTAAAAAATCTATTTCAGTGAATTTCACGACATATTATATTCTAGAAAGAGCTCACAGTAGTGAAATGAGAACTAACATGATGTGTATTAGATAATGTTATTTTTCTTTTAAACTTAAAGTTGCCAAAAAGCCAAATGTGATGTTTGTAACAGTTGTAAAATTTCACTTTTCATTTCTGTAGATACTGAGTGTCAGCTCCTCCACCTTCAACACTTCCTCTCATTCTGGTAAAAAGAAAAAAATAAAAATGTGTCAAACTAGATAAATCATAAAATTGTTTCTAGTTACTTTTTAAATATATATTGCTACATTGTAAGATATTTTACATTTATTTGTGTAATTATCTATATACCTATGTAAAATATAAACTGAAAAACGTGATTCTGAAAATTGCTTTTCCAAGTTTCATAATTACTCTTCTCAAGTTATCCAACCACAATTGCTAGCATTGACTATTATTATAGCATTTTCTGTTTATACAAAGAATTTTGAAGTGGCTTTGGGTTCAGGTTTGAATTTAAGGTTTTGTTAGACTTCTAACATTCCTGTGGTTTCAGTTAATATAATTATCGAGCTTCACTATTTAAGAAACACAGAATAACTCAAAATTACCATGGTTAAATGCTCGAATTGAGTGCATGGCCATTTTAAATGCCGGGCATTACTTAGGATAAGTTCAAATTAGTACTCGTCATTCAAGCAGGAAATCTTGAATCTGAATATGGAAAGGACCCTAAGATTCAGGAGATCTCTATACTAATGTTAGTAGAATAAGATAAATTTAGAGGCACCTGTCAGTTTATTAGCTCATAGAAGGCAGATGCTTTTCTAGCTCATTTACTTTTGTATTCCATGTTTTGACCAGCGCATGTTACATAGTAAATGTAGCATGTTTAATTAATTGAAGAAAGAAAATTAAGGAGAACAAATACATTTTAACATAAATTTAATTCATAGCATACTTTTCATCTACATAGAGGAATGGCACATTAACGCAATCCCTACAAAGACTAACTAGAGAGAACAATTTAATAAAAGACAAATAAAATTTATATAATCTTACAATCACTTTATAGTTTTAAAGCTAAATTTTTGTTTTATAAAAGCACAATATATTATAAACATTTTTTCCTGAATTACATTTTAAAACATTTCTTGCACTTAAATATTATCAGCACCTGTGTAACTTGTTTTATTAAACAAATATGCAACTCAGTAATGCTATAAAATTTATAGGAGGCCGGGTACGGTGGTTCACGCCTTTAATCCCAGCACTTTGGGAGGCCAAGAAGGGCAAATAACCTGAAGTCAGGAGTTTAAGACTAGCTGGGCCAACATGGTAAAACCCCATCTCTACTAAAAATACAAAAATTAGCTGGGTATGGTGGTGTGTACCTGGAATCCCAGCTTCTCGGGAGGCTGAGGCAGTAGGATCACTTGAACCCGGGAGGCGGAGGTTGCAGTGAGCCAAGATCTGGACACTGCACTCAAGCCTGGGCAACAGAGCCAGACTGCATCTAAATACACACACACACACACACCACACACACACACATTTTTTTCGTATATATATATATATAAAAGAAAAAAAATTATGCCAAACTAAGAATGCGTTTAAAAGATGGTTTGGGTCCTGGAAAAAAAAAAAAAAAAAAAAACAACATAGAGACTCCGGATGTATTTGTTATTTACAGTAGCTGCATTTAGTATCATTTCACAAATACTTTAAGACATGTAACTAGTTCATTGACTTTTTATTGTCTTAAGCTTGAAAAAAAAAAATCAATCTTCAGAATGACTCAGAGAAAATAGTTGATAGATTGCTGACCATCTTCTATCTTTTTTTCTCAAGCAAATCAAGAAAAAAACAAACAACATGATAAAACCTGGCATTGAGCTCCCAAAGCAAAACAAAAAGGAAGCAAAATATTCTGTTGCAAAGTAGCGAAATGATTACTTTATTTTAGAGTATATTCAATATGATTTCCCATTAAGGAAAACACATTTTAATAAAATAGTTATTACTATTTTTTTCAACTATGAAAAGCACTGAAGTACTCTTACCACAAGAACAGAATAAATAAGGCTTTTTTAATATATATTATTTTCCTATGTGATTTTCGTTTGTGACAAATGCTTTAATGCTAACTACATTTTTATTATATTCTGTGTGATTTTTGTATTTTATGGCTATATTTTTCCTCTGAAACTATAAATATTAGAGAAGAGAGAATTTATGCAACTCAAATTTTGTATTTTTTTTCTGGAACCTGGAAGATAATAAGGTTCTTGTTTTTACACGAAAGTGAGTTGGTAGCCTAAAATAAGATGCATACAGAAAAATGTGTCATATCTTCAAATGGCAATAGCTAAATTCTTGTCAGAAAACATAGCTTCTATAAAGATATATACTGAAAATATTTATGAAAAGGTGGGATATAGAAGTCAGTGTCACATCACCAAAAATGAGAAGGAACTCACTTGAGAAAAGAACATTTTTAATTTATCTAATGTCTTTAATATGCACATTTGCAGATTTACCTAATTTTTTTTTTTTTGGTCTCTCAAAGCCTCAGTTTCCTCACTATTTAAGAAATAATGTATTTAAATAATTTTAAGATTGGCCATATATTAGCTATCAACAACCATGATTTCCCAGTAGTCAAGTTGTAATTTTATTAAAAGTTTAGATAACAGATGATGTTGGAAGGAGAGAAAACAGGGGGCATTTAATAGAAAGGGGACACAAATAAGAATACATTGCTTTTCCAAAATCACCATTACTATCTATTGGTAAGGAGTAAAGTCTAGACTGACCCCTACAATATTGTCTTAGTGTATGTCTGTGTGTGCTCTCACACCCACACCCATATATTTGTGTATGTACACATATTGTTTAAAAAACTTCAGAATTAAATTTCAGAATGTTTATTTGAGCAAAGAATATTTCCTGAATCAGGCAGCGCTCAGAGCAGTTCCAATTGCTCTACCCATCAATGTCAGCATTCAATATTTACAGAAGAAAAAGGAAGGGACTTAAAAGCAACTTAATTTGTTACACCTGGGTATAAGCCTTATTTGGCATGGTATAATCAGAAATTTCCTTATATGGACATAGCATAATCAGTTGGCAACTTGTGATTGACTATCTCTTGACTACTGTAATTGTCTGGGACTCAGCTATTTACAAGAATATCCTTTTAAGTTATGTTGTAGTTAATTTACATACTATGTTAGGTTTCAATTCACACATACACACAGATACATATATATATACACACACACAGAGAAACGTGTATATAAATACATATATACACATACACATACAGAAAAATAGATATTGAAATGAACACACACATGTATTTGTATACATGAGTTTTTATACGCACATATATGCCTTGACTTCTGTGAAAGGGCCTAGTAATAGTGACACCTCAAAAGCAGCAAGCATACTTCAGCCCAGATCTTGATTTTTAAGCTCAACCATCTAATCAAATACCTAGGAATTCTTAGAGAAATGGGTATTCTAGAGTTAAAGCAGAAAAACATAAGATGAGTCTGTAGCATCTTGCAGAGACAGAAAGGAAGTGCAAAAGAAAGATGGAAGGAAAGAAGGAACATTCCAAATAATACATGTGAATGAATAAAGAAAATAGAAAATTATCAGTAGAATCTCCCACTAATACTTCCTCAAAGAGGTCCACTAATTAATGCTAAAATTTGTGAGTACATTTTAAGGAGAAACAAGATATTTGCACAGTTTCAAATGTATTTAGCCTCCAAAGTATTTATTAATGACTTTGGTATCAACATAAGCCTACGGAAGCAATGAAATTCTTTCCTCTCAGTGGTGGAGCTTAATTTCTTTCCCCTTGAATGTGGGATGAGCTCAGTTACCCTCTTACAGTGAACAGAATATGGAAAGAGAAAAATAATTGCACAGTTGTGAAGCCTGGCAGACGTAACTCCAGTTGGTGAAGGCTAACCTCATCAGTAATCAGTCATTTTAACACCATGAATTCCTGATATGATGCAATGAGGTCACTTCACTTGTGGGCTATTTTTTCCTTAAAACCATAAACTTACTTTGATAATAAGAAAAACATCCGGCCAGGCCTGGTGGCTCACACGTGTAATCCCAGCATTTTGGGAGGCAGAGGCAGGTGGGTTGCTTGAGCACAGGCATTTGAGACCAGCCTGGGCAACATGGCGAGATGCTGTCTCTACAAAAAATACAAAAATTATCTGGGCATGGTGGTCCCCGCCTGTAGTCCCAGCTCCCTGGGAGGCTGAGGTGGGAGGTTCACCTAAGCACAGGAGGTGGAGGTTGCAATGAGCTGTGATCCTGCCAGTGCACTTCAGCCTGGGCAACAGAGGGAGACCCTGTCTCAAAAAACAAACAAACAAACAAAACTCAGGTAAACACAAACTGAGGAATGTTTTATGAAAACACCAGACTAGAACACCTCAAGACCAGCAAGATCATGAAAAAACAAGGAAAGACTGGGAAACTACTACATAGCAGAAGAAAGTAAGGAGACATGAAACTCAATATGCCTTGGCATGCTGGATTTTCTCCCAGAACCGGAAAAAGGAAATTAGCATAATGAAACAAACAAACAAAGCAAAACAAAACAAAACCAACAGTAACACAATAACACTGGATAAATCCAAATACACTTTGTAGGTTAGCACTGTAATAATGTAAAAGGTAGTTTTGATTAATGTACTATGATTGCATAGTACCTTAATGGTCAGATGCTAATATTGGGGGAACTTGGGTGAAAAGTTGGTTGAAGGGTACACAAACTGCTCTGTAAATATTTGCAAACCTGTTATAAATCTCAAGTTACTTTAAAATAGCAAGTTAAAAACAAAGAAATATAGGTATAGCAGACAACTATTACTAGCAGCCTAAAGAGCCTCCCACAAAAAAAATTTCCCTTGTTTAATCTGTTTAAAATATTTGGAATATGACGGTTAATGGGAGACCTTCAAAACAAAATATAATTCCACTAAAGATACATGCAACCAAGTAAAGTTTTTACTAAATCAGGAGAAAATATTAGGGTTTTTTGTTGAAAAAATGAATGTCTTCATCAGTAAATCTAATGGGATTATGTTAGCTTTTGATATTTTAGTCATCATGATAAATGTTAATATTTTTTCTTTCTCGTTCTAATACTCTTTTTCTATCTCTGTGTGTGTGTGTGTGTGTGTGTGTATATATATATAAAATCTACATATATAAGTAACTAATTACAAATAATACATACTCTATATGTAATGTTGTTATGTAATTATAATTACTGAATTATAGTAACATGTACATGCCTTTAATAATCTCAGACCTCAAAATTTCAATCTAAAGCAGCATATTACTTATTTTAATTTGTAATTCATAAATGTTTACTGTGATTCAAGTACTGAATAAATTAAAAGTTTTACACCACACTTTATGCTTAACAATTTTCTATTTGCTCGAGAAAAATGAAAAAAAGAAAAAAAGGCCATCTGAGATTGAGATTAATAAAGTACTCAATAAATTAAAAGTTTTACACTACATGTCATGCTTAACAAGTTTTGATTTGCTCGAGAAAGAAGAAAAAAAGAAAACAAAGGCCGTCTGAGACTAAGATATGACACTAAAAAGAAAATTAATAGCGTAATGAAAATTTGTCATGAATCTCTTCCCTAATTAAAGCTGTTGTTTACCTTTCTATTACAAAATATTATCAAATATATGAGTGATTTTAGGAGAAAATAATGATCAAAGATAGCATGAGAAATATTAAAAAATTTTAAGTGGGCAGGTATATCATACATCAAGAATATCCTCTAAAATGTATATCAAAAGCTACCTCTTCAAAGGCTCCTTTCAAGATAAAACATTATTTAAAATGTTTCAAAGAAATAAGATGAAATATGACAGCAGGAACATCTAATGGACTAGATTAAGAAATTGCTGTTAATATCGGATGTCACTCCTATCATGTATTATTGAAAATCCGTCTTCGTTCTGAGCAAGAGAGACAGGGCAGAGTATGTCCTATAAATATTTTCTGTGATTTAGACTGGTGGAATTACGTAACGGGCTTAGAAATCACTTGCATCTGTGAAGATGACTTTTTCTTTCGTACCAAATTCTTTTCTCAAACAAGCTACTTTTACATTTTTCAGCTTATTTTCAAATTTTGGCCTAAGTCATTAATCAAGTTAATCAAATTGAAATCTTGTTACAAAATGCTATAAAGTGTCTGTTAAACAAAAGGTTTCTCACCATAAACAACCCATGTAGTAATTTAAAAACAGAGAATTGCAAGTCCCTGGGAAAACATTCTTATTAAAATTATAGAGAAAAACTAAATGACAGAACCTCCCTCTCTCAAATTCTTCCAAAATAAATACAATCAAGAAGTTGCGAACACTAGCACAAATTAAACAAATACCATTATATCTTAACAGTAAAAAAAGAAAACATACTTAAAAATCAATACCTGTCCTAAGTGCCAATTATGACAATTGTACTTCATCCAATATTAGGAAGGAAAGAAGGTGACTGAGTGGTCAAAGCCTGGCATCCACACTTACTACCACCTAAAAATTAATTTGTGGAAGACCCATCCTGGGAAGATAGGCTGGGGTTCTATAGAAAAGAGGTTGAAAACTTTAGCACAGATGTTTAACTTTACCACTCAATGTGTCACCACTGCTATCTAGGACTATCCTTTAAAGCTATGATGAAAAGCTTGTAAGAAAAGGCAGCTAATTTAAAGTATTCTCCCTTAAGACTTCCTCTATGACTCATGAGTTATATAGAAATGTGTTTTTTACTTTATAAATACTTGGAGATTTCCCAGATAACTTTCTATAATTGAGTTCTAGCTTTATGTTGTCATAGTCTAAGAACATAACTTTGTATATAATTTCTATCATTTTACATCATTAAGATTTGTCTTATGTTCCAGAACTCAGTCTATCTTGATGTATTTCAGTTACTCATGGGAAGATAATATGTTCTGCTGTTGTTGGGTGGAACATTCTACAACTCTTAGATCCAATTGGCTGATAAGTGTTTTTCAGGTCATCTATTTCCTTACTGACTTTCTGCCTACTGAGTTTTATCAGCTACTGAGAGAGACATGCAGATGCCTCTAACTACAATTCCAGATTTATCTGCCTCTCTTTTCAGGTCCATCCATTTTTCCTCATGTATTTTGAAGCTCTATTGATAGACACATATGTAGTTAGGATTCTGAAATCTTTATAGGAAATGTACCCATTTTAGCATTATGTAATATTTCTATTTATTTCTGAAAAACTTTCTTGTTCGGAAGTATAATTTGTCTGAAATTAATATAGTCAAAACAGTCCTCTTTTGGTTAGTGATTTTTATCTTTATCCATCCTCTACCCTAATTTATCTTTCTCCATCCTTCCTGGTTTATCCTCTCCATTTTTTTTACCCTAACTTATCAATGTCTGAGATTTCTACTGTTTCTCATAGACCACGTACAGTCAGATCTTTATTCTTTATCTAACATACAATTATCTTTTAATTAGGAGATTTAGATCATTCACATTTAAAATGGTTATTTCTGCAGTTGGATTAAATTGGAACATATTGTTAGTAATTTTCTATTTGTTACAATTGGCTTTGCTTCTTTTATTTTTCTGCATTCTCTGGTTTAGCATCTTTTTAAGTAATATCATTTTATCTAATTTACAGACTTATTGGTTATATTATTTTTAATATTTTATGTGGCCACTCTAGGATTTGCAACATGCATTTTAAAATCACCTGACGTTACCTTCAAAGAATATTATACTACCCACGTATACTGTAATTACATACAGCCAATTCCTCCCTCCCATCCCTGTGCCATCATTGTTATGCATTTTATGCTATACACACCCAATATATAGTTTGGTTTGTTTTTCCTCCGTTATCTTTTAGAAAAACTAAAAGCATTTATTAGCAAAAAATTCAGTGTTTAGTAGTTTTTAAAACATTTCTAGCTTGATCCTTTTACCAATCTATATGACATTCTAGAGCATCTGTCACAGGTAATCAAGTACTTGGATCCTTCTTCTTTCAGGGGAAAGAGCCTCTTCCTCCACTTTTTCAAGAGACAGGATTTTGTCCTGCAACCTCAGTTTTATTTTTCTTTTCTTTCATTTTTTTTTTTTTTTTTTTTTTTTTTTTGAGACAGAGTTGCGCTCTGTCGCCCAGGCTGGAGTACAGTGGCGCTCACGGCAAGCTCCGCCTCCGGGGTTCCCGCCATTCTCCTGCCTCAGCCTCCCGAGTAGCTGGGACTACAGGCGTCCGCCACCTCGCCCGGCTAGTTTTTTGTATTTTTAGTAGAGATGGGGTTTCACCCTGTTAGTCAGGATAGTCTGGGGGTCCTGACCTCGTGATCTGACCGCCTTGGCTCCGAAAGTGCTGGGATTACAGGCGTGAGCCACCGTGGATTAAGAGAGGCTTTTCTAATGCAATATAATTCTTAGGAGAAAGGGTCTTGATGAATATTTTTTTCTTTACTTCTTATTAACAAAGCCAATGCTAGTAACACACACACAGACACACACACAAAGACGTGCACACACACACATGCACACACAAAGACTTTGCATTTCCATGCCGTCTTAGCTTGCTGGGAAGTGAAAATGACTGCTGGAGAGAGGACGTGTCCTGATGGTTAATGACTGAGATTTAGTCCCTGTATTAGTCTGTTCTCACACTGCTATAAAGAAATACCAGAGACTGGATAATCTATGATGGAAACAGTTTTAATTGACTCATAGTTCTACATGGCTAGGGAGGCCTCAGGAAGCTTACAATCATGACGGAAGATGACGAGGAAGCAATGACCTTCTTCACATGGCGGCAGGAGGGAGAAGTGCATGTGAGAGGGCAGAAAAAACTACCATTTATAAAACCATCAGATCTTGTGAGAATTCACTCACTATCACAAGAACTGCATGGGGGAAAGCACCCCCATAATCCAATGACTTCCCTCCCTCCGCACATGGGGATTACAGGTCTTTCTGTCAACACATGGAGATTACAATTTGAGATCAGATTTCGGTAGGGACACAGAACCAAACCATATCAGTCTCTGATCAAGTTTTAACAGAAACCTCTACCTGTGATGAGGAGTGAACTATGTACAAATACTTTGACATTACATGAAGAAACCTAGGCACTACATCTATGAATAGTCATTGAGTTGTCCTTGTTCTTTTGTATCAATAAGGGTGTGTTTAGTAAGAATTTCTACCAGAGAAATATTAGCACACCTAACCTACAACTAACACCCAACAAAACAGGCAATATCTAACAGAAGTCCTGTGATAGAGAGTTCAAGACTGGTTCAGATAATCAGAGACACAATTTGGAAATGAGACTTAGACATACTTGAATATCAGCCTGATTTATAGGTTTACTTTCTAATGTTTGAAATCCTGGACATCTCACACCTAGGTAAAGAATAGATTTATTTTCATTATTTTTTAAAGTCAAGGAGTAAGACCTTTACTAGAAATCATCCCCCCAGCAGACTTTCTCTGGGTCTATTACTGCTATGAATCAAGTTTTGTCAATATGTCTATTTGCTTGCTGTGATTGAAAGTGGAAAAGCTAGTGTCTGACATTAGCAGTTTTTATAGTAGAAGATAAACTCAGCCAGACAGGAAAATGGGTGGGTTATTAGGCTTTTGGGTATGCAATTATTGGCACTGTGAAACATATTTCTCCTTAAAAATATCTTACTATGAAAGATGGATAAAACCAACAATATTTATGTCTCAAGCCAAAACTTCAAGGGAAAGAAAAATGTCTTGGGTTATGTGGAAATAAAATATCACCATCTCAGTGACATCATCCTGGTTCAAGCCACCAACAATAGTTACAGCATCCCAATATGTTACTGTGGAAAATTATTTTATTATTAATGTAATAAACTGAATTATATATGATAGCTAAAGTTAATTCCAACCTGGCATTTGTCATTTCAATATTTAGAACAAAGTCATCATGGTATGTTATGTGGTTATAATTAAGTTAAAGTTTAGTATAGGGCTGAATTTTTACTGTTGAAAATGGAATAGAAAAGAATGATCTCATTTCAGGCATTCTAAGCACAGCTTTCTCATGATATCTTTGCCCCTGGAGCAACAATCCAATAAGAAGACCTAAAAAGAAAACATTGAAAAATGTATCAGCAATCTCAGGAACTGGACAATGCCATTAAACAAAACAATAGAACGGTAATTTTATTCATCATCAACATATTATTAAACAAGTGTATTCCGTATTTTAGTTTTTGTTTTAATACTGAGAAATGTAGATCATGGCAAAAATAAACACATTTGTTTAAAATCATAAAACACATTATGAATCAACTTAAGATTAAATTCTTCTTGCTATAAATTCAAAATTACATACCATTATATATCCCAATTCTAAAGCAATATGCTTTATTAAATCACTCTCCAAGAATATTTTTGTAGTGCAATTAGTGGCATCATTAATGAATAATTCAAATTTCTTAATTCAAAGAGCTTGAAAATGGCAGAAGTACTTGGTGGATCCCTGAGGCCAATACAGTTTATGTTCAGTTATTCTATAGTTGTTATGAAAATTTTATAAAATAGTACAATTATTCAATAAATTAACAAATAATAAATTCTTATGAGCATCATCAATATCTGTATTCTTAACATAAAATAAATATATCTAAAGTTTTAGGAATAGTTGATAGACTATTTAGACTATTACAAAGTATTCACAATATATATTTAAATTTCAAGGACAACTGATAATGTCAAAAATTATAGAGAAAGTTACTAAAAATATATGTATTAGAGGGTTTGCAAAATGATTTGAAGAGTGAAATGGAAACATGTATAATATATATAACTCAAAATGTCATTTGAGTAGATCAGAAAATTGATAATATTATATGAAAATTTTTAATAAACTTTCCTTAGAATAAAACCTCATCATTCCTCATTTCCCCCTCTCCCAAGTATAGAAATTATCAGCTTTTATTGAATGCCTATTATGTTTCAAGTTTTCTATGGAGTGCTCAAATTGAAAGAGCCACAATTTCCAAGAACTTCTTAGACTAGTAGAGATGATAGACAACTAAGCAATTTCAGTATAATTTAAGTATTGTGTGAAAGATTAATATACAAGCTTTTATAATAGTATATGAAATATGTTCTTCGCATGAAAAGAATGATATGATTAAAGCCATTTATAGTAAACTGTCATCTAAGCTAAACTGTCAAGTTAAATAGGAAATGGTCATGTGAAAGTAGTTTTCTCTCCACAGATGGACTACTATATGAAATACCACAGAGGCGCAAGAAACAAGGCACACTCAGAAGGTTATATTTATCCTTCCATTTTTCTGTGGGCATGATGTTCAAGAAAGGGAGGGACAGGCTAAAAACCTGGAAAAATAAGTATGTTCAAGACATTAGGAGTTATGTGTGAAGTCACAGCACAGTAGTTGTCACTGTTATCTCTCTAAAACTCCATTTTTTTCCCCTGACTACTTGCTTCTTGGTAAAATTACCTCAACTAGTAGCCATATGGACTAAACTGACCATAATTTTATGCTAGGATACCAGCCTGTATATAGTTGCCCCTAAAATATATGTGAGACCAAGAGCCATATCCTACTGACAAGAACAAGAGGACAAAAAGAACTTGGCAGTTCTACAAAACTAGCCAGAGCACTACCCCAACACTCTCATTGATGTTTTGTCACTCAGAGCTTTTGATATATCAAGAGGGAGACTTTCATTTGCAGATGTTTAACATGACTATCTATCTATCATCTATGTATTCACACAATAATGATCCAAATGAAAACAGGCAAAGTTTCCATTGAATTTAACTATGGGTCTACAGTAAAATGTGAAATAACGCTAAAATATTTAAACACCATGTATGTACATTGTTATTTGAGAACTGCAACTACAGGGATTGCCTTTTCAGGTCTGAACTGAACCAGTAAGTACGTTTTATAATATATAATATTGGTATCTAATGTATACATTGAAGTTTTTGTTTAGTTCTGATTACAGACAATCTCTCAGTGTCCTCAGAATTTATAGATAAGAGATTATAGAAAACTCTGAAATAGAAATCATTGCAAAGCTATAACTAACTAGTCACAGGCATTTTTCAAGGCACTAGAGGGAGTGAAATACTTTACATTGTAATTTGTAAAGCTAGAGCAGAATGTTAATATGGACTCTATCTGTGACTATTTTTGCTAAGTCCCAAATCTAAAAAATATACAAAGGGCTTGATGCAGTGGCTCACGCCTGTAATTCCAGCACTTTGGGAGGCTGAGGTGGGCAGATCAGGAGATTGAGACCATCCTGGTTAACATGGTGAAACCCCATCTCTACTAAAATTACAAAAAAAAAAAAAAATTAGCCAGGCGTGGTGGCGGGCACCTGTAGTCCCAGCTACTTGGGAGGCTGAGGCAGGAGAATGGCATGAACCCAGGAGGTGGAGCTTGCAGTGAGCTGAGATCATGCCACTGCACTCCAGCCTGGGTGACAGCGTGAGACTCAGTCTCAAAAAAAAAAAAAGTGTATATATGTATATATGTGTGTGTGTGTGTATATATATATATATATATATATAATCTTTATATATATATAAAGATTACAAACATCCACTTAGCCAAAAGCAGGACACGAGCTCATTTATGCTTTTTAAAAATCAATTCTGCCCACATCAATGATCTATCTGCAGGGTATAAATTGATGGCAGTTGAAATTTGGATAAGAATATTTAGTCAGGGAGAGTTTTCAGCATAATATATTTTTCCTCAGAATCATGGGGAAGAAAGAGAAGTCATTCTACTCTTACTCCAAGCTGAGGAAAAAGGAGCTTATGAAGTCATTAAAATAGATATTTGTGCCAAGATATTTGGCAAATATGAAATATCCATGTGGGAATGAGTGACAGCAAAGGTTACCAGAAAAAAATAACTACCCAAAACTTGACAAAAATAAGGTAAAATTTTGGAGGCAGTTTATTTTGACACTAAAATAGACACAAAAACTATCCAATGAGAGTTTAGGGTAATGCGTTTAGTTTAATGGTTTTAGATTAAGTAACATTTCATTTGAACCTTTAGGTTTTCAGCAGTAGGGATGCAAAATAATTTGTTCAGTGGAAGAGATTGCTCCAAAGATTTATGGCCTGTTCAGTATTGACCAGTTTCATATCTAATCCAGCAATCTTTGTCCAATTGTCTGCAAATAAGCTGGATTCTCAAATGCTCATTAACTTATTTTTTATTCAAAAATTAATGACTCAAATAAAATCTGATATATATGCATTTTATATTTGTCTGAAATTCATAGTTTTACCTTTTTGAAATTTATACTTTTTAATTTGGCATGGTGGCACATACCTGCGTTCCCAGCTACATGAGAGGCTGAGGAAAAAGGATCACTTGGGCCCAGAAGGTTGAGGCTGCAGTGAGCTGTAATCATGCCACTGCATTATGCCATGTGTGGCAGAGCAATACCCTGTCTCAAAAAATAAAAAATAAAAATAAAGAAATTTACATGTTTTTTAGGTTACGCATGGTTTTGCATATCTGGTAGCAGAATAAAGAGGGGAGGCTACAAAACAATAATCTGTCCTTCACACAAAGAATGTCATGGAAAGGGAGAAAACTCTGGAGTTCATCTTAAATGAATCTCTCACAAGTACTGCCTGTGATGGCAGTGGTAGGCCATCTGGAGTGGTGGCTGCCGTCATCCTGGCTGCAGCAGAGAGGCAAGGTCAGGGCTGCATGCTCCATAGAGCCAGGGGGAAATTCCAGCCAGGGACAAGTGGCAGCCTCACCCCTTCCGAACCGGGGGAGGAACTCCTTGGGTGCCACTGCATCCACGCAAGCCAGGGCTGTGGCCCCAAACATCCCTATGCTCTCAGGTGTAGGCAGGAATCCCGCCCTACCAGGCACAGCTGCAGCCACCCAAACCACTACTGTCTGCAAGAAAAGAGGGGGTTGGGGGTGGGATATGCTTCCAGCTCCACTGAGCAAGCAGGGGCCCTGCCCTCTGGGGATGCAGCTGCAGCTGCCCTAATCGCAGCTGTGGACCCATCCCTGCACTCTTGAGTGTCTGGACAGTCCCCTCCTTGCCCTTACAGACTCCAAAGTACCTGCTTCCACTGTCTGGCTTCCCCCTGCTGTTGGTTCCTACACCAATCTCAGAGCAGAGTCAGAACTGAGCCCAGGCACTGTCACAGCATGACTAGGTGTGTACATACTCACAGAAGTGCTGACACACCAGCCTCCTGCCTCCTTGGCCTTCTCTGGACTTTCAAAACTGATGACCATGAGAGGAAAGCCAAGGGGTGGCTGAGGGCCAACCTGGCTTGCAGGCAACCCTCAGCACGAACAGTCTGGGATCCATCAAAGGCAGCAGGAGGCTGGCAGATTCCTGGGCAGAAAGGGGCGAGTTCTCACTGAGGCCCCACCTTGAGGCCAGAGAAGGCCTGAAGACTGCAGTTGGGGGTACCAGTCCTGCTGAGCAGAGTGGGAACTTGTGTGCCCTTTCTGGGCCTGCCCATGGCTGCCCATGGACCAATTGCCATGCACTTCCTCCCTTCTGAGGACCATAAAAGCCTCAGGTTCAGCCAGAGTTGGGCAGAGGTTGGGATGACCAGAGGGGAGCTACCCACTCCAGGGCCTTTTCTCTGCTGAGACTCAAGCAGACATCGGGAAAACCAGCTACAGAAAGGAACCACACACTCAGGTCCTCCTTTCTACTGAGAACTGCGGAGATGTTGGAATGACCTGCCTGCAGAGAGGAGCAATTCCTTCCAGGGCTTCTTCTGTGCTAGGAGCTGAACACTCACTGGGACACCTTGGCTGTGGAAAGGAGCTGCTCCCTGTGGAAAACTGAGCTCTTTGAAGTCCCTCTTCATCTTGCTCAGCCTCCGCTTATCTGCGTACCTCATTCTTCCTAGTCACGTGACAAGAACTTGGGACCCATCAAATGGTGGGGATAAAAGAGCTGTAACACAAACAGGGATGAAATATGCTCCTTGCCTGCCATGTTGCAGGTAAAGAGAAGGAGAAAAGAGCTGCAGCTCTTCAGGGACCCCAGACGTGGGAACTCCCTGAGCCAGAGCTGTGACTCTCTCTTTAGGGCCCTATGGTTCCTGGCATCTCCAAGCTTCCAGTGCTAACATGTTCCCCTGTGTAAACCGTGGAGGCTGCTTGCACTGCACCTGGTCTGGCTGCAGCCTCACAAAGAGCCAGCAACCATTCCAGCCTCACAAAGAGCCAGCGGAGTGGTGCTGCTCACCCCGCTGCAGCAGTTGGCATATCCGACTGTGGGCAGCGTCTGGACCCCACTCTCACTCACACACGCATTGCTGTTCCAAGTCTGACTTGCCCTTGGGAGATGTGGGACCCAGGCTGGTAGTGTGAGCCAAGCACAGTCTGCTAGGCTGAGTAGCTGAAATGAGCCCAGTGGGCCTGAGCAAAACTTGGGCTAAGGTGCCACTGACGACAGAGGTTTTCAGCTAGAGAAACAACCCAGAGATCCTGTAATACCTGGAGAGTCGGTATGGTTCTATTATACATGATAGTTGTGCATGATGGATTGCCAAAATGCCTCATTATTAATGAGTTAAACAAAACACTTAATATATGTTCATTTTATATTTACCTGAGTAAAAATTTTACCTTTTTGGTAATACACATTTTTTAGTTTTGGAAGGCATCTGTGGATTCCCAAGTGGACTCATGTAACAGTCAATAAATTATTGAGGAAATATACTATATAAACTCATGTTGGCTGAATAAATCTTTATAGACTCCTAAAGGGTATCCCAACCAAAAAACAAAACTTTACCTTCACTGACTTTGTTTTCCTGTCACACATACTACCCCATTTTTTTGACTGACATTGATGTTTTTTCCTCTGTTTTTCTAGTTTGTACATGGACATGAAGTTATTTACAAGTAGTAACAGCAGTCTCTGTTAAGTAAGAGATGACAGAGAATCCCAATATCTAGTTTTTAAATTAGGTCTGAGTTTTTCTTTAAATGAAGCAATTAAAACATCTTGATTTACAGTGTCAGAACAAATATCTATCTTATTTACCATTGTATCACAAATGTCTACCACAGCTTTGTTCTACCAAGAGTAGGCATTTGCTACTTGTTGAGTAAGTAATAGTGTTGCATCAGTGATTGTGTTTTCTTCCTGCCACATTTATTATGTTATTAGGTGGTAATGTTTCTTCCAGCGAACCCTTTTTGCACTTTATTGTCCTTCTCTCTGAGTTCTAGCAGACTGTATTTCAAACCAAATGGATAAACTTTTGAAATACCACTCTATGTGACCACATTGAGTTCTTACGTGCCACTAAAACCTATTTAATGGAAGACACCACAAGTTGAAAAATACCTTCTGGAAAATATTATATTTTAGTAAAAAGTAAATAAAAATGAATTGTGGTTAAAACTCTATCTAGAATATATTTTGTTTGTTTCTGACAGATTCTTATCTAAATCTGACTATAGTAATGTTTCATCTCTGGCTTAAAAATGCAGAGGGATCGATTTATTTAAACATTGCTAGAGTTTGTTGAGCTATTAGAAGTCTGGGGATAATCAATACACAAACTTTTTTTTTAAACAAACATTTTTAATAATCTAATACATGACTGGAGAAATCACTTATCCTTTCTCATAACTAAAACCCTGAGACTTCTCTGGCTAATCTTATTGCCTTACTCCTTGTGCCTTCTTTTTTCTCTTTGTAGAGATCATACTTTTCATTAGTTTTTTAGAGCTGTCAGTAATATTTTTATCGAAGTGTCTCATAAAGCCCAAGACTCTTCATCAATTAAGATATCTCATGTTTTTATCTCCCTATTTCCTTAACTCAAAAAAGTAGCTCCTTCATACATTAATTTTTTAATGCAAAACAATATAAGATTGAGAAAGATTATATTAACAAACGTGACAAAATACAAAGATTTAGGCCACATAGCTAGTATACAATGTCTGGTTTATTATCTATTTTATATCTAAAAGCCATGGTAGTATTCTGTATCTTTAATTTTTCCAAATTATATATCTTTCTCTTTCTTAAGTCTCTAGTTCTTATGCATTGAACTCCCCCCTCTCTAATATTAGATTTTATCAAAAACTAAATAGTCATTCAAAGTGGTGGTTTGCTTGGTTGGGCATTGTATACATTTCCATTAAGACAGGTCCAAAGATTCAAATGAGAAAGAACATATTAAAGCATTTTCTGTTACCTAAGCATATTGAATATTTAACCAAGCAACATTCTTGAAAAGACAAGGTGGTGATTAACTAGAATAATATACCCCATAAAGATTAATTGAACAGCCAACTATTTATAGTAACTACCACTATTGCTTTCCAAATACAGAATTTGCCACTGTCCTAAGTACTCTAATGGGATGGAAGCAAAGTCATCTATTTTTAAAAACGTCTAGCACTTCAAATTCCTCATATTAAAAGTGAATATCTTACCCTTTTCTCCATATCTATTCTTCCTTTTGTGGACTGTAGTCCATAAACCGCTTCAAATGTCATTCATAGTTAGGAAAATTGCAGTGATTTTTTTCTCCTTATATATTTATTTCTGAATTTGTCCCTGAAGAGTGTACTCAGAATGTTTTTTCTTAAACACAATCCTGGTTATATCAATTTTAAATAGAATTATGTAGAGTACTTGTTAGAATAATTATATGAATTAGTCAAGTGGCATTGGAAATATCAATCTAAAACATGGAGAAACAGATTTGATTAGAAATTCATTAGCAAATTATCATGACAGGTACTATACACCCAACAAGTCAAGAACACTATTCAGTGGCAACTTAAGCAACTGGATAGTAATGTCAAAAATATCAGGGAAGTCTTATAATGTATTTCAATCAGAGAAGACCTCCATTTTGTAGTCAGAGCCATTAATGAGTTTAGTTGAAACAATGGCAACTCAAGTATTCATCCTATAATAGACATCAATAATTTCTGGATGTTACTAATCAAGTTTATATAAACCAGTCAAAATGAACTGATAACTATAGCATTAGGAATAATACATATACTGATTTGCACTTTTCCTTTTTATAGCATCTTTATTGTATAACTTTAATGTAAGTTCAACGAAGCAACTAAACTATATTCATTTTATTTCAAGAAATTAGGTGTATTTAGATATCTAGGTGGAACTATATTACAATTCCTTTAAAATCAGATCAGCCTTACATATTCAACAAAAAATTTACTCTATTATCTCTTTAATATTTAATGGTAAATCAAACTTCTCTTCATCGATGTAAAACCTTCTTAATTCCATATCCCCATGCAGTGATGAATTAAACTTAAATTCAGCTCACACAAAAAGTGATAATCTCTACTACCTTCCACTCATTAAACTCTGAGGGAAACATTGAGTGGCAGTATTTAGGATTATTGTTGTTTTTTAAAAGGCAAGGCCTTTTCAAAACAGATGAAACACATCCAGAACATATTATTTGTCAGGATTTTAAAGCCACTTTAAAGAATCACCAGAGGAAAAAATTGTGTATCAATCTCCAAGGTGCTAGGGTTGAATTAATTCCTGTCTTGCCATTCATTCTGAGGAGTCCCAGTGTTAAAAACAATATTTTATCATGAGTTTGCATGTCATATTAGACCAAAGTTTTGATTTCTTAAAAGTAAAATTCTAGAGTAGAGATATTTCTTGGGGTTTTCTCATCCTATAGGCTTAATTAAGAGCATTAGATAATTATGTTGTTCCTTAAAATAAATTCTAAAAATGTGAAAATATTAGCAATGTATTAAGTATTATAGCCTCCATCCTCTTTGAAGAGTCCTTATTTTGTTTCTTTCTTTTCTTTTTCTTTCTTTCTTTCTTTCTTTCTTTCTTTCTTTCTTTCTTTAGACGGAGTCTCGCTCTGTCACCCAGGATGCCTGGGTTCACGCCATTCTCCTGCCTCAGTCTCCCGATTATCTGGGACTACAGGTGCCTGCCACCACGCCAGGCTAATTTTTTGTATTTTTAGTAGAGACGGGGATTCACCGGTTAAGCCAGGATGGTCTTGATCTCCTGACCTGGTGATCCACCGCCTCCGCTTCCCAAAGTGCTGGGATTACAGGCGTGAGCCACCGTGCTCTTATTTCTAAGCAACCATGTTTTAATCTTTATTATTTTAAATTGCAAAAGCATCAGAGGAATCTTGCGCAGATTGTGTCCTTCCACAGTGTTGACATTATATTTTTAATTTTTAATGGACGTTTATAGTAACTCAGTTTGAAAATTGGATGAAATCAACACGCCCACAAACTTAGCCTTTCATTAACTCAGTGGAAAGCTTAATGATGTCTATGGTTGCCAATATACAGTCACATTTTTCTATGTATCTACTCAAATAGTTCCAGAAAAGGTCAGATTGAATTTATAACAATGGTTGGGCTGCTGTAGATATATATCACTAGAGGAATAATAAAATACAGTGTTTGAAATGATTTTACTGCCAACCCAGAAGAGTCATCAGAAATGTTAATTATGACAGGAGCAGTGAGTGCTGTTGGATCATAAGCCCTAAAAGATCTTACTGTCTTAATTTTGTTTAAGGAAATGAAGAAATACAGATGCACATAGAAGACTGTTTTTCTTTCATGAAAAATTAGACTTTTTAATGTCTATTTTATAAATATACCAATCATACATACATAAGCTAGTACATATTTAGACTGAACTTTTGTTTTAAAAAATTGATATATTTTCTGTTACTTTTAGGCATTTGAATATCTTAGAAAATTGCATAAACTGAGCTAGCCAGTGAGTACAACGGAAGAGCAATCATCTGGCGGCTTCCAACATTGACACCAGTCAGGCTTCTTCCATTGACATGTAGTCTCATGCGGGGCTAGTGATATATTTCTTAAACCAAAGAGGCTATATATGTAAAACAAAGCTATTGAACTAGGCGATATCTTAAAATACCTTACAACTTTAAACTTTACTACATGGTTTCCTATTTACTTTCTACAGTGCTAAAAATAAAAAGCATTGTAACTTCTCCAGTTGTCTGGTTAAGATTAATTGAAACGATTTGCAAACACTTTCAGGTTGAAAGAACATTATTTATTGAAACAATGTAGTTCAGTCTTTTTTTATTCTTATCTGTTGTAGAAAGTACA
This sequence comes from Macaca fascicularis, assembly GCF_037993035.2. NCBI lineage: Eukaryota > Metazoa > Chordata > Mammalia > Primates > Cercopithecidae > Macaca > Macaca fascicularis. Next base: position 106,284,233 of record NC_088380.1, read on the forward strand.
TTTTATATTTAATGTAGCACTGGCCTAGGAGATATTGAACCTGAATATAGAGTTTTCTTACAACATGAAGCAATAAAGAACCATCAACTTTGAAATATCCCATTACACAAGACTATTATTGCACCTAAATATTCATTCCTAAATTTTGGACAATGGGACTTATTTTAATAAATTAAGTACAGACATATTTGGAAATTAGTTTTTAATCCTTAGTTAGCATAAACAAGATGAATTCTCTTTTCCCGCACTGAAAAATTTCTAATAATACCTCTTAGGAAACTATTCAAGAATCCCCCTCATTGTCATGGGTTATTTTCTGTGGCAAATTAATAGACTCAGTGTTGTGTGTGTTTTAGTCATTATTGTTTGCTTTGCTTTGTTTTGGCTTTAGCTCCAGCAGTCATTTTAGCAATCTCAAGTTTCCACTGAGATTTCCTTGGTGAGCTTCACTCAAAAGTATTTCACCAGTTGCCCACAGAAATGAAAAGTTAGTATTTATAAATCCTTTTGTTCTCAGTTGGTCTTCTGATGGTCCTGAATCATGAGTGAGTTTCATATTGGAAATCATAGTCTCCTGTGAAATTTTGTTTTAATTATGTAACGATTTAACTTTTTGTGTATTTTTATTATTTCATGTGTGAACTTTCAGTTTGGTTAGTTGTCTATGATCCTGTTTGGTAAGAGAAGCTATTGTTGCCTTTTCATGGATTTATTTAATTCTGTTTTTCAGCTATAAAAGAAAAGCTTTCTGTATCTGTTCTATGTGAAGGATGTGAGTTCTATGCTTTAAACTGTTATGCCCTCCTCCCTCAATGTAAACTATTTTAATTTACCTTTCCATTGCTTATAAAGTTTATCATAACATGTATACTTAATGAATACCTGATCAATGCAGTCAGGTATAACACAAGCGTAAATTAATGCTTCAGATTATAAAGTCTCAAAAATACTTCAGGGGCTTCTGTGCTAATTTATGGAAATTTCTGAATGTTTTTACAAATTTCGAATATTATTTTTTTAAGATAAACTTTGCTGTTTAGACAGGAACTCAAAAAAGGTTTATTCTTTCCTTGGTTATAAAATATTAAAAAAAAAACTTGTTTCATGTTTTAAAATAATTTAAAGTGCTAATAGTTTTTAATAATAGTGTCATTAAACAATGTAAAGTATAACTATGTAAATTTAAATGTATACACACTAATATAATAGTAATAAACAAAACTTTTAAAAGTGATACAAAAAAGAGGTTGGATTGCTGCTCTAGGAATGAGGCAACAAAGACAACTATTATATGGTTTATTTTTACTTTTTGGACGGGGTGGCTTATAGGAGATATGTTCTACAATTTATAATATTGTTATCGCTAAACCCAACTTCCACATTTACAATCAAGAGAGAAATAAGATTTTTTAAAACTTTTTTGGAAAACGTCTAGGAAAACATCATATTTGCTTCTTCCTCATAAAAATGGAGAGATGTCAAAAAGCATCAGGCTTTTAAAATTAGATTAACTAATATTCTACAGATCTCGATGAAATCAAAACTTTTGTTATACTTCAAGAATTTAAGAAAAACCTCATTAAGTTCAGCTTTCATATGTTTTTCATATGTTTTATATGTTTTTCATATGTTTCATATGTAAACCTAATTATGTTCAGCTTTCATATGTTAGAATATATTTTTTAAAATTATGTTTTCTGTTTAAATACTCTTACGAATTAAGAATATGCATAATACACTTTATGACATCAATGATAGGTGCTTGAGCATTGCCAGTGCCCTCTCTGCTGCCAGTAATATGTTCTTATGCCAAAATGATTTATGACTAAGTCATTATAAGTGTGTATTTGTATACACACCTATACATACATGTTATATCTTAATAGAAGTTCCTATTTTCCTTCATTCTGGTATGAAAATAAATTCACCAGAGCCATTTAATCTTATCAGCCATAGGGGGATTCTGATAATTTTTCCCCTCTTATACTTGCCTAAAGCCTCCTTTCCAAGCTATGGATCAGAAATATGAAAGAAACATTAAAAAGTTTCAGAAAACTGCACCAGATGCTATTGAATACAATAACAACAAGAAATAAAGTATGGATTCAGGCTTCCCAGAGTAAGTGGCTATTTTGCCACAAGCAAACAATTTTCAAACACGATAAAGTAGCTGCCATGATTTCTTTTTTTTTTTTTTAACTTTATTTATTTATTTATTTATTTATTTATTTTTTGAGATGGAGTCTGGCTCTGTTGCCTGGTGCCCAGGCTGGAGTGCAGTGGCACGATCTCGGCTCACTGCAATCTCCGTCTCCTGGGTTCAAGAGATTCTCCTACCTCAGCCTCCCGAGTAGCTGGGACTACAGGCGCCCACCACCACGCCCGGCTATTTTTTTGTATTTTCAGTAGAGATGAGGTTTCACCGTGTTAGCCAGGATGGTCTCCATCTCCTGCACTGCTTCAAGATTTCTGTACATTTTCAGTCCAATAGCATATGGAGTACTGAGATGAGACTGAGTAACCCAAACTAGGTTGATCAGAATTGACACTTAATAATAGAACTGTTGGTTTGTATCTAAATTTCTCAATTATTTTAATAATGAAATATAGGGTTTTTTTATTTTTTTATTTTTTTATTTTTTTATTACAAGTTCCGAAAGTCTCCTTACCTAGGCAAACCATTTACTAGAGTATGCAAAGTCATCACTGTATTAGGAAATTTAACTAATGGTTGAATTTGTCATCTTTTTCTAGAATACTGGAAATTAACTGTTAACTAGGGTGTTCTGCTTAAAATGTTCCTATTTGTAAATATAAGATTTATCAATTGAAACTTTTTGGATTAAAAAAATAGAAAAATCTAGTTTTACTGGACACTTTTAAAATGATAACTTGTGTTAATTTAATTCTTATCATTATGACATAAATATCTAAGCTATGAAAGATAATATCTTTCATTATAAAACCTAAAACCGCATCATGTAAAGTCTTGCTGATGGTGTCACATTACTGGACGTTACTGACACTTTTTATTCAAAAACTAATGTTCTACTGATCAGACCAATACAATTTTTCTATTACCAATTCAGTCATTTTTTATTATAATAGATCAGAGACATCTGACAAATATATGTTTGAAATATAACAAGTATATTTGTTGTGACCTTGTGGCTTACTGTGTTTAGGCCAAGATAATATTGTACCGCCATATGGGCTTTGGTGATATGAGTCTGCTAAGAAAGATTATATTCAATACTGGAGTTTTAATAGTTCTGCACATTAGTATCCTAAAATACTTAATCTTATCTTGAAAGAAAATCCTCTTAGGATGACAGACGGACAATAAAAATAAGTATCCCAATTACAATAGAACTTATTTAAGATACAAGATCAAATATTAAGTTTCATCACAACTGTCTCTAATCAGCTGAGGACATAATGAGCCATCAACCTGAGATGACCATAGTATGCCAGACCCTTCATGAATGTAACTAAAGACTCTTTCTGTGCAGTGGTATTTCTTTAAAGATGTGTGTAGACAACTGTGAACTCACTCCATATTACCCAACATATGAGTTTTCTCAGTAATTATGATAAACCCTTTGAACTACTACTTTACATTTAGATCTATAACTTTCCCCCTTAGAGAGATCTTCAGTGAATTTTTTTCATTGAAATATGTTTATTTGTCCAAGAAGTTGACACAAATTTATAATGCTGACTTTTTTAAGTTTGATGGTTACTATGTTAAAGAATAAAACAATAACTCTTGAGACCTAACACACAAGTAAAGCAATCAAACACAGCAGCAGCAGCAGCAGCAGCAGCAAGAACCTACTAAAAATTTTAATTTACAAAGTTGATGTTTATATGGTCATCTAAGCTGATTAATTATTATTTGCTTAACTCAAACTTTGAATAATTTATACTCCAAGGTCAATATAAATAGCAGTGGGTAAACACTAGAATATAAAGATAATAGGTAAGAAATTTTCTAGAACTAATTTGCCAACTGTCAGATAAAAGAAAGTACCAAGTTGGATGAACCTTGAAGAATATAATCTGATTATTTTAAATAACATAGGAGGTGCAAATGTTCATTTAACTGGAAACTTATTATATAATTAAATACATACTTAACATAGCAGTACTCTATATAGTGACCTGTCTCTTCATGTGCCTACCATAAAGTATTTAAGTGTATGTCTATATTTTCAACATAAGTTTTCAAATTAACTAATGAAGTAAATCATTACCAGTATCATGACAGTATTTTATATCTGAAAGCTTGGCCGAGCGTGGTGGCTCAGGCCTGTAATCCCAGCACTTTGGGAAGCTGAGGTGAGCGGATCACGGGGTCAAGAAATCGAGACTATCCTGGCCAACTTGGTGAAACCTCTATCTCTACTAACAATACAAAAAATAGCTGAGTGCGGTGGCAGGCGCCTGTAACCCCAGTTACTCAGGAGGCAGAAGCAAAAGAATCACTGGAACCCAGGAGGCAGAGGTTGCAGTGAGCCAAGATCATGCCACTGAACTCCAGCCTGGCGACAGAGCGAGACTCTGTTTAAAAAAAAAAAAAAATCAAAGGGAACTTAGTGTTTAAAGCAAAAATAATAATAAAATATTTTATGGTTTATAATATGCAAAGTTATGACAAATAGCATAAAGGCTGAATGAAAATAATTGCCAGTGTAATATTTTAAGGTTTTATGCTATTTATTAACTGGTATAAAACCTGTAACTAACCATACTTAATTATGAAAAGCTGAATTATTTCACCCTAAGTTCAAAATGAATCTCAAGACACTTGTTTGCACCATCTCTGTTTCCTGGTTATATTATATACTTAGTACCTGTATTCAGCCATTCTTGCATTTCTATAAAGAAATACATGAGAATGGGTAATTTATAAGAAACAGGTTTAATTGGCTCTCAGTTCTTCAGGTTATACAGGAAGCATAGACTTTATATGCTTCTGGGGAGGCCTCAGGGAACTTATACTTATGACAGAAGGCAAAGCAAGAGCAGGCACTTCACATGAGGAAAGCAGGAGCAAGAGAGAAAGTGTGGGACGATGGTGGGGGAAGATGCCACACACTTTTAAAGGACCAGATCTCCTGAGAGCTCCCTTGCTATAGTGAAGACAGCACCAAGCCATAAGGGATCCACCCCTATGACCCAAACATCTCTCACTAGGACCCACCTCCAACACTGGTGATCACAATTCAACATGACATTTGTACAAAGACAGATATACCTACTATATCAGTACCCAAGCAACAAAAATTCAACAACAACAAAAAATGGAAAATAACATTAATAGCAATGAGTGATTTTATAAATCTCATTAAAAGAGTTAAAGAAATGGTATATAGTAAAATACTTATAAATACATAGCTGAATTCACAAAAAAAAAAAAAAAAGGAAAAGTTTTCCTAGTAACTATAAATGTAGACAATATAGGACTTCAGTGTGTATTCATGGCTGTCCCTGGAGAATGCCAGTCTGCAAATGCCTTGCCTGTAATGATCACCTAGATACTGGGTACACAAAATTGGAAAGTCCTTCCTAAAGTCAACGATCTCAAAAGTTCAGCTTTTAAAGATCAGCTACACAAAAATATCTGGTTTGGCTTAGAATTTGTGTGGGTAAAAACCCACTTTTGGGTTCATTTCATTTTAGCAGCGTGAGATAGAGAATTTCACACTGAAAAACTAATAAATTAAAGAGTTTTAAGAATTGTAACAGTCTAAGAAAACACTCTTAACAGGTCTCACACAAGTAAATTGTATCTTTGGAAGAAGGTAATAATTTCACAAGGTGAATGACAGATACAAGGAGAAATTTGAGCTGAGAAACTGGTAGGCATGTTGGCAACCAACTTTAGTGATTTAAACATATAATGAAGTAAGCACGGATTTACAGAATTAAATGAGTAAATTGAAAGAAAATCTATCAATTCAGGAGGCATTCTTAAAACTCTTAGTAATACAAAGGCACAGCAATTTTTTGGATTATTGCAGTTTTATGTGAAAGAGAAAAAATAAAAAGTAAATTGATACACTTTATATTTGAACAAAATAAATCAAAAATTTATATAAAAGCTTATGTGGGATTTAAAGAGAAGAGATGTGAGTGATGATTTTAAAGTATATACATGTTTTGTTTTGTTTCTACTCCACATATTAATTATAGTGGATGACAAGTGTTTGTTTGCATACTCAGTAATTTTCTATAAAGTTTAGATATTGTTTGTCATGATTAGTTGAGAAGTTAAGAAACATATCCTCAATATTGACAAAAAGATTTCTAAAATTTTTCATCAAGAAAATACACAAATGAAAATTCTACCTTCATCATAGCAAATTTTATCACATTTCAACATGTGGAAATATTTGTAAGTCAAAAAACATTTTTCTGTGATTTTGGAAATAGCTCTCCTCATTTTTTCTCTTTCACATAAAATTATAATTATCCCAAAATTTGCTGTGCCTTGATATTACTAAGAGTTTTAAGAATGCCTCCTGAATTGATAGATTTTTCTTTCAATTTACTCATTTAATTCTGTAAATCTGTGCTTGCACTGTTATATATTTAAATCACTGAAGTTTGTTGCCAACATGCCTACCAGTTTCTCAGCTCAAATTTCTCCTTGTATCTGTCATTCACCTTGTGATACATTATTTCCTTCCTCCAAAGATACAATTTACTTCAATTTTTTCCATGCAGATATAGTCCCCTAAGAATACAAAATCTATGAATGAGGGATATCTTTACTATATTTTAATACCAGTTTGAAATGTCAGTGCTTTTTTTAAGGATATAGTTTTGAGTCAAATGTGCAGCGTTATGTCTTTTAAAAGAACCGTAATATTTTGAAATCATTGATGTGATTTTCTGTGGTGACTATCATTAAATAAAGCATTAACTAAGAATGAATCACTAGCTATCAATTTTTAATAAATACATTGTATATTTATTAAAATATTAGTATCAATACAATATCCTAAATTGCTCTTAGTGGCAGTATATGAAATTAATAGAAGTATAATTATGCTTTCTTCAGGTACACCTCTGAAACATTAAAATTAAATATCTAATTATGTTCCCTGGAAGGACTAACAAATAAGTAAACAGATACACAAATCTTTGTGCTGTTTTCATACTGCCTTTTCCTTCTATTGCCAAATTAAAAAAAAATAAAATAAAACACTTATTTTTTTGAGGCAAAATTCTTTGGGTGTAGATAAACCTCCACTTTCTTCCAGATTTCTTGTATTCAGTTTTTAAAAATAGACATTATTCCTAAAGTAGTTTTAGGTTTACAGCAAAATTGAGCAGAAAGTACAGTTTCATGTATACGCTATCCCCCAAGACATAGTCTCTCCTACTGTCAAGATCCTTCACCGGCCGGGCGCGGTGGCTCACGCCTGTAATCCCAGCACTTCGGGAGGCCGAGACGGGCGGATCACGAGATCAAGAGATCGAGACCATCCTGGCTAACACCTGGTGAAACCCCGTCTCTACCAAAAAATACAAAAAAAAACTAGCCGGGTGAGGTGGCGGGCGCCTGTAGTCCCAGCTACTCGGGAGGCTGAGGCAGGAGAATGGCGTAAACTCGGGAGGCGGAGCTTGCAGTGAGCTGAGATCCGGCCACTGCACACCAGCCTGGGCGACAGAGCGAGACTCCGTCTCAAAAAAAAAAAAAAAAAAAAAAAAAAAAAATCCTTCACCACGGGTGTATGTTTGTTACAATCTGTGAACCTACATTGATACATTATTATCATCCAAAGTCCATAGTTTACATTAGGATTTATTCTTGTTTTATAGTATATAGTTTTACAAATATATTACATGCCATTGTAACTTAAAGTATAATTTCACTGCCGTGAAAATCCTTTGTGTCCCTACTATTCATTGCTCCCTCCTTGCTGACAATCACTGATATTGTTTTAGCATACTTTTTTATTGTCATATAATTGGAACCATATATTATGTAGCCTTTTTATATTGGTTTCTTTCACTGAGTTATATGCATTTTAGATTCCCCCATGTCTTTACATGGCTTGATAACTCCCCCCTTTTTTAGCACTGAATAATGTTTGTCTCTATATATTACCGTTTACTTACCTATTCACCTACTGAGGACCTCTTGGTTCTTTCTGAGTGTTAGAAATTATGACTAAAGCTGCTATAAACATCCATGTTCAGGATTTTGTTTTTTGTGTGTGTACATCTATGTGAAGGGCATGTTTTCAACTCCTTTAGGTAAGAGAGAAATTGCTGGGTCATATAGTACGAACATGTTTAGTTCTGTGGGAAATCACCAAACCATCTTCCAAAGGGGCTGCACCATTGTGCATTCCCACCAACAATAGGAATTCCTATTCTTCACATCCTTGTTAGAGGCATTTTAGACTTTGGCCATTTTAGTAAGTGTGTAGTAGGTCTCTTTGTTGTGTTAATTAGTGTTTTTTCTGAATATATATGATGTGGAGCATCTTTCCATATGCTTATTTGCCATCTCTATGTCTTCTTTGTATATCTGTTTATTCATATATGTTGGCCATTTAAAAAATTTGATTGCTCATTTTCTTATTGTTGAGTTTTAAGTGTTTTTTATTCACTTAGGACAACAGTCTTTTGACAGATATATATTTTGCAAAAATTTTCTTCCAGCCAATGGATTGTCTTCTTATTCTCTTTACTTGTATCTAATTTTGACTTTTACTACAGCTGTAAAACCTGGAGTCATGCATAAATCAGTGTTATATAATATACTTGACTAAATATCTGTTCATTCTAGAATATTAGCTTTAGTGTCAGATGCACTTTGATTCTAATCCCACATCTTCCACTGACTGATTGTGTGACCTTTAAATTACTATCAAATCCTTTTAATATTTATCTCATCAGATGATTTGTTGTGAGAATTAAATAGCATTTGTGTCATCAAAGCTCTGTCAGAATTTAAGGAGTAGAATAATATATACAGACACACAAGTCAATGAGGTGATATTAGAAGACTACATAAGGAATTTATGAAACAGTGCAATTTCAGCTGCAGTAGTCAGAGCTCATGGGGGCTGCAACTCTGTTCAGGGGATATACAATCATTTAGCACACAGTAAAGTCATATGGACTCAGTTCTTTATTGTTTCCTTAGCAGCAGCTATAAATTATTTGTTATTCTAGTGCTTCCATCCATCATAATGGTTTCTCCTGACCCCATTATTTATGTGCTTCAGCTTCTGATATTCGTATACACTACCTATCCTCTATCTTCATGTTTTACATACAAAGTCTTCAAGAAAGAAGAGCTGATTCACTTGGTTCACAAAACTAATACACCAAAATAATTATTAAACTGCTGCTTCATCTATAGTTGGACAACTTTGGGTAAGATATTCATTGCATGCCCAATTAGCTGTTGCAAGAGTGGTGAAGCCTTGGGCTCAGCTGTAGCAAGAAAATTTCTCTGTGCTTTTCAAAAATATTTCATTAAAATTGAAAAAATATATATATAATATTTACATATAAAATACAACATGTCATGTTGCACTATTATACCTCAAAATTACTGCATTTCAATCATACTGGCTTTATATCCCAAATTAGCAAACATGTCGCGTCCATAGGGTCTTTGGCTTTGTCCTTTACATTGCTGGGAACACACTTTCCTAGATATTTTCACAATTGGTCTGTTTGAATAATTCAGGACTCTCCTTGAACATACTTTCTAAAGTGTTAGACTTTCCCTGGACAACCATCTAAGGTCACTCCCTATTCAATGACCATGTTTTATTTTCTCTACACTACACACCACTGTCTAAAATTGTTTACTTTTTTGTTTGTTGGCCCATTGAAATATAAGTATCACCAAGCCCTGAACTGTGGTCATTTTGTAATGCTAAATCATTGACACTACGCACTGACTAAGACAGAGAAGCTACCTGTCAGGTGATTTTGAATACATGAATAACTTATTGGCAGGCACTTAGAACAAAATACTACAAAACACCTTGTACAATATGAGAGCTGATTCTGATAAATGCTCCCTAAAGTTTGAGGTGTGAAAATATTATATATTTTTAAATTTTTGAAAATAGAACTTACATATATATCCTCAATATGTGTAGGCATTGTTTGTTGTTTGGTTTTTCGGGGCAACTGGGTGTACTAAAAGACCTGAAACTCTATTTGGGTGGGAACACTCCACAAATCATTGTGGTACTACTCCAGGCACAAAAGTATCTAACTTCAATGCTCTCAGCAGCATTGAAAAAAAAAAAAATCAGGACGACAGCAAAAATTCAGACAAAAACAAAAATAAAAACAAACAAATGAAAAATAACATTCTTTACATTTTTTTGAAATCTAGAAAGACTCCTATCCTTTTAAATTTTCTATAGTTTCTCACACGGTAACAGTTTATTGGACAAGGAACCTTGGAACTCCTCAAAATAAATAGATAATAGTGTTTCATTTTTGTATAGAAAGCAATTGATACTCAGTTATCCTTTCAGTATTTTTCATGACACTATTTTTTGACCCATACCACATTATGTGTATGTAAGACTAAAAAAGTAAAACTAGAATGTGAGGGGAGGTGCAGAAAGAAAAAACGGGAATAGAACCAATAAAAATGCTCAAATTTCTACTTAAGGAGTATTAGCATTATCTTAAGTATTCAAATTCAAAGATACGTTTTTGCTTCTGTTGCAACTGCTTTTGCTATTTTTGTCAACAAATCTTTCTCTGTGCCTATGTCTTGAATGGTATTGCCTAGGTTTTTCTTCTATGGTTTTTATAGTTTGGAATTTTACATTTAAGTTTTCAATCCATCTTAAGTAAATTTGTGTATAAGGGAAAACCAACACCCCCTGTCAGCAGGAGGTAGCTAAGACCAGTTGTCATCCATAATCTAATGGCAGTTAGATGCACCTTTTCAGAGGGGGACATGATATAAGAGGGGGGCAGGGAAGTGCTGGGTAGAGAGGAGTGGGGTCCCTGGTGAGGGCTCTGCCCTCGGGCCTGGGCCCATGGACCTAAGTGCGGACAGGCACTCCTGCTGTGGTAAACAAAGGCATATAAATAAAGCCAAAAGACTACATCAGTGCCATATTATGAAAGACTTGATGGTGACAAGGAATTAGTTTTTTTTCTTTTGTGGACTGTGGGAAGCCACTGTCACCTTAAAGAATTGGTATAACATGATTGTGAATATTAAAATGTTAAATTTGGTAAGGATAGAAGATGCTTAATTTGTAGACTAAGTTGACTATCTTGGAATGAAAAGAAAAAAAGGAGCATATACAGTATAATTTCATTAATATATATGAAGAAAGTGTCAGCTAATCAGTAATAACTGAAAAAAAATGATTTGTGATTGGATACTGAGGGATTCCCAAGGGGCGAAACCTTCAGGGTATTGAAAATATTCATATCTTGATTGTGGTGATGGTTATGGGTATATTCAAATATAAAAATTGTCAAAGTATATGGTTTAAATATGTTCAGCTCAGTCTATGTCAACTACAACTCAATAAAGCTGTTAAAAGGAAATCACATAACAAAATCAACAATGAAATGTAAAAAGAAAGAAAGAAAAAATTTCATGCAAAAATTATAAATGATAAAAAAGTCAAAAAATCATAAACTAAAATAAAGGCAAATTAGAGTTTTATCACTCAATTTTCATTAAAGCCTTCAATGCTCAATAAAATTATTTTGCTTATTTTTCTGACTTCCAAATAAAATTCACACAACATCAGGAATTTAATAATTTTTTCACTGTATCCAAAAGGGCATCTGGCACACAGTAAGTGCTTAAAACATAACAAAATGAATAAGTTAAAAAGAATGACTTCAAAGTAGTATCAACAAATTGATAAGAAAAAATCATCATTATGTATTTAAAAATAATGACAAGGAGAACGCTTTTAGATTAAAATCCACAACACAGGGAGTGTTTGAGATTTAGGAAATTACACATGAAATGGTAGATATAAAAATGAGAAAATATATTTATGAATTGAAGAAATTATTTTAAATCTGCAGATTAGAAGGGGTACACTATGTAGCAAGAAAAAAATAATGTTGAAAAATCTATATTGACATATGTGGTAAACCACATTATTATTCAGCAAATAATTCCTTCTTACCCTTGGTAATTTTCTTTGTCATAAAGTCTACTTTTTCTCATTTGCTACCATTTTATTTCCATCTAAAACTCTGTTTAGGAATTTAAAAAAAAAAATGGGGTGGGTCATATGGTACTTCTAGTTCTAGATCCTTGAGGAATCGCCATACTATTTTCCATAATGGTCGAACTAGTTTACAATCCCACCAACAGTGTATACTGGGTATATACCCAAAGGATTATAAATCATGCTGCTATAAAGACACATGCATACGTATGTTTATTGTGGCACTATTCACAATAGCAAAGACTTGGAATCAACCCAAATGTCCATCAGTGACAGATTGGATTAAGAAAATGTGGCACATATACACCATGGAATACTACTCAGCCATAAAAAAGGATGTGTCCTTTGTAGGGACATGGATGCAGCTGGAAACCATCATTCTCAGCAAACTATCTCAAGAACAGAAAACCAAACACCACATGTTCTCACTCATAGGTGGGAACTGAACAATGAGATCACTTGGACTCAGGAAGGGGAACATCACACACCGGGGCCTATCATGGGGAGGGGGGAGGGGGGGGGATTGCACTGGGAGTTATACCTGATGTAAATGACGAGTTGATGGGTGCTGACGAGTTGATGGGTGCAGCACAGCAACATGGCACAAGTATAAATATGTAACAAGCCTGCAAGTTATGCACATGTACCCTAGAACTTAAAGTATAATAATAATAATAATAATAAAAGTGGAAATAAATGTCCTGTAGTAGGAATATGGATTAATAAACAATGGTTTGTTCAATCAAAAAAAAATGATGTTTTCTGCAATGAATTATTTCAGTTTTATTTAATCTGAGAATATATTTACTTCACGTTCACTGCTAAAGAATATTTTTACAGCCTATAGATTTCTGGGATGAGAGTTGATTTATTTCATCTCTTTAAACATTTTATATTACTTTCTTCTGGCCTTCATGGTCTTTGATAGGAAATATAATGTCACTTGAATTGTTGTTAACCTATATGTAGTGTATCATTTTACACAAGCTGCTTTCAGGATGCTTTTTTCTTTGTCACTAAAGTTTTTTTTAGCAGTTTGATTATGATGCGTCTCAGTATCAATTCTCTGTTTATCTACTGTTTGGAGTTCAGTGAGCTTCTCAAATCTATATGTTTATGTATTTTGTCAAATGTTCCAGACTTTAAAAAAAAAATTTATTTGTATTTTTCTATGTAAATCTTTCTCAATTTAGACAAGTGTTTTCTCAAAGGAACCTGACGTTCTCTTCTTTCATATCCATCTTGGTTCGTCAGATTGGACATTTTCTCTTTCTTATTTCAACTTTTATTTTTTGTTCACGTAAAAGTTTGTTTCTTGGGTTCATTGTATGATGTTGAGCATGGGGTTCCATGTTAAAGTTTGTTTCATGGGTATATTGTATGATGTTGAGCTTAGGGGTACAAATGATCCCATCACCCAGGTGGTGAACATAGCACCCAATAGGTAGTTTTTTAAGCCCCTCCCACTCCTCTCTTCACCCTCTGATTTTCCCCAATGTCTATTGTTTCTTTCTTTATGGCTATGTGTACTAAATGTTTAGCTCCCACTGACATGTGAGAAATGCAGTATTTGATTTTTTGTTCCTATGTTAATTTGTTTAGGATAATAGCCTCTCAGCTATATCTATGTTGCTTTAATGGATATGATTTTGTTCTTTTGTATGGCTACATAGTATTCCATGGTACATATGTACCATATTTTCTTTATCCAATCCACTGTTAATAGACATGTAGGTTGATTCTTTTTCTTTGCTACTGTAAATAATGTTGCAATGAACAGACAAATGGATGTGTCTTTTTGGTAGCATGGTTGATTTTCTTTTGGGTACACGCCCAGTAATGGGATTGCTGGGTCAATTGGCAGTTTTGTTTTAAGTTCTTTGAGAAATCTGCAAACTGCTTTCTCCAGTGGCTGAATGTACAAATCTGTCTCACTGGCTCCTTTGCTATCTTCATCATGCTATTAAATCCAAAACAGTAGGAGATTCTTGTTTTTCTGGGTTTAGTTTGAATTATTAAGTTTTTCACCTATAAATTTTCAATTGATTTTTAAAAATGTTTCCATTCCTTATATCATTTATTACTTTGCTGAGAATTTCTTTTTTCATTTGTTTCAAGGGTGTTTGTTTTTGTTTGTTGGAATATTTTTACAAGATGCCGCTTTAAACCTTTCAGATAAATGTAACATCTGTTGTTTCAAATTTGATGTTTTGTTGATTGTCTTTTCCCATCTGAATTGGTATTTTTCTGTTTCTTTTTATGCCAATGCATTTTTAATTGTCTGTTGTTCATTTTTGATAGTATGTTGTGAGATTTTGGTGACTTTAAAAAATTCTATGGTACATGCTGGTATTTTTGTTGTTTTATCATAAAATCAACCTAGTTGATTGAAACTAAGTTCTGTAGGTTATAGCTTCGATATAAGGATTGTTTTAAAATTTTTGGCTGGCTATTCAAAGCTGGTTTATCTATGGCCTACCCACTGTGTAGTCTGGGCTTTGGCAGTGGTTGATGTCATAGTTCGGTTTCCAGTGTCGGTACATGCCATTTAAATCAGATTCACATTTGCAAACTTCAGGGTTGAGCTCAGGAGTTCATAAACAACTTTCTGTGCTTAATTTTCCAGGTTTGACTCTCTCTATGATGGCCCATTGTACCCTGTGGTTCTCTGCGATTTTTTTTTTTTTTCTTCCTTTGGCCAGAGAGTTGGGCCTTCATTTACCTAGATCTGCTGTAAACTTCCCACATCTGTGCCTATGTATGAGACTAAGAGGCAAGAGAACAAAGAGAGGGAAAGGAAAGGAACAATAACAGCAGATTTTTTTCCCATCCTCTTGAGGCCACCATCCTCTGATTGGAGAGAACATTTCACTCCCTCTGAGTCTTAGATAATACAGCCGCCCATTCTCTCTGCTGCTGCTCCTAGTAGAGGATGCACTTGTTCAAGTGCTGAGGTATAGAAGAAAAGAGAAAATATTAACAATTGATAATTTATTCAACTCTCTCTAAATCTCAGAAGACCATTGTTCTCTCCTCATGCCAGAACCAAAAGACTTTTCCTCAAGCTGACAGTCAAGGCCCATGCTCACGCCCACATCTCAAGCTGCAGTGAGTTCAGGTAAGGGAAAAAATGACAAAGTCACCTCTGCTTTGGTGATACTTTGAATTCTGTTTTTATTCATCAATTCACTTCCCACTATTAACTTTTCCAGGCCCTCAAATACATGCTGCGTGCATTCTGTCTAGATTTTATGGCTGCATTCACTAGGATATACAGAGCAGGGTGTACTTACACCTACATTTCATAGAACCAGGACCTTTGAACTTATTTTTATTTTCAAGAATTTTTTTATAATTTGTCAAAAAGAACCATCATTAGTCCTAAAAAGAGATATCACTGAATTTGGAAATTCAGAATAACACATTTTAAAAAATCACTTTAACACTTTATCTGTAGAATCTTCATCTGTTGTAACTCTTTTTTTTTTTTTTTTTTTTTTTTTTTTTTTTTTTTGCTGTAGTCATATGGAAAATTAGTCACAATTCATTTTGCCAATTAACATGCATTGCAATTGGGATAAATTCCTGTACACCTTGGAATTTCATTTCTTCAGGATGTTTATGAGGCAAGGCAGAATTTTCTAAATTATTAGTTTCAATTCAAATTATTTTATTTAAAAATCAAATTATAAAAGTCAAAAATTCTAGCTTTTTAGTGTTTATTACCTGTCTATGGCATGTTAACCTTGGATTTTTTTTTCTTTTTGATGTTAAAAATTTATTCAGTTCTATATTAAACTTATCTTATTCACTGATATGGTGAAATTTCTGCTTCATGAGAGCAAAACTGTGCAACATCTCTTTTTAACTCCACATTCATTTATGACATGTTGGTAAGTTGAATGCAGCCAGAGTAGAAATATTTACCCACCAAAAGTTATTATTACATGTAATTAATCAGTTTTTTTT
Organism: Macaca fascicularis; assembly: GCF_037993035.2. Classification (NCBI taxonomy): domain Eukaryota; kingdom Metazoa; phylum Chordata; class Mammalia; order Primates; family Cercopithecidae; genus Macaca; species Macaca fascicularis. The sequence continues at coordinate 106,300,414 of NC_088380.1, forward strand.
CTTTTGGTTCTTTATTTTTTGAGCTGGTTATTAAATATTTACTAGAACAACACTCCTTGTAATTCTCAAGAATAGGAATTTAACTTTATAGATAGAAAAATAATTTTATTGATAGCAAATGTTAAAGATATATTAGGATATAGATTACCTATATCAGTTCTTCTGGCAATACAATTTTCTGTCACATAATTTGGCTGTGACTTTTGAAACCTTGCCTAGCATAATCAAACACACGGTCAGATTCTGTCTGCAAATTAATTGAAATTGTATAAATAAGTTGTAGCTTACATAGCCAAAACCTTGGCCATTTTTTCAAAGCCTCTACTAATTGTGCTAGGAGCAAGGCTGGAAAATATTGACTATAGAAACTGTAGATACAGCTTATATGCTATATCCAACTGTAAATCTAACTGAAATGGGAGAAAGTTTTGCAGCAGCTGTTGTAAATTGTTTCCAAGTAACATTCAAGTAGAAGAGTCTGGAAACATATTTTATGTGAATCACCTTGATGGAAACTAATCTTTTCCTTATAATAGCTCTTCCAAGAAGGTAGAGCTATCAAGACATATCTTCTCTGAAATGTGGAGAGAAGTTAATTGGTGGAGGGAAAAAGTGAGGTGCATATTAGTTTTGTACAGGTGGTGGAAAGTGATGAATGACTGTCATCCAAGACACATTTGCGCTGGTGATTTTATTATAGTACAACAATTCAAGTTATAGTCATCTTGTAGAATGAACAGAAACCCAAATTGATCAAAACAAGAAGGAGCCATCTATTAGGGCAATCATTATATAAACAAATCTAAAGATTACTAAATGAAAACAGAATAACAACCATACTTTGCCATAGTACATGAACCAGGCTATACAACCAGGCAGACTGACCTGAAGTGCCAAATCATAATCAGGTTATTGAAAAATATTGAATAAAGTGAATGTATCATGGCATTGGTTCAAAGACGGCCTGATTCATTCATTCCTATAATAGGATTTATCTAATTACTGAAGCTGTAATTATTTAAATTATTGGCTGAGATAACCAGCACTGTCTCCACATTAGTGATGAGCTTAAGTTTCGGAATGCGCCATCCAAAATCTATTAGCTGTTACTGTGACTCAGCTGATATGACAACTCTATCTGATATTAACATGGAGGCATTCTCTTATTTTGTGTTGCTTTTTAAAAATTAAGGTGTTTTAGGCCAGATCCAATGGCTCACGTCTGTAAACACAGCACTATGGGATCCTGAGGTGGGAGGATTGCTTGAGCTCAGGAGTTTGAGACCAGCCTGGACAACATAGCAAGACCTCATCTCTAATAAATTTTTTAAACAAAATTATCTGGGCATGGTGATGCATACCTACAGTCCCAGCTACTCAGGAGGCTAAGGAGGGAGGATCACTTGAGTCTGGGAGATGGAGACTTCAGTGAGCTGTGATCATACCACTGTACTCCTGCCTGGACAACAGAGTGAGACCCTGTCTCAAAATAAATAAATGAATGAATATAAATTAAATAAAAATAATGGTGTTTCTCCAGATTAAAAAAAACATTGTTCCTCTTCCCCTGTATCTAAAATTGAAGAAGGAAAGAACAAACTTATTTATAAAAGTAGAATTTTTCTCATTATTTTGATCTGCATTAATAATATTAAAGTAACTTTGTAAGCATGACATGGTTGTGTCTTATAATTAGTTTGCAGAAGATGCTGTGATATACTTATTTCTAGTTATTTCTCTAATCCCTACCTCCAAAATCATTTGATGCAATTAACAGGTAGAAATACAGCATCTAAAAATGTAAGATTCAACAAGATACAACAATCCTCTTTGGCAATGTGACAGTTGTGGTTGTGTAGACTCCTTTTTGCTTCTGAATATATAAAAAAATTGAAATTTTTAGGAAATACAAACATAAGCTCAAAAGAAAATACTCAAATATCAGAAATTAATTCTACCAGATAAACACTACTCATGAGTTGAGGGAAAAATAAAGAAAGCTTGTTTTCTAGATGGTATTGAAAGGGAGAAAGAACAGTGATTTGGTAAAAGAAAATTAACTTTTCTAATATCTAAGAGAAAATATATGATTACTGATTACTTTCTACCTTGAATTATTGACCACATGTTGAAAGATCCTCTGTATAAGAAGTTGGATTTTTTTTTTTCCACATTATAAGTGGGCTAGTTTGGATAGAAATTGTTTCATTTTCATATAATTTTCTGAAAAATATAAGACATAGCTGATACATATTTGTAAAATAAAGTTGTATATTCTACAGCCTCAATAGTAGACTGTGGTTTCAAAAAGATATAAGAAGCAAAAATTCAATACATTGGTTTGCTGTAAGGACTGTGGACATCCCAACTGGTGATGAAATAATTCTCATTGCTATACTTACAGCCTCAACAGAGACAATTTTACATTTCAAGTACTTCACTTGAAATATTATATTTTTATATGTCAAATTCTGTGACCAAAACCCAGATCAAACTAGCTTAACCAAAAAAAATTGAATATTAATATATTGCCTCACACAGCTGGGAACTGGGAATTTGGTGGTTTCTGCTAGCTTCAGCTATGAATAGACCCATGGACTTGAATTAGTCTCTAGCTTTTGTCTCCCACATTACTTTTTTTCTTGCCTTCTCTAGTCTTTGCTTAGCTTTATTTTTCAAGGATAATCTCACTACTTGTTGAAATATATGACTATCAACTTCACTGATGCAAATCTTCTCAGTCTAATCTCCTTCTCAGGAAAATATCTTTCCTGGTAGCTCAGGCATAACATCTCCAGTAAGATTTTTATTTTTTCAGCTTGAGTTACATAAACCTCTGAAACAAGCAAGTGGCCAAACTTATGAGGTTGTCTAGTTGCTTTGATTTGTGTCACATGCCTATCTCACTCTTCAGGTTATGAATTTGCTTCATCTAAAGTGTATGGTATGTGTTTCCATAAAGAAAGAGAGAGAAGGAAACAATTACAACGTATGATGTCCACTGTAGTGCCCTTTCCAAAGGCATCCATTTGCTTGAGGACATTCACTTTCCAATATCTCCAATATCTCCATTTTTCTCTCTACACAAAAAAGAATAGGATGGGCTAAATCAGTGAGCACTCTTTCACATGTCTTTGAGTTGCATTTAGGTAACAGAATCCCTGAACCTGGATCTGCAGGACAATGAGAATTAGGTTGATTATTCTACGAAATTTTCTGAGTACAGTCACTTCAAGCTAATTACATTCATAGGTCATAGATTCTCTCAAGGTGCACTTTTTTTCATTAATTTCACCCCATCATTAATTACTCAAATCTGATAGTGCTCTTTGTCTCCTCTTGGAAATCTCATTGGCTACTATGATTATTTGTCTTTATTGGTTTCATGATTTTTAATGTTTTCAACTATTAATTTTGAACTTATTATTTCCTCCTTTTAATGTTGATTAGTTTATCATTAATTTTTTAGTGTGCTAGTTGAAGCCTACTGCCTTAGTTCATTTTTGCTTCTATAACTAAATACCACAGACTGGGTAATATGTAAATAATAGAAATGTAGTTCTCACAGTTCTGAGGCTGTGTGTCTCAAATCAAAACATGGGCAAGTTTGATGTCTGGTGAGGCCCTCATCTGTGCTTCAAGATGGGAATTTGTTGTTGTATTCTCACATAGGAGAAGGTATAAGGGCTAAAGAGCCTAACATTTTGTCTTCAAGCTCTTTTATAAAAGTCTTGATCCATTTTTGAGGGAGGACCTCTCATGACTTAATCACCTTTCAGATGTTTCAACTCTTAATACCCTTGCATTGGGAATTAAGTTTCAACATGAATTTTGGAGGGGACAGAAACCTTCAGACGGCAAGGCTGATTTTACACATTTTTTTATCTTGTCATAGGTCTGGATACTGTTTTCTAACTTCAGACTTAGAATTAGCCAATCTACAAGAAGCCCACAAAGTCTAGCTAACACCTTTCCTCCACTTGTCATACATAAGCTGCCCCCACATATGGCTCCAGCTTGCTGCTACCTTGTCCCTGGGAGCAACACCTTATGTGACCCTGTCTAGCAGCCTTCTGTAATTCAGAACTGTAAGTAGCAGAATTTTTCCTTTAATCTATCTGAGTGTCAGTGTGTTGTGTCAAACCATCAAGAAGATCTTTAAATATTAAAGAACATATTACTCCTTTTTTGTCATCCATATTTTTCATTCTCTCAAAAGCTTTGTCAATTACTATTTTAAATCTCTTTTATCCTAAAGTATTTCATGCTAGTAATCTAGGATGTGTCTAATTATATAAATTCATACAATAACTTATTTATGAATGATTAGCATAGTTTCCCCTACATGTCTTTCATCATTTTTCAATTATTTATTCTGTTTTATGATTCCAAATGGCTTTCTAATAGATTGGATTAGAGTTATCATTTTCTTATACCCTTCTTCCATAGGAAATATATATCCTTGCCATTTGATATGTGACCCTCTAGTTTCCTTCTAGTAAGGTGTATTATAGTTGCCTGATCCATAAATGTTGGGCTTAGTTTGCCATTTGATTTGCTTTGGCCTATAGATTTTGAGTTGAAGTGACAGTGTAGACAGTTACAGGACAAAGTATCGAAAAGCAGTACAAGTCAAGTATTTCTGATTCAAAGATCTCAAATCCAAAAAGCTCCAAAATGTAAATGTTTTTTTTTTGCACTGACTTGATGTTCAAAGAAAATGCTCACTATAACATTTAGGATTCCTTACTTTCATGTTAGTGATACTGAACTAAAAAGTATAAAGTATAAATATCCCCCCCCCAAAAAAACTCCAAAATCTAAAGCATTTCTGGTCCCAAGTATTTTGGATAAATAATACACAACTTGTATGTATTTCTGTTCTTCTTAAGCTCTGCTCTAGTACATGCCATGAGAAGAAACATTGGCTGAGTAAGCTTTTATCCAAGGACAACGAGAGATGTGTGGGGTAATTGTATTCATTTTCTATTGTTGTAATAATAAATTACTACAAATTTAGTGTTTATACAACATGACACAAATTTATTACTCTACTAGATCAAAAGCTTATCTGAGTTCTTGCTGGGCTAAAATCAAGGTTTTGGCAGGATTGTATTCCTTTTGGAGGATCTAGGGGAGGATTGATTTATTGATCTTAAAGAATAATACTTAATTGAGACCTTCATTGTTGTAAGACGGCTGCTAGCTGTCAGATGAGGGCCAGCCCTGTCTTTTAGAACCTACATACATTTTTTTTTTCTGCTGATGGCCTCATTACTCCATCACCTAGGCCAGTAATGATAGGAGGAGTTTTCTCTTACATTTTGAATATGGCCTCCTTGTTCTCTCTCATCGCTTTGACACAACCAAGGCAGGTTCTCTCATTTACAGTATTCAAATAATTAGAATGGGCCCACTAAGTTAATTCAGTATAATTTCCCCGTTTCAAAATCCATAAACTTAATTACATCTGCAAGGTCCCTTTGCCTTGTTAGGTAACATATTCCAAGGTCTGTGGATAAAGGTGTAGATATCTTTGGTGAGGTGTTATTTTGCCTAGCACAATAACTGACAGCCAATTAGTATCCCGGAGAAAGAAGCAGAACCTCTCAATAGAATCTATTCTGAAGCCTTGGGGAGCAGAAGTGAACCCTATTAGCCGGAGCCAAGTCCACCCATCTTACAGACTCAAGCAAAACTGTTCAATTGGACTGAATCTTGATTATCTAAGCCACATTTGGCCTGCACATTCATAAACATAAAAATATGTGTTGGTATTTGACAATTTTGTTACAGTATTACTACATTAAAACAGACCAGTACAGAATGAGTACAAAAGTAACAGGAGGACCAACATGAATGTTGTTATGTAGTGGATCCAGTGGTATTTGTAGTACTTATGACAAATAGATACAATGTACAGAACTTTGGTAATCAGCATTAATCGTTATTATTTTATAACTAAACCTTGCACATTTTCTGTGTATCACTCCTGAGAAATATTTCTTGCTTAATACTGTGCCCTGGAAAATGACTAAGCACTTCACCATGAGCCATCAAATTATCATATGACCTAAGATTTGCATTTTGAAATCAGTGTTTTCTGATCTAGCAAGTCATAAATTTGGATGTGCATAGCAACATTGTATAATCAAATAGAAGTGTGATATATAAAATCAAGCTCAAGGGACTCCACAAAGCACAGGGAAGTTCCATTAGTAACTAGCTTAGTTTCTCATGGTATATTCCTGATACATAGCCCCTTCTTTGACCCACATGTATGACCTCATGGGAAATTCCCTATAACTAGCTAGCTGAAGAAAAATAGTTGAACTGGTTTAACAAGTGATTCCAGCATTTGTATTATTATTATATCTCAGCATGACCTAGTGGTGGCAAATAGCAACATTACAGCCCCAATCAGGAGGACCTTGAACGCTACTGGTGAAGGAAAATCTTAGTAGACAGAAATTCAAGCAGCATATCTAATAGTTCAGTTTACCAGGAAGAATAAATAATCTGAGCTATAAATCTACAGTGATTCATGAGCCATGACTCACATGTTGGCTGGATGTTTATGTAGTAGAAAAGAACACAATTCACAAATTGGTTACAAGACATCTAGGGAGGAAAAAAGTAAAAGGATATCTAAGAAAGGGCAAAAAGTGAAACCACAACAGTCAATTCCCTCAATATCCAGGTAGGAAAGATGATCAGTTCTTTAAATATCTGACAACCTCTTTTCCCAGAAATGCCAGCTCTTTCTCAGTGGCCTGTTGAATTAAGTGGCCATGGTAGCAGGAGTAGAGCTTAGCGGGGAACTCTAAAACAGATCTTTCTCTATTAAAGATCTGATTTGATGTAGCTTACTTGGCAGTAACAACGATTAGTCATGAACTCCCAATATAATAACATCCCTGGAGACAAACATGCCACCTAACAGCAGGTTGGTTATATTGCATACGTTCATATTGTAAATGGCAGGATATGTGTTCTTTTAGAATAGATATTTGTTGTGAATATGTATTTCCCTTTCCTGCCATATAGAATACCCTATAAGTAATAGTGCAGCATAATTTACCATAAAGCCTTGTCTTTCATTGCCTTAAAACTGTTTTATAGAGCAGTGGAATGATATTTGAAGAACAGTACCAACAGGGAAAACCCTTTGTGTGGCGGGGCAATGTCCTAGATTCGTTATATGCTCTGGACCATTGATCAATGTTACAATGCACTTTCTCTTACAGCTAACATTCATGGGCCCAAGGGCCAAGGAGTGGACATGAGAGGAGTTGTTCACTCCATGGATGTTAATTTCCCAATAGCAAAAGTTTTGTTTTCTATCTCCACAACATTAGGCTCTGATGGTTTGGAGACTATTGTCCCAGAGGGAAGTATGCTATTACCAAAGCATGTAAGATTGTGTCTATTAAATCAGAAGCTAAGCATCTTTGTATTCCTTCTGCCACAGAAGCGTTTGGCAAAAAGAAAGGATTTACTGTATTAGCTGTAATAATTTATCATGATTGATTTTCTACTATTCAACGGAGGCAGAAGATTTTCTCACCCCCCCTCCCCTACCAGGCAAAGAACCAGGACTAGCTGTGGCACTGGGTGAGGATGAAGGGAATGAGGACTGGGTAGTGAAAAAAAAGTTACAGATGCCAACTATGAGTATGAGATCATTTGCATAAACAAGAATTGCAGTAATTATTCATGTTTTCTTCTTGCTTATATATATGCACATATATATACGTTTGTGTCTATTAACAAATAATGTTTTAATCTTTCTACCTATGGTTCCTTTATTATCTAATATAAACAGCATCACTAAAAATTGCTCACATAATTGAGTCTTTAAGGTTCAAGATACAAAAGAAAGATTGTGACTGAACTAGAAAAGAAACAAAATTCATTCAGAGATAGATAGAATGTCATAAAAGGTTTTGTATTTTCTCTTAATTATGTGTTTGAGCTTATAAGGGTCATTCTGAACTAGATAAGAGAGGTATGATGGTATTACCTTTGGTCAGAACTGAAATATGGATAAAAAGGGAGTTGTTTGTAACTGTTGAGTCCAAAAATCCATGCATTGAGAAGGACCACTGGAGGCCGGTTAGGCATCAACAACACCGGGGAAGTGATGGAGGTCCAAAATCCCCCTTATTGTACAGTTCTTGGATAAGGCTCCCTTATGTGGGGAATTCAGGGTATTTAGAATACTGTAATAAAGGTGAAGTTATCATTCTCTGGGCAAAGGCAAAGTTCACACAGCACATCCTTGCAAGTTCTTGAAGACCACCGTTTTCACTGTTCCAGACTGGGTAATTTATGGTAACTTCGTAGAAGTCCTCAAAGAACACAACAGCTTGCAGGCAGATGCCTGAGGATTTCTAATTCAGCTCTTTAGGAGAAAAACTTCAGTTCAACTTCTGTGACCTTCGGTGGGAACTCCCCAAACAATTAATGGAAACTTTTCGTGAATTCCACTCCTCAGCCAATAGCAGAGTCATGTAAATAACTCTATTCAGTTGTAATCAGTTTCTATTTTCCTGACTAAACCCAGATTGATATGGATTGTAGCTCCTGGAGGACTGTAAATTGAGTACGTGTTTTCTGTACCATGTTAGTGATTAAACTGAACAATTGTTCAATCAGCTGTCTATGAGGTCAAATTTTGCTCTTCATACGGTGAAAAAGCTAAAAAGGGGAAATTGTAGGGAATTCTGGAATGAAATAAGACTTATGTTTCCCATGTCATCACCTCCCATCCTGAGTATAATTGACAAAGTATCCTCTCTTGACTATTTAGAGGTCTTTACTTGTTTATCTAGGATATGGTAGCATTGCATATTTTTCTCCTCTTAACAACTGGACGTCCCTCTGAGGGTTTAAATCTGAGAAATGGTGATTCAATCTTCATTGAGATTTCTGGATATTAGCTACTCCAGTGATGGAGAAGGAAATAGAATAAAAAAAGGAAAAAAAACCCTTTATTTGTACAATTAAGGAAACTATTTATTAGTATTACAATTAAATAAATTGTTATAAAAATTAAATATTAACTCTTTAATACCCAGGATTGTAGCTATACGTGGACATTAATATTTTTGTAGCACTCAATTTCTAAAACCGTGTTAGATGTAATTCATTAAAACTATATCTTGTAATAAAAATTTTAAAAAATAATTTTAGTAGGCTTCAAATATCTTCAAACTTTGATTTTTTTTTCCTGAAACACACTTTCTTTGAACTATTGAAAATTATGTTTTCCAAAGAAGTTTTTGTTCAATCTGCAGTACAAAATTTAGGGATTGTCAGAGTCACAGCATTGAAATCCTTAATCCTTTGACGGCATGGGCCTAAATCATGACTGCTTGCATGGCTTTTTTTTTTTTTTTTTTTTTCCTTCTTACATGGTTATGAGTAAATGCAAACATTCAAGCTGGGAAAATTGAGGTCTGTGCTGAGGATAGATAATCAGACATAATAGGAGCTGGAAACACACTGTGGGTTTTATAATTTAATATCAGCAACACCAACTGGAAAGTAGTGAATAGGAAATTATAAAATTTCACTGACAACATTTTGACAACGATGTATTCAATTCACCCAATGTCATCTACAATTGACCACGTACTTGCAAGAACTAGCAAGATATACTTACTTCTGACAGTAATCTTTGCTATTGATTTCCAAAGTCTGCTTTAGCTAAAGTCAATTGACATTTATATCACTAACATAGCAGGGATGAAATTTTGAGGAGGTTATTGCTCTGCTCTGAGGGGTAGCAGCAGCACAAAACATATAATGCTTTGATGTGGGTTTTAAGGTAGAAGGCTCGAAAATGTATGTGAAAGTAGCAGTTCTTTCTTTTCATACACCAATTTATCTTCACAATGGACTACACTGTTGTAATTGGAGTGACTAAAGAGAAAGGCAAATTTTAGTGAATGGATTTATAAGCCGATATCATCTGGGTGAATTCAGCTGTTAATAAGCATAATGGAGAAAGAGAAGTATCAAATTAAGCATGATTAAACTGAGGAAATAAGCCTTTTAAGACTCTAAACATTTTCTTTGGAATCTAGATAAGAACCAAACCTCCCTGAATTCTCTGATATCTGTGCCTAAGCAATGATCATAAAAGCAGTAACTAGCACAATTCAGTATTTTTGTCTCAATTATAATGCTATTAATGTTATTAAATTTCATAGTTCATCTCTCTTTCTTTGCTGCACTGATATTGCTATCATATTGGAAGATAAATTCAATTTCCCATCCAATATTGCTGCAAACCCATTTGAAGATATGTTACAGAATCTACAATCCTGCTCTTTTGGTAAGTTCCAGTGTTTATTTTTCTTTAATATTAATTAAACTACATTATTACCCTCAGTACTACTCCCTTCAGTTCACTTGCCTTTGATGATTTAATCACTTCATTATAGCTATCAGCCTGGTCTATAACAGATGTCCATTTTAACTCTCTTCTCTATTTATAGTTAGTCTGACACTTACAGCTCATTCTATGAAGATTCCCATACCTATTTTAGTATTTTCATATTTTTTTATTTTTATAAATAATTATGAAAGTAGCTACATTTAGACAAATTTGTATCCATCAGGTTGCAACAATGTCATTAGCATTATTTAAATTAAAAATTCAGTAAATATTTGATGATATCTACACTACTGAATAAACTGAGGTTGTCATAGCATTTGCAAATAACTTTGTATGGTTTCTCAGTTACTTATAAATCTTTCTGGAAAAATTGGGTTTCAGACTTAAGAAATATTTTGAAATTCCATTTACTTTATAATATCCATTTAATTTAATGGAGGCAATCCCACAACCATATGAGATGTATAGAAAAAGCTGATTTGTACTGCAAATCTATTTTTTTGTGTACAGTAAAACAATTTTTGCAATGTAACCTAAAACTTCTACTTTATTGAGTGAATATATTTTTTAAAATATCACCAGATTGAAGAGCATGAGAATGGTAAATATTTTTGTCTTTTTTTTTTTTTTTTTGTACAGACACTGTTCTCTACATATGCTGCCCAGGCTGGTCTTGAACTCCTGAGCTCAAAATATTTTTTCTGCCTTGGCTCACCAAAGTGTTGGGATTACAGGCGTGAGTCACCATACCCAGACTATTTTGTCTTTTAAACTCTGTACAAGTAGTCTCTCATGAAGCAGATAACAGATTTTGCTATAGGTAAGAAATTATAACTAGAACTCAAAGTCCATATACGATGATCCTGTTTTGTATAATACCAGGAAATAATAGTTTTATGTGTTTTTCAAGAAGATTAAAAGACATATCACAAGGTTGTTAATAAACTAACACCATTTTTAATTTTTACCAAAATCACAGATTTCATAAAAATTTTATTATTAAAACTTTTAGATGTAAAATTATGAAAAGATAAATATCCTCTCTCTCCAGATAATCACATTATTTTAAAAACTTAAATAAATGTTTAAAATTCAAATGTATTAAATATATAAAACAAAAAGGAAAATTCCATATTCCCTTCCACAATTTTTTCTTCCACTTGTTTAATATACCTACTCTAAAAAATTGTGCATCACAAAAAAAAAATGTCAGTTCATATATTTTTGATATGAAAAATATATTTTATGCTAGTTACTTTTTAGTATAAAATTCACTACAATGTTTTCTATCTATTGCTTCTTTATAATACATCATGATGGATTTTCATATCATCACATAATGATCTAAATCTTCATTATAAATAACCATATTATACACATGTATACAAACACAAATATTCACCAGAATTTTTAAACATAATGTCTGCTTATTTAACTTTATATTGTTACAATTATTTTGCTATTAATGCAATATTGGAAACCATATCCTTGTGTATGAAAGTATATTTTTGTAAGTATAACCCTATAGCAAATTACTATCTGTGAAATGTACTGCTTGTAAAGTAAGTGCGATTTGAATTTGTATCTAAATTATCAGTTATGCCCCGAAGGGATTCAGATTTGAATGAATTTACTCCCTAACTTTCTTCCTCTCTCTGTGTTCTCTCTTCTACCTCTCATTTTATCTTTCAATCCAAAAAATTGTGTCTTTTTATCTGCTTTTCTTTTTACTGCTTCCCTTCTTCCTTTCTTTGCTGTCAATATTTTGTAGGAAAGAGATGCTGATTCTCCTTTGTGACTTTTGGACTTTGTGTCCTGATTAAAAGGATTCCCCGCTCAAGATCTTAAATACAAAAAGCCTTTTTTTTTTTTTTACCCTAGAACAGTGTTGTTCAATAAAAACATTTTGTGAGTCACTCATATATTTTTACATTTTCTGACCACATTAAAAAAGTAAAAAACAGTTAAAATTAATTTTAATAATATACTTTATTTAATTCAATATGTCAAAAATACTATCATTTAAACATATAACCAATATAAAAATATTAATGAAATATCTTACATGTGCTTTCCAATTACAATATAGCTCAAGTTACAGTTAAGTTTTCATTGGCAATGCTAGATCTCTATTTAAATTTTAAGTTTAAAATGTAGATTCACATATCTAGTTTTTCCAATAACACCTAAATGTTTTCCAATAACTGAATCGAATCTAAGTTTTAATTAAATGTAAGTTAAATCAAATTAAATTTGCTCATTTTCACTAGCTATATATCAAGTTCTCAATAGCCACATGAAGGCTAGTGACTACCATATTGGACAGCACAATTCTAAGATTATTTTGTTTGGATGGTTTATTCATCGATTTGAATGAGTTTAGAATGCAGTTTGATTTTTCTCCAAATAATTAAGCATTTTTAAAATTAATGTCACATTTTAAAAATAAAACAAAATCTTTTTTTTTTCCTACACTAATCTGAAATGCTGTCTTTATTGTGAACAAAATCCTTAAACTCTAGGTCTATATCTGGGTTTTCCTTTACGTTTCATAAAATTGCTTGACTACTTTTTCCTCCTGTATTCTGTTATTTCCTAATAAATCTGATGGAACTCATGTAAGCCTTCTTTTTTATTTAAAAAACTATGATTACAACTTCTTCCTAAAGTACTCTGAAGAATGGAAACATTTTTTCATGCTGGCTGACATTTAAATTTTAATACTGTCAGAGTTGATAAAACTGTAGTTAACCAACTACTAAGTTCTTTCACATTCGTTGAGAATTTTGGCTTTACTTCTTTATTTGTATTTTATTAGCTATATGTTTCCCATTTACAGGAATGAGATTTATCCTTAAATTCTTCAGTGGTAGAGCATGCTGAATTAGAGTCATTCATCCTCTCTTACTCATTACATGATGAAGAGCTTTGCAGCACAAGTGAGAAAGTTGTGCTGCAGCTGACGTGTTGTTCTGCTTGGTTCTTGTTCACTACTATAAAATATTTTTCATCAAAATTAAATGACCATTTGGAATATAAAAATTGAGTGCAGAACTTCATCCATTGTGTCTAATTCAATACTGCGTTTTCTATGGCTTTATCTTTAGGCTTGTGGACATTCTCTGGTGACTGTTGTAGATTCCTGCAGGGGAAATGCTAACTCTATAATCTATCCAGTGGATTCCAGGTTTTTGAGCGTGGCTTTCATCGGGAAGTGGAGCATCTTTCTTCAATTTCTTTCACTTTTTAATTTTAATTCATTCAGTATTGGTTTTGACTTTTGTATAAAGTGATGAAAGGGAACATAATTTAATCCCCATTCTTTTCCACAGGTTTCAAACTGATTTTAGCTGCCTTCATACTCAACATAAACATGAATTCCACCACAGGGTGAGCATGCTGTTGCAGGGGAAACTCTGTAACAGCAAGGCTTACTTATGCCTTTGTGGTCATGGAAGATATAACTCTTCAAAATGATTTTATTTGTATAATGTAAGTTAGTCTGGTTGTCTTGTTCTCTCTTTAAGATTCATTTAAGCAGTGTGTCACATTCAAAGAGCATTCATTCAACTGCAAAAGGTTTCAAAAATAATGTAAGCTTTATACAAGTGTTTTGAGCAGGAAGCCTGGAAAGCAGTGAAATTTCATCCATATACACAGCACCATATTCTAAAATTCATCTTTGAGCAGCTTTTCCCTTAAAACTCCTCTCATCCTAGGGGTTACTCTAAGTCACTATCTACCTGAAATTCCACTCTGTCTTCAATTCCTTCCTTTTGCTTTGCAGATATCCTCTTTTTGAAAAAAAAAAAATAGGATTCATTTTTTGTTAATGTAAACCAGATTTGCTTTTCTCTTCTTACTTTGCTTTTATATTACTTCTTTTTTATATCCGCTGGACAAAAGAATCATAACCATTTAGAAAAGAAAGAGGAAGGGGATATTCTGAATGCATGTATAGTCTATTTTTTGTATTATACTTACAAATGCATATTTGATATGAACTTCCTTTTTCTAAAAATCACTAACTCCGTCACATAAAAATTTATCAAATTATTCTCCTTAAAAAATCTATTTTCCTATAAATTTACATATATGCCCTTTATCTTCATAAATGTCAGAGATCTCTTCTCATATTTATCATTATTCACTATGTTATTGGATTAAGATAATAAAATATTGTCTAATCATACATAGTCTTCTCCACAAAACTGATTCTTAGCTACTGTCTTTTAATATTTTAGTAGATATCTCTTCTAAATTTATAAAATGCCCAAGAATGGAACATGTTTTGCAAACTTAGTAAACATGAATGTAATATTAAAGACATATATATGAGAGAGATTGTTTGATATTGGGGAGATCATTCTTTGTTACTTATTCAAATTATGAATAAATTGTATACATTCATAAAACACACCTAAAGTTAACTTTCTTCTTTGTGTTTAGATGAAGTCTCGGGATCTAGCATTTGTGAAGATGCTTTTGTAAACAAAACAGCATCTAGCAATTATAAAGTCATAGAAAAGAGAGCTCCCATCATTTCCATATTTGTTCTAGTATTTTCTCTATTACCAAGAAAGAATTATTTGAAGGAAGAACTTTTCTTCACCATATATCTAGAATAAGAGATACATTACACTTGGGTATATCTTCCCATTACTCAGAACTAAGAAAAGATACACTAAGCAGCATCACTCAAACAGTTATTGAAATGCAAAACTGTTCTGTTGTGTAATGGTATTTGAATTTAGGTTATTTAAAATTATATATCTACTCTTAATACTTTAAATACAATCCTTTACATACAAGCATAATTATAAAATATGACTGCTTCCACAAATTATTTGGGAAAAAGTCTGATATGAACATTATATGATGCTAGCAGTAAACGCTAGATAAATAGAGGAATTATAGGCTGATTTGAAAGTTTAGATAGACATAACATTTGAGAGAAATATCTGACAATAAAAAACCAACAAGATGCATCACAATGGTAATGCTGGACATAGTGAATGTCCTGAACATATGAAATGACACTTTACTGCTACTAGATCCCCAGAAATAGAAGTTATTGCTATATTTGAACAATATTAATGTTCTGTATTCTACATATCCTAAAATACCATTAACTTCATACAATGGGTATATTTATGAAGAAATGTGAGAATATAGCCTGCCTTAACATTGCAGACATAAATTTAAAATATGGTTATGTGTAATCCAGTCAATCTTATATATGGTATTGCACAGCAAGAATAATGATAAAACATTTAGTGGAGAGAATGATGCAGAATGATTTTTTCGTAACGGCTGATGACAAGGCCAAAAACAAATCTTTCCCATTTCTTAAACCTGTTGATAAATGACAGATACAGACCCATTTTGTTTTGTTCTCACAAACAGTATAAAGACAGACCTGAGACTGTGAAAAAAAAAAAATATATATATATATATAAAAAAGAGGCTTAATTGGCTCACAGTTCTGCAGGCTATACAGGCGTCTGCTTCTAGGGAGGCCTCAGGAAACTTACAATTATGGCAGAAGATGAAGGAGAAGCAGCCAGAGTCTTCACATGGCCAACAGGAGAGAGAGAGCAAAGGGAAAGGTGCCAGACACATTTAAATGGCTAGATCTTGTGAGAACTCTATCACAAGACATCACTAGGTGGATGGTGCTAAACCATTAGAAACCACTCCCATGATCCAATTACCTCTCAGCAGGCCCCACCTCCAACACTGGGGATTACAATTTTACATGAGATTTGGGTGGGGACATAAAGCCAAACCATATCAGCACCTAACCAACTTTACTATTCTTTGTCTCATGAGCAATTGGCTAAGATTAAAGATCTTTATACCCCTGAAACTAGCTAGGCACAGAAATAAACATTTCCTATTAAAATAACTGAGAAATGTTCCCTGTTTACAAAACAGCACTGAAAATTATTCTAGTATTAAAATATTTACAATATGAAATACATATAGGTATTTTGTTTACCTCATTATTTGCTTTTTCTTTTTAGCAACTTCTTTGGTGTTCTTTTTTGGGTTAGAGAGTTGGACTCATGTACAAAACAAACAAGCACCTCATTGGCAACTTGTTTACTCCTCCCTGTAAGAGTGTCAAGGCAAAGCCATTCTGTTGAGATACTTTGATATTCAAAAACGTTCTCCTGTCCCTATTGCAATAGTCCATATAAAATCATCTCCTTGATTGTCTAGTAAAATTTACCTTCAAGTGTACCATATAACTCCATCAATAGTCTAAACAGATAAAAGAATAGGAAATTGCATTTAAATTTTGACAAATGATTGAAAGAATGAAAACAATATGGAGGAAATACATAAACACAAAACACACTTTTTATTTTCTATAAGCAGTTGACATTTAGGTAGTGAAAAATTCTGTATAGAAAGCATTGCGGGAGCTTAAGAGAAGAGAAATTTGGTCACTAGAAGCTGGGGAGGATAGCTGGGAAGAGAGGAAGAAGTAGAGTTAGTGGGTGCAAAAATATAGCCAGAATGAATGATATCTAGTCTTCAGCAGCACAATAGAGTGACTATAATCAATAACAACTTATTGTATATTTTTAAAATAACTAAATGAGTTAAATGTGCATGTTTCTAACACAAAGAAATGATAAATGCTGCAGTGATGAATACCCCAATTTTGCTGATGTGATTGTTACACATTATATGCCTGTATCAAAGCATCACATATGTCCCATGAATATAAGCACTGATTATTTACCCATAATAATTAAACATTTTTTAGAAAAGCATTTATTCATGATAGTTTGAAGTATTTTAAGAGGCAAATTTCAATAAATGATACCTAGAAAAATTAACTTTACAAAGAAAGGAAGAACGTTTTTTAAATCTGGAAATAAAAACTTAAAGGCTTAATTACTACATAATCTTCAATTTTTTTCTGTAAACAAGCCTATTTCTTAACATCTGCTGAATCTTATGACTATTATTTTAAATAATATATCTTATATGTGGAAGACATATAGAATTTACCAAAAATCTCAAAATGATGTGAAATGAAAGAAAGTACAGAAAAGCATAGCTAAATGTAGAATTACAAAAATGATACTGAAAAATATTCTAGTAGTAAACTATTTACAATCTGAGATACATATATGTATTTGGTTTACCTAGTTATTTGATTTTTGCTCTTTTAGATTTTTAAATTATTTTTAACACATTTTGTGTGCTTGTTTCACATTGCATGCTTTTTCTTGTTTGGCAACTTTTTTGGCGTTTTGTTTTGTTAAGAGAATTGGGCTCATATGTACAGTACTGCCCATTGTTTCTACCTTTTTTAAAAAGGTTTTTCTTGTTGTGTTGACACCCACAGAAGCACAAAAGACACTAGCTTAAACTCTCCCAATTATTCTCCCTTAGCCACTGCATATCTGACAAAATGGAGAGGTAGCCCACAATTCTAACTTCTATTCTTTCTTAACTATTTGAAAAATTGTGAAGATCATAAAAAACAAGGCAAGATCTAAACACCATGACAGACTGGAAGAGATAAAGGAGAAATGTCTGAAATTTAGTTGATTGTAATATACACATTTGGTTTCTTTGTTTTGACAAATTTGCTATGGTTCTATAAGATGTTAACATTGGCAGAATCCAGAAAGAGGTCATAAAATGGTTCTTTATGCTATCTTTGTCACTTTTCTAACTTTTTCTAACATTATTTTAAAATAAAAATTAAAACAACAAATCAACAATGATATAGAGGTACCTACCAAGTTATTCCTCTCCAAGCCAGGCATTCATTAAGGTACCTTGGTACTTATTGGGAGGATTGTGATTTGGACTGAACGGTGTCGCAGTGCTCCCAAAGTTTGAGATTAAGGAAGTGATACATGTCTATATATTTCACTGATTATTATCGATGTCAAGGGTGATGTTGTTTACCCATCTCCCCACCCTAATTATCACTCTGCTCTAGTGAAGACACTCATTTCAAGGATAATGTTGTGAGCCCTCTCTCCAACTCTGATTATCAGTCTGCTCTACTGAAGACATTCACTTCCCTGTAAATAGATTAGAATCTGAATAATATATATAATTGTTTATCATATGGAGTAATAGTTTCATTAATTCCTTTCCCTGCTTCCATCCTGCATTTAATCACCTCCCGTACTCTTTCAGGAATAACCTGGCACCCTCAGGATATTATGATATTTCCTCATAGGCCTTCATGTCATCCAAACAAAGTTTGTTTTCCCATATATTCGGCTAATGGCAATGTGAGATTCAGCTGTAACTGGAAGGCATTTAAAATAGTTGAAAATCCATTGGTAGTGTCTGATCCATAGACCATGAAAATTAATATGTAATTTATGTTCTGCACAGTTGTCTTTAGTGCTGGAAGTTAAAGGGTTTGAGAAGGGAAGGGACATTGAAGGGAATTATATTTTCAAGTCAGAAGAAAGATGGCATGTAAAGGAGCATTAAAAATTCATAGATGTACAAAGTGCTTTTGGATTTGCTAATTGTTTTCAAAGATTTACATAGTATCTAGAGAAATATAAAGTTATGAGCAATAATAAATTTTTAGGTAATTTAAAAAATTGATTTGGATCAGTGGCACTTATTCACCAGTATGGATATTATTGACTTTATGTAAGAGCAATAAATATTTTGCATTTAAATTAAAATGGTACATCACATTACTTGTATCTACATTAACCCACAAGTCTACAAATGCATGATTTTATGATTGCAAATAAATATAAAGGGGAACAGACGATGCCAGAAACAGTTTTTTTGTTGCACTGATTTTAAAAATTAAAGTTATTTCAAATATAATAGGCCATATCAACATTTAATTCAAATAAAATTATGAGAATGAATAATCTCTTAAATCTTTTTAGATACCAGAAAATATCTTCTTCCATTTACTTGATTCATATACTCACCATAACTGTTATTGTCTTATTCATGAACCATAATTCCCCTTTAAAAGATGCATATATATATATATTTGCTGTATATCAATATACCAAATGTATTCATGTATTAGAATACAATGACTGCATAACTTCTTCAGATTACAAAATCATCCATTTATTATTTTCTTGATTATTTATTCAAAGATGAGAATAACTTAGGAGATGGAACAATATTATGCCTTTCTAATGGTTTACAGTAAAAAAAAAACCTGATAATTGAAAAGATAATCGAGATACAGACTGCAGGGATTCTGCAAGGGTGATGCAATTCTAGCTTAAGAGAGAGGGAGGCAGAATGATAGACCATTTACATCTTTGGGAAAATCTAATTATTACAACGTTTCTTAAATATCTATCCAAAACAGATTTTTAAAAATAATGCTTTATCCTTGATCCTCATTACAATGGAGCAGCAAAGAGTAAGACAGAAGCTGTCATGAGCTCAAGACATTTAAGGATATATGTAACATTCTCTTTGTTGATTAAAAGAAAAAAAATTCAAGCATAGTTTCTTTAGACATGCCTATACTGTTTGTTTGCTTTCCTTACAGGTATTATGACTATTACTCCTAATAAAGATCTGGATTTCTGAACTAAATGCAACATAAGGTTTGATCAAGTCTGTTGGATGGATCTAGCCTCTTCTCTGGATTATAGTAATGCAGACAAAATCTTAGTAGCTTTACTGTACACATATGTCCCAGTATTTTAACTATTTGTTAAAATAGCGAAAAGTGAATTCTAAAGATCATTTTACCAAACTCATCCTGTTGTGTTATGTAATTAATCCTTAACATTCACACCCACATCTCCTAAATTAAACAATTCCATGTGTTTCTAGAATAGGAAAATTGTAAGGAAAATATTACTATGTAATTACATCTTGAAGGTTGGTACCTATGTGTTGAAAATATATCTCCCAACCAAATATTCTATGTAAGTGGAACTGAGGGTCGATTTTCAAATACTGGGGGTTAGACATTTCTTGCAAAGATTGCAGCAAGTATTTATTTATTGTCTACTATGTGACATACATTGAGCTAGGTACTGTGGATTTAATAATGAATAAAACTATGCAGGATTATTTCCTTAAATGTTCCTACAGTTACCTGGTAGAGAATAACATTGCTAAGGTATTACAAAAATCACAATTGTTAAAAATATATGGAGAAAATGGTGGATTGTTTCCAGTAATTTAATTACAGAAATTTTCAAAAAATATAACTACTTAAAAAGCAACAAAAACATCGAGTATTTAGAAAGAAATTCAACAAAATATGTTCAAGACCTAGACACAGATCACTCTAAAATATATTTTGAAAAATTAATGACCTAAATGCATGGAAAACTATAGAAAGTTTATGGTTTGAGCACTATATATTTTACAAATTTTATTTCTTCCCAAGTTAATCTATAGATTTAATGTTATACCATTTTAAATCTTCACATATTTTAGTAGATTTTGGTCAAACCTTAGGTGGGACTGTGTACTACCAAAGAAGTGATAGTTTTTCTAGTGTAACTGGATAGCTATTTGTAAAAAAATAAAATATGAAAAGTAACCAAATGAAACTTCACAACAACAACTAAGTCTAATCTAAGAGACTATATATCTAAAGGCCTAACAAGAAAATTTCTAGAAGATATAGTATAATAGAATACTTTTCTGACCACAGGGAGGTTTTGTTATTTATTTTTAATATGTATTTCTATGTAGGGTTGCCAAATTTGGTATATAAAAATGCATGAAACTCAGTTAAATGTGAATTTTCAATAAACAATGAATACACATTTTTAGCATAAATGCATGCACGCAATATTTGGGACATAAATATACTAACTTTATTTTTGATTGTTTATCTGAAATTCTCATTTGATTGGGTGTCTTGTGTTTTATCTGGCAACTCTGTTTCCTCTGTTTTTCAGTAAATACATAATATAAAAATTCATATGTGTGCCAAAGAAAAGTACAATAATGTTCATAGCAGTATTATTTGTGAAAGTTCCAAACTTGATACAATTTAAATGTCCATCATCAGTAGAATGGTTAAAAATTACAGTTTGTGCATACAATAAAATACTTTAAATGAACACACTACAGCTAAGGCAAATAAAAATACTGACACAGAAGAATACCTATTACATGAAATATTTGTATAAAGTTCAAGAACAACAGAAACTAAAGTATGATATCAAAAGTTGGGATAGGAATTACCCTTAGGGGAGTGAGGAGATAAGGACTGGGAGAGTTTATAGGTGGGCTTCTGAGGTGCTGGCAACATTGGATTTCCTAATTAGGTTGGTATATATACTTCATATTCTTTCTTTGAGTTCTATATTACATATATTATACTTTTCTGCAAAAGTGTAAATTCAACAAAAAATACTAAAATGTTATAGATAGAGTAACATAGGCAAAATTGGCTCCAAGGCAAACAACATTACTAGGAATAAAAAGGTCTCTATTCTATGATAAAAATGTTCAATCAGCTCACTAGATGTGAAAATTCTAGACTTGTATTAGGATAGTAATTTATATTTAAAAACTTGAAAGCAAAAATTAACAAATTTTTAAACAGATTTTTAAAAAATTAATGAGAGGTTTCAACATTTCTCCCAAAAAATTAAAATACAAATTTTTACAACGGAAAATTAAACTTGATCTAATGGACATAAAAAGAACATTTCAACCCTAGAAAATAGTTATTAAACTCACCATTTCCAAACCATGTTATATTTCAATGAGTTTTAAAGAATAGGTTTCTTTAACCCTACTTTCTATGTCTATGAAGATTTTAGCATAAAAACAACTCTCACTTTCTTTCATCGGTATTTCGTAGTTTTCGTTATTTAGGTATTTCACTTTGGCTAGGTTAATTCCTAGATATTTAATTACATATATGAATTTCTGCAGTGTCAGTTGTAATGTCTCTCTCATTTCTGATTTCCGGCTAAAGGTTTGTGAATTTTGTCTAACTTTTCAAAACATAGAGCTTATTTTTTCATTGATTTTTTGTATTGTTTTACTCACTTCAATTTCATTTATTTCAATTTCATATAGATGGGATTACATTTTTATCTCTTTTTCTTTTTTTTAATTATTTTTTATTATTATACTTTAAGTTCTAGGGTACATATGCACAACGTGCAGGTTTGTAACATATGTATACTTGTGCCATGTTGGCGTGCTGCACCCATCAACTCGTCAGCAACCATCAACTCGTCATTTACATCAGATGTAACTCCCAATGCAATCCCTCCCCCCTCCCCCTCTCCATAATAGGCCCCAGTGTGTGATGTTCCCCTTCCCAAGTCCACGTGATCTCATTGTTCAGTTCCCACCTATGAGTGAGAACATGCGGTGTCTGGTTTTCTGTTCTTGTGATAGTTTGCTGAGAATGATGGTTTCTAGCTGCATCCATGTCCTTACAAAGGACACTAACTCATCCTTTTTTAAGGATGCATAGTATTCTATGGTGTATATGTGCCACATTTTCTTAATCTAGTCTGTCACTGATGGACATTTGGGTTGATTCCAAGTCTTTGCTATTGTGAATAGTGCCGCCATGAACATACGTGTGCATGTGTCATTATAGCAGCATGATTTATAATCCTTTGGGTATATACCCAGTAATGGGATGGTTGGGTCATATGGTACTTCTAGTTCTAGATCCTTGAGGAATCGCCATACTGTTTTCCATAATGGTTGAACTAGTTTACAATCCCACCAACAGTGTAAAAGTGTTTCTACTTCTCCACATCCTCTCCAGCACCTGTTGTTTCCTGACTTTTTAATGATTGCCATTCTAACTGGTGTGAGATAGTATCTCATTGTGGTTTTGATTTGCATTTCTCTGATGGCCAGTGATGACGAGCATTTTTTCATGTGTCTGTGGGCTGTATGCAAGTCTTCTTTTGAGAAATGTCTGTTCATATCCTTTGTCCACTTTTTGATGGGGTTGTTTGTTTTTTCTTGTAAATTTGTTTGAGTTCTTTTTTTTTTTTTTTTTTTTGAGATGGAGTCTCACTCTGTCACCCAGGCTGCAGTGCAGTGGCCAGTTCTCAGCTCACAACAAGCTCTGCCTCCCAGGTTCACGCCATTCTCCTGCCTCAGCCTCCCGAGTAGCTGGGACTACAGGCACCCGCCACCTCGCCTGGCTAGTTTTTTTGTATTTTTTTGTAGAGACGGGTTTTCACCATGTTAGCCAGGATGGCCTTGATCTCCTGACCTCATGACCCACCCGTCTCGGCCTCCCAAAGTGCTGGGATTACAGGCTTGAGCCACCACGCCCGGTCTGTTTGAGTTATTTCTAGGTTCTGGAAATTAGCCCTTTTTCAGATGAGTAGATTGCAAAAATTGTCTCCTATTCTGTAGGTTGCCTGTTCACTCTGATGGTAGTTTCTTTTGCTGTGCAGAAGCTCTTTAGTTTAAGTAGATCCCATTTGTCAATTTTGGCTTTTCTTGCTGTTGCTTTTGGTGTTTTAGATATGAAGTCCTTGGGCCGGGTGCGGTGGCTCACGCCTGTAATCCCAGTGCTTTGGGAGGCCAAGGCGGGCGGATCACAAGGTCAGGAGATCGAGACCACGGTGAAACCCCGTCTCTACTAAAAATACAAAAAATTAGCCGGGCGCGGTTGTGGGCGCCTGTAGTCCCAGCTACTCGGGAGACTGAGGCAGGAGAATGGCGTGAACCCGGGAGGCGGAGCTTGCAGTGAGCCGAGATCGCGCCACTGCACTCCAGCCTGGGTGACAGAGTGAGACTCCGTCTCAAAAAAAAAAAAAAAAAAAAAAAAAAAAAGACATGAAGTCCTTGCCCATGCCTATGTCCTGAATGGTATTACCTAGGTTTTCTTCTAGGGTTTTTATGGTATTAGGTCTCACATTTAAGTCTCTAATTCATCTTGAATTAATTTTCATATAAGGAGTAAAGAAAGGATCCAGTTTCAGCTTTCTACTTATGGCTAGCCAATTTTCCCAGCACCATTTATTAAATAGGTAATCCTTTCCCCATTTCTTGTTTTTGTCAGGTTTGTCAAAGATCGCATGGCTGTAGATGTGTGGTATTATTTCTGAGGGCTCTGTTCTGTTCCATTGGTCTATATCTCTGTTTTGGTACCAGTACCATGCTGTTTTGGTTACTGTGGCCTTGTAGTATAGTTTGAAGTCAGGTAGCGTGATGCCTCCAGCTTTGTTCTTTCGGCTTAGGAATGTCTCGGCAATGTGGGCTCTTTTTTGGTTCCATATGAACTTTAAAGTAGTTTTTTCCAATTCTGTGAAGAAACTCATTGGTAGCTTGATGGGGATGACATTGAATCTATAAATAACCTTGGGCAGTATGGCCATTTTCACGATATTGTTTATTCCTATCCATGAGCATGGTATGTTCTTCCATTTGTTTGTGTCCTCTTTTATTTCACTGAGCAGTGGTTTGTAGTTCTCCTTGAAGAGGTCCTTTACATCCCTTGTAAGTTGGATTCCTACGCATTTTATTCTCTTTGAAGCAATTGTGAATGGAAGTTCATTCATTATTTGACTCTCTGTTTGTCTGCTAGCTAAACAAAAAGCAGCAGAAACCTCTGCAGATGCAAACGACCCTGTCTGACAGGTTTGAAAAGAGCAGTGGATCTCTCAACATGGAGGTTGAGATCTGAGAACGGACAGACTGCCTGCTCAAGTGGGTCCCTGACACCTGAGTAGCCTAACTGGGAGACATCCGCCACTAGGTGCAGACCGATATCCCACACCTCACATGTTGGGGTACACCCCTGTGATGAAGCTTCCAAAGCAAGAATCAGACAGGTACACTCGCTGTTCAGCAATATTCTATCTTCTGCAGCCTCCACTGCTGATACCCAGGCAAACAGGGTCTGGAGTAGACCTCAAGCAATCTCCAGCAGACCTATAGCTGAGGGTCCTGACTGTTAGAAGGAAAACTTACAAACAGGAAGGACACCTACACCAAAACCCCATCAGTATGTCACCATCATCAAAGACCAAAGGCAGATAAAACCACAAAGATGGGCAAAAAGCAGGGCAGAAAAGCTGGAAATTCAAAAAATAAGAGTACATCTCCCCCTCCAAAGGAACACAGCTCATCGCCAGCAACGGATCAAAGCTGGATGGAGAATGACTTTGACGAGTTGAGAGAAGAAGGCTTCAGTCCATCAAACTTCTCAGAGCTAAAGGAGGAATTACATAGCCAGTGCAAAGAAACTAAAATTCTTGAAAAAAGAATGGAAGAATGGATAGCTAGAATAATCAATGCAGAGAAGGCCATAAACGAACTGACAGAGATTGAGGATCAAGTGAATTAAATGAAGCAAGAAAAGAAGTCTAAAGGAAAAAGAGGAAAAAGAAATGAACAAAGCCTTCAAGAAGTACAGGATTATGTGAAAAGATCAAATCCATGTCTGATTGGGGTGCCTGAAAGTGAGGGGGAAAATGGAACCAAGTTGGAAAACACTCTGCAGGATATCATCCAGGAGAACTTCCCCAACCTAGTAAGGCAGGCCAACATTCAAATTCAGGAAATACAGAGAACGCCACAAAGATACTCCTCGAGAAGAGCAACTGCAAGACACATAATTGCCAGATTCACCAAAGTTGAAATGAAGGAAAAACTGTTAAGGGCAGCCAGAGAGAAAGGTCGGGTTACCCACAAAAGGAAGCCCATCAGACTAACAGGAGATCTCTCGGCAGAAACTCTACATGCCAGAAGAGAGTGGGGGCCAATATTCAACATGCTTAAAGAAAAGAATTTTAAACCCAGAATTTCATATCCAGCCAAACTAAGTTTCATACGTGAAAGGGAAATAAAATCCTTTACAGACAAGCAAATGCTTAGAGATTTTGTCACCACCAGGCCTGCCCTACAAGTGACCCTGAAGGAAGCACTAAACATGGAAAGGAACAACCAGTACCAGCCATTGCAAAAACATGCCAAAATGTAAAGACCATCAATGCTAGGAAGAAACTGCATCAACTAACGGCAAATTAACCAGCTAATATCATAATGACAGGATCAAGTTCACACATTAGAATATTAACCTTAAATGTAAATGGACTAAATGGTCCAATTATTTCTCTTTCAAATCTTTCATTGTTGACATATAGAAATGCTATTAATGCTATTAATTTTGTATGTTTTTTGTATTCTGCAACTTTACTTAATTTATCAGTTCTAATAGTTTTTTGGTCAAGCCGTCAGGTTTTTCCAAATATAAGATCATACTATCTGCAAACAAGGATAATTCAATTTCTTCCTTTTTAATTTGGATGTCCATTATATCTTTCTCTTGTCTAATTGCTTTTGCTAAGACTTCCAGTAGTATACTGAATAGCAGTGATAAAAGTGGTCATCCTTGTCATGTTCCAGATCTTAGCGAAAAGGTTTTCAGATTTTCCCCAGATTTTCCTAGTAGGATACTAGCTGTGTGTCTGTCATATATGACTTTTATTATGTTGAGGTATGTTACTTCTATCCCTAGTTTTTGAGGATTTTTGTCATGAAGGAATGTTGAATTTCATCAAGTACTTTTTTAGCATGTATTGAAATGATCATATATTTTTCATCCTTCATTCTGTTAATATCATGTATCATATCAATTTCTTTGCACACATTGAACTATCCTTACATCCCAGGAATAAAGCCCACTTGGTCATGATGAATGATCTTTCTAATGTATTGTTGAATTCAGTGTGCTAGTATTTTGTTGAGGAATTTTGCACCAATATTCATCAGAAACATTAGCATGTAGATTTTTTTATGTATCTTTGCGTGGTTTTGATATCAGGATAATACTGACCTTGTAGAATGCATTAAGAAGTATTACTTCATCCTTTATTTTTTCGAATAGTTTCGGTAGGATTCGTATTAATTCTTTAAATGTCTGGTAAAATTCAGCCATGAATCCATCAGGTCCTGGACTTTTTTTTTTTTTTTTTTTTTTTCCTTACTTGGAGATTTTGTATTATGGTTTTGATCTCATTACTTGTTGTTGGTCTGTTAAACTTTTGGATTTCCTCCTGGTTCAATCTTGGTGGGTGGTATTTATTTATGAATTTGTCAATTTCTTCCAGATTTTTCCATTTATTGTCAGATAACTCCTCATTGTAGCCACTAATGATCCTTTGAATTTCTGCAGTATCAGTTGTAATGTCTCTCTCATTTCTGATTTCTGGCTAAACGTTTCTGAATTTTGTTTAACTTTTCAAAAAATAGAGCTTATTTTTAATTGATTTTTTGTATTGTTTTACTCATTTCAATTTCATTTATTTCTTTTTATTGTTTTTAATTTCATTTATTTCTTCTCTGATCTTTATGATTTACTTTCTTCTACTAATTTTGGGATTGGTTTGCTCTTGATTTTCTAGCTCTTTAAGATATGAAATATTAGATTGTTCATTCACAGTTTTTCCTCTTTTTTGAGGTAGGTACTTATGGCTATAAATTTCCCTCTTAGTACTACTTTTGCTTTATTCCATAGGTTTCGGTATGCTGTGCTTCCAGTATCATTTGTTGCAAGAAATTTTTCAATTTCCTTCTTAATTTCTTCATTGACCTACTGGTCATGCAAGAGCATATTGTTTAATCTCCGTGAATTTGTATAGTTTCCAAAATTCCTCCTGTTATTAATTTCTAGCCTTATTCTGTTGTGGTCAGAGAAGATGCTTGATGCTATCTCAATTTTTTAAAAATGTCTTAACATTTGTTTTGTGACTAATGTACAGTCAATCCTTGAGATGAATCCATGAACCATGGGAAAAAATGTATATTCTGCAGCTGGATGGAATGTTCTGTAAATATCCATTAGACCCATTTGGTCTATAGTGAAAATTAAGTCTGATGTTTCCTTCTTGATCTTCCATCTGGAAGATCTGTCCAATGCTGGAAGTGGGATGTTGAAATCTCCAGCTATTGTTGTACTGGGGCCTATCTCTGTCTTTAGCTCTACTAATATTTCCTGTATCTATGTGGGTGCTCAACAGTTGGGTGCATATATATTTAAAATAGTTACATCCTCTTGCTTAATTAAACCCTTTATCATTAGATAGTAATGTTCTTTGTCTCTTCTTATGGTTTTTACCTTTAAATCTATTTTGTCTTATAGAAGTATAGTGAATTCTGCTCATTTTTGGTTTCCATTGGTATGGAATATACTTTTTTAATCCCTTTATTTTCACTATATGTGTGTCTTTATAGGTGAAATTTGTTTCTCGAAATTTGTGTAATTAGTACATTTCATACTTTAGTGATGCTTTTGTTATTTCCTCTTTGAATGATACCTATAATCCAAGTTACAAAAGGATTATTGAATAGCTATTTGTTATGTCCACAGCTTAATTAAGAGAAGCAGCAATCTAACTTTACAATTAGTGTACACTTTTCATTATAATTAAGCATAATTTTCCATGTTTTTATTACTACTTTCTTTTTTTAATTACAATTATGTCATCCTGAAATATGGAGATGATATGTAAAACTATAATACCACAGAGTGTAAACACTTTCTTTTGGACTAACTTTAGAGTTGCTATTCTGAGAAGTTTAGGGACCTTAAAGATCATTTATTGTGATTGTCATAATGTAGTCCATCTCTGAAACCAATCCATCATTAATGAAAAGGCAATACAATTT
Organism: Macaca fascicularis; assembly: GCF_037993035.2. NCBI lineage: Eukaryota > Metazoa > Chordata > Mammalia > Primates > Cercopithecidae > Macaca > Macaca fascicularis. The sequence goes on from NC_088380.1 coordinate 106,329,434, forward strand.
CAAAAGTAAAATTCATCTTGAAATATTCCTACTGAAGTGCTTTAGATGTGTTTCATTTTAAAATGTGCTCCAACTTTTTTTTTTGTTTTTATTTTTAATTGAAATTTGAAAATTTGAAGTTGTTTCTAACTCAAGCTCAGTATTTCTTTTTCTTGAATGTTGCAGATTTGTTTTGTAAAGTGGAGTGTCCATTGTCACCGTGGTTTGTGCATTATAGAAACAAGAAAGCTGAACGTTGAAGATACCAAGTCAATTATGAAACAAAAAATATTAGATGAAATGCACGAAAGTGTTTAGAAATAAGTAATCATGTGATCCTACTTAATCACAGCAGAGATATCTAGTTGATAGACAAAAGCAGGAGCATATGTGGACAACAAATGACGGGAATAGCAGGAAATTCAATGAGGAGACAGAGAACTTCAGGTTTCAACTTTTACATATAAAGTACTTGGAAGTTGTCACATGTATCCTTACATCAAGAAGAAAGCTAAAGGACCCAAAAATCAAAGCTTTTCTTGGACCCATTGAATAATTGAGGTCATAAGGCAAACAGCCACTCTGAGGTCTAGAGATACAGGTGAATACAGGTATTCACAGTCAAGGGACCTGTTAACCTTGAGCAGCAGCTGAGGGAGGCATAAACACTAAAATGACATTTTTGTTGTGTTGCTCTAGGCTGTGTGAAGACTAGCATATGAAAGAGAAACTCCAAGAGGCTGAAGTCTTAGGGAGGCTCCACCCTTTTGTGAGTTTTTCCTTCAGAAGCCTCACCAGGTTCTCAAAGTGATGAGCTAGGACAGATTCCCTTGTGGTTCCTGCAAAGGAGGGGAAATGTGGCAATTTTTATAGTCCCAGAATATTCCCTCTAACAAAGCCCTTTCCTCTCCTGAAAAGCCATTACATAAGTCTTATTCCACTTAGGAAGAAGGGCATTAACCCAACTCCAGCCGCCTCTGTTAATGTGGGGGAAACTAAGAAACCCTCCTGGAGATCATAGCCTATAACCACAGGCCCAATAAAAGACAGACATCTAACCATAAGATTGTACAATACTTCCCATGACCACCACATTAACAGGGCTGTAGTATGACAGCAGTAAATTATAGCTGAAAGATCTTCAAGGCAAAGACTCTGTTTATGGAGGAGTTCTTACGAAATTCAAACACAACAAGGGAGAGAAAAAGGGAACACAAGAGGAAGTTGAAGCCTCTGGAACTTACAAGAAATATTAACATAAACTACTGCTGACTAGTTTAATGTAAAGCTTCTCAAGGAAGACCTATTTTCTTCAACTCCTGATACTTCATGTCTGGCTTTCAACAACAGCAACAAAATTACCAGTTGTGCTAAAAGATGGGGAAAAAGCAATGTGAAGAAAATGATGCTAATTTAGCCCTGTAATCCTAGCACTTTGGGAGGCTGAGGCGGGCAGATCACGAGGTCAATAGATTGAGACCATCCTGGCTAACACAGTGAAACCCCGTCTCTACCAAAAAAAAAAAAAAAAAAAAAAAGCGGGGGGAAGAGCTTGCAGTGAGCCGAGATAGCGCCACTGCACTCCAGCCTGGGCGACAGAGCGAGACTCCATCTCAAAAAAAAAAAAAAAAAAAAAGAGATGCTAACGTGAGAACCAGACTTCGAGGCAATACAGATTTTGGAATTATTAGACAAATAATTTAACGATAAAACATGATTAATATGTTTATGACTCTAATAAAAGGTGGACAACATGCAAAAACAGACGAGTAAACAAACCAAAGAATCCATTATAAGAAAGGATTGAAAAAAAAAAGTTCCATGTTTTCAACACTGCAACATAAATGAAGAACACTGGTGATGGGCTTAGCAATAGACTGAAAATGGTTGAGGAAGAACCTGTGAGTGTGAAGACAGGTCACTGAAAAATTCTCAAACTGAAATGCAGAAAGGCAAAAAATATTTTCGCTAAAAGAAGAATATAACCTTCAAAAACTGTGAGATGATTTCAAAAGATGTAACATACATGCATAATCAGAAGTAGATGAAATGAGGAGCCAAATCATGCTCTTAATACCCCTCCGACACTAATTAAAACAAACAAAACCATTGAAAACTTATTGTTTCATAAGAAGCAAATTAAGCTACCTGCCATCAAAGTACTTAAAGAAGGAGCATTGACAAAATAATAAAAAAAAGTGGTGTACTTTGTCTTCCTTCCGACTGCTTCATTAGAGTAGAATAATTTTTATAATCTTTGCCTCTTGACACAGAAAACTGTGCAGTTATCAAGTTATCTTCAATAATGAATGTTAAATGTAAGACCTCCATTAGTCCCATATATATGTATTTTGTAAGACATATGAATTAGATTTGATCCTACTGTTTATTATTATAATCCTCTGATTGTTTGTCAGCAATATGGGATAATCTCATAATGATCAATTTCTACCCTGGAACGAATGTGAGACATACTATGCAAGCCGACCTGTTCCACCATAGAGAATTCCCTGGACTTAATTAGATCAGTTCAAAATATGATACATCTCATGCTAGTTTAGCATAGAAAGTTTTAACTTTCTTGGATATCTTCACATATGTTATTCTGTACAAAGCATTGTGAAGTCCTGATTTACACACAGGTTGCTTAATATGCCACTAGGCTTTCCCAGTATATATTATATTTTCAAAATAGCCCTCTAGACAGACTAAAGACTTTGCTGCCAGCCATATTGAATTATCTCATATTAGATCAACATTTATGCAGGAGTAACAATAAGAGCTGAAATATTTTATAAAATCATTAGTTTGAAAATAGAGGCAAGCTGAAGAGGGACCTTGGTCCTAGAGATAAGGGGAACACACTGATTTGAGTGTGACCTCCTAAGTTTATAGAAAAGCTTTATCAGTCTCATTACTGAGGGGAATTAACCAATAAAGAAAGGCCCTGGCAAACCCTAAAGCTTTCAGTAGAGATGTCTGGAGGGTTACACCCTAGGTGAAAAAGTGAAGCAAGATTAGAAAAAAATTACAAAAATTGAAAGTGAAATTTTTTCAAAGTTAGGTTTATTGGAGTTAACTTATGTATAACAAAATTAATCATTTTAAGTGTACACTTTCAGGATTTTAATAAATGTATACAGTTGTGCAATCGCTACTTCAATCAACATATAGAAAGCTTCCTTTACTCCAAACAGTTCTTTCATGTTCTATTTCAGTCAACCCCTCACCTGTTCATCCCCAGGTAAGCATTGAACTGTTCTCTTTATTACATTGCTTTATTCCAGAATGTAATATGAAAAGAATTATGAGGGGTGTTCATCACTTTTCTTTCACATAGTAGTTGTAGATGAAAGTAACAGTAGTATAGTCAGCTTCTTTTTATTGCTGTGTAAGTGTATCAACGTGTGTTTATTTAATCGTAGTTGATCAAATTTGTTTCTTTGTTGGATGGGAGTGTTATTATTATAGCCCCGTATGTATTTGCCAACAGGTCTTTGTGTGGATATTTATTCTTTTTTCTCTTAGATAAATTCCTAGCTCTGAGATTACTGAGTCTTACAGTAAGTTTATGTTTGAGTTCATTAAAATCTATCAAACAATTTTCCAGAATTGCTAAACAATTTTGCATTTGACCAGCTATTTGCTTACCCCCTCTGTTACTTGAAAGTCCCAGCTTCCCTTCTCAAGCACTTGGTCGTGTCAGTCTTTCTAATTTTAGCCAATTTAGCAGGCATATTGTATATCTGTTATGATCACATTTGTATTTCCTTTATAACTATTTAATGTTGAGCATTTTATCATGGTCTTCTTTACCATGCATGCGTACACCTTAGTGAAGTGTTTGTTCATTTTCAGACCAGACAAGTTTCCATTTTTCTATTTGTTATCATTTTGTCATTGAATTGAAAGAAATTTTTATATATTTTGAAGTCAAGCTCTTTTTCTATTGTGTTTTGCAAATATTTTCTCTCAATGTGTCTCCTATATTTTAATTTTCTTAACAGTGTCATTCAAATACAACTGAAATTTATAATTTCTGCAATGTGTCTTAGAAAACTTTGCTTAAGTCAAGGACACAAATATATTTTTCTTATGTTTCTTCTAAAATATTTTAGAGTTAGTTCTTACATTGTAGTGTATGATCTATCTTGAGTTAATGTTTTATATAAACTGATGTAGCAGTGAAGGTTCATTTGTTTGCATTGCATGCTCAAATATTTCAGCACTATTTGTTGAACAGATGATGTTTCCTGCATTGTGTTTCATTTACTTATTTTTTAAAACCTGTCTATATATTTTTGGTTTCTGTAGCCTTGTAATACAGTTTGAAGTCAGGTAGCATGATGCCTCCAGCTTTGTTCTTTTTGCTTAGGATTGTCTTGGCAATGCGGGCTCTTTTTTAGTTCCAAATGAACTTTAAAGTCGTTTTTTCCAATTCTGTGAAGAAAGCCATTAGTAGCTTGATGAGGATGGCATCAAATCTATAAATTACCTTGGGCGGTATGGCCATTTTCATGATATTTTTTCTTCCTATTCATGAGCATGGAATATTCTTCCATTTGTTTGTGTCCTCTTTTATTTTGTTGAACAGTGATTTGTAGTTCTCCTTGAAGAGGTCCTTCACATCCCTTGTAAGTTGGATTCTTAGGTATTTTATTCTCTTTGTGGCAGTTGTGAATGCGAGTTCAGTCATGATTTGGCCCTCTTTGTGTCTATTGGTGTATAGGAATGCTGTACATTTTAGTGATTTTTGCACACTGATTTTGTATTCTGAGACTTTGCTGAAGTTTCTTATCAGCTTAAGGAGATTTTGGGCTGAGACGATGGGGTTTTCTAAATATACAATCATGTCATCTGTAAACAGGGACAATTTGACTTCCTCTTTTCCTAACTGAATACTCTTTATTTCTTTCTCCTGACTGATTGCCCTGGGCAGAACTTCCAACACTATGCTGAATAGGAGTGGTGAGAGAGGGCATCCCTGTCTTGTGCCGGTTTTCAAAGGGAATTCTTCCAGGTTTTGCCCATTCAGTATGATACTGGCTGTGGGTCTGTCATAAATAGCTCATTATTTTGAGATACGTTCCATAAATACGTAGTTTATTGAGAGTTTTTAGCATGAAGTGCTGTTGAATTTTGTCGAAGACCTTTTCTGCATCCATTGAGATAATTTTGTGGTTCTTGTCTTTGGTTCTGTTTATGTGATGGATTACATTTATTGATTTGCATATGTTGAACTAGGCTTGCATCCCAGGGATGAAGCCAACTTGATCTTGGTGGATAAGCTTTTTGATGTGCTGCTGGATTTGGTTTGCCAGTATTTTATTGAGGATTTTTGCATGGATGTTCATCAGTGATATTGGTCTAAAATTCTCTTGTTTAGTTGTGTCTCTGCCAGGCTTTGGTATCAGGATGATGCTGGCCTCTTAAAATGAGTTAGGGAGGATTCCCTCTTTTTCTATTGATTGGAATCGTTTCAGAAGGAATGGTACCAGCTCCTCTTTGTACCTCTGGTAGATTCAGCTGTGAATCTGTCTGGTCCTGGACTTTTTTTGGTTGGCAGGCCATTAATTATTGTCTCAATTTCAGAGCCTGTTATTGGTCTATTCAGAGATTCCACCTCTTTCTGGTTTAGTCTTGGGAGGGTGTATGTATCCAGTAATCTATCCATTTCTTCTAGATTTTCTACTTTATTTGTTTAGAGGTGTTCAGTATTCTCTGATGGTAGTTTGTATTTCTGTGGGGTCGGTGGTGATATCCCCTTTATCATTTTTTATTGCTTCTGTTTGATTCTTCTCTCTTTTCTGCTTTATTAGTCTTGCTAGTAGTCTATCAATTTTGTTGATCTTTTAAAACAACTAGCATTCATTGATTTTTGGAGGGTTTTTTGTGTCTCTATCTCCTTCAGTTCTGCTCTGATCTTAGTTATTTCTTGCCTTCTGCTAGCTTTTGAATGTGTTTGCTCTTGCTTCTCTAGTTCTTTCAATTGTGATGTTAGGTATTGGTTTTAGATCTTTCTGGCTTTCTCTTGTGGGAATTTAGTGCTATAAATTTCCCTCTACCTACCGCTTTAAATGTGTCCCAGAGATTCTGGTACACTGTGGCTTTGTTTCCATTGGTTTCAAAGAACATTTTTATTTCTGCCTTCGTTTCGTTATTTACCCAGCAGTCATTCAGGAGCAGGTTGTTCAGTTTCCATGTAGTTGTGCAGTTTTGAGTGAGTTTCTTAATCCTGAGTTCTAATTTGATTGCACTGTGGTCTGAGAGACAGTTTGTTATGATTTCTGTTCTTTTACATTTGCTGAGGAGTGCTTTACTTCCAACTATGTGGTCAATTTTGGAATAAGGGTGATGTGGTGCTGAAAAGAATGTATATTGTGTTGATTTGGGGTGGAGAGTTCTGTAGATGTCTATTAGGTCTTCTTGGTGCAGAGCTGAGTTCAAATCCTGGATATCCTTGCTAAGCCTGTGTCTTGTTGATCTGTCTAATATTGACAGTGGGGTGTTAAAGTCTCCCATTATTATTGTGTGGGAGTCTAAGTCTCTTTTTAAGTCTCTGAGGACTTGCTTTATGAATTTGGATGCTCCTGTATTGGGTGCATATATATTTAGGATAGTTAGATCTTCTTGTTGAATTGATCCCTTTACCATTATGTAATGGCCTTCTTTGTCTCTTTTGATCTTTGTTGGTTTAAAATCTGTTTTATTACAGACTAGGATTGCAACCCCAGCTTTTTTTTTTTTTTCTTTCCTTTTGCTTGGCAGATCTTCCTCCATCCCCTTATTTTGAGCCTGTGTGTGTCTCTGCGTGTGAGATGGGTCTCCTAAATACAGTACACTGATGGGTCTTGGCTCTTTATCCAATTTGCCAGTCTGTGTCTTTTAATTGTGGCATTTAGCCCATTTACATTTAAGGTTAATACTGTTATGTGTGAATTTGACCGTGTCATTACGGTGTTGGCTGTTTTTTTTTTTTTTTTTTTTTTTTTTTTTTGCCCGTTAGTTGATGCAGTTTCTTCCTAGCATCGATGGGCTTTACAATTTGGCATGTTTTTGCAGTGGCTGGTACTGGTTGTTCCTTTCCTGGTACCAAAACAAAAATATAGACCAATGGAACAGAATAGAGGCTTCAGAAATAACATGACACATCTACAACCATCTGATCTTTGACAAACCTGGCCAAAACAAGAAATAGGGAAAGGATTCCCTATTTAATAAATGGTGCTGGGAGAACTGGTTAGCCATATGTAGAAAACTGAAACTAGATCCCTTCCTTACACCTTATACAAAAATTAATTCAAGATGGATTAAAGACTTAAATGACCTAAAACCATAAAAACCCTAGAAGAAATCCTAGGCAATACCAGTCAGGACATAGGCATGGGCAAGGACTTCATGACTAAAACACCAAAAGCAATAGCAACAAATGGGATCTAATTAAACTAAAGAGCTTCTGCACAGCAAAAGAAACTACCATCAGAGTGAACAGGCAGCCTACGGAATGGGAGAAAATTTTTGCAATCTACTCATCTGAAAAAGGGCTAATATTCAGAATCTACAAAGAACTTAAACAAATTTCCAAGACAAAATCAAACATCCCCATGAAAAAGTGGACAAAGGATATGAACAGACACTTTTCAAAAGAAGACATTTATGCAGCCAATAGACACATGAAAAAATGCTCATTATCACTGATCATCAGAGAAATGCAAATCAAAACCACAGTGAGAGGCCATCTCACACCAGTTACAATGGCAATCATTAAAAAGTCAGAAAACAACAGGTGCTGGAGAAAATGTGGAGAAATAGGAACACTTTTATACAGTTGGTGGGACTGTAAACTTGTTCAACCATTGTGGAAAACAGTGTGGCAATTCCTCCACGATCTAGAACTAGAAATACTATTTTAGCCAGTAATCCCATTACTGGAATTAAACCCAAAGGATTATAAATCATGCCACTATAAAGACACGTGCACACATATGTTTACTGTGGCACTATTCACAATAGCAAAGACTTGGAACCAACCCAAATGTCCATCAATGATATACTTGATTAAGTAAACGTGACATATATACACCACAGAATACTATGCAGCCATAAAAAAGGATGAGTTCATGTCCTTTGTAGAGACATGGATGCAGCTGGAAACCATCATTCTGAGCAAACTATCACAAGGACAGAAAACCAAACACTGCATGTTCTCACTCACAGGTGGGAATTGAACAATGAGAACACTTGGACACAGGGCAGGGAACATCACACACCGGGTCCTATCGTGGGGTGGGGGGATTAGGGTGGGATAGCATGAGGAGAAATACCTAATGTAAATGACAAGTTAATAGGTGTGGCAAACCAACACGACACATGTATATATATATAACAAAACTGCACATTGTGCACATGTACCCTAGAACTTAAAATATAATCACAATAAATAAATAAATAAAAACAAATCTCTCTTCTTCTTCAAAAAAGAAAATTGTTTATATATGTGAGAGTTTAATTTTAGACTCTGTTCTAATCTATTGATGCTTATCTAATTGTACAATACTGTTTTATTATTACTGTAGTTTTATACTAAAATTTAAATCAGGTAGTTGAGTCCTACCACATGGTATTTGTTAGAGGATTACAATTAAAACCAGAATTTAATTATTCTATACACCCACTCAAATAACTATTTCTGTTAAATTATCAATTTATAACATTGATGAAAATCTGGAGTAACTGGAATTCTCACAACTTTTTGGTAGCATTGTGGGTTTGTTCCACAGTTTGGCAAAGTCTACCAATGTAACTCCCAAGAATAAACTTATATATGTCCCATGGCCTAGCAATTCCACTTGTATATAATAGAAATAACCCTAAACTTGATATAAAACACAGTTTTTTGAAGAGCAGGTCATACATGATGATATGTATTTTTACATACATACTTATAATTGGACAGAATAGATCAATATAAATAAATGATCTCATGTTAGGGAACTTGAATGAATTACCTAACAAATATAATGTTGAGCACAAGAAGCAAGATTCAAATGAAAATTATATAAAGAACAAAAACGTGTCTATTATTTTAGAGGTCAGGTTAGGACCTACTTGTATAAGAGGTAGAAAGAATGACCATGAAACGTGGTAAAGGATTTCAGAGTTAGTCTTATACTTTTAGGTTTGAATGGTAGTTATGTGAGTGTATTCACATTTTAGATATTCATTGTATAATATACTTATGATTTATATACTTTTCTCAACATATACCACTTAACAATTATTATATAAAATATTTTATGCCTTAATAGAAGACAGCAATGTAGAGCTCTCATAATGTATGCAGTAAAGAACATAAGGAATATAACTCTAAGATAGTTCCCTTTTGCATTTCGAAAACACAGTAAGGAAATATCCATTTCCTTTAAAGTGTGTGGACTGATTGACTTGCTTCTATCCATAGACTCGCAAAAAAGAAATTATTTTGAAACTCCATTTCATACAGAAGCATATAAGCTGGGTGCGGTGGCTCACACCTGTAATCCCAGCATTCGGGAGGTCGAGGCAGGCAGATCATGAAGTCAAGAGATTGAGACCATCCTGGCCAACAAGGTGAAACCCCATCTAAAAATACGAAAATTAGCTGGGCATGGTGGCAGGCACCTGTAGTCCCAGCTACTCGGAAGCCTGAGGCAGGAAAATCGCTTGAACCTGTGAGGCGGAGGTTGTAGTGACCCAAGATTGTGCCACTACACTCCAGCCTGGTGACAGAGCAAGACTCCATCTCAAAACAACAGCAACAACAACAACAACAACAACAACAACAAAAACCATAAATAAGTACAACCTTTTGCATCATGCTTTTGTGGCAAACCTACTCTCCTGATTGATTTGCCACAGTACTATATTTAATTACCCACATTCTCTAAGTCAGAGTTCAGCAAATTTTCTAAGTAAAGGACTAAATAATAAATATGTTAGGCTTTCCAGGTGATATGGTTTTTCTGTGTCCCCACCCAAATCTCATCTTGAATTGTAGCTCCCATAATTCCTATGTGTCGTGGGAGGGACCCAGTGGGAGGTAATTGAATCATGGGGGCAGATTTTTCCGGTGCTGTTCTTGTGATAGTAAATAAGTCTCATAAGATCTGATGGTTTTATAAAGGGCAGTTCCCCTGCCACACTCTCCTGCCTGCTGCCATGTAAGATGTGCCTTTGCTCTTCTTTCACCTTCCCCATGATTGTGATCCCTCCCCAGCCACGTAGAACTCTGAGTATGTTAAACCTCTTTTTCTTTATAAATTACCCAGTCTCAGGTATTTCTTCATAGCAGTATGAAAATGGAATAATAAACAAGGACATATGGTCTCTATTAAAACTACTCAGCTCTGCTCTTACAGAACAATAGAAAGCAGAAAACAACTTGTAAACAGGTGAATTTGGCTGTGTTCCAATAGCACTTTATGGACACTGAATTTAAATCTCATGAAATGTTATTTTTAAATTTTAAAAACTATTTATACATGTAGATAACATGTTTAGTTTGTGGGCGATACAAAACAGGTGACTGGATTTAGTTTGTGGACCCTTGCCCAAAATCAGCATTTTTGGCCTCTTATCTGTTGTGTCTATAGTGTTCTAGGTCAGAGCCTGAAGTTCTGGGATTTGCTTTATTTGGTTTTTCTATTATCTGAGACCTTAACTTTTTTTTCTTTTTTTTAACCTTTGCAGCTAACACAAACCAAAGAGAAAAAACATACCCATCCATTATTCATGCAAAGTCACTCCTGTTTGATGATCTTCTTGCACTCAAGAAGCTGTGCATGCACTATTCAATGTGCGCTCAATCATTAACCCTAAGCCAGTCTCCTCTGCTGTAGTGGAGGTGATTTTGATTCTGGAAACAGCAAAGGCCTGCTTACATATATCTTCTCTGGAGCATAGATTTTAAACTTTGCCCTCAAGGAGTCCACAAATGGCTTGAAATTATTTGCATATTTTTCCATGCATGAATGCACATTTTTTATGGAGAAACGATTCATCATTTTCATCAGATTTTAAAGTTTATAGCTCAAGCCTGTAATGCAGAAAATAACTACTATGAGATTTAATATATTTTGAAAGAGAGATGATAGAAATGCCAAAATTGGAGAAGAAGTGTTATATATTCCACAACAATATATATAAATGAAATTTTACTATTTGAAAATATTAGAAGATATGAAATCTTATTTAGCATCTTTAACAATGTTAGCATGAAAAGAGTAGACATTTTAGACTTACTACAGGCACACTTTTTCTTTTGCCAGAACCTTGCATTTACCTCATGGTACTCTGTCATGGTAATAAAATAAAAGGCTTTAACCTGAATTCTCATTTTTAAAGCTAGATAAGTTCATTGCACATGAAGTTGCCTCTGGCAACCCTCACTGAGTTGGAAATGCAGAGGCCTTAGGCAGAGCTATTGTACATGTGTGCCCTTTGTTTAAACCTCTGCATTTTACCTCTGAAAGTATATGTTTTGTGCATTGAAACACAACTTATTGACTGGTGTGTATACGTTCACATGCTTAAATCCTTTTTATTGAAACACTAAGATGCGTATACCTTCATTGCACAGACCTTCTTGTTTCTGTGACTATCTCCTTATCCAACCAGCAGAGCGTCCCAAATGTCTCTCTGATATCAGGTATGTGACTTCCTTTATTTTCAATTCCCTCTTAGCAGTATTTGCTCTCCTGATGTTATTCCTTTGCCTTTGCTTCAAGGACTCATATCTGGAAATAAACAAACAAGTTACAGGATGCAATCTGTTTATCCTCCAACACAGAAAATTTCTTAGAGAACATTCCTTTAAATGCCTTCCTTTAAATATAATTGCTTACTGTAAACATAACTATCAAGGAGATAAAGTTTTAAATGCAGCTTCAAAATTATTTGTTTAGTGTGAGAAAGTCATTCTTATTAAGATAATAATCTAAACTAAAGATGTTTTCCTTGGTGTAGCATATTGATAACATTTCTCATATCTCTCTTTTCTACCTAATGTAGTGTGCAAGACTTGCTTTTAAAAGAAGCGTTTTCAATTTTTTCTTTTAGTCCACTTATTCAAATACCACACATATTTATTTCTATGTGAGTTTATTTATACCGAAGTTAACATTGTTTTACTTTTCCTCTCTGAAAAGCAAATTATGAATATTTCTTCCCTCAAATCACTCAGTCTTGTGTCATGCTGTTCATTATTCCATTTTATGTATGTGTCATGACTTACTTCCCTAAGGAATATTTCGATTTTTAAAACAATATTATTATTTGGCAGTCAATAAACCTTTCCAAACTGAAGGTTTAAAGTTTTTATGTTTTGGGCGTTTGTTATTATAATTGTAGTTGATTTTTCTTGATCCAGGAAAAATGGTCTTCTGAGAATTTTTCTTTTTCTTTTGATAAGTGATCTAATTCCTCTATCTCACATATTAATTATTAAAATGTAATTTACCTGATTTTAAATTCCACATGTTTTATTCTAAAGTCCAGATTTTTATACTTTATTTTATAATTAATTGATAATTCTTTCTGGATTTTTGTGACTACTAAGATATTTTCTATTTATTTTTAGTAAAAAACCTTATATTTACATTAAAAAACCTTATATTTACACTAAAAAACCTTACAAAGTAGTGGAATAATTATCTCTCTCTTAGAGATGAGAATGCAGAGACACAAAAAGTTAAGTAGCTAATCCAAGATCACTAAATTAGTAAGCAGTTGAAGTTATGTTCTTAATCATTAATGCATAATGCTTCTAGTCATGTTTTTTGTTCTTTGCTCTAGCTTTTGGGGAAATTATTGGAAATAGTCGATTTCACTATTTTTATTGTAACGGAATATTTTCCTTTAACAGCTTTATTGACGTGTAATAGATATTTAAAAATTTCACATATTTAATATGCACAGTTTGGTGAGTTTAGATATATGCAAATGGCATGATAGCATCATCACAATCAAGGTAAAAACAGACACATTCAACACCTCCTAAAGTTTACTTGTGCTCCTTTTTATTTATTATTATTGGGTTTGTGGGTATTTTGTTTGGGGTTTTATGTTCGTTAAGAAAACTTAACAAGAGATCTACTCGACAATTTTGAAGTGCACAAAACCATATTATTAACTATAGGTACTATGTCGTACTGCAGATCTCTAGAACATATTCATCTAACATAACTGAAACTTTGTACCCATAGATCACAACTTCCAAGAACAACTCTTCATTTCCTCCAATCCCCAGCCTTTGACAACCAGTATAATATTTTCTGTTGGTATAATTTTGGCTATTTAAAATACCGTATATAAATGAGATCATGCAGTTCGCCCTTCTGTAATTGCCTTATTTTACTTAGCATAGTGTCCTCCACGTTCTTCCACATTGTCACAAATTTTAGGATTCCTTCTTTTTAAGGAGTGACTAATATTCCATTGTATGCATATGACACATTATCTTTATCCATTCATCTGCTGATGGCATTTGGCTTGTTTCCATATTATATCTTGGCAACTGTGAGTAGTGTTGCAATGAACGTAAGAGTGTAGATAGCTCTTCAAGATCCTGAGTTCAATGTTTGTAGATATACACCCAAAAGTGGGATTATTGTATCGTGGTTGTTTTATGTTTATTTTTCTGATAAACAGCTATATTCTTTTCCATGGCTGCTGTACCATTTTCTTTCTTTTTTTTAAAATTAATTTATTATTATTATACTTTAAGTTGTAGGGTACATGTGCATAACGTGCAGGTTTGTTACATATGTACTTGTGCCATGTTGGTGTGCTGCACCCATCAACTCATCATTTACATCAGGTATAACTCCCAATGCAATCCTCCCCCCTCCCCCCTCTCCATGATAGGCCCCTGTGTGTGATGTTCCCCTTCCTGAGTCCAAGTGATCTTATTGTTCAGTTCCCACCTATGAGTGAGAACATGCGGTGTTTGGTTTTCTGTTCTTGTGATAGTTTGCTAAGAATGATGGTTTCCAGCTGCATCCATGTCCCTACAAAGGACACAAACTCATCCTTTTTTATGGCTGCATAGTATTCCATGGTGTATATGTGCCACATTTTCTTAATCCAATCTGTCACTGATGGACATTTGGGTTGATTCCAAGTCTTTGCTATTGTGAATAGTGCTGCAATAAACATATGTGTGCATGTGTCTTTATAGCAGCATAATTTATAATCCTTTGGGTATATAGCCAGTAATGGGATGGCTGGGTCATATGGTACATCTAGTTCTAGATCCTTGAGGAATCGCCATACTGTTTTCCATAATGGTTGAGCTAGTTTACAATCCCACCAACAGTGTAAAAGTGTTCCTATTTCTCCACATCCTCTCCAGCACCTGTTGTTTCCTGACTTTTTAATGATCGCCATTCTAACTGGTGTGAGATGGTATCTCATTGTGGTTTTGATTTGCATTTCTCTGATGGCCAGTGATGATGAGCATTTTTTCATGTGTCTGTATCATACTTTTCCACTAACAGTGTATGTGTCCCAATTTCTCCACATTTTTGCAAACATTTAACTTTTTTGACATTACAGGTGTAAGGTGATATCTTCTTATAGTTTTGATTTGCAAGTTCCCCAATCATTAACAATATTCAACATGCTTACACATATCTGCTGAACATTTGTATGTCTTATTCAAAGAAATATTTCATCAAGGTCTTTACATATTTCTATTTAGGTTATTTAATATTTTGCTTTGAGTTGTAGGAATTGCTTATATATTTTAGAAGTTAACTCTTTTTTGGATACAAGGTTTGCAAATATTTTCTACTATTCAGTAGATTACCTTTCATCTGTTCTGTGTGGCAGCTTTCTGTTTCTGTGTGGAAGCTTTTCAGTTTGCTCTAGTCTCACTTGTGTATTTTTGATTTTGCTGCTTATGCCTTCACTATGAAATCCCAGAAATTATTATTGCCAAGACCAATGTCATGAAGCTTTTTACAGTTTTCTTCTAGGAGTTTTATAGTTGTAAGTCTTAAGTTTAAGTTTTTAATCTATTAAAATCTATTGATTTTAATCTATTAATCTATTGATCTTTTTATATAGTGTAAGATAAGAGTCCAATTTTATTCTTTCTCATGTAGATATGTAGTTGTCCCAGCATTTGTTGAATAGACTATTCCTTTATCATCATATATTCTTGGCACCCTTGTCAAAGATCACTTGACTGTATATGAATGATTTCTGGGTTCTCTATGTTTTTCCATTCATTTATGTTTGTCTTTATGACAGTGCCATAATGTTTTAATTATTGTAGCTTGGTAATATATTTTGAAATAGCAAAGTGTGATGTCTCCAACTTTTTTTAATCTTTCTTGGGGTGGCATTGGCCATTCTGAATGTTTTGTGGTTTCATATACATTATAGGATTGTTTTTCTTTCTTTTTTTCTCTTTTTGAGACAGAGTCTCACTCTGTTGCCCAGGCTGGAGTGCAGTAGCCGGGTCTCAGCTCACTGCAAGCTCCGCCTCCCGGATTTACACCATTCTCCTGCCTCAGTCTCCCAAGTAGCTGGGACTACAGGTGCCCACCACCTCGCCCAGCTAGTTTTTTGTATTTCTTAGTAGAGACGGGGTTTCACCAGGTTAGCTAGGATGGTCTCCATCTCCTAACCTCGTGATCCGCTCGTCCCGGCCTCCCAAAGTGCTGGGATTACAGGCTTGAGCCACCACGCCCGGCCACATTTTAGGATTGTTTTTCTATTTCTATAAAAGACGGTCATTGGGATTTTGATGGAATAACATTAGATGACTTTGAGTAATATGGACATTTTAACAACATTAAGTCTTCTAATCAATAAACACTGGTTATCTTTCCATTTATTGTGCCTCCTTTAATTTATTTCATCTCTTGCATTTATCAAGGTCTAATCCTCACCTCTTTGGTTAAATTATTTTTATTTTATTCATTTTTATGCTATTGGAAATGGGTGTTACCTTTACTTTTTTCAGATAATATATTGTTAGATTACAGCAACGTGATTAATTTTTGTATATTAATTTTGTGTCATTCAACTTTATAGGATACAATATGTATTTTAAGAGTTTTTGTGTGGAAATGTTAAAGTTTTCTGTATATAGGATCATGTCATTGCAAACAGAGATTGTTTTACCTCTTTCATTCTTATTTGGATTTATTTTATTGGCCATGTCAATTCAACAGAACATTTATAAAATCACGCTCTAGAATCAAGGAGAATTTATCCCTTGGATGCAAGAATAGTTCAGCATACACAAGTAACTAAGTGTGACATACCACATTAACAGAATGAAGAATAAAAATCACATGGTCACCTCAAATATTAGATGATCATCTGTCAAATGGAGAAACAACATTTGCTAAAACTCAACACCATGATAAAAATGCTCAACAAACTAGATACAGAGGAAATGTACCAAAACATGATAAAGGCCATATATATTACAAATCCCCCATAGACATCATACCAAAGAGTAAAAAACTGAAATATTTTCCTATAGGATCAGAAACAAGAGAAGAATGCCAACTCTCAACACTTCTATTCAACACTTCATTCAACACTCTTATTCACACCTAATACATTGATGAGAATATTTTCTGCTATTCAATAATTCTATTGAGATGTTTCTGGTTTTTAAAATTTCAGTTATTACGGCTACTGAATTGAAATTGCTTACACATATTTTAGATTGAAATTGATAGTTTTTATGTTGATCTTATATTTTTAAAGAATTACAATATTTTATTCTGTTTTATATCTATATTTGTTAGTATGCAGATATGCTCCAACTAATTTATGTTTACCAGTTTATATGTTCAACACTTTAAAGAAAAAATATGTATCATATGTGCCTGTTTCTATGAAAGTTTTATGTTTATTTAAATATCTGAAAAAGTTATTTCTAGGTTCTACATAAATGAACGAAATAATGTGGATAAGCACAGAATTTCCAAGTTAAACATCCACAAATTCACTAGCTTCTTGTATCTCAATTTGTGAACCCACAGTACAATACCAGGTTGAACTATTTTATCTTTATGTTTGCTGGGGTTTTGGCCAATTATTTGTTAATTAAATTTAAATTTGAAATATAATATATATAAGAGTCAGACATTTCTCTGAATATTACTTTTTAGATTGTCCTCCAAATTTTTAAAAATAATATTTGATATTATTTTTGTTCATCATGTTATGCCTTTTTTAAGACTGTCAATTATTCACTCTCTGGATTTCTCTTTCTATCATTAAAAATGTAATGTCTTTCCTCTGTTCCTCATTTGGTATACTTGTACTTGGTGTGTTTTATTAGTTGACTCAAATACAATGTGTTTTCATCTCTTTAAGATGTTTTTTTCTTTCTTCATTGTTTTATAGATTTCAAGCTTCATAAAAGCTACTTAATTTTTTGCAAAATTTATTCTAGTCTTTACTCTTTACAATGTTTAAACACCTTCTATGTCACTGTAAATAACTGTTCATAATTTCTGAATTAACTCTTTTAGGCCACTTTTTTTTCAGATTGAATCCATGAAAATACATTCTTAAAATGAAAATATATAATAAGTTTTAATTTTCTTACGTTTCCTGCAATAAATATTTTTAAAATACCTGAGTATCATTTAATACACTTTTATATTAGAAAGTTTTGCTTATGGGTAGCTGTATTAGGTGCTATTTAGCTTATTAAATTTGAATTTTTCTTTTTCTAAACTTTCACATTCTTCCACAAGAACATAGCTTGAAGTTTCCATTGTTAGTTAACTTTCGTGTTGCTATCTTTGAAAATTTCCACTTCCCTTCATTATACACTGAAGACTTTAATCTACCTGCTGAATTCAGACATCTTTGTTTCAACTGATCAGCAAATATTTTTAGCTTTCATTTGTGGCTGTTAGCCAGATCAATTTATTCCTATCAATATGGTCTTTTGTCTATCAAATAGTAACTAAGATAATTATTAAACATTTTAAGCATTTTTCTTATTATTTTCTAAAATGTTATAAAACAGTCACAAAGATAAATCTTGTTAGATGCATGTCTCATATACATAACGTAATTAAGAGACTATTTTAACTAATGAGGCCCTCTAAAGGTATGAAATCTTTGAATGCACAGTAGATGTATACTGTCAGAAAAGTATTCAATTATAAATAAAAAGAATACATTTAAATGATATATATTAGAATATGAGAAATTAAAATATGAGTATTAACTACTGTGTCCATCAGGGAAAGTGAAACTGAAGGTCCTATATGTTTTTAAATTTTTCTTGCAATAATGCTCTCCTTAATTGAATATACCAATTAGTTGAATTTTTTATATTAAATACTGAATATTTCCAGAAATATTACAGACAATATGATGAAAACTAAACCATGAACAGATTCCTTCCTCTGAAGACATTTTCTATGTCTTTTTCTTTCATTATCTGTGAAAGTGTCATTGTCAGCTTCTGCTCATAGATTTCCTAATCTCTTTTTCAGTATAACTGGCCTTTCTTTCATGTATCCATATGGATTCAGCTCTTTTAAAATTATTTCTTGACTAGTTTAGGAGAAATCTAGACTTAGATAAAGGTAAATGGTGAAAATCACCTTCCTTTGTGGCTTCTGATTTTCAAAAGAATATTGCAATGTGAGAGCAAGCAGTAATTATGTTTTTAAAGTTATGAAAGTATATAATTTTAAATGGCATTAATTTGATCCTAAACTTTAAATGAAATGCTTTTGCACTAATTTACATCCCCACCAACATTGTATGAGTGTTCCCCCTTTCTTCACATATTTGCAAGCATTTATTTTCTGTCATTTTGATAGTAGCCATTTTAACTGGGGTGAGGTGTTATCTCATTTTGATTTCAATTTGTATCTTCCTGATTAGTTATGTTGAGCATTTTTTCATATACGTGTTACACATTCATATGTCTTCTGTTGAAAAATGTCTGTTCACATCTTTTGCCTATTTTTAAATTGGATTTTTTTTTTGCTATTGAGTTGTTTGAGTTCCTTATATATTCTGATTATTAATATTTTGTCAAATGGTTAAATATTATGTTTATTGCAGCACTATTCACAACACCCAAGATATGGAATCAGCTTAAGTGTCCATCAATGGATGAATGGATAAAAAAAATATACACAATAGAATATTATTCAAGCATGAAAAAGAGTGAAATCCTGTCATTTGCACCAACATGGATAGAGCTGGAAGTCATTATGTTGCATGAAATAAGCCAGGTACAGACAGACAAATATTACATTTTTCACATATATGCAGGAGCTTAAAAAATTTGATCTCATGAAGATAGTGAGTAGAATAGTAGTTAAAAGAGGCTGAGAAGACTGGGGGGACATGAATATAAACTGGTTTATGTGTACAAATATACAGTTAGAAGTAATAAATTCTAATGATTAAAAGCAGAGTACGGCAACTATAATTTTTTTGTTTGTTTGTTTCTTTGTTTTTTTTGAGACGGAGTCTCGCTCTGTCGCCCAGGCTGGAGTGCAGTGGCGCGATCTCGGCTCACTGCAAGCTCCGCCTCCTGGGTTTACGCCATTCTCCTGCCTCAGCCTCCTGAGTAGCTGGGACTACAGGCGCCCGCCACCGCGCCCGGCTAATTTTTTGTATTTTTAGTAGAGACGGGGTTTCACCGTGGTCTCGATCTCCTGACCTTGTGATCCGCCCGCCTCGGCCTCCCAAAGTGCTGGGATTACAGGCGTGAGCCACCGCGCCCGGCCGGCAACTATAATTTACAAGGATTTATAGTATATTTAAAAATAACTAAAAAAGAAGATATGGAAATTCCCAACTCAAAGAAATTATAACTGTTTGAGGTGATGGATATCTAAATTATTCTGATTTGGTCACTACACATTTTATGCATGTATCAAAAAACATGTACCCCATAAATGATACCTCTAATATGTAACAAGTTAAAAATCCTGAAAAATATAAAATCGAAGAAAAATACATACAAATGACCAAAAGTTATATGAAAAAAAATTTAACATAACTAATCATTAGAAAAATGCAAATTAAAAAAATTAAATGATTTTGAAATGAAGTTTCTGTAACTGGGAACATATCTCTCCAAATCTACTATGTATATTTTTCTTTATTTTATTTTTATTTTATTTTCCTAAATTATGATTTAGCTGATTTATTCTAAGTGTTGTCTTTGCTGCTGTTTTCAATTAAAAAAAAAAAAAAACAAAAAACAAAAAACAAAAAAAACTTTTAAAGTTACCAGGAAACTTGGCTAGACAGTGGGCAGACGCCAATTCGTTATGAGCATTCAGCATTCAGGGAGCATCTACTACTGGTCAAGATGAGCACTTCTTCATTCTCAGTGACAAATTACTCTTTTCTGAAAGAGTAGAGATGAATTTTGTTCAAGTATGAAGCACACTTTATTTTATTTTAAGACTTTTTTTCTTGGTAACTGAATTCAATCTGATCTTGTTGTTGGCAATTTTTATCCAGCCTCCTCCATTACTCAGTCAATCTGAACTTTCATTACCTTGCTTAAGGCAGGCCCTGATGCAGTATAATCAGGTAAATACATTCAAATGATAAAAATCTTAGGTAGGATACATGCTTCTTATTGGGAATATGTATTCACAGGTGGTATTCTAGATTTTAAATTCTATGACTGTGAACTTGTCCCAAGGGATAAATGCATTGATATTTCCAGTTAAAGATGAAATACTAATATCCCAAGACAACAACATCTATTCGTCTACTTACAATGAAGTCGTAAGTCAACACCAAGCAGCTGTTCCATTTATTTCCCTATATCAAGAATCTTAACTTCTTAGTCTAATGAATCAACCTGAGGTTTATTCAGTTTTGCATTCATGCCAATAGTTAGTCAGTTTATTTGTAACTTAAAAATTTAAGTGGATCCTTGTCATTTTCTCATATTATAACAAGTAATCAATCATAAAACAAAGTTATGACAGATGTGGACTTATCAATTTAGAGAGTAATTTTCATACCCAAAACCTCAGCATCACATTATATACCCATGTAATAAACCTGCACATGTGCCTCCTGTACCAAAAATAAAAGCTGAAATTTAAAAAAGAAAATCATATTATTACTTTTATTTTTAAAGTAACATGAATAATTTTACAAATTGTTTCTAGATTAAAGCAAAATAAATTCCTGGCTGCTTCTAGCATGTTTAAAAGATGAATTAACTTCACAGAACTAGGCCTGTTTCAATTGACAGAGTGTGTTTAAAGGAATAGTCACAAGCATAAGGAATACAAGAAAACATAAAATTACATTATCTAAGAGCAAAATGACAGGTAAATGTCTGAATAAATTAGTTCAGAATGTTTCTCTGAATATGTACATCAAGTGATTATGTAGTTATTGCTACCCGTCACAAATTAGATGGTGTCAGACCCATAGAAATTTAAGTTTGGATGGACTCAACAGCAATCCATCATAAATTAGATCAAAATCTGGGATCAAGATAAAGCAGGGCTAGAAGGTAAAAGAAAGCTGTTTGTACAGATAGCCACATTCTCATGTCATCTTCAAGTGTTTTGTCGTAGCCTCTTCTTCAGCTCACATCTATGGCCACTGGAATACTAGCTGATAAAAGAGGAAAAAATATAAGTGTGATTCAAAGTATACATTCAATATGTGGGTGCAAGCTTAAAGTGACTGAATGCTGTGCTATGGCACAATTTAATGGTGACACAAAAGACAGTAGTGAGGAAAAGTGGTAGACAGACTTGTTTTATACCTGTTCATCTAATTAGTGTGGAAGGAAATGTGGCCTTCCACACTAAACAATGGTGCTATGACCTAAATTGTATTCCCCTAAAATTCATACATTAAAGTATAAATCCATGGTACCTCAGAATATGACCGTATTTGAAAGTAAGGTCCTTAAAGAGTGATTAAGTTAAAATGAGGCTGTTTGGGTGGTGCCCTAATCCAATATGACTGGTGTCCTTATAATAAGAGAAAGAGACACCAGGCATGTATGGGCACAGAAAGAAAGGTCATGTTAGGAAACAGCAAGAAGGTAGCAATCTGCATGTCAAGGAAAGAGGTCTCAGGAGAAACTGAATTTAATGATACCTTGATCTTGAAGTTCCAACCTCCAGAACTGTGAGAAGAAAAATTCATGTCAAACTACCCAGTCTGGTATTTTGTTATAGTAGTCCTAACAAACTGCTACAAATGCCAAATAACTTGACTGGTTGAAAAGAAGTCTTGAAAGAGGGGGAATTGGAAGATTGGAGATCTGGGAATGAGATATGTCCAAAGACCTATGGGAAAGGGTACTAAGAATGAACATCTTTATACTTCAAGTTAACACCCATTAAAGAGCATTCATCACAGAGGGGACACTAAACAATAGAGCACAGAAAATAACCCCAAAAAGTATTGTCCACCCGTCACATTTACGGCCACCCTAGAGCTGGTACAACAGAGTAGAGTTGCTAAGGTGGCAATAATAGGGGCTATGTAGCTCATCAGAAGTGATCCAGCTAGCTTCAGCCTATTACTCACTCTCACAGTGACAGTGACCAATCCTTAACCCTTGATATAGCATCATTGATTGAGGAAACTAACCAGTCAATTGGTGGGAAAATAATTATACTGGACTTCTTTCACCATGAAAAGGGAGATATTTTATCATTACTGGATAAACACATATTTCGGTATGGAGTTGCCTTTCCTGATTGAAATTTCTGAGGTAGATATATAGAAACTTAGAGAGTACTTGATGTACTGACATTATATAAGACTAAGGGACAAATGTGACAGAAAAGAAGTGGCAGTTGATCATTAACTGTGCCATCCATCACACCATCCACTGTATCATACTACACAGAAGCTGCAAGCTTGATAGAGTAAGGGAATAACCTGTTGAAGGTACAGTTGAAATGTTAGGTTGAGGAGAGAAAACCTCATAGATACCGTAGATTAATTACCATTTCAATCACTATCATATAATAGTCTTTATGTGGTAAATAAAATTAACCTGAGAACAAATAAGTGAAATTAGCAGTGTTTATCTTTTGTCCTATTTATCTTGATTTCCAGTTACCTACTTAGAAAATGCATTCTTCATCTCTTCGACTCTGGGCTCTTAATAGCTAATGGCTCTATTCTCTAGAGGAGAAATACTTTTATTTGATAACACAGAAAAATCCCCATTAAACTACTAGATATGATAACATCCCAGTCACATTGTTCTCCATGTGCTTAGAGACCAATAGACAGAAAAAGAGTTAAATCCTGTCAGAGCAAATTGGCTCTGTTCATCAGGAGGAGGTAAGGCTTTGTTACCTAATAGGGAGGGTGTAAAATAATAAATTGAAAGACCAGGCAATTTATCTTGCTGTTACTCGATGTTCCTTTGTTCAATTTTGACTGTAAATGAAAAATGCAGTAACTTCAACTCCAGAAATGATGAAGTCCTCTGCCTGATGAGCATATGCAATGATCAATTATATAGAGAATCTAGAATGAAGGAGAGAAGTGCTGGTGATGATATTTGGTTATGCCATCCAAGAAAGTTACAGAGTCAAGGGCTATAGGTTATCATATTAAACTACCACTTAAAACTTTCTGCCTGGAAACAAGGCCCAATATAATCCTGAAGAAGCAATCTCCATAATGTCAATGAATCACATACATCTGAGTGACTTAAGGGATGGACATGTCATGGTGAGCAACCCACATACCCTCTTAGTGGGCTGAAGCACTCATTATCCTGGAGATGTTGGTGGTCCGCAGCTCCCAGCTGAATCCCTTTCTGGGACTTGCCCTTAAATGCAGAAAGTTGTTTCGCCTAAGGTCATTATGCTTTCAAAAGGGCAAACTGAATCTCATGCCTAGTCAATGCGGGGTGATTGACTGGGCCCAGTTCGCTGCCCCAAAGACCTAGATCACTTGACCAAATGAGTAACAATTTAGAAGGGTCCATCTCAATTCCAGAGCTGTTGGTAGGATTGATTAGTGCCTTTTTTGAGAAAACATTATAGTTCAACTTTAATCTCTCTGAACATTTTGATTATATGAGCACTCTTCAATTATCTTCCTGTATGTAAATTATTATCTCAGAGTTTTCTTTCCAGGGAAACTGAGCTAAAATGTCTTTTCATTTCTTTGAATTTTACCTATTTTCTTTCAACATTTGACATTATCTGACATTAGTAGCATAGCTTCCTGCCCTCAAGGAGCTCTTGATCAAGAAAGGAAGGTATCATTTTAATAGTACACTATTTAACTTGAAAAGCACTTAATGAATGATTTAAAAGAAAATATTCATTATAATTGTACTTTCTTTTTTATTTCAGAGAGAAAATATTTGATTGCTAGATATTTTGAGTCTGTTAACTGTCAAATAATTGTTTATAAATAATTTAGGATCTATGAAGCTGGTGAAGAAATAAATGATCAATATATTAGCACGTAAATTATAAATAATAAAATTAGAAATGGGAGTTCTAATATCTGAGCCTCTTAAAGAAAAATGGAAAAGAAATTCCATTACAAATTTTTATCTGATAATATAGAAATGCATTTATTTTTTGGCTTTCTGATCTTCTTTAAAGATTGGGCTGTAATCACTGTATGTCAATGCAACAGTTAATTTGAAAACAGGGAGATGATTAGACTGGTCACTATACTGGGTCTTTTAGGTAGTTGCAGCATATTTTGAGTCTGTATGTGTTGATTATGACATTTTTCATTTTTATAGTTATGTATATTATATACATGGTGCATATTGTATTGTATGTTTTAAAATTTATTTTTATTTTTATTTTTTACTTTTTTTTATTATTATACTTTAAGTTCTAGGATACATGTGCATCACGTGCAGGTTTGTTACATATGTATACTTGTGCCATGTTGTTGTGCTGCACCCATCAACTCGTCAGCACCCATCAACTCGTCATTTACATCAGGTATAACTCCCAATGCAATCCCTCCCCCCTCCCCCCTCCCCATGATAGGCCCCGGTGTGTGATGTTCCCCTTCCCGAGTCCAAGTGATCTCATTGTTCAGTTCCCACCTATGAGTGAGAACATGCGGTGTTTGGTTTTCTGTTCTTGTGATAGTTTGCTAAGAATGATGGTTTCCAGCTGCATCCATGTCCCTACAAAGGACACAAACTCATCCTTTCTTATGGCTGCATAGTATTCCATGGTGTATATGTGCCACATTTTCTTAATCCAGTCTGTCACTGATGGACATTTGGGTTGATTCCAAGTCTTTGCTATTGTGAATAGTGCCGCAATAAACATACGTGTGTGTGTGTCTTTATAGCAGCATGATTTATAATCCTTTGGGTATATACCCAGTAATGGGATGGCTGGGTCATATGGTACATCTAGTTCTAGATCCTTGAGGAATCGCCATACTGTTTTCCATAATGGTTGAACTAGTTTACAATCCCACCAACAGTGTAAGAGTTTTCCTATTTCTCCACATCCTCTCCAGCACGTGTTGTTTCCTGACTTTTTAATGATCGCCATTCTAACTGGTGTGAGATGGTATCTCATTGTGGTTTTGATTTGCATTTCTCTGATGGCCAGTGATGATGAGCATTTTTTCATGTGTCTGTTGGCTGTATGAATGTCTTCTTTTGAGAAATGTCTGTTCATATCCTTTGCTCACTTTTTGATGGGGTTGTTTGTTTTTTTCTTGTAAATTTGTTTGAAACCGGATTCAGCAGCACATCAAAAAGCTTATCCACCATGATCAAGTGGGCTTCATCCGTGGGATGCAAGGCTGGTTCAACATTCACAAATCAATAAACATAATTCAGCATATAAACAGAACCAAAGACAAGAACCACGTGATTATCTCAATAGATGCAGAAAAGGCTTTTGACAAAATTCAACAGCCCTTCATGCTAAAAACGCTCAATAAATTCGGTATTGATTGAACATACCTCAAAATAATAAGAGCTATTTATGACAAACCCACAGCCAATATCATACTGAATGGGCAAAAACTGGAAAAATTCCCTTTGAAAACTGGCACAAGACAGGGATGCCCTCTCTCACCACTCCTATTCAACATAGTGTTGGAAGTTCTGGCTAGGACAATCAGGCAAGAGAAAGAAATCAAGGGTATTCAGTTAGGAAAAGAAGAAGTCAAATTGTCCCTCTTTGCAGATGACATGATTGTATATTTAGAAAATCCCATTGTCTCAGCCCAAAATCTCCTTAAGCTGATAAGCAACTTCAGCAAAGTCTCAGGATACAAAATTTATGTGCAAAAATCACAAGCATTCTTATACACCAGTAACAGACAGAGAGCCAAATCAGGAATGAACTTCCATTCACAACCGCTTCAAAGAGAATAAAATACCTAGGAATCCAACTTACAAGGGATGTAAAGGACCTCTTCAAGGAGAACTACAAACCACTGCTCAGTGAAATAAAAGAGGACACAAACAAATGGAAGAACATACCGTGCTCATGGATAGGAAGAATCAATATTGTGAAACTGGCCATACTGCCCAAGGTTATTTATAGATTCAATGCCATCTCCATCAAGCTACCAATGAGTTTCTTCACAGAATTGGAAAAAACTGCTTTAAAGTTCATATGGAACCAAAAAAGAGCCCGCATTGCCAAGACAATCCTAAGTCAAAAGAACAAAGCTGGAGGCATCACGCTACCTGACTTCAAACTATACTACAAGGCTACAGTAACCAAAACAGCATGGTACTGGTACCAAAACAGAGATATAGACCAATGGAACAGAACAGAGGCCTCAGAAATAATACCAAACATCTACCACCATCTGATCTTTGACAAACCTGAGAGAAACAAGAAATGGGGAAAGGATTCCCTATTTAATAAATGGTGCTGGGAAAATTGGCTAGCCATAAGTAGAAAGCTGAAACTGGATCCTTTCCTTACTCCTTATACGAAAATTAATTCAAGATGGATTAGAGACTTAAATGTTAGACCTAATACCATAAAAATCCTAGAGGAAAACCTAGGTAGTACCATTCAGGACATAGGCATGGGCAAAGACTTCATGTCTAAAACACCAAAAGCAGCGGCAGCAAAAGCCAAAATTGACAAATGGGATCTCGTTAAACTAAAGAGCTTCTGCACAGCAAAAGAAACTACCATCAGAGTGAACAGGCAACCTACAGAATGGGAGAAAATTTTTGCAATCTACTCATCTGACAAAGGGCTAATATCCAGAACCTACAAAGAACTCAAACATATTTTTTACTTTTTCTAGAGATAGAGTCTCTCTATGTTGCCCAGGCTGGTCTTGAACTCTTGGGCTCAAGCAATCTTCCAGTCACCTACAGGTGCTTTCATTTGAGTGATTCTTAAGTTATCTGTAACTGTCATTGCTCAGGAGAACATTGACAGTTCAAACAAAATATCACATATTTAAAAATTCTTATCTCGAGAAATAAAAAAGGATACTTACAGTCTGTTTTTAAATTTAAAAAATATTATTTTAAGGTTTCCTGAGAAAAGTGAAAATTATTGATAGATTAACATGTTTATGTTTACTGAGATAAAATATTGAAAGGTATTTTCCACCAGGGTCTAAGAGAGAATTTTGTAGGAGTAAGCACACTCTGGCCAAGCTAATGTATTAGGCTATAGCTCCTAATGGCCAATTCTCAGTTATCTTTTTATTCTACTTCTCATGATTTTTGGCACTATTGACAATAACTTTCTTAAAATATTTTCTTCAGTAGGCTTCCAGAGTGCCTTCTTCTCAGTACTATCTTCTCACCATTTTCCTGCCTCTCATGTTGATAATTCTTGGTCGCTTTTGCTAGGTCCTCTTCCTCTATGCTTTGAGTGCTTAATATTCTGCTTTTATAAATGTTTTCTCCCAGTTGCATTCCCTAGGCATTTTATTTCAGTCCTTAGACTACAAACAACATATATAATGTCAGAGCTCATAAATCTATATCCAACCCCAAAGTGTCCTCAGTGTTTAGAACCATATTCATCTGTCCACTCCTTATTACCTCTTGGATATCTAAAAGGTATCTCAGAACTTAATGTGTGCAGAAATGAATTATTAATTGGTTCCCATTAATCAGCCCCTTTTCTAGTATTCTTCACTGCAGGAAATGTTATCTCAATTTTCTCTTACATCAAAGAATGTCTTTAGATTTCTTTCTTTTCTCATATTGCAGATAAAATTCATCATTAAGTCTTGTCATCTCTACTTTGGAAACATTCGACGTCTCATTACTTTTTACTGTTTACACTAATATCACCCTATTCTAAAGTATCATCCCTTTGAATCTGTACTACTTCAATTGCTTACACAATTGTTTTCCACTATTGTCTCTCTGTATTCTTTCCTTCACAGAGCAGCCAGAGTGACCTTTTAAAATATAGGATAGATTATGTAATTTCTTTTTGCAGGCATTCCTGTAGTGCTGTCCTGCTTCAAATATTAATATAACAGTATTTAAATCCTTCTATGGACTACACCATTCTATGGAATACAACATTCTATAGGATCTTGGATCATTCTATAAGATCTTGGATCTTTTCTTGAGATCAAAAAAGTAACTGAACTTTTCTGATCTTATCTCTATATAACTTGTTTAAGCATATACAGGATATGCCTTAGTCAACATACACAGGTTGAGAAGTTAGGTGATTTCTAACAACATTTACAGAGTTTACATATTATTGTTGAAAAAAAGAGAGAGAAAAATTGGGGGAAAGTTAGGGGTAGTAAAGTTTGAATTTCTTAACACTCATATTACTATCCTAAAGGATAGCTCCCAATGCCTTCGATTACAGCTGACCAATTGTGTGTGGAGTCAGAGTGGAAATAGCCAACTTGGAGGCATGTGCCTGAACAGTCCGTACCAACGAATGAACAACGCCTGTTAAAACAGCCAATTCAATTGAAGAGGAAAATATTTTGTCAAATGTATTTTCCTAAATATGACATTATACATTTGAGATATGTCTAGAATGCGGATAATCATGGTACCAGTATTATCTGTTACTTAATAATGTTTTTCTTACTTTTTTTAGTCTATGAGTCTTAGAAGATATTTAAATTTATTCAATCCTTCATTGTTACAGCTTTGCATGTGACTGTATACACAACGGCAGGTAAGGTGTAAAAAGATTAATCTGTCACAAAAGCTGCCAGAATATCATGAGTCTTTTGTATAATTTGTCTTTGCTTCCATAATGTAGGAGAAGTTCTGATTGTTCATTTTCAATAAAAAGTGATAAATGATTGCAATAGAAAATAAATTAAGATGATACAGTAATGGAAGAGGTAAAATGAAAATCCATACTTTAGATAAAGTATTATTAATTTTGTGTATATATATTTTAATGTTTTAAATTGTACTGTCAGACATTTGAATATTTGAAATTCATCACATTCCATCATAAAAGTATGTTTTGCTTTTTTACTTTGGCATTATGCCAATGGCCTAGAGTGAAAAAATTCCCTATATCTTTTAATTTAAATATTGTATAAATATTGATAAGGACAGGCTTTCTTATTGTCTACTCTCAAGTCTTCTGGAATACTTTTCTTTCCAGTTATTATATTCACATAATTATTATGAATTGTTTTTGCCATTCTCCTTTAATTCTAGTAAGAATATTCTCTCCTCCTTTTTCCTCTGTGTGGATTTGATCCTTCTTATGGGAAATTGCAAGTCTCCCTAGACTGTTTTTACTCTTGGCCACTTCACTCTGGGTCCTAGGAAAGCACAACTTTCTCTTTTACAATTCTATACTTTCTTTTTGGCTGTGAAACTGAGTAATTAAACATGTGCTGCAACACGCATATGCAACATTATCGCTTATGACTAGACCAGTTCTGCAGTTTCAAAATCATCCTCATACTACTCCTGGGTTGCCATGTATCTCTAGTAAACCAATAACAGGCTCTGAAATTGAGCCAATAATCAATAACCTACAAACCAAAAAAAGTCCAGGACCAGACGGATTCACAGCCGAATTCTACCAGAGGTACAAGGAGGAGCTGGTACCATTCCTTCTGAAACTATTCCAATCAATAGTAAAAGAGGGAATCCTCCCTAACTCATTTTATGAGGCCAACATCATCCTGATACCAAAGCCTGGCAGAGACACAACCAAAAAAGAATTTTAGAGCAATATCCTTGATGAACATCAATGCAGAAATACTCAATAAAATACTGACAAGCCGAATCCTGCAGCACATCAAAAAACTTATCCACCATGATCAAGTGGGCTTCATCCTTGAGATGCAAAGCTGGTTCAACATTCGCAAATCAATAAACGTAATCCAGCATATAAACAGAACCAAAGACAAAAACCATATGATTATCTCAATAGATGCAGAAAAGGCCTTTGACAAAATTCGACAGCACTTCATGCTAAAAACTCTAAATAAATTCGATATTGATGGAACGTACCTCAAAATAATGAGTTATTTATGACAGACCCACAGCTGATATCATACTGAATGGGCAAAAACTGGAAGCATTCTCTTCGAAAACTGGCACAAGACAGGGATACCCTCTCTCACCACTCCTAATCAAGATAGTGTTGGAAATTCTAGCCAAGGCAATCAGCAAAGAGAAAAAATAAAGGATATTCAATTAGCAAAGAAGAAGTCAAATTTTCCCTGTATGCAGATGACATGATTGCATATTTAGAAAACCCCATCGTCTCAGCCCAAAATCTCTGGATACAATATCAATGTGTAAAAATCACAAGCATTCTTATATACCAATAATAGACAAACAGAGAGCAAAATCATGACTAAACTCCCATTCACAATTGTTTCAAAGAGAATAAAATATCTAGGAATCCAACTTACCAGGGATGTGAAGGACCTCTTCAAGGAGAACTACAAACAATTGCTCAATGAGATAAAAGAGGACACAAACAAATGGAAGAACATTCCATGCTCATGGATAGGAAGAATCAATATTGTGAAAATGGCCATAGAGTCCAAGGTAATTTATAGATTCAATGCCATCCCCATTAAGCTACCAATGACTTTCTTCACAGAATTTGAAAAAACTACTTTAAAGTTCATATGAAACAAAAAAGAACCCGCATTTCCAAGACAATCCTAAGTCAAAAGGACAAAGCTGGAGGCATCACGCTACCTGACTTCAAACTATACTACAAGGCTACAGTAACCAAAACAGCATGGTATTGGTACCAAAACAGAGATATAGACCAATGGAACAGAGCAGAGCCCTCAGAAATAATATCACACATCTACCACCATCTGATCTTTGACAAACCTGACAAAAACAAGAAATGGGGGAAGGATTCTCTATTTAATAAATGGTGCTGGTCCAACTGGCTAGCCATAAGTAGAAAGCTGAAACTGGATCCCTTCCTGACACCTTATATGAAAATTAATTCAAGATGGATGGATTAGAGACTTAAATGTTAGTGCTAAAACCATTAAAAAACGCTAGAAGAAAACCTAGGGAATACCATTCAGGACATAAGCATGGCCAAAGACTTCATGACTAAAACACCAAAAGCAACTGCAACAAAAGCCAAAATTGAGAAATGGGATCTAATTAAACTGAAGAGTTTCTGCACAGCAAAAGGAAATGCCATCAGAGTGAACAAGCAACCTACAGATTGGGAGAACATTTTTTAATCTACTCATCTGACAAAGGGCTAATATCCACAACCTACAAAGAACTCAAACTAATTTAAAAGAGAAAACAACCCCATCAAAAAGTGGGCAAAGGATATGAACAGACACTTCTGAAAAGAAGACATTTATGCAGCCAACAGACACATGAGGAAATGCTCATCATCACTCGCCATCAGAGAAATGCAAATCAAAACCACAATGAGATACCATCTCACACCAGTTAGAATGGCAATCATTAAAGAGTCAGGAAACAACAGGTGCTGGAGGGGATGTGGAGAAATAGGAACACTTTTACACTGTTGGTGGGACTGTAAACTAGTTCAACCACTGAGGAAGACAGTGTGGTGATTCCTCAAGTATCTAGAACCAGAAATACCATTTGACTCAGCCATCCCATTACTGGTTATATGCCTAAAGGATTCTAAATCATGCTGCTATAAATACACATGTACACATATGTTTATTGAGGCACTATTCACGATAGCAAAGAGTTGGAACCAACCCAAGTGTCCATCAGTGACAGACTGGATTAAGAAAATGTGGCACATATACACCATGGAAGAAAAACGGATGAGTTCATGTCCTTTGTAGGGACATGGATGAAGCTGGAAACCATCATTCTCAGCAAATTATCACAAGAACAGAAAACCAAACACGGCATGTTCTCACTGATAGGTAGGAATTGAACAATGGGAATACTTGAACACAGGAAGGGGAACATCGCACACTGGGGCCTGTCGTGAGGAGGGGAGAGAGGAGAGGGATAGCATTAGGAGATACACCTAATGTAAATGGCGAGTTAATGGGTGCAGCACACCAACATGGCACAGTATACTTGTATAACAAACCTGCACGTTGTTCTCATGTACCCTAGTACTTAAAGTATAATAAAATAAATAAATAAAAAGAAAAAAATTGATTATATTCTTAATAAAAAACAAAATAAATAGGGATAAAAATAATGACACAACTATCTACCTAATGAGATAAATATGAAATATGCAGTTAACTTATCTTCCTCATTAATTCAAGTTAATGAAGCAAGTAGAAAGGAGAATTGTTCTGATTCTTGCAACATACCAAGACTATTTTCCCAAGCATTTCAAATGTTTGCTGTTTCTACTCACTCTGGTTAGCTCTCTATATAAAGAAAGTTTCAATAGACATATTTTCCATGTATTTAGACTATATATGTATCTCAATATGGTCATAAGGAGAAGGATTTTTTATAGATTTAGAGAAGGAACTAGGAGGGAAAAATGAGAAGAGTAAAGAGGAGGTGCAAAAAGACTGTTTTTGTTATTGCTATTGTTATTTCAGAGCCATTCAGCTGTAGCTTAAGCATGTTTAAGATGCTTTACATTGTGGAATGTCTCTAGAATCTTTCCAGGACCACGTTCCTTCTTGTATTTACTATTTCTCTGAAGCAATCTCATCCCTTTCATTGTTTAAATGTCTACACGCTGAAGTTTTCTAAGTATGAAAACCTGGGTCATCAACATACGATGATAAAAATACCATTGCATAAATATTCCTGCACATTTGTGACTTTCATTTAGTTGTGAAATGCTGAATTTTTAAATGATTAGGACTAATGTGATTGGAATGGTGGGTAGATTAGCTTTAATTATGAAGTAAGTTTTTCTTCAAATGTGAATACTGTCAGTATAATGCATTTTCATAATTTCAGAATATCTTTGATTTTGGAGATGTGTCCAATGATAAATCCTGTAACAGATGTTTAAAGAATCCCAGAAAGTTATGGAAAGGGTATATGTATATATTATAATGTCATTAATAAAAAGTAATCTTTTAACATTGAAATACTTTTAAAAAGAATTTTTATTGCACTGTTTGACATTCCTACTCAATCTGCAAAAGCTTTAGGGGATGCCTGTGGCATAATTAAATTTATTCCATATTAAACTGTAGTTTGATTAGTGCAATTGAATAAAATGATATTATTAATTACAAATGGAATTTTATTCTACAAAATTTATAAAGAAATTAAACAAAATCTTTCTGTTATTATTACTGTGCTTACTGTATTCATTAGGTCTTTTTTCAGAATATTAGTTTTGTTAATATCGATTTAACAAGCTCTCTCATGTAAATTAAAATATTTTCATTATGTCATCCATCCCTCACTGGCATCAAGAAGTGTTTTCATCGTATTTGGCACTGTAATGAATTTTAGAAAGCTTAGAGATATTTCGAATTCTGATATAATTTTAGGAAATCAGACATAGATTTTGATTTTTTCTCTGAGATGAATATTTTTATTTTGTTTTTATAGAAAATGATGCAGGAATTTTCAGGTGGTTTTAAAGACTGTATGAACAATGTACAGCGAGTCTACTTGTTTTATAAGGAATCTCATAGCCTGGATGCTTAGTTAATTTCCATTTGCCACTTTAGATACTCTCAGACTTTAGTAAATTGTTTCGCCCAATAATAGGATAAATACATTGTGCTATGGTAGTAAATCACATGCTTACAAATAAAATTAAAATCAACTGAAACGCCTTATGTAAAATAATTTTAAACAATAATATACACTAAAGATGATTACTATAAATAAAAGGGTAGTGTTTTGAGGTGTGCTTAATGACCAACCTACCCTAGTTTCATTCTTTAGTCTCAGGTGTTTTCTTACTATTACAATGTTTGTCAAACTGGCATTCCTAATGAGGAAAGTTTATTCTTCACATACAATGAATGGTGAAGTGACTCTAGCTAGAAGAAGAGAAGGTTCACAGTTTTTGAATGTGTATCTAAGTCCTCTCTCAGTCGTACACTACATAAATAATATACATTTTCTTTATTTCTCTCACACACACATACACACACACATGCACACACACACACACACGTTTTCTTCTATCTGAAGATATTGCAGTTCACAGACTCTTTCAAGGACTAAATTCATAAAATGTTGCCTGATTTCCATGCTGCTACCTTTTTCTCTCTCACACACACATGCATACACACATGCATACACACACACACAAATACACGTGCATTTTCTTCTGTCCTGAAGATATTGCAGCACAGAGACTCTTTTAAGGATTAATTCATAAAATGTTGTCTGATTTCCATGCCACTACCTTTAATAGCCTCTATATACTAGATTCTCAGGGTGGTCAATGTAGTCCCGTGGAATCATTTACCTAAAATTTACACATTTAGAAGATGCTCTTGTTTTCTCTTTGTCTCAGCCTGTGGGTTCAGACAACTGTTTCTCCAACAGGCAGCAAATTGGTAAACAGTAAGACAAGCAAACAAAAAACAAAACAGTGCCTTCTGGAGAGATGTGTAACAGCACAAAAAATAATTTATTTAGCTTTTACTGTTGATATGATAACAGGTTGGTCTATTTTTTGCATAAATTCTGTTCAGTGGTTTTTCCATGGATAATTGTTTCATTTATTTCCTACAATAAAAAGATTTTTAGTGTACATGATCATAATGATTAAAATAAATATAAACATTTATCTTTCTGTTTTCATTATACTACCATTTATGCAATGCAGTGATCCTGAAATAATTAGAGGAAGCAGGTGTAACTGTAGAGGGTTATAAGTAGTGATATTGGATTTTTACTCTATCAATTTGAGCTTTTCAAAAGGGTCATTAAATATGTCCATATGCTCCTTCCATTTGTTGGGTGAAGTTTGGCACTGATAGCAATTAGGTATCATACAATAATCAAATCATCATGGCGAATAGAAAATCACATAATGGAATGTGTACAAATTTTTATTTAACTCACAATAATCTAATTCTTTCTCCTTGCTGGCCCTCCAGATTTAAATACAGACCTTTACCCCATAGAGTGATCCAAGGTTAGAAGGCAACTTTTTCTGTTGACGCAATAGATAAAAGAACAATTTCTGACATCTGTATTAGTTTGTTCTTGGACTGCTATAAAGAAATACCTGAGATTAGGCAATTTATTAAAAAAGATGTTTAATTGGCTCTTAGTCCCATAGACTGTACAGAAAGCATGGTGTCACCAGCTTGGCTTCTGGGGAGGACAAAGGGAACTTTGTCATAGCAGAAGGTGAAGGGAAAAGCAGACACATCTTACATGGCTGGATCAGAAGCAAAAAAGTAAATGGGGAAGGTGCTACACACTTTCAAACAACCAGATCTCAAAAGAAATCATTACCACAATGGTACCCAGTGGGGTGCTGGTAAACCATGAGAAACCACCCTATGGCCCAATCACCTTTCACCAGGCCCTACCTCTACTATTGGGCATTATAATTTGACAAGAGATTTGGGTGGAGACACAGAGCCAAACCATATTATTCAGTCTTCTGTACCCTCCAGATCTCATGTTCTCATATTTTAAAAATACAATCATCCCTTCTCAACCGTCCATCAAAGTCTTAACTCATTCCATCGTTAATGCAAAAGTCCACAATCCAAAGTCTCATCTGAGACAGTGCAAGTCCCTTCTGCCTATGAGCCTGTAAAATCAAAAACAAGTTAGTTACTTCCAACATACAGTGGGGGTACAGACATTGGGTAAATACTCTCCTTCCAAAAGAGAGAAATTGACCAAAGAAAAAATGCTACAGGCCTCATGCAAGTCCAAAATCCAGCACAGCAGTCATTAAATCCTAAAGCTCCAAAATATTCTTATTTGACACCATGTCTCACATCCAGGGTACACTGATACAAGAGATGGGAACAGAAGGTCTTGGGCAACTCTGCCCCATGACTCTGCAGGGTACAGCCCCCTTCCCAGCTGCTTTCATGGACTGGCATTGAGTTCCTACATCTTTATTCAAGTGCATGGTGCAAGCTGTCAGTGGATCTACCATTCTGGGATCCAGAGGAAGGTGGCCGTCTTCTCACAGATCTACTAGATAGTGCTCCAGTGGGGACTCTATGTGGAGGCGCCAACCCCACAATTCCCCTGTGCACTTCACTAGTAGCGGTTCTCCATTAGGGATCCACCCCTGCATTAGGCTTCTACCTGGACATCCAGACTGTACCATACCTTCTCTGAAATCTAGGAAGAAGCT
Organism: Macaca fascicularis; assembly: GCF_037993035.2. Classification (NCBI taxonomy): domain Eukaryota; kingdom Metazoa; phylum Chordata; class Mammalia; order Primates; family Cercopithecidae; genus Macaca; species Macaca fascicularis. The sequence continues at coordinate 106,366,120 of NC_088380.1, forward strand.
CTCAAGCCTCAACTCTCGCACTCTGTGCACCTGCAGGCTTAACACCACGTTCTTACACTGCTATAAAGAATATCTGAGAAAGGGTATTATAAAGGAAAGAAGTTTAATTGTCTCATGGTTCTGCAGGTTGTACAGGAAGCATGAAGACATCTGTGAGACTTCAAGAGAGGCCTCAGGCAGGCCTCCACTTTGCCTTACAATCGTAGTGGAAGGCAAAGTTAAAGCAGACATATCTTACATGGCCTGAAGAGGAGCAAAAGAGAAAAGGGGGGAGGTGCCACACTTTTAAAGAACCAGATCTCACAAGAAATCTCTATCACCATTACAGCACTAAGGGCGATGCTGTTAAACCATGAGAAACCACCCCCATAATTCAATCACCTCCCAAGAGGTTCCATCTCCAACATAGGGGATTGCAATTCAACATGAGATTTGGGTGGGCACACAGATTGCAACCATAGCAACACCATATTGAATTTCGTTCAAAACCATCCCGTCTCTAGCTGAACCACGTTAGGAATCTCACCTAATTATCTTAATCTAGGATTTCTTATTTGTAAAACTGAGACATATAGCAGACATTTCAAAATATGATTGTGTAGATTAAAGACTTTCAACTTGGGTTTTCAAAACTTGGCGTACAAATCATCATAAGTGAAACAGGTTTTTTTTATTTTATTATTATTATTATACTTTAAGTTCTAGGGTACATGGGCATAACATGCAGGGATTGCATTGGGAGTTATACCTGATGTAAATGACGAGTTGATGGGTGCTGATGAGTTGATGGGTGCAGTACACCAACATGGCACAAGTATACAAGAAACAGCTTTTTTTAAACAAAGGTAACTGAATACCCTCCCTTCTTTCCTTCCTTCCTCCCTCCTTCCCATCCTTCTTTCCTCCCTTCTTCTCATCCTTCTTTCCTTCCTTCCTTCCTTCCTTCCTTCCTTCCTTCCTTCCTTCCTTCCTTCCTTCCTTCCTTCCTTCCTTCTTTCCTTCCTCCGTTCCTTCCCTCCTTCCTTTCTTCTCTTTATTCCTTTCTTTCTTCCTCCTTTAATGTTCAAATAAAAATCTATTAAATGTATCTTTTGTTTATTGCATAAGAATATATAGAGAATGTCCTCATTTGTTTAGCTTTTCTTTACCTCACTCTGTGGATATACTGTAAGTAATAGACCTCCTAATTTTTTATAAAAAAATTAATTATTGGTACATAATAAGTGCATATGTGCATGGGGTACACATAATGTTCTGAAACAGACTGATTTGTGAGGCTTTTCATGTTACATTTAAGTTCATGATGAATAACCATGTTCTATGTCTTTTCATATTTTTCTCAATTCCCATTTGGTATGATTTCCTGAATTTGGGTTAGTCCAGTCTAAGGAAATATGTACATGGAATTTCATATTTTAGTACCCTTTTCTCTACATTATGATTACACTGCATTATCTTCCCTACAGCAGTGTAAAATCACATGCTTCCCACTACTCTGCCAAAAGATCATACTTTGGGATTTTGAGATTTTGCCACTTTTAAGACAAATAATACGCCAGTGAAATTTTAACATTTAGTTATTTTATTATGAGAAAGGTTAAATATATTTTCATTTAGTAAATGCCATTTACATACTTTTTCTTCTCAACTATCTGTTCTTTACATTAGTTCATTTTTAATGTAATCATTTACTTTATTATAAAATAAAAGTATATACTTTTCTGCAACTTCATTTTTATTGTGATATTCCTCAGTAACTGATTAAACTATGTATTTTTCTTCTGTGACTTTTTACCTACATACATTTTTGCACTGAAATAATTTTCACTTATATACATGTAGACACTTGACAGAAATTTGAGAAAATTTTGAGGCCTTGCTGGAGAATTTTGGAAAAATTTATCTCTGTGATCTTCAGTCTCCTGCTGAATAATGTTTTTAATAAACATTATAAAAGTGTTGGCTTTTATTTACAGAGATGTGATTACTATGGTGAAGTATTATCCATTCTATTTTATGTTTTACAAGAGTTTGAACCATGCCACAAAAATATCGTGTTCTGATACTACATGCCATCATGGCAGTGATATGTGTTCATTGGTGGATTTTTACATCTATGTGGAGAGTACAATTCATGCACAAGTTCATATACTCAACAAATATTTACCGAGCAGTTGTTATGTTCCAAATGCTCCTCATTTTCTGCATGAGAAAAATGAGGCCCAGAGTAATTATTACACAGCTAATTAGTGAGAGATCTTAGAAACTAGAAATTGGTTCAAGACCATTCAAAATTTGTTTCCCTATTACTACACTGACTCAGAAAACAATCTAAATAAAACTTCCAGGAAATTACCAACATAAACGGCAAGGTTCTAGGAATATTAATTCCTATCTTGGCATGAATCAAGGTTGAATATATTTTGCATATTTATATGGTTGGCATTGTTGTTCAACAATCATATTATTTGAATACTTTGCTTCTAAAAGGAACTCACTTCCCTATAGGAGCTTATTTTCAAACTGCTCATTTTTATAAACCAAGTGACAATATATACATTATGTTTACATGCTTGAATTGTGAAGGTATTTTAAAGTGTTTGACTTCAGGAGTACAGTCCTAGTAGCGATAGATAGATAGATAGATAGATAGATAGATAGATAGATAGAGAGATAGAGAGATAGATAGAGACAGAGAAAGATAGAGAGAATACTTCAAAGTTCAGATACCTCAAAGTAAGTTACAAATCAATGAGATTAAAAAATAAAAACTAAGAGCTATAGATATTAATTCAGCATTTAATATTTTCTGAAGGAAAATGGCAATAAGAAATGCATTAATTAGAAAGTACTTACAACTTAGGTTATATAAGGCAATTATAGGTTTTTGAGATGCTTTTCTCTATAAAGTAATTCAACGGGTTTGCTTTCTTTAGTTTTAATAATATCTTAGGGAAAAAATACATAAAAGTGATATCTGGCAAAGGTGTGAAAAGAAGAAGCAAGATTAAATTTCAAAGCAATATGGTCTAAATACAAATATAAGTACCAGGAGAAAATAATGAATTAAAGATAATAAAACAGTTAATGTTAAATTACTTCTTATTCTATTGTTGGTGGGTTCAAGACTCGTTATTTTATTTTTCTTTTAAAATAATATATATTTCATACAGTATATATGTGTATATATGTATATATACATTACATAAAATGTTCCATTAATTTGTTTTTAGTTTAAAATCCTTATAGCTATTTTGTGTATATTATTATTATAGTTATATATTATTTCTTAATAAAATGAAAAAAATAGATGAGATTGACATGGCCTAAAAATGGTAGTTGGTTTATTTTTTTTTATCTTTAGTGACAATAATCGTAAGGGACCTCACTTAGTTTGTGCTATACAAATCCCTGGGGTCACTGGGAAGTCATTCTTAGGGTCACTATATATTAATTTTCAAATTAAATTTCTCATAAGCATTGTTTTTTTTCCAAACTAACCAACTACAAAAGGTTTAGAAATATTTTTATGGGTAGCATGTAACATTTTAAAAATAACATAAAATTTTTATTTCTACTTAGTCTCATTTTAAAAGTCATTGTTCTCATTAAAAAAAAAAAAGTTTGCTCTTAAAAGCACGCCAAACTACATTAGTTTTATTCTAAAACATTTAGCCCCAGGTGTAAATTTGCTTTGGATTACACTGGCATACAGGAAGATAAAAGTACATTTTAAAAGTCATACTATCAAGCTATATTTAGGGTCTGGAGGCTCAGGTATAGTGAGAAGAAAGCCAGGGAAATAAGGTTTATAAAATTACATGTGTTTTCTTTAAAACAGATGATTTATTTCCTGTCTTATTTTACTTTTCCTAGAATTCATTATTGTAAGTCAAAAATTCATAATATGGTTATAGGTAATTTCCCTTCTACACTTGCCTGAAGTACAGCAATAAGATTTTAAATTTCTCTATAGATCACCTCCTAAGAGAAGACTAATTTTTAATATTGAGCTGCAAAACTTTGGTGAATTGGTGTTCTTTGCCATGCAGGTGATTTTTTTACATGGACACATTTGTCAGTAATTTTCTTTATTTTGTTTTCTAAGCAAGTGAAGTGTGCTTACTTTCTCAAATATTTGAGTGCCTCAATCTCTTTTTCATATTCAATAGTAAAACAATTTGTATCTTAGTAAATGAATAGATGTAATATACGTTAACAAGTTGCATTTTTCATCTGTGAAGATCTGCATTTTATGTGCATAAATTTTATTGACTTGAAAATTTGTATAACATCAGATAAAGTAGGAATGACATACATGATTTATAACAAAATATGTTATCATTATATTTCCTATATATAATAATGCAAGTTAATGCCATTTAAAGTAAAAGTAGCTATTAATAAATATAATTTTATGTTTTTAGACTGTAACCATTTGATACTTTTATATTTTATTCTTCAACCAACTCTACTTCTGTCTTCTAAAGATTATTTTGCCTTTAAGGTCAAATACAAAACAGTTGATCCTTTAACAACATAGGAGTTAGGGGTGACAATCCACCACATAGTAGAAAATCTGCATATAACTTTTGACTTCCAAAAAACTTAATTTCTTATTGTCTACTATAGACCAGAAGCCTCATCTATAACATGAACAGTCAATTAGCACATATTCTATGTGGTGTATTTATTATATCCTGTATTCTCTACAATAAAATAGAGAGAAATATTAAGGAAATCACAAGGAAATACTATTATATACTGTATTCTCTACAATAAAGAGAAATGTTAAGGAAATCACAAGGAAAATAAAATACATTTACTATTCATAAAGTAGAAGTGGATCATCACAAAGGTCTTCATTCTCACAATCTTCAGGTTGAATAGGCTGAGAAGGAGGAGGAAGAGGAGAGGTTGGTCTTGCTGTCTCAGGGCTTAGACAGAAGAGGTGAGGAGGTGGAAGAGGAGGCAGGAGTGGCTGGCTGGCTTGGTGTAACTTTATGGAAATATATCACAATTTCTGTCTGACAATTTTGCTTTTTCATTTATCTGAAAATGTTTCTATATCCCTCTTCCACTCTTTGCTTTACTTTCAGTGTCCATGTTATAGTAGGGTCCACATCATAAAAGAACTCAAAAGCAGTTGTGAATAATTGGAAGTCTTCTGTCAGATTATTTCCTATGTCAATTTGTTTTCTGAAACTTCTTCTATATCCTCTTCCTCTTTGTTTGGTATTGGTTCAGAAGCTCTCATCACCACCAAGTCATCTCCTCTTAGTTCCTCTGGTGTGGTGTCTGTTAGCTCTTGAATGTCTCCAAAATCTGTATCTTGAAACCCGTCCAACTTTTCATGCCATATTCACAATTGCTTTAATGATTTCCTTTATTCACTCTGTCATAAATCCCATGAAGTCATTCAGGACATCTGACCACAGTTTTTTCCAGCAGGGATTTATTGTTTAGGCTTGATGGTTTTCATGGCATTTTTTATGACTACAGTGGCATCTTCAATGGTGTAACCCTTCCAAAATTTCATGATGTGCTCTCTATTGGAAGTCTTTTTCATTTGACAATTCTTTCCAGAGAGTACCATGTGTAATGAGCCTTAAAGTCCTTATGACTACTTGATTTAGAGGCTGAATTAATGATGTGGTACTTGTAGCAAGTAGCCCACTTTGAACCTTTGGTGTTGAATTCCTTTAATACTAATTTTGTGTATATTTTATGGTAGTAAATAATAATATAGACTAGTATCTAATATATTTTATGCATTCATAACTTTTTCTTACTTTTTTGATATTTCTAGGCTGTGCAGTTTATTTGAAAGGTTTTATATTGTTGCAAATCTCAAAATATTAATATATGCAGAAAACAATTCACATATTTGCAGATGCACACAGTTCAAACCCATGTTGTTTGGGGGTCAACTGTATATGAGTGCTTAGCAGAATAATAATTGTTTTCCAATTATTTATAACTCATTCTGATTTGGAAGCAATTTGTGATGGTTCATTAAGATATCATTGGGGCAATTGAAAAGGTAAATTTATTGGAATTGTACATTTATATATTTGTAATTACATTTATATTTGCCCTGGGGCATAAATGATTTAAATGTAATAGAAAAAACAACTACCATATTAATAATAAAGCTAAAAATACATTTAACTTTATTACTAACTACCAATTTAAACAATATGATCTCCATTAAATTCTTTAAGATTACTAACATTGACAAACCCATATTAGATTAAGATGGAAGAAAATAAGTATTACATTTGTACAAATGTAAATTATTCCAAAGTTTCTGTAGGGCAATTTAACATTGGGCATCATATAAGACTTGTCTATTATTTGATTTCACCATTGCTTAAATAGAAATTTATTTTAGAAAAATAATGGTACATGTCAGCTAGCATCTGTCTTCATGGATATTTTTTACACTATTGCTTATCCATCGTAATGGTAAAAAAATTGGAATTTTCCTAGAAAATCTCATTAGTGGGCATAAATAAATTAGGGTATATTTATATAACAGAATTTTAGTCAGTCATTAAAATAAGAATGTACAGTTAAATTAATGACATTGAAAGAAATGCCTGACATATTGTTTATTGAATAAAACAGCATTTCTAACTGCAGGGCTTTATTTAATTAAAAATTTATATTATGTTTGCAAGATGTGAGTACAGTTTAATATTTGGAATATTTACTAAAATACTAGCAATTATTTTCTTGAGTGGTGATATTCCAGTGAATACTATTCTATAATTTATTTTGTTTACTGTATTTGGAAAGATTTAATTGAGAATTATACTGATTATTAAGCTATTATGTCTGATCCCCAAATCTCACTGCCGTATTGCGCTTTTCATGCTGGAGTTGAGATTCTGGAAATCATATTTCTTGTGGTGGCAGTTTCCAGTGTTTTCAGTGTTTTCTCACAGTCCACAGAAGTGACTTCATCTCTTTCCTCTCTGTGAAAGATGGTTGCCATTTTTTCCTTAGAATTCTGAGTACTTGTTCCTTCCAGAATTTCTAAGCTTCTAGATTCTAAGAACTACAATTTCTTTCATGTTCCCCCAGCCATAGGAATCAGTTGCTGCTTCCTACATTACTATGTCTGTGTTACCTGATTGTCACCTTTTGCCTTTTTGGTTCCCCAATCTCCTTCTGCATAATGTTGTGTATAAAATTCTGCTTATTATAATAACTAGTGTGTGTATTCTCTGTTTTGCTCTCTGTATTCTGAGAAATACAAGAATTAATCATGTTAATCATGCTCACTGTCAAAGTAAAAGAAAAAGCTATTTTATTTGAGAAATTACCAATCAATGTGTCTCTAATGAAAGATTACCAGAGAAAATTTCTTGAAATCCTGTCTCTAGTAAAGCTGTATTAAGTGCCAAATTTGGCAGCAGTTATTAGTGCCTAACTCTAACATTGTGTTTACCTAATTGTATAAACTTTACTTGTTTACCTGAGTGACTGATGCTCCTTCTCCAACATCTTTTGTCATCTTCCCTATCATCAAATACCTTCCAGACACATATTGGAAGACATGCACTGTCTGATAATGGATGATGTTTTTAAACATAGTTTTGGTGGTGTTGTAAATTCAGTTTGGAGAAGATGAATAGAAATAATGGTTGGGAAAAAAGGTGAACGATTAAGAGGTAGAATATACAGCTTTTGGTGCACAATAAGATGACTGAAATAAAAATATATTTTTACACTGAATGATTCAATGGCACTATTTAATGAGAAAAAAGTTAAACAACTCATGAGTTAAATTTGGGAAATACTAAGTGGTGGAGGTGTCTATACCAGTTTTTGAATTAAACATTCAAAACATTCCTTAGTTCCTATTAGGAAGTATACATGTATGACATATATGATATGAACAAAGTAAAATAAACATACTCAATTATTACACAGAGAATCATTTTAGTCATTTGTTCTGTACTATGTTCTTGTATGTATATAGTTTTCACGGTACAATCAATTTCAACAAATTGTGTTATGACTCACTTTTGCAAATGTGTTTTATAACCCCCCACACCAATGTTTTGTATTAATTTTTAAAATATTTGTTAATTCAAAATTATTGACTATTTCCTATGTTTCAGGTCCTTTAAAGGCACTACAAGGATCAAATTATGGGCATAAAACAACGCTCTCTCTGCCTCATAGAAATGAGAATTTAATAAGGAGACATATTGTGTTGCATTATATTTATTTAGACCCATTGCACTAGGTTTTGCAAGGTTTTATTCCCTGAATAGTTTCTAGCTGAGTGGGCCATGAGGAACTGTTTGCCTAAGCATTATAATCTAACAATAAAAGGGAACATCTTTAATCTGATGAAGAATATGCCTGAAATCCTGTAGCAAATATCATACAAAGTGATTGAATAGTGATCCCTGAGATCTGGAATGAGACAAAGATGCCCATTATCAATATTTATTTTCACAACATATGGCAGTCTTAACCTGTGCAATAAGAAAAATATTCTTGTAAAGAAAAAATATTATTTTTTGCTACTGAAACTATTATGTATAATATAAATTATTAAAACTATTAAGTGGATTTAGCATGTTAATTGGATATAAGGTGAAGATATTAAAAGTTACTGAATTTGTATATAACAGTAACAAGTAAATGTCCAATAAAATTTAAGATATATTTTATAATAATTATAAGAATTAAACATGTAAGAATAAATATAACAAAATATATTAATATAATCATGGTACAAATAAAAAGAAAAATTGAGAGATATTGTTAAGTACCTAAATAATTGTAGACATGCATTCTGCTTACAGAGTGTAAGAAAGTATTTTAAGATGTCAATCTTTTCAATGATAATATTTGAATTTAATGGAAAAATGAACAGAAATCAAGATTTTTAGTTCAAATTGACATGCAAAATTTAAATTTCACTTTGGGAGACCCAGTCAGGAGGATTGCTTGAGACCAGGGATTTGAGACGAGCCTGGGCAACATAGTGACTCTGCCCACACACATACACACACACACACAGACACACACACATGCACACACACACAAATTAGCCAGCTATGGTGGCCCAGCTATTTGGATGACTGAGGTGGAAGAATTTCTTTAGCCCAGGGGCTTGATGTTGCAGTAAGCCATGATAGTGCCACTGCATTGCAGCCTGAGTGACATCACGAAGATACCGTCTCAAAACAAAAGGTACATTTGTATAAAATATGTAGCTGTAAAGCACTGAAAATAACAATGAAAGTTGAGGAAGAGATTCATGGAAAATAATAGAAAGTCCAATAACATTTAAACACATGTATACAATCACTTGATTTATGAATAGTGACAATGCCATGCAGAGGGATTCTATACTGTTAATCAGTAAATGGGAATAAACACTAACTCATAGCGTGACTGTGAGAACTTAGACAATCAGTGTAAAACTTCAATAAAGTGCCCAGTGTACTTCATTAGCAATCCATTTATTACATCTGAGAAATTATTCTTCTTGTCATAGAATCCTTGATTGCCATTCTATTTTAAAAAACTGATCGTAAATTATCTCATTTATTTCTGAAATAAAATGAACAGCTCCTGCTTCTTGACTCACAGATATTTTTTCAATTCTATTTCATTTTCTGTGACTTCAGACCAAATTTCTCAGTTTATTTTCCTGTAATATGCCCTTAAGCAGCATTTCTTTCTATATGTAAAATTGCTTTATTCACCATGTAAGCCTCATTCCCTTCATTTGAACAAATGCGCATTCTATGGTTTAACTAGATCTTTCTCTTTGGATATTCTAGTCTAACCATTTTGATTTATACTTGTAAAAACTTTGTATAACTTTTATAACTGCCAATGATGGCAGGAATCACTAAATAAATTCTTTAGAGGCCTAGGTAATCTATCTAGAGACTCATAGTTTGAATGATATACAAATGGAAGTGATGGACTCCAGGTGACTGAAACACTATTTCTAAAACGCTGGAAAAAATCAAATTTACCTGCAGAAGAGGTTCCTGACTATGCTTGCCTGTTGCTTATTTTTGCTGAGCTAAATATATTTCTCAATATACAGAGGAAAAAAACAACACTGAAATGTCATGTGTAAAGACCTAAACCAATCTTATCTGCTTTTCTGTATTTCTTTAGAGTAGTTTTTTTTCTCTAACTTAAAACATTTAATAATACTTAATGCATGAAATAGCCACATGAAAGGACAATCTCTGACTGAATGTAAGAATGATAATTGCACTTGTTGCTATGACTGCTTCAAACCATACAAATGTATGACAGAGCTACTTAAAGCCCACATCCTGTAAACACTGAAAACAGATAATAAGAAATGGTAACTGGACAAAAAAAAAAGTTCATGAGTAAAATACTTCATTTTCGTTCCCTGATTTCTATGACAACTGAACTAGTACACACATTTATCTGTTTTTCTTACCTACGTGCCTATAAAAATCAAAGATCTTTAAATTGGATTTAGATCCATCTTGAGATTGGTGTTCTGTACCTAAATAAAAAGCATTTATCCTTTCAACACATGTATATAACTTGAAATTTTATTTTAAATGACCAAGTAGAAGAACAGTGAAACTGAAAATCAGATAGCATTGTAAAAACACATTATTTCAAGCAACTCTTTCAATTCACAGCATACAGAATAGTTAATGCACCCAATTGATTTCTATTTTCCTCCAACAAAATTACTGTTTTGTTTTACTACCCACTGAGACTGCAAACAAGTTCAACAGAACATATTTAAGGCAACTTTCTGTTCTACTAACAATATTATCAAAATTGCAATGCTGAGTTTTGTATCCAAATTTTCTGTTCATTTAATTTTTATAATGGTATTCCAATAATATGACCATTTTTTCCCAGAAATATAGTTTGATAAACAAATAGTTGCAATGTTTCATTTTGTACAAATTGTGCCAATTATGTTATCTAAAAATAATCAGAGGATAATATTAATTCATCATGTTTTTATAAAGTACATATTAAGATACTTATTTTACTTTAGCTGCTATGAAAATGGTACCATAAATTTTATTTATGAAATGGATGAACCAAATTATATTTTCAAAGAAAAACAGATTTGTTTTATTTATTTAATAGATATCACCTTAAAAATAAGTGTACTTTAAGCTGCAAACATCAATATTTTAGAGTAAAAATGAATAGGAATGAAATAACATTCCCCTACTTTCTGGAAGCCTCCTGTCCTTGATTACTCAGTTTGGGGACCAGATTTTATACATAAGTATAGAAGACTGCCCCTATTTTAATACCAGTATTGCAGTATCCTGAAAGGTAATGTAACTTGAAATTTTATAGAAAATTTAAAAAAAATAAAATAACTTTATAAACATTTTAGATTTAAATTATTAAAATTATCCAGAATGCTAACCATACATTTAAAAATCCATCATAACAAAGATATTTATATCCATTTAGTTTTCTATAAGTGTTTATGAAATCTTTAAGTTGTTCAGTACTTTACTAGATGGCATTAAATAAATTGTTTCTGATTCTAGGCCTACTCTTATAAGGTTCTATTAATCTTTTTCAGGTGCACCACATCATTGTATAATGAAATGGTTACTTGAGTTTATTTGAGTAATTTATTTAAAATGGCACAGCATTTGCTATCTCTGCCTAGATTTCTCAGAGTATGATATTAAATAACAGAATCCTTGACATTTAACTTATATTACCATTTAATTTATTATTTGTCTGTCTGCAAACTTAAATTTGGGGGTAGTTGTTCTTTTGTATCTATAGATCTTTACATCCTTCAGACTCATGATTGACTTTCTCTCTCTGTGTTTGAAGTACTGTGATATCATGAACCAGCTTGTTCCTTTTCTCAAGAATTATTGTCACCTCAAAGAATCTCCCCAAACACAGATATATGAATTCTGTGTAATTTCTCTATATGTTCTTAGAAGCTTCTGTTAATCCAAAATAATGAGATTTTATAAGCTTAGTTATTTCTTATCCTTAATCATGTAGGCTACTCAACTACATTACACACTTGACTTTGGTACAACTGGGGTTTGAACTGCACAGGCCTACCTATACTCATATTTTTTTCAACCAGTATTTATGAGAGGGCTGGCTTTTTACATATTGGGTTTCACAGGACCAATTGTAGGACTTGAGTATGTGTGAATTTTGCTATGGAGGGTGGTCCTGGAACCAATCCACCATGTTCCAAAGGATTTCTATAATTCAAAGTAAAGCTGTATAACTCAATCCACCTTGTTTTTGCCTGCAATACTCACTAGCATTGTTCTAAATGCCTGTAAGAGTGTAGTGTCTTCTCATCTTTTACCTATGCACAGCTACTGACATTGCTAGCTGTGTATTTTCTCATTGGAGGAGGCAAATAATGAACATCTCTTCCAAGTTACATTCAGGGCTACAAATTTAGATTTGTTCTCTGAATGTTAAATTTACTCATATGATTTCATAACATTATATTATTTTACCATTTTGCTTAAATGACAGTGGCTAAGGTAGAAATGTTTATAGAGATAATATATATTGGAACTCTCCACTAATAGCTGCATATTAAATATTATATATATATTTGTGTGTGTGTGTGTGTGTGTATCTATATATATATAAAATAGAGATTGCACTGATGTCTTGAACTGTGTTTCCTTTGTGAATTCAGGCAAAACATGCTGTCAGAGACTCAGATCAGGAAATTAAACAAATACAATAGTATTATCTGCACATTTTGATACTAGCAATTACACATTAGAAGATTTGCTAAGCTACTGGCGAACAAGTCACTTTATAACCCATTAGCTGGAATACATATTAGGGAATGAGTTGCATTGATATACTGTTGAGATATGATAGATTACTGAATTTGATACAACACAGTAAATGGTACAAAGTGTCTTCCATTTAAACCTTTTTTGGACTAGTTTCAGGGGCGATGTTAAGTGGTATAACAAAAGATGGCAATGCAGGAGAGCCCCCAGATGTACTTCAGGATTCTGGTGCAAATGCAAAAGTGCAAGGCATGACTTCAGGTGATTTTTCTAAAGAATGTGATACTGTTAAAAGAGAGATCTTTTGCCTATAATTTTGGATTGTGGAGGTCACTGGAAGAGGGTGGGAATGAAGAAGCGCTGGTCAGAGCAGATAGCAGGTAGGAATCTAACAGGGATGGGTATTTGTTCCAAATAGAGATAATGGTACTAAACAGTTCTACTTACTGGCGACTGCAGTTGAAGTTGTTAAAACAAACCAAGCATTTAATGTCTCTCTTTAGCATAGATGAAGGGTTTGGATAGGCTGAGAATGTTAACATTTGAACTTTCTGGCTGCTTCTGGGATCTTCCTATTTTCTAAAGTTGTAAGAATAAAGAAACATATAATAGAGTTAGCTCACTTGATATCAAGAAACACATTTTTAAGAGCTTAAAATCTTCAGAAAATCCTTAAAACTCAATTATTCCACAAATAACAAATGTTCATAACAGAGTTATTATAAAAGCTATCCAAAAAGAGAAAATAATTTATATTCTCTACTCTTAAGGTGACATTTCAAAATCAAATATTCAAAAAAAGAAGTGGCATCAGGGAAAAATAATCAAAATAACTAATAAACTATGTCATTTTGAAAATAATAGACTGGTTCCCATTCATGCTTTTATAGAAATAATGAATATATGGTACATATATAAATATAGGTACTGTTAGGATCACACCTTAATACTTCTGATGACCCTGAACTTTGGAGAGGTTCATGGCTTCCTCAAGGTTAATAAGCAGCACAACTACTAAGTGGCAATGCTGGAATTGAGGTCCAAGCAATTTAAGTCCAGAGTATGTGTTCTAAATAAAAACATTATTTTAGTGATTCATGTCATCATTGTTACAACCATTACTATATGATTTCATATATTCTTTGCCCGAATCCAGTGATAATTATTTAGATTCATTTTAAATGTGATGAAGCTATCATAGAGAGGTTAATTTCACAGCTGTCTAGGAGTACCAGATGGTGGAGTAGTTCAGATATGAATGCCAGTATTCCATCCTATTTTGTATAATTAATTTTTGTATCCGCTGCTACCTCATTTTTTTTTCTTAGTTGTGTCTGGTGCTACCTCATTTTTTCTCTTTAGTTGAAGATAAAAGACAATCTAATATATATATATATGAACATATAATAGAGTTAACTCACTTGATATCATGAAACAGATTTTTAAAAGCTTACAATCTTCAGAAAATCCTTAAAATCCAAATTTCCAATCTCAGAGACAGAGACAGAAGAGCAGAAAGATACATATATATGTATTCCTGCTTTTAATATTGTATGCATCATAAGGTATTTAGTACTTTGGAGAATATTTGATATTTTGTGTTGTTATATTAAAATGCACATTCTTATAGGCATCTTTATCGAACTTTCTCTGCTTCTTCCTTAGTTATTTAGATATCATTATCAATATTTTGATATACTTAGAATTAAATAACAGAGAAGAAGTCCTACATATGGATAGTGCGACTTTCAAGCCTTGTGGTAGCCTGATTTTTCTGCCTCTGAAGCTGTAGCTTCCTCATATTTATTCTGTGTTCTTCTTTTCACCCTCTTGCTCTCACCATGAAATGCAGGCAATTCCTATATTGCCAGGCGTGGTGAGTCACGTTTGTAATCCCAGCACTTTGGGAGGCCAAGGCGGGCAGATCACGAAGTCAGGAATTCAAGACCAGCCTGACCAACATGGTGAAATCTTGTCTCTACTAAAAAAAAATCAAAATACAAAAATTAGCCGGGCGTGGTGGTGCCCTCCTGTAATCCCAGCTACTCAGGAAGCGGAGGCCTGAGAATCGATTGAACCCGGGAGGGTGGAGGTTGTGTGAAGCCAATATCGTGTCACTGCACTACAGCCAGGCAACAGAGCTAGACTCTGCCTCAACCAATAAAAAAATAAAAAATTAAAAAAAAAAAAAAAAAGCTTTACATTTGTAGCAGAGGATCACTGAAGATTGGCAGTTCTTGATCTAGACCTCAGCATGCAGCACAGTGCTATATCCTCCCTTCTAACGCTCTTCCACAGAATTACAGGCCATCTCCCTAGAGGGACATCTCTGACGACTTTCTTTTAGAGTTCTCTTCATTAACTCTCCGTTTCATTGCCTTATTTTATTATCTTCATTGTATCTGCTAACATCTAAAATTGCCAACAAAATTACTTGTTTACTGTCTTTTATTGCCTACTAGAGTGTCAGGCCATTGAGAATTGGAAACCTAGCTCTCATTCTCTTAAGTATTCTCAGAAACTTGAATGCCTGGAACATAATGAGTTCTTGATATATACCTATGAAATGAAATGAAAAAAAAAAAAAAAAAGGCTTAACTGGTTCTCTTATTCCCTGCCTCTGTTCTTTATCTCAGTTTCCTGGTTTGTTCTCTGGAGCTCCATTTTCTTTTCACCTTTGTACTGTAGATGAGCTTCTTTCTGAAAGTGTTGAATGTCTTACTTTCTACTTCAAGCACTCGTCAAATCATGCTAACAAGCATGATATTCTTTCTAAGAAGACTTGCAATCTATCTGCATTATTTCATATGTAAGTTTTTATTTGTGATAACCTATATACAAGCAAACAAATATTTCTGTGTGTAGGCAAACCTATACGATGTATTTCTTTAACCAGAAATAATCTCTCAGAATACCAATATTACTGAAAGTATGAACAATTAGTATTTGAAATAGGCTTTATTTTACAATAAATTGTTTGTGCCAACACATTTTTTTAAGAGGGAGAAAACAAATTAGATTGAGGACAATGAGCAGTGAGCAGGTGTGGCAAAGACACGTTCATGAATTATCACATAGGATTCTAATTAGTATGAGATCCACAATAGACAGTCACTAAAGAGAAGTTTTTGTGAGCTACAGGGGGCATTCTATATTTGTGTTATTGCTTCAAGGTATTTTCCCATTGTCTAAGGAGAAATAATGTGCTGTTCTTTCTGTATCATAGGAATGCTTCCTTATCTCTGGATTATGAGAGCTGAAGAAATAACTCTGAAGAATAGGTGAGCTGGCAGGGATGTTTTTGGGAAGACTGAAAATTAAAGAGTTATAAAGAAGCAAATAATGAAAGATCAAAACCAAAAAAGCTTTACCTATGATTGGGAATTCAGCAGGAAAGAGGACAAATTTGAAATTTCCGCTAAAGCAGTGACATCCCACAATGGACAAAGAACAATGATTTACTTGTGCTAGCTGGTGCAAAAATAATGTTACAAAACACAGAAAGAAAAAAGAAAACATGTAGGTTGCTGACTCTGTGCTGAGAGTACTGCACTGTAGTCTTAGGCAGAGCCAACTGAACTACTTTTCCTATATTTCTGATTAGAAATTTCAGGAAAATTCAACAACTCTGTTGACTATTCCTTGACTCAGCGTGAACGATTGATATGGCCAGAAGAAATCTCCACCTGGAAACTAAAATGTTGGGTGAAATAAACAGTGTTTTCAATATGTGCATCAGTGGCAGAAAGTGACAACGGAAAAAAAGAAGCATAGTGAAAGTTATTAGAAAGTTATCTATCTATCTATCTATCTATCTATCTATCTATCTATCTCTATAGATAATAATTTTTTCTGAGCAATAAAAGGTTGAAATTTTCATGATGAAAAATCATGAAATAAACAACTAGAAAGGATTTTAGAAAACTGGAAAGTATTTACTCTAAGATGGCTAAGTGATCAGAAAAAGCAAAAAACACACACTTTAAAATGAAATTTTGAGAAAAGAAAAAGATAATTAAAGCAATAAATATGAGAATTTTGGAGCCAACCAAGTATATTAAAAATAATAGTTATTTTAATTTATATTTTGCTCCAAAGAGAACAGCAATTACATTATTCATTTGAGTGTTTACATTATCCCTTAGAAGCCCAAGAAGTGAGAGAACCTGAGACTATGCACTTAATTCACCAGAATTGAATGGTTTGCAATGAAGTTGTGTCAGAAAAGTAGAGAACATACTTGTAATTTTATAAGAGAATGACTGATACATTTATTTATGAACCCTAAGTTTTAGAAGAGGTTTCAATAATTTCTTAAACAGGGTATAAGTGGTAACAGGAATAGTTGCTTAAGCAGAAGAGGACTTAGAATATATCGATGATTATCTTAATTGAGCCATGTAATAAATACAGTGAAATATATCATGTGCAAACATTTTATGCATGTATTTTTTATGACTGTTTCCTAACCATCAAGATCACGATATCAAACTTCCCATCAAATCAGAACTTTTATTGTATAGGTGTAGCCCACTCAAGTCAATGCCTCATGTCCAAAGAGCAAAACAGCATAACTTCTATCATCATCAGTTAGCGATGTTTGTTTTGGAACTCCATATAAATGGAATCACAGAGTATATACTCCAGTGTTTGGCTTGTTTTCTTCTTAATTACTTCAATAAGACATCCATTTTAAGTGTATCAGTAATTCATTACTTTTATGGATGTGTATGAACATTGCATTTGTATACTACAGTTTATTTATTTATTGCTTTATTGATGGAAATTGTGTTTTGAGTTTTAGCTATTTTGAAATAGCTGCTATGAATACTCTTTTACATGTATTTTATGGGAATGAAAGAGCACTAAAAATATGAATGGAGTGACAGGAGACACATTGTTTAAGAGTATGCATTCTGGAACCAGTCTGATGAGATTTGAATCCTACCTCCTCTATTTTCCAGCTGAATGACCTTAGGCAAGTTATCTAAATGCTCTCCCTCCATTTCTCCATCTTTGAAACTAGGGTTAAATTAGTACACATGGAGTAACTGTGGTAGAAAATGAAAGGGAAATTTCACAGGATATGTGAATAATGAATTATGAAGTATGCAGTTCAATGTTTGGCACATAGAAATTCAAAGAAACTTTGGACAATTGTGTCAGAAAAGTAAATGTTAAAATTAGCTGATGGTAGCAGAAAATTCCAATGGTCATAGCAAGATTTTTTTTTAACTTTGTGATAATAACTAGTTAACTCATTACTACTTCTTCCAATAGACAATACATTCAATGGAAAGATGTAAATAACTATTGTTAATTAAGACTAGCCTAAAACCAGAGCAGCTGTTTGGCTGGTACATACTGCTGTGGCCATTTCTTTTGTTAAATTTTCATTTCTGTTCCAATTGGTCAAGTATTTTATTAGTTGTAGGTGAAGCATACTAAGAGAGCAGCTGGCCATGTTAAGTGACTTCGCATTTCCAAATCTGACAAATTGAATTTGCCATGTTGGACACATTTCAAATGAAAATATTTAGCAATTGCACACTCTTCGTAACATAAAATAGGAAAGGAGCCAGATGACAATTTTTAAAGAGAGAAAATTGAATTCTGAAAAGCACTGACCAATGCCATGCTTATGGAATGACAATTAAGTCCAGATACTGTGCCAGACACTGTGCCAGACAATGGATATAAAATGACAAACTACACATTATTAAGTTTGAACAATTTATATTTTACTCTGTGAAATACACAATAAACAGGTAAAATATCAATGCACACCAAAATTTTTGAGGTGAAATTATTAAATAAAAATCTGCATATTTTGGGGAAAAAAAAAAGAAAGAAGGTCAATATTTTAGATCTCCAGGAAGAACAGGTCACCCAAAACTAAGCAATTTTTTTTTTCTTGGCTTGTGGGTTATGTGGGTTTTAGATCTTACATTGTGAAATGTCGTACACATATCTTTTTTTACAAAATATGCGTATCATTCTACATTAGAATCAAGATGATAATTACCATTTATATTGATGTATGTAATTTGATTTGAAATATTCAACATAGTCAGTGTCAATATTTGTCTGTATTAATTAGTTTAAGGTATACCCTAGGGGGAATTCATGGCCTTTTAAAGGAACTTTTACAGCAAAGATGAACTCCTAGCAGTTTATCAGAAAGTCCGCTCTCTAAATATACAGGTGACAATGCAGGGGTTGGGGCAGTAATTTCCCGCATAGTCAGAAATCTGTGTATGACTTTTGTCTCCCCAAAAGTAATAACAGCCTACTGTTGACTGGAAGTCTCTCTGATAATATAAACAGTTGATAACACATGTTTTGTATGTTATATGTATTATATAGTGTATTCTACAATAAAGTAAGATAGAGAAAAACAAAACAATATTAAGAAAATCATAAAAGGGAGGAAATATATTTGTTATTTATTAAGTGGAAGTAGATCATCACAAAGGGAAGCAGAAGAGGCAGGCGCACTCAGATGTACTTTAGAGAAGTAAATTGTGATTTCTATGTGATTTTTTGCTTTTTCATTTCTCTAGAAAGGTTTCTATACCTTAGCAGCCATCTGCCATTGTTTGCTTTAGTTTTAGTGCCTATATCATAAAAAGGTCCCTGTCATAAAGGAAGTCAAAAGAAGTCTTGAATAATCAGAATCCTTCTTCCAGATTGTTGGGCCAGTTGGCCCAAAAGCAGCCACCAATTAAGAAACGTCAATTAGTTTTCTGGCACAGGGTCTTCTACACCTTCTTCCTCATTGTCTGGCACTGGTTCAGAAGCACTCATCTCCAAAAGTTGTCTCCGTTAATTCCTCTGGTGTGGTATCTGTTAGCTCTTGAACCCTTCAAGATTTATATTTTGAATATAAATATATTCATCCCTCTGACATTTTTGCCACATCCACAATCCCCTTGATGATTACCTTTATTGACTCTGTCATAAGTCTTGAGGAGTCACATACAACATCTAAACACAATTTTCTCCAACAGGTTTTAATTGTTTTAGGCTTGATGGCTTTCATGTTTTTTTTTCTATAACCACAATGGCATCTTCAACGCTTTGATCCTTTCAGACTTTGATGTTCTCTCTTTTGGGGTTACTTCAATAGCATTGACAACCTTTTTCATAGAGCACCATTTGTAATTAGCCTTAAAGGTCCTTATGAGCCCTTGATATAGAGGCTGAATCAGAGATGTGTTTGGGGGCAAGTAGACCACCTTGATGCTTTTGATGTTGAACTCATGGGCTTTATGGTGGCCAGAGGAGTTGTCTAATAGCAAAGGAACTTTTAAAGGCAATTTCTTACCGGCAAGGTGCTTCCTGACTTCAGGAACAAGGCATGAATGCAACTAATCGAAAGAAAGGGTACTCATTGCCCAGGACTTCTTGTATAATACAACCAACAGATTGGCAGCTGGTGTTTATCTTTTGTTTTCAAGGCTTGGGGGTTAGCATTTTTGAACATAAGGGTAGTCCAGAACATAAATCTGACTGCATTTGCACAAAACTGTAGTTAGCCTATTCCTTCCTGCTTTAAGTCCTGATGATGCTGATTTCTCTTTCTTACTAGCAAATGTTCTTTGTGACAATTTTTTTTTGTTTTCCAGAGCAGGGCACATTTTATCTGCATTCAAAACTTCTTCAAGTAGCTATTTTTTCTTCTCGATTATTTTCCTAGTGACACCAGGGAACTAATTCAACTACTACCCCTTGGTTAGCAAAAGTTGCTTTTCTTATTATCTGGAAAGCTTTTTGATCCAAAATTCTTTTGAAAATTATTAAACCATCCCTTGCTGACATTCCATTCTCCAGCTTCAGATCATTCACCATTTTTTTGCTTTAACTTTTCATATAATGGTTTTACTTTTTCTCAAATCATATTAGAATCTTTAGGTAAGCTTTTCTTACAGCAATACTCTTTCCAAATAGCTGTATTTTCAATATGAGATGAAAAGTTATTTCACAAAAAATGCAAGTTCCTTGTACCTGCTGGCGTAGCTACAGCACACTTTAAGAGTTTTCTTTTCTTAATAATTTTTTAAATAGTTTTTACCTTAGATTCCTTTATCTTGAAATGTCTGCAATGGTAGGAAGCTTCAGACCTCAAATAAGACGCATATCAAACAATTCAGCTTTTTCTTGTAACATCATGACTTTTCTCAGCTTCTTAGGAGCACTTACATTATCACTAGTGGCACGTCTTATAGGTCCCATGGTGTTATTTATAGTATTAAAGTATAGGACTAAACACAATTTAAAAAAACAAAACAAAACAAAACAAAAACATGAGAACCTCAAAAGATCACTCCTTACTGTGATAAGCATCTTATTAGGTAGACAAACTGCTCACAAGAGATATTTAGCATGGATGGCATTTTAAACAGATACTGGCAAGACTTGAGCTCACTGCAATAGCAATAGAAGGTGGTTACAAAATCATTACTGTTGTGCAGTATTGCTACAGTTAATTTTATGCAGTTATAATTTACTATTGCACCTTTACATTTGTTTACATATATCTGGACTGAAAATGCCACAACGGACTATCCGTGTTTGTGTGTATACTTTTTGAAAAAATTTTAATGTTTCCTAATTTTAACTTTTTAGATTTGTGTATACTTTATTGCAGTAACTAATAAATTAGACTAGTATCTACATATGTTTTATTCATTCACGACATACCTAACTTTTTCTTAATTTTTAAAATATTTTAGGCCACATGATTTGAGTTTTTTACATTGTCACAATTCTCAAAAAATATTTCTGACATGTTTATTGAAAAATCTATGTATAAGTGGACCTATGCAATTCTAAGTCATGTTGCTCAAGGGTGAACTGATATGCTACAGAAGAGTCAGCTCTCCTTATCTCACATTATCACTACAAAGTTTGTAAATCAGGATAACAAATATTAGAAATCAATTTTCATTTTAAAAATGCATGATGGTACAATAGTTAGTAAAAGCTGAAATATATAAGGTGTATATATACCTTTACATGACAATGGGATAAAAATCTAAAAAGGCCATCACCCATTACCCTTGATCCCCAAATGGCTTGCATTACCCTCCCATTGCAGTGTGATGCTGGTTTGGAGAATTCTTTTTCCACCTGACTATGACAGATAGCTGAATCTGGCCATGGAAAATTCTCCCAAGCTTTCATGAAAGGTGTTTTTAAGGCGCCTAATATGACAGAGAGCTGGGCATATGCCAAATTACAAAATAGGTTTCTATTTTTCTAAAATAGAAAAAGTGTTTCTATTTTAATAAATGTCTATAGGAAAGACACAATTCCGTCTGAAACTGTATTTAAGTATAAACAAGATGACAAGATTTCTCTCAATCAACAAACCCAAGAAAGACAAACAACTTCTATCAGAAATGACTTCATTCTAGAAAAACTTTAAAAAGTGTCAAACTTGCTTTACTTTGAAGTCAAACCATAACATTTATTTTTTATTGGTTACCTATGTATAATAATTAACTAGATATAAATAATTAAAAATCCAAACTCTTAAGTGATTTAAGAGTCTTTTTGACAGAGAGAAATATATGTACCCATGAATATCATAGAAAAGGCATGCTCCCTTTCAAACAAATAATTCAGAAAGAAAATATAGATTGCATCTATGCTCTCTAAAACCACGGAAGTTCTCACAACATCACAAAATTCTGGTTATATATTACATTATAAGCAATCTAGCTTAATTTTCTCTCTTTTCAGTTGACAAATGTGGGTTTCATGAAGGTGGTGGAGTTTCAAGGGAGAGAAGAAATTAATAATTAGGATTTTCAGGAAGTGATACATGGCAGAAAGGTAGGGAAAGCAAGAGAACATTTGTTTTGAATGCCAAAGTACTGCATTGATTAAACCATGATGAAGTCAATAGACAAAGGAGATCAACTAGAGCCTCTTGCCAATCTTTCATCTCAATCTATTCTGCTACTTAAAAAATACTTTCTAGAGTGTTACGGTTAAAAGTAAAATGGAGTAAAACTCAATACTAAGAAAACAATTAAAAGGTGCAAAACAATAGGCATTTTAAGAAAATATATAAATGGCAGAGAAACAAATAAAAATGCCCAACACTATTTGTCATTAGAAAAACTGAAATTAAAACCAAAATGAGATACCATTGCACAACTATTAGAATGTCTAAATTATTGACAACATCAAATGCTCATCAGAATGTAGAGGAACATGGACTCTCATTCATTGTGATGAGAATGCATAATGGTACAATTACTTTAGAGACAGTGTAAAAGTTTCTTACAGAGTTGAAATATATATACGCATAGTATTCAATGTAGCAATCCCTATATTTGGTGTTTCTCCAAGCAAATTGAAAAAGCATGTTCACATAAAAATATGTGTGTGAATTTTTATAGCTTATAGGACCTTTATTCTCAATAGCCACAAGTTGGTAAAAACTAAGATGTTCTTTAACAGTTGAGTGAATAAACAAACTGTGATACAATCATGCAGTGGAACACTTCTGAACAATGAAAGAGAACAACCTGTTGATTTGTGCTACAGCATGAATAAATCTTAATAAAATTTTGTTCAGTGAAAGAAGCCAGGTCCAAGAAGAACAGGAACTTACATGCACAGACAAAAATCAGTGGTTGCCAGTGATTAGGGGAGGAGAGAGAATGGTGACTAAAATAAGCTGTGCAGAGAAAATTTCAGAGCCATGTAACTGTTCTCTATGTTACTAGAGTTGTGGATAACTGATGGTATGCATTT
Source organism: Macaca fascicularis (assembly GCF_037993035.2). Lineage (NCBI taxonomy): Eukaryota > Metazoa > Chordata > Mammalia > Primates > Cercopithecidae > Macaca > Macaca fascicularis. Next base: position 106,389,699 of record NC_088380.1, read on the forward strand.
GTCAAACTCCTATAAAATGTACATCACAAAGAGTGAAATTTGATATATGTACATGAAAATCAAAATCAACTGGATTTGGAAGTCCAAGGATGGACTGTAGACTGAAGAAAATGAGTATAATTGTATTACAAATGTATGATGCAACCTCACTGTAGGCGGTAGGAAAAATAAGAACTGACTGACTTACGTAACTCTGCTATTGTGATCTAATCCTGCTTGTCACAGCAGATGGCCAGGTTTTGGACTACAGATTAAAAAAATTAAATTATTATTCTATAGTTGTTTCTGAATTGGTATTTTTGCTTAGTATATTTTATAGATTTATAAATTCTTCCATTAAAAGCTGTATTTATTTATTTAACTAGTTAAGATGAAAATTGGCAAACCTTGCAATTCTGTTAGATAGTCCAACTTGTTCTTTTATCTGTTAACCAATACAGTTGGATAAATTCAGCAAGTCAAACCACATCAACATAACATCAAGATGTTTTGAGAGGAAACTGTAAGAATACAGAGAAAAATAACTGTATATAAATACTACTCTAGTAACTTTAGTTCTCCTAAGGGTATGGCTTATCATCTTGAAAATATGTCGCAAGTATACTAGGGTTGAACAAAAGAAATAAATTATAGTTAATGGAAGGTTGCTTTCTCACTCTCAGATAAGGAAGCTATAAATAAAATGGTAAAACAACAATGAACATCTTAATGTGCTGGATTAGAATCTGATATATCAGTGTGAATTAATGTTTATTTTAATATACACAGATAGATACAGATCTAATTAAAGATAGATGTTTATGCATGGGTTATTATTTATATAAACATTTTTAGCCCCGTTCATTACAGGGCCTAAAAGCAGCAATAGTCCAGCAGCATCAACCACACCAGGAACACAGATCTGGGTTTCTAATACTATTCTTCAGTAAGGGAATGAAAGCTCTTTAAAATATGGCTGATTCCGGGACTTGAGCAAGATAAATCCAACAGGATTCTATGACAACTCATAGCGTCAAAGAAAGTTTGGGGTATGGGAAAGGGAGGAGCCAACCTGAAAGAAACTCCAGTGGCCAAGCTGAAAGGAAAAGCAAAAAAAGAAACAAAACAAAACAAAAGGGAATAACAGATTATAGCCTGAAGTGGAAATATATGTTCATACTTATATAAATAAATTATTGAATGAATGAATAAATAAAGAGGATAGAAATTTATAATGTTTAAAGAAAATTGTACTCCAGGAGATGGAGCTTAATTCCTTTCCCCTTGAGTGTGGTCTGGATTTAGTGACTTAGTAGAACATAGTTTGGAACAGTAAAAACAGAAACTTTACACAAGGAAAACTTGGAAGGTCTTAACCAAGTGATCAAGTTTTATGCTATAGTGATAAGTCAAACTGATATAATGTACCTTCAGATATGATCAAATGAGAAGCATAATTCATCACAGGAGTTTTTTTTTTTTTTTTTTTTTTCCCAAAAAATCTGGAACTCCAGTCTGATGTTGAACAAATATCTGACAGATCCACATTGAATGCTTGACCGTGACTTTAAAAAACTCTTAAGATCACAAAAAAAAAAATCTTGAAAAATATCATAAATTAGTAAAGACCAAGGAGAAGATTAAATCTTATGTGCTATCCCAGATTGGATCCCAGAATACAAAAATGACATTACTGGAAACTAGTATAATATGAATAAAGTCTATAGTTTACATAAAATAGATGTGCCAATATTAATCTCTTATTTTTACAAATGTGCCATGGCTTTTGTTAAAATTAGGGGGAAACTGGAAGAAAGGTATATTGGAATTCATACTACATGATAGTTATATAAATTTAAAACTAGTCCAAATAAATGTGTGTTAAAATTTTCTAAGATGGAAGTAGAACAGAGAAGGTTATGGTGATTGAGATAGGGGAGCGATTTGTTTGGAATAGTCATATGAAAGGTAAAGATTCAATAGTAGTTTGAGATCTCATTTCAATTATCATTTACATCATTTCTTCCTCTGACTCAGAATTACTATTGCTGATATAATCCTGCTTGTCACAGAAGATGGCCAGGTTTTTGACTACAGATTAAAAAAATAAATTTTTATTCTATAGTTCTTTCTGAATTGGTGTTTTTGCTTAGTATATTTTATAGATTTATAAATTCTTCCATTAAGAGATGTATTTATTTATTTAACTAGTTAAGATGAAAATTGGCAAACCTTGCAATTCTGTTAGATAGTCCAATTTGCTCTTTTATCTGTTAACCACTACAGTTGGATAAATTCAGCGAGTCAAACCATATCAACATAACATCAAGAGTGGAGATAGAGCAATACATCACAATTCTATTCCTGTAATTCTCTTTTTTTAAATTTATTTAGTTTTGCCTCTGGCTCTGCACCATCTCACTCTGGCTGAATACGTCGTATGTTTTGTTTGTTGGTAGGTTCCCTCAGAAAACAGTTTAATGTGTACTTCGCAGATGTTTCCTTACATTGGCCTGAGGAGGTACAGATGTCTAACTCTGCCAATTTCCAACATAGCAAAAATATTCAGAATACTTTTGGCTGCTGTTTTTCTGCAAAATTCTTAGTTAACACTTATTGAAACCTAACCACTCACTTTTAAGATGAAAATATCTATCATGGTAGTTAAGAGGAAATTGAAAAATTAGGGTTGAATTGTGGCAAACTAATTGGATGCTGAATTGTACTGACCACATATGAGGAATAGTCAGCATATTCACTGCTACAGATTAAACTGTAAATAAGAAGCAAAATTTGCCTCATTGAATGCACAGTCTAGTTTAGAAAGAGACAAGTGAATAATTAATTTAAATATTCGCCAGAAATAATATGCTTGAATGTTCTCAGGTTACTATGGTGGCAGAAAATAGTATTTTTATGGTAGACTAAGCAGCATAAACCTCCTTGAGGTTATAGTTAAGCTGGATCTTAACGGATGTGTAGGCATCTGTCAAATACAAATGAGCTTATTTAAATGTCAAGATTGTTTTCAAACCTTGAGATAATACTTCTTGTGTTACTATTGTTTACAATCTGATTTTGAGGCTATATGACAAAGCATTTTGGAAGTCTGTCCTTATGCCATGCTCATCAATTCTGACAAGCAAATGATCAATCATAAATATATATATATATATACACACACACACACACACACATAGTGCAACACTGTATGTAGACAGATCCTGACATTTCTATCAACTCAAAATATAAGCAGTATTACTAATTTAATATATGAATATTGCTGTATTTTATGCACTAGAAAGGTATATATAAATTTTGTAAAAACAATTATAGGTACAATATGCAATAAATAAGAAAAAGAGGATCTGGGCTAAATTTGTGAGAATGTGAATTTTAATTTTAATTAATAGTTTAATTCTCTACTGTCATCATCTTGAAATTACTGACAATATTGTCTTTGAATTTGTGGTTTCAAAGTGAAGTTTGATGAGAAAATGGAGCAAGAAGCTGCACAGAGGAGATATGTGCAATATATTTACAATTCCTTGACACCATATGCATGTGTACTGTTTCCAATAACCCACAAGAATAAACACACAATTGTGGTGTAACCACGATGTGTGGGAATTCAGCAAGACTGAAAACGAAAACAAAGTGTGTTATGTCTACAATTGACCCAGTGAAGACGCTGACAGCCTCAAGTAGTCATGCTTTCTATTCAAGCCAGATCTTGCTTTGAACACAGAAAGAAGGCAAAGGTATTCTGATGAACACAAACAACTTAACATATTCTTTTTCACTCATATTACTTCCGTCTTTTAACTAACTAACCACTACACTGAAAATTATGACATAGAGTGAAAGATAAACACAGGGCAACACAGAGTTACATTTTATTTCAGTTCTATCTTATTCACCAGTAAGCCAAATATAATTTTGGCAAAATATGCCAACAAGTATGAAAAAGTGAAATAAAAATTCATGTTAGTTTTGTCAAGCCTACTGTTCTAGTAAGAATAAAATACATGTATATGTATGATGAGCTACAAAAAATGTATAAGTTTGGGGATTCCATATATGAGCTAAATGCTTTTATATGTTTATTAAAATTGGCATTGTATGATAAAAAATGAACACTAAATCTACGTCATTTATCATGAGAGATAACCTATTTTTTTCTTAGAATAGTATCAAAAAGCAAATAAAATGCACCATGGGCAATTAAAGAAAGAACTCAAAGAATGATGAAAAATGTTCTATATTTTGGTACCTTTAACAGCATATTTTTGGAAAATTTGCTGCTATTACTCTTTGTTATATGCTACCATTTGAACAAGAGCCTCAGATTTTCTTTTTGCACTGGGACCCACAAATTAGGAGACTGGCATTAGAGATGAAAGAATGTTAACCCCTGTTTGCAGTAATTTTATTTTTTTAAATATGAAAGAGATTTTGCATATAAGAGATAGCATTGTGTAGTGGTTAAGGAAAGGACTTTTAAGACAGACATACCTGATTGTTAGTCATAGTTCTACTACTTACTAGCAATTTGGAAATTGTGTAATCCCTCTGGGCTCATTTTTCTTATTTGTAAGCTGGGAACAATAAGATTAACTCTTTTATAGTGTGAATGTCCACTTAGATTATATACTTATAAATTTGTATACTTACATAGGTGCTGAGGCTGTGGGCAAAATTATATACATGGATAGCTATTATCATCATTATTATTATTCTATGTGGATATAGAACTGTTTACAGACACGGTTCAATAATGGAGGAGAGATGATGGATGAAAATTAATTAGGAATGATTTGATGAGTAAGGACCTTCATAAAATAGTTAGAATTTGGCACTAATTTTACAAAATAGTATGCTAAGTAAAACTTTATGGAAAGTGAATTGATCTGAAAATGATCTAGCCAGCCTTAAATAAAGAACCTGATTATAATCTGATCATAGAGTGCCTATCTAAATCATGATGAAAGTGGAAGACAATATTTTGCCCAAAGATTCAGAATGCTTTTGGGTTAAATATGTGTCTTACAATAAAATTTGCAGACATGGGATAGGTTGTCTCAGAAAGAACTGAGTTCCCCTTCATAGGATGTGAATAAGCACTGACTGAAGAAACATCTGGAAAGGTTATTATATGAAAGATCAACATCAGATGTGTAAACTACATAGCAAGCAAAGTCTTTTATAACATATAGATGTGGGTGATAAGAAAGCTAGGTAAGAGTGAAATAATTTTATAAAATGTATAAATTCCGTCAAGATAGAGGTGATTATGCATAGAGGTGATTATGCAGTTAGGTTTTACACATTAGAGATCACAGCTAAAGGAATAAGAGATAATGTTAAGAAAGTTGGAGAAGGGGAAAAAAATCTAAAACATATACAAATAGATTCTCCCTGTAGATAATTCAGAGGAAAAATCAGTAACTGTTGATGAGAAAAATATTAAACTAGAACAAGTGAAGAAAATTATCTAATGCCATAAAATATGCAAATATTTTCTAGAATATCATAACTCAGAGATTGCCCTAACTTGGAAATATTGAGTGACAGAGAGAAATTTACCTTGAAAGTAATTAAGCTTAAGGGAAATTATTTCATCTGTCTCAACAGAACTCTAATTTTTTAAAAAGGCTCAGAAAATTTTGTATGACTGAGCTTCACAAAATGTATGCCATACAATAAATATGTCAAATATTAAAAGTTTTATGTCTTACATTTAAGTCTTTAATCCATTTTGAGTTGATTTTTGTATATGGTTAGAGGGATGGGTCTGGTTGTATTCTTCTGCATATGGATATCCTGCATTCCAAGCACTACTTATTGAAGTGACTGTCTTTTTTTCAGTGTATGCTCTTGGTGCCTTTGTCAAAAAATGAATTGACAGTAAATGTATAGATTTATTTTTGGGGTTCTGTATTATGTTCCATTAGTTTATATGTCTGTTTTTATGCCAGTGGCATGCTGCTTTGGTTACTGTATTTTTACAGTATAATTTGAAGTCAGGTAGTATAGTCCTTCCAGCTTTGTAATTTTTGCTCAGGATTTCTTTGGTTGCTAAAGGCTTGTGGCTTCTGTATGAATTTTAGGAGGCTTTTTCTATTTCTGTGAAGAATGTCATTGATATTTCTATAGAGATTGCATTGAATCTGCAGATCATTTTAGGTAATTGGATATTTTAACAATACTAAGTTTTCTAATCCATGAGCATGGAATACCTTTCCATTTTCTTGTGCATCCTATTCAATTTTTATCAGTGTTTCATATTAATAGTTTACATTGTAGAGATTTTGCACTTATTCAGTTAAAATTATTCCTAGGTATTTAATTTCATGTTGTGTGGTTATTGAAAATTAGATTGCTTTCTTAATTTCTTTTTCAGATTGTTCACTGTTAGCATATTGAAATGCTACTGAATTGTCTATTCAAATTTTGTATCCTATATCTATGAAACTACTAGAATAAAACATTGGGGAAACACATTAGGGAATTTCTCTGGGCAAATATGTTTTGGGGTAAGACCTCAGAAGCACAGGGAACTAGATAAAAGTAGAAAAATGGTATTACATTAAGCTAAAAAGTTTCTGCACAGCAAAGGAAGTAATCAATAGAGTGAGAAGACAATCTACAGAATTGCACAACATTTTCGCAAACTATCTGACAAAAAAAATTCTTGACCAAAATAGGTCAGGAACTCAGCTTGACAAAAAAAGTTAAAAAATAGGTAAAGGATTTGAATAGCCATTTCTGAGAAGAAAACATACAAATGGACATCAGGTATCTGAAAATAATACCCACAACACTAATCATTAGGGAAATGCACATCAAAACCACAACAGATGCTAGCAAGGATGTGGAGAAAGGGGAACATTCACACACTGATGAAGAAAATGTAAATTAGTATAGCCACTATGAAACACAGTATAGGAGTTTATCAAAAAACTAAAAATATGGTTACCATATAATCCAGCAATCCCACTGCTGGGTATGTACCCCAAAGAAAGGAAATCAGCATTTGTAGAGATATTTGCAGTTTCATTTTTATAAAGCAGTGCTGTACACAATAGCCAAAATATAGAATCAACCTAAGTGTCCACCAATGGATAGATACAAAAATGTGGTATATATTATGCAATGGAATATTATTCACCCAAACAGCACAATGAGACTGTAATTTGCAGCCACACACATAGCTCTGGAAATCATTATGTTGAATTACATAAAACTGGAACAGAGAGACATATATCTCAAGTTCTCACTCATATGTGGGAGCTAAAAAAGTTGATCTCATAGAGATAAACAGTAGAGTTGTGTTTAGCAGAGCCTGAGAAAGTAGAGAGGATGGGAAAATCAAGAGAGTTTGATTAATGGATACTGATATGGTTTGGCTGTGTCCTCACCCTAATCTCGTCTTGAATTACCACAAGCTGTGGGAGAGACCTTGTGGGAGATAAGCGAATCATTGGATCAGGTCTTTCCCTTGCTGTTCTCATGATAGTGAATAAGTCTCACGAGATCTGGAGTTTTCCTGTACAAGCTCTCTTCTCTTGTCTGATGCCATGTGAGATGTGCCTTTTACCTTCTGCCATGGATTGTGAGGGTTTCCCAGCCACATGGAATTATAAGTACAATAAATTTCTTTCTTTTGTAAATTGCCCTGTATTTATCAGCAGCATGGAAACAGAATAACACAGTAAATTGGTACCAGTAGACTGGGGTGCTACTGAAAAGATACCTGAAAATGTGGAAGTGACTTTGGAACAGTTTGGAGGTCTCAGAGTTCGAAACTTTGTAGGAAAGTTTGGAAATCCATAGAGACTTGTTGAATGGCTTTGTCCAAAATGCTAATAATGATATGGACAATAAAGTCCAGGCTGAGGTGGTCTCAAATGGAGATGAGAAACTTTTGGGGAACTGGAGAAAACGTGACTCTTATGTTAACAAAGAGACTGGAAGCATTTTACCCCTGCCCTGGAGGTTTGTGGAACTTTGAACTTGAGAGAGATGATTTAGAGTATCTAGCAGAAGAAATTTCTAAGCAGTAAAGCACTCAAGAGGTGCCTTGGGTGCTATTAAAAGCATTCAGTTTTAAAAGGGAAACAGAGCATAAAAGTTCAGAAAATTTGCAGCCTGACAGTGTGATAGAAAAGAAAATCCCATTTTCTGAGGAGAAATTCAAGCCAGCTGCAGAAATTTGCATAAGTAATGAGGGCCCAAATGTTAATCCCCAAGATGATGGGGAAAAATATCTTCAGGGCATGTGAGAGGTCTCCACAGTAAGCCCTCCTATCACAGGCCTGGAGACCTTGGAATCAAAAATACATTTTTGGACTGGGCCCAGGGTCCCCATGCTGTGTGCAGTCTAGGGACTTGGTGCCCTGTGTCCCAGCCACTGCAGCCATGACTAAAAGGGGCCAAAAATACAGCTTGGGCTGTGACTTCAGAGGGTGCAAGTCCCAAGCCTCAGCAGCTTCCACGTGGTGTTGAGCCTGGGGGTGCACAGAAGTCAAGAATTGAGGTTTGGGAACCTCCACCTAGATTTCAGAGCATGTATAGAAACACCTGCATGTTCAGGGAGAAGTTTGCTGCGGGGACGGGGCTCTCATGGAGAACCTCTGCTAGGGCAGGGCAGAAGAGAAATGTGGGATTGGAGCCCCCACACAGAGTCTCTACTGGGGCACTGCCTAGTGGAGCTGTGAGAAGAGTGCCACAGTCCTCCAGACCTCAGAATGGTAGATCCACTGACACCTTGCACTGTGCACCTGGAAAAGCCATAGACACTCAACACCAGCCCATGAAAACATCTAGAAGGGAGGCTGTACCCTGAAAGTCATAGGGGTGGAGCTGTCCAAGATGATGGGAACCCACCTCTTTCATCAGCATGAACTGGATGTAAGACATGTGGTCAAAGGACATCATTTTGGAGCTTTAAAATTTGACTACCCCGCTGGATTTCAGACTTGCATGGGACCTGTAGCCCCTTGGTTTTGGCCAATTTCTCCCATTTGGAATGGCTGTATTTACCCAATGCCTGTACCCCCATTGTATCTAGCAGTAATTAACTTGCTTTTGATTTTACAGTCTCATAGGTGGAAGGGACTTGCCTTGTCTCAAATGAGACTTTGGACTGTGGACTTTTGAGTTAATTCTTAAGTGAGTTAAGACTTTGGGGAACTTGTTGGAAAGGGATGACAGGTTTTGAAATGTGAGGAAATGAGATTTGGGAAGAGTCAGGGGTGGAATGATGTGGTTTGGCTCTGTCCCCACCCAAATCTCATCTTGAATTCACACGTGTTGTGGGAGTAACCCCATGGGAATTGAATCATTGGAGCAGGTCTTTCCTGTGCTGTTCTTGTGATAGTGAATACGTCGAATGAGATCTGATGGTTATATAAAAACAGGAGTTTCCCTGCACAATCTCTCTTCTCTCATCTGGTGCCATGTGAGATGTGCTTTTCACCTTCTGCCATGATTGTGAAACTTCTCCAGCCATGTAAAACTGTAATCCAATAAACCTTTTTCTTTTGTAAATTTCCCAGTCTCTGGTATGTCTTTATCAGTATGAAAATGGACTAAATACAAGTAAAAACATACAGTTAGGTAGAAGGAATAAATTCTGGAGTTCAACAGTACAGTGGGATATCTGTAGTTGGTAATAGCTTATTGTGTATTTCAAAGTAACTAAAAAAAGATTTTAGAATATCCACAACACAAATAACTTATAAGTATTTGAGATAATAGATATCTCAATTACCCTGATTTCATTACTATACATTTTATACATATATCAAAACATCACATATACTCCAGAAATATGCACAATCATTATGCATCGGTAAAACAATTAACAAGTCATATTTATATGTATTAAAAAGCCATGTTTACATCTGTCAAAGGGCATGATCATATGTCACCTCCCTTTGCAACACTTCCTCAATGAGATGTTCTAAGCAACTGTCTAAGTAACTTTTCCAATAGTCAACTCTCCATGAGGATAAGTCAAAAGGCTCACATTTTTAGGTACATTAATTGATTAGTAGGGAGAAAATTTGATCATAGGCCTAGTCTGCAATCAATAGTCTTGATTATTGACAATAAAGCTAATATTTTGATCATCATTATTATTTTATATCTAGTTACCAGTATCTTAATACCCATAGAAATATGCAGTGTTATAATTTAATTTATTGCCAGAGTATAGTCACCCAGAATTCATGGTACTACAAATTTTGGCTTTTATTCAACTACAGTACTTTGCTTCCTGACTACTTTCCTGTCTTACATTTAAGTCAAAGTATACAATTATTTAATTCCAGAATAAACTTTACTTCTTTTTCTACATCTATTCAGACCTACACACTTAACCTCTATGTCAGAATCTTACTTTACAGTTCATTTTTTGTGCTATCCCATCTTTAAGGTAATAACACTTCTTAACACATCAATCAAATATGATAATATTAAGAACTCTGAGTTCCTTGTTGTCCCTTGTATTATTACTAATTTATTTGTAATATTATGCACATATATAGTCATTTATTTTAATAGATTATTAATAATACTTAGGGCATTATTTTTCTATCTTGAGAGTTTTATACACAGTAGACATGCAATAAGTAAATGTCGAATCAATTTTGGGTTGTATTAGTCAGAATTCTCTAGAAGGACAGAACTAATGGAATATATATAATATATATTATATTATACATATATAATACATCTATATTATACATATATTATAATATATATTATACATATATATATGAGAGTTTATTAAGTATTAGCTCACATCATCACAAGGTTGCACAATAGGCTGTCTACAGGCTGAGGAGTAAGAAGAGCCAGTCCAAGTTGCAAAACTGAAGAACTTGGAGTCCGATGTTCAAGGGCAGGAAGCATCCAGCACAGAAGAATGAGGTAGGCTACGATGCTAGGCCAGCCTCTCCTTTCACATTTTTCAGTCTGCTTATATTTTAAACATGCTGGCAGCTGATTCGATGGTGTCCACCCAGATTAAAGGTGGGCCTGCCTTTCCTAGCCCACTGACTAAAATGTTAATCTCCTTTGGCCACGCCCTCACAGACATACCCAGGATCAATACTTCACATCCTTCAATAAAAAAATTTGCTAGTGGATCACTTGGAGTGATGGTGAGTTGTGCCACTTCCACTTTGGTGAGCTATAGTTTAATTTTTTTTAAAATTAAGCATTTAAAAGTGCAGAATTTTAGTTGTTTTACTTTTATGGTGACTTGGGTAAGTTCAGTTGAATTCACTGGCATTTATTTTGAAAAATAAAAAAGTAAATTTCACATTAGTGTCTGTACTCGACCATGCGATGTCATATTTAAAAAAATTATTTTTGTTTGTTTTGAGACGGAGTTTAGCTCTTGTTGCCCAGGCTGGAGGGGAATGGCACGATCTCGGCTCACGACAACCTCTGCTTTCCTGGTTCAAGCGATTCTCCTGCCTCAGCCTCCTGAGTAGCTGGGATTACAGGCATGCACCACCATGACAGCTAATTTTGTATTTTTAGTAGAGACAGGCTTTACCATGTTTGTCAGGCTGGTCTTGAATTCCCAACCTCAGGTGATCTGCCCAACTCAGCCTCCCAAAGTGCTGAGATTACAGGCATGAGCCACTGTGCCCGGCCTAAAAATTAATTTTTATATTGTTTTATAATCTCCTACTTAGATCAAAATAACATCTTACATATATCTTAATTAAAAGATTAACCACAAGAATAATTTTTCTGTCAATTCTTCAATTTAAATACACAGTCTTCATTTTAAAATTTTTTTAATTAATTTTTTTTTCTTTGAGTACAAGCCAGAAAAGAAACTGGAAAACGGATTTATCTTGACATTATAAAAATGCTTAGTCCTGCAGTTTTCAGCTTTCTTTTTCAATCTTGGATGAATTTAAGAACTCAATTTCTTAAATGTTTTAACTAAACTATGTTAAAATGTGAGGTAGTATTCTTTTTTGCATGACCTTAAAATAGCCTTTATACCTTGTTTTCAATCTTGAATATTTGAAGTTTGCTTTTGTGTTGTTAGAATTTAAAAAGAAATCAAGCTACTGTTAGACTGAAAAACCATTAGAGCTTATTAAAGAAATTTTGAAACACAATGGTACATATGACCTAGTCTGATTGATCTGGATATGTCTTAGTTTAATCAAAAAAAGAGGCAGCAGCTACCACTAAAGCAATTTTTCCTGAAGGAAGATTTCATATTGTGGTTCCCCTGTCACTTCACTCTAAATGTATGCTTTTTAGGCCTATCTTTCTGAAATGCACTTTGGTTTTGTATTAGTTGTATTAGGGTTTTCCAGAGAGACAAAACCCATAGATAGCTATATATACAGATATATAAGAGGAGATTTACTATGAGAATTGTCTCACACAATTACAAATGCTCAGGAGTTCCACAACAGTCCATTTGCAAGCTGGAGACACTGGGATACCGTAGCATACTGCACACAGTTTAAATTCAAAAGCTTCAGAACCAAAGAAGCTAATAATGTAATTCTTAGTTTGAGGCTGAAGGCCTGAGAACTATGGGGGCTGTGGGTGTAAGTCCTGGATTCCTAAGGCCAGAGAGCCGAGAATTCTGATGTCCAAGGATGACAGGAGGAAGGTGTCTCAGTTTCTGGAGAGAGAGAGAAAAAAATATTTTCACTGCTTCTTTGTTTGTTTCTATCCAGACCACCAGGTGACTGGATGGTGCCCACCCACAATGAAGGGCAATCTATCTCACTTAGTTCACTGACTTACATGCCAGTCTCTACTGGAAATACCCTCACAGATACACCTGGAAGTAATGCTTTACCAGTTCTCCAGCTATTTCTTAATCCAGCCAAATCCACACCTAATATTTACATTTACAATACTGTCTGCGATAGTCATAAAGCTTATTTTACTGTATTTGTACCACATTTCATTCTGTTCTTTCAACATCTTTAATTCATACGAGATTTATTGCATTGCTAGAAGCCAGGAACATTATCTGTCTTTCAAGAAAGCTCCTATTATGGTCTAAAGGTTTGTGTTCTCCCATGATTCATGCTTTGGAATCTGACCCTCAATGTGATGGTATTAAGAGGACCTTTGGAGTCAATTACCTCATGGTGGTGAAGCCCAAATAAATGGAATTAGCACCCAGAAGAGGCTATGAGGGAGCTGCTTTGCCCCTTTCACTTTCTGGGACATAGCTAGCAGGTGTCATCTCTAAGGAACAGACAGAATGCCCTAATGTTAACAGGTATTCCATATCATTAATATATCAATAATTTTTGCACATTGACAGGAAAGGTATATACAAATCAGTAGAGAATTGAGCAAATACAAAGGCAAGGTACAGACTGGGAGCAATGTACTATACATCTCATTAGACAACAAATCTGACTGAGCCTTGATCTTGGACCTCTCAGCCTTCAGAACTGTAAGAAATAAATGTCTGTTGTGTATGAGCTACTTGGTCTATGAGTTTTGTTATAGCGGCCAAAACTAAGACAGGCACCATTTTGCTCTAGTCCTCCCGAACACGCTCATCAAATGTTTTTTTGATACGGAAGAACATGTAACAATATACTATATCGGTGGTGATGTTTAACCTCCAGGGAAGCAACAAATAATCTCAGAGAAAAATGTTTTATGAGAAACTAAAACAAAATAAACTGATGTTAAACGTAAGCAAATTTCTTTTGCCCCCAAATTTGTACTTTCAGAGGCTTAGACATTATTTTATATTTCCTACTTCTGATGGGTTTATTTTAAAATACAGGATAACAGTTGCTGTCACTTATTGTTAGTTAAAATGTTGAATTTAAAAATTTTATCCATAATTTCATATGGAATAACTGTGTTTTTAAATTGAAGCGTGAGGCATTTTACTCATTTTCTGTTTGTTTTTCTTCTGCTGGTAGCAAATGAGGACTGGTTGCTACAGCAACGTATTTATTCTGCAAGTGCTTTTGGGCTTTCATCAGATGTTCACTCTGACAGTGAGTTCTGCCTTCGGAATGTCTGACTTTTACAACCACAGCTAATTAGAAAACCTGTAACCATTTTATTCCACTGCCCTAAAGGTTAACACAAAACTTGTAGTATTGAAACAAATGTGGATTGTGAAAACAAATCTTATGAAGAACAGAGAAAAACAAAGTAATTACATTTTTAAATCTATAGTCAAAAATATTAAACTTTAAATCAACTGTAGCTCTTAGGTTTGTAAAATACCTTTGGCAAGTGAGAACAAAAATATCAGTTTTCTCTTTCTTTATTTTTCTCCATCACTCTTCTACCAAGGTTCTTCACAAATACTCAGAACTAAAATATTATATTGGTTTTCAAACACTAGGCATTTCAACAAAATAATTTAACTCTTGAATCAGAGGAAGAACTTATACTTACAATGTTTGAATTTTGTACCATTTCAACTAAATTTGTATCTTTCTGGATGAATATTAATTTTCTGTAAACATAATGTACATAATATTTTTAAAGATGCTGGATATAAATAAATAAATATTCAAAACTTTGACTTTGTCAGTTTTTACAGAGAGCAAAAAGGTACAATATGTTCAAATTCTAACACATATATCCATAGAGCAATGTGAAACTAAGAATGATTTCAGCTGTGTTATTTCAAATATATTTAACGTCACCTTTCTATTTCACTGTTAAGAACCTGAAAGGCTATTTGTTCATTTATGTCTAATCTATTGGATACATATTTGAAGGTGTTGTGTACATATTACTCTTTTTATTTTAAATTTTGTTTTGCGATGTATGAATGACTGATATTTGTATATAAATATATAACTGTGATCTTAGCATTTTAATTAATTTTGGTTTTCTTACTAAATAGCAAATAACGAAATTTTCTCCAAGTTATTAGGAATAAATCTACATTGTTAGTTTTAAGGGTTTTTATGTTTTTAAAATACCCTATTTAGCTATTTTAATATTCATTATTTTTATGTACGAGAGGTTTTATTTTATGGAATTGGTTTCAAGTACTTCAAAAAGTACTGGAATTCCAGATTAATTTTCTAAAGTAGTAACAAAAACATAAGGAATAAAAAAAGGTGAAATGAGTCACATATTCTTCAATTATACATGATTCTGCTCATTTCCTCTTGTAAACAAAGCAATAAATATTACCAGATGATGATGACTAATTATTATAATAATTTTACATGCAAGATATATATAAAGTAATAGCTTCTTGCTATTTAATTTCCATTTCCCCATCTCCATTTCTCATGTTTGTTGATCATTCAGATTAAAATTTCTATAACATCCCCCTTGTGTTTGTTTCTTTGGTTATTGATGTTTTTGTTTGTTTTTGAGACAGGGTTTTGTTCTGTCTCACAGCCTGGTGTGCAGTGGTGCAATCATGGCTCACTGCAACCTCCAACTCCTGGGCTCAAGCAATCCTCCTATCTCAGTCTCTGAGTAGCTGGAACTACATGCATGTGCCACAACATCCAGCTTTTTTTTTTTTTCCACTCCTGGGCTCAAGCGGTCCTCCCACCTCAGCTTCCCAAAGTTCTGGGGTTACAGGTTTCAGTCATTGCTCCCAGTCTGCACCTTGCCTTTGTATTTGCTCAATTCTCTACTGATTTGTATATACCTTTCCTGTCAATGTGCAAAAATTATTGATATATTGATGATACGGAATACCTGTTAACATTAGGGCATTCTGTCTGTTCAAATGGTCAGTATAAGGAATTGTGAAGAGCAATGGAACTCTTGATTCACAGCCATTCTAATCCATTTATCTTTGTTATATTTCTAAATTTCATAGCAGATAAAATTTTATTTTTTTAATTATAGTAAAAATAAAGAAGGAATATTTGGAAAACCAGTAACAGAGAACTTTATTACTTACACACATACACACACACACACACACACACATTTGCAACTTAATTACAGGTCACCAAAAAGAAGCTGTGAGGCAATTGAGACCATATTGCATATAAACTCTGCTAGACTGGGTTGATCAATGTTTGTTCATTTGAATGAAAGAGATGTGAGAAACAAAATCAAAAGTTAAAGTGAACTGAAACATTCTACACCTTTTATTTGGAACCTATCTTATTTGAAAATAATATAGTTAGGACCCCCAAATGTGTTACCATGTCATTATCAAATAAATTAAGTAAGCCAGAGACAAAGGAAAGATTGAAGCTATGAAGAAAATAATAACATAAGGAAACACAATAAGTTATGCAAAAATAAATAATACCAAGTATGAGATTGACATAAGAAAATCAGTTTTGCAAGAAAATAAACCTGTAAATAGCAACTTGAACTATAAAGATTTAGAATGAAAAGATATGTGAAAAAAAAGGATGAATAGTATGTATAGAATGATGACATAAATGTATTTTATATGGTTGAAAGATATCATTGAGAATTATGTAAAGAAACGATTGAGGTCCTGAGTAATGATAAAAGAAACATAAGGACAGTTGATATAATTTCCCATATGTAGTATATTTTTCATGATAACATAAAATAAGATGTACCATTTCAATAGCCAGGAAAAAACAAATATTGACAACAATAATAAATAATAGTTTAATGAAGGTGTAGAGAATAAATAGAGGAAAAAATATATATATGACTTTATTAAATTTGGATTTGCAAATTCGGAGATAAACATTTTAAAAAATAGTTCTAGGAAAATAGGGTTTTAATCAGAAATAACTGTATATTTATAGGAATATACTATTAATTAAATAATTTCAAGGTAATTTTAAAAAATTATATGTAATACTTGACATCATAAAGAGCTAAACTAAAGCAAAATATCTCATATATGTTAACACCTAAGTATTTTATGTCTAGATACAGAAAGCCTTCTCAGAATTGTACCAAAGAAATGAGTTGTTACCATACTTATGCATGTAATCTCATAAAATAAAATATCCTGCACCTGAAAACAACAAAATATCTAACATTGCTGAAAGTAATATTAAATGACATATTAGGGAAATAGTTGCAAAAAACAGTTCAAAAATAATGTCAAATTTATTGAAGTTAGAAAATCGTGATCGCCACTTAAAAATGTGCAGAAAAATAAATAAAATGTTGAAATAAAAAGAAATTATATTTCTTAATTATTACAAAATTGCAAAAATAATACAATCTTACCTGATCAGGTTACAACATGCTAAAATAAGCGTGATACTCAGTGTTTAAAATAGTTTCAGAAGATCAGAAAATAATTTTTTTCTACTTAAAGTTTGGTGAAAACATAACATTTAATTCGATGAATACTTGAATTCTTGCACTTCACAATGTAGACTAACAAGCATTTATAGGCATATGCTTTCATTTTCTTCAACTTCTAATGTTTATTGTCATGTTTCCCAATAGAAAATAATATTAAATTATGCACAATGAAGGATCTCCCACATCTTATCCACCAACTATGTGGTTCTGTGTTTCACAGAAAAATATTACTTTTTAAACGTATCTTTTCTTACATATGAAATATATTATATTATATACAAGATATATATTTTAAACATTGCTTTTGTATATATTAGGAATACACAAGCAAACACATGTAGAGCATACTGGTACTATAAAGCCAAATTCAACATAAGATATTCACAAGTAGCTGGACGAGGTGATGTCTAATCAGATAAGTTCAATTTCTCATTTCGAGGAAGTAGAATAAAGTGGGAGAGAAACCTGGACAAGGAAACAGCAGACGACCCAAGTTCAGGAAATAGGCAGAGAGTGAATCACAGATAGGCATGGGCAAGGACTTCATGTCTAAAACACCAAAAGCAACGACAACAAAAGCCAAAATTGACAAATGGGATCTAATTAAACTAAAGAGCTTCTGCACAGCAAAAGAAACTACCATCAGAGTGAACAGGCAACTTACAGAATGAGAGAAACTTTTTGCAATCTACTCATCTGACAAAGGACTAATATCCAGAACTTACAAAGAACTCAAACAAATTTACAAGAAAAAAACAAACAACCCCATCAAAAAGTAGGCAAAGGATATGAACAGACATTTCTGAAAAGAAGACATTCATACAGCCAACAGACACATGAAAAAATGCTCATCATCACTCGCTGTCAGAGAAATGCAAATCAAAACCAAATGAGATACCATCTCACACCAGTTAGAATGGCAATCATTAAAAAATCAGGAAACAATAGGTGCTGGAGAGGATGTGAAGAAATAGGAACACTTTTACACTGTTGGTGAGATTGTAAACTAGTTCAACCACTGAGGAAGACAGTGTGGCAATTCCTCAAGGATCTAGAACTAGAAATACCATTTGACCCAGCCATCCCATTACTAAGTATATACTCAAAGCATTATAAATCATGCTGCTATAAAGACACATGCACACGTATGCTTATTGCAGCACTATTCACAATAGCAAAGACTTGGAATCAACCCAAATGTCCATCAGTGACAGACTGGATTAAGAAAATGTGGCACATATACACCATGGAATACTATGCAGTCATAAAAAGGGATGAGTTTGTGTCCTTTGTAGGGACATGGATGCAGCTGGAAACCATCATTCTCAGCAAACTATCCCAGGAACAGAAAACCAAATGTTCTCACTCATATGTGGGAATTGAACAATGAGCTCACTTGGACCCGGGAAAGGGAACATCACACACCAGGGCCTATTGTAGTGGTGGGGTGGAGGGATAGCATTAGGAGATATACCTAAGGTAAATGATGAGTTAATGTGTGCAGCACACCAACATGGCACAAGTATACATATGTAACAAACCTGCACATTGTGCACACGTACCCTAGAACTTAAAGTATAATAATAATAATAAAAGAAAATGTGGCGCATATACACCATGGAATACTATGCGGTCATAAAAAAGGATGAGTTCGTGTCCTTTGTAGGGACATGGATGCAGCTGGAAATCATGATTCTCAGCAAACTGTCGCAAGAACAGAAAACCAAACACCGCATGTTCTCACTCATAGGTAGGAATTGAACAATGAGATCACTTGGACCCAGGAAGGGGAACATTACACATTGGGGCCTATTGTGGGGAGGGGGAGAGGGGAGAGATAGCATTAAGAGATATACCTAACGTAAATGATGAGTTAATGAGTGCAGCACACCAACATGGCACATGTATACATATGTAACAAACCTGCACTTTGTGCACATGTACCCGAGAACTTAAAGTATAATAATAATAATAAAAAAACCTCTTGTATCCAAAACATGTAAAACAATTGATCAGAGGTCACTAACGTTTCCATTATTTTATTTAACATATGTAAATATTTGAGTTTTTTTGGGAATGTATTTGATCCTTTGGAATTTTTTTTCTGGTGTCTGATGAAAGAAAAAAGTTCCAATATACATAAATTATTTATTGTTTAGTGAGTTGTTTCTTCCTAACTTGAAACACTGTTTTTGGAGGGTGGGGGCTGGGGTCGGGGCAGAGTCTGGCTCTGTCACCCAGGCTGGAGTACAATGGAGCGAACTCGGCTCACTGCAACCTCCGCCTCCTGGGTTCAAGGGATTCGCCTGCCTCAGCCTCCCGAGTAGCTGGGATTACAGGCACCGGCCGTCATGCCTGGTTAATTTTTGTATTTTTGTATAGATGTGGTTTCGCCATGTTGGCCAGGTTCATCTTGAACTCCTGACCTCAGGTGATCCACCTGCCTCAGCATCCCAAAGTGCTGGGATTACAGGTATGAGACATCGCACGGGCCTTGAAACACTTCTTGTTTGCATCTCTCCTAATTTTACTTAAATACGGCATTTCTATATTTTCAGGATATATAACATTGAATACTGACTTTTTTTATTCCTTTATTTCCTACATTTAAAAGTGTTAAATATTTACAACCTCTCATTTTATCTAATATTTTCAATTATCTCTTGCTTGACTAACGTCTCTCCTCTAGTGAAGATCTTACATGCTCAAAAATGTTGGTCTCTTTTATTATTCATGAATAATCTATGAGAGAAAATTAGCATTGCTTCAGACAATGCAAGAGAGTTAGTTTATACTAGAAGTGACTTCCACAGAATCCTTATGGAAATCTCAAGAACCAAGGACTATATATGTGGACAAGTGCATGATTGAAAAATAAGCCTAAATATAATAATAGAATTAAAAAATTCAAGCATTGTGTTAGCCCAATCTCATGCTGCTTAAAGAAATACCTGAGACTAGGTGATGTATAAAGAACATAGGTTTAATTCACTCACAGTTTCACAGGACTGAGGAATCCTCAGGAAATTAACAATCATGGCGAAAGGCTCCTCTTCACAGGGCAACAGGAGAAAGAATGTGTGCAAGCAGGGGAAATGCCAGACACTTATAAAACCATCAGATCTTGTGAAAATCATTCATTATCAAAAGAACAGCATGGGGAAATCACCTTCATGATCCAATTACCTCCACCTGTTCCTGTCCTTTACACATGGGGATTATTGTGATTCAAGGTGAGATTTGGGTGGGGACAGAGAGCAAAACCATATCAAGCATAAAGTTAATGAAAATATTGTTGAAATAAAAGAATTTGCTCTAATATTTTTTTAACTCTCCTGTATTTCTTAGTTTCAAATAAAGTTAGATAGATACCATGTAACTGATTGTAGCTAAGAAGTAAAAAAAAAAATGATTTCTAGGCAAAGGCACTTAGAAACTCAGGTGACTCCGCTATTCCTCTTTTCTCCTACAATGGTAATTTGGATAGTCAGATGACATAGAGGGTGTAACTCCAAATAAAGTCAAGTAACTTTTATTAGGAAAAATAAACACTTATTGTATAATGCTTGAGGTGTTGACATTTGTCTGTTTTAACAACTAGAGCTAATTATAATTCTAACGTCTATTGTCCCAGGGGTAACTGAGCAATGTCATAGGATCTCCTCCACCTCCATTCCAGATTACAGACTTTATAATTTGGCCTATGGTCCATTTTATCTTTTGTTCATTTTCTTTGGCTCACTTTTTAAATTTCCATTTTCTAGTCTCTTTACTATTTTGTCAATTGTGAACAAAATCAATTTACCCTTCTCTCTCTAATTTTGTGTCCATTTTTGTGATGATTCTATTTTTTTCAACTATTTATTAAGTTTGGTCAAATGTTGTCAAATTCTATGTTTCTTTTTCTGTATTTGAAGGAACTTGGATAGTATATCAAGGGCCCCAAAAATACACTTTATATTAATTAATTGTTACACACATTTGTAAATTTTTCACATTTCTTTCTACAATTTTATGAGTGGTTTTTAATCATATTTTCTCAGACTATCCCAAGAATCTAATATCTGAGATAATGGATATTTTCATAGGAATATTGTTTTAAATATTGGTTTTTAAATATAACGAAGAGCATATATTTGTGAAAATTGAGGTTTTTATTAGCCTAATAAATGATTATTATTTATTAATTTAGTGTACATTGTTGTGTTTTCACAAAGTAACATAAAGTCATGAAATATTTCAAAATGATATTACTAAAAACAACTAAAGTTTCTGTGACACACACCATTGCTAAATATAATACTTCTAGTAGATAATAATAAATATATTAGCTCTAATATGGCAGTGAGATAGACATTTCTCCCTTTCTTTATAAGTTGTTATGCCTTTTTACCTTTTTCCTCCCCTGGTTGAATTTGCTAAGGCCTCCTGTACAATCTGAATCTAATATCAGTGACTGACTGTAGAAATACTTGCTTTGTTTCTAATAGAAGGGAAGGTAGAGTGTTCAAAATATGAGCTGTGTGTCTGATGTTAGCAGTATGTTTATACAGATATATTTTAACATATTGAAAAAGTTTTCTTTTCTTTTTAGTGTACTGAGGATTTTAGTCATGAGTACGTATTATATTTTGCCAAATACCGCCATATGCTAATGAGTTCATAATTTTTTTCCTTTATACTCTTAATGTGAATGGTACTGATTACTTTTGAAGGTTAAACCAATTCTGCATTACTGGGAAAAATTCCAGTGGGTCGTGATGGACTATCATCTTCATATATTGCTGAATTTAACAGGGTATGCTATAAATATATTTTTCTATTTATGTTCATGACAGGCATTGATTTTAGTGTACACTTAAGATTCCCTTTAAATATAAATCCTTTCTTTCTATTGGTGTATAGTATTCTTAATCCATAAAAAAGAAAAATTGTTCCAAGAGTGTAAACTGAGTCCAGCAAGTCCTTTCAGCAATTGAACATTTAAGGTAGCTAATTGATAAGTAGAGCTGAAGGAGGTATAAGAAGACTATGAAGAATTTTATAGTCTAAAGACTATTAAGTAAGGAAGCTTGGATGATTGGGAAGATTCAAATAGTCTACAGTATATGCAGTAGAAAATATCTGGTAATGATTTTTCATTGCTTAGGTAGTAATAATGGGTAACTCTTTTACCAATAAACATTGTTATTTTTCAACATCACTGCCTCTCTAAACCTAATATTTGCATTAATATTATATTTTTCTTTTAGTACTTAAAGTTCTGTATTGTAATGAATGGTTTCTTACTATTAGTGAAGCACACCTTGACATCTTCCCAGCTGCTGATTTAGGTTAACGTGATCTGACATAGTCACCTGATAAAGGCACACATAAATTTTCTCTGGAGGCAGAAAACGTTAAAACATGCAGCAGCACTAGAAGTAAGATACTCATTACTCCTCCCAAGAAGGAACTTACTCTCTAGGTTGGAGAAGTTGACTTACAGCCCCTAGTCATTATAATTTCAGAATCCACTGTTGGACTGAACAAAAGTTCATGTTATTTCTGAGTAGCCACCAGGCAACAACTAAGCACAGTAGTAACTAATCATGATAGGGGTAGCAGGATCTAGATTTTCCTTCCAAAAGAGAAATTCCTTTTTAGTACAGATAACCTCATTGTGTTGGTCTAGATTTTATCAGATGTGTGTCATGGCCTCTTCCTGACTAATTCTCCTTCCTCCTCTCTTACCTTAGTAAGATGATCTTGATATTTCTCATTATATTACAACAATTAAATCAGTGGGATATTTCTGCAAGAAATCAATGTAATAGAATCTAGTAATTGATCCCGAAATATGTAGACTTTTGACTAATTATAAAGTGGTAGAAAGCAGCTGTGAAAAGAATAAGCACTTAAATAAATGGTTCTGACTTCGATAGCCATAGGCTGTCATTTGGAAATGATCTATTTGTCCTCACCAAAACTCATATTGAAATTTGACCCCCAATAAGATGGTTTGTCTCTGTATTCCCATTCCAATCTCATGTCAAATTGTAATCTTCACATGTTAGGGGAGGCGCCTGTTGGGAAGTGACCAGATCATGGAGGCAGATTTCCGCCATGCTGTTCTCATGACAGTGAGTGAATTTTCATGAGATCTGATGATTTAAAAGGGTGCAGAACTTCCTCTCTTGCTCTCTTTCTCCTGCCTTGCCAAGGTAAGGATGTGCTTGCTTCCCCGTCACCTTCCGCCATGATTGTAAGTCTCCTAAGGCCTCCTAGTGATGCTTCCTGTTAAGCCTGCAGAACTGTGAGTCAATTAAACCTCTATTATTCATATATTACCCAATCTCAGGTGTTATTTATAGCAGTGTGAGAACAGACTAACACAGAAAATTGGTACCAATACTGGGGCACTGCTATAAAAATACCTGTAAATGTAGAAGCAACTTTGGAACTGGGTAATGAGCAGAAGTTGGAACAGTTTGAAGGGCTCAATAGAAGACACAAGGATGTGGGAAGGTCTTCCTAGATTCTGGTTAAATGATTTTGATCAAAATGCTGGTAGTGATATGGAAAGTGAAGTCTAGGCGGAAGTGATCTCAGATGGAGATAAGGAAATATTGGGAACTAGAATAAAGGTCATTATTGTTATGCTTTATCAAAGAGATTTGCAGCATTTTGACCTTGCCCTAGAGATCTGTGGAACTTTGAACTTGAAAAAGATGATTTAGGATATCTGGCCAGACAAATTTCTAAGTATCAAAGCATTCAAGATATAACCTGGCTTTTGATTAAAAAAAAAAAAAAAAAAAAAAAAATGCAGTAATATGTATTGCATGACCTGGCTGTGTCTAAGAGAGAATGCTCATACATGTGGAAAGGAGATGATATGAAATTGGAACATATATTTAAAGGCAGAGTATAAAAGTTTGAAAAATTTGCATCCTGACCATATGGTAGAAAACAAAACAAAACAAAACAACAACACAATATCTAGGGAGACATTCAAGCAGGCTGAAGAAATTTGCCTAAGTAATGAGGAATTGAATGTTAATAGCCAAGACAATGGGGAAAATGTCTCAAGTGCGTGTCAGAGACCTTTGCAAAAGCCCCTCCTATCAAAGGCCTAGAAGCCTAGGAGGAAAAAATGGTTTTGTGGGCCACTCCCAGGATCCCAATGCTCTGTACAGTCTCAGAACACGGCACCTTGCATCCCAGCCACTCCAGCTCCAGCCATGGCTAAAAGGGACCAAGGCATAACTTAAGCCATTGCTTCAGAAGGTACAAGTCCCAAGCTTTGGCAACTTTGACATTGTGTAGGGCGTGTGGGTACACAAAAGGCAAGAGTTGAGGTTTAGGAACCTCTGACTGCATTTCAAGGATGTATGGAAATGCCTAAATGTCCAGGCAGAAGCCTGCTGCAGGGGAGGAGCCCTCAAGGAGAACTTCTACTAGGCAAATATGGAGGGGAAATGTGGAGTCAGAGCCCCCACACAAAGTCACCACTGAGGAACTGCTTAATGAATCTGTGAGAAGAGGACCACTATCTTCCAGAACCCAGAATTGTAGATCCACTGATAGATTGCACCATGCACCTGGAAAAGCCACAGGTACTCAATGCCAGCCCATGAAAGCAGCCGGGAATGGGGGTCTAACCTGCACAACCACAGGGGCAGAGCTTCCCAAGGCTGTGGGAGCCCACCACTTGCATCATTGTGCCCTGGATGTGAGGGAAGGAGTCAAAGGAGATTATTTCAGAGCATTAAGACTTAACGAATGCACCACTGGGTTTTGAACTTGTGTGGTCCCTGCAACTGCTTTGTTTTGGCCAATTTATTCCTTTTGTAAAAGGAGCATTTATCTAATGCCTATACCCCCATTGTATCTAGGAAGTAGGTAACTTGCTTTTGATTTTACAGACTCACAGGCAGAAGGGACTTGCATTGTGTCAGGTGCAACTTTGGACTTGGACTTCTGAGTTAATGCTGGAATGAGTTAAGATTTGGAACATGATATTTGGGAGGTGCCAGAGGCAGAATAATATAGTTTGGCTCTGTGTTCTCATCCAAATTTCATTTAGAATTGTAATCCTCACGTATCAGGGGAAGAGCCTGGTCAGAGGTGATTGGATCATGGGTTCTCATAATAATGAGATCTTTCATGAGATCTAATGGTTTAAAAGTTTTCTGAGGCTTCTCTGTCATACTTCCTGTTAAGTGTGCAGTAACTTGAGTCAAGTAAACCTCTTTTCTTTATAAATTACCCTGTTTCAGGTAGTTCTTTATAGTAGGTAGTGTGAGAAAAGACTAAGACACCCAACATTGCAAATGTTGGGAGATGGGGCTCAGTGAGAGGAGTTTAAGTTATGGGAGAAGATCCCTCATGAATGGTTTGGTGTTGTTCTTGCAGCAGTGAGATCTCACTCTCAAGAGACTGATTTTTACAGAAATAAATTATTTCCTGCCAGAGGTGGTTTTTGTAAAGCCAGCAGTACTCTTCATACATGTCCACTTTCTCTTTGAATCTTTCCATTACATTATGATTGTGATGCAGCATAAGAGCTTTTACCAGAAGCCAGGGCCATGCCCTTAGACTTCTCAGCCTGCAGTACTGTCACCTCAATAAACTTCCTTTCTTTACGAACAAACATTATATGATAGCAACACAAAATAGACAAAAACACCATATAAAAGAACAACAAATGGGTGCTGACTTTGTTATTACACCTTACATGTTTTTTGTTTAATTTGGACTATAGATACACATGTTAATTTTAAAATATGTGAGTTCTCTAGAAGAAAACATAAAAAGAATATTTTCAAAACTTGGGGATAAAACATATTTCACTAAGGCAAAGCAGTGTATCAGTGAGAAATAGTCACAGCTGATGGAAATATAAAATGACATAAAGACTGGGAAATTCTTGGCAGGATTAATAAAAATTCTCATACCCTATGACTAACATTTTTATTCTTGAGAATATATTCATTAACATGTACTTCAATATTCACAATAGCCAAAAATGAAAACAAATAAAATGCCCATGAGCTATAAAATGAATAGTGTTATATTTATATTATATAATTCAATACTATACAAAATTATTTTAAAAATAAGAAATGGCTTCTATACTAAAACTCACAAATCTACCAACAATATCTGATTAATTATGCAATATAGTTAACATTATATAATGTCAAATTTGGCAGGATTACTCTATGGAAATTAAAGTAACACGAAACTCAGGGTTTTGGTTTGCCTTTAGGAGTGATGAGTAGTGAATGCAGGGTACGAATTGGGCTTTTGGGTTGCACGTAATATTTTATTTTAACTTGTTTGGGGATTCACAGATTTGTTGCTCTGAAAATCAAGAGTAGTACACTACCAGAAAGTAATGTACCTTTCAGAATGTGTGTTATGTATCAACTTAAAAATTTTCATGCACACACACACACAGAGAAACAAAAAAAAAAAAAAAAAAAAAAACTCTCTTTTAAAAAAGACAGGGCCAGGCATGGTGACTCATACCTGTAATCCTGGCACTTCGGGAGACTGAGGTGTGTGGATGGCTCGAGCCTAGGAGTTTAAGACTAGCCTGGAAGTAATAGTAAGACCCTATATCTGGAAAAAAAAATGAATTAACACAATTACCTGTGTGTGGTGGTGTGTGCCTCTAGTCTCAGCTATTCCAGAGGATTAGGTGGGAGGATTGCTCGAGTCTGGGAGAA
Organism: Macaca fascicularis; assembly: GCF_037993035.2. Lineage (NCBI taxonomy): Eukaryota > Metazoa > Chordata > Mammalia > Primates > Cercopithecidae > Macaca > Macaca fascicularis. The sequence goes on from NC_088380.1 coordinate 106,416,665, forward strand.
AAAGGTTTTTCTGATCATGCCATGTGATCATGTCACTGCACTTCAGCCTGGGTGCCTGAGAGCAATTTTATCTCCAAAGAAAGCAAAGGAAAATCAAGAGTGAAAATGCAGGATATTTAAATAATTTTTTGTCAATAGTTACAAGATGTATTAAAAGTTGTAGTTAGGAAAATACAAATTCAAATTTATTACAGAAATAATAATATGAAATAAATTATTTAAGCATTCAATGCAGCAAGCTTAGGAAATACTAAAGCCAAGGAAACTAAAAATTTACATTACAAAGCTAAAATGAACAACTGGATTAAAAAATGGGCAAACGATCAAATAGCTAATCAAATAAGATATACAGATGACAAATAAGCATATGAAAAGATGATCAACACCACACCACATGTCATTATTGAATTGCAAGTTAGCACAACAGTGAAAACCACTGCACAACTACTAAAATGGTCAAATTCCAAAACACTGACAATAGCACTTAATTGCTATGGGAATGCAAAATGGTAAAACTACTTTGCAAGACAGTTCCAGTTTCTTACAAAACGGAACAAATATTCTCTGACTATATGATCCACGGAATCATACCCCATTGTATTTACTAAAATGAGTTGAAAAATTTATGTCCACACAAAAGCCTGCACATGATGTTTATAGTAACTTTATTCATAATTGCCAAAACTTGGAACCAACCAAGATGTTCTTTAGTAGGTGAATGCATAAATAAACTGTAGAACATCCAGACAATGGACACTAAAAATATGAGTTACTAAGCAATGAAAAGGAATGGAGGAAACTTACATGCATATTACTAAGGAAAATAAGTCATTTTAAAAATCCGTAAACTGCATGATTCGAACTACATGGCAAAAAGTACAAAGAAAATAAAACATTCAGTGGTTGCTCAGGGGGAAGGGAGAGAGGACTCTCATAGGAGCAGAGAGGATTTTTAAGGCAGTGAAAACTGTTCTGAATGATACTACAATGCTGGATAAATGTCATTATACATTTGTCAAAACCTATGGAATATAAAATGCTGCTGGTGAACTGTAATGTGAACTACTGACTCTGGATGATAATAATGTGTTAGTATATTAGATTCATTGATTTTAACAAATGTATTATTCTAGTATAGGATGCTGAGAGTTGGATACGCTAAAGTGGGGAAAAAAGAGTATATGGGAAATCTGTATTTTTTGCTCAATATTTATGTAAACCTACAACTTCTAAAAATAAAATTAAAAATACACGTACACACAAAACCTCAACCGTAAAGAAATCATATATAGAGAAGAATAAAAAATATTTCCAATTACTATACCAAATATTTAGGTCAAAAGAGATTTTCAATGTATTTTTTTTAAATGTTTCTAACAAGAGGTATCACAAAACATTCTACCATTTTTTAACCTAGTTTGCAAAAGACTGATAAGACTGACATTAAAAACTCTTAAATAATATAGTATTTTAAAAGACTAGGATCCATTTTTAGTGTTATAAAATATTTATTACAAAGCAATAGTAAACATGTTACATAGTGATGAAACAATAAAAATCCTTCCAACAAAATTAGAGGACCAAAAATTTCATTATGTTACATTTTTCCAGAAAAGCCAGTCAAAGCAACACATAGTCAAAGAACTACAAATAATTAATATAAATAAGAAGATTTTCAGTATTTTCAGATAATAGCAAGGTATACTGAGAAACCCAAGAAAATCTAAAAACTTTTTTAGAAATAGTAAAAGATTAGGTAAAAATGAATAACATTTTCAGTAAGAATACAAATTAAGATATACTCGAGAAAAAAGTTGTCATGAACAATAGGAAAACCATATTAAATCTCTACTGTAATCTAAATATTTTAGATACAGGAGCAGATAACAACCTGGGGAAATGTCCTTTACTTTTCAAGTATGACCTTAACCTTACACAAATCTTCCCCTGACTTTCTTATAGTTAGTGATATGACCTTCCAGCGTCTCACCCCACAACCTGGAGGCCAATTATATTTCTACAAGGTTGTCCACAAAACCCAAAAGTACTGGGTTTGGAGAGCTTCCATATGACTGAACATGTGGAGGTTCCTAGAGGGTGACATTCCCAGGGAGTTCATAGAAGCGTATGCCTCTTCCCCCATATCTTGCCCTATGTGTCTCTCCATTTGTGATATCCTTTGTAATAAACCTGTAAATGTAAGTGTTTTCCTGAATTCTGTGAGCCGTTCCAGCTAATTAATTAAACCCAAAGAGGGGATCACGGAAACCTCAACTTGAAGCTTAGGTCAGAAGTCCTGGAGACCCAGAATTGTGCCTGGTATGGGGGTAGGCCGTCTTGTGGATTGAGCCATCAACCTGAGACATCTGACACTATCTCCAGGTAGATAGTGTCAGAAAAAACTACAGAACACCCAGCTGGTGTCCACTGAAGAACTGATTGCTCACTTGGTGGTGGGAAGAAACTGCTCCCACATTTGGTCACAGAGTCTTCTGTGTTGATTGTTGTATTGGTGTGAGAGCAGAGGAAACATGGTTACAGTGTGTATTTGTCTGTTCTCATGCTGCTATAAAGAACTGCCGAGACTGAGTAATTTACAAAAGAAAATTTTAATTGACTCAGAGTTCAGCATGGGTGGGTAGCCTTCAGGAAAATTATAATCATGGTAGAATGGGAGGCAAATATGTCCTTCACATGGTAGCAGGACAGACAAGTGCCAAGCAAAGGGGGACAAGCCCCTTATAAAACTACCAGATCTCATGAGAACTCGCTCACTTTCATGAGAACAGCATGAGGATATCCGGCCCTATGATGCAATTACCAACCACTAGGTCCCTTACACAACACGTGAGAATTATCAGAACTACAATTCAAGATGAGATTTTGGTGGGGACATAGCCAAACCATATCACAGTGTTTTCTCCAAACCCCCACGAATTGAAAAAATAAGCTGGTTAAAATTAAGGGCACCAATTTTTTCTTTACTTATATATCTATACCCTAAGCCATCTAAATATTATAATTACATTGATGTTTTTAAATGGTGTTTGCATTGTTTCATCATCTTCTTCTAAGATAACATTGTAATAAAACTTATTCAACATAAAATGTCATAAATGTATGCACAGTGATACGTCCTTCTACAGAAAAATCATGCGATTCAAATGTTATTCCTTCCCATTTCACTCTTATTTAATAAGAGTGTTAAGTAGAAATTTGAGTGAGGAAATTTAATTATAATTTTTGTTTATTGCACTATATATCACCCTGGAGCAAGAGTTCCACAGAGGATATACCCATCTGGAGAGACAGTATATTTTTGTCCTGTGGTGCAGGAACAAACTACTACAAACATGGAGGTTTAAAACAATAAAAATACATTTATTCTTTCATAGTTCTGGAGACCAGAAGTCCAACATCAGTGTTGGCAGGCTCCAAGAGAGATTGAATTCCCTGCTTCTTCCAGCTTCTGGGGCTGGCAGCATTCCTTGACTTGAGCCCACATCAATGCAACCTCTGTCTCCATCTTCCTATCATCCTCTATTCTTTTGGCAGTTACTCTAGAAACTCTCTTCTGTTCTCTTATAAGGATGCATTTGATTCATTTAGGGCTCACATGGTAATTCGAGATAAACTCCTCCTCTCAGGATCCTTAATTTAATCACATCTTTTGACATATAAGCTACAATCAGAGGTTCCAGGATTTGATGTGAATACCTTTGGGGTGAGGGAAGGTGAGAGGGCAGCTATTTTTTAGCTTATAACAAAGGGAAATAGGAAATTGGCCTTTCTGTCATATAGTATGAGGGCCATTAGGAGTGATTCCTTTTGCTGGACTCTTTCCTACTTTGAAGTGGTCTTATTTAGCATCTACTGGGATGTAGGGGCAGGGAATTTGGAGGAGACTTGTAAGGAGTTCCTACAGAAGTTATACAGAATCCTATTTTCTGACTCTCTCTCCTCCAAAACTTCCCTGTCTGTTAGTCAGTTTCTTAGATTCATTTTCCTGATTTCTTAGAATCATCCTCCTGGTTCTTCTCACCAGAAAATTGGTAGTGTTTTTATTTATTTATTTATTTTTATTTATTTATTTTTTTTTTTGAGATGGTGTCTCGCTGTGTCTCCCAGGCTGGAGTGCCGTCCCGCCATCTCGGCTCACTGCAAGCTCCGCCTCCCGGGTTTACGCCATTCTCCTGCCTCAGCCTCCCACGTAGCTGGGACTACAGGCGCCCGCCACCACACCCGGCTAGTTTTTTGTATTTTTAGTAGAGACGGGGTTTCACCATGTTAGCAAGGATAGTCTCGATCTCTTGACCTTGTGATCCACCCGCCTTGGCCTCCCAAAGTGCTGGGATTACAGGCTGAGCCACCGCGCCCGGCCCGGTAGTGTTTTTAAATCATACATTTAGTTGTCCATGTAGTCATCCTGTAACTGCTGCCCAAGAAAAGCAAAAAGCTGGAAAAGAAGGGAGGAATGAAGGAAGGTAGGAAAAAGGCAAAGAAGAAAGGAAGAGAGGGAGAGGGGAAGGAGGGAAGGAGAGAGAGAAGTGTGAGGAGGGAGGGAGAGAAGGAGAGGGGAAGAAAGAAACATAAAGAAATTCACCTCCATTCTACTGAGTTCTCCAAGTTTCCATTTTCTTACATTGTGTTCCTGTTTATGTTTACTCTTCAAAATCTTCAGGTAGTTATTTTGTTTCATAGCATTCTTCGTTTAGAATTATCTGTTATAGAGTTAGTCTTCAGAAGGCTCACATTGCCCACTAGGTGTGGAAATAACTCATCTGGGTATTTTAATTTATCTTTGATACATATTCAAATACTCTAATGGCTGATGTGTGCTGTCTATATAGTCTCCTTCTGGGAAACAGTGGTCCCATATATTCTGTATAGAAAATCTAAAATAGTGCAAAAGTATTCAAATGAATCAAAGGATTAATAGAATTATTTTTGCAAACTTCAGTTAAATACACCAATGTTCCTACATACTGATTTTTGGAGGAAATATCAACATGGATATGATTGAAAAAACAAAGATATTTCCATCTACCTACAGGTCAAGTAAACATGAAAGGAGTAAAAGCAAATCTCATGTTATAGAAGAAGGTTAATAACAACCATTAGAAGATTACTTTCAGAAAAAACATTCCAGTTTTAAGCTCTTAGACAAATAGCTCCTTTAAGTGGTCATATTTAAACATTCAAGTTATTTATAACTCTCAAGTGATGTTTGAGTCAATTTCTCAAGGTAACTTTGTCCCCAATATTTTAATCAAATTATATCTGTTTATTTTTCTTATTGGCTTGCTTATAATTTGCCTCATATTGCACAAATGAATTTGAATAAAATGTTATGGGTTTATTTAATCATAATTTTTATATAAAATAACACTCATCTGGATATCAGAATATAGAATAAAAATCATATAGATATAGTTATAAAATCTGAAACAATTGTTAGAATTTTCTTCTTATTCTTAGACTCATCAAATCTAAGGCTACATCTGGTGAAGACAACATAACTACACAATTTTGGACATTTACATTTTAATAGAATTTTTACAACTTGTTTTTATGAAAAGTATGTGAAGTTTAATACAAACAAAATTCCACTGTTGACTGATAAATGATTCTAAAGCTTAACTAAATAAAACTGCAGAGATCTAAAAATCTAGTTTAATCAATGATCTTCCATCACATTCTATATATCTTACTATTCTACCAAAATCAGTTAAAAGTAACATCAATTACAAATACGTTGACATTTTTTCCTCTTCAACAGTGTTACTTTCTGTCACATTAATCATTCAAAATAGTATTTTCTTTACATGTGTTGATTGCAGTTAGTATGGGCTGTTTATGGGTAGTCAGTGAATTCCAACTAATGTCTCTCATGTCAGAATATACTTGCTTTTTAAAGCATATGAAATTGTTTGAGTATTGTGAGTACATTGCGTATACTTTGCAAATATTTGCTTGAGGAAAACTAATCTTTGGATTAAAACAGGGACTCAAATTTATAGTATTAAGAGAAAACTATAGTTTAGAAAGTATAAAATAATTTTGACTACCTTTTATTATTAAGTAAATAATAAAAATTAAGGGCAATAATTTTTCTTATAGTGAAGTATCACTTTAAATCAGCTTTATCAAAGAAATGTCCCTGAGTTTTTCCATGAGTTCCTTGATGTGAGTCTCTGCCTCCTCTCATATAAAAAAAATCAACACAACTATATGACAAATTGGAATGGTATCCTTCTTTCCAATCAGTGGATTTATGTCCAGTTATTCCAATTTCTTAGAGAACTACCCTTTATGTGTTTATGAATTACATTATTTCAAGCAACAATTACTAATTTGAGATTAATATAGTATTGAATACAAAAACTGCTAGTATGTTGAAAATTTATTGGAAGGCATCTTGCAATAAAACCAAATTCCAGCAAGTTACGACTTTAAAATATAAATGTAAAAGGAGACTCTTCTTTAATTTTCTTAGAGAAGATTAAATTTATTTTCAAATTTTCATTTAAAAAGAAATATTTACTCATATTTAAAATAAATCCAAATTTAATTAATAATTTTTTAAAATGGTATTTTTAAGGACATAATTTTTCTTGACCCCTATCTTCTATGACAAAATGTAAGCAATATTATTAACAAGTTTATTTAAAATCTTATACAGTACTATCCCCTTTTCCTGAGTTTGACTTCCCATGATTTCAGTTACCTGAGATCAATAAAAGTCTGGAAATACTAAACGGAAATTTCAAAAAATCAATAATTCATAAGTTTTAAATTGCACACCATTCTAAGTAGCATCATGAAATCTCACTTTGTCCTGCTCTATCCTGCAGTGGATGTGAATCATTCCTTTATCTACCATATGCACGCTGTAGAACTGTTAGTTACTTGGAAGCCATCTTGGTTATCAGATCAAAGAAACTTAGTATACACAGAGTTCAGTACTGCTTAGTCAAAGTTTCAGGCATCCACTGAAGGTCTTGGTATGTATCCCCTATGGATAAGGGGGACTACTGTAAAAGTGTTTTTACGTGAATTAACATTTGTATTTTCTCTATATCTTTTAAATATTGTGGAAAAAATAAAATTTGTTTCCTCTATTATGAATGCTCATTGAATAGCATCTAACTTATAAGGAAACTGACCATTATTTCAATCAGAAGAAAAGAAATTTTCATAATCTGTGGTCACACAAATTGTGTACAAGATAAGTCTTTATTTATAAGTGGTACACTTAGAAAATAAGTCACATCAATTAATCAAATATTTCTATGTACATAGAAAATATATCCCTTACTCTATGTAGAGGACATAACTGAAGTGAATCCCAGTGAGTCTCAGCATTCCATAATATTCCCTCAAGTTTAGACATTATCTGTTATTTGCTTCTAGAAGCCTATAAATATGGTAGAAGTGATGGGATAGTCAATTCCTTGATTAAGCTACATTCCATAAGACACCATCTTAACCTATCGGGGGAGGGATTCTCCTGTTGTCCTTGAACAAGCAAGGTGCTACCTATTCCTTTAATAGTGCATTATGAGCCGGCCCAACATGGTGAAACCCCTACTAAAAATACAAATTTAAAAAAAAAAAAAATCAAAATCACATTAGCCAGCATGGTAGCACGTGCCTATAGTCCCAGCTACTCGGGAGACTGAGGCACATGGCTTGAACCTGGGAGGTGGAGGTTGCAGTGAGCTGAGATCATGCCACTGCACCCCAGCCTTGGTGACAGAGTGAGACACTGTCTCATAAACACACAAAATAGCATTATGGAAGGACGTGCTAGATTAATGATTACTAAAAGCTCTACATAAAAAATGCTGAAGAATGAATTTGCTAATGAGGAGATTTTATTTATTTATTTTTTTAATGGAGTCTTGCTCTGTCGCCCAGCCTGGAGTGCAGTGGCGCCATCTCCGCTCACTGCAAACTCTGCTTCCGATTTCACGCCATTCTCCTGCTTCATTCAGTCTCACGAGTAGCTGGGACTACAGGCGCCTGCCACCACGCCAGTCTAATTTTTTTGTGATTTTAGTAGAGACGGGATTTCACCGTGTTAGCCAGAATGGTCTCCATCTCCTGACCTTGTGATCCCACCCAAAGTGCTGGGATTAGAGGCGTGAGCCACCGCACCCAGCCGAGGAGCATCTTAATAAGATAAGAAGGATGTTTTTGCTTTCCCTTGCAAAGGTCACTTGTGCTTTAACACTTCACAAAATGAGGTTCAAAAACAAAGTTGTAGTTTTGTCAAGAGATTTACTGTTCACCAAGAAACAATACAATTATTTATTAGTATAAATTATCACAATTAATTCTTACGTGAAAATGAGATACACCTGAGCATATTTTGACAAAAGAGATTTAAAACGTATATCACAGAGGTTTATTACTTCATTGTTTTGTAAAAATTTTGCTTTCTACTTTTTACCTGGAAGAGAAAATATGTTAGCTGTGTAATAATTTATAATCAATGTTACATTTATTATTTTGATTAAGGCATTTTGATGTCCTCAAATATTTTATTTGTTTTCATTAGTGGACATTTCATGAAAGGAAATTTAAAATTTAGGTTCAAGATTTTGGCTGATGTAAAATTTAAAAATAAGGAATGTTGTTCTGTCTAGTAAAATATTACCGTGCTCACTAGAAATAACACAAGTTGTTATATGATACTATAATGCAAAATGTTATCATCCTAGTAAGACTATTATTCTTTGTACAATGTAGTAAAAGCAAGATTTACATAAAGTTTCAACTATTTCCATTTTAATAAAAATCCTGTTGACTTGCTTAATTTGCCAAGGCAGAAGGTAAATTTTTTGACATTTAAAGAACTTTCCTGGCAACATGTTTTCTAATGCATTATACTCTGCCAATTATGATCATTCCAGGTCATTAGATGCTGTCTGGAAATAAAAGGAATGAAGCAGAAATACTCCCTACTGATACATTATTTTTGGAGGATTGACATTACACAATTAGCAAATGTTATGAAATGTCTTTAAGTATCATTAGTGAAGAAGAATGGAAAACTGTTTAATGGTTACCCCTCTCTGTGCTTTAAATGGGTTGATAGTGCATGAAGCCATTTAAAGATATAAAATAAAAAAAGACAGGCAAGACCATCTGTTCTATATATTCATTATCCTATACATTTTACTTTGCATAATTTTTCATTAAGAAATAATTCATTGAACTGAAACCATGGTCATGAAAGAAGGGGAAATGCATACACATACCCCTAATTAACACCATATTTTTAATAACATTTTGAAAATTTTTATGTTAAGATTAAAATTTACAGCTCTTATTTCGTGTTATTGTATCCCCAAAATATTTTCATTAGAAAATCTGATTTATAATATAATGTAGGTTTTTACAATGCAAATGATAGTGTGCTATTATTATATCTTTGTCTTTAAAAAGTTGTCTTCAAAAATTTATAATTTTATCTAAAAAGTTGTTAAAAGAATATTCATATAATAGCTCATTTTTTGTCATTAACAAATCATCCCATAGATTAAACAAGTTGAAGATGATTACAGTATTTACAAACCAATATTTATATGCCTGTACATCAAAGCTATTGTAGATCTTTTCCATATGCTTATAGTGAGAAGGAAAGGTATGAGAGTGGAGTTTGGGCAATAGACATGAAACATTAAATATCCATGCGCTACAAAGCAGTAGATTCAGGTTATGGAGTTGGCCAATGAAAGCTTACAGTAAATGAGAAAGATGTGCTACATAATTCATCTGCCCCACATACGGATATTTTATAATTTATGAAATATAAGTGCCATACTCTTCCAAAAAGTAATTAGCAACTGTTTTAGAGGACTTAAAATATTTTAAAAGTACATGCAAACCAAAAAAACTAACAAAACTGTCCTGCCAGCTACTGTTTATCTCTGTTTAGAATTGTTGTAATATGTCAAGACTTGTTACATATTGCAGCTTCCAACAATTACGTAGTACCAACAAAGTACATGGCACCTTTTCATAAATATTATTAAATAAAAACAAACATGGAAAAAATAGAAGGTATAAAACACTCTTACCAGCATCTATATAACTCTCGAGTATTGTAATAAATATTTTAAGGTTGGAAATGCAAAAAGAGAAACCACTACAAACTTCAAGAAAGCAGTCTCAAGAATGGCTCCTGAGGCTAGACACAAAACTGCACTCTAGCCTGGCCAAGAGAGTGAAATCCTGTCTCAAAACAAAGGCAAAAACAAAAACAAAGCAAAACAAAATGAACAAGAGAATATCCCATGAAGTTGATAGTTGCAATAATCAAAATTTTGAAACTGAATAACATATAGGGCAATAATTTTTACTGAGAATGAGACTCTTACTATTCCAATTTTAAACCATTTACCCCTCTCCCAGTAGAGCAGCAGGTTTGGAGGAGGAAAAGAAGATAAAACTCTGGAGGACACAGGGGACGGAGCAAGATGGCCGAATAGGAACAGCTCCAGTCTCCAACTCCCAGCGCGAGCGACACAGAAGACCGGTGATTTCTGCATTTTCAACTGAGCCTCTGCTGCTGATACCCAGGCAAACAGGGTCTGGAGTGGACCTCAAGCAATCTCCAACAGACCTACAGCTGAGGGTCCTGACTGTTAGAAGGAAAACTATCAAACAGGAAGGACACCTACACCAAAACCCCATCAGTACATCACCATCATCAAAGACCAGAGGCAGATAAAACCACAAAGATGGGGAAAAAGCAGGGCAGAAAAGCTGGAAATTCAAAAAATAAGAGCGCATCTCCCCCGGCAAAGGAACGCAGCTCATCGCCAGCAACGGATCAAAGCTGGACGGAGAATGACTTTGACGAGATGAGAGAAGAAGGCTTCAGTCCATCAAATTTCTCAGAGCTAAAGGAGGAATTACGTACCCAGTGCAAAGAAAGTAAAAATCTTGAAAAAAAAAGTGGAAGAATTGATGGCTAGAGTAATTAATGCAGAGAAGGTCCTAAACGAAATGAAAGAGATGAAAACCATGACACGAGAAATACGTGACAAATGTACAAGCTTCAGTAACCGACTCGATCAACTGGAAGAAAGAGTATCAGCGATTGAGGATCAAATGAATGAAATGAAGCGAGAAGAGAAACCAAAAGAAAAAAGAAGAAAAAGAAATGAACAAAGCCTGCAAGAAGTATGGGATTATGTAAAAAGACCAAATCTACGTCTGATTGGGGTGCCTGAAAGTGAGGGGGAAAATGGAACCAAGTTGGAAAACACTCTTCAGGATATCATCCAGGAGAACTTCCCCAACCTAGTAGGGCAGGCCAACATTCAAATCCAGGAAATACAGAGAACGCCAAAAAGATACTCCTCGAGAAGAGCAACTCCAAGACACATAATTGCCAGATTCACCAAAGTTGAAATGAAGGAAAAAATCTTAAGGGCAGCCAGAGAGAAAGGTCGGGTTACCCACAAAGGGCAGCCCATCAGACTAAGAGCAGATCTCTCGGCAGAAACTCTCCAAGCCAGAAGAGAGTGGGGGCCAATATTCAACATTCTTAAAGAAAAGAATTTTAAACCCAGAATTTCATATCCAGCCAAACTAAGTTTCATAAGTGAAGGAGAAATAAAATCCTTTACAGATAAGCAAATGCTTAGAGATTTTGTCACCACTAGCCGTGCCTTACAAGAGACCCCAAAGGAAGCACTAAACATGGAAAGGAACAACCGGTACCAGCCATTGCAAAAACATGCCAAAATGTAAAGACCATCGAGGCTAGGAAGAAACTGCATCAACTAACGAGCAAAATAACCAGATAATATCATAATGGCAGGATCAAGTTCACACATAACAATCTTAACCTTAAATGTAAATGGACTAAATGCTCCAATTAAAAGACACAGGCTGGCAAACTGGATCAAGAGTCAAGACCCATCAGTCTGCTGTATTCAGGAGACCCATCTCACACGCAGAGACATACATAGGCTCAAAATAAAGGGATGGAGGAAGATTTACCAAGCAAATGGAGAACAAAAAAAAGCGGGGGTTGCAATACTAGTCTCTGATAAAACAGACATTAAACCATCAAAGTTCAAAAGAGACAAAGAAGGCCATTACATAATGGTAAAGGGATCAATTCAACAGGAAGAGCTAACTATCCTAAATATATATGCACCCAATACAGGAGCACCCAGATTCATAAAGCAAGTCCTTAGAGACTTACAAAGAGACTTAGACTCCCAAACATTAATAATGGGAGACTTCAACACTCCACTGTCAACATTAGACAGATCAACGAGACAGAAAGTTAACAAGGATATCCAGGAATTGAACTCATCTCTGCAGCAAGCAGACCTAATAGACATCTATAGAACTCTCCACCCCAAATCAACAGAATATACATTCTTCTCAGCACCACATCGTACTTACTCCAAAATTGACCATGTAATTGGAAGTAAAGCACTCCTCAGCAAATGTACAAGAACAGAAATTATAACAAACTGTCTCTCAGACCACAGTGCAATCAAACTAGAACTCAGGACTAAGAAAATCAAAACCGCTCAACTACATGGAAAATGAACAACCTGCTCCTGAATGACTACTGGGTACATAACGAAATGAAGGCAGAAATAAAGATGTTCTTTGAAACCAATGAGAACAAAGATACAACATACCAGAATCTCTGGGACACATTTAAAGCAGTGTGTAGAGGGAAATTTATAGCACTAAATGCCTGCAAGAGAAAGCAGGAAAGATCTAAAATTGACACTCTAACATCACAATTAAAAGAACTAGAGAAGCAAGAGCAAACACATTCGAAAGCTAGCAGAAGGCAAGAAATAACTAAGATCAGAGCAGAACTGAAGGAGATAGAGACACAAAAAACCCTCCAAAAAATCAATGAATCCAGGAGTTGGTTTTTTGAAAAGATCAACAAAATTGACAGACCGCTAGCAAGGCTAATAAAGAAGAAAAGAGAGAAGAATCAAATCGACGCAATAAAAAATGATACAGGGGATATCACCACCGACCCCACAGAAATACAAACTACCATCAGAGAATACTATAAACACCTCTATGCAAATAAACTGGAAAATCTAGAAGAAATGGATAATTTGCTGGACACTTACACTCTTCCAAGACTAAACCAGGAAGAAATTGAATCCCTGAATAGACCAATAGCAGGCTCTGAAATTGAGGCAATAATTAATAGCCTACCAACCAAAAAAAGTCCAGGACCAGATGGATTCACAGCTGAATTCTACCAGAGGTACAAAGAGGAGTTGGTACCATTCCTTCTGAAACTATTCCAATCAACAGAAAAAGAGGGAATCCTCCCTAACTCATTTTATGAGGCCAACATCATCCTGATACCAAAGCCTGGCAGAGACACAACAAAAAAAGAGAATTTTAGACCAATAACCCTGATGAACATTGATGCAAAAATCCTCAATAAAATACTGGCAAACCGGATTCAGCAACACATCAAAAAGCTTATCCACCATGATCAAGTGGGCTTCATCCCTGGGTTGCAAGGCTGGTTCAACATTCGCAAATCAATAAACATAATCCAGCATATAAACAGAACCAAAGACAAGAACCACATGATTATCTCAATTGATGCAGAAAAGGCTTTTGACAAAATTCAACAGCCCTTTATGCTAAAAACGCTCAATAAATTCGGTCTTGATGGAACGTACCTCAAGATAATAAGAGCTATTTATGACAAACCCACAGCCAATATCATACTGAATGGGCAAAAACTGGAAAAATTCCCTTTGAAAACTGGCACAAGACAGGGATGCCCTCTCTCACCACTCCTATTCAACATAGTGTTGGAAGTTCTGGCTAGGGCAATTAGGCAAGAGAAAGAAATCAAGGGTATTCAGTTTGGAAAAGAAGAAGTCAAATTGTCCCTGTTTGCAGATGACATGATTGTATATTTAGAAAACCCCATTGTCTCAGCCCAAAATCTCCTTAAGCTGATAAGCAACTTCAGCAAAGTCTCAGGATACAAAATTAATGTGCAAAAATCACAAGCATTCTTATACACCAGTAACAGACAAACAGAGAGCCAAATCAGGAATGAACTTCCATTCACAATTGCTTCAAAGAGAATCAAATACCTAGGAATCCAACTGACAAGGGATGTAAAGGACCTCTTCAAGGAGAACTACAAACCACTGCTCAGTGAAATCAAAGAGCACACAAACAAATGGAAGAACATACCATGCTCATGGATAGGAAGAATCAATATCGTGAAAATGGCCATACTGCCCAAGGTAATTTATAGATTCAATGCCATCCCCATCAAGCTACCAATGAGTTTCTTCACAGAATGGGAAAAAACTGCTTTAAAGTTCATATGGAACCCAAAAAGAGCCCGCATCTCCAAGACAATCCTAAGTCAAAAGAACAAAGCTGGAGGCATCACGCTACCTGACTTCAAACTATACTACAAGGCTACAGTAACCAAAACAGCATGGTACTGGTACCAAAACAGAGATATAGACCAATGGAACAGAACAGAGGTCTCAGAAATAATACCACACATCTACAGCCATCTGATCTTTGACAAACCTGAGAGAAACAAGAAATGGGGAAAGGATTCCCTATTTAATAAATGGTGCTGGGAAAATTGGCTAGCCATAAGTAGAAAGCTGAAACTGGATCCTGTCCTTACTCCTTATACGAAAATTAATTCAAGATGGATTAGAGACTTAAATGTTAGACCTAATACCATAAAAATCCTAGAGGAAAACCTAGGTAGTACCATTCAGGACATAGGCATGGGCAAAGACTTCATGTCTAAAACACCAAAAGCAACGGGAGCAAAAGCCAAAATTGACAAATGAGATCTCATTAAACTAAAGAGCTTCTGCACAGCAAAAGAAACTACCATCAGAGTGAACAGGCAACCTACAGAATGGGAGAAAATTTTTGCAATCTACTCATCTGACAAAGGGCTAATATCCAGAACCTACAAAGAACTCAAACAAATTTACAAGAAAAAAACAAACAACCCCATCAAAAAGTGGGCAAAGGATATGAACAGACATTTCTCAAAAGAAGACATTCATACAGCCAACAGACACATGAAAAAATGCTCATCATCACTGGCCATCAGAGAAATGCACATCAAAACCACAATGAGATACCATCTCACACCAGTTAGAATGGCGATCATTAAAAAGTCAGGAAACAACAGGTGCTGGAGAGGATGTGGAGAAATAGGAACACTTTTACACTGTTGGTGGGATTGTAAACTAGTTCAACCATTATGGAAAACAGTATGGCGATTCCTCAAAGATCTAGAACTAGATGTACCATATGACCCAGCTATCCCATTACTGGGTATATACCCAAAGGATTATAAATTATGCTGCTATAAAGACACATGCACACGTATGTTTATTGCAGCACTATTCACGATAGCAAAGACTTGGAATCAACCCAAATGTCCATCAGTGACAGATTGGATTAAGAAAATGTGGCACATATATACCATGGAATATTATACAGCCATCAAAAAGGATGAGTTTGTGTCCTTTGTAGGGTCATGGATGCAGCTGGAAACCATCATTCTTAGCAAACTATCACAAGAACAGAAAACCAAACACGGCATGTTCTCACTCATAGGTGGGAACTGAACAATGAGATCACTTGGACTCAGGAAGGGGAACATCACACACCGGGGCCTATCATGGGGAGGGGGGAGGGGGGAGGGCTTGCATTGGGAGTTATACCTGATGTAAATGACGAGTTGATGGGTGCAGCACACCAACATGGCACAAGTATACATATGTAACAAACTTGCATGTTATGCACATGTACCCTACAACTTAAAGTATAATAATAATAAATAAATTTAAAAAAAAGAAGATAAAACTCTGATCTAAAAATTTACAGAAATTAAGAAATATCAAGAAAAGTCAATACTAAATATTATCACATTAAGTGACATGCATGGCAGTAAAAAATACAATGACCACTAATACAGTGTGGTGCCACTGCCATTATTAGTGCTAAGAACCCACCAGTTTATCTGCTATTATTTTGTACAAACAGTGCAATGTCAACATAATATAAAGCATAAATGGAGCCTTAAATTTTTATAAAAATGATTTTGACCTTGCAATCCCCTTAACCCTGGTAGATCCGTGTATTGCACTTCAAGGACCATTTCTTCAAAAGCTAGTGTATTACTTGCTGCAGTAAGTAGAAAATTTATGTTATTTATAATATTGCTTATTATTTGGGTGAATATTATATTAATATATTTATCTCCATTTTTGGATCTAGAGAATGTATAAACATATCAGTAACTAAGCTTATAATAAAAGTTTTATGACCCCTGGGTGATGCTAAGCCTAACTAATGTAGTTGATAGTACATATAATTAATAATTTTATAATAACTTAAACTCTCAATAATGCATATTTATTACTTCCATATCTTAGAGCTTATTTGGCAATTATTCTAAAGTCCCTAGGTTCTTTAAAGCACAGGTTACAGGAACCCATGTTAGGTAGTCTTGGTGTAAATCCTGGCCCTGCCACCTTTTGCTTGTGTTACCTTATTAGGTATCTTACAGTGACCTATATGTCAAGTTCTACTACTGCAAAATTGAACATGATGTTGCTAACTATTTCATAGGATTATTGTAAAAATTAAATTAAAATCATGGAAAGCAAATATAACAGTATAGCATATAGTAAAAGCAAATTAAATGTTATTACATATTAGCATAAAGAAAGGAATTCAGAGTAAAAGAAATCATAATTTTAGGATGTAAATTTCTGAGAAAAAAATACCCAAACTCTTGAAAGTTCAGGTATCCACATTTTAATACAGTTAAATCATGCACACATTTACAAAATAGAGGACTTTAGAAATTAAATAAATGTTAAAGGAAGAGGAAAATATATGAACAGTCTTATAGTATATATTTTATAAATAATCTATCTTACAGTTTCAATGCCTAATTTGGTCATTTATCTTTTGCAACGAAGCAACTAGAAAAACAAGATGGTTTCACTGAATAATTGTTTAATACATAATCTATTAGTTAGGAACCTTATTAGAAAATTTGAAATGTGTGCAACTGAACTGATATTTATTTGAGACTAAATACTCAGCCTAGAGTATTGTATTTATTTCTTATTTATCTATATGTTATGTGGCTCCCCAGAATCATACAGAGTAAGGTTAATAAACAAATAATACTATACATAAGAAACTATAAATTAGAAATAGGTAATAAAAAGTAAGTAGAAAAAAAAGAATAGAATTAACGCCCTGTGATTTTCCACACTTGGAATAAGTAGTCCCTGAAATGTCTTGGCTGGAGCACCTCAGGAGCTAGTTGTGGCTGAAACTTCAGAAGTGCTAGGGATTAGAGATGAAGGCAACAGTGTGGCCTCCCAGCACGGCCACAGGCAGTGATCTGTACTCTTCATGCCTCTGCTTTAACTGTGTGCACAGATAATTAAGAACCAATATCCCTAGCATATGAAAGACAATTAGATGTGGATTATAGAAAATGTATTAGCACGAAAGACTTCAAAATGCAGCATGGATGAGTGATGTACTGTAGAAAACTAACTATATAGACTATGCTAAAAAGAAATATTTAATGTTGGAGAAATATAATTCACAAGAAAATCTCCCAACACAAAAACCTCCTCCAGAAAAATAGAAGAAAAACAATTTTATTAATGAATAAACGTTAAACTAGAATGTGATATACATCACAGGCAATCCTCAAAAAGAATGCAAAGACAGAAATTTTACCTTTCTATACATCCAAGCAGGTAACAACACATATTCTCCATATTCTCAAGATAAGAGAACTGGCAGCACATATTTCATGCAGTGTTTAGCCTAAAGTCACTTCATAACTGAGGTGACCAGCTTAGTTAACCAATTGGCTTTATCCAAAGGTAAAATAAACTACTTATATCTTTATGACAAAAAATAGTTTTGCAACTCTTTCATATTCACATTTCATGTGGATGCCCAGAGGGAGACATCCACAGAAGTTAGGCTCCAGCCCTCCCATGGAAACTGGGAGATAGGGATACTATCTTTGTAGGTGATTGCATATCGAGGAGATAATTCCTAAGTTTTTGAGCAAGACATTTCAGAAATCATAATTCTGACATGAGACTTATTTAGCTAATAAAAGGTCACATACACATACATTTCAGAGACACGGATATCTTATAATTACAACTTTTCTTAATATAAATGCTTTTAGAAAATGGAGGGTATGGGAGTGTCTTCCCTTACATTGAACAATTTGTATTTTCTCTTATAACAGTTAACAAGATTTTTAAATATTTGATAAGTCCATAAGAGTTAGATAAAACATGATTCTTTACCATGACTAAAGAAGGTGATATTAAA
This sequence comes from Macaca fascicularis, assembly GCF_037993035.2. Taxonomy (NCBI): domain Eukaryota; kingdom Metazoa; phylum Chordata; class Mammalia; order Primates; family Cercopithecidae; genus Macaca; species Macaca fascicularis. Next base: position 106,435,079 of record NC_088380.1, read on the forward strand.
AAGGTAGCTTTAAAATTGACTGTGATGCTGCCAGACTTTGGAATTAACTGTTGAAGATTTGATGGTGCCATCTTGCTGGAAGAGCACATGCAATTTGAGCCATGTTAACCTACAAGAATTTGTGACAGAATCTGCCTGTAGAAATTTCCTACTACACTAAACACCTTGTATTTTTTATTCTCTTGTTTTTTTTTTCTCTAGAAATCAGGTGAATTTTCTTCTTGCTTATATTTATTTTGAGGGATTTTACCCTACCAACAAAAGCAGAGCTCAGAATTTTGTACTTACTCCAAACAAAAATAATTTATCCTCATTTTTCTTTTCAATAACAATGGCCATTTTAGTCTTATTTAAAAAGGACATCTGTACTTCTGAAAATTAAAGACATGCTTTTGCTAATACAAAAGTGGATGTGAATAATATGCTTTGTATTAAGGTGACAATTTAATAACAATCTACATTCTGACTTTTTAAAAGTTTTAAAGTTGTTTATACATTATCAAGGACCTGTTATCAAAGTCAGACTGGAGTCATGCATGAAAATTTAAAGAAGGAAAAGTGAAAGTGTTGATTTTTACTCAAGATAAATATTATTTCTAGTTCTGTTAATTTAACGATACCTAGCAATACCACATGCTATTTATGTGTGCAGATATCACTGAAGACTGTCAGTAGGCTTTCAAAATAAAATGAGTATTTATGGAATTAAAATACATTAGCTTTTTGTTGTTGACAGGCTAGAACAGAAATTTTACTCAAACAATTTAACATACTTATTTATTTTTAGAGTTGGTTTGTTTAGGTTGATTACTATGTCTTCCCTTTACTTATTTTAATAGCATTGTTTATTTACAATTGTAAAACTCTTACATGATAATAGCAGTGTGGAGTCTGAATACATAGCTGATCTCTGAAAAGCCTAATTAAATGCCATCTCAAACCTCAGAACTGTACAAATATAGAGCAATGTAACGAGTGCTATGAAGATGTGATAATATCTCTCATACACTTAGTTTCTTGGTAACTAGCAGTTTTACTCAAGTCATTACTAAAAAACCACAACAACACTAGGGACATTTGGACTTATGTTTTGTTCTACAGCTAAACAAATTATCACATTTTTATAGAAAGTGAGTAAATTTTATTTGTCATATGATCTCCCTGGCTCTACACTAAGGATATATTTGCAGTTTGAGGCCAGCTCCTGACTTATCAGCTGTGGTTCATCTATCAATGCTTCATTAGTCAATTGTTTTTTCCAATAAAATGATCAATTATGTTCTCTTTTATACTGTTTTGTAAACACCAGGGGTACAATAAATAGTTTAATTTTGGAGAATTTCAAATGCATATATTATGTAGACTTGATGGAATAATGAAACCGCATCATTCAGTTACAAAAATTATCGAATCAAGGCCAGTACCTGCTAATAATCTTTAAAAAGCTCTTAAACATAATTACCATTTCATTTTTAAACATTTCAGTTTGCATCCTCAAAAGATAAGGACTTTTTTCAACACGATCACCAAAAGTGGTTCTCATCCATTTTCTAGCTCCAGTACATTAAGCTCTGTTTTTGTTTTGTTTTGTTTTAGTTGCTTATATCATAAACTTTAATGTCTGCTTAAGTCAAAAAAACACATGGAGAAATAAACATAGCATACAATAATTATTAACCAATTAATGAATAAGAAATGTCCTATCTGTTGCTATTACCATGTCACTACTGTAAATAAACTAATTCAGTATGATATATTTATAGAAGCAGGACATATTTTAGGCTTACTGTGAATAGCTTCTAAGAATAATAGTTATATAAACTAGAGATGTGAAAATATATACTTAGTAAAAAAAGTTGAATGATAAAAATATCTATTATTACATAAATGACAAATATATTACTTGGTTATCTTTAAATAAAAGTAGCTGAGTTATTCTTCCATTTGTGAGTACACTCAGAAAACTTTCTCAATTATATTAACATATAAAATTCCAACCCATGCCACTCTCCTATTCACTCATCATCCTGAAACTCTACCAATATTCTAGCAGTTCTTAGATTATGTCGACCACTCCACCTGAAAACATTTTTACTTCTTCTCTATGACTGCTTCTTCATTTCCACAACCCCAGGCTCAATTCTTTGAATAATATCCTTGTGATCATATAATTCTTCCTCCAGTCTACTATCCTCTGTTAGAGGACCCTATTTCCTTCACGGCAGGTTTCACGAAATGTGCTTATATATTTACTTGTTTAGTTGCTTACTGTCTATATATGTGGTTAGTCTCTGTTTAATACAATATTTTAAAAATTATTCCACTTGCAGAGGCAATCATCTAACTTATTCTTCTCTTATGACTAGGACAATCTAGACAAAACTTTCATAAATCACCTCTCCAATACTTCTTGAAACACACTTACATATATGCTTCTCTTTGGTAGTGCTGAAATAACTTCAGTTTCTCTAAAGCATCAGTAAATTTCATGTGTTCATGCATTCACACATTTTTTTTTTTTCAAGAAGTCCTAACTTCACCCCTGCTAACTTTTCATCAGTCAGGCTCTGCTTCTGTCTTGTCTATCTTCATCTGTTACTGACTGAACAGCCCATAGGAGAGAACATCCTGATAGCTGACTAGATAATGAACTCTTTGAAAGCAGGGACTTTAATGTTGATTGTTACACCACAGACTGGCAATGTCTGTTGCATAGGAGGCGATTGACAAGTGTGTACTTAACAAATTAGGAGCATTCTAAAATTTTGATGGCATTAATTTTACATAAGATAAAAGAAATTGTTCGATAAATCTCACAAACCTAAATGAATCACTAATGTTAAAAATTTTAGGAGCTTGATCATGAGTCATCACGTGAGGTGTTTGATTAGAGACATAATCTTGCTTGAAACAGCCGTGCTTGTTGAGACAGACATTACAGTTAGACTTATGTGTGATAAAAACAACGTCACATACATAAACATAAGAAAACAACATCAAAACTTAGCAGACATTAGCAGAAAAACAACTTTTTTTTCTTAGATGTGCATTTGGCCAAGGAATTTAACAAGACGTTTAGTAAAAATGATTGAAACTTATTATAAAAACTCTAAAGACCATTATTAGGTTTTATATCTATTTTTCTACTTGGAATTTAGATGTATAACAGTAAACCAACACTATTTTTATTCCAAAGCATGAATTCAAGTATTCTCAGCTAATTCATTTTTTACTCATTGTTTTTCAAGTTGAAGAAATGCTTGTTGATGTAAATGACTATCATAGTCAATATTTTGGTGCTTTACATGGCTTTTTCAGTCTAGGAAAAGAAAACAGAAGCAAAAAGTGGAAGGAAATAATTGGCCAACACTATGTGATCATTAGGACATAATTACTTAAGCAGTAATGCAAAAGTTAACTGCTGATGAATAATTGCTAATACAACTTTGTACCAGTTTTTTAAAAATTGGCTGAAATATTAGACTTAGAGAAAGTGTAATTTCTAAAATTTTATTAGGGGAAACACTATAAACCTCAAAATTCAATGCTTTTTGATTTGCCTTTGTTTATTGTGTACTTTTCTTAATATCAAATATCAAATATATATCAAATATAATTAATATCAGAAATTCATCATATCAAAGTTTTCCTTTTTTTCTTTCCTCTCCATCATAGTAAGTGTTTGGAATGTACTACTGCTTTTTTTTTTAACATTTAATAAATTATAAAGAAACAGATATAACACACATCATGTCATACTTCTTACAAAGGAATGTCTCTTAAGTATATGCATAAATGAAAGAATAAATGAATTAATAACAAACATAGATGCTAGATATTTCCTTTAGGGATTAAAACACAAGAACTGCTACTATTTCCAAGGAAGACCTGATGGGTGGTATGTTTTATTTATTTAATTAATTCATTTTTAAAGTTTTATTTCAGGTTCAGGGGTACATATACATGTTCATTATAGAGTTAAATTTCAAGTTATAGGGACTTGGTGTTACAGATTGTTTACTCTGTAACTTTTTTGATCCTCTCCTTCCTCCCATTCTCCACCATCAAGTAAACCTGTGTCCACATGTGCTTAATGTTTAGCTACCACTTATAAATGAGGACATGTGGTATTTGGTTTTCTGTCCCTGCATGAGTTCGCTTAGGATAATAGCCTCCAGCTCCATCTCATTCTTTTCCATGCCTGGGTAGTATTGCAGAGTGTATATGTACCACATTTTATTCATCCAGTCTACCGTTGATGGGCATTTGGGTTGATCCCATGTCTTTGCTATTGTAAATAGTGCTGCAATGAACATACATGTGCACATGTTTTTTATAGTAGAATGGTTTATATTACTTTGGGTATATGCCCAATAAAGAGATTGCTGGCTTAAGTGGTAATTCTGTTTTAAGCTCTTTGAGAAACTGCCACAATGCTTTCCATGGTGCCTGAACTAATTTACATTCCTACGGCAGTGCGTAAGTATTCCTTTTTCCACAACCTCACCAACATCTGTTTTTGACTTTTCAATAATAGCCATTCTGACGGGTGTGAGATGGTACCTCACTGTGGTTTTGATTTGCATTTCTGTCACCATTATGTTGTCGTCTGCTAGTCTGCTTAGTCCCTCATTCAGCTAAGTCCAAGTTCTTTTACTGTGACCCCAAAGAAGTAGGCACGTGGACACCAGAAAGTGATTAGAGTAGAATTTATTAAGCAAAAGGAATGCTTTCAGCAAAGAGAGAGGACCTGAATGCAGGTTGCCAGACACAGCACTGAATTCTGAATTCTGTGTCTTTTATGTGGCAGAAGCCAGGACGTCTTCTGTGAGTTTTACCCAAATGGTAGGGAATAAAGTTCCCTCCTAGGAGCGTTGCGTCTGTGCATGACTGGGGTTACCCAAAATGACTCCATTTTGGTTATTACCCATGAGTGCCTAAGCAAAACCCACAGGCGACTAAAACCACGATACTAACGTAATGTTAATGACATTATAATAAGCTGGGTCAAGTTAAAGATATTTAGGTTGATTTATTGCACCTGAGCCTAAGTTGGGACAGTCCCTTCTAAACAACATCCTGGCACAAGAGGACATTCTTCACCACATTTCTTCTTGTTAGCTGTAGAAGCAGTGTAGGTGCTGTTCTGTGATTGTTCCTGTGAACACTGCCCTTCTCTGTCCTTCACCCGAGATCCTCCCTTTCTACCTGCCTAACCAGCCCCTAACTGCCTCCACTCTCAATTAGTGATGAGCACTTTTTTCATAGGTTTGTTGGCTGTGTGTATGTTTTCTTTTGAGAAGTGTCTATTCATGTCCTTTGCCCACTTTTTAATAGGGTTGCTTGCTTTTGCTTCTTAACTTGGTTAAGTTACTGGATAGTAGACCTTTATTGGATACACAGTTTGCAAATATTTTCTCCCATTCTCTAGTTTGTCTGTTTACTCTGTTGACAGTTCCTTTTGCTGTGCAGAAGCTCTTCAGTTTAATCAGGTCCCTTTTGTCAATTTAGTTAGCTAGTATTCTTTTGAGAATTTTTGCATCTATGTTCGTCAGGAATATTGGTCTGTGGTTATAGTTATATGTGCATATATACATATATTGTTGTGTGTGTATACATATGTCAGTTACCACAGACTCATTTTTCGTCAAGGGGCTTATTCATTTCACTCTTATCACAACGCTATGGGGATAAATACTATCATTACCTCTGATGAGGATAATGAAATACTGAGGGTTTAAGATTATAAATCGCAGATGCAGACTTCAAATTCAAGGAGTCTGGATCTAGAGTTCTCTTAATCAGAGGAGCACTGCTTTTTATTACCTTATTATATGATAAGAAGAATGTTACAAAATTGCTCATTCAGAGTGACAAGTTGGGGATGGATGCCAAGTAAGTTCATGACCTAGTTTGTCATACTGAGAGTCCATTCTGTTCACTAAATACATGCAGTTATAAATATGGATATAGATATGGATCAGAGCATGTATATACATGGAGATATGGTTATGTACAGATCTCCAGTTGCAAGGATCCTGGACTTTAACTGCTCTGAAAATCTTTGTCAGATTTTTGTAATGATGAAGCAGGCTGAAAAACCATGGTCTAATCCAGAAGTATTTTTCTCAACACAGGAAAACAAGATCCTGCCCCACTAGCATAAACCATAACACCTAAACAACATCAATTATACCAACAATGAGAAAGTTCAATCTGTCAAGTATCTTCACAAATATCAAGACAATCGTACTCAAGTGTCCGGGAGGTTTTAAACTGGATGACATACATACATTTCTAAAACTGGATATGCCTGACATTAAAGATTCAGCAAAATTAAAGAGAAGGAGATATTTTTTAATTTTGTGTCTTGTCATTATTGGATTTTCTTTCCATCTCTCTCAGGAATATAAAAGCTTACCTAGTCTCACCCTCTTTTCAATTAATTCTAATCTAGAATCTGTATCACTGTTGAAACGTCTTCTGCTTCTACACCAGTTTACAGGAATTTTGACCTGACTTTCCCAAGTTCACATGCTTCTGTTACATACAAAAATTAGGATCTGATTCATCAAGTGTCAATATTATGAAATTAGCAACCAATAATGAGTATATTTGTTTATCATGGTAAATATATTGACTATTAGTTACATGGATTTTAAGAAGATGATGAAATTGCCATCAGATATTAATTTGGAGGTTATACTACTTATGTTCCCCACCTAATGTCAGAAGATTTAGTTTGAATGTTAGCTATTGTCACTTGGGCCTAGGCACCTATGTTGAGCAATATGATGATGTAGTGCTGTAAAAATAGGCCACAATATTAAAATATGAAACAACCATATTGATATTAAACTTCCTGTCCATTCACTTACAAGTTATGTATATATGCTTATGTAAACAAGAGTTTGTATGAGAATTGTGAAATAATAGGCAATAATTTCAGGAGGCTTTATGTTAACATGTAAGTTAAAAATAAAAAATGAAAAAAAGAGAAAGTCTCATGTAATGAAATTAGCCATTTCATTCCGTAAACGAAGGCATAGTTTCTACTTTGAGAAGTGTTTTGTAAAGAACCAAACATTAAAATTTTTCTCATCTGTTTGTTGGATGAAATTATGCAAGATTGTACAGCAGAAGCTCATCTTGATAAGCACGTAATGGAAAACTGCTTCTATTTTTGCAGTTTGGGAAAATGGTTCAAAAAGCTGTACATTATGTGATCAACAAAAAGTAAATGACTATAGTCATATCTCTGTTCCATTTATTTCTAAAATGTTTCTTCTTCAAATGATCTAAGGAAAGAAACTCGAAGTAAATAAAGTGGAAATTGAAGTTTATGATTCCATCATGCTTAAATTTCAATGATTATAGTAAGCTCTATATAGTTAGACTCTTCCTGTTCTGTATGATGCTTAGAATGTTTCAGAAAATATTTCATGTGCATTTCCTATATCAATAAGGTATTTCTAATGACTTTTCCCCCAAAATTACTTATTGACTTAATATTATTTATCTTTGTTCCATTTTTACCAAATACAACACTAATAATTAAAATTCCAAAAGATAGGAACTCAGGCATCTTAAAAATAATTAGTTTTAGAAATGTTATTAGGCATTTTTCAATTAGATGTATTACCATTTTACAAATGAAAAGATTGAGACTCAAAGAGAATAAATTATTTGCCTAAGATAATGAAAACTTTTTTATTCAAGTTTTCTTTTCTTTTTTTTTTTATTCTTTAAACCATTCTTAAGCATGGCTGGCAGATGCTCGGGGGACATGTATTCTTACATAAGATATATTAAATAATTAAAAATAATATCTTGCCTAAAATTCAAAACTATTTTGGAAGTAATATTGTATAATTCATAAAAATTCCTAAAAATATGTCAAAATAGACTTAAAAGATTTTAAAAATAAAAATGACTATTTTATAATAGAAGGTAAATTATATCTTTGATAAAGTTATGGCTTGAAGAAAAAATGTCTTAGAAGACAATACAACGTTTTTATTCCCCCCTTTACTTTGATGCTGATTTCTCTAACAGGTTCTAATTCGTCATAAAGAAGACAATGTAGTACACAGAAAAGGAATAACGTTTTCAATTTAGCAGTACTGATTATTGCTTTAAAATTAATCTGTATATATCTGCCATTACTCAATTTTATGAAGCATACCTTCCTAGGTAGATAAGACTCGCTTTTAGAGCCAGAAAAAGCTGATATTTTGTTTTCTATTCTTTCTAGCTACTGTAGTACAACATTAGAAAAATGACTTATTTTCTCGGAGCCTTAAATCTTCTCATTTTTAAAATGGTTATATACCTAATATAGAAGCACCAATAAATAGTTCTGAAGATAATTGTAGTGTTTATTCTTATGGTGCCTCAAATTCTATTATTTGAAATTGTCATAATTTCTTGAGTTTGCCGTAAAAACAAACAAAAATAATAGCATTAAGTTGATCAGTAATTTGGGGGAAAGGATGATGAAAAAATTCTTAGGGATATGGGAAATTTAGGTTAAGTATATCTCAAAATGTTCTAAGGACTTCTTTCTGACCTTTACTAAAAAGCAAAAAAGAAAAAGAAAGAAGAAATTAAGAAAGAAAAGAAAGAAGAAAGAAAGAAAAGAAAGAAGAAAAAAGAAAGAAAGAAAGAAAAGAGAGAAAGAGAGAAAGAAAATAGAGAAAGAAAGAAGGAAAAAGATTGAAAAAGCAAATGTTTTTATAGAAAAATTGCATAATGGTATTTTTTAAGCTTGAATAATTCTGTAATTCTGCATTAACACATACTTAAATAATTTGAATTACACATTGTACACATTGTCAAAGGATCGTGGATTATCCTCATGGAACAATTACCTCTGAGCCAATCACAATTTCCAAGGAGACTATTCCTAGATGACTATTAAGTTCCCATATTTAGTGGAGTGGAGTTTGCTTGTAAGTAAGGTGTTCCTGTGTATTATAAAAATATAAATTGAGAGATCGTCAGCCACTATATTTAAATGTTAATCCACTCTCAGAATAATTATTATTATATGTGTTTTATCTTTGGATGTGAAAAAAATAAAATAAAAAGTATATTCTTTAACAAATGCTGTAAAAATCAGGGATGGAGGACAAAATTATTTCAACTGTTAAGTTAGTGAACATAAATAGTAAATCAGTTGCTATAATAGTTATAAGGTTTTCGTCACTGATTTTAGCTGAACTTGTCTTCTAGCACTCTAGCACAATATAAATTCAATATCAAAATGGAGCTGTCAGTTTTTGGCAATCTGTCATTTAGTTACCCTGTGCAACAACAATAACAAAATAATAACTATTCAGTGGTCAAAAATCATATAAAAATGACTATGAAATTGAACAAACATGGTGGGCAGATGCCCAGGGGACATGTATTAAATCCCACTTGCTAGATTTTCCCTTTTGTACAGGACCTAAGGAAGAGGGGGAAAGCCTGTGGCCCAATAAAAATGGGGAAATCAGAACCAATAGAACCTGCATAAACCTGGCACTCCCAAAAGACTGACTCTAGAAGTATATAAACCAGAATATTCTCTACCAAAAAAAAAAAAAAAAAAAAAACAACAACAACAACAACAACAAAAACTAGCAAGGTAAGAAAATGTGTGTGTTGGGGGGGCACTGGAATTTCCTCAAAATCTGCAATCACAAGCCAGCCTGCAAATAGGCACTTGTCTAGAATTTTTAATACCTGTGTGATCAGATACAGCCCCCAAACCCCACTAAGTCAAGGCGTTAGTCTAAATCTTCTCCCTGTAAATATTAATGCAAAAATATGCGAATTGTCTGTTTGATAACTTTACATCAAGCCTTATTACACTCCTATAAATTTTTAATGCATCTCTTCTCTCTAGCTCTCTCACACACACACCCTTACATGGAAATAAACCAACAAAAGCAAAAATCAGTAGAAAAAAATGAATTTCACAATCAAAACCAACAGCTCTATAAACACTATGTTTTACAATTATAGGATATAAAGTAAAAATACTTAATGTCATCAAATAAACAGAGGGAATATGAATTTGAAATTCAATGAATGGTTTAAACAGCAGACTATATATAGATGAACAGATAATAAATCGACAGGAGGATTGTTTTCTTGAATGTCAGAGAGATAAAAATATTTCAGCCATGCTAGAGAGACATAAAAAATGAAGTAACTGCCTTAAGATATGTTTAAGTTATAGAAAATGACACTATAAAATGGAGAAGAGACACTATTTGAGTGATACAATTTAAGAATTGTTTAAAAAAAAAAAATGAACCTTTGGATTCCTGGACAAGATGGCTGAATAGGAATAGCTCTGGTCTTCAGCTCCCAGCGAGACCAACGCAGAGGGTGGGTGATTTCTGCATTTCCAACTGACGTACCCAGTTCATCTCATTGGGATTGGTTAGACAGTGGGTACAGCCTATGGAGGGCGAGAGAAGCAGGATGGGGCGTCACCTCACCAGGGAAGCACAAGGGGTCAGGGAACTCCCCTAGCCAAGGGAAACCATGAGGGACTATGCCATGAAGGACAGTGCTATCCAGCCCAGATACTACACTTTTCCCACGGTCTTTGCAACCCACAAACCAGGCGATTCCCTCTGGTGCCACACCAACAAGAGCCCTGGGTTTCAAGCACAAAAGTGGGCAGCCGTTTGGGCAGACACTTGGCTAGCTGCAGGAGGGTTTTTTTGTACCACAGTTGTGCCTGGGACTCCAGCAAGACAGACCGTTCACTCCCCTGGAAAAAGGGCTGAAGTCAGGGAACCAAGTGGTCTTGCTCAGCAGATCCCACCCCCACACAGCCCAGCAAACTAAGATCCACTGGCTTGAAATTCTGGCTGCCAGCACAGCAGTCTGAAGTCAGCCTGGGACACTTGAACTTGGTGAGGGGAGGGGCATCAGTCACTACTGAGGCTTGAATAGGCAGTTTTCCCCTCACAATGTAAACAAAGTCATCAGGACATTCAGACTGGGTGGAGCCCACCGCAACACCACAAAGCCACTGCAGCCAGATTGCCTCTCTAGATTCCTCCTCTCTGAGTAGGGTATCTTTGAAAGAAAGGAAGCAGCCAGCCGGGCGCGGTGGCTCAAGCCTGTAATCCCAGCACTTTGGGAGGCCGAGGCGGGTGGATCACTAGGTCAGAAGATCGAGACCATCCTGGCTAACATGGTGAAACCCCCTCTCTACTAAAAATACAAAAAACTAGCCGGGCGTGGTGGCGGGCGCCTGTAGTCCCAGCTACTCGGAGGCGGAGGCTGAGGCGGGAGAATGGCGTGAACCTGGGAGGCGGAGTTTGCAGTGAGCCGAGATCGCGGCACTGCACTCCAGCCTGGGCCACAAGCAAGACTCTGTCTCAAAAAAAAAAAAAAAAAAAAAAAAAAAAAAAAGAAAGAAAGAAAAAAAGGAAGCAGCCCCAGTCAGGGACTCGTAGATAAAACTCTCATCTCCCTGTGACAGAGCACCTGGGGGAAGGGGCAGCTATGGGTGCAGCTTCAGCAGACTTAAACATCCCTGCTTGACAGCTCTGAAAAGAGCAGTGGATCTCCCAGCAGAGCACTGGAGCTCTGCTAAGGGACAGACTGCCTTGTCATGTGGGTCCCTGACCCTCGTGCATCCTGATAAGGAGATACCTCCCAGCAGAGGTCGAAGGACACCTCATACAGGAGCGCTCTGGCTGGTATCTGGTGGGTGCCCCTCTGGGACAAAGCTTCCAGAGGAAGGAGCAGGCAGCAATCATTGCTGTTCTGCACCCTCTACTGGTGATACCCAGGCAAACAGGGTCTGGAGTGGATCCCCAGCAAACTCCAGCAGACCTGCAGAAGAAAGACCTGTCAGAAGGAAAATTAACAAACAAAAAGCAATAGCATCAACATCAACAAAAAGGATGACCATGCAAAAATTCCATCTGAAGGTAAAGACCAAAGGTACATAAATCCACGAAGATGAGGAAAAACCAACATAAAAAGCCTGAAAACTGCACAAACCAGAATGCCTCTTCTCCTCCAAAGGATCACAACTCCTTGCCAGCAAGGGAACAAAACTGGATGGAGAATGAGTTTGATGAATTGACAGAAGTAGACTTCAGAAGGTGGATAATAACAAACTCTTCTGACCTAAACGAGCATGTTCTAACCCAATGCAAGGAAGCTAAGAATAATGATAAAATATTAGTGGAATTGCTAACTAGAATATTCAGTTTAGAGAAGAACATAAATGACCTGATGGAGATGAAAAACACAGCACAAGAACTTTGTAAAGCATACACAAGTATAAATAGTCAAATCGATTGAGCAGAAGAAAGGATATCCAAGATTGAAGATCAACATAATGAAATGAAGCATAAAGACAAGATTAGAGAAAAAAGAACAAAAAAGAATGAACAAAGCCTCCAAGAAATATGGGACTATGTGAGAAGACCAAACCTAAAATTGATTGGTGTACCTGAAAATGACAGGGAGAATGAAACCATTCAAATTGAGGAAATAGAGAGAACATCACAAAGATACTCCTCAAGAAGAGCAAGCCCAAGGCACATAATCATCAGATTCACCAAGGTTGAAATGAAGGAAAAAATGTTAAGGGCAGCCAGAGAGAAAAGTCGAGTTACCCACAAAGGGAAGCCCATCAGACTAACAGCAGATCTCTCTGCAGAAACCCTACAAGCCAGAAGAAACTGGGGGCCAATATTCAACATTCTTAAAGAAATGGTTTTCAACCCAGAATTTCATCAACCAATCTAAGCTTTGTAAGTGAAGGAGAAATAAAATCCTTTACAGACAAGCAAATGCTGAGAGAGTTTGTCACCACCAGGCCTGCCTTACAAGAGCTCATGAAGGAAGCACTAAAAATGAAAAAGAAAAACTGGTACCAACCACTGCAAAAGCAAACCAAAATGTAAAGACCATCTAGACTAAGAAGAAACTGCATTAACTAATGGGCAAAATAACCAGCTAGCATCAAAATGACAGGATCAAATTCACACATAACAATATTAACCTTAAATGTAAATGGACTAAATGCCCCAATTAAAAGGCACAGATTGGAAAATTGGTGTAAGTGTCAAGACCCGTTGATGTGCTGTATATAGGAGACACATTTCACGTGCAAAGACACTCATAGACCCAAAGTAAAGGGATGGAGGAAGATTTACTAAGGAAGTGGAAAGAAAAAAAAAGCAGGGGTTGCAATCCTAGTCTCTGATAAAACAGACTTTAAACCAACAAAGATTTAAAAAAAGACAAAAAAGGGCATTAAATAATGGTAAAGGATTCAATGCAACAAGAAGAGCTAACTATCCTGAATATATATGCACCCAATACAGGAGCACAGAAGAAAAGAGAGAAGAATCAAGTAGACAGAACAAAAAATGATACATGGGAGATCACCATTGATCCCACAGAAATACAAACTACCTTCAGAGAATACTATAAATACCTCTACACAAATAAAATAGAAAATCTAAAAGAAATGGATAAATTCCTGGACACAAACACCCTCCCAAGACTAAACCAGGAAGAAGTCAAATCCCTGAATAAACCAATAACAAGTTCAGAAATTGAGGCAGTAATTAATAGCCTACCAAGTAAAAAAAGCCCAGGACCAGAAGGATTCATAGGTGAATTCTACCAGAGGTACAAAGAGGAGCTAGCACTATTCCTTCTGAAACTATTCCAAACAATATAAAAAGAGAGACTCCTCCCGAACTAATTTTATGAGGCCAGCATCATCCTGATACCAAAACGTGGCAGAGAAATACATTAAAAAAAAAAAAAAACCTGCCGGTGCCGGGTGCGGTGGCTCACGCCTGTAATCCCAGCACTTTGGGAGGCCTAGGCAGGTGGATCACCTGAGGTAGGGAGTTCAAGACCAGCCTGACCAACATGGAGAAACCCTGTCTCTACTAAAAAAAAAAAAAAAAAAAAAAAAAAAAAAAAAAAAAAAAAAAAAAAATTAGCCGGGGTGGTGGTGCATGCCTAATCCCAGCTACTCGGGAGACTGAGGCAGGAGAATCACTTGAACCCGGGAGATGGAGGTTGTGGTGGTTGCGGTGAGCCGAGATTGCGCCATTGCACTCCAGCCTGGGCAAAAAGAGCGAAACTCCGTCTCAAAAAAAAAAAAAAAAAAAAAAAAAAAAAGAAAGAAAGAAAGGAAAAGAAAAGAAAATTTCAGGCCGATATCCCTGATGAACATTGATGCGAAAATCCTCAATAAAATATTGGCAAACAGAATCCAACAGCACATTAAAAAGCTTATCCACCATGATCAAGTCGGCTTCATCCCTGGGATGCAAGGCTGGTTCAACATACACAAATCAATACACTTAATCCACCACATAAAAAGAACAAATGACAAAAACCACAGGATTATCTTAATAGATGCAGAAAAGGCCTTCGATAAAATTCAACACCACTTCATGTTAAAAACTTCAATAAACTAGGTATTAATTGAACATATCTCAAAATAATAAGAGTTATTTATGAGAAACTCATAGCCGATATCATACTGAATGGGCAAAAGCTGAAAGTATTTGCATTGAAAACTGGCACAAGACAAGGAGGCCTTCTCTCACCACTCCTATTCAACATAGTATTGGAAGTTCTGGCCAGAGCAATCATTCAAGAGAAAGAAATAAAGGGTATTCAAATAGAAGAGAGGAAGTCAAATTATCTCTGTTTTCAGATGACATGACTGTATATTTAGAAAACCCCATCATCTCAGCCCCAAAACTCCTTAAGCTAATAAGCAACTTCAGCAAAGTCTCAGGATACAAAATCAATGTGCAAAAATCACAAGCATTCCTATACACCAATAACAGACAAACAGCCAAATCATGAGCTAACTCCCATTCACAATTGCTACAAATAGAATAAAATAGCTAGGAATATGAATGGCAAGAAATGTGAAGGACCTTTTCAAGGAGAACTACAAGCCACTGCTCAAGGAAATTAGAGAGGACACAAACAAATGGGAAAGCATTCCATGCTCATGGATAGGAAGAATCAATATCGTGAAAACTGCCACACTGCACAAAATAATTTATAGGTTCAATGCTATTCCCATCAAGCTGCCACTGACTTTTTCACAGAATCAGAAAAAAAGACTTTAAATTGTATATGAAACCAAAAAAGAGCCCGTATATCTAAGACAATCCTAAGCCAACAGAACAAAGTGGAGACATCACGCTACCTGACTTCAAATTATTCTACAAGGCTACAGTATCCTAAATAGCATGGTACTGGTACCAAAACAGATATATAGACCAATGGAACAGAATAGACATCTCAGAAATAACACCACAGATCTAAAACCATCTAATCTCTGACAAACCTGAGAAAAACAAGCAATGGAGAAAAGATTCCCTATTGAATAAATGGTATTGGGAAAACTGGCTAGCCATATGCAGAAAACTGAAACTGGACCCCTTCCTTACACTTTATACAAAAATTAACTCAATATGGATTAAGTATTTAAATGTAAGACCTAAAACCATAAAATCCCTAGAAGAAAACCATTCAGGACTTGGACACGGGCAAAGACTTCATGACTAAAACACCAAAAGCAATTGCAACAAAAGCCAAAATTGACAAATGAGATCTTATTAAACTAAAGGGCTTCTGCATAGCAAAAGAAACTAGCATCAGAGTGAACAGGCAACCTACAGTATGGGACAAATTTTTGCAATATATCCATCTGACTAATAGCCAGAATCTACAAGGAACTTAAACAAATTTACAAGAAAAAAAAAAAAAGTGGGTGAAGTATATGAACAGCCACTTTTCGAAAGAGGACATTTATGTGGCCAAAAAGCATCTGAAAAAAGCTCACCATCACTGGTCATTAGAGAAATGCAATCAAAACCACAGTGAGATACCATCTCATGCCAGTTAGAATGGCGATAGTTAAAAAGTCAAGAATCAACAGATGCTGGAGAGGAAGTGGAGAAATAAGAACACTTTTACACTGTTGGCAGGAGTGTATATTAGTTCAACCATTGTGGAAGACAGTGTTGCGATTCCTTAAGCATCTAGAACTAGAAATACCATTTGACCCAGCAATCCCGTTACTGATTATATACCAAAGGATTATACATCATTCTACAGTAACAGTAACAGAAAACCAAATACCGCGTCTTCTCACTCATAAGTGGGTGTTGAATAATGAGAACATATGGGCACAGGGAGGGGAACATCACACACTGAGGCCTGTCAGGGAGTTGGGCGAAAGGGGACGGATAGCATTAAGAGAAATGTTTAATGTAGGTGACGGGTTGATGGGTACAGCAAACCACCATCGCACATGTATACCTATGTTACAAACCTGCACGTGTTAAAAAAAAAAAAAAAAATGAACCTTTGATTCAGGAAACCTGACATATACCAACCATGATTTAACAACATAATATAATCCATACCTAAACACATAGTAGTGAAATTTTTCAATATAAGAGAGAGAGAAGTTCTTAATGGCTCTTAACCTACCAAAAAGCCCTTAATTGTGCTTAACCTGGTAGAAATGACAGCTTAAAAAATGTCTTTCGAGAGAGGGGGAAAAACAGACATTTGCAAATGCTGGTAATTTACCATTAAATGACTCCCATTAGAACAATATCTAAAAGATGCCAAGGAAGAAGGAAAATGGTCAAGGATGAAGATCTGTGAGGCAAGGAATAGTATGCTAAAAAAACAAGTGAGCATGTGCATGAGCGTGTGCCATGCACACACTCATAGACACATACACAGACACAAAACAGGACAAATATGTTTTAGAGATTACAATAGGAACTCAGATTTCTAAATGTTTTCAAGAAAAAGTAAAAATATTATGAGGCTTGGTCCACTGTGTAAATTTCATTGATTTGAAAGATTTAAAGTACAAGTTAGTAAATCAGAAAGACATGGAAATTTCTTAACAAGTCTTCTGCATTTATATCTCAATTAATCCAAATAAAGTTTTCAGGAATTTTATTATATTTTATTTTAGAAGAGACTCATAAATTCTTATGGGTGTAAGATAAAGGATACAATTACATTTTCATAAAAGATAGACTATTTTTCCAGGTTTTGAACTGTATAAAAGTTTGAAAAGATAATTTAATGTTATTATGAAAATATTTCTGCATTTCAAATCCTTGCATTCAGAAATCCACAATTCAAACAATCGCCCAAAAACTTTGTTTTGCATAATTTAAGAATAATAATCTAAGGTACCAAATAAAGCTGACTAACATAATTATAAACACAGATGAACTAACAAACTTCAGGTTTATGAATTTTAATTTTAACTATGATTATACATTAACAACCACATTTTCTAATGAAGATTCCATAACATGACATTCATTACACTTGCAAATAATTACAGATGGTGTTAAGTGTTAAAAAATTCTGTCAAAGAAAAAATTGATGAATACTAACTTAAAATATGGTCATAAATCTCTTTTTGAAAAAAATAATATAAGTGTTAGCTTGTTTAAAAAAATATTCCTCTAGAATCATTTTAAGACCCCATAACCATTTCATTCTGATTAAGCACAAAGAATAATTAATGCATGTTCAGCTGCAAAACAAATCATAATAAGTTTTATTGTATAATTATAAAATCCTTGCAACATTCAAAAATAAGGTTAAAGAATTAAAAGCTGTTACAACCCTAGCTCTGTCCATTTCTTCAAAAAAATTATGAAGCATCTTTTAAGAATACCAAATTTATCCTTACAAAGCATTGTATACTTACAAATTGCTTCAACTTTTATTTAAGAATTAATTTATTCATTTATCAAGAAGTTTATTATCTATTGTAGCCTACAGAGTATCAACCCAGAGTTACAATACAGGGAAATGTTATGTAAGAGACATGCCCAGTTTGCTATTTAATCTTAAAGAAGTAGTATAACAAACTTGAGTGTATCAGGAAAAAAAAAGTTATGGGCAGATGTTTTAGTTACATTTTATTAGTGAAAGAGACCCTAAAATTAATGTAAATACCTGGTGTGTGTGTGTGTGTGTGTGTGTGTGTGTTGGATCCTAAGACAGTAGACACTCATGGTTTAGTTAGAAAGGTGGGTAAGGAGACAAAAGTCAATAATGTCGTTACCCAATGTGTCATTGAATTATTGTTACCCTTAATATTTCTTTTCACAACCCATTTTCTTCTTGACTTCATAGTTTAAACTTGCTTTTTTCCCACAAAGTTTTGTTTTGTATAAATGAACACTTTAAGGAGTTTGGTCAACAATACTAAATGCTGCGATATTATCCCAGGATTCTATAGGGCTTCATTTCTTTTACATCCAGTCCTCCAAATGATAGCTACATATATAACTTGCATTTACATGGCCCACAAAAAATACTTCCCTAAACTACTGTGTTTATTTTCACACACTTTCCAAGTTTCTTCATTTTGTTTTTTCAATAACCAATGCTGTAATCCTAGGTTTCAGACTTGGTCACAGTATTACCCAATAAAGATCAGACATTCTTTCTGATGTGATCCCCTCATTGATATGTCTGCTTCTCCTCTGCTAGCACCTTAGTAGAGTCTCCTGAATTACACTCAATCCAAAGCTACCTCTGAAAAGACTGGTTTTATTTTTTTTTTCAGCTTTTATTTTATATTCAGGGGGTATATGTGCATGTTTGCTATGTGGGTATATTTCATAATGCTTAGATTTGTGGTATGACAAGTATTGAACATAGTGCCCAATAGTTTTTCAATCCTTTCCCCCCTCCCTAGTAGTCCTCAGTTTCTATTGTTGCCATCTTTATATCCATGAGTACCCAGTGTTTAGCTCTCACTTGTAAGTGAGAACATGTGGTATTTGGTTTTCTGTTCCTGTGTTAATTTGCTTAGGATAACGGCCTCCAGCTGCATCCACATTGCTGCAAAGGACACAATTTTGTTAGAAGACTAGTTTTAGAGACTTACTCTGCTATTTCTTTTCTCTCTGACTCTCTCTCTCTCTATATATATATGTTGTCATAGCATTTTATTCTTGTATAGTCTGCTCTGTTCCCCCATCCTTTCTATTTCCTATAATCTAGAAGTTTGATATAGGGTTAAACTTATTTTACAGAATAAAGTATACATGATTGTGTATACTTCAATTTGCATCATAACGGGGGTGAAGAATGCAAAGTTGCTTTGTTGCTAGCAAAACCATTTTCACTCATGTGGTTAAGTTGATGATGGTCAGATATCTCTATTTTAACTGCATATTTTTCCTTCCTAGTTATTAGTAGGAGGACGAAATTCAGTCATCCACACAAAATGTAATTGTCAGCATCTGAAAAATTTATGTGAAGCTATAAAAGATAAATCTCTGAAAAACTCTCATTACCAACTCTTTAAAAAACAAGGAAGAAAATACATTTGAAATTTCAGCAAAATCTTACATTTTTATGTTCATTTACCTTTGGTAAAAACATCAATGAAACAGAAGTTTTAATATACTAGACAGTTAAAACATCACTTAGATTATCTTATCAATATTTTTCAGATCTAAATGGACAGAAATTGAGTCATGTCCCCAAATTACAAATTTTCCTGAAGCCTATTTCTCTTTTATTGTTGCACTGCCTAAATAAATATACAGAAAACTCCAGAAGGCCAAGTAGAGGAAAATATTATCCCACAAAACAGTGTGTAGTTTGTCAAAGAAAATATAATTGATGACTTTATGAAAAAGTACAATGCCCACTAAGAATGAGAAAAGTATAACAATGCTCAATCAACTAAATACAAGCTACAAATGAAAGATCACATTTAATTAAATTTGATAAAAATGTCTCTAAAAATTAATAATTTTAAAATTAGAAACCACTATGTTCACTGACTAGAAAACAATATAGTAATATTTTTAGCATTTGACTCTTCTTTAAAATATTTAGACCCAGGGAAATTAATAAAGGAAATAAAGTTGGTTAGAGAATATAAGCTTAGGAATATTTCCTATCTCTAACCCTTTCTTCTCTCTCTCTCTTTCCTTTGCTGTTCTTTTTTGCCACTGGGAGGTGTAGATAAATACATGAATTGGAATTAAAGTAAAGGAGATTTTGATTGGGAGAAGAAGCATAAAGGTCATTGACATTTTCTTGAAGCTATCAGTAATGAATAACTAGATTTCTGGGAGATACAAGTCTAACTCAGGTGATCTCAAAGGATCCCTTCAAGATGTTTGAGTCTATTCTGCAGACATAATTCCATGACAGAATAACACAGGATTTAGAGTAAGAAACTGGAATTTGTGTTCCAACTTTACCTTTGATTGGCATAATATCATGATCAAATCACTTTGTCTGTCTGTTTTCATTGCTTAATGATGTGCTTGACATACTTTAAAATAAACTGCCCAGATTACAAAGAAGATACACACACAAATGTATATCTTTATTAAAATAAACATAGCTAATAGTGTAGTAATCAATATATACATTTAAAATTATACTAGCTGTATTTATTTCAATGTATAAATACATACATATATAAGGAAATTTTCTGTGATTTTAGTTATAGTTCTGTATACAATACACCCATACAACATAGTTCTATATTTGTGACATCTTTGTTTTACTTAAAATGTTTCCTGGATAATCTATTATACAGATTATAATGTGCTGAGATGAATCTACAGCAGCTCTGTGTTACAGTACAGAATAAAAACCTGCGTTTTACCTGTATGAGCTATATAGAATGTTCTTCACACTCAATTGAATGAACAATTGAGTAATTTCCTTTTCTAATAGACTTAATTAATCAGAGAACTCATGTCTGCTAATGTGTCATCCACAGTAGATTTTAGAGAATTTATTCTGTTACAAGAGAACTTTAGTGATGAGTGTAATGTATTTAAGTAACATTATTTTTCTCTTCTTAATTGAATGGCTACTTTATTTTTTAATTGAAATGCATAGAAAGTATAACATTTTTTATCAAAAAGGAAGATAATTAATGAGTATCAATTAGATGAAAAGTGAATATTTTTAATAACCAATGCTTATTTTGCTTGAAACCTTATTTCAAAGACATAATATGCTAATAGTTCTCATGATACACAGATCTCCTATTAGTCAGGGTTCTTCAGAGAAATATACCATTAGAACCAATAATTTATATTAATATTTATATATTAATATTTAATATAAATATAGTTTCTATTTATATTAAAAGAAACACTTTTGCTGTAATATTTTCATTAATGAGTTATCAATAATTAAATTAAAGTTCAGAATCTCATTCCATAGATTTTCAAGTTTGTAGTGTACAAATATGCCCAAATAAAGTGAAGAGTATAATGAAATTAACCTAGTTCCCAGTTCAGGAAACAGATTTAGTCAATCTCAGCAAATCCTTTTGTTATACTTCCTAAAGTTATAATTAAAATAAATTGTCTATATCTTTTTTGAGAATTATGTCTAACCTAGTGGACACATCTAGGTTATATTAATCAGAGTTCTAGTGTTCAATATGGTTCTATTAAATTTGTATTACATATAACATTGACATGTAGTGAAAGGAGAACTAAAAACAAACAGCATTATATTGTCTATTGAGATTATTTACCCACTTTTTAATTGGATATTTGTTTGTTTGTTTCTCTTAAGTCACTGAGTTTGTTTTATATTCTGGATATTAGTGCTTTGTCAGGTAAATAGTTTGCAAATGTATTCTCCCATTTTATAGGTTGTCTCTTCACTCTGTGGATTTGTTGATTATTTTGGGCAGATGCATTTTCGTTTCAGTCACATTTGTCCATTTTTGTTTCTGTTATCTGTACCTTTCAACTATTATCCATAAAATCTTTGCTTAGACCAATGTTTTGAAGTGTTTCCCCTATGCTTTTTTCTAATAGTTTTACAGTTTCAGGGTTTATATTTAAGTCTTTAATCCATTTCAAATTTATTTTTGTACATGATGAGATATAGGGGTTTAGTTTCATTTTCCTGCATATGGATATCCAGTTATCCCCAGCATTTATTAAAGAGACTTGCTTTTCCTACTGTTTATTCTTGGTCACTCTGTTGAAAATGAGGTTGTTAATGCATGGATTTTTATTTGGGCTCTCTACTCTCATTTATTGATCTATATTTTTGTTTTTATGCCAATAGTGCACTAATTTGGTTAATATAGAGCTTTCCAATGTATTTTGAAATCTGCTTGTGTGATGCCTCCAGCTTTATTCTTTTGGCTCAGTATTGCTTTGGCTACTCTGTATCTATTGTGGTTCCAAACAAAGTTTACTTTGTTTTTTTTTTTTTTTTTTTTTTTATGGCATTGGTATATTGTTGGAGATTGCATTGAATCTATAGACTGCTCTGGATAGTACAGCCGCTTTAACAATATGAATTACACTAACCCATGAGCTTGGATGTCTTTTTATTATTTGTGCCCGCTTCAATTTCTTTCTTCATTGTTTTGTAGTTTTACTTGTCGAGGTCTTTCACTTTCTTGGTTAAATTTATTCCTAGTTATTTTTCTTTCTTTCTTTTTCCTTTTTATTTTTAAATTTTATTTATTTATTTATTTACTTATTTCTTGATGGAGTCTTGCTCTGTCGCCACGCTGGAGTGCAGTGGTGTGATCTTGGCTCGCTGCAACTTCTGCCTTCTGGGTTCAAGCAATTCCCTTGCCTTGACCTCCCAAGTAGCTGGGGCTACAGTTGCATGCCACCATGCCTGGCTAATTTTTTGTATTTTAGTAGAGACGGGTTTTCTCCATGTTGGCCAGGATGGTCTCAATCTCCTGACCTCGTGATCTGCCCACCTTGGCCTCCCGAAGTGCTGAGATTACAGGCATGAGCCACAGCACCTGGCTGGTGCTATTTCATAGCTGTTTTAAATGAAATTACTTTCTTGATTTCTTCTTCAGCTAGTTTGCTATTGGTATGTGGAAATGCTACTGATTTTGTTTGCTGACTTTGTAGTCCATAACTTCTCTGAATTTGTTTACTCGTCCTAAGAGTTTTTTGGTGGAGTCCTTAGATTTTACTATACATAAAATTGTGTCACGTCATCTGCAAAGAATGAGAGTTTTATTTCCTCTTTTCCAAATTGGATGTCATTTATTTATTTCACCTGCCTGATTGCTGCAGCTAGAACTTTCAATGCCATGTTGAATGAGTAGTGATAATATCTCATTATACTTCTTAGAGAAAGGACATTCCGATTTTCCCACTGAGTATGATGTTAGCAGTAGGTTTGTCACATACAGCCTTTGTTATGTTTAGATATGTTTCTTCTATACCTAATTTGTTGAGAGTTATATTCATGAAGACATGTTGAATTTTATCAAATGCTTTTCTGCATTTATTGAGATGATCACATTTCTTTTTGCCCTGCATTCCTATGTTGTGATGTATCACATATATTGATTTATATATGTCAGATCATCTTTGCATTCCTGGGATAAATTCCACTTGATCATGGTGTATTATCTTTTTAATGTGTTGTTGGATTACATTTGCTAGTATCTTCTTGAGGATATTTGCATGTATGTTCATCAGGAATATTGGCCTAAAGTTTTCTTTTCTTGCAGTATCCTTGTCTGGTTTTGGTAACAGAGTAATGCTG
Organism: Macaca fascicularis; assembly: GCF_037993035.2. Taxonomy (NCBI): domain Eukaryota; kingdom Metazoa; phylum Chordata; class Mammalia; order Primates; family Cercopithecidae; genus Macaca; species Macaca fascicularis. Next base: position 106,458,677 of record NC_088380.1, read on the forward strand.
TCTTTACAGAATGAGTTGGCAAAAGTTATCTCCTCTTTGAATTTTTGGAATAAGTTTAAGAATAATTAATGTTTCCAAGTCTTTGCTATTGTGAATATTGCCGCAATAAACATACGTGTGCATGTGTCTTTATAGCAGCATGATTTATAATCCTTTGGGTATATACCCAGTAATGGGATGGCTGGGTCATATGGTACATCTAGTTCTAGATCCTGGAGGAATCGCCATACTGTTTTCCATAATGGTTGAACTAGTTTACAATCCCGCCAACAGTGTAAAAGTGTTCCTATTTCTTCACATCCTCTCCAGCACCTGTTGTTTCCTGACTTTTTAATGATCGCCATTCTAACTGGTGTGAGATGGTATCTCATTGTGGTTTTGATTTGCATTTCTCTGAAATATCCATCAGTGACAGACTGGATTAAGAAAATGTGGCACATATACACCATGGAATACTATGCAACCGTAAAAAAGGATGAGTTTGTGTCCTTTGTAGGGACATGGATGCAGCTGGAAACCATCATTCTCAGCAAACTATCGCCAAGAACAGAAAACCAAACACCGCATGTTCTCACTCATAGGTGGGAACTGAACAATGAGATCACTCGGACTCGGGAAGGGGAACATCACACACCGGGGCCTATCATGGGGAGGGGGGAGGGGGGAGGGATTGCATTGGGAGTTATACCTGATGTAAATGACGAGTTGATGGGTGCTGACGAGTTGATGGGTGCAGCACAGCAACATGGCACAAGTATACATATGTAACAAACCTGCACGTTATGCACATGTACCCTAGAATTTAAAGTATAATAATAATAATAAATAAAATAAAAAAAGAATAATTAATGTTAGCTTTTTTTTTTTATAGGTTTAGTAGAATTCAGCAGTAAGGGCAGATAGTCCTGGGCTTTTCTTTGTTGGGAGTCTTTATATTACTGATTCAATCTCATCAGTTATTATTGGTCTGTTCGGGTTTTCCATTTCTTCCTGAATCAACCTTGGAAGGTTGCATATGTCTAAGAACACATCAATTTTCTCTAGATTTTTCCATTTCAATGTGTGAGTATATACTTGTGCATAATAGTCTCTAACGAGTCTGTATTTCTGCAATACCAGAAGATATATAAATGGCCAACCAGCAAATGGAAAAGTGCTTCACATAACTAACCATCAGGGAGATGCAAATCAAAACCTCAGTGAGTCATTATCTCTTCCAAGTTAGAATGCTATTCTTTTTTTTTTTTTTTTTTTTTTTTTTTTGAGACTGAGTCTCGCTCTGTCACCCAGGCTGGAGTGCAGTGGCCGGATCTCAGCTCACTGCAAGCTCCGCCTCCCGGGTTTACGCCATTCTCCTGCCTCAGCCTCCCGAGTAGCTGGGACTACAGGCGCCCGCCACCGCGCCCGGCTAGTTTTTTGTATTTTTAGTAGAGACGGGGTTTCACCGTGTTAGCCAGGATGATCTCGATCTCCTGACCTCGTGATCCGTCGGCCTCGGCCTCCCAAAGTGCTGGGATTACAGGCTTGATCCACCGCGCCCGGCCGAATGCTATTCTTAAAAAGACAAAAATTAACAAATGATGGTTAGGACATGAAGACAATGAATCTCTCATACAATGCTTGTGGGAATATAAATTAGTATAGCTCTTGTGAAAGACAGTATGTATGCTTCTCAAAAAACTGAAAATAGAAATACTATACATGCTAGCAATCCAAATACTGGTTATCTAAAGAAAAGGGAATCAGTATTCCAGAGCGATACCTGCATCCTTATACTCATTGCAACACTATTCACAATAGCCAAGATATGGAATCAACCGAAATGTTCATCAACACATAAATGGATAAAGAAAATGTTATGTATATATACACAATAGTATACTATTCAGTCACAAAAAAATACATCTTATCATTTTCAGTCACGTGGATGGAACTAGAGATCATTAAGTTAAGCAAAATAAGTCTGGCAGAGAAAGACAATTGTCACATCCTTCACTCATATGTAGGAGATTAAAAATGTTGATCTCATGAAGATCATAAAGACAGAGAGTAGTATGATACTTACTAGAGACTGAGAAGGGGTAGGAATGAAGAGAGGTTGGTTAATGGATACAAACTTACAGTTAGATAGAAGGAATAAACTCTGATGCTTGATAGCACAGTAGGATGAATACAGTTAATACCTGGAAGATTTTAAATGTTCCCAATACAAAATAATAATAAATGCTCGAGTTGGTGAATATCTTAAGTAACCTGATATGATCATTGCACATTGCATGCATATATCAAAAAACAAATGTACCCCATAAATGTGTACATTTTTTGTATCAATAAAAAAGTAATAAAAATAATTACAACAAAGTCTGACATTTATTTTCCACTTCTTGGGTATCATGTTCTTCTACACACTTTTTTTAGTTTATTTCATTTATATCTCACACATTTACATTTCAAAACTTATTAGAATAATTATTTTATAGATTAAACAATTTAAGATTGATTAGAAAAAATAGGTTGCTCATAGTTTCCAATTTAAAGGTGGTGAGAGTAGGATTCAGCTGATGCAATTTGATGCTACAACTTGGAGTAATACATGTTATTCTATAATGCTAAGTCATGACTTCTGTCTTTGATTTCTAGGATGTATACTAAAGGAAGTGCAGCCAAAGACACATAGTGATATGGGGGTGGGGGGCAGAAGTAAGCAGTCCACTGGTGTGTGTATTCAGGACAACAGCCAGGATATAAATTCTCACCCCCTTTGTACTTGTACCACTGTAAAATGAGCTCCACAAAGGTATCTGCATTTAGAAGGTGCAGCCCAAAGTGGCTGCCACCCTTTACTCAAGACTTCTTCAGATAGCCCATAAAATATTTTTCTTTTAGTCAAAATTTATGGCACAAGTGCATAGGCATAACATCTATCTTCCTAGCACTGCCTACCTTCTCTCAAATTGCTTTACTAATATTTTAAAGGGAATAATTCTGTAGCATGAGTTGAATCCTCATGAAAAAGGATTTGAAAAAGCTCAGCCTTCTCAACTTATCTCCAAATTATTGTTTTTAAATTGAAAAATTCCAGGTTGAAAAACTGTGCTATCTTATTTTCCTAGACTTTTGCCTTAGCTTTAAAAGAAGCTATTACCTGTGCTAAACTCCTAAGTGAAAAAAATGTACATATAAGCATTAGCCTTTCAAAATGTTATTTAATTTTGTAAAGGCAAATTTACGTTTGCAGGTACTCTGTGACACGTAAAAATCCCACAGAAGTGTTTACAACATGGGGATTATTTAATATTTATAATACTGTATAATATTGTATCAGATGAAAACAGATTCAATATTTTAAAATCATTCACTTTGATCATTTTAAAGTTACCAACACTAGAAGTTATTTTGTTTGTTTGTTTTGTTTTGTTTTGTGAGACAGAGTCTCACTCTCTTGCCCAGGCTGGAGTGCAGTGGTGCAATCTCAGCTCACTGCAACATCTGTCCCCTGGGTTCAAGTGATTCTCCTGCCTCAGCCTCCCAAGTAGCTGGGATTACAGGCGCCTGCCACCGTGCTGTCTAATTTTTGTATTTTTAGTACGAGACAGGGTTTCACCATGTTGACCAGGCTGGTCTTGAACTCCTGTCCTCATGATCCACCTGCCTCGGTCTCCCAAAGTGCTGGAATTACAGGTGTGAGCCACAGTGCCTGGCCAAAGAATTGATTTTAATAATACACATGTATTTTAAATTATGATGTTTTGTGAAAAACCATTAACTGAGACAAGAAGAGTGGATCAAGTACCTGCAAATTATTCTTCGTAATAGCAAACAAAGTCTGTAACTTAATTATAATACTTGAAAATGGTGGAGCATGATAAAACACTAGGACTATAGCAACTGTCCTTCTGCAGAAACATTAATTTGAACAACCATCCACACACAAAAGTATTTTCATAAGACCTGAGAAAACCAAGTGAGAGATCACAATACTTGATTATAGCACAATAATAAGAAAAGGCACATTGAAGAGGATAGAAATGACAGTTTTACATTACTCATGCCACCCCTAACACTCATTGTCAGGCGGCATAGCATAGAGAGAAATAATCTCTTGTTAGAGGAAAGAGAGGAAAGTGAGCATAGACTTTGTCTTGGATCCTAGCATCGGGTCCAATACCATAAAACCCAGGACCAGGAGACATCGAAGTCCTGTGACTCCAGGCCACTAACCACAGACTGAAAGTTCAGATTTGCCTCAGTTCCAGGGAGAAAATTATATCTCCTATGAGGCAAAATAGATTTCTGGCTTGCATCACCAACAGGCAAATACAGTGGCCCTGGGCTTAGCAGCCGACAGGCCTCAGTTACTGTAAGCTTTGAAAATGTCTAAACTCTATGCTAGCCTCAGTAGCCAAAGGATTCCGGCACAGAAAAATGCTGGTTGTAACATTCCCCAGCTTAGGGCACTACTCATTGCCACAACAGCAATAGTAGTCCTGGGCTCAGGGACTATGCTAGACAGCCTGTTCAAATCTCTGGATAGTCTTACACTTGAAGGGCATTTCCATACAAAGATAGTCTGAGAACTGGAATAAATAATGACTTCCTCAAATGTGCAGACATCAATGCATGATCACATGGATGAAAAACAATCAGGGAAACATGATTACCAAACAGAAAAATGCAGATGGCAGTGAATAAACCTAAGACATAGGGTTTATGAACTGTCTGACAAGAAATTCAAAATAATTTTTTAAAGAAAGTTCAGTTCAAGTAAAGCACTCCTCAGCAAATGTACAAGAACAGAAATTATAACAAACTGTCTCTCAGACCACAGTGCAATCAAACTAGAACTCAGGACTAAGAAACTCAATCAAAACCGCTCAACTACATGGAAACTGAACAACCTGCTCCTGAATGACTACTGGGTACATAACGAAATGAAGGCAGAAATAAAGATGTTCTTTGAAACCAATGAGAACAAAGATACAACATACCAGAATCTCTGGGACACATTTAAAGCAGTGTGTAGAGGGAAATTTATAGCACTAAATGCCCACAAGAGAAAGCAGGAAAGATCTAAAATTGACACTTTAACATCGCAATTAAAAGAACTAGAGAAGCAAGAGCAAACACATTCGAAAGCTAGCAGAAGGCAAGAAATAACTAAGATCAGAGCAGAACTGAAGGAGATAGAGACACAAAACCCTCCAAAAAATCAATGAATCCAGGAGTTGGTTTTTTGAAAAGATCAACAAAATTGACAGACCACTAGCAAGACTAATAAAGAAGAAAAGAGAGAAGAATCAAATAGATGCAATTAAAAATGATAAAGGGGATATCACCACCGACCCCACAGAAATACAAACTACCATCAGAGAATACTATAAACACCTTTACGCAAATAAACTGGAAAATCTAGAAGAAATGGATAATTTCCTGGACACTTACACTCTTCCAAGACTAAACCAGGAGGAAGTTGAATCCCTGAATAGACCAATAGTAGGCTCTGAAATTGAGGCAATAATTAATAGCCTACCAACCAAAAAAAGTCCAGGACCAGATGGAGTCACAGCTGAATTCTACCAGAGGTACAAGGAGGAGTTGGTACCATTCCTTCTGAAACTATTCCAATCAATAGAAAAAGAGGGAATCCTCCCTAACTCATTTTATGAGGCTAACATCATCCTGATACCAAAGCCTGGCAGAGACACAACAAAAAAAGAGAATTTTAGACCAATATCCCTGATGAACATCGATGCAAAAATCCTCAATAAAATACTGGCAAACCGGATTCAGCACACATCAAAAAGCTTATTCACCATGATCAAGTGGGCTTCATCCCTGGGATACAAGGCTGGTTCAACATTCGCAAATCAATAAACATAATCCAGCATATAAACAGAACCAAAGACAAGAACCACATGATTATCTCAATTGATGCAGAAAAGGCTTTTGACAAAATTCAACAGCCCTTCATGCTAAAAACGCTCAATAAATTCGGTCTTGATGGAACGTACCTCAAAATCATAAGAGCTATTTATGACAAACCCACAGCCAATATCATAGTGAATGGGCAAAAACTGGAAAAATTCCCTTTGAAAACTGGCACAAGACAGGGATGCCCTCTCTCACCACTCCTATTCAACATAGTGTTGGAAGTTCTGGCTAGGGCAATTAGGCAAGAGAAAGAAATCAAGGGTATTCAGTTAGGAAAAGAAGAAGTCAAATTGTCCCTGTTTGCAGATGACATGATTGTATATTTAGAAAACCCCATTGTCTCAGCCCAAAATCTCCTTAAGCTGATAAGCAACTTCAGCAAAGTCTCAGGATACAAAATTAATGTGCAAAAATCACAAGCATTCTCATACACCAGTAACAGACAAACAGAGAGCCAAATCAGGAATGAACTTCCATTCACAATTGCTTCAAAGAGAATAAAATACCTAGGAATCCAACTGACAAGGGATGTAAAGGACCTCTTCAACGAGAACTACACACCACTGCTCAGTGAAATCAAAGAGGACACAAACAAATGGAAGAACATACCATGCTCATGGATAGGTAGAATCAATATCGTGAAAATGGCCATACCGCCCAAGGTAATTTATAGATTCAATGCCATCCCCATCAAGCTACCAATGAGTTTCTTCACAGAATGGGAAAAAACTGCTCTAAAGTTCATATGGAACCAAAAAAGAGCCCGCATCTCCAAGACAATCCTAAGTCAAAAGAACAAAGCTGGAGGCATCACGCTACCTGACTTCAAACTATACTACAAGGCTACAGTAACCAAAACAGCATGGTACTGGTACCAAAACAGAGATATAGACCAATGGAACAGAACAGAGGCCTCGGAAATAATACCACACATCTACAGCCATCTGATCTTTGACAAACCTGAGAGAAACAAGAAATGGGGAAAGGATCCCCTATTTAATAAATGGTGCTGGGAAAATTGGCTAGCCATAAGTAGAAAGCTGAAACTGGATCCTTTCCTTACTCCTTATACGAAAATTAATTCAAGATGGATTAGAGACTTAAATGTTAGACCTAATACCATAAAAATCCTAGAGGAAAACCTAGGTAGTACCATTCAGGACATAGGCATGGGCAAAGACTTCATGTCTAAAACACCAAAAGCAATGGCAGCAAAAGCCAAAATTGACAAATGGGATCTAATTAAACTGAAGAGCTTCTGCACAGCAAAAGAAACTACCATCAGAGTGAACAGGCAACCTACAGAATGGGAGAAAATGTTTGCAATCTACTCATCTCACAAAGGGCTAATATCCAGAACCTACAAAGAACTCAAACAAATTTACAAGAAAAAAACAAACAACCCCATCAAAAAGTGGGCAAAGGATATGAACAGACATTTCTCAAAAGAAGACATTCATACAGCCAACAGACACATGAAAAAATGCTCATCATCACTGGCCATCAGAGAAATGCACATCAAAACCACAATGATATACCATCTCACACCAGTTTGAATGGCGATCATTAAAAAGTCAGGAAACAACAGGTGCTGGAGAGGATGTGGAGAAATAGGAACACTTTTACACTGTTGGTGGGATTGTAAACTAGTTCAACCATTATGGAAAACAGTATGGCAATTCCTCAAAGATCTAGAACTAGATGTACCATATGACCCAGCCATCCCATTACTGGGTATATACCCAAAGGATTATAAATTATGCTGCTATAAAGACACATGCACACGTATGTTTATTGCGGCACTATTCACAATAGCAAAGACTTGGAATCAACCCAAATGTCCATCAGTGACAGATTGGATTAAGAAAATGTGGCACATATACACCACGGAATACTATGCAGCCATAAGAAAGGATGAGTTTGTGTCCTTTGTAGGGACATGGATGCAGCTGGAAACCATCATTCTTAGCAAACTATCACAAGAACAGAAAACCAAACACCGCATGTTCTCACTCATAGGTGGGAACTGAACAATGAGATCACTTGGACTCAGGAAGGGGACATCACACACCGGGGCCTATCATGGGGAGGGGGGAGGTGGGAGGGATTGCATTGGGAGTTATACCTGAAGTAAATGACGAGTTGATGGGTGCAGCACACCAACATGGCACAAGTATACATATGTAACAAACCTGCACGTTATGCACATGTACCGTACAATTTAAAGTATAATAATAATAAATAAATTTTTTAAAAAAGAAAGTTCTGTGAACTTCAAGAAAATATAGAAAAACAACTTAATAAATTGAGAAAAACAATGTATTAGCAGAACAAAGAATTTAATAGAGATTAAAATAATAAGAAAATTAAACAAATCTCAGAGCATAAACATAAAATGAACAAAATAAAAAATGCAATAGAGAATATCAATGGCAGAATTGATCAGGTAGAAGAAAAGATCTGTGAACTTTAAGACAGGCTATTTGAATGTATACACTTTGAGCAGAAAAATAATAAAAAGGAACGTAAAAAATTATGAAATTTATGGTACAGCATCAAGAATGCAAATATTTAAGTCAAAGTCATCAAGAAAAACAAAGGACCAGAAAGATTAAAAACATAATAGCAAAAATTTCACAACACAGAGAAAAATATAAATATCCAGGTACAGTAAGGCCAAAGGTCTTTAATTCAATTCAATTCAAATAAGGCTACCTAAGGACCTATTATAATCCAATTGTCAATGATCAAAAACAGTGAAAGGGTACTGGCAGTAGCAAGAGAAAAGCAAATAACACGTAAGGGAGTTCCAATACGCCTAGCAGTAGGTTTCTCAGCAGAACCTGTACAGGGTAGGAGAGAGTAAGATGAAATATTCACAGTGCTGAAGAAAAACCAAAAGCAAAAACAAAAACAGAATTGCCAACCAAGAATCCTAAATTCAGCAAAACTATCTCAGAAATAAAGGAGAGATTAAAAAAAAATACTTCCCCATACAAACAAAAGCTGAGAGAGTTCATCACCATTAGATATGACTTAAAAGAAATGTTTAAAAGATTTTTTTTCATGCTATGAAAAGAGTGCTAGTGAAATGTAAAACTGACTACAAAAGTAAGCACATACTAAAATTCAGAATACTCTAATACTGTCATGGTGGTGTGTAAATCACATCTTTAGTATGAAAGGTTAAAAGACAAAAGTATTACCAATAATTTTAGCTACAATAATGTGTCAGGAAGGATGTATTATAAAAATATGTAAATTTTGACATTAGAAATTCAAAATTTGGGGGACAGAGTGAAGTAAAAAAGTGTAGAGTCGTTTTTTGTGTGTGGGATCAAAGTTAAGTTGTTATCAGCTTAGAATAACATATTAAAACTAAAAGATTTTTTTGTAATCCTCGTGGTAACCACAATGTAAAAATCTATAGTAGGTACACAAAAATGAAAAGCAAAAAAAATCCAAAATAACACTAGAGAAAATTATGTAATTACAAAGAATTTAGTAAGAAAGGAAGAAAGGAACAAAGGATCTACAAAACAATTAGAAAACAATAAACAAAATGGTGGCAATAAGCCTGTAACTATCAATAATTACCCTGAATATGCATGGATTATATTCTCTAATCGAAAAACCTATAGTGGCTGAATGGAATGAAAAAACATTCAACTATGTAATATCCACAAGTGACTCACTTCAGCTTTAAGGACAAGGACATACACATATTGAAAGCGAAAGGATTATAAAAGAAATTCTACGTAAATTGTAACCAAAAGAGAGAGAGAGAGAAGCTATGCTTATATCAGATAAAATAGATATTAAATTGAAAACTGCAAAAACCAACAAAGTCATCATATAATAATAAAGTGGTAAATTCAGCAAAATAATATAACAATAATAAATATATATGTACCCAACATATATGAATAGATCATCCAGAGAGAAAAATCAATGAGAAAACATCAAACTTAAAACATACTGTAAACCAAATGTACCTAACAGACATATACAGAACATGCTATCCAACAACTGCAGAATACAAATTCTTCTCAAGCACAGATGAACATTCTCTAGGATAGATCATATGTTACATCACAAAATAAGTCTTAACCAATTCAAGAAGGTTGAAATTTCACCAAGTTTGCTTACCAGCTATCTTACTGCTGAGTATATCCCAAAGAAAGGAAACCAATACATCAAAGAGATACCTAAACTTCCATGTTCATTGAAGCACTATTTGTAATAGCCAATTGAAATATTACCAAGTATGAAACTAGAAACTAATAACTAAAGAAACTTCTGGAAACTTTGAAAAGTGTGGAAATCAAACAATCCTGAACAACCAGGCCAATGAAGAAGTTAAAAGTTAAATTTGAAAATATCTTATGACAAATGAAAGTATAAAATACAACATACCAAAACTCAAGGAATGCAGCAAAAACAGTTAAAACAAAATTTATGGCAATAAATGTTCTATGCTTTGAATATTTGGTCGCTTCAAAACTCGTGCCTAAATGTTGTGACCGATGTGGCAACATTGTGAGGGATTCTTTAAGAAGTGATTGAGTCTTAAGTGGTCTGCCCTCAAGAATGGATTAACCTATTTATGGATTAATGTACTGATGGGTTAATGAATTAATGGGTCATCATGAAAGTGGGATTGGTGACTTTATAAGAGGAAGAGAGACCTGAGCTAGCGTGATCACCCCTCTCACTCTGATGCCCTACATCACTTCTGGACTCTACAAATAGTCTTCACTAGAAAAATGTCCTTCACCAGATCCTCCCTTTTGACCTGTGACTTTCTAACTTCCAGAAATGTAAGAAAAAAAAATCATTTTATTTATAAATTATCCAATTTCAAGTATTCCGTTATAATTAATGGAAAAGGACCAAGAAAAAATGCCTATGTCATAAAAGAAAAAAAAAGAAAAACTGTAGACAATGGACAATGTAATGGTGCTCCTTAAGGGACTAGAAAAAATAAGAACAAATTAAACTCCAAATTATTAGAAGGAATCAAGTAATAAAGATCAGAGCAGAGATTAATGAAATTGGAGGCTAAAATAATAATGCAAAACATCAAGGAAACAAAGAGATGGTGTTTTGAAAAGACAAAATTGACAAATTTTAGCTGTACTAAGACAAAAAGAGGGAAGACTTATATAGGTAAAATCAGAAAGAATATAGGAAGATGTGGGAAATATTGGAACTTCCTAGAGTATTATTGAATGGTTGTGACCAAAATACTGATAGTGATATGGACAAAGAAGTCCAGGCTGAGGTGGTCTCAGTTGGAGATGAGGAACTTACTGGGAACTGGAGCAAAGGTCACTCTTGCTATGCTTTAGAAAAAAGAAAAACAACAACAACAACAACAACAACAAACTAGCAGCTTTGTGTCTGTACTCCAGAGATGTGTTGATTTTTGAACTTGAAGACATGATTTAGTGTGATTTCGTGTAACTGGTGGAAGAAATTGTTAAGCAGCAAAATGTTGAAAACGTAGCCTTGCTGTTCCTAAAAACCTATGCTCATTTGCATAAAGAAAGAGAAGGTCTGAAATTGGAACTCATATTTAAAAGGGAAGAAGAGTGTAAGAGTTTGAAAAATTTGCAGCCCAGCTATGTGGTAGAAAAGAAAAACCAATTGTCTGTGGAGAATTCAAGCTGGCAGCAGAACACATAAGTAAAGGGAAGACTAATATTAATAACCAAGACAATGAGAAAAATGCCTCAGAGACCTTTGCAGCAGCCCCTCCTATTACAGGCCTGGAGGCCTAGGAGGGAAAAATGATATCATGGGCCAGCCCCTGGAGGGTACTGCTGCTCTTTGCAGCCTCGGGATATAGTGTCCTGGGTCCTAGACACTCCAACTTCAGCCATGACTAAAAGGAGACAATGTACAACTTTAGCTGTTGCTTTAGAGGGTGTAAACCCCAAGCCTTGTCAGCTTCCACATGGTGTTGGGCCTGCAGGAGTACAGGGATCGAAAGTTGAGGTTTGGGAACTTACGCCTAGATTTTGGAGGATGTATGAAAATGCCTGGATGTCCAGGCAGAAGTCTGCTGCTAAGGCAGAGCCTTCATGGAGAACATCTACAAGGGCAGTGTAGAGGGGAAATGTGGGGTTGGAGTCTCCACATGGAATCCCCACTGCCTAGTGGAGCTGTGAGAAGACTGCAGTTATCTTCCTGACGCCAGAGTGCTAGATCCACCAGTAGCTTGCACTGTTCATCTGAAAAAGATGCAGGCACTCAATGCCAGCCTGATAAATCAGCTTCAGGGGCTGCACACTGCAGAGGCACAGGGATGGAGCTGCTCAAGGCCTAGGGAGCCCACATCTTGCATCAGTGTGCCCTTGATGTTAGACATGGAGTCAAAGGAGATTATTTTGGAGCTTTAAGATTTAATGACTGTCCTGAAGGGTCTTTGACTGGCATGGAGCTAGTAGTCCCTTTGTTTTTGCCAATGTATCCCACATGAAATGAGAGAATTTACACAATGCTTGCCTGTACCCCCATTGTATCTTGAAAGTAACTATATTTTTATTTTATTTAATGGTCTCATAGGCAGAAGGGACTTACCTTGTCTCACATGAGGCTTCAAACTGTGAACTTTTAAGTTAATGCTGAACTGAGTTAAGACAGGGGGACTGTTTGAGAGGGGATAATTGTATTTTGCAACGTGAGAAGGACATGAAGGTTGTGAGGCCCCAGGGCCAGAATGACAGAGTTTGGATTTGTGTCCACAACCAAATATCATGTCAAATTGGAGGTGGGGTCTGGTGGGAGGTGACTGATCATAGGTTCAGATTTCCCCCGGATGTTCTTATGATACTGAGTGAGTTCTCATGAGATCTGATGATTTAAATGTGTGTGGCAATTTTCCCTTTACTTTCTCTCTCTCCTGCCACCATGGTAAGTTTTGCCTGATTGCCTTTCACCTTCCCCCATGCTTGTAAGTTTCCTGGGACTCCCCAGTCATGTTTTCCTGTTAGGCCTGCAGAACTGTGAATAAATTGAACCTCTTTATCAAATATATAGTTTGCAAATATATATGTATATATGCCTATACTTTTGTAAAGGCAAGACTCTTGTAAACACACCAATATATTTCTGGTATGATTCTTGTTTATAGGTACTAAGACAAACCTGATCATAAAACCAATCACAAAGAATATCAGAAGTCTTGTACATGAAAGAAGAAAAAATGCAGGCAAGAAGGCCTAAGAAAAGAGTGGTTTTAATACAATGTACACACAGTTGTTTCCTTAGACCACTTTTGTTAGTCTTTGTCTCAAGGAAAAACATTTCAACTGAAAGCCACATAATCTGGTTTAACAGACTAAATATATAAACTATGATGTGCTGCGAGAACTTCAGCTTTTTTCCTAGAACTCACCTGATCTCAGAGATCTTACTCCAATATCTTAAACAGAAGTGAATAATTCTTTATTTGATTTAGAGCTTCAGATTCACTCTAACGAGCTGAGGATGTCAGTTTAATTTTTAGGCTAATCTTTTTTTTGAGACGGAGTTTTACTCTTTTTGCTCAGACTGGAGTGCAATGTCATGATCTCGGCTCACTGCAACCTCCGTCTCGTAGGTTCAAGCGATTCTCCTTCCTCAGCCTCCCTAGTAGCTGGGATTACAGGTGCCTACCATCATGCCCAGATTATTTTTCATATTTTAGTAGAGATGGGGTTTCACTATGTTGACCAGGCTAGTCATGAACTCCTGACCTCAGACGATCCACCCTCTTCAGCCTCCCAAAGTGTGGGATTACAGGCTTGAGCCACCATGCCTGGCCTAGGCTAATCTTAAAATACAACACACAAGCAAAAACTATTTAACAAGGGCAAAACTCATAAAATGAATTTAATTTTTATTTATACTCCATTCTTAAATTCATATCTCTAGTCCTATCATTTTCTATGAGTTGTAGATCTGTTTATTCTGGGGCCCACATGAGATTACCTGATTCTAAACCAACTGAGATTCCATTTTATGCAGGAATTAATTTGTTTTTCTCTTCTCCTAAATATGATACATTATCGTTCTTCCCTAAATAACTGATTGGCAATATAAGCACAATTCCTCAAATCAAAAAATTAGGAGTCTCTATTTTGACTAATTAGTTATTAAATATATCAAGTTAGTATTATCCATTTTTGATGCTTAAATATATTTGTGTCTATCTTCTTTTTCCTCTCTGGCCATCATCCCATTTTTTCAGCTGTTATTAGCCTCTCATCTGGACCTTTGTCAAATATACATATGATTTGAATCTACCTATGGCTTTTTTTTCTTCTTACGCCAATCTTTAGTGTTGGCACACAGGATACAGGATGTTTTTAGATATGTTGTCTCTCTCTGGAGTACTGTTCCTTTACTTGTTTACTTTGTTACCTCTTTTTCATTTTTTAGATCTCAAATAAGGTGTGACTTCCTCTGATAAATCTTTGGTAATTTCCTGTACAGTGTTAGCTAACCTCACTTTCTGTTAGTTACCATACCACCATTTACCTCTCCTTTTTAGCAAATGATACAGGTGCAATATCATAGTTGTTTAGAAAATTTTGATCAATGTTTAAACCTACTATTTTAAAATAAAGGCCATGAAAGAAAAGAAAAAATAAGCTACATTTGTTAAGAATTTGTTTCCAGTTTTGATCAGTGTTATTACACTTTATACCTTAGCAACTAACTGATTTGGAATGAATATGTGAAGTTTTGTTGACAGGTAACAGAGAAAAACATCACTAAGAGCCACAGCCTGGCTGAGTACAATCTGCTTGTCCTTCGTGTTGCAAGGAGCTGTCAGCCTGGCCCTCAATTCCTTGGTGTTCTCTTGGCGAACATAAGGCATTTCACAGAATATCATCAAACAAGGCCACTCTGTGACCATAACAGATAAACAAAACAAAAACAAAAACAAAAAAAAACATTGTGTAATCAAGTCTGACAACTAACAAAAAACATTACTATTTTCATAAGCACAAAAATAACCAAATGATAGTTAATATTAATAGCTTGAAAGCTGCTTCTTTGCTAATTTCACTTGGCCTCACTCTAATCCTCTTTCCTTCCAGATACACATTATTGCTATTTCCAATCTAAATTTACTTTTGCTTCCTAACAACACATAAACTATAGGCAATCTATGCTTCCTTTATCACTCTCAAATCACCTACCACAAGTTTAAATCTTATACATCCTTTCTAAGATTCCCTAAATGAGAAGCCTCATTATTCCCTGTGGAGTGTTTCTTATGGTCTTTGGCTGGAGAGTACTGGCAGGGGCAACTTCAAAACCTGCATGGATTTCAAAAACAGTACAAATTCCACTTGTGCTTTAAGTATACTGACATACACATGTATCCATATTTGAATGGTACACAACCAAATTGACTTGATGTAAAATAACGAATTAAAAAGATAATAAAAACTGTCTTTATAATGTATTACACTAAAAGCATGCTAGCCTCTTACCCGCTTAACCTCATTCAATTCTTAAAGCAACCATATAAGGGAGATGTTTACCATATTTATTTTACATATGAGGAAATACAGGCTTTACTGTAAAATCTGAAATTTTTGACCAATTTGGAAATTGTATATTAACTATCAGAGTCTTGAAACAGTCTTAACTACTAAACAGCATTGTATGCATACTTAAGTCATGCTTATGAATTTTCTCTTTAATCTGTGCAATTTCTGTCTCATGACCAAATATCTGAAGTCTAAATAAAGTGGTATGTAAAGTGGTATAAAGAAAGTAGTGGAGAAACAACACCAAGTAATTTAAACTGCACAAATATTTATTAGATAAGTACTATTTGCTAAGTATCAAATAAAAGTTCTCAATTCTCAAGATTCTAGGATAAGAAGAATAAAAAACAAATATATAGATATTTATAATACAAAACAGAATATAATGTGTTATTAGGCAATTTTCAAGTGCTTTTAGAATTGAAAAGAAAGGAGACAATTGCCTGGTCAAGGAAATTAGGGCAATTTATTTGGCAATCGTTGACTTTTAATTGAGCTTGAAAACTGCTTAAGGTTTTAATAGTGATTATATCTAGAGGAGAGATTGGGTATGGTTTTTGAATTTTCTTCTTTATAGTTCTTAAAATCTTACTGATATGATAGCTTAATAGAGTAGTAGGATTTTTGACAGAATGGGTTTGAATAAGAATGTTTAACAAAACTGAGAGTTTTATTAGGCTAGGGATCAAGTCTGTTTGGCTCAATATGGTAGCTACGACATTAAATGCATAGTGCGTGGAGTAATAAATAAATAATTAAAATTATGGAAAAGAATGAATAACAGTGAGTTTGGCATGATGTGGAAGACACTAAGGAATATTGAAGGTATAGGGTAAATTTCTGTAGTGGAGAGATTGATCAGAATGAATATCATGATTTTGAGGAGAAATTTGAATTTTTGTCTAAGATCATTTCACTTAATAAATCACGAAGAGTCTTTGACTATTTTTAGTCAAAGAGTACAGAAATATAATAATTTCAAATATGTGCCTTTTTAAGTTTAAAATATATGTCAAAATATGGCAACTTGGCATAGTGAATATTTTAGGCTCAAGGAATTTGAGAAATGAACAGAAGCATGAAGGTCTCTCTGACCTTCCTCTATCAATTTCCCCTGAAGTAGGCCAGAAAAGAATTCTTTGATCTTTCTCTAAAGTGGGTCATAGAGACTCATTCCAGAGGTGGTCCTCCTATATTCAGGGGAAAAGAATATCCTTATCTCTAAAGACCATGCGATACAAAGAACAATCTGAACAAACTCAGTTACACTACACAGTTTCCTGCAGTGTATTACCATTAGATCATTCCCTTTTGTCCTCCAATCATACTTCTACCTGACTGCCCATAAAAATATGCAGACTAATGTATTTGAGTCTTCATTTCTGAAGGCTCTCATGTCCCATAAAACTGATATTTCTCTTACTATTTTATCTTTTATTATAGGTGTCTCAGCCATGAATTTGGCAACAAGTGAGAAAAAGATACTGCTTTTTCTCTCCTACATGTATATATGGTTAATATTTTAATAGCATAAGTAGCATTACACACTTACACTGCAGTGAGCTCAATAAAAGTCAGTGAAGGATTGTGAATACTGATAATGATGGCTATGATGTTGACGAGAACATGATTAGACAGGTGTTTAATATGATAGTTTGTTAAGATCCACTTTAAATAGATTGACTTCTCAGACACTTGCATGGATTGAGAACATTAACCGGATGATAAACTCCTTGAGAATAAGACCCACATCTTAAGAATTCTTATAGACAGTAAAATTACGACTTGACTAATAGTCATTAAATGTAGACATAAACGGAATTTTTGTAAATATGAGTTTCAAATCGTCTTAAATTATTCTCTGAAAATGGTGACTATTTCAGTAAGAAATATTTCTTTAAGAAAACAATCTGTTTTCTACAGTACTTAATATATAAAGTCAGTAAAGTATATCATAGGAAAGATTTCTTAACTCTCATGAATAGAGAGAAGATTGATAACTGGAAACAGTGCTGAGAAGATACATTCATCTATAACAAGAATACATAGATTACAGAAGATAGTCAGATTTTGTTTTAAAAATACATCAGTGATGATCTTTCTACAAGTCATATAATTTAATTATGAAAATGGAAAGATTGAAGATTTAAAAATTGGTAAATATTAACTAAGCAAATAATTGGTATAGCTACGTTAATGACTACATAATGACAATGTTAAATTCATCTGAAAGATGAAGATCACAAATATTGATGGACGTATCGAAATTATAAAGATAAAAGTAAAATATTGATTAAAATAAGAATGAGAAACTAACAAATCTACCAAAATAGTAGTGGGTGATTCTCTCATGTATATCTCAGTTATTGATTATTGAACCAGAGAAGAAGGAAGAGAGAGAGAAGACAGGTGTCAGGTGGGAGAAAAAGGAGAAGGGGAAGAAAAGAGATAAAGATTTAAACAAAGTTCATGAGCTTATTGTGGAAGTTTAGAGCACATAAGAAAATTTTATATAAATTTATTGTATAATTCCCTATATAGCAATGTAAAATTCAAATAATTGGTATTATACAGACTATATTTTCTGAGCACAATAAAATTAAATTAGAAGTTTATAATGAAAATTTAATGTAAAATATATATTTGGAATGTAAAATATATTCTATTTAATATATGAGTTAAAGAAATGATGGACTTTCAAACCATGTAGAAAGGAATTACAAAAAAGCCATAGCATCAAAATTTGTGCAGTAAGTGAGAGTGATGATTTGAATAAAACCTAAAGCTCTGAATGTTTATAGTATGGAAAAAGAATAATGGCAAATCAACAGACTGGGTTTTCAACTTAAGAATTAAGAAAGTAACAAGAGAATAAATTGAAAGAAAGTAAAGGAAATGAGAAAATAATGAAAAGATCAGGAACCAGTA
Organism: Macaca fascicularis; assembly: GCF_037993035.2. Taxonomy (NCBI): domain Eukaryota; kingdom Metazoa; phylum Chordata; class Mammalia; order Primates; family Cercopithecidae; genus Macaca; species Macaca fascicularis. The sequence goes on from NC_088380.1 coordinate 106,477,087, forward strand.
AACAACAAAACCAAAGTTATTTATTTAATTACAGAGTAGACATATTGCTGACAAAATTGGTCCACAAAAATGATAGAAGACAGGGACAGTATAATTATTCAAAAATAGGCACAATTAAGAAGAAAGAATACTAGAAGTAAATTTTACCAAAAATTTAAAAAGAGGGAAAATTTTGTTGAATGTAGGCGACTAGTAAGAAAATATAAAGTTCTAGAGGACTATATTCAATATGACAGCCTCTTTGTAAATTCAAAACAAATGTTACATTTCTGCAGATACATATAAACATATTTACACACATGTATATATGGTATATATGACAGATCATATATACACATTAAAGTATATATAATAAAATATGTATAGATAATAAAGCAAATTTTATATCAATTTATATGTGTCATATGTGATATACATGACATGTTATATATTGTCATATATAATACACACTTTCATATATATGATAAATTATACATATTCACATGTGATATATGTATCCTATATTATAGATTACATATCTCAACATTTACATGATAAAGCATGTATGTACGTATCACATAATATATGTATATACTTATGTATGCATATTAAACATATATACTTTTTTAAGCAATGGATTGATAAACAGAAAATTTCAGACAGTGGTTTCAGATTAGTCAAGCAGTGGAAATACATGAGAGGTCAATAGCCAGAGAGCAGTGATAGGTATGGTTTGAATTCTTAGATTGTATGATAGGTAAAATACTGTAGCTATATACTTTACATTGCTAAATATTTTAAATATATTCTATATATGTACCCTAAAAATGTTAGGAAAATATATTCTGACTAATCTTCTGAACTCATAAAGATATAATGGTACTATTTCTTACAGAAATAATGGTACTAATTAATCCCATTTGACAAAGAACTTTCAAATCCTTTATTATTTATTTATTTGTGAAATGTTGTTCCGAAATGTAATTTCTCCAACTTTTTGTTTCTTGCTCAAGATTGCTTGGCTATTCTCTCTTTAGTAATTCTATATAAATTTTATATTTTTAAAAAAATGTTCTGTGAAAAGTGCCATTGCAATTTTGCTGGGCTTTCATTGAGTATGTAGATCATTTTGGGCTCTCTGGATATTTTAACACATTAGTTCTTCCAATTTATAAAAAACTGATTATCTTTCCATTTATTTTTTGTCCCTCAATTTATTTGATCAATGTATTATAATTTTCAGTGTACAGGCTTTTTACATTCTTGTTTAAATTTATTTCTAAATATGTTATTCATTTACAGGACTTTTAAATTCTTGTTTAAATTTATTTCTAAATATCTTATTCATTTTGATACTACTGTAAACAGGAATTTTTTGGATAGATTATTATTGTTATAAATACATAGATTTAGTTTATGGTGATTTTTAATCTTTCTACTTTATTAAATTTATTTATTAGTTCTAACATGTTTTGTTATAGAGGCCTTAGGATATTCTCTATAGAGGACCTGTCATCTCTAAACAGAGATGGTTTTACTTTTTGGTTTTCAATTTTGATTGTTTTTCTTTCTTTTTCCCCATTATATAGTTGAGCTTCTCAGATATCTCAGCTAGCATGTTTCGGAATGCAGTTAGGATATATTCTGTTCATCTTCAAAGACTGAGCAATATATTTTCCATCATTCTGTAAGCCCAAAGACAGAAAACAAAACAAACAAACCTGAGTGTCTACAGGCCAAAAATAGCAAACGTGTTTTCCCCATGGTAAGGACCTTCACCATATGCTCTCTCTATATAGGAATGAAATGAGGAGCACTAACACATTATTTTTATTGTCAAGATATTGGACAACGGAATCCTCAGTGTTCAGATTCTCATTTGAAGGTGATCTAAGGAAGTGTGTTTGCCTTCTGCAAATATGGTTTTTTTCTAATTACTTGACATGGTCTACTTAGCTCCTAAGGTAGAGTATCTGCCTTTGTAACCATTTGAGACAGGAAATCCACACATATTCCTCTTCTTTTCATTTGTTTCTTTCTGGTTTATAAAATAAAAGAGGGATAAAGCTGATTCAGAATCCATCTGTCACTATGCTCTTCTGTCACAGTGCCTGGTTCTTGCTTGCAACTGCTCAAGGGTGTTGATTTGTTAAAAGCAAGCTGTCAATATATTTATCTACTTGCTTGTTTGCTCCTTCTTACTATTACCCCATGCCATTCTGCCATTTACAGAGAATGTTCTGCTTTTCGTGTTTAATGATTATTGCTGCCCATTTTTCTAAGTCTAGGGGCAAGAGTAGAAATGATAAAATGAAATGTTTGACAAGTTCTGAGTCAAAAGAGCAATGTTAATTGAGGCTGTCATCTTTGACAGCATTAAAGGCAAGAAAAGACTGATATGAGCAGGGTTATTTTACAAGAAACTTCCCTAATATATTTTCACTTAGAAAGTGTCATGTAAAATATTTATTGACACATATTTAGATGTTAGAAATTTTTGGGGGAGAAATATACTAGACAAGAAAGGTAAGAATATTCAAGACAAATATATAATTGCCATGAAAGCTCCATATTTTGTTAAACCTATTTTTCTATTGATATCTATTATATAAGTGTAATGTAAGAATATAAATGATGATTGATTTTTTCTTTACATAGTAATGACTTAGACTCATTTAAAAGGACTAAACTAGGTTTCCACTGAAATGACTGGAATTGATATTTAAATGTATAAATTCATTCAGTAATTATTTTTATTTCATTTATCTGGTATAAGTTGTATCCCAGAAGAGATATATGATGCATAGTCTTCAAAAGATTAAAAAGTTATACAAACACACATACACCCCACACATGCATATGTGTATAAAAGCATATACTCATACAAACTTGAAAACGTTCATAGAAAATAGAATTAAAAGGTAAAAATAAAAAATATATAAACTTATTTGTCAACATAAGCTCCATCAAGCTCAACGCACTTTTGTAAGCAATGATAACATCCACATAGCTCATCCCCAAATAATTGAGTGTCCTAAGAATGTAAGCATGTTAATGCAGTTATTTTACGTTATTAACTGAAGAAAAATGTGTTATTTTTTACAGATGATAAAGATGAGAAAACAAAGAGAAATCAGACAGAGCCAAACTAAGACTGTGAGGTGGATGATTAATGATTTGCCATCAAAACTCTCACAAAATTGCATTTATTTGATGAAAGAAATAAGCAGGAGCATCTTCATGGGGAGAAGGAATCTGGTGAAGATTTCCTGCTGTTCTACAACAGCTTTGAGTAACCTTATCATAGCACTCTCCTAGTAAGAATATGCTATTGTTATCAGACTCTCCAGAAAGTCAAGAAAACAAATGCCCTGAGCATAAAAAAAAAAAAAAAAAAAAAAAAAAATGTGCCACAGCCTTTGTTCTTGAAAGTTCCACTTTTGCTTTAACTAAACCAATTATGCTTCTTAGTAGCCATTGCTCTGATTGTACTTTATATTCAAGATCATACTAGCAAAGCCATATTTCATCTTCTGTTACTATTCATCAAATAAATACTTCAGATCTTGATCTCAGTTGTTTAAAATTTTCATTGAAATCTCTAATCTTGTCAGTAGCTGACCTAGGCACAAATATTTCAGTATCCATTGTGTTTGAAAATTTGTTAAACTTATTTTTCAGGTGGAATTATGTAAGCTGAACCAATTGAGATTTCTATGGTGTTGGCTATTGTGTGTGCTGTTAATCATTGGTATTTTTCATTAGGGTATTAACATTAACAAGACCGATTTTTTCTTTGTAGATTGCTGTGAAGGCTGCTGCAGGATTCATCTTCAACATCATGCCATTCCTTTTCAAAATAAGTTATCCCATTTGTGAACTGCTGAGTTCTCTGGGGCATTGTCTTCATAAACTTTTCATAAACCATCAAAGATTTCACCATCATTCAACCCAAGCTTTGCCATAAGTTTAATGTTTGTTCTTGCTTCAATTTTAGCAGAATTCATATTGTTCTGATAGGACTCTTTTCAAACTGATTTCTTATCCTTTTTAATCCCTCAAACTAGATTCTACCAGCACACAACAAGTTAATATTTATTTATATGTTTTAATAATTATTTATAAATTCATTCATAAAAGTTAGAATTTATTTTGGTACAAACCTTTTTGAAATCCATGCATAATTTTTTACTAATATACATTTTCCACAAACTGTTGTGTGTGTGAAATGGTAGGATAAATTAGAACTTTTAAATTTAAGTATGTATTAAGATCCTGTTATTCATAGCAGATAGATCAATACATAGTAGAATACTAAACTCATTAAGGAGGTAGTTCAGAAGAGAACAACAAACACAACAATAAAATATTTTCTAAGTGTGTACTGTGAGATATGAAAGAAATAATCCTTTTTGTGAAACATCATCTCAAGGGAAAATACTGGTATTCTTTGAAAAATGGTTATTCTTTACACAAAATACCTTGCTGTTTATCTAGTTAATCCAAAATAAATGAAACAAAAATCAATAATTCATTGTATATTTTACTTCATGTTATTAGTCTAGGGCAAAAGCTTATTTAATGGAATATTTGTATTTGGTTAAAATTTTGAAAATAAATAATTTTTGGCTCCTAGTGATTTGACAGTATAAACTCCTAGGCCTTTATGTCCGGACTAGGACAGAAATATTTCTTTCTCTAGGTAAGATAGTAAGTATGAGTGAAGCTACATATCAAATTTATTATTTTGAATTGCAGAAGAGAGCTGTTTAATCTACGTTTAAGGTGAAACATTTTACGAGAGGAAGGGTTGAGGAGAGTACACTAAATAATTGAGAATAAGGGTAAGGATATGTATTAGCTTTTGTGGATAATGGCGCAGGTAGTCAAGGAAGAAAAAAGTAAAAATGTATTAATTTATTTCTATTCCTTTTATTCCAGACTATGTTCTCAACAATTTCCCATACCCCACCCCACCTTTCTATTTTGACAGTGAGGCTTGATATTTTCGTTGTTAATATATTAAATAAGCTTCTTTGACATGTAAACAAATGTTCCTAGTATATGGGGCCATAGATAAAAAAGAATCATCCTTATACAGCACATTCACTTGAACACTGTTCAAAATGTAGGTAGATTTTTTAAAGTGGATTAAAATACAAACTGCACAACAAACAAAAGCGCAGTTTGTTTTCAACTGCAGAAGGCAAATACATGATGAAATGCTGTGATGTTTCCACTAATCAAAACTTGCAGAGGCAGCATGTAATCGCAGTGCCTTATGATTTCAACATACAGTCCTAAATTGGGTAGTTCACAAACACTAATGTTATCCAATAATTTATGTCTTCTCTCTCCCATTAGTTGGTTATATGTCTGACTGTAATACAAGAAGCCAATATAGATGTCCATGTCGTAAGATTACTGATAGCCTTGTCTTGTTTACAGAGTGAAGCATTGATCAGATTCAGCCTCTAGGCCCATAGAGTGACTCATATTAGTAAATCCATTTGCTGACAAAGTTCTTAACAAGGTGAATATGTGCTATAGAAGTCAAGGGAACAGTGAGCTGAAAAAAACAGGCAATTTTAAGTATGCTTACAGGAAGTCTATGCCCCATCAGAACACAGGTATTTTTACTGCCCATTGAAGTGATTTCTACATTTATACTATCAAGGGCGCCTTGTATTTACATCCCATGAATCTCAGTTTTAGAAAAAAAAATTTTAAAGTATAGCATTAACTAAATAATATTTTCGAAATGTTTTTAATAAAAAGAGAGCACCCAAAAACCAGGTTTCCTATATTAATTAATAAATTATAGCCATAATGAAAGAAGCCTCATATTTAAGATAGCATATTTAGCCTATTAATTATTGGTTCTAGTATATATCTGTCCTTTTTTTGTTTATTTGATTTTGTTTTTAATACAAATTTTTCTACATGGCTTACTATGGTTTTACAATTTAAAATTTTTTCACTTTAGACTAATAAATGCTACAATCTTACAAAAAACTCAGCATCATCTACAATAACCAAGGTATGGAAACAACCTAAATACTCATCTGTGAATGAATGGAAAAAGAACATGTGGTATAAACACAAACACACACACAATGAGAAGTTAATCAGCCTTTAAAAAGATGGAGACCCATTTGCTACAACATGGATGGATCTAGAGGACATTATGTTAAGTAAGGAAGACGCAGAAAGAAAACTATTGCATGATATCACTGACATGTGGAATTATAAATAAAAAGAGCTCAAATATGCAGAGATAGAGAATAAACAGTGATTACCATCATTGGGAGGGGGAGAAGAAATTGGGAGATATAGCTCAGAGGATACCCAATAGTGGAATAACAGGATAAACAAGTCTAGAGATCTAATGTACAATATGAGAACAAAAACGGGATTTTTTTAAAAAAACTTTTATTTTAGGTTTGGGGGTACATGTGAAGATTTGTTACACAGGTAAACATGTGTCATGACGGTTTATTGTACATATTATGTCATCACCCAGATGTTAAGCTCGGTACCCAATAGCTATCTTTTCTGATCCTCTCCCTCCTCCCACCCTTCTGTCTCAAGTAGATCCCAATGTCTGTTGTTTCCTTTTTTGGGTTCATAAGTTCTTATCATTTAGTTCCTGCTTTTAGGTGAGAATATGCGGTGTTTGGTTTTCTGTTCCTGGAGAATGAAAGTTAATAAAATTATATGGCTACTTGTTTACATTCATATGTGTATACACTCTAGATACAACAACAAAAAGGCAACAAAAATAATGGGGAGAGGAACAACATAAACTGTTTTGAGTAATCATACTACTATGACTTGCTCCCTTCTCTTACAAATTAAAACAAGGTTTGTGATAGAATCTGCTTTTGGTTTATTATGTTGAGTGATACACAGTGTGTCAAAACAAAGTTACACAAAAAGTTCCTTTGAAGTACTGTCTCATCACTAACAAAAAGCTAGCAGCAGGATGCTGAAATTCAAGGAACATTGCTGTAATCATGGAAAGTTCTAAGCTATTTATCTGGTTCAGCTCCTTACTAATTTTAAGATCTTCAGCTTCCTACCTAAATGTTCTAAAGTCTCTTTTTACTTATTTAATGTGGTGATAACAAGACCTTTCTTCTTCCATAAATTGCTGTGAAAATTAAATGAGGAAATTTATTTGAAAATTGTTTGAAAGTAGTTTTGCTTAAGATATAAGGTATCTTTATTAATGAAAGGGATAGCAAAACAATAAGTGGAAAACAAAAAATACTAGTAACTTTAATGAAAATTAAATTAAATTGACGCTGATGTTTTTCAGGTGAGGAAGCAGACCTGTTGAATTCGTTTGGAATTTTTTTGTGTTTGTTTTTGTTTTTGTTTTGGAGCTGAATAGCAAAATGTGTATCTACACATAAATGAGAATAGTAAACTTTTAATGCCTCAAGGCTTCCTGATAAACCAGAAGTACTATCTTGCATGTAAAATTTTGACAGAAAAACCATTTTAAGAGCCAGTCCCAACTAAATCAGTGCTGTTCTTCTCAGTGAGATCTAAATCAGTGCTGTTCTTCTCAGTGAGATCGCTGTGTGAAGAACTCAGGTGAAGTGCTTTATTATTGCTTGTGTTTTACATACAAAATGGGTCACATACAGTATCTGTTTCAATGCATTCAGAAACACACACATACACACAGTGTGCTTATCTAATCGTTTTACAGAAAATCCCTATATTTAAGTTGTCTTTTTGTAAGAGTTTTATGTTTTCGCTTTTGCTTTTTTGCAAAGCTTTCAACAACTGCCTAAGTTTTGAAGCGGGGTGTGTGTGTGTGTGTGTGTGTGTGTGTGTGTGTGTGTGTGTGTGTGATCTTAAATAAGGGATTTGTATTTCTTCACCAATTACCTCTTCATTGATCTCCATTTGCTTACATAGCTCCTATATTGCCTTGTTCTGGGCATGGAAAAATATTTATTTCGATGGTTTTCACTTGTAATGTATTCTTACTCTAAGTGATTCTAATAAAGCAATCAAAGTTTAAAATCCTATAGCTTGAGTATTAACATTTGACCTTATGAAAGCACATAATTTTGCCTTCTATCTTTAAGAATTTTACCTTTTGTGTAATGAGCTATCAGCATCGTTTACCTATTAAATTAAAACATAAAATATTATTTGTTTTCCTATGAAGTTAGTCTATATTTCTGACATAGTTTTAATTTCTTAATATAAATATGTTTCTACACCCTTACTGTAGTTTTAAAATTGTATTCATATAAATGGTTTCATTTCCTTTCTACTTGAAACTTATTTGTATCTATAAGTGATATCTGCATTATTGGCTATGTTCCTAGTGTAAATTGAATACATCCAAATGATTTCCTTTCTTCTTAAATTTGTATCACTCATATTGACAGATCAAACACATTAATTACTGGAACATTCATGTAAAGTGAAGACTACGTTTATACTTTGATGTGGAATATTTTAAAATTATACCTCTAAGAAATATCTTGGATATCCGCATGTAGGAGACATTTTGTATAATGTCCATGCTTTGATGACCTTCTCAGAAGAAGCTAATAACTTTACAAATAACACCACCAATTTTAATAATATACATATACAGTAAATCACAAACAGCTGGTTTTTCTGCAATTTATCCAAATGTATTTTTCTCATCCTAATTACTCTCTGATAGACTTCCCATTTTAAAAGATTTGGCTTTGTTGTTCTCTTTTATAAATATATATATTTATACAGTATCCAACTTTGTATTTCTGCCTAAAAACAAAGTGGAAAATTATGGTTATCTTCATCTTTGGTAAAAAAATTCATAAGAAAAATAATTCAGCCTTTTTTATTGAGTATATATAAATTGAGGATTATTTTTTATTTGAAATAATTTTCTATGCATAAGAGATGTAAACATAGGTTTCTTTCATGTGAATATTTTATATAAGCATGACACATTGATCAAAACTAAGAAATTAACACTGATATAATACTTTCAACTACAGAGTTTATTCAGATTTCCTCAATTTATCCATCACTTTCCCTTTTTCTGTTCCAGGATTCATTAAAGAATACCACATTGCATTCAACCGCAGTTTAACTTTGTCCTTATTTTTAAAAAGAAATGATTTAATTCCCTGTTGCAATTGATTCATATGAATGCCTGAAGTTTTTTTCTTTTCTTTTTTTTTTTGAGTTTTTAATGTTTTCACTTTCATACAGTGATTTTTCTATACGAAAGATGCAAGATAAATTATTTGTGCATTGTGTCTCCATCTGGTTTCGATCCACTAATTTTAAATCCCATTAGAGTAAAAATTATGCAATATTGAAGATTTATGTACACAGATATTATTATTTATTACTATAAACTCTTCTTTTTTGACAAATCTCATTTTTGCTCAAGTAGGTTAACTGATAAGGGTAAATTATCCCAGCATAGTTTACCAAAAACCAAAATGATATATGTATGTATCTGTATGTATACACACACACACACATGATTGTGTGAATGTGTAGGGGTGTGTGTGTGTGTGTGTGTGCTCTTGAAACTAATAGGAAATTTAAAACACTTTTATCTGGTGGAATAATAAAATATTTTCTATGGTATTACCTCCTAGAATTTCATTTGACAGATAAGAATTATTGACATTGCAAGTAACTATATCCATAATGAGAAAGTTTTACTATATTGGTCAATAATGTGTTAATAAATTTTACTCTTAATATGATCATTTAGCCAATTTTAATGATAACAACTTAGTATTACACAAAAAGGGCTGAACTTGGGGCTAATAAAACAAGAATTAAAATATATTCTTTCATTTACTATTTCTTTGACTTGAGATATAACAGATGATTCAACATTTCTGAGACTGAGATTTCTGATATCTGAAAAAGGAATTATAGTGATATTATAAAATTAATCATTACCTATAAATCATCTTAAAATAGTAAAAAGGAGAGAAAAAACGTAAGTTGATTAATAAACATATTCATATACATATATATTTTTTTTTCAAGCAATCATTGGGCCTCAGTAATATGAACTTCATATTAAGGAACTTCTTTTATACCAAAACTTTTATAGCAAATTAAGTAAGTTAAAGGATTCATTCATACTGCATTCATTGGTATTAGCGTAACTCAAAGCAGCTGGCTGGACAGAATGACATATTGAAGTTTCAATACTGTACCAGCTAGGAGACACTTTACAAATTTGGGTGCTCTCTTTCATGATGTTTTATGTGCTTTCAGTCAGTGACCAATACATAGTGAGTTTTCTCTGACAGCTAGAATATAGGTCCAGATGACACACATGAGGGGTAGAAAGAAAAATTAAATATCTCATTATGAAATCTAATGATGCATGTATAATACTTTGCCTTCTTATTTCTTTACTTTCAATTCTGCTGATTCAGAGGAGTGCTTCCTCCAGGTAACATAAAAAATGTTCCACTGAAGTGCAAATCAACACTATCACCTTGCTATCCCTAGTGGTAAAAGGTAACAGACATTTATAGATATGTATTACAGGCAAAATCCCAAGAACTGATACCTCCTAAAAAATTGTTTCGCTGATTAAGTATGAAGATGGAATTAAGATTGCTAATCAGATGACTCGAAGATGGAAAGATTGTCCTAGATTATCCAGGCTGGCTCATTGTAATCACCAGTGTTCTTATAAAAGTGGAAGAATGAGGTTGAAGAGTCAACCAAAGAGAAATTTGAAGATGCTGTGCTGTTAGCTTTGAAAATGGAAGTGGCTACGAGGCAAGGAAGGTAGAGAGTCTCTAAAAGCTCAAAAAGGCAAGAAAATAGATTATTAGAGCCCCTAGAAGAATGCAGCCCTGCTGACACCTTGCTTTAACCCAGTGAGATTCATTTCAGATTTCTGGACTCAAAAACTGTAAGATAATAAATTTGTGTTATTGTATGCAACTAAATTTGTGATAATTCATTACAACACTAGAAAAATAAAACATATGCAAAATTACTGTTTTATCAGCCCCAAACGGTTGAAATCAGCAATTTCTACGGGTTTAATCTGAGGATAAAATCTCATTTTTTTAGCCTCTAAACGACGCCCCCCCATCCCGGTAGTTACTTGTGTATCTGTTGCCATTTTATGTTTTTGTGTTTAATTTGACTCTCACTTTTAATGTAAACCAGATTGTAATTCTGGGCAACTGTATGATTTGACATAGGGAAGTAGTCTTGGCCAAAAATGCAGAATTAAATAACCCCAAGGTGAGATACATGATACAGACATAGACTGCTTTTCTCCCAAAATGTTTACCCTACATTATTTTAAGTACTTAAAATAAAATTGCAATAGGAGTGAATTATTGCCTTTTACTCATGAAAGCGTGGTTCATTATGGTCACTGGGGAGCTAAGATTGGGGATCCATAGCCTTAAATCCCATAATGTCTCATTAGACATCATCATATCAAAGGAATTTTATAAATGCCTGGTGAATCTTCTAAATTCTCTAAGTGCCAAGAGAAGCTTCTAAAATCCTCCGAGCTAGACTGGTTTCTGATTTCTTTCAAGTTATTGACATGATTTCAAAGGGCCACAGATTCTGAAATGGATGTCTGGAAGCACAGAGCTAAATTTTAATGTCTTTGATGTATTTATGTTCAGTCAATAATTTAGGTCATTTGAAATAATCTCTACTCATACAAAGTCACAAGGACTTTAGAATAACAGAGTTATAATATTTCTACAATGCTGTTTTAATTAGCATACCTATGCAATAAAAAAAGGAAATTTCTAAATATTTTTAAAGGGACATGGTCATGTGGCTTTTGCATTTTTCAAAATTTTCAAAGAGGGATTCTTTTAACAATAAAGACTTCTAAACAATACACATGGGAGGAAAACTGCAGTAGGGAATAATGTTTCAAGTATTTTTAGCATAATTCTGCTATTTATTTTATACAACTTTAACTTTTTTAAGTAGATAAAATTAGTTTTTCTGCCAGCTGTTCAGACATTAGTATATGGCACATAGTATCTGGGAGTCACCGCCTTCCAAAATAAAAGTAGGTAAACCCATCATAGCACACAATTCAAGATATATTTACTTCATAACATACTGTTGAAAGAAATTGATTTGTATGAGTTAAAATAAATCATATATAATATAATATATACAATATACATTATACTGTACAAGTATAGTATATCCATGTATATTTTAATATACTGTATATTACTATTAAATACTTTAAATGATTTTGGTTATGAAAACTACTATTTATGAGTGAAAAAGTCAATTAACTTGTTTTCCGAATATACTAAGCTGCACATTTTAGTGAAACTAAAAATCTATTTACTATTAAAGAGTTGAACTAAGAAGCTACTTTTTGTTTATTCTTGATTAGAAACAGATCGTTGATAAATTTGACCTCAGGTGATACTCACTGTGGTGAAGGTTAAATTTCCATGTGTTCTCCACTGCATTAGTTGGTCAAAAATATAGTATAGCTACATGAGTATACATATATATACACACACACACGAAATATAAATGTGAGTGTGTGTGCGTGTGTGTGTATGTGCATGCATGTGTGTACGTTTTCTTCTGTCAAATCTTCTGTTCATTTGTATGTTTTATCACACTGGGTTACGCAAGCACTTTGTAAGGTTTCACAAATAACTGTCTATTCTATAGATTTCCTGAAAAAATCAAAAAATATCAGCTAACAAATCTGTCTCAAAAACACAATGAGTTTTTTTATGAAAGTATATTTAGGGCCTACTTCCTTTCACTGAAGTATTATCCTATATTTTCCTATTTTGTTTATTTTATCCTTAATTTGAGAATTTTTTTTCCCAAATTGGAAGACAAAACCAATAATGTATTGCTAAAGTACACTTCCAGAATCAATGACTTAAGAATCAAATATTTTTATTCACAGCAATAGCATTTGTAAATCTTAGATATTATTATAATTGAATACCTTTGCAGTGAAATTGCAGTCAAATATGTCAGGGTTGTATAATGAAATGCTCACTTGTACTTTTTATCATGTTTTTAGTAACATGTAAGAATTGCGATTACAAGCTTACTTTTAGCAGTCTCTGAGTATCAAGCACATAAATTTGTTTTTCAAATGCTTTATCTATTTTTAACAGAACTGTGGTTGCCAGAGATTAAGAGGCTTGGAGAACGTGTTTTACTATACAGCAGATAAAATTTTTTGGAGTAACAAAACCATTCTATAACTTAATGATAGTGTATTCGTCAAAACTCAAAAACTGCACATAGAAAAGAGTAAATTTGCTGTATGTATATTTAAAAATAAAATTTAAAAAGTAGATGAAAATGGTAATATTTCAATGGCAACTTAGATCCCTGGATGATAAGGACACATTGCACACAGTATTTATAAGGCAATGTTCTTTCAAATATTCACATAACCTAATAACAGCATATATTTTATCTGAAACAATACCCTTACATTTTTCCTTTCCTAGAGAAATAAAATCAGTTATGACATTTGGCAATGCATACATTGCTATGTTATTATTATCAAATAATGGAATTGTTTGAGAAGATTAATAACATTTAGAAGATTGTTATAGATTGTTATGATTGTTATAGATCAATCATTGATTCATGAATTACTAAATATTTTATATTAATAAACATTAGTCATATTTTATACATTTTACATGCTACCTTCTACCTGGCCTTTTCTTTTGCTCTTATTTTTCTTATATTGAAATATTAATTTTTAAAGAAAAAAATGGAAGAAAGAAGTAAAGAAAATAGAAAAGATTTATTACACAAAGTTAATGATACTAATACATAAAAGTAACAAGCAAAAAGGAAGGCCTACAGTAAGTTTCTCATGATAATAGTAATTATTGATGCAATAACAGACTTAGTTGAAAGGGCTATTTGATCAATCTCTTCAACAGTTAGTCTATAAAAGTTCTAAGTTATCATGTATCTTTTCTGTTTTTCTGTTGTTTTCCCAAAAGACACAATATAATAAACAACTTTGATATCTATCCTAAAATGAATATTTCACTCCAGATAATATAAGTCTCAATTTGCTTGTCAATTGGAAGAAACAAAGAGAGATGGAAATCATTTAAAACTTCCTGTCTGGGGTACTGAATTCACAGAAAGTCTCTAGTAAATTTCTCTACCTTCCTTATTTGAATTTTTAGGGATTGAAATTTTTCTTTGTATGTTTTTTTAAACAAATAATAATTTTTAAATACATTGACAGCTTTTAGAAAACCAAGATGAATTATTGGGGAAGAAAAATAACAAAAAAGAGGAATATTATATGTTCAATCAGAAGCCATGATTTCCAGTGCAGATGTGCTATTAATTATTCATCTGACTTTAGGAACAATTGTTTGAGACTTCAATCTCCTTATATCAAACATGAACAAATTGATGTGAATCCTCTAATGAGTGTTTTCATTTCAGAAATTCAAAGTGTGTATAATGATTTCTTGTGTTGTGAAATAAGGAAAACATTAAATTATATTTCAGATAGTAAGCTGAGTGTGGTGGTGCTCTTGTAGTCCCAGTTACTCAAGAAGCTGAAGTTAGAGATTGCTTGAGCCCAAGAGTTTGAGGCCTCAGTGAGCTATGAATGTTCCACTGTACTCCAGCTGGAGTGATATGGTTTGGCTCTGTGTCCCCACTCAAAACTCATTTTTAATTTTACTCCCAGAATCGCCACAATTATCTGGTGAGAGATAATTGTGATTGTCTGGTGAGATATTGAATTGAATCACAAGGGCAGTTTAACTCATACTGTTCTCATGGTAGTGAATAAGTCTCATAAGATCTGACGGTTTTTTCACTTGGCTCTTTTTGCCTGCTGTCATCCATGTAAGACACAACTTGCTCCTCCGTGCCTTGTATCATGATTGTGAGGCCTCCCCAGCCATGTGGAACTTTAAGTCAATTAAGCCTCTTTCTTTTGTAATTGCCCAGTCTCAGGTATGTCTTAGCAGCAGACTGAAAACAGACTAATACAGTTAATTGGTACCGGTGGAGTGGGGTACTGCTGAAAAGATACCTGAAAAAGTGGAAGCAAATTTGACAATAGGTAACAGGCAGAAATTGGAACAGTTTGGAAGGCTCAGAAGAAGAGAGAAAAATTTGGGAATGTTTGGAAGTCCCTAGAGACTCATTGAATGGCTTTTACCAAAATACTGATAATGATGTGGACAATGAAATCTAGGCTGAGGTGGTCTCAGATGGAGATGAGAAACTTGTTGGGAACTGGAGCAAAGGTGACACCTGTTATGTTTTTGCAAAGAGACTGGTGGCATTTTGCCCCTGTTGTGGAGATTTGTGGAACTTTGAAGTTGAGAGAGATAATTTAGGGTACCCAGCAGAAGAAATTTATAAGCAGCAAAGCATCTGAGAGGTAACTTGGGTGCTGTTAAAGGCATTCAGTTTTATAAGGGAAGCAGGGCATAAAAGTTTGGAAAATGTGCAGCCTGACAATGTGATAGAAAAGAAAATCACGTTTTCTGAGGATAAATTCAAGCTAGCTGCAGAAATTTCTGTAAGTGAAGAGGAATCGAATGTCAATCTCTGAGACAATGGTGAAAATGTCTCCAGGGAATGTCAGAGGTCTTAACAGCAGCCCTGCCCATCACAGGTCTGCAGGCCAAGGAGGAAAAAAAAAAATTCATGGGTCTGGCCCAGGGTCTCCATGCTGTATGTAGTCTACAGACTTGATGCCCTTTCCCAGCCACTCCAGCCATGACTAAAAGGGGCCAAGGTATAGCTCAAGATATAGTTGTGGCTACAGAAGGTACAAGCCCCAAGCCTTGGCATCATCCACATGGTGTTGAGGCTGCGGGTGCAAAGAAGTCCAGAAGTGAGGTTTGGTAACCTCCACCCTGATTTCAGAGACTGTATGAAAATGCCCGGATGCCCAGGCGGAAGTTTGCTGCAGGGGCAGGGCCCTCATGGAGAACCTTGGTTAGGGCAGTGCAGAAGGGAAATGTGGGGTCAGAGCCCCCACACAGAGTTCCTACTGGGGCAGTATCTAGTGGAACTGTGAAAAGAGGACAACCTGCTGTCCTCCAGACCCCAGAATGATAGATCCACTGACAGCTTGCACCGTGCACCTGGAATAGCCACAGACACTCAATGCCAGCCTCCGAAAGCAGCCAGGAGAAAGGCTATGCCCTGCAAAGCCACAGGGGTGGAGCTGCCTAAGACCATAGGAACCTCCCTCTTGCATCAGCATGGCCTAGATGTGAGACATGGAGTCAAAGGAGATCATTGCGGAGTTTTAAGATTTGACGGCCCCACTGGATTTTTGGACTTGCCTGGGGCTTGTATCCCCTTTGTTTTGGCCAATTCATCCCATTTGGAATAGCTGTATTTGCCCAATGCCTGTACCCCCATTGTATCTAGGAAATAACTAACTTGCTTTGATTTTACAGGCTCATGAGTGAAAGGGACTTGCCTTGTCTCAGATGAGACTTTGGATTGTGGACTTTTGAGTTAATGCTGATATAAGTTAAGACTTTTGGGGACTCTTGGTAAGGCACGATTAGTTTTGAAATATGAGGACCATGAGATTTGGGAGGGACCAGGGTGGAATGATTTGTTTGGGCTCTGTGTTCCCACCCAAATCTCATCTTTAATGTACTCCCATGATTCCCAAGTGTTGTGGGAGAAACCCAATGAGAGATAATTAAATCATGAGGGCATTTTTTTTTTCCACACTGTTCTCATGGTGGTAGTGAATAAGTCTCACAATATACGATGGTTTTATAAGGAGAAACCCCTTTCTCTTGGCTCTTTTTGCTTGTTGCCATCCACGTAAGTCATGACTTGCCCCTCCTTGCCTTCCATCATGATTGTGAGGCCTCCCCAGCTATACAGAAATGTAAGTCCATTAAACCTCTTTCTTTTGTGAATTGCCCAGTCTCGGGTATGTCAGCATGAAATGTCAGTACCAGCAGCATGAAAACAGACTAATACACTGGGCAACAGAATAAGACTCTGTCTCCAAAAGCCTTTTCTTCAAGGTAAATAAACAATAAATAGAAATTCAAGTAGTTTATCATGATTTCTTATCATTATAAAATAAACTAAATGATAAATTATATTTCAAATTGTAAAAGATTTCCATATAAGATTTCTTTTTATAAGAGTTGAATTTTTCAGTTTCTTGGATTGAGCAATTTTCTTTAAACAAACACATTATTTCTATATTACTTTTTAGCTTCTTTTGAAGAAAAAACATTAAGAGCTAGAATATACAAGTATTAAAATGAAAAGAGCAAGTCTCAGGCCTATGATGCTTTTACTTATAATTTTTCCACTGTATGATAGTGCAAAAGTGACACATATGTATTAAAAACCGTTCTTTGAATACCCACATAATTGTTCTGTTTTTCATTTTCAGTACCATATTCATAAATTATACGAATTATTCAACAATTTGTTATAAAATAGGGTTTCTCATATTATGTTGCCCAACTCTTTGTTAATGTAACTGTTCTGAGCACATTTATGGTAAGTTAAGCTAAGCAATGATTTTCCATAGGATAAGTATATTCAGTACATTTGCAACTTAGAGATTTTCAACTTAGAATGGGTTTATTGGTGATGCAGGATTTTTCTCAATCCCTTTGCTGAACCTGTGGAAGGGGCACCCCATCTACTTGGCCCACTGTACTCAACCCTTTGAAGGAGGGAACACATGCATGAGCAAGCATGAGATCTGGCCACCCACCGCAGGCGCCAACATAGGAGGAAGCTTTGTATGGGACCCGTGGCCAGACCAGGCCTGTTGACTCAAGGGGAATGTAGCAGTGCCCAGGTGAAGGTGCTGCCACACCGAAGTCCCAGAAGGCGTGTTACAGTACTCCTTTAGTTCCACCATCTGCATATGGCAGTCTGTTAGCAGCTCAGTTGGCCCCTTGCCTCATCATGTGAGGCAACTGCACTCAATGGCAAGGACAAAGGGAGGGTATGACAGCCTTTCTGGGTGCCCGTGCTCAGTGGTCCCGAGCTCTTGCCCAGCATTCAAGAAGAATGAGGTCACATGAACGACTGAAGGATGGTGAAGGCGGGGAATTTTATTGAATGATGAAAACAGTTCTCAATAGAGAGGGAAGCTGGAGAGGGAATGGGAAGAGCAGATCATCTTCCTCAAATTCAGGTTGTCTCTTCCTCTAAATCAGGCCAACTCTCTGCTCTACCAACTGAATCTGGGGTCTTTATAGGCACAGGATGGGGAATGTTTGCTGATTGATTTGTGAGAATGCAAAAAAGGTTAAAGCGAAGGCACCACTCAAAGGTGGGCACCATAATGTAGAAACCAATTAGGAAAGTGTAGGTACAAGTAAAACAGGTGAAGGGTTGGGATCAATTAGAAGAAAGTGTGCCAAATAGGAAGACGTGTTCTCAATCCAGTCCAAGGATTCAACTTGTAGCTTGGATTTCCATCTTTAGACTGTCTTTGGCTTGGAGGTGGGGTTTCACCAGGTACCTGTCCTTATTTGCCTAGGCATTTGATATCTGTAACTATCATTGGGATGATACCCATTGTAAGATGAGAAGCACCTGTATATAATAGTTTCATATATTATTAGAACAAAAGTATTTCTTTCACATATTCTCCTAAATATTAACTGTTTTTCTCTCGGATACAAGTTTTTTTTCTCAATTTACTCTTGAATGTAATAGTTTTGGTAGTTGACTATCATATTATGATTATGTCTTTTGTATTTTGTGACATATTTCAAAAACTGATGTTTAAATTCACATAAATACAATTTTGTTTGTTAGAGTTGTATTCAATTTTAGCACAGTTTATTTCCAATAGATTTATAAAAGCAAATTATATTGAAATATAAAATTGTGCTTCATATTATAATTTCTGGTACAAAAACATCTGTAGCAAGTCATGTGGTAGCAAATAAAAATGAAATGTTCAAAATGTAAATTTTATTACAAACGGGATTTTAGGATGTTTTCATCCCTGTGGAATATTTTTCATATGTGACCTAAATTTGGCTCAGTACTATAAATCCTTCAACCAAAAAACCTATAAGTATATAACGAAACATAGAAGTGATGATGTTACCTTCCAATATGGAAAAAAAATGGCAAATAATTTAACTTGTTTACAGAAGATAGTGTAATAGATTCAAAATACATTTACAGTGTAAATCATTCTGAACTAAAATGATCTCACAAATGCAAATCTCATTCATGTCCATTTTTTCCAAAAGTATAAAGTTTACAGCTTTACTTTTTTAAGAGACCTTAAGTTGTTAAAAAAAAAAAAAAAGTCCTTTCTTTTTATATTTTTGCTTAATATTTCACATACTTTTGGCTTAGGACCAAAATCAGGACATTTTCTGCTAACTCAGTTGGTAGTAAATTGTGAGTAAATGCTGAGGATGCTGCTAATTATTCTACTTTGTGGGTAAATGCTGAGGATGCTGCTAATTATTCTACTAGGCACTGGAAATATAGTGTTATTCAGCCCATATGTCAATATTGTAGAGATTGAGAAACACTTATCTACCTAAATTCAACACTTTATTCAAATGTTATTCTACATTTTCTTACTTTTATTACTTTTTACACCTATAATGTCTCATCTTTGAAACTAAAAGATTTATCTGTACATTTCATTATATACTGATGCATGTCATTTTTTGAAAATCTTTATAGTGCTCAATATTGTCAATTAACACTTCAATATTCATGTCTGGTTTATTGCTTATAATCGAAAAAATTTGAAGATTTTGCATATGCCACATGATCAGTAAGCAGCAAATAGATATTATAATAAATGCTGTTGCCCTGTCCATATGCCCTCTGCATTCATATTTTTACAATGAAGGTTGCTAACAGAACATTTACATTCTCTGAGAGAACTTTAAAATCTTGCCACAGGAACCTACTTATTTTCTTACTTTCTTTATTTTATTTTTTCCTTTTAGAGACAGGGTCTTACTCTGTCACACAGGCTTGAGTACAGTGGCAAGCAGAGTTCACTGCAGCCTCAAATTCCCGGTCTTGAGAGATCCTTCTTCCTTAGCCTCCGAAATCACTAGGATTATAGTGCCACCATGCCCAGTCTCTTATTTTTAAGCAAAACAAGTCAAAAGTTTTAAACAGATATTGCCCTTAGAAGTAATGTTCAACTAATGACTGATGGGAGTGAAAGAATATGTAAATCAACTTCCTGTACCTAGTTTGGCTTAACTTCAAGGTGAGTTTATTTTCTCCCAGAGTTCCTCCCTGAATGAGTTCCAATAGTCCCTCTAGGCTGGCATCTTTATGTTCCTTGTCATTCTTCCCCACTATCCCATTGATGTCTCCTTGAATCACTTTCCCCATTCCCCACAAACAAACAAACAAAGAAAAAACATATTTAATAAAATTCGACCTACGATCTGCTTCTGGGTAGCCTAAACTAGGACATTATTTATTTAAAAATTAGAGAGTTTTGAGTAACAAATCTGAAATACAGTGATTTCCTATAGAGAGATATAGGAAATCTGGGTGATCTGGGTGTGCAGAGTTACTTAATAGGAAATGTCTAGAAAAGTGTAAAAAAGTAATAGAAAAGAAAAGAATGATGAAAAACATTAGTGATGATAATTAGACTTCCCTCAGTCTTTTTCACAGATCTGAAAAGGATGAATTTGAGGTAGCATTGGAGTAGATTTAAAAACAAAACTAGGTTGTTATAAATACATTGTTAGAGAATTTCAGAAGATGATGAATGAATGAATGAATGAATGAACAATTGAATTCATGTTTCCTGATCAAAAAGTCATATATAATTCTAAAGTTAGTATAAAATAACTTGACTATACGCTTACATACTACTGTACATGTGCAGAAAACAAGCTGTAATTATTTATCAGTTGCCATGCCATGCCTCTTGGTAAGTACCGGAATGTAAGCCAACACGCTTTGTAGTTTTCCTGGGGCAGAATGGAAGGCATGTCATTATTGTCCCACTCTGGAACACTGGGAAGATTGACTGCCTATTCCCTATTGTCCCTTCTAAAATTTGTGGTTACTAAGATTTATTTTGCATCCAATGACTTAAACTATGACTATAACTCAAACTGTTGCTCTTAAGGAGTGAAAGCATCTATAATGTAGAAGATAAAGAAATGGGGGTTTTATGCAGAGCAATAAGTACTGAAAATAAAGGCCTTATCCACTTAGCAGTGAATAGCCCTCCAAGATACTAAAGTATTAAAACAAATCAGTCACTTAACTGCACTTTTAACAAAGCTTATTGTTGATATACTATCTTTAATATAAAATTATACTTATTAAAAATTAACTACTATGATATAAGGCAAAATGGCTCACCTGTTAAAAACCTGTGTTGCAATAAACTCTAAATTTGCTGATGGGCATTTCAAGGTACTAAAAATGATTCATGGAGGAAACATGAACTTGGAAGGGATAGGGATTTGGTTGAAGGATGAGGATATACCAGGAAAAGCATGCACGGTGAACAAAGGCATTGCAGTGGACACTTTTGAATAGATTGAATCAGCTGGACCACGAGAGGAGAAAGAATGACCGGTTTGTTTGTTTTTTTTCCCTTACTTACTGAAAATACGAGTCTGGATTTTTACATGGTGCAAAACCACGGAGAAAAAAATTGAGAAGAGGGACAAAAAAGTAATTTTTCTTGAACTATAGCATTCAAAGTATAATGCTGGGCCCTAACATACACTAACTCATTTAATTTACCTCATCCATTGAAGTTGATTTTATCTCTATATTTGGAATCTAAAGAAACTAAGCTTGCTTCAAATAAGTTCATTTGTTCTAAGTAATTCTCCTCAACCACAGCAGAATCATGATTCTAAATTAGAATTAAGATAACAAAAACAAAATACTTTTTTAATGTAAAATGTCATCCAATAAAGAATGGTCTTATTTTGGGAAACATGGGAAAATTCTGTCTCTACCAAAAAAAAAAAAAAATTATCTGGGCATGTGGTGTGCACCTATAGTCCCAGCTACTCGGGAGGTTGAGGTGGGAGGATTGCTTCAGCCCCGGAGGTCGAGGCTATGGGGAGCCATGTTTGCACCAGTACACTCCAGCTTTGGTGACAGAGCAAGACTATATTTTTTAAAAAATGCTTTGATTTTACAAAAAAAAAAAAAAAGTATTCCAGTAACTAGTCAGCAAAAATTTTATGGAGAGATACAAGAAAATAGGTTAAGACAGTCCATTTCATAAAATATCTGAAGCTTAATAATACTTTAATTAAACTTTCAAAATCTTCAAAATTAACCAAGTTATTTTAATGACATTTTCCTTACAGAGGAAGTATCAAGCTAGAAAATATCTTTCTTGACCTATAGTTTACACAATTCTTAAGCGCTCTTTTCCTGCATTTTCATTTTGTGAGTTTTGAAATCTGCATAATCACAGTAAAGAAAGGAGAAAAACACAGAAAAGAAAGGCTATCACAAGAACACAATGTGAAAGCAAATCCCATCACACATACAAATACTAAAATGGAAAGCTGATGAAATGCTGCATTTGCCATTTAAAGCCTGCTTATATTGGTCTGTAAATTACTGTAACACATGTTGCAAAAACTATTTGAAAGACCTGGAAGCCTTTGTCATTTCTTCACTTATTCTGTTTAACTACTGTCTATCTCAGTAAAATTCATTCACGTCTACCATTACAGCACGGAAACACCATGAAATCAGTAAAAGAAGAAGAAAGGTGACTGTGAATTTGCTACTTATATATTAAGAAATCAGCAAAAGACACTATTTTAAAAACAAAGAACAATAAGATAAATGAGCATTGCAAAACAACTGTTTTTGATTAAAACTACAAAATGCACTTATGGCAAAAAGCATGATAGCCAAAGAATTACAAAAAATGAATTAAAACAAAAGAACAGCCTTATTGCTACTGACTTTATAATGAGCATATATTTAGTTGAAATAAAGTATTTAGACACATATAATTCATATGATTGTAAATGAGATATTATATTTTTATGATTCACAAATTTATCACATTAGAAGAAAAATAGGCTGGGCC
Source organism: Macaca fascicularis (assembly GCF_037993035.2). NCBI lineage: Eukaryota > Metazoa > Chordata > Mammalia > Primates > Cercopithecidae > Macaca > Macaca fascicularis. Next base: position 106,500,152 of record NC_088380.1, read on the forward strand.
CAGTGGCTCATACCTGTAATCTCAGTGCTTTAGGAGACTGAGGCAGGAGGATCTCTTGAGGCCAGGAGTTCAAGACTGGCCTCAGCAGCATATGAGACCCCATTTTTACTAAAAAAATAAAAAAATAAAAAATAGCTGGGTGTGGTGATGTGCACACATAGCCCTGGTCACTCAGGAGACTGAGGTGAGGGAATTGCTTAAGTCCAGGAGCTGGAGGCTGCAGTGAACTATGAGTCTGCCACTGCACAAGAACCTGATCAACAGAACAAGACCCTATCACTAGAAAAAAAAAGTAAAAAGCAAAAGAAAAATACTGTTTTATTAATTATGTATAATTGAACGTTTCTCTCTTTACTTTAAAATTGAATGCACAAAAACATATTAAATGGGCCAAGTAGCATTTCCACTTAAATATAATATGAACTTTACTATTTCTTTCTTTGTTTTCTTTTTTTCCATCTCGAGATAGGGTCTCACTCTGTTGCCCAGGCTGGAGTTCAGTGACACACTCTCTGCTCACTGCAACCTGTGCCTCTCGGGCTCAAGCGATCCTCTCACCTCAGCTTCCAGAGTGACTGGGAACCCAGGCCTGCACCACCATGCCTGGCTAATTTTTGTATATTTTATAGAGATGAGGTTTCACCATGTTGCTCTGGCTGGTCTCAAACTCCTGAGCTCAAGTGATCCACCCACCTCTGCCTCCCAAAGTGCTAGGATTACTGCACAGTAATTATTTCTCAATTACTATATTAAAATGGACTCAGATATACATCTGATTTTTATCTAATAATAGCATTTGGAGATTATACACACACACACACACACACACACACACACACACACACACATATAAACACAAGTACACTGACATTGGAGTTAAATAAATTTTTTCCAAGCATTATAATGTGGTTGTCAATTAAGTTTCCAAGGATGCTACAAATCTGCTTTTACATTTTCTTTTATCTTCCTGGCAATCTAATTAGAAGGAGTGGGAGATAATTGCATAGTAGGAATTACTGTTCTACTACTCATAACCAGTTTAACCCTTGCCTTTTTTTTATTGGCCTTGAAGTAGTTGTTCTAAAATAACATTTTAAAAATAGAACTTAATAGTGTTAATATTGTTTTTATTATTCTCAAGAAAAAAATTAACATCCTTTAAAGTAATTATTCAATAAATGGAATAAGCAGGCATATTGCAAAGTTTAATATACTCTAGCACCCCATTAAATTAAAAGGCAAGTATCTTTATCTTGGGCTGACATGATACCTGTGGAAATGCTGTCACACTCTGAGTTATTTGCAATCGGAACAAATTAAGCACTTTGCATGACTTACTGGCATAACGTTTTTTGAATTTCTATTAGCTATACAGTATTTTTCTAAGATGTGAGAATAAGAGGATGGATTTAGCCAGTGTTAGATACCTTGTTTTTCTCCAGGGGAACAGAGAAAGGCTACCATCTTTTAAAATAAATCCCCATTATGTTTTTCTTTCATTTAACAGTTGTTTTGATATTCCTATCTAAGAAAAAAAAATGATAAGAGATTTCTGTTTTCAATTATTAAATGTAGAAATCTAAGAAGAGTTTTCCCCACTGGGAAAATTTCAAATTAATGACTTTCCAGTGCCAATCAGAAATCGGAGATCACAGGAGAAACAACTAACCTGAAATGCGGAAATTGGAGGTTACAGGGAGAAACCAGATCCTAACGTTGGATTACTTGAGGCAGATGATGCCAGATGGCACATAAGCTAGTGAACTATAAAGGATTGGATGTAGTCTTCCTCCCAAAACAACTAAAAAGCAAACAAAATGCAACTGAAAGCAAGACACTGCACATTAGGCAACAAAAGACAGTGATACCTGTGTGATGGAGAACAAATGAAGAGAACACTGGAATAGACCCGCTTTATAGAGTGTCCAGTTATGGTGCAGGGTAGGGGAGCCCAGTTGAAGCCTAGCGAATGTGGGAGAACAGATACCGGAATCCAGAGAAACAAGGGAGCCCAAATTCTTGGGACAGAGTACCAGAGACAGAGTTTATTCAGAGAATGAACCTCAGAGGCCTGCATTGGGTCCCACTTTTGTATTTAGTTAACTGATGATCAGCACATGCATGTGAGGAAACCACTGGAGGCTGGAGAAAGAGCCATTAAAAAGATGAGAAGTAACAATACCCATTGCTCACAGAGGATCTTGAAAATTGCCTATCTCACTAGATGTATGTTTCAATGATCAGTTTTCTAGTGGTAAAGTATTCACAAAGGACTTTCCTCAGAAATAGAGAATAATTGGTCGTAGACTGGTCCTGCTTAAAAAATCTCAAAAGTAAGACCTGAAATAAATAACTATTTTCAAGTAATTTAACTGCTTCTCAGAACAAAACCTAAGTGTATGTGTATAGAAATGCAATATTTTCAGCACCCAATCAGATAAAATCAGGAAAGAGGAAAATATGACCTCTCTGGGAAGTTTTCTCTCTTCCGTTATTTTGTCCCACAAATTCTAGCTGACTTACTATTCTCAAACACCCAGTTACATCTCCTTAACTCAGTCTAACTACTAGACTCAGTCTACATTGTATCCTGGAAGTTAGCATAAGGATCACCTCATCTATCTCCTTTTTCTCTGATGTCACTGTCCTGTACTTTCTATTTTCTAATGTCTGAGAACTGTTCTTTCATATATTTTGATCAGGATTCTCATTGCTTAGCAAATGAAGATAAATTGTGTTCCTGTTACTTTGTTAAAGACACAAGCATGAACTGTGTCTTTTTTTGGATAATTTTGACTATAACACCTGAAAAATCAATAAAAATGCAGAAAAGCCTAAGTTTGATACAAGCAGAAAAAAGTAAATACAATTTTTAAATTTTATTTGAACAGATTAACACAAACATACCAAAAGAAGAAGGAAGAAAAACTAGTCCAAATATCTTGAATGAAAATTTTTGGTTGTATATCCTTAAAAGAAAAAGGACAGCTATAAAGAAATACTAAGGCAAGTTTGTTTGCAGCTTTAAAAAAAAAAAAAAAAAAAAAAGTATAATGAGAATAATGGGAGTCAGGTTTTCACAGTCAGAGAAGAAAGTTACACATATGGTAAAGTGGAAAAATAGAATTAAATCTGGGATGTTGAATATATTGTTTGTAAGCTAGATGGATAGGTAAGTAGTAGGTGGGTGGGTAGATAGATGGGCATGAAGATACAGGTATACAAACGTTTGTGCGTATGTATGGATGGATATGTAAGTTTTTCTTTAGCTCTGTCTAATAAAAAGACTCAGAGACAATGAAACCTTAGTAGCAATAGCAATACCTCAGGGCAATATCTAATCTGAGTTAACATTTCTGTTACTGAAACACCAGAAGTGTGGGCTCGGTCCACTATTCGCCACTACAGAATTGCCACACAGAAAGACAATGACTGAAACAATGAGTATTGCTGAGACAGAAGGCTTTAATCTGGTGTTGCAGCCAAGGAGATGAGAGTTCAATCTCAAATTCATCTCCCTGACAAAATACAAATAGAGGTTTACATAGCAGAGAAGAAATGTAATAATGTGTATGAAAATAGGAAGTGGGAAGGGGCAAGGAAGCAATCCTGATTAATGAGGGGTCCTGCATCTCATTTTCTGAATGTGATGATCTGCTGAGTTTCAGTTCTTTGATGCTTTTTGAGAGACCTGAAGGTCATTTCCTATGGAAGGGACTCAGATAAAACCAATGTAACCCTGAAGCTTTAAGACTAGAAGTGTCAATTTCTATGTTTATCTAAAAAAACTATCTATAGGATTATTGGGTTGGTTTCATTTACACTAAAAAAAAAAAAAAAAAAAAAAAAAAAAATCAAAAATAAATAAATCAATAAATAAAAACTGGGATCTTCAAGGAATGGGACAGAGAAAACAAAGATGAAGCTGCAATACTTTGTGCCTAAAGTAAGGAAATGCCTGCAGTACACTATTCTAAAAAGTAAGAAAATGGTCAAGACTCATATGGGTATGTAAGAGAGACACGAGATAGATTGAAGGATCTCCCATTGACCAAATCTATGGTGATTTAGCATTAAAATATATCATGATAATGGGTTGTAATGTATTGAGCATGATAGGAATTTTTGATTTCACAGTATTTTGAATGAATTAATTAACAAGAGGAAAGAAAAAGTTCTTCCTTACAATAGAAGGGCATCTAGTAAATACAGAAAATAATATGAGTAATTTCTTAAAAATCACCTATGATGTCTTACAGGGTTTTTATAGTTTTGGAATTTATGCTTAAGTTTTTAATCCCTTTTTGGTTTTCATGATGAGATGCAAAGTACTTGCAACAATAGCAAAAATTTACAAATGAGATTTAATTAAATTTAAGAGCTTCTGTGAAGCAAAATTCTATCAACAGAGTAAACAGACAACCTACAGAATGGGAGAAAATATTTGCAAACTATCTATCTGAAAACATTCTATATCTAGCATCTATAAAGGACTTAAACAAATTTATAAGAAAAACAACCTCTTTACAAAGTAGGCAAAGGATATGAACAGACACTATTCAATAAAAAGATATACATGTAGCCAACAAGCATATGATGAAAAGCTCAATGTAACTGATCATTAGAGAAACTAAAATCAAAATCACAATGAGATACTATCCACTAGCAGTCAGAAAAACTATTATTAAATATTCAAAAAACAAGAGATGCTGTTGAGGTTGTGGAGAAAAGGGAAAATGCTACTGGGAGTGTAAATTTGTTCACCATCTGTGGAAAACAGTGTGGTAATTCTTCAAAGAGCTGAAAATAAATCTACCACTCAACCTAGTCATTCCATTACTGGGAATGTACCCTGATAAATATAAGTCATTCTACCATAAAGAAACATACATGTGAATATTCATTGCAGCACTATTCACAATAACAAAGACATGGAATCAACTTAAATTCCATGAGTGACAGACTGGATAAAGAAAATGTGATATGTGAGAGTCGGAGCAAGATGGCCAAATAGGAACACCTCCAGTCTCCAACTCCCAGCGCGAGCCACACAGAAGACCAGTGATTTCTGCATTTTCAACTGAGGTACTGGGTTCATGTCACTGGGGAGTGCCGGACGATCAGTGCTCTTCAGCTGCGGCAGCCCGAGCAGCAAGAGCTGAAGCAGGGCGAGGCATTGCCTCACCTGGGAAGCACAAGGGGGAAGGGAATCCCTTTTCCTAGCCAGGGGAACTGAGACACACAACACCTGGAAAATCGGGTAACTCCCACCCCAATACTGCGTTTTAGGCAAACAGGCACACCAGGAGATCATATCCCACACCTGGCCGGGAGGGTCCCACGCCCACGGAGCCTCCCTCATTGCTAGCACAGCAGTCTGTGATCTACCGGCAAGGCAGCAGCGAGGCTGGGGGAGGGGCGCCAGCCATTGCTGAGGCTTAAGTAGGTAAACAAAGCTGCTGGGAAGCTCGAACTGGGTGGAGCTCACAGCAGCTCAAGGAAACCTGCCTGTCTCTGTAGACTCCACCTCTGGGGACAGGGCACAGTAAACAATAACAAACACAGCAGAAGCCTCTGCAGACGCAAACGACTCTGTCTGACAGCTTTGAAGAGAGCAGTGGATCTCCCAACACGGAGGTTGAGATCTGAGAAGGGACAGACTCCCTGCTCAAGTGGGTCCCTGACCCCTGAGTAGCCTAACTGGGAGACATCCCCCACTAGTGGCAGTCTGACACCCCACAACTCACAGGGTGGAGTACACCCCTGAGAGGAAGCTTCCAAAGCAAGAATCAGACAGGTACACTCGCTGTTCAGAAATATTCTATCTTCTGCAGCCTCTGCTGCTGATACCCAGGCAAACAGGGTCTGGAGTGGACCTCAAGCAATCTCCAGCAGACCTACAGCTGAGGGTCCTGACTGTTAGAAGGAAAACTATCAAACAGGAAGGACACCTATACCAAAACCCCATCAGTACATCACCATCATCAAAGACCACAGGCAGAAAAAACCACAAAGATGGGGAAAAAGCAGGGCAGAAAAGCTGGAAATTCAAAAAATAAGAGCGCATCTCCCCCGGCAAAGGAGCACAGCTCATCGCCAGCAACGGATCAAAGCTGGATGGAGAATGACTTTGACGAGATGAGAGAAGAAGGCTTCAGTCCATCAAATTTCTCAGAGCTAAAGGAGGAATTACGTACCCAGCGTAAAGAAACTAAAAATCTTGAAAAAAAGTGGAAGAATTGATGGCGAGAGTAATTAATGCAGAGAAGGTCCTAAACGAAATGAAAGAGATGAAAACCATGACACGAGAAATACGTGACAAATGCACAAGCTTCAGTAACCGACTGGATCAACTGGAAGAAAGAGTATCAGCAATTGAGGATCAAATGAATGAAATGAAGCGAGACGAGAAACCAAAAGAAAAAAGAAGAAAAAGAAATGAACAAAGCCTGCAAGAAGTATGGGATTATGTAAAAAGACCAAATCTACGTCTGATTGGGGTGCCTGAAAGTGAGGGGGAAAATGGAACCGAGTTGGAAAACACTCTTCAGGATATCATCCAGGAGAACTTCCCCAACCTAATAGGGCAGGCCAACATTCAAATCCAGGAAATACAGAGAATGCCACAAAGATACTCCTCGAGAAGAGCAACTCCAAGACACATAATTGCCAGATTCACCAAAGTTGAAATGAAGGCAAAAATCTTAAGGGCAGCCAGAGAGAAAGGTCGGGTTACCCACAAAGGGAAGCCCATCAGACTAACAGCAGATCTCTCGGCAGAAACTCTCCAAGCCAGAAGAGAGTGGGGGCCAATATTCAACATTCTTAAAGAAAAGAATTTTAAACCCAGAATTTCATATCCAGCCAAACTAAGTTTCATAAGTGAAGGAGAAATAAAATCCTTTACATATAAGCAAATGCTTAGAGATTTTGTCACCACTAGGCCTGCCTTACAAGAGACCCTGAAGGAAGCACTAAACATGGAAAGGAACAACTGGTACCAGCCATTGCAAAAACATGCCAAAATGTAAAGACCATCGAGGCTAGGAAGAAATTGCATCAACTAACGAGCAAAATGACCAGATAATACCATAATGGCAGGATCAAGTTCACACATAACAATCTTAACCTTAAATGTAAATGGACTAAATGCTCCAATTAAAAGACACAGACTGGCAAACTGGATAAAGAGTCAAGACCCATCAGTCTGCTGTATTCAGGAGACCCATCTCACACGCAGAGACATACATAGGCTCAAAATAAAGGGATGGAGGAAGATTTACCAAGCAAATGGAGAACAAAAAAAAACGGGGGTTGCAATACTAGTCTCTGATAAAACAGACTTTAAACCATCAAAGATCAAAAGAGACAAAGAAGGCCATTACATAATGGTAAAGGGATCAATTCAACAGGAAGAGCTAACTATCCTAAATATATATGCACCCAATACAGGAGCACCCAGATTCATCAAGCAAGTCCTTAGAGACTTACAAAGAGACTTAGACTCCCATACAATAATAATGGGAGACTTCAACACTCCACTGTCAACATGAGACAGATCAACGAGACAGAGAGTTAACAAGGATATCCAGGAATTGAACTCATCTCTGCAGCAAGCAGACCTAATAGACATCTATAGAACTCTCCACCCCAAATCAACAGAATATACATTCTTCTCAGCACCACATCGTACTTACTCCAAAATCGACCACGTAATTGGAAGTAAAGCACTCCTCAGCAAATGTACAAGAACAGAAATTATAACAAACTGTCTCTCAGACCACAGTGCAATCAAACTAGAACTCAGGACTAAGAAACTCAATCAAAACCGCTCAACTACATGGAAACTGAACAACCTGCTCCTGAATGACTACTGGGTACACAACGAAATGAAGGCAGAAATAAAGATGTTCCTTGAAACCAATGAGAACAAAGATACAACATACCAGAATCTCTGGGACACATTTAAAGCAGTGTGTAGAGGGAAATTTATAGCACTAAATGCCCACAAGAGAAAGCAGGAAAGATCTAAAATTGACACTCTATCATCGCAATTAAAAGAACTAGAGAAGCAAGAGCAAACACATTCGAAAGCTAGCAGAAGGCAAGAAATAACTACGATCAGAGCAGAACTGAAGGAGATAGAGACACAAAAAACTCTCCAAAAAATCAATGAATCCAGCAGTTGGTTTTTTGAAATGATCAACAAAATTGACAGACCACTAGCAAGACTAATAAAGAAGAAAAGAGAGAAGAATCAAATCGATGCAATTAAAAATGATAAAGGGGATATCACCACCGACCCCACAGAAATACAAACTACCATCAGAGAATACTATAAACACCTCTACGCAAATAAACTGGAAAATCTAGAAGAAATTGATAATTTCCTGGACACTTACACTCTTCCAAGACTAAACCAGGAAGAAGTTGAATCCCTGAATAGACCAATAGCAGGCTCTGAAATTGAGGCAATAATTAATAGCCTACCAACCAAAAAAAGTCCAGGACCAGATGGATTCACAGCTGAATTCTACCAGAGGTACAAGGAGGAGTTGGTACCATTCCTTCTGAAACTATTCCAATCAATAGAAAAAGAGGGAATCCTCCCTAACTGATTTTATGAGGCCAACATCATCCTGATACCAAAGCCTGGCAGAGACACAACAAAAAAAGAGAATTTTAGACCAATATCCCTGATGAACATCGATGCAAAAATCCTCAATAAAATACTGGTAAACCGGATTCAGCAACACATCAAAAAGCTTATCCACCATGATCAAGTGGGCTTCATCCCTGGCATGCAAGGCTGGTTCAACATTCGCAAATCAATAAACATAATCCAGCATATAAACAGAACCAAAGACAAGAACCACATGATTATCTCAATAGATGCAGAAAAGGCTTTTGACAAAATTCAACAGCCCTTCATGCTAAAAACACTCAATAAATTCGGTCTTGATGGAACGTACCTCAAAATCATAAGAGCTATTTATGACAAACCCACAGCGAATATCATACTGAATGGGCAAAAACTGGAAAAATTCCCTTTGAAAACTGGCACAAGACAGGGATGCCCTCTCTCACCACTCCTATTCAACATAGTGTTGGAAGTTCTGGCTAGGGCAATTAGGCAAGAGAAAGAAACCAAGGGTATTCAGTTAGGAAAAGAAGAAGTCAAACTGTCCCTGTTTGCAGATGACATGATTGTATATTTAGAAAACCCCATTGTCTCAGCCCAAAATCTCCTTAAGCTGATAAGCAACTTCAGCAAAGTCTCAGGATACAAAATTAATGTGCAAAAATCACAAGCATTCTTATACACCAGTAACAGACAAACAGAGAGCCAAATCAGGAATGAACTTCCATTCACAATTGCTTCAAAGAGAATCAATCTGACCTAGGAATCCAACTGACAAGGGATGTAAAGGACCTCTTCAAGGAGAACTACAAACCACTGCTCAGTGAAATAAAAGAGGACACAAACAAATGGAAGAACATACCATGCTCATGGATAGGAAGAATCGATATCGTGAAAATGGCCATACTGCCCAAGGTAATTTATAGATTCAATGCCATCCCCATCAAGCTACCAATGAGTTTCTTCACAGAATTGGAAAAAACTGCTTTAAAGTTCATATGGAACCAAAAAAGAGCCCGCATCTCCAAGACAATCCTAAGTCAAAAGAACAAAGCTGGAGGCATCACGCTACCTGACTTCAAACTCTACTACAAGGCTACAGTAACCAAAACAGCATGGTACTGGTACCGAAACAGAGATATAGACCAATGGAACAGAACAGAGGCCTCAGAAATAATACCACACATCTACAGCCATCTGATCTTTGACAAACCTGAGAGAAACAAGAAATGGGGAAAGGATTCCCTATTTAATAAATGGTGCTGGGAAAATTGGCTAGCCATAAGTAGAAAGCTGAAACTGGATCCTTTCCTTACTCCTTATATGAAAATTAATTCAAGATGGATTAGAGACTTAAATGTTAGACCTAATACCATAAAAATCCTAGAGGAAAACCTAGGTAGTACCATTCAGGACATAGGCATGGGCAAAGACTTCATGTCCAAAACACCAAAAGCAACAGCAGCAAAAGCCAAAATTGACAAATGGGATCTCATTAAACTAAAGAGCTTCTGCACAGCAATAGAAACTACCATCAGAGTGAATAGGCAACCTACAGAATGGGAGAAAATTTTTACAATCTACTCATCTGACAAAGGGCTAATATCCAGAACCTACAAAGAACTCAAACAAATTTACAAGAAAAAAACAAACAACCCCATCAAAAAGTGGGCAAAGGATATGAACAGACATTTCTCAAAAGAAGACATTCATACAGCCAACAGACACATGAAAAAATGCTCATCATCACTGGCCATCAGAGAAATGCAAATCAAAACCACAATGAGATACCATCTCACACCAGTTAGAATGAACACAAGTATACATATGTAACAAACCTGCACATTAAAAAGTCAGGAAACAACAGGTGCTGGAGAGGATGTGGAGAAATAGGAACGCTTTTACATTGTTGGTGGGATTGTAAACTAGTTCAACCATTATGGAAAACAGTACGGCGATTCCTCAAGGATCTAGAACTAGATGTACCATATGACCCAGCCATCCCATTACTGGGTATATACCCAAAGGATTATAAATTATGCCGCTATAAAGACACATGCACACCTATGTTTATTGCAGCACTATTCACAATAGCAAAGACTTGAAATCAACCCAAATGTCCATCAGTGACAGATTGGATTAAGAAAATGTGGCACATAGGCCGGGCGCGGTGGCTCAAGCCTGTAATCCCAGCACTTTGGGAGGCCGAGGGGGGCGGATCACAAGGTCAGGAAATCGAGACCATCCTGGCTAACACGGTGAAACCCCGTCTCTACTAAAAATGCAAAAAATTAGCCGGGCGAGGCGGCGGGCGCCTGTAGTCCCAGCTACTTGGGAGGCTGGGGCAGGAGAATGGCGTGAACCCAGGAGGCAGAGCTTGCAGTGAGCCGAGATGGCGCCACTGCACTCCAGCCTGGGCGACTAAGCGAGACTCTGTCTCAAAAAAAAAAAAAAAAAGAAAATGTGGCACATATACACCATGGAATACTATGCAGCCATAAAAAAGGATGAGTTTGTGTCCTTTGTAGGGACATGGATGCAGCTGGAAACCATCATTCTTAGCAAACTATCACAAGAAAAGAAAACCAAACACCGCATGTTCTCACTCATAGGTGGGAACTGAACAATGAGATCACTTGGACTCAGGAAGGGGAACATCACACACGGGGGCCTATCATGGGGTTGGGGGAGGGGGGAGGGGGGAGGGATTGCATTGGGAGTTATACCTGATGTAAATGACGAGTTGATGGGTGCAGCACATCAACATGGCACAAGTATACATATGTAACAAACCTGCACGTTATGCACATGTACCCTACAACTTAAAGTATAATAATTATAAATAAATTAAAAAAAAAAGAAAATGTGATATGTGTGTGTGTGTGTGTATTTTATATATATATATATATATATATATATATATATATATATATATATAAAATGAAATGCTATGCATCCATAAAAAATGAGATCATGTATTTTGCGGGAACATGGATGGATCTTGAGGCCATTATCCTTAGCAAACTAACACAGAAACAGAGACCCAAATATTGCATTTTCTTACTTATAAGTGGGAGCTAAATGATGAGAACTCATGAACAGAAGGAAGAGAACAACAGACACTGGGGCCTACTTGAGGGTGGCCCATGGGAGAAAGGAGAGGATCAGAAAAAATAACTATAGGGTACTAGACTTAGTACCTGGGCAATGAAATAATCTGTACAACAAACCCCTGTGGCATAACAAACATGCACATGTGCTCCTGAACTTTAAATAAAAGTTAAAAAAATTTACCACAGTACAAATACTTAGTTCATGCAAGCATCAACGAATAATAAAATGAGTGAGTGGAAGTTTGAGGAAATCAGTATATTAATGTCTATATCATTTTGATACGGACAGGAGGCAGGGAAATACTAGGTAGAAAGGGCGGGGTCCCTGGCAAGAGTTCCACCCTCAAGCCTGGGTCCGAAGCCCTAAATGAGAACTTCACATCCCTGTTTTCCTGCCTGAATGTTGCCTTTTGGCCTGCCACACCCCCTACCCTGTGCCCATAAAAACCACAACCCTCCACATCCCCTACTCTGTGCCCATAAAAACCCCAAGCTCCACTGGCAGAACAGCATACCAGTGCAGCAGAGGAGAGAAAAGAAGCAGCATTTCAATATCGAGAGGAGAAGAGGCAGCTGGACATCAGAGACTACGTTCGGGCTTCACGGAAAGATCACCTTCTTCCAACATCATTCCCTTTCCAGCTCCCCCTCCACACTGAGAGTCACTTCCACCACTTAACAAAATCCTACATTCATCACCTTTCAAATCATTCATGTGACCTGATTCTTTCCGGTTGCCGGACAAGAATTCGGGATGACTGGGTGCAGGAACCCAAAAAGGCTGTCACACTGACTCTTCACTGAGCTGCTTAACACTTAAGCCACCGTGGATGGCAAAGCTAAAAGAGCATTAATTGTAACACACCCCTAGACACTGCTGTGCGACTGGAGCCCAAAAGTACTCGCCCCGCCCCGGTCCCCCCTCACCTCTGTGCTCCCTCTCGGGAGGGGTTGAGCCCAGCGGGTACAAGTAAGTGACATTTATTCCTGCCAGTGCCGAATTGGCTGGCTGGGTCCAGAGCCAGCGCACAGTTCCCACCTGCAAAAGGGTCAAGGGGACCATCTCATCTCAATTTCAAAATATCTCTCACTAATGCAAAAGAAAATGAAAGTAAACTACAGTGGAAAAAATCTACCTACACAACTTTAAGCAAATGACCAAAATTAGCATTACTAATAATGTGACAGTTCAAAATTGTGTGATTCTTGAGGATTTTGAGAGAAATTAAACATCGCTTATGTGATATTCTTGCCAAAAATGTATTAATTGAATCAATTAATGAGGAAATATTACAGTGACTCTACTTGAGAGACAATCTTTAAAACCTGTTTTCTTAATAATTAACTGTATACAATGGGTAACTGCAAAGTGTTTATGCAAATAATGCCATTGTTATAGGAAATAAGCACAGAAATATTTAAGGGTAAAGAGGCCTCATGTCTGCCACTTATTCTCAAATGGGTCATAACATAGCATATATACACATACAAATATACCTACATACATATATAGAGAAAATGACAAAGAAAATATAATAACGTGTTAACAACTAGGTAACCTGAGTAAAGAATACATAGGTGTTCTATGTACTATTCTTCTGCATTGTAATTTTGCATTTTTAAAAAATATTTAAGTCCCAAATATATATTAGTATAATTAAAAGTAAAAATAAACAAATTGAATTAAAGACATTTTCAGATATTTCTTTTCTTCCAAAATGCTATCCCTGAAACAAATTTTATTAATATCACATAAAATCTTACAAATATGTTTGAGGTCCAAAGAAGTTATAGAAAAAGTCAATTATCTTACAAATAAGAAACGGTTACAAGTAAAACAAAAGGACTTTGATGGAGGGATAATTTTTAAAATGTGGAAATAGAGATAGAAAATCTGATCTGAGTTTCTAAACATTTTTTCAGTTATGAACATTGAATTCAGGAGATATATTTATAATTTCCAAACCAAAATGCACTCTGACAGGAAAAGTTATATTTTCCAACATTTATGTGTCCCATGATTTTCCCAATGTTGAGAGCTTTTGATTCAAATAGAAATAATGGTGTTAAGAATATTTATTAATATGAAATATATTTTATAATACATTTTCTATCTACCTATACCAAATCTTGTACTATTATTTTTCTTATCTTCAACATTAACAATTTTCTAGATATTCTGCAATGATACTGAGCTTGTTATCTGTCAGAGTTATTGAACTTACTCTTTTGGTTTCTATGATTCTTTCCTTCCAGACATTGACAAGCCTTTCTTGTTTCATGTTTCAACAACTCTCTGATCAAATGCCACGATTTTCGTGAGGTATTCTTTAAGAACTCTCTCCAAAACATGGTCTTTTTTGAATCCCTCAATATTTATCAGCTTTATCTCCCTTGGTAGGATATGAAGCACATTGTATGTTTATCCGTTATTCCTTCAAGGGCATCTAGTGTGCAGTGACATTACAAGCAAATGAAGCAATATTTAAAATGTATTCCAAATTCAACAACCTAGCTACTGACTTCACCAGGATACCCTATTTTTATTATTCCCTTGAATGTTTGGCCAGCAATTATTCAGCCATTAGTTTTTTTATTTTATTATTTCCCAGGGTGTCAATAATATAATAAAATTAATATTCTTTACCTGTGTTTTGTTTTGTTTTTATCTGGCTGTATATCTTTGTCTAGATTTATGAATATGTTCTAAATCATAAGACTAACGGAAGCTCTCACAGTTTTTGGCAAAAAGGCAAGGAGTAAGGGAGGAAAAAGGAATGAATGTATGAACCACTGACCAGAACCAGTGCTTATGGCTTGTGCTACACAGAGATAGGTTAAAGGTGCCCTGGTGCTGTGTTATTTCAGATGGTGCCTAAGCTTTAAGTCTTTCTATGCCACCCAATGAACCTGTGTCATCTCACCACCCAATCCCCACTTTTAAGGGTATATTCAACCTTTCTTAAGTCTAAATGATATAATTTTTTTAAATGAGGTTGTAATTAGACTAAATTGATACCAATTTTAAAAGCTATATTTACATAATAATGTTAAGTTGAGAAAATATTTCAAGATGTAACTACAGAGAAACACCAAAAACGTTCCAAAGAACAAAAGCCACATCACACGTTCCAAAGAACAAAAGCCACATCACACGTACAGACACACACACGCGCGCACACACACACACACACACTGTTTTGGGAAATAATTTGTTTTAAAAATTTTGTAAAACTATTTGTAAAGTAAAATAGAATTTAGAAAATGGAAAAATTTTTGACACATAGTTTAGGCAGCTATACAGTATACTAGGAGCTAAAATTAGAAAACCTACATGTTTTATAAAATCTATATTGTTCCTGGTTGGATTTGCAGTTTGAACTGCCAGCCTGCATGCTTCTGCCAAATTTCTTAGACATTCTAAGATCAATTTGGACACTTTGAAATACTTTGAAATCTATTTTAATCAAATGGGAAATTAAAATAAAATAAAATTTAAAGTAATTTGGCTCTCTTGTTTTCTGTCACTTTCTCCCAGATTCCATTTGCCTGCTCGCTCCTATGTTGCCAGTACAAAATCCATTCTGTTCAGCTTTACCTAATTTGCTGACGGAATTGGAATCTGTTTTGTTCACTTTCTACTGAATTAAAATAGGAAGAAATAATGGACCCTATTCACAAGCTCTGGGCTCTGCTTAAAATAGGACCACCTCAGTGGGATCTCCGCCATACCTGGCTGCTTTGTCTCAGTTTTGCTTGACTGAAAATTGACTCTGCAATGTATTTCTGCGTATGAGGCTTGTTTTTCTTGGTTGTTTTATGGATAAGCATCTGATTCCCTCTGTCTTTGCTTTACTGAAAAATCCTGCACCAATTTTGACTTTCCAGCCAGAAGAGTAAAAGCAGGTTGTATTCAAAGCAAGGACTAGAAGGAAACTTGATAGCTTGAATGAATAAATAATGAGTGTATGTTTTAAATGACTCATGCAAAGCTTTGACAAAAACAATTTTAAGTATCTAATTGTGAAAAATTAATGTATATCAAGTTAGGCAATATGGCTAATGAGTTTTTATATATTTAAATATGTGGAAAATATGAAAATTGGTGTAATTATAGTATAAATTTCGGGAGAGGAATACAAATTGCAGTAGTGTAAATTCATTAACTCATGCCATGATAATTTTAGCCAACTTAATGGGTAGGCTACCGAGGCTTCTTGCTACTTAAGATTAACATTATGACAATTGTTTATATGGCTATAGGGAA
The DNA here is from genome assembly GCF_037993035.2 of Macaca fascicularis. NCBI lineage: Eukaryota > Metazoa > Chordata > Mammalia > Primates > Cercopithecidae > Macaca > Macaca fascicularis. Next base: position 106,516,173 of record NC_088380.1, read on the forward strand.
AGTTTTATATTTTTTTAAACTTTCCATTACTGTTGACCCATTTTCTTTCTTCTATGATAGTTGAGGCTAGAACATATACCTGTCTTGTTTTTAACCTCTTTATTTGCCAATAACTGAAGATCTACATAAGAAAAATACACTTTTCTCTCAAATTTCTTTTTTCCTTTAGCTACACTCTTCTAGATTCTTACATGTATTTTCTAAGTACCTTTACCCATTCTCTTCTCTAATTCTACACTGAGCAAACCATGGCACTGGAAGTTATTATTAACAGGTTTTTTTCTAAGTCCTTCATGTACAAAAGATAGAAAAAGAATAGTCCTGTTGGCTTAAGGACAGAAAAAATATTTTAGTATGAAGAAAGTACTACTGAAAGTATATGAAAATGTTTTGATAGTGTGGTCAGGATTTCCATTTTTTACCTTGAGTGGATTTCTGACTTCCTAAAGAATTCTAGAGAAAAACGTATATCAATCCAGTTTTTTTTACAACTTTAGAGATTTTATAAATTTTAGGTAGCTAAGTGGTCACACACAAGTGATATAAAAGATGTACCACCAGAAGCTTTATTCAAAACTGCTTATTGTCGCTGGCTTATATCTCTTTCAAGAGGAACGTCACACCTATGCAACTCTTAAAACCTCATTTCATTCTGGCTTCTTTTCAAGCAATACCAGAATTAGCCAATCGAGAGAAACTTGATAAATCCATTTGAAAATGAATAAATCTTGTCCTAGAGAATTCCTTTCTAATCTCCTTGTGAACATTTGACATTTGTGTCATCCATAATCCCTGACAGAACTGACTTTCTTGAAATGTCATGGAACTTGTGTCAGTCTCCTGTCCAGATGATTATCCTAAGCATATAGCCTCTATTTTCAACCAAAAAAGAATGGTGAAAAGGACAGTAGGATAATAAAAGAACAAAAATTATTATGTTGTGATTCTTTTCAAATAGACATGAAATGCAAAAATCTATAAGTTAAACTTCAGCTCAGGAAGAGAATGAAGTTATTAGAGCCAGAATACTAACATGACTCCAGTGATCTTCATATTCCCCTTGAATATGGGCAAGATATACAACTATGATGACTTGTGATGGCAAAAGGAATTTTACAGAAATAAGTAGGGCTACTAATTCACTGAATTTAGGTTAGTCAAAGGAGATATTATTCAGACAGGATTGACCCAATCACATGAGCTTTTACAATCTGGGTCTAGGGGATGAAAAAAATAAGAAATCTATTAAGCCACAACAGTCTATAGTGCTACAAAATATAGCTATTTCTATTTTAAGTGATTTGCTTTATGAAGATAATATTGTGTTGTACTTTAGATCAGACTCAGTCACGTTTGAATTCCTGTTCATGCATTTAACATATTTTTATTTAAGCAAGTTGTATAACAAGTGTCATTCATACTTTCATAATATTTAATTAGTATTAAATGGATAACATAAAGTTCCCAGAGGTGTTTTCATTAAAATTAGCATTCAGCACATGTTATCTTCTATTTTTTGAGATTTTAATATGTTTTTAGATAATGTTAGCATACTTTTGACAAATAATAATTCTTATTAACAGATATTAGATTATTCAGCTATTCACACATTTTCAAGATATATATCTTAAAATATATTTAGAGAGAAATATTACATACATATAATCTTAGAGAAAAATTTAATGCTTGACAATGACATGCAATATCAATCTTTAAATAAAATTACAAGCATGTGAAGAGTAAGAGTGAGGACACTGCCCATTTATCAATACTGATAATTCTATAAAGTCTTAGGATTTTATTTCTTGATTTTAGGGTATGTTTTTAGTATTTCATCATTAATACAAACCAGAAATGTATTTAAACAGAAGTGTATCTTATTTGTATTTTGCTTCAAAATTAGTGGCATATTGTACATTAAACTGCACGTTATTTAGACAAAAAGATATGATACTTTAATCTTTTTTTAAAGGCCATATCAATAGAGGATCTCTCTATCTCTATCTATATCTATCTATATCTATATCTATATATGTGCATATCTCCATACATGTGTATTTCCATGTATATAAATCAGTTTTAATGAGATTAATTTCTGTCATCTAAGGAAGAGTTATTTAAGGTCAGGCAATCCATGATTAGTATGGCATAAGTTACACTTTGGAGGAAAAAGTAAATAAAATTCCAGTCAGTTGGTATCTTCTATCACTAAAATACACTTCCTCAATATACAGAAAACTTGATCTTAAAAAAAAATTAGGTTTCCAAAAATGTACTGAGGATTACAAAACAAGAAACTTAGAATCCATAATCATTTATACTATTGAATTTACCTTAAGGGTGAAGATCAAAGAGCATTCAAATTACTAATTCTTTACTGAAACTCCGTACTATAGAATATGAATTATTCAAACTTTCTTTGTCTAGTCAAGAGAAATTATGTCAAGCTCTAAAGAACAACAGAAATATTGAAGAAATATTCTAACACTTTTAATAGCAATAGTTATGGAGCTATTTTCTTAAAACAGGCCATTGAACTATAAAACACTTTATTCTAAGGGAAGGAAATGTAACTATACCTAATAGGAAAAAAATGAGAGAGATGTTAAGCAATAACATAATCATTCATTATCACACCTATCTACCTAAACATTGTAATTAGCTACTGATTAATTACAATATTTATATTTTCTCCCAAAATAGTTTATTACTGTATAAATTATTCTGATATATAATTATATATGATAATTATATATTTATTATTTATTTATAATTTATAATTTATTTATTATTTATTTAGCATTTATTACAGTTAGTTTAGATATCATCTTCGCAGTTATAGCTTCCCCCTATATTAAATCATTTTCCTCTCACAATACTCTTTCTGGTACGTTTTAGTAACCTGTGTTTATGTGTTGACCTACTGAAGTTTAGAGAGCTTATTAAATTTACCCAAATTTACACAGCTAATACATGTTAAGCAAAGAACCAAACACAAGTTCGATTTGATCTCAAAGCGCATGCTCTTTCAAGAACATCATACTGTAGGGCGTACAGAAAAATACTTTAGATCTTTCCAACTTCTTCTAAATAATGTTCGACAATGTGATATATTTTATGCCATTCGAAAGAAAGTTCCTGATGGATTTAAAATTTTTCAAATATCTGTTATATATATAATGTATATGTGTGTATGTATATTTGTGTGGCTCTATGTGCATATGAAACTATTTAAATCTACTTAGTTAGATTTAAAATAAAAGTAATTGCACCCATCTAAAATAATTGTGAATTTTAAATCTTTATACGTAGGCTCAAACACATCTTTATTAATCAAAATAGGAACCATTACAATCAACACATTTTTGCCAATGAGAAATATGTTTATTTCTGTAGTGTAAAAATCCATGCTTTGGAAATCTATGAACATTTGGAAAGCATTTTCTGCACTCTGCTGGGTATGGAAGTGTTTTCCCTGCAGAAAGTTGTCAAAATGTTTGAAGATGTGGTAGTCAGTTGGTGAGAGGTCAGGGAATGAGGGAAACTTTGTAGCCCAATTTGTTCAACTTTTGAAGCATTGGTTGTGCGATGTGTAGTCAGGTGTTGTCAAGGAGAAGAATTGGGCCCTTTCTATTGACCAATGTCAGATGCAGGCATTACAGTTTTCACGATGTCTCATCGACTTGCCAAGCATACTTCTCAGATGTATTGGTTTCACCAGGATTCAGGAAGCTGTATTGGATCAGACTGGCAGCAGACCATCAAACAGTGACGATGACCTTTATTTGGTGAAAGTTTGGCTTTGGGAAGTGCTTTGAAACTTTTTCTTGGTTCAAACACTGAGCTGGTCATAGCTGGTTGTCGTATGAAATTCACTTTTCATTGCATATCACAATCCAATTGAGAAACGGTTAGTTGTTATTGTGTAGAATAAGAGAAGGCAACACTTCAAAACTATGATTTTTTTTTTATTTTTGGTCATCTCATAAGGCATCCACTTATTGAGATTTTTCACCTTTCCAATTTGCTTCAAATGCCCAATGACCATAAAATAGTTGACATTGAGGGTTTTTTGGGCAACTTCTTGTGTAGTTGTAAGAGGATCAGTTTAGATGATTGTTCTCAGTTGGTCGTTGTCAACTTCTGATGGCCAGACACTACACTCCTTATCTTAAAGACTCGTCTCCTTTGCAAACTCCTTAAGCTATGACTGCACTGTATGTTTGTTAGCAGTTCCTGGGCCAAATGCATTCGTTGTTGTTGTTGCAAATTGTCTCTACTGCTTTGTGACCGGTTTTGAACTAGAATAAGAAAATCGCTCAGATTTGCTTTTTGTCTAACATCATTTCCATAGTCTAAAATAAATATAAAATAAATAACAAGTAATAAGTCATTAACAGAAAAAGATAATGAGTTAAATGTCCATTAAAATGATGTATAACATAACCACATTTATTTAACCATGTATTCTAGTATCAAGCAGCAAATTCCAACAATGCAAATCCACAATTCCTTTTGCACCAACCTAATGCATACATATGTACATGTATGTATATGTGTGTGTATATATACATAACAAACGATTCATATCTCTTTTAGTTATTTTTTACTTGTTTATTTTCATATTCCTCACACAGTAAGCTCTACAAGAACATGAGGATGTTTGTGCTATTTAATACTCTATCTATAGTTTCTGTAAGATAGTCTGGAGGAGGAAAGGTAAGTAACAAATATTTTCTAAATAAGTATGTAAAAAGGGGCATCAATTAATTAATTAATATGTAGATTTCCCCCCCCAGTGTCTAACATTTTGTCTGAAAATACATCTTGAATTAGGGAAAAATGAAAAAAGGAAAGAAAAAGAGCAAAGAATACAAAAGGGGAGGAGAGATAGAAGTAGGGAAAAATAAAGGAAGGAGATATTTCTGAAGTTATATAAGTATTGTCAAAGTGTGAATTTCTTACTGCTTTCTTTTTTCTCGCTACACTTTAAAATGTTGTTCCATATTGCTTTTTCCTCAACTCATGTTGTTCCATTCTACACATTCTTATACAGCAATTGGATTTTTCCTTGAATGAAATTTTATGATAATATGTGATATTATCCATATGATAGTTAATTCCAAAAAACATAAACTCCAGGAAAAAATGCTCATTCCTAAGACACAGACCTAGATTTCTAAATGAAAATCACACTACAGAGGTCCTTTGTGTATCACAAGGTTACTAAATCTAAAATTAAATTGATCACACCTTCATTATGATGCTTGCTGTTCTTCTGTGGTTCACCATTTAAGTGAATGTCTACATCAACTCTTTCAATATTTATTGACCATCTGCGACAGGCACTGTCTAGGGTCTAAAAGTTCCCAAGCAAAGATCATGGATTTCACTCTTATTTTCCTTTTTTTGCAATTGTCACATAGATTCTTTTTAAAAAATATCTTGAATTTGTCGATATCTTTCCCATATGCTCTGTCAATGTATTCATCATCTCTCATCTGTATTACAGCAACAATCTCTGGCTAATTTCCCTAAATCCTACTTTGTTTCCTAGAATCTATTCTTCACTGTGCTGATATAGAAACATCAAACCTAATCATGCCAGTCTATCTTTAGACTTTTATGTTCTACTAATTGCCTTCTAGATAAAATTCAAGTTATGCACAATTGGTGAAAGTGGAAATTCATCCAAATAGCAAAAGTGAACAAATGAAACGTTAATAAACGTAAAGTAAATCTCAAACATCATGTATGTACAAAAATAATCAACTTGAGGAATTGCACTAATTGAAACAGCATTAATATTTTTAGCTAATAAACATGTATATCTGTATATCTATCCTTGTGCAGAGAAAACAAGCCTTGTATCTCTATGAATCCTAAAGCACGCATTTCTCACATAAAATGTTATTTCCTTCCTCTCTATCCACCATCTTACTTTTTCACTGATGTCATGCTCAGTTAGAATGAGGCTCCTCTTTCTAATCTTAGGTACTTAGCTCAAATGTGTCTTTCCTGTCTTCCTCTTTTTTTTTTTTTTTTTTTTCCTTGAGACAGGGTCTCACTCTGTTGCCCAGGTTGGAATGCAGTGGTGTGATCATAACTCACTGTAACGTCTAACTCTTGGGCTCTAGGAATCCTTCTGCCTCAGCCTCTGGAGTAGCTTACAGTCACATGCAATGTGCAACCAGGGCAGGTTGTTTCTTGCTTGCTTGTTTTTGTAAAGACAGGATCTCATGGTCTCGCTAGTTTGTGCAAACTGGGTTTGAACTCCTGGCCTCAAGTAATTCTCCCACCTTGGTCTCTTAAAGTTCTGGGATTACAGTCGTAAGCCACTACACCCTGTCGAAATGCTTCTTAGAAACTTTTTCAACCAAGATTTCTGCACTTCTTTGTAATAACTACTTCCCACATCTACCTATCCCTGCTCTACCTATTCTTAGGAAATCATTTATTTTTTATTTTTATTTTTTGCTGCCATTATAGATTAGTCTGGATTTTTTTAACAGTTTATCTGAATAGAAACATACATTATGTATTATTTTTCACCTGGCATTTTTTTCAGGCAGCATATTATGTTGACATTCAGCCATGTTATTGGTGTGTATCAGTAGTTCATTCCTTATCAATGTTGAGTAGTTTCCCACTGTATGGATATGCCACAATTAGTTTACACATTCACCTATGGATGGGCATTTGCTATAAACATCCTTAAACAGGCTTTATATGGAAGTGTATTTTTATTTTAGTTTTTCTTGGAAAAAATACTTTGGAATGGAATGTCTGGGTAAATGAAAGGTGTATCCCAGTAGGCTTTTTGGTTGTTTTTTGAGATGCAGTCTTGTTCTATCACCCAGGCTGGAATGCAATGGCACAATCTCTGCTCACTGCAGCCTCCATTTCCCGGTTTCAAACTATTCACCTGCCTCAGACTCCCAAGTAGCTGGGACTACAGGTGTGCACCACAATGCCCAGCTAATTTTTGTATGTTTAGTGGAGATGAGGTTTCACCATGTTGTACATGCTGGTCTTGAACTCCCGACCTCAGGTGATCTGCCCACCTCGGCCTTCCAAAGTGTTGGGATTACAGGTGTGAGCCACCGCGCCCGGCCTCCCAGCAGGCTGTTTAAAATATAAATTGACAAAGCAACTCTAAAATGTTTGTAGAAATACAAAGGGCCTAGATAGACAAAATAATTTCGATAAAGAAGAACAAAGTTGGAGACTTAATACTATCTGATTCAACACCTAAGTATAAAGATACAATATTGAAGAGTGTCGTATTGATGAAAAAAGAGGCAAATAAGTGGAGCAAAGTAGAAATTTTAGAATTAGACTAACATACATGTTCTTTATATTTGACAAAACTGCAAAGCTAATCTTGTGAATAAATAAAGCATAGTCTTTTCATTAGAAGGTGCTGGAACATTTTGGTAAATTGTGCTGTTGTTTTCTTGCTATGTCTCTTATTGCTTTTGATAGCGGAGTAAAACTCACTTCATTAAATGTTATAGGAAGTATTACCACATATTTTTAAATTTCTGGATGAATTTATGAACAACTGGTATTTGTTATTTCTTAGAGGGAAGCTATTTTGAATCTGAAGTTTTCTTTGTTGGAAAGTTTTAACTTTAAATTAAATGTATTTAATATTCAACATTTTTCGTTAAGTTTTTAGACTTTATGTCTTTCAGAAAATTTCTCATTACATTAATATTCTTGAGTTTATTCATATAAATTGTTCAAAATACTTATTTTTCTATTTAAAATCTGTGGAATTTGTAGTGATGTTAAAAATTTTTTATTCCTGATATTAATAATATTTGTCTTTTTTTCCTGATCTATCCTGCTAGAGTTTATCAACGTTATGGATCTTCTCTAAGAATTAATTTTTCATTTATTAATTTTCTCACTTTTATCACTATTATTATGTTTCTTATTTCAATAATTTTCTCTCTACTATTTATTATTTCTTTGACCCATCTATGTTCCATTGATTTTTTAAAAAGATATCCGGAGATTCAACATAAGGGGATTGGGTAATTTTTCTCTCAATACTCAGATAGTGTTATTCCAAAAATTTAGAACTTTGTATTTCGATTTTAATTTAATTAAAAATACTTTTTATTATTTTAATCTCTTTTTTAGTGCATGGTTTACTGAGATTTGATCCATGTTATTTAATTTCTAAAATGTAGGAATTTTTAGATATATTTTGTTACTTATTTATAATTTAATTTTATGGTGGTCAGACAAGATAATTTTTGTGACTTGAACCATTCTATATTTATTGAGACTTGTTTTGAGATCTTGGATATAATCTACCTCTGCACAAGTTCCTCATATACTTTAAAATAATATGTATTCTGGTGGTTTGCCGTTAAGTTCTACACGGTTAAGTAAAATGGGTAATAGTGTTGTTTAAATCTTCCATATCTTTACTGATCTTTCTTCTACTTTTTCAGTGAGTTATTAAGATGAGCTCTGTTCATTTCATCTTGCAATTCTGTCCATCTGTTATTAGAGTATAAATATTTAGAATTGTCATGTCTATCTGCTATCCACCTGTTATTAGACCATAAACATCTAGAATTGTCATATCTTCTTAATGAACTGACTCTTTCATCATTATGAAATGCATTTCTTTATTCTTTAACATCATAAGATGACTTTCTTTTTTTTATTTTTTTTATTTTTTATTTTTTTTTTAATTTTTTTTTTGAGATGGAGTCTGGCTCTGTCGCCCAGGCTGGAGTGCAGTGGCGCGATCTCGGCTCACTGCAAGCTCAGCCTCCCGGGTTCCCGCCATTCTCCTGCCTCAGCCTCCTGAGTAGCTGGGACTACAGGCGCCCGCCACCGCGCCCGGCTAGTTTTTTGTATTTTTTAGTAGAGACGGGGTTTCACTGTGTTAGCCAGGATGGCCTCAATCTCCTGACCTCGTGATCCGCCCGTCTCGGCCTCCCAAAGTGCTGGGATTACAGGCTTGAGCCACCGCGCCCGGCCAACTTTCTTTATTCCTAGTAATATTCTTTGCTTTACAGTAATATTTTACTATTAGTATAATCACTATAACTTTCTCTTGTTTCTAGCATGACATATAATTTTACAGTTTTACTTTTAACAATTTGTGCCTTTAATTATAATGTGTAATTATTATAGGTAGCAAATTGATAATCTTAGTGTTTTATCAATTCTTATGATCTCTGTCTTTTAATTAGTATGTTTGGAACATTTATATTCACATGGTTAGGTTCCAGTCTGTTATCTTGCAAATCATATTTAACTTGTGTTTTCTTTGTTGCCCCTTTCCTCTTTCCATGACTTTATTTTGTTTATTTGTATTATACCATGGGTTATTTTGTGCTTTTGTATCAGCTATTAATCTCTTTTTTTCATTCTAATGGTTGCTTTGTTTTTTTTTTCTTTTCAGAATATATTTAACTAATTTCATTCTACCTCCATAATATGTGCTGATCTGTACTCAGTTGAACACATGAAATGAGCCATCTGAAAAAGCTTTGAGTTATAAAAAAAAAAAAAATTCTAGCTTTTTCTTCTCCAAGATTCTATCATGCTAAATAGAGTTCCTTGATCTTCCAAGATTCTCAGTTGCTTCTCCTCGACTTCAAGTCCTGCATCTCTGCACCAGGACCTGGAAACTCTCCTCAGACAGTAAGTTGGAGAAATCAAAGGGCTCACTTCATTTGTTTTTTATCACTCAGTGATCATTTTTCTTTCTGATTGACAATGTCTTGTGAGCCTTATATGTTTCATATGCCTTATTCATTGCTTTTGTTCTTTCAGTTGAGAGGATAAACACACTATTACTTCATTTTTCCAGAATTAACTGTTTTTTTTCTTTTCTCCCTGATTATACTCTAATAATCCTGTCGTCTAATTTGAAACTTGAGAAATTACAGTACCATTTTGAAGTAATTTAAAGTTGAATAATTTGTTCAGTACTTAAATTCCAGATACATTACACAGAATGGTTATGCCATGTAGTAAAAACACCATTCAAAATCTAGAATAAATTAAGCTAATTTTCACTGGTACATGATTTTGAGTAAAAGTATAATAGGCCCTAAAATCTTTGAACAAATGAATAAATAAATGAAAGACTGAATGAATAAATGAATTATTCAATGAAAAATCTATGCTTATGCATGGAAAATAGACTGTAAAAACAAATTTTAAAGATGGAGTCTTAGGTCTTCTTTGTAAATTTAGAAGTAGTCTTAGCCACCGAAGGACAGCAGAAAGGTGTGCTAAACATAGAGGAATCTGATACATAGCTGATTAGAGGATTATCAATTTAGGCTTCTTTTTAAAATGTTAGATGGCAGCAAGAGAGTTTCTGTTATTTTATAAGTGTTCTAGAGTAATGTTTTCTACAAGAGAATGGCTTTGGATAGCTACTCAATGCCTTATAACTGATTCATGGTCCACCTTTTTCCCAATCTGTTATCTCTGATCCTTAATAGATATGACCCCAGTTGTTTGGTTACAGTTATGAGGAGCAGTAAATTTTTTTTTTCTTTTTTTTTTTTTCTTTTTTTTTTGAGATGAAGTCTCACTCTGTCACCTAGGCTGGAGTGCAGTGATGCAATTGCAGCTCACTGCAACCTCCAGCCTCCGGAGTTCAAGCGATTCTCCTGCCTCAGCCTTCTGAGTAGCTAGGATTACAGTGCACCCACGCCCGGCTAATTTTGTTAATTTTAGTAGAGACAGGATTTCACCATGTTGGTCAGGTTGGTCTCAAACTCCTGACCTCGTGATCTGCCCGCCTCGGCCTCCCAAAGTGCTGGGATTACAGGCGTCAGCCACTGTACCCAGACGATGAGTAGTAAACTCTTTACCCCTCCCTTTTTTTATTCTTTTCTCTCTTTTCTTTTTCTTTTCATTTCTTTTCTTTCTTTTTTTTTTTTTTTGATGGAGTTTTGCTCTTGTCACCCAGGCTTGAGTGCAATGGCGCCATCTTGGCTCACTGCAAACTCTGCCTCTCAGGTTCAAGTGATTCTCCTGCCTCAGCCTCTCCTGTAGATAGGATTACAGGCGTGCGCCACCATGCCGGGCTAATTTTTGCATTTTTGGTAGAGATGTGGTTTCACCATGTTGGCCAGACTGGTCTCAAACTCAATTTACCTTTTAAAACATTATGTCTATCATCATACCTCAAGGTATTTAATGCTTGAACTAAACATAAGGTTTAAAAATTAATAATTGTATCCTAAAATGAGACAGTTTTAAAAGTTTCTAAGACAATATTTTTCTATCAAGAAGAGTCAGTATATATCTGCTTTCTATTTCTGTTGACTTCAGTGGACTGTAAATGCTGAAAGGCAAAGCATTTTTTATCAGTAAGAATCAACATAATAAATATTATTGTTAAAAAGAGGGATAAGATAGGCTTTCACAAATAATATTGTGAGATTAGATTCACTGTTGTCAGAATTTTTTTTTCCTGTATCTCAGTGCATTTGGGGGCCACCTTTCCTTAACACTGCTTCAGAAAAGATGGAATAAAAATGGAAATTAATTTTTTACTGTATTTCTGACTTTTATGGTATTTCTAAACATTTATAGAACCCCCTTGTTAAACTGCATATGCATAAATAATATTTTAAAAAATTATCCTGGAGACTTAGAAACTCTTTAATGATCATGCTTCATGTACACAATATCATAAGTATGTTGGTTCTTTTTAAGGTTTTTAACTTACAATTTTTGGATTATTGGTTGAAACGAATTATCCTACACCTTGATGTTATGTATACTGATAAGAGAGTTTATGTTTAGCCTTCTGCTCAAGGATCATACATTCTACTATAAAGTGTTAACAATTTAAAATGTAATTTTAAATTAACCAGGTAACTCAACTTCAAATAAAATAAATACATGCATACAGAAATATAAAATCATAACAGATAGTGTATCCTGTGTTTTCATATTAATTTTTTTCTATGTAACCATTGAAGCATAATGCTAAACTAAATGAAAAGGCAACAAAGTGAGACTCAGTGAGGGAAAACATTGTGAAATAAGGACTACGTTTTCTGAAAATCATGTCATGGCCATCTGATTATCTTACAATAAAACGTATAAGTGAAATAACACTATACATAAACTTCTGCTCATGTCCATGTCAAAATACAAGGTCTAAAAAATAATTGGAACATTTGCAAATATCAAGAAAATTTTAAGTACGAATTTTTATGTCTCCAGTTTTTGAAATTTATTGCAAAACTTATGTGTTCTTATTCAAAGAAATTACCTGATTTAAAAAATAATATTGAAAAATCCACATGGAATAGAAGAGAGCGTCTTCAAGTATACAGATTGAGGTAAAATAAATGCTTAGAACGCAGATATAAATTTATCACTCCAACGAAAGGAAACATGGCTTTGCTATGTGCTATGGTTAGGATATTTCACCCCTTCAAATCTCATGGTAAAAACTGATCCTCAGTGTTTGAGGTGATGCCTAATGGGAGGTGTTTGTGTCATGGGAGTAGATCCCTCTATGGCATGGTGCCATTCTCACGGTAAGGAATGAATTTTCACTCTGTTAGTTCACATGAGAGCTAGTTGTTAAAAAGAGCCTGGCATTTCCCTCACTCTCTTTTGCCTCCTGTCTTGCAATGTGATTTCTCCACACACAGCTGCCCTGTACCTTCTGCCATGAGTGGAAGCAGTTGGAGGCCCTCACACAAGTACATGCTGGTGCCATGCTCTTTGTAGAGCATGCAGAACCATGAGTCAAATAATCCTCTTTTTTAAGTAAATTACCCAGCCTTGGGTATTCTATTATAGCAACACAAAAACGGAGTAGGACACTAGATTTATTCATACAATATTTTATTTAAAAAAGGATATGAGATTCAAAATATCAATCTATAGAAGGAATAAGGGTAGATGAGGGTAGAATGGATTGATATGGATTACACAAAAGTAGATAAAAATTAAATAAAAAATAAATAGGGAGAATAAAGTTTTTGAGTTGTGTTATATTACAGAAGCAATTAAAGAAATATGTAATTACATGGTGTAGAGAAGATATATAAAATTGATCATTACATGCTATTACACAATGATATGGTAAGATTTGGTGACAAAGAAAATTATGAAGGAATAGGTAGTATCATAGCTTAATTTGTACCTCAACTAGGACTTTTTTTACTTCCACTCTGTTGAATTTACATTCACAGGTGTGAAAATTCATTGGTTGTTGTTATAGAAAAGACTGTGAATGATTGCTAAAATGGAACAGTAAATAACTTATTCTGAAGAGATAAAAACTATGATTATTCCTGAGTCTTTGAATATTTTCAATTGAGAGGGAAAGTATAGTGGCATTTTCAAAATAACTCTTTAAGTATATTTCATAGAATATTATTCTACATGAATCACAATATGAATCTGTTATTGTGGATACAAAAACTTCATTCACAATTATATCCTATTTTTACTCTTGAAGTGGAGTATCAGAAATGTTATGAGATATTGACATTTTATTTAAAATCAATCCCTATTCATACATAGCTAGTAAATTGTTACAATTTTATTGGCCCTCATGTCTACAGTATAGTAGTTTAACCCACATCAATACTTTAGTTCTTTCTGTAAAAGAAAAAAAAAATTAGTCAAGTAATTGTCATGCTTTCCTAAGGGTGAAACAGTAAGCTATTATTTGATGTCCTTTAGAGTCCATACTGTTAATAATACCCAACACAGCCACACAAATGATAGCCAATTGAGTTTTCCTTAAATGATTACTATAAAGTGAGTTTACATTGACACACATCCTCAGTTTTTATGTCATATTAATATTTATCATTTCACAGTATTTTTTGTCTCACATTACAGAAAAAATCTGATCATTTCTCCTATGGTCACTGATATTATCATTAGATAATATATTTTATGTAAATATTTGTGTATCTTTTTCTATACACCTTGACTTTTGTCTTATACATAATCAAAATACACACACACACACATATGTGTGTGTATATATATATATATACACACTTAATAGAAATTAAACTTTTTATATGTTGGTAGATTTTCTTATTATGAAGTCAGAAGCCTTGATTTGAATCCCAGCTAAACCATTTCCTCTTTATTTTCTCTGAAAAACAATATTTACTTAGGGCTCAGAGAGTCAGACAAACAAAACAAATGTTTTGTTTCAATCAGTCCTGTGTCATTTAAGTTCAATAAGGAATCATTATAAAGATCTAATAGAAATGATAATATAAATAATGCAGTTTTGTATGGCATTTCAAATGTTTCCTCAGTCTAGAAGATTTAAAGTCTGTCTGTCCACAGCAGATGAAAGTTCCCAACTACAAGAAGATTTAGTAAAGCTCAGAAGGAAGCAGAAGGCAGGCTTACCTACCAGCTGGCTGGGGAAGGAGTTCAGGATCCTTTGCTGGTTCGGAGCAGCACAACAGGGGCTTTCTCATCTTACTTTTGTATTTATTATTTTTAATTGATAGGTAAACGTTGTATAGGTTTATGGGGTATACAATATGTTTTGACATGTGTATATATTTTGAAATGACTACAAGTTCTTTAAGATCTTCATTACACCATATACTTATCATTTTTATGGTGGGAACACTTCAGGTCTACCCTGTTAGCAATTTTTAAGTCTACAATATATTGTTATTAACAATATTCAATATGATGTTCAACAAATCTCTGGAATTTTACTTTTCTTGCTTAACTGAAATTCTGTGTCCTTTGACCAACATCTCCCCAATTCGCCTATCACCCACCCAGGCTCTGGTAACCACCATTCTACTCTCTGCTTCTGTGAGACTTTTTAGATTCTGCACATAAGTGAGATAATTCATTATTTGTCTTTCTCATCCTGGCAAATTGCACTTGACATAATATCCCCCAGGTTTATCCATGTTACAAACAACAGAATTTTCCTCATTTTGAGGCTGAAAGGTATTTCATTGTGTATATATACCACATTTTCATTATCCATTCATCCATTGATGAACACTTAGTCAATTATCTGCTTATTGAATGCAAATGGAGAAATTACCTATGAAGGCTGGCTTTCACTATTCATAAGAAGTTGGTGATAGTATGACCTTCTTCACAGGGCTGATATAATACTTAAATAGGCTTATGCATGTCCATACTGTAACCTAGGGTGAACATTCAGAAATAGCAACATTGTCAAGCTCTAAGTTGACTATTATGCTGCTTTTTATTTTTTTCTCAAATATATTTGATTTACCCTTTAAGCTAGTTTCATTTCTTCAATATTACTCTTGCCGACTTGCCCCCAATGTATTTTGAAATAATATGTTGAACACATATTTTCCTGTCACTTTTCTCATCAGTCTTTTTTTAAGTAGTTACTTCTGTCTCATTTTAAATATTAATTTATGTTGTATTTTAATAGATGATGATGTTACACAACATTGAACATGATACATGTGCTTTGCTATGGCTTTTTTTTTTAATGCAGAAACTAAATAATGTTTCATCATGTATCCAAAATCATATGCTGTATTCCAAAAATTTTCCATTCTCATTGTTCTCATTTATATATATTTGTAGTTTAAATTATCCATATGCTTTATTAAATGCAACTATACATTCTTTACTCTGCTTTCTTTTCCATCAAAATTATTTTCACAGCTTTATTTTCTTTTTATTATTTCTGTTTGGTAGTCTATACTTCCTACCACTCATTCAATGTGGTCAAGTTCGATGTGAAGATTATGTTTCTGTGTTAGCTTTTTAGCTTAGACAGGGATAGTATATGGTTTTAGAGCTGAAAATTAACTTCAAACGCATGAAACCAATCTACTACACTTAGAGATCAGTAGTCTGAGAATCTCTTTCTTCTAAATAACAATAATACCAATGATAATAATAATCTCTCTTAAAACAAGTACATTTCCTGGTTGATTGGCCAAAAATAACAGTGAGCTTTGGACAAGTGAAAAAAATATACAATGCATATACCTCCCCACTCCCAAAAATGATTGCAGTATTTCTGATAGGAGAGGACTTACCAAGAAAAATTTATCTGTCAATACTATTGAATTTTTCTTGACTCACAAACTAGTTACATGGGATAGGAGATAAAACCTAAGGTCCTCCAAAGAAAGAAACAGTCACACACTCAGGAAGAAGCTCAACAAGAAAAACTTTGCTACACAGAAATAAAGAACAAAAATGATTGTTATGACATTAGAATAACATAGCCTGGAGATTTTCTTTAACTAAATACTCACAAATTGGTTTGAAGAGTTTTTTTCTATTGTTGTCACTGTTAATTTATACAACCTGTATATATTATTTAAAAACATCAAAATACATGTGTAATTTAAAATATTTTTTGATTATAATGTAGTTAGAAAATTGGCAGAAATAAATGCACATTTTCTGTCAAGAAGTTCAAGTTCATTCAGGCCTTAAAGGATTCCCATAGTTGAAGTTCAAGGGAAAATGAGTAGCTCACATTAAAATCCAGAAAACCTGTAGGGAAACAATATACTGTGAATAGGAACCAATAGCTGGAGAAAAAAAAAAATTATATCAGAGAAATTTCTTTAGAAACATTCTGTAACTCTCAACAGGAAAAAGAGGACTCAGTATATAAAGGAGTAGTATCTTTTATATGCTCTTGAAAAAACTGTCAACATAGAAATCTATATTCAAAAAAACTGCGTTCAACAACAAGGTATAAAGACATTTGCAGAAGCATAAAACACTAAGCTGTAAAGTAATTCAGTGCCTCTCATAGTATAGAGCTTCATTTATTAAATATATTCAGCTATCGTTTGAAAAATAAAAATATTGATGAAATTAAATACTTTGGATTTCTTCTCTTTATGCAATCATAAAAAAATCTCTGATCATAAAAACAGCCAGTTATCAAGTAATACATGTTTACTGAAAATTAAACCCAGAAGTCAGTTGATTATTTTAATTCTTACCAAATTTTTCAAGTGTTCATACTGATGACTGTTTCCATTACTTACATTATCTAATATATTTAGGCTACTGTTTCTTAACCCAATAATTGTCTTGTATTACTTTTACTTTCCTTTTTCTAATGTGTTACTATTAACTTTGCATTCATTCTTATAGTTTTCCTTATTCTCATTGTTTTGGCCTTATTCTGTTGGCTATTGTATTTTAGTTATATGTTTTATATATTTTAAATATATCAATCTTGTTACTAAATTGCATTTCTATGCTGTCATCCTCCTACTCTGTCTCTCTTTTACTCTTAAAATGCAAATATTTTATGCATATCACCTATTGGAATTGGCTACATATTTCTATCATATCCTTATCAGTCTATTTATAATAAAGTATTAATTCCATTCATACTTTCATGAGTATTCAAATATTTTGCCTTAATCTGTGTATCATCTCATGATCTTAAGAGAAAAACAATGATAAGCTTTATCATATCATAATATGGTTTAATAGTTGAAGACTCCATGTGATTTATAATTGCCATTGCGTGGTACAGTTTAGCTGGCTATTTTTAATAACCTATGACAGTCCCTTTACCTAGTGTTTAGTCCCTTTGACATTTTGAAATTTTAAAATACGTCCTGCAAAATCCATAATACCTTGTTAATACTATATTTTTTTCAGTTTTATATGTAATTTTCTTTAATTTTAATGCCCCCTTTTATCTTTTTTTAAATGCTCAAAGTTTGTCCAGCTTCTAACCTCCAGAATTCAGCTGTGAGACAATTACACGCAGATATATTCATTTTTCAATAAACACATTGCCATTATTTGAAGTTAAAATAATAGTAGTAACACCTTATATGTGCAAACAAGTGAAATTTCCATTAAATTTATTGCACAAAGTAAAATTTAATATTAATATATTTTAAACTTAAAAGGTATATTCAGGTTTAATTCAAAGTGGTGCTCCTAAAGAAATCATCTACACTGAAGCACTTTTTACTTTCCTTAGATCCCTATGATTTAAAGTTGAAACAAGTTAGAGAATTAATTTCTCATCATAGCCAAATATTCAGAAATTATAATAGTTACTAGCAGATGTTTAAAATAGTTCCCCAATCTGTAAGATACACACAATAATGAAGTCAAAAAGTGTGAGATTTATTGGCAAAATGATTCCTCCCTCAACTCACTTATTTAGTGTGTGTTCAAGAGTAAGATACTTACTTTAAAATTTCATTTTGCTACCTTTAAAATATATATATTTTTTAATTACAAGAGTTTTATGATGGTTAAATTATTTATAATTTGGAAAGTGCCTAGTACTTAGCAAATACTATCTTATTTTCATCTCTTTTCTTACATCAATGTAGTGCTTTCCCAAATTTCTTGATTATCAAAAGTACTGATAATTTCAAAATCATGCTTTACTATGGCTTTTATTTATGCAGAGACTAAATAATGTTTCATCATTTATCCAAAATCATATGCTGTATTCCAAAATTTTAGTGAAATTCACTAAAACTCACTAAAACTTAGATTTCTCGGTCCTACCTCACAGTTACTAAATCAGAATCTTCTGTAAATCTGTAAGAGCCGGCATACATTTGTTCCTTAAAAAGTCACTGATGAAGGTCCCAGTTGAGATCACAGTTTGTTCTATCTTCTAACAAGTATTAGAATATATTAACAATGGCAAAATTCTTCCATGCTAGATTTGCTCAAATATTTAGAATTCATTTGCTTTTTCTATGTTGGTTATCATAAGAGTGTTTTAGTTATTTGTTTCCTTAAATGGCTTTTTATCTAAAGAAGCCTTATGCAACAGTTTAGAGCCATTTGGATATTTTCCAGAATAAAAATTGAGAAGCAATTACATTGAAATGTCCTGTATTGAAAGTATTGCTCATTCACCTCTTCTCATTCTGTACTCTGAATCAGTGATAGATAATTATTCAAGTAATATATCATGTACTTTTGTAATAAAGAAAGTGTTGTTTTAGAAACAGTCATCTAACTGTACTGATATTTCAGCTGAGGGAAGTAGTGCCCAACAGATGCACACGAAATAATACATGCTAAAACCACAGCTCTAATTCTTGCAAAACATGTGATTTTGGACCATTTGTTTAACCCCATGGAATGCAAAACTTAGTGTATTAGAAATGAAAACCACAATAACTATAATAAAAGTCCATTTTGAGTATTATATGAATTCTCATTTTTATGTACCTGTTACACATATTTAAAGTTCCCCGCTCCTAGATTTGAAACTGATAAAATGCTTGAGGGTATTTTTTGAATGGAATTCTACTGCAATTTAATGAAGTACAACTCAAAATCCATGGATTTAAACTTTCTCTACAGTGCCGTTCTAGAAAGATGATATCTCTTTCAGAATATTTAAGGACCTTTTCTAATCTACCTGGAATCTAAATACATTTTAACTTCTAGTCTAGTACACATAAGTTATTTATAAGTTATTGAATTGCTTTTTCCACAAATTTGTCATTCCACAGTCTGTAAAGAATAATTCAGAATAGTAGATAAAAGTAGCAAAATAGAAATGAAAAATAAATTACATGTAATATAAAAGAGTAGGTTAAATGAACAAAACTGAAAGTTCTGCTGTTTTTAAAAAATTGCTATATATCAGGGAAGTACTAGAATATGGGTAGATTCAAAAATGATAAGTAGATTCAAAGCTTAAAGAGATGTTTTAAACAATTGAAATAGCAAAGGCTATTATTACATATGTGTATTTTAAAAAGAAAAACTAAAACAATATCCAAATTTAAATTTATAAATTATGAAAAATTCAGATAATACATAATATATGAACAACATAGTAAATTTAAAGAATATAGTAAAAAGCACATCAAACCTACACAAAGTTTATACCTATTAACTACTAAACACCATGACATTTAATATATATTTGATTTGTATTATATATATATATTTTTAGAGCTTTTTCCCTAACATCATAAAATATAAAATGAAGAATTTAAAATCTATATTGATGTGCAATTAAACATTTTTGAACATAACATATTGTGACCAAGACATTATTATAATATGTAGATCAATAAAGATTAATATAGATTAAATAGAGTTTTCATGATTTAAATTTTGAAACAATTTCCTAGTTTTGTGTATGTAGGTTGATTTTTGTTTTCCATATTAGAAACAATATAGGAATGATGACGCTTAAAATACAGACCTTGCACACTTGTCCTGTCACTTCCTTACAATAAATTATAAAACTCATAATTCTCAGACCAAAGATTATCCGGGCTCAAAATGAAATAAAACCTGCAGATGTCATTAATAAATCTTAAACAAGAAAGATAATCACAATAAAAAAATAGCACATGGTATATAACAACATATATATAAAATTTTATGTGTTTGTGTGTACATTTTTATTTTTGAGAGAAATGAATGAAAATTATTCACCCAGATTTTTTTTTTTATTATTATGGGTGCTGGGATTTCAGGGAATCTCTCCTTGCTGTTTATATTTACTACATTAAACAATTATTTTACGTTTAAAAATCACACAGAAAAACACTTGTAATTTGCAGTATTAGGAAAACAAAGCAAAGTGAAAAGAAACACAAAACAGTGAAATAAATGAAAAAAAAATCAGCTCTCTTCTAAAGATGATATAATAAGAGATGTCAAAATGTGTTCAATACATTAGTGTGTTGTATATTTTCAACAGTTTCATATACATTCATTATTTTAAAAATACATATCTACAGGTTATTTTCCATTATTAAGCTACACTTGTGCCAAAACAGTTTGAAAATATTTTTTTCTAGCCCGAGTATTGTTAGGCTTTTAGACTCTGCTATCTGGATTGATGGAACTTTATTTTTTTCCCTCAGGATAGCCCAAATATCCTTGGAGAGTGAAAGAATAAACTGGGATATTCACTAGAATGTGTGAGTATCCTATATCAAAACAAACCCACAACATAGATTTGCACAAATGTCCTAATACAGATGAATCTTAGCACTATACTATGAACACAACAGGAAACAAACCATTGCATGAAGCATTATATACTTTTTACAAAGTTAGAAACTACAATACCACATTTATTCTTCAGGAATACACTGTAAAATAAATAAAGGGCAAGGTGAATGCAAGATTCCTGATGAGGGACTCGAGTAGAGGAAAGTCTGGGGCCTGTGACAGTGCAGTGGCACTGGGCACCAAATGGTCAGATGTTAGACGTGGTTATTTTCAGACTGTAGCTTTGGTTTTCAATGATGAATATTTACTGCAAAATGTATTAATTAAATAATTAAACAAAACTAAGTCATTAATAGATAAATGACAAGAATGCAATAAGAAGAATTGTAATTAACAGGAGAGAGAAATAATTGTATTTTTTGAATTTAATTTCTACTTTAATGATTACTATTGTTTGAATTCTTTTCAAATAGTATGTAGCCTTTCTTTCTCCTTTGTCAGTTGCCTCTCCCCTCCATTATTCTATAGTGACACTTACCTTTTTATTATTTTTCATAATATCAAATTCTATCTTTTTCTTGAAGAGGGATTTACTAAGGACATTCAATTATAGTCTATCTCTTTTGTCACTCTTTCAAACTTTGTGATAAGTGAGATGAACTGCGTTTTAATTTTAAAATCATTTACACAGAGATTCTTGTCCCTTTACAAAAGATGTTTCCATTACATACCTTTAGAAATGAGGCTGTTTTAAAGTTATTTCAAAGCAATAATTGTTTTTGTTTTATCAATAAATATTTAGATCATTTCTACAATTTGTGTTTGACTCTCAATTTATAAACATATGTTAGGCATCCTTGCCTTATTTAAATAATTATCCCTCAATCTTTAAGAGTTTTGGAAAATGTATTTAGATAGCCATAAGATACCAATGGCATTTAGATTCATTTAGCTGCATTAGCAAATACCAAAAATGAAAGCTGTATCTGGACTCTCTAAAACTATTTATGTCACTGTGTTTTTAATTTGTAACATACACAGTAATATATGTTCTCACAGATAGAAATTTACAGAGAAAATAGGATAGGACATTTATGAAAATTAGAATATTTATCAAAAACGAACTGCATTTCCTTATGTGTTCACTAAGCTTAAATGTTAATGAAATTCTTCCTTTCAAATTATATCCACAAGGAAAATATTAGATAAGACCATGTTATCAAGGATGAAAAATGATTGAATTGCTGGTTTTACACTTAACAATCCGGAACAGAGATGTAGCTCAATGAGGAAAAAAGGGTATTTCAGATGTTACTGTTGCTTAGATAAAATGATATTTCATTCAAAGAAATAATCAA
This sequence comes from Macaca fascicularis, assembly GCF_037993035.2. Lineage (NCBI taxonomy): Eukaryota > Metazoa > Chordata > Mammalia > Primates > Cercopithecidae > Macaca > Macaca fascicularis. The sequence continues at coordinate 106,538,483 of NC_088380.1, forward strand.
CCTTGTGCACATTTGAAAAAAGTGATTTCTTTTCATCACAAATGCCAAATGAACTGTAAATGGTGACATTTTGAATAAAGGAAAGTAAAAATAAAAATTGGTAAAGAAAATAATACTTATCAAAGTGTACCCTTCCATTACTTAGAACAAGCTCTCGGGATGCTGACTTTTATTATTTTAAGTGTTCCAATTTAGCTTCATTCAAATTGTTTAAACAGTTTTTAGCAGAATTAAACATATTGTTGCACAAGAGTTCTTGTTATAAAATCTCAGTAAAATAGAAACATGGAGACCTCTCCTACCACCAACCTCCATCTGCCCAAATCCAAAACTACTGCAAATTTATAACTGCAGTAATGGCAACATTCTAGTCTAGACCAATTGTTGTTTCCCTAAGACAGAGAAGCTTAAATAGCGATGTTGTATATTTTGTAATTTGTTCTTCCTTTCTTTTAGATCATACACGTGAAGCTGAAGGAACTTGATTAAAATTTGAATTATCAAAGAAATGGGGTAGAAGATAATAGAGAATTATAATACTAGTAAGTGTAGTTTATCCCACATTTAATGCCTGAGATTTCTACCAGTTTTATTTATGGTCAATATAAGACTGTTGCTTTATTATAATCAAAATAAATTTCTGCTTGAGTTATGATTTATTATCTTATTCTGAGACTATACCAATATCAATTAATTCTCCACTTTTTTAAAATATGAACTTCAAAACGTAGTTATTAATGTTTGAATCCAAAGTAACTGAAATAGGACACTTCCAGGAACAATAAATTATAATGACTGATAGACATACAGAAAGACATATGGAATGGGAGAGGGGAGAAAAGATTGATAAATGCACAAACATAAATAATCTTCATGCTAAAATACTAAAATAAAATGAATATTCATTTGTATTAGCAATTACTGTTTGTTTCCTACATGTCATTCTTATACATCCCATTTCCCCTGAATTGGATGCATAAGACTTCAAAAGTTCATGTGATCTATTCATCCACATGTAATTGTTATAACCAATTTCATTGGCAGCATCATTGTTATATCATTATGAATATTCCTTTAACTTAATGTAAGCTTATATAATTTGCAATTAATTTTTATCTACTTATTATTCAGCGCGTAATCAAGGAAACAGAAATGCTTCTAACTACAGGCTTACTTTGTTTTACTGTGCTTCACCTTTATGCATTTTGCAGACATTGCAGTTTTTACAGATTGAAGGTTTGTGGTAACCCTGCATTAAGCGAGTCTGTCAGCACCACTTTCCCAACAGAATGTGCTCACTTTGTGTCTCTGTGTCACATTTTACTTCTGTATCTCCGGTAATTCTTGCAATACTTTTTCAATATTACTGTATTTATTATGAAGATTTGCAATCAGTGACTTTTAATGTTACTATTATAATTCTTTTGAGGTGCCACATACTGCACTCATATAAGATGGCAAACTTAAAGGATAAATGTTGTGTGTATTCCGACTGCTCCACTAACTGGCCATTCTCCCATCTCTCTCCCTTTCTTCAGGCATCCTTATTCCCTAAGATGTGAAAATATTAAAATTAGACCAATAATAACGCTACAATAGTCTATAAGTGTTCAAGAGAAAGGAAGATCCCATGTCTCTCACTTTAAATCAAAAGCTAGAATGAGTAAGCTCAGTGAGGAAGGCATGTTGAAAGTTGAGATAGACTGGAAGCAGGTCTCTTATGCCAAATAGTTTGCCAAACAGTGAATACAAATGAAAAGTTATTTAAGGAAATTTAAAGTGCTACTCCAGTGAATACATAAATGATAAGAAAGCAAAACAGCTTATTGCTGATATGGAAAGTTTGAGTGGTAGGGATACAAGATGAAACTAGCCACATTATCTTAAACCAAACCTTAATCCAGAGCAAGGCCCTAACTCTCTTCAATCTGTGAAGGGTAAGAGAAGTGAGGAAAGTGCAGAAGAAATGTTGAAGCTAGCAGAGGTCGGTTCATGAGTCTTAAGAAAAGAAGATGTCTTCAAAATATAAAAAAGTACAAAATGAAGCAACAAATGCTGATGTAGAAGCTGCAGCAAGTTATCTAGATGATCTAGTTAAGATAATGAGTGAAGTTGGCTACATTAAACGGCAAATTGTCCATGTAGACAAAACAGCTTTCTATTAGAAAAACATCCATTCTGCAGCCCATGAATCAAGTAGTAAACTTGACTCTCAAGTCTTATTATTTAAGTTATTAATTTCATAGGCTGTGGCTGCCATAGATAAGAATTCCTCTGATGGAACTGGGAAGACTATATCGAAAACATTCTGGATGGGACTCACCATTATAGATGTCAATGGCATTAAGAACATTTGTGATGGAGGTCAAAATACCAACATTTACAGGAGTTTGGAATAAGTTGATTCCAATACTCATGGATGAATTTGAGAGATTTCAGACTTCAGGGGAAAGAAGTAACTGCAGATGTGGCAAAAACGGCAACAGAGCTAGAACTAGAAATGGAGACTGAAGATGTGACTAACTTGCTAAAATTTCAGAATAAAACTATAACGAATGAAGATTTTCTTCCTATCAACGAGCAAAGAAAGTGGTTTTTTGAAATGAAATCTACTCCTGGTGAACACACTGTGAATCATGTTGCAATAACAACAAAGAATTTATAATTTTATGTAAACCTATTTGATACAATAGCAGCAGGGATTGAGAGAACTGACTGCAATTTTGAAAGAAGTTCTTTTGTGGGTAAAATGCTATCAAACATCATTGCATGTTACAGAGAAATCTTTCATGAAAGGGTCAATTTCTGTGGCAAACTTCATTGTTGTCTTATTTTAAGGAATTGACACAGTCACCCTAAATTTCAGCAACCACCACTCTGATCAGTTAGTAGTCATGAACATTGTATTAGTTTGTTATCACACTGCTAATAAAGACATACGCCAAATTGACTAACATATAAAGAAACAGGGTTTAATTGACTCACAATTCCACATGGCTTAGGAGGCCTCCCAATCATGTGGAAGGCAAAAGAGGAAAAAAAGTCATGGCTTCCATGGAAGAAGGCAAGAGAGAGCTTGTGTGCAGGGGAACTCCCATTAGGTCTTGTGAGACTTATTCACTACCATCAGTTTGCATCCTGAATGGACTAAAAGTAAGTGCTTATATAAAAGGGAAGAAATGTAACTATGTGTGGGAAACAGGAATTAGGGAGTGGTAAGGAAGAGAAGCTGGTAAACAGGAATCATGACGGATGAGGGGTCTGGCATTTTATTGTCTGAAGGTCAGTTTATTTAGGAAGTAATTCAGATAAGACAAATGTAAGTTTTAAGCTTTAAAATCAGGAGGGTCAATATCTATGCCTATCCAAAAAACAGTAAACATCAGTTCCACAGGCCAGCTGTGGCAGTTTCAGTGCTTGCTTTTATTTGTAGTGATGAACATCTCCAGAGTCTTTTAAAAAATAATCTCATACTGTAATAGCCTTCATTTTAGAGTTAAGGGAGTCAGTGTGGAGATTTTAACAGGGGTAAAACGTATGTATTTGAATTCTGCATTCAGGAAGATAAGAAATTAACTATATCATAACTTTGTAGGTTTTCTCTATCATCTAATCCATTAACTCTCACTCTGGTAGGCTGCAATGGTTTTTCATTTACCCAGGTATAGCAATAACTTTGAGAATGTTTCTAATAATTTCCCCAATGTCTTAGTATTTCTCTTTTCCTAGTACACAGTCACCTTGGTCAGAAACTGCATGTCCCTTTGTGGAGGGGTGGATTCAATTTTATAAAATAAATTAATGGCTTGTTGTTTCTTTTTTCAAAGAAACCCATATCTCCATCAATTGAGGGCCTGGAGTTCATGAAACTGAATTTGTTAGGTCTGGAAGTGGAGTATGGAGCTATGACTTAATATTTCCTGATAGAGATAATCCCCATCGGTTGATACTATAGAAGGTCTGGTTAAGTGATTAAGAGGTGGCTGAGTAGCACATGGATATAATAAATCTACTGCAACCTGCCAACTGCCAAAGCCTTCATACTCTCTTCTCTGCAAGGGCTTCTTAAAATGTAGTTCACATGGATAGAAAGCAGGATATTCTATGAATATTAGTTGTAAAAAATTAGTTTCAACAAACTAAAAAAAATAGTATTTCCTTCCTTAAGAATATAAGCTACAAGCCAGTAGTATTAGTAGCATCTGTGATTTTTGTCACCAATAGAAAAATGTACATGATATTATGCTTATATTTCAAAATACTATAGATAGATAGATACATAGATAGATAAAGAGATAGATAGATAGATAGATAGATAGATAGATAGATAGAAGATATCCTACTTTGAAGACACAGTAGTGGTAAATCTATTATGTTTTGTTACATAATATAATATTAAACACCACATATATTAACTGTACCACATTTTTATTTTTATTTTTGTTTTGAGATGGAGTCTAACTCTGTTGCCCAGGCTGGAGTGCAATGGTGCGATCTTGGCTCACTGCAACCTCTGCTTCCCAGGTTCAGGTGATTCTTTTGTCTCAAGCCTCCCAAGTAGCTGGGATTACAGGTGCATGCTGCCACACCCAGCTAATTTTTTGTATGTTAGTAGTGATGGGGTTTCACCGTGTTGCCCAGGCTGGTCTCGAACTCCTGAGCTCAGGCAATCCACCTGCCTCAGACTCCCAAAGTGGTAAGATTACACATGTGAGCCACAGGGGCCAGGCCTAACTATACCACATTTTTAAATTCACACATACTGTCAACATAATTAGCTTTTTAAAAATAACCTTTAGTCTTTTACCTTATCAATGTAAAAAGTTATTTGCTACAGAGGTCCATAGCTTAATCAGATAGAGGGATCCATGGCCCCTATGCACACACATGTACACACCCCACCAAAGGTTTAGAATCCATACTCTAATATATACAAGGACATTTTTGGCATCTCAGGATTAGTGATCATGGACAACCATTGAATAAAATCTTCAATTAGCCAAGACAGCTGTTAAAACCATCCAAGGGCTCAAACTAACACATTAAAATTTTCCTCTAAGGTAAGTACAGCCATATCAATAATTTAAGACATATATGTTCTCCTTGATCTAATACCCTTACAACCTATTAATTTCCAAACATACTTTCAAGTCCTTGCCAATTCAAATTGGGAAAATTTTGCAGTCCCTTTGGTATGCAGGCTATCTTCCTTGGAGGAAAATTTGTAATACTCCCTTTTAGGCGTGATGTGATTTAACTTTCATTATCGGTTTAAAAGCACTGACTAATGTAGTTCTTAAATATAATGAGATTTGCCTTATGAGAAAACAGACATGTTAGAAACATAAATAATTTTTATGATAGGGAAAGCTAATTTCCTCCAAGAGAAGACTTTCAGGAGAGAGTCAAGCACAAAGTGAGCAAGCAATAAGACCTCTTCCATCATTGTTGCCATCCCTGTCATCATCATCACCACCTCCTTAATTTCAAGAACTGATTTTTATTTTCATATTTCAAAATTGGGGAGGGGAAGGAAACATCAAAACATGAACAAAATGCAGTTAATTTCTATCTGAGTACCAGACTAGCAACATTTTCTTGCTACTCTGTAACATCTCTATGTTTTGGCCTTACTGTCTCTGCCAGCAATCCATGATTCTCAAGAAAACTTTAAATTGCACTTTTGTGCCAGGATTCTCATCCCCCTTTGGTGCTTCCACTGTATTTTGTGTAATGATTCACTGTCCTCTATTTATTGGATTTATGTGCTCATCTGTATTAAGGTGATTATGCTCAGTGTTTTCACTCCTGATTTTAAAACTACTGCTCCAGTCTCTCAGGGTTGATTCACTCAAATGAAGGAGTAGAGGGGGGTAGGATGCTTCCAATATTTTATTCTCTATTTATACTGTGGCACATAAAGGAGTGAATATACAGATATAATTTTCATTTTCAGTGGTGATTTGTAGGAAACATGTACAGCCTATTTTCCAAGTCATCCTGACTTAAGCTATATTCATATTGAGCTCTACCAGAACTTTACTTTAAGATAAGGGGAAAAAAGCATCAATACTTGCCCAGCCATCAAGAAAGTTGACATTTATAACTTGGCTATTGATTTCTATGTGTATCTATCTACCAGTTATAGTCCTAGAAGAGGGAAAGGATGATTTAGGCAGATCATAAATCTCTAAAAACATCTGGACCTCACCCTTGGTGATGCACATATAGTAGCTAAGATGAACTACTTACCTGTGCTTCAGAAGGCCTCAAATTCATCAGGTTAAACTTGCTAGAGGATTAGGAATAACTGATGATAAGTAAGGAAAATCAGATGATGTGCAGTATCTTCAAAGTTAGAATAATTAAACTATTCTAAATAACATTATTCTTAAACTACCCATATAAATATTCAGAATATTTTTTTTAAAAAAGATGTTCCTTAGAATTTTGAAACCTGATAGAGATTGATAACAAGGAAAATGGTATCTGCACAAGCTACAAAATCAATACCTTCTGAGCAACTTGTATTTTCTAAAGACAAAAAAGAATCATTGTGTTTAAAGAAATGAAAAGTCATGCTTCTTCCAAGAATCCATTATTTTCAGTGCCTTTCCTGAAATGATGCTTACCACTCCTGCAGACTAAACTAGATAAAATATAATTTCAAAGTACAGTAAAGACAAAAGGCAAAAATAGAAATCTAATTCTTAGAAGGCATGATGGAATAAGATGAAACTGTGAGAGCAACCACTTTTATCAATAAAGGGAAAATGCATTAAGGTGCTGTTTGAGTTTGTTCTTGCACTGCTATGAAGAACTACCTGAGACTGGGTAATTTATGAATAATAGGTTTAATTAACTCACAGTTCTGCATGCTGTACAGGAAACATCGTTCGGGAGGCCTCAGGAAACTTACAATCATGGCAGAAGTGCAAAGGGAAAGCAGGCATGTCTTCCCATGGTGCCAGGAGAGAGAGACAGAAAGAGAAAAGGGGGAGGTGCTACATACTTTCAAACAACCAGATCTGGTGAGAACTCTATCATGAAACAGCATGCAGGGGATGGTGCTAAACTATTAGAAACCACCCCCATAATCCAATCACCTCCTACCAGGCTCCAGCTCCAACAATGGGGATTACAATTCAACGTGAGATTTGGATGGAGACACAGAACCAAATCACATCAGGTGCATAATGTATATACTATTTTTATGACCAATTTTCTTTGTTTCTGCAATGCAATGTTTTAAGTCAAGATTTGAATATTATTCTATAATGTTCAGTTTTTTTGTACTTTTTTTCACTTTCATTACAGCAAAGCAATAAAGGATTGCAATAAAAGTCACATAACTTATATTGGTATCTGTTATCTTTGTCCTCTAATATATGCATACTAATCAAGATATCTTAAAGTGACAAATTTGAAGAAGATACAATGGTGTATTAAAAAATTACAGTATGTCTGAAATACCAAATATCATTTTCTATATCCTGGGTTTTAATGTAGTATGTCAAATGGACACCTCTGTTATATTGAGGGGAAATATGCCACTGAATTTGTTGATTGCACTTAACAATGGCAATATATATGAGGCCAGTTTGTCAGTTTGGCCTCTCACTTGTAGGTTAAAGCATGTATACACTGGTTTCACTATTTGATTGATGAATGATGCTATGATCAAGTCTGGCAATTCATTTTGTTTGTTAAACCTGTCAAAACAATGAACTGAGCACAGGAGAGTATATTTTTTCTCATTAACAGTTGCTACCTGTTCTATTTTAAGTACATGTGATGCTATAAATTCTCAACGACCATTTACCTAAATTTAGTCAAGGACAAAGACAGCCTAATGTGGTGAGATAATCCTTTCTTACAATGTTTATGGCACAAGTTGATTATTTATTTAAGTAAAAACATATTTGCATCAAATATAATGTAAGTTTTGGTAATCGCCTCAGAAGAGTATCATGACATTAATTGTGAATACTTAGGGCAGTAAAAGCTTCCTCTAAAACACTTAATAAGATAATTTCAAATAGACTACAATAGAGTCTTACAATGGAAAATTAATATAATTTTTAATGTTTAATTTCAACATTACATTATTCTACCTGGTATGCTATTGTATTATTTTTTTCCTGTTATTTTGCTGTTTATTATGTACTTTTTTCTTGCCATAGACCTATCAGAATTCTTTATCTAATTTTTTTGATTTATTAATAGCTTCTTATTTTCATATTTATTTGCACAATTTTAAACTCTCTCTAAAATTTTACATACATACCCCCCATACACACTCCTTCTCTTAATATAATGTATCTAGCAAGATAAATAGGCAATTATAAACCATATCTCCACTTGCAAAATTTTAAAATCATTTAACAGTGAAATTTATGCTGCATTAGGAAATTTTCTGAAATTATAACTGATCATACCCTAAATTTTATCACTTCTCCTCATCTAATTGTTCAGTTTGTTCTCTATAAAGATTAATAGGAGTGACATCTGTGTTATGGACTTATCTACTAAGACCATAAGAGGATGCTCTAGAGATGCAGTCTGCAATTTAAATAAACTGCTGCCCAGCTCGCAGTTGGATTATAGAAACTTTTACCTTACTGTAGGGAAAGTTTCACTAAGTATAATGTTGGTGATTTTTTTAATTCCATTATACCCTTATCAAAATATCAAAATGGGTATCTTATTAAAACAACAAAGAACAATTATTTAATAACAAGTATTTTATATAAATATACATAATTTGATTATGATTTAGAAATTACAGATTCAGTGTTTACATATAATATTCTCAATTAAACTTTGACTTTAATAAAAGCACTATTAACTTACTAGAGTTTATTCTCAGGTTTGTGTAGTGCAAACTCATAATTAAATCCTTTCTAGGCTTACCCAGTCTTGACTGCAATACCATGATTTTCAGCCAAATAAACTACTCAAAACTGCTTTCAGGTACAGCTTTTTATCTATACAATTCAATTTTTAAATACAGAAATTTATAATGAAAATACCACTTACCTTTGTAGGAGATATAAATAATTCCTTTAAACCAACACTTATTTTTTAATTTATATTTATTTTTTTACATTTATTTTAGATTCAGGCATACAAGTGTAGGTTTGCTACATAGGTAAACTTTTGTCATGGGGTGTTATACAGATTATTTCACCACTCAGGTATGAAACCTAGTACCCATTAGTTATTCATCCCGATTCTCTCCTCCCACCCTCCACCCTCGGATAGGCCGCAGAGTGTGTTGTTCCCCTCTATCTGTCCATGTGTGTGTACATATATATATTTATTAAGCGATTTTTCATATTTATTCCGTTAAATTGAATGGGAAATGTCTGAATCTTGGAGCACTATTCATCAATGCAAACAAGTAGAACAATTTGTTCACCAACACTACTTTCTGAATAAAAATGCAAGATATTAACTCAAAAAAAAAAAAAGGAAAACAGCGTCTACCACCTTTAAATAGTAACATACCAAATTCCACATTGGCCTTGAGAAAACTCATGAACTTTCCATTCTGCATTAACCATTACTTTCTCAGCCCTGCAGGAAATATTTTAAAATAAACATTTTGGTTTTAAATATCATAACAACATATATCTTTTTATGATTCTTTTATTTATATATACTTAAATGTGTGTGTGTGTGTGTGTCTGTGTCTGTGTATCCTTGGAGTAGTGAAATATTTCTTGAGTAAGTTAAAGACAGAAATGAAATAAAGAAAGAAAAATGAAAAGAAAAAAGGAAGATTTTAAAGAATTTTTTAACAATCAACTTTTCCATTCAAAGTCATCTTTGAAGCTCACATCATAAAAGATTAATTTAATAAAAAGCCACAGTAACCCTGAAAAAAGATATGAAGTATTTATTATGTGTTTCTATAAGAATTTTTAAAGAGAGTGATTTAAATTATTTTTCCCTTAATCTGGAATTTTGTACTAGTTTTCAGTTTATAGTTCTTTTACTAGAAATATATGTTGAACATGGCCAGCTGTGACTTGTTTCTTGAGTTACTATACCTAAAGCATTTTAATTAAAATAAAGTTTAATGTAGAATTTTGGATGATAAAAGTCAAAATGAAAATTTTATAGCACTATCAGAGAAAAATGTTGGCCAAAGTAAAAACATGTAACTATTCCATATAGCAAACAAATGACAAATTCATTCTAAACTTGACTTTTCAAAAATTCTGTATTTTCCTTATAACATTACATATTTGTATTCACATTTTTATTAACTATCAAAATTACACAACCAGTATATTTTTTTTAAAAAAAAAGTGTATTGTGTGTTTGACCCAGGAAGCTTGGAATACAAATGCTTTAGCATTGCAGGCAAGAAACAACCATATTGGTCAGTTTCAACCATTTTATGGCTGTAAGTATTTGAGAGCTATCTTGGACAATTTCTGTAAAACAGAATATATTAATATTGGAGATACTAAGAGATGATGGGTAAAACTATAAAATTTTGAAAAATGACTGGGGAATGCATGTTTTATTTCTAACAATATCAGACTCTGTCCTTTTCTTGTAGACTTTATATTCTCCAAATAGACTGTTCTAACTTAAACCTTGGTGTCTTTACTTATCCTTTACAACCTGTCTAGAATTCCTATGCCCCCAAATACTGTTAACTTTCCAAGTCAGCTCAAACATCGCCTTTTATCATTCCTAAGAAATAGCCAATCAGTCTTTAACATCATGGCAGAGTGTACATATTCCTAAACCCTTATTATGAAAACCATGTACTTATTATGACTTATAATCTGTTTGAAGACTTAGACTGTGAACATTTTGAAAAAAGAAAGCATTGTCTATGTCTCCTTTTCATTCACAGGCTTAAGCCAGTGCTTGGCAAAATGTAGAAACTCAGTAAATGTCAACATACAAGAGAAAAAAAGAGAATAAAAATAAGAAAGAGTCAAATGATATGTGAAGGAGAAAGAAGAGGGAAAAATGAGACAAAAAGAACATTAATTGGATGGCTGTGAAAATCTGATATTTTAAGAAGATAAGGAAAGGCTACATGGTAGAAATCTGAAGTTGATTATATGTTTTCATACATTTGAGGGAGAAATCATTGAGGGATTTGAAATTATAAAATACTATTAAGAATGGCCCTTTGAACTTCCTATTTTAGTAGTTTCATATCATACTGAGCATTGCTGGAAGAAACAGGTATACTGGGTCCATGGTCTCCATAAACATCATGAACAAGAGTAACTCACTTTATCTTCTTTAACTTTGGAGCTTCTAGATAAAAATTTTATTTGAAAAAAAAAAAAAAAACAGTGATTCTAATTTAGGAATATAAAATTCTTAGTGAAAAATTTCCATTTTACTAATATGGCAAGAGAGATTCAGAAATGTTAATTGGCTTGCCCAAAATTCTAAATGTAAAATGCAAACCTACAGACTTCTACAAGATAACATAGGAAACAATCTTGGTGACTTTGAATTAGGTGATGACATTTTAGACATGATACCAAAAGCGCAATCCCTGGAATAAATAATAGATATGTTGAACTTCATTAAAAATCAAATATTCTTATCTCAAATGACACTGTTAAGATAAACAGGCAAGCCACAGAGTAGGAGAAAATATTTGTTAAATATATTTTTGATGAAGGACTTGTATCTAAAATATGCAAAAAACTCTTAAAACTGAAGAATAAGAAAACAAATCAATTAAAAGATGGGCAAAAGGCCTAAAAAGACGCCCCACAAAAGGCAATATACAAATGGAAAATAAGCACATGATAACATGCTTAGTATTATACATAATTAGGGAAATGTAAATTATAACATCAAGATAGCATACATGCCTATTGAAATGGCCCAAATTCAGCATACTGACAACACCAATCTACACCAACAATCTACCAATTCAAATGCTAATCTTTCAGAAACACCATCACAGACACTCCCAGAAATGTTTTACCAGAGGTCTGGGCATTCCTCAGCACAGGCAAGTTGATATGTAAACATAACCATCACAGGCTGGGCAAGGTGGCTCATGCCTTTAATCCCACATTTTAGGAGGCTGAGGTAGGTGGATCACCTGAGGTCAGGAGTTCGAGACCAGTTTGGCCAACATGGTGAAATCCCATCTCTACTAAAAATACAAAAAATTAGCTTGACATGGTGTTGGGCGTCTGTAATCCTGACTAGTAGGGATGCTGAAGCAGGAGAATCGCTTGAACCTGGGAGGTGGAGGTTGCAGTGAACCAAGATCACGCCATTGCACTCAAGCCTGGGCAACAAGAGCAAAACTCCGTCTCAAAAGAAAAAAAAAAATAAATAAATAATAACTATCGCAGATTGTAACAAATGTTCACTCTAACGAATATGTTAATAATAATGGGAATGTGGGGAGAGAGCAGGTGAAGAGCATGTGGGAATTCTCCGTACCTTCTGCTCCATTTTACTGCAAACCTAAAACAACTCTATAAAAATTAAATCTACCAAAGGGGAAAACAAAACAAAAAACACAAAACAAAAAAACATTGAACCGAGCTGTATGCTTTCTAATCATAAGAGTACTGGTTTAAATGATCACAGTATAAAATCATTGAGTCAAAAAACATGTTAAAATCTTTGATGCAATAAGTAGTGTCACAGTCAGTTCCAGAATTAGATGTACTTTCCAGAAAATGACATTGTTTCTTTCTCTGCAATTTAAAGTTGGACTACATATATAAGAAAGTATTGTTAGTAAAATACACCTGGAATCAAAAACATTTCATAATAGGAAGAATAATAGCCAACATATTAGAAAGGACTGATATTTATCTAAGAGCACATAAAACCACATCTCATGGAAATCAAACTCAGGTACTTTAAGATGAATGAATGTCTATGTTCTCATTCTTTCCCATCAGCTTTTTTTTAAATGGTATATATTTGTTATATATAAAGTTTCGGTGCTGCAAAAGGAACAGCACTTCAATATAAAATTTTCTTTTTAATTATCAGCAAAGCAAGTTACTTCTATAGAAGGGTGCCCTTACAGATGGAGCAATGGTGAGAGCACACTTGGACAAAGGAGGGGGAAGGGGTTCTTATTCCTGATGCACGTGGTCCCTGCTGCTGTGTCATTCTGCTGTTGGCTAGGGTTAGACAGCACAGGCTAAACTAATTCTGATTGACTAATTTAAAGAGAATGGCAGGGGGAGTGCTTTGCCAGGAGTCAGGGCAGAGTAGGTGGCAGGTAATCTAAATGAGTTAGGGTGGAGCAGGTGATCTAAATGAGTTAGGGTGGAGTAGGTGATCCGAATGAGTCAGGGTGGAGTAGGTAATGAAAAAAGATTGCTTTATGAGGAAGTTAACTCTAAAAGTAGAAGGCAAATAATTGAATATATTGACATATTAATTATTTGAAAAGTAATTTAGAACTCATATCTGATATATTTAAAGTGTATAATAGGATGTGCTGATGTACATGTAGTGAAACAATTCCTACATCAAGCAAATTAGCATATTCATTGTCTCACATAATTACTTTTGTGTGTGTTTGTGTGTGGTTAGTTCTTAATGAAGTTGTTCATGTCTTCTCACTGGCTATCCTTACTCATCCCTAACTGTATAAAGAAAATATAAACACTCTTCTAAGACTAAACTATATCAGGTCTACTTTTATTTTTGCTTCTCTAATGAAACTCTGAATACAATTTGAGTGCAATATAATACCACAGGAATTTTCTGAGTGAACAAGTTTCTTTTCTACTCCTGGGTGGAATTGTTGGAAGTTCATAGTAATTATGAAATATTAAAACCTAAAAAAATGAGCCTTCAAACTCCAGCTATGATACACTTCTGGTCAACAGTCAAAGTTTAATATATATGATGAAACCAAATTTTCACATTTTTTAAACAAATCTGGACTATTTTATTATTAAATATAAAAGAGATTTCTATGATGAACAGCTTGACAAATTTACAAAAAGGGGCTATCAAAAATATTCAATGTATACATAGAACAGAATAAATTAAAACACTGATATTTTGTAAAACTGAAGAATTGTTTGGAAAAAAATGTTATTATTGTTTGGAAAATAGAATGTTTCTCCAAATAAATTTCTAACACTTGACAAAATAAAATTTTAGCATGCATACATCCTAAATTTTTGTGTGCTTCACAAGGGTTAAGTATTTATTTTGAGTGTACTACACAGCTTCAATTTTTTGGTACACATTTACAAGCAGCACAGTAAATTTATACAATATCATGCATAGATACTAGCACAAGTTATATAACCTGAAATATGAACTCTTGAGGAACTGGGATTATATTTATTATTTTTCTATCAAGTATCACATACTTTAAAAATTCCTTTCAATTATTTTTTAATTGACATATAAAACTGTATGTATTTATCATGTGCAATGTGAAGGATATATACACGTTGTGAAATGACTAAATCTCACTAATTAGCATATGTATTACCTCACATAGTTATTTTTATAGTGAGAACATGTACACTCAGCATTTTTAAATAAGTCAACAAATTGTTATTAACTACAGTCACCATGTTGTACAATATACTTCTTGAATTCATTCTTCCTATCTCACTGATATTTTGTATCCTTTAACAAACATCTCAACAACCACCCTGTCCCCCAACCACCCCAGTCTCTGGTAACCACAATTCTACTCTCTATTTCTATGAGATGAACTTTTTTAGATTCTTCATATGAGTGAGATCATGTAGTATTTGTTTTTCTGTGCCTGGCTTGTTTTACTTAACATAAACCTTTTCAGGTTTATCCACATTGTCACAAATAACAGGATTTCCCCATGTTTATAACTGAATAGTAGTTTATCATGTATACATGTTGAGTATCTCTTATCTAAAATGCTTGGGATCATAAGTGTTATGAATTTCAAGTTTTTTTGAATTTTGGAATATTTGCAAATACATAATGAAATATCATGGGGATTGAGCCCAAGTCTAAACACAAAATTCACTTACATTTTATATACACCTTGTAAAAGTAGTCTGAAAGTAATTTTATACAATATTTTTAATGATTTTGTGTATAAAACAGTTTGTGTACATTGAACCTTCAGAAACCAAATGTGTCACCATCTCAGTCACCCATGTGGACAATCTGTGGTTGCTTAGCATCACCATCATTCCTGACTCTGAATTTATGTGGTACCAATAAACAATCATTTTTCTACACTTACACATAAAATAGTCCCGAACTCCCGGGCTCAAGCAATTCACCCACCTCAGTCTCCCAAAGTGCTGGTATTACAGGCATGAGCCACCACACCCAGCCACAATTTTTTTAGTGAACACAGAATTGTTTGAAATGATACATTAAAACTTGATTACTCACATATTAAATATCCACTTGAGGCAATAATGATAACAGCAATTTATAGCTCACTGAATATTACCTTTGTGACATTTCATGGTTAAAGATATTCTGTCTATTAATTTAATTACTCTATATGCAGTAACTTGGACATTAGAAAGTATGAATTCACAAAATCATCATCAACTTAATATTTATGACAATGGAGATCACAAAAATTTCCCCAATAGTATGTTAATTTTAGCCACTGAAAATGTCCAATCTAGAAAATAAATCTATCCATTTGGACATTTCAGATACACTTGTAAGAATCAACATAATTAAAACTAATTGCACAATGCAAACCTTAAAACCAGAAGGGTAGGAAACACGGGACCAAATTTTAATGATATAATCTGTTCATTCCTTCAATTCTGTCACTTTATTTTTTCTTAAGGGTTTGTCTTAAATAGATGGCATTCCACTTTTCTCTGAGGTGCTCTAAAATCCTTATCATTCTCTCAAGTATGAAACTTATTACCTTCTCATGATTTACACACTTAGCCTTTTGGAAGATGAAAGCCATTGAAGTGATTTGTTGGTTTCTTGATTGATTTTGTAATGCTAAACTACTTCGTAGTTGCTGTCCTAAGTCAGAATATCTACACTTCCCATTAAGCTCTTGAATCAAAAGGATTAACGTGGTAGTAGAAAGAGATGTATTCCAAAGCTGAAATAAAACTAGAAATCTCCCCAAAGCAAAGGGCATGTACTTACATTGAATAAACTATGCAAATTATAAAAATATCTCCTTATAAAAAAGGCAGAAAAATTGTCTCAAGGAAGCACAACAGTTAATCTTATAAAACTGTGCAAATATGTGTTTATGGTACATTTCTAAGTTTCTTCATAAATATGTAGTACAAGTCAATCTTGAGTAATTAAGAAAATAATTTAAACTGATTCCTTCTCCTTGTTTCAGTTGGGACAAAGCTGAAAGACCACCTCACCTTCATATTTCATGACGTCAACTGAAGACTGTTGAAACTGCATCAAAATTATTTTTTTTTCCCTTAATCCTGCTTTTATCTCTCCCTTATATGTGTTGTTACTTCCCAACAGACTTACTGCCCATAAACCTCCATCTCAAAGTTTGTATCTTGGGAAAGGAGACCTAAGATAGTCAATGCCAGTAAAGCTGAAAGAAAGCGGACTCTAAAATAAACATTTTGTGTTTGATCAACCTGTCAACCAGAGAGCAATGGGGAGTCCTTTATAAGTTTGTAAGAGACATACACATACACACTACTGAGTTAAGTGTCAGTAGAATAATGATTTTGGAATATATGTAATAAAGATAACTATTAAAAATTATATATGGATAAGATATTGGGAGGAAATATAAAATATTGGTTCTATGTCATTTGATGGAAATATAATTTTTCATCTTTATACTAATTTCTTATTCATCATTTTAATGAAATGATACATAAACTAAATTAATAAATTAAACCAGTAATTAAATTCAAACTTATTATATTCTCAGATTTATTATTTTTATCCCTGTTTTCAGCATGCAACAGATTTCAGTCAACCCCCATAGAACATCACACACCTGTAAATTAATCTCTGGAAAGTCTTCTTTAATTTTAGTAAGCTCTAAAATGAACATTTAATGCCACAATTCTGGATTTTATATGATTCTTTTACATAAATGCATATTTGACAATCCTGTTTTATGTCTCATCATGAAGAATTGTGATGATATAAGAAAGCCATTTCACCTACTCTCTGATTTAAATGAGTGACACCCTTTATGTCTTTCCTATGCATTTCCACTAGCCATTATGACATTTTTGTCTGTGACGCAATCATTGGCTTAATAGAAAAACTACCCATCAATTATCTTCTTCCATACTCTTCTCTCTATATCACCCTAGTCCTCTTATAGCATATAATTAAATTTGCTGCATTAAATATTACCAACAATCTCTCTCTTTTTTTTTTTATGGAGTCGTGCTGTGTTGCCCAGGCTGGAGCGCAGTGGCATGATTTCTACTCACTGCAAGCTCTGTCTCCCAGGTTCATGCCATCCTCCTGCCTCTCAGCCTCCCGAGTAGCTGGGACTACAGGCGCCCGCCACCACACCTGGCTAATTTCTTTGTATTTTTAGTAGAGACGGGGTTTCACCGTGTTAGCCAACTGGTCTCGATCTCCTGACCTCGTGATCCACCCGCCTCCGCCTCCCAAAGTTCTGGGATTACAGGCGTGAGCCACCGCGCCCGGCCATCAACAACCTCTTAATTGCCAAAAGTAGCATCTTCTTTTCTGCCTTTGGATTACCTAATAGAGTGCTTCACCCTTGAGTGTCCTTCATGGTTGAACTGTGTTGTTGTTGTTTTTACTTTTGTTGCTGTTGTTGCTGTTCCCAGGGGATTTTGTTTGTTTTGCCTTGCTATTTAACAGCCTTCTCCATGCTGCTTCTAAAAAATCACACCCAACTCTCATACCCAGTCATATTTAATTATACCTTTAAATGCTTTCTAATATGTCATCTCTCTTTCATTCTCATAACCAGTGTTCTAGAGAACTATATTTATCATTTTCCCACAGACTGATTCAATGCTCGTATTTATTTATTTATTTACTTATTTTTGAGATCTTGCTCTGTCGCCCAGGCTGGCGTGCAGTGGTGCGATCTTGGTTCACTGCAACCTCCGCCTCCCGGGTTCAAGCGATTCTCCTGCCTCAGCCTCAAGAGTAGCTGGGACTACAGGCGCATGCCACTACGCCCAGTTAATTTTTTGTATTTTTAGTAGAGACGGGGTTTCACTGTGTTAACCAGGATGGTCTCGATCTCCTGACCTCTTGATCCGCCTGCCACGGCCTCCCAAAGTGCCGGGATTATAGGCATGAGCCACCGCTCCAGGCCCAATATTTAAAATTATACTTATTTTCCATCCAGCCCTCTATCCACCCAATCATTTACACCTGCAGCTGCTAGATTAACATTTCAAAATCACAGTTCTGGCCGGGCGCGGTGGCTCAAGCCTGTAATCCCAGCACTTTGGGAGGCCGAGGCGGGCGGATCACAAGGTCAGGAGATCGAGACCACAGTGAAACCCCGTCTCTACTAAAAATACAAAAAATTAGCCGGGCGCGGTGGCGGGCGCCTATAGTCCCAGCTACTCAGGAGGCTGAGGCAGGAGAATGGCGGGAACCCGGGAGGCGGAGCTTGCAGTGAGCCGAGATCGCGCCACTGCACTCCAGCCTGGGCAACAGCGTGAGACTCCGTCTCAAAAAAAAAAAAAAAAAAAAAAAAAAAAAAAAAAAAATCACAGTTCTGTTCATGTCAGACACTTCTTCAAATCATTCACTGGCTTACTTCTGGAATGTGTAGTTCTTTACTGTGAGCCTTCAATTTATTTTCCAATCCCCTTACCTATAATTATATTCAGATGTTGCTGTCTACTACTTGTTTCCAGAATATTTCAGATATTTACATGAATTTGCTTCAGTTCTTCAAAATCTGAAGTGGCCTCTCCCTCCTATGGGTAAACTTCTCAAAGGTGTTTTGTTGTTGTTGTTGTTGTTGTTGTTCTTATTAAACATTACTTTCCTTAGTGTGTCTTTCTTGATTCTCTCTGCACACCCCTTATGTACATGAATCATTTCTGCCCATTTTCACTAGGAACTTTGAAATTCCTAATCTCCTTGCCTGGAGTGATATTCGCCAAGTAAGTTCAAGATTGGATTTTGTGGGTATCTAGGTCTTGACTCATCATTCTCTCACAGATGTTTTCCTTGATGTAAACTAGTATACTCTACATAGCACTTCTCAGTGTCTAAAATTATCTCTTTGTTGTATGGATTCACATTTTTTTCACTGTCTACTCCCTATAAGCTAGATGGGAACAGGAGTCTTGTTTTAAATTATTTTGGGGGTTGTACTCTGTACTTTTGGAGGTCGTATAGATGTTACAGAGGCGAAAACAAGAGATTTTATCAAAATGTCCAGTTTATGATAATGGAGCCAATATTTTTATCTCAGTATATCTGAGTACATTTTTCATCTTCCACTCTACAAGTGGAGGATGAAAGAGATAAAACTTCTTTTGGAATAAAAAGAGATAAAACTCAAAGAACAGCTGTGGCTTTCACTTGAGATTCAATTTCCTCACCCTTAAAATGTACACAATAGTGCCTATTTATGTTTTTATTGTGCTGATTAAATGAGATAATATTTCTCCCCAATGCTTAAATAGTTCAATATATGGTGCTATGAGGCTATATGTGGCAGTTTAGAGTTAATGGCAGGTAGTAGCTTAGTTTTTCCAGAGGATGGAATGTAGCGTGCAAACCATGGTTATCGATACGCTAGTTGAAGGAAGTCTTTGGTATGTTTAGCATTTTTAGTTTGGGGCTAACCAAGTTCCACATAATAGACTAAGTACATAATGTGTCCTAAGAAACAGAATCACACAATTAATTATATTTCATTTGATTCTCGTATCTTTGTTATTTTCTCCAGTTTACATATCAATCAAACCAAATGGTATAAAAATTACATATGAAAACAAAAAGATTATGTATACAGACTCACCTGTTTTAGTCATCTTAAAGTGGGTCTATTGTCATTTGCAAACTCTTTTTGGGACATTTTCAGGATAATTATTTAGTAATATATCAAAAATTTATAAATACATATAGATATGTATGTATGTAAAGTAATTGTGCTCTGTGTGATTCCAGAATTCACATTTACCATTAAAAAACAAACAAACCTGATAGGCTTTGTGATGATGTAGAGATAATGAATAAAGAAAAAGGGTACTAATTTTGCTCTAACTTTATCTGCATGTTTTATATTTACAAAGGAGCACATTATTATAGAACATAATTTTAATTATGAGAGAGAAAGTTTGTTGAGATGAGTATATCTAGAAATGGTTTCCAGTAGTGTAAAGAGTGTTTTTTAGTGATAAAATCTTGGTGCTACTGCCACCTTTTAATAAAAACCTATTTGAAATTTTGAAATAATAGGACTATTTCATTTAAGTAAAATCAACTTCTATTACTGAGACAATTTCAGTGGAATTTAATGAAAAAGCCTGAATAGTCATTAATCATCTGTTGACAGTAAACACATTACAACTTCAGTGGAAATTTAGAGATACAGAGACAAATATGTACGAATATAGCAACCTTCAAAAATATGCCTAAATTTTAGTTCAATATATAGTGGATTTAAGACAGGTAACTATTATAAATTTGGAAATCAAACCTATGATACAAAATTATTGGATATTTTACTGCATGTATTTCATGGTTAGCATTCATACTATTCAACAAGTTCAAAATATAAAGAATACAAATTTCAACAAGTGTATTTACAGACACTGTTTCTTTCAAACCAACAGTGAAATATATAGCAACAGTTAAAAAAAATAAAAATAAAAAAAATCTCCCTTCACGGAATATCACTAGATGGTACCATGCCCTTCTTTCTTGGAGATATAGACACTTAAAATAATTGAGGTTTACTAAAGATGCCCAGAAGTTTCTCTAAATATACTAGAGTGGGATCATTCTGACACAATAACATATGCCACAAACTACCAAAGGCTGTAAAATGTGCCACCAATATAAATTGTTTTAAAAACAAAGTTGGGCAAGTATTTGGAGAAAAGAAATACTGAAGTGCAGACCTGCTAAATCAAAAGAAAGCGATGGGCAATAAATGCCAAGCTACTGAGTTCTTGTGAGATTTACTGCCGGTTCTTACTGTGCAGTAGTCTCATTTTTTTTCCTGTGAGGAAAATGAAGTTATTATAAGATATCATGCCAAACCTCATGAAATGTCATGAAAAAGCATTAAAAGTGGTCACTTTCTGCATGAAACTCCTGAAGATGATTTTGTAATTATCTATAGAAAACCAAAGCTATTTATAGAAAGAAAAAAAAATTCCTGAGTAATTTCATTTTGTTTAGGTTTCTTAATACAGGACATTTCATTCTTTTGTATTTCTTAAATGAGCATATATTTGAAAGACATTAAATTCTGTTATTGTTTGTGGTAATGAATGTATTGTTTTAAACAAGGAAGACATTATCGACTCCATCCATTAATATTTTCTCACAAAGAAAGCATTAATATTTATACAGGGCTGAATACTGACTTATTTTAAAAAATTAACTGCCATTTTTAAAGATGCGGCCCATGGCAAGGTCCTTCTAAGTACTGTACTCTAACAGCTTTACCTAGAAAAATTCAGTGAAATTCAATCAGTCTGCAACTGAATTATCTAGGTCACACACACCTCTCCACCAACACACTGCTGTTCTTTCTACAAAACTCTTCCGCTAAATCACTCTAGAATCCTTTCCCAAAATGTAAACATTGGAATTAACTTTGGATGCTCTTCCTTTACACTGACTGTGACGAACTTGGGAATGTTCAACTTCCTAAATCTCTCTGCAAAGATAAACTTGTTTTGTAGCTGATAAGAACACTGCCAATAGACGATTTTCAGTGTTGGCCCCTTCTTAGAAGTTTTCCTTGGCTTCAGAGAGCTGTCTCAGCCAAGGTCATAGTGTTGGGGATGTGGCCCACAACCAGTGACAAATTGCATGGGCATACACAGACTTGCCTCTTTTAGCCCAGTGCAGAGCATCTCTAACCAGGCATTTAAGCAATTCTACAGACTCCTTATTTGGTCTGTAGAAGCTGCTTGGACTGTATCACAAGTTGATTTATCCCACTGCCCATGTCTGCTTCGTCTGTTCCCTTTCTAAAGACATTTGTATCATGGGTGGTCTTTAATAAACACATTGAACACTAAACCGTCTCACAGTTTGCTTCTCAGATAATTTTATTTGCAATGCTCTCATACATTATCCCTCAAATATTTTCAGCAGTACCTCTACCTATATCAAAAATGCGTCTAATTTTATAATTTCTATTGTTCTGTTTTATTATAGACTTAATCATTTCTATATTAGATCAAAGAAAGATCTCCTAACTGGGGCACACTTTTTCTTGTCCTATTTTCTTCAAGTATAATATCACACACGAGAAAGAACTTTATTGCAAAATAGATTGTGTTACTCTTCTCTCTTTATTCCCTCAGTGATAACCCAACAATTACAGAATAAGGTTTAACCTTCACATCACATATCAAGTCTATTTTTAAGTTGTGCCCAACTTTTCCAGACTCAACACAGTTTATGCAAACTTCTGTAGCCTAGGATTTAGTCTTTCTAACAATTCTTTCTTCCCTGAAGGAAAGGTACCTTAAACTACCTTTATTTTCTCCATTGAATATAATTACAGTTACTAGAGAAACAATATCATCTTGATGTACATGAGCATTGATTTGTCCAATAAATTTTGCGTTTACCCAAAGAGCCTTATAAGTGGGCATGGTTCCATAGGATTTTTATCTTTCAAATATTGACAAATATTGACCAAAAGAAGGACAATGAGGATAATGTTTTTCCCAACATTATTGAAAACTACAACACATAGTCCTTTTAAAAAACTTTGGCATTAACATTAAAAAAAATTGTAAGTCAAAAAACTTGTTCTCGCTCATAAAATGTGAACACATTGAACAAAGGGCCTACAAAATTGCATATATTTTGTGCCCAGCATGTGTCAGTTTGTTGAATTAAATGAACGATTGCTGGTTTAAATTAATATTATTTCTATAACACTTAAACCACAAATCACACTAATTTTGACATTTTACATATATACATAAAATGTATATTTTTGTATTCTACAGTTCTAAATTCAGAAAGTACAAATAAAGGACAAACTAGAATTTTTCTGTTTTATCTTATTTTTTAAAGCTCTTTTTTCCCTATCCATCTTATCTTTAAATTAACTTGTAGGGACTAAATCAATATCTTTCAGGGCTTTTGTTACCTTATCTTGATTTGGTGTCTCAGAACTAACAATGAAAATGCAGCTTATGTTTAGGTTTAGCTTTTCTATTTGAACCTACTGAAGGACAGAACTTAAATTTCTCCAGACCATCATTCTCATTTAGATTTAAAAATCATTTTCTGTTAAAAAGAGGACATTTTTGCTACCATCATCATTATTTTAAAAATTTTAGCCAATTATTTCCAAAGTTATCTATCTTCTCTATAGATTCTCTTTGCATGAATTTTAAATATTCTAAGATATTTTCCAAAAACCTCTGAAGGCTCTATAAATGTTAATCATTGTGACTTTCTGGGATTACTTGTATCAGTCTCACTGAAGATTTAAGAGATTCCTTTTATTTATTCAAAGTTACATATTCTTTTAAAGTCTGCCTTTAGAAATAATAATAATAATGAGGTTTTCTTCACTGGAAGAGTAGACATTTTGGATTTGGGAAAAATTTGTGTTCCCTTTAAGTATTTTTTAGACTAAATATCTCTGTTTTAACTGTTATTTGGATATTATTTAATTTAGATCCTACTCTATCTGGGAAACACTCTGTTCATATTCATTTTTACCTAGGTAATATGAAAAGGTGGCATGTAGAGCTGAGCAGTAACATTACAAGAGTCTGATAGAGCAGAGTTTCAATGGGACTACTATAATTTAGGTTTATGCTAATACAGCCTAAAGTCACTTTAGCCTTTGAACAAATCTTGCTGGAACATGTGATTTATCTGTCCAGGAAGACTTATAGAAATAAAATGTTTCAATCTTTTTCAAACAGTGATAATTTTCTTTCAGTATTTTCCCCTTTGCTGACTCCCCTCTTCCACTGTTTCTTTATGTTTTCTTCATATTCCTCAGAGATAGATAGATAGATAGATAGATAGATAGATAGATAGATAGGGTTTTTTTTTGTTTGTTTGTTTTTGTTTTTGTTTTTTGTTTTTTGTTTTTTGGTAGAGGCAAGGTCTTACTTTGTCACCCAGGTTGATTTGGAACTCCCAGCTTCAAACAATCCTCCCGCCTGTTCTCTGGGATTACAGGCGCAGGTCACTGTGCCTTGCCTATAGTAATTGTTCTCTATATTTGTGAGTATTTGAAATTATCTTTATGACTTTGCTATATAGGTTTTTTTTTTTTTTTTTTTTTTTTACTGTTTTTCTTTTTAAAAAAATTTTTGTGAAAGATCTTACTTTTTTTTTATTTTTTACTTTTTTGAGACGGAGTCTCTGTCATACAGGCTGGAGTGCCATGGTATGATCTCGGCTCACTGCAACCTCTGACTCCTAGGTTCAAGTGATTTTCCTGCCTCAGCCTCCTGTGTTGCTGGGATTTCAGGCACGCGCTACCACATCCACATAATTCTTGTATTTTTAGTAGAGATGGGCTTTCACCATGTTGGTCAGACTGGTCTCGAACTTCTGAGCTCGAGATCTCACTTATTTTTAAATGAAGTAGATTGGAGAGAATCGTAAGGAGACTTTTTGCTTCTCCTCTAAACTTGCACTTTATATTCCACACATTTGTTTCCTAGCTTGGATTACCTCTTTGCTGCCCTCAGTTCTTTATCTTGCTTCTCTCCTCAACTTAATTCACACTTGCCTATAAGCCAGTCCACCTAATGACTAATCAAATAACACTTTCACTTAAACTTCATATTTACTATCTGTACACATTTTAAATTTGAAGAGATTTGGCTCTTTTAATACATTATGGTTTGAGGTATCAATTTTAAAACTACTTTTCAGAATTTCAGGAAAAAGGCTGCTAATCAGAAATTGTAGACATTCAAAAAAAGAAAATCATGTACATTAAATGAAGGAAAGACAGAAGAATAACTCTCTTTAATCGAGGAAAGAACAATGGCAGCATTTCCCAAGTCTTGTTATCATTTATGTTGCTCTCATTGGTGAGAACCTGCCAGTGTCCAGGAAGCCATTTCCTCTACCACGTTTTAAAACAGACCATCTTAACTTGACCTTGCTTCTTGTTAAGGAATATCTAATGGTTTTAATTCCTAAATGTGTCAACACTGCAAACTATAAGAAAACTAGAATAAAAAAGAACACAATTTTATTAAACATCTTGTGTGTGGAAGTTTTTTAGTAAGGAGAAAATTATAAGTATTTGAAGAGTGCATCAAAAAGAAAATGAATAAGTGTATCCACTAATATGTAAAAAACCATGAAGGCATATGTACAGAATTTGTACAAATTGAAAGGAAGAAGCAGAAGCAGGAGCACACCAAAATAAAAATAATTATTTCATTATTGCTATTGATACTGGCAAAATAGAGCATCACATTGCATTGCTGTGGCATAGATTTAACACTTTTGGAAATTAATGAATCTGCATTATGTAGCATGAGTTGTAATAATATTTAAAACTGACGTAGTAACTTAGTATCTGATAATATGCCCGTGACCCTCTAGTGCATAATCCTATTTTAGCACCTATTATCATTAGCAGACTTATTTTATTTGTGTGTTTGTTAGTGGATTTATTGTCTTTGTTTCCCACTATTTCAATCATTCTACGCAACTGCTTTAATCCTCTTCACCTCCAAATCCATAAACAAACCCACACTTGATGCAAATTTGAATTGAGGGCCCGTGTTTTCTCCCCTTTTTATTCATTTATTTTTTCTGCATTGAAGTCAATGTTGGGCACATAACAGAAGCTCCATTAATTTAGTTACAATTTCCCACATGTAAAAACAAACAAACACAAAACTATAGTATGAATTTATCAATTTAAAACCAAATTTAAAAGTGAAAAATTGGAAAAACTATCAACATCCAAAATTTTGAAAATTAGAGCAAAAACAGCAATAACCAATCACATTAAACAAAAATGCATACACCACTTTGAGTATCAGCTAGTTTATTAGATGATGTCACTAAACTATATATTGAAAAAAATTCAAATTATACGTTATTGTATATAAAAATTAATATACAAATGTATTTTGAGGTACATTAGAACTACATATAAACAATTTGAAAGAATAGTTCCAAATCTCATTAACTCATACAGCCCCTTGAGGTTCTTTTCAAAGCTATGATTCCAGAATAGTTGGCAAGCTCAGGGAATTCTCAAACAGCTAATGAAATTCACAGATATAATAAATATGATGAATGTTACTTGTAATATGAAGGTAAGGCTACATTTTAAATTATCCGTATATTTTTATTATCATCAAAACTGGGCAAAAAATGGAAGATAAATTATGTTTTAAAATATATATACAAAGGAGCCTCAATTAGATATTAACATATATTAGTTATCAAAGTACACATTTTTTATATTATTTTGCATGTGTTCATTGTATAGTAGAATGTAAAGTAAAAGTGGTGGAAATATCAGATAAATTAACAAAACACTATGAGATGTTTAAAATAAAGGAGAAAATCTACCAAGCAAATGGAAAGCAGAAACAAGCAAGGTTTGCAATCTTAGTTTCTGAAAAACACAGACTTTAAACAAACAAAAATCAAAAAAAGACATTACATATTATTAAAGGGTTCAATTCAACAAGATCTATCTATCCTAAATACTTCTATGCACCCAACACAGGAGCACGCAGATTCAAAAAGCAAGTTCTTAGAGAACTTCAAAGAGACATAGGATGCCACACAATAATAGTGAGAGATTTATCACCCCACGACAATATCAGGCAGATCACTGAGACACAAAATTAACAAAGATATTCAGCACCTGAACTCAGAACTAGATCAAACGGATCTGATAGAGATCTACAGACCTCTCCACCCTGACACAACAGAATATACATTCTTCTCATAGCAGCGTGTCACATACTCTAAAATATCACATGATCAGAAGTAAAACTCTCCTCAGCAAATGCAAAAGAACTGAAATCAAAGCAGTCTCTCAAATCACAGTGCAACCAAATTCAAAATCAAGACTAAGGAATTCACTCAAAATCATACAATTACATGGAAATCAAATAGCCTGCTCCTGAATGAATTTTGGGTAAATAATGAAATGAAGGCAGAAGTAAAAAAGTTCTTTGAAACTAATGAGAACAAAGATAAAATGTACCAGAATCTCTGGGACACAGCTAAGGCAGCATAAACAGAGAAATTGATAGCACCGAATGCTCATATCCAAAAGTTTAGAAAGAACACAAATTAACAACATAACATACAGCTAAAAAAAACTGGAGAACCAAGAGCAAATAAATCCTAAAGTTAGCAGAAGACAAGAAATAACAGAAATCAGAGCTGAACTGAAGGAAATGGAAACACACAAAAAATCCAAAAGATCAGTGATTCCAGGAACTGGTTTTTTGAAAAAATTAATAAAATAGACTGCTAGCTAGACTAAAAAGAAAAGAGACAACATTCAAATAAAAACTATCATAAATAACAAGGGGGATATTACCACTGACCCCATAAAAATACAAACAACCACCAGAGGATATTATAAACACCTCTTTGCACATAAACTAGAAAATCTAGACCATGATCATCACTGGTATGTGAAACTGACTCGACAAACACAAATCAATAAATTTGATTCATCACATTAACAGAACTAATGACGAAATGACATAATTATCTCAATAGGTGCATAAAGGTCTTCAATAAAATTCAAAATCCATTCATGTTAAGAAAAAAAAAAAACTGTCAATAAACTAGGTATTGAAGGGACATACCTCGAAAAAGTAAGAACTATCTATGACAAACCCACAGCCAACATCATACTGAATGGGCAAAAAGTGGAAGCATTCCCTTTGAAAACTGGCAAAAGACAAGGACGCCCTTTCTCACTACTACTATTCAACATAGTATTGGAAGTTCTGGCCAGGGCAATCAGACAAGAGAAAGAAGTAAAGGACATTCAGATAGTAAGAAGGGAAGTCAAATTATCCCTGTTTGCAGATGACATGATCCTATATCTAGAAAACCCCATAGTTTCAGCCCCAGAGCTTCTTAAGCTGATTAACAGTTTCAGCAGTCTCAGGATGCAAAATCAATTTGCAAAAATTACTAACATTCCTATACAGCAACAACAATAGTCAAGCCAAGAGCCAAATCAGGAAGGAACTCTCATTCACAATTGCCACAAAAAGAATAAAATACATACAAATATAGCTAATACAGCTAACACAGAGGTAAAATATCTCCCTTTCCTTGTCTTCTTGTAGGGACAAGGAGTACTACAAACCACTAATCAGAGAAATCAGAGATGACAGAACCGAATGAAAAAATATTTCATGTTCATGGATAGGAAGAATCAATATCCTTAAAATGGCAATACTGCCCAAAGAAATTTATAGATTCCATACTATTCCTATTAAGCTGACATTTATATTCTCCACAGAACTAGTAAAAACTATTATAAAATTGATATGGGGCAAAAAAAAAAATATATATATATATACATATATATATATAAAACCAATATATATATAACCTATATATATATATATATATATATATATATATATATATATAACCAAAACAGCATGGTACTGGTACAAAAATACACATATAGACCAATGGAAGGGAATAGAGAATAGAGAATCCATTAAAAAGACCACACTCTTAACAACTATCTGACCTTTGACAAATGTGACAAAAACAAACAATGGGGAAAGGATTCCCTATTCATTAAATGGTGCTGGAATAACTAGCTAGCCATATACAGAAGATTAAAACTGGACCCCTTCCTTACACCATATACAAAAATGAACTGAAGATGTATTAATGATTTAAATGTAACATCCCAAAGTATAATAACCCTGGATGACAGCCTAGGCAATACCATTCAGGACATGGATATGGCCAAAGATTTCATGATGGAGATGCCAAAAGCAATTGCAACAAAAGCAAAAATGGACAAATGGGATTTAATGAAACAAAATAGCTTCTGCACAGCAAAGGAAACTATCATCAGAGTAAACAGACCACCTACAGAATGGGAGAAAACTTTTGCAACCTATGCATTCAACAAAGGTCTAATATCCAGCATTCATAAGGAACTTAAATTTTCAAGAAAAAACAATCAACCCCATTAAAAAAGTGGGCAAAGGACATGAACATGACAAGACACTTTTCAAAAGAAGATACATGTGCAGCCAACAAGCATATGAAAAAAAAGCTCATCATCACTGGTCATTAAAGAGATGCAAATCAAAACCACGATGAGACACTATCTAACACCAGTCAAAATGGCTATTGTTAAAAAGTCAAAAAATAACAGATGTGGTGAAGATTCAGTGAAAAACGAAAGCTTATACACTGTTGATGGGAGTGTAAATTAGTTAAACTTTTGTGGACAACAGTGTTGTGATTCTTCAAAGACCTAAAGACAGAAATACCATTCAACCCAACAATCCCATTACTGGGTATATACCCAAAGGAATATAAATTGTTCTGCCATAAAGACACCTGCACATGTATGCTCATTGCAGTATTATTCACAATAACAAAAACATGGAATCAACCTAAATGTCCATCAATGATAGACTGATTAAAGAAAATGCAGTATATATACACCATTGAATACTACACAGTCATAAAAAAGAATAAGATCATGTCCTTTGCAGGGACATGGTTGGAGTTGGAAGCCATCATTGTTAGCAAATTAACACAGAAACAGTACACCAAATACCACATGTCCTCACTTATAAGTGGGAGGCAAATAATAAGAACACATAGACACATACAAGGGACCAACACTCACTGGGGCCTGTCAGAGGGTGGAGGGTGCGAGGAGGGAGAGGATGAGGGAAAATAGCTAAGAGTACTAGGTTTGATATCTAGGTGATGAAATAATCTGTATAACAACAACACCCCATGACACAAGTTTACCTATGCAACAAACCCGCGCATGTATCCCTGAACTTAAAGTATAAATTCTTATTGCATTTTAAACCAACAATTAAATAAAATCTCCACTCAGAAAGTTAAATTTTTTTTTAAATCTGAAAATTATGCCTATAAACAAAACATGATTATAAAGTCAGAAATTATTATAAGGTTAACTCAATAAAAATTTCACATATACACGTACACACATATATATGTGTATGTATACTTAATGGAGAGCCTTTGGCATGTTGATCATTGAAAATATTTATGTAAAACATCTAGATTTTAAGCAAAGACACTAAAAATAAATTGGCTCAAAATTTTGTAGGGTAAAAATTTATTTGGATTCAAGGAATAACAATGTAAGTGAACAATTATAAAGACAAAAATATGCATACATCTTAGTTAATATTTTAAATTTTAGTCCAAAATTCAATTTAATGTTACCAAATATATCTGAATTTTTCTAAGTCTGAGTGCCCCCAAAGGTCAAAAGAAAATTCAGAGACTTCAGTTTCAAAATGATAAATTTCTGATTTTTTTTCTGTTGCAATTAATGGATATATTAGGAGTGATGTTTAACTATACAAACTTTTATTAAACTTTTTTATAAACGTTTATTTACCAAAATATGTTTTGCCTAAAATAAATTACATCTTATATTTAATACTCTCCTTCACTATAAAAATGCTTTGTGTTATTCATAATATTGTCTCTATTAGATATTTTGTTATTTACTTGTATGTTATTTTTCTCTCTTCCTCACAATTTTGGTTCTAACAATGCTAGCCCAATTCCACATTTTAATGTCTAGAGCCTAGAACACTGTCTAGTTTATTTTAAGAACATAGTAAATATCAGATTAATGACATCTACCTGGATCATATTCAAATCATAGTAATGAGACTTTGTTTTTGTAAATTTATGTTTATTGTTCAATACAACTTAGTAACTAGAACGAAAAAATATAACACAATAATCACAATGAGAAAAATAAAAAGTGTGACCATATCAAGTAAAGTGATAACATTATTATACTAAGGGGATATGGTTTGGCTGTGTCCCCACCCAAATCTCATCTTGAATTGGAACTCCCGCAATGCCCACGTGTCATGGGAGGGACTCAGTGGGAGGTAATTCAACAATGAGGGTGCGTCTTTCTCATGATGTTTTCATGATAGTGAATAAGTCTCACAAGATCTGATGGTTTTAAAAAGAGAGTTTCCCCTGCACAAGCTCTCTCTCTTTGCCTGCTGCCATCCATGTAAGTCATGTAAGTCGTGTCTTGCTCCTCCTTGCCTTCTGCCATGATTGTGAGGCCTCCCCAGCCATGTGGAACTGTAAATCCATTAAAACTCTTGTAAATTTCCCAGTCTTGGGTATGTCTTTATCAGCATTGTGAAAACAGAGTAATACATAAGGCAATGGAATTATGTACATTAGTGAAAATAGTGAAAATGTATGAATTGTTTTCTAAATCAATGGTACGAGTGACTCTCCCAACCATAACTTTAAATGAAAGCAGAAAGACAGATAAATGATGAAAACTGGAAAATCTACACAATGGTGATAAAAGTCATAATACTGAGTACTTTGGGGAAGGATGATAATGACTGGAAATGCACAGAAAAGGACATGTGAGTACATTAATTTTCTATTTCTTATCAATCTTGTGGTTTCAAGGCATATTAACATTGAGACAATCTATTGAACATTGTGATTTGTGTACTTTTTTGTATGTATGCCATATTTCAATAGCAGTTTGCTTTTTAAAAGGGAGTAGATTTTCTGAGATAGGATAAGAAACTATTTTTATATTTTATAAGTCGAAAAAGAAGCTATTTTGAAATCCTTGTTTAGGAGGTAGAGTTAGATGGCAGTAGGGTCAGTTCCTCAACATTGATCCTTAGAAAATAATTTTGCTACAGATAGAAAAAAGAGAAATGAGGTCTAATTTCACATGATTAAAATGTGATCTTTAAAACTACATTGAAATGCATGCTTAGCAATATATTATTCATTTCTAAATATAAGTGAAAAGTAAATGCACTTGATTGCAGTAACTGTGAAAAATATATACATCGAAGTGACAAGATCTTGAATTGGCACCACATTTACTTAGTCTCTCGTTTCATATACTAAAAACATCAGAAAACGGAACAAACACTGCAATGTCTTTATAATTACCTTATTATTTTTAAATACAGTAAAATTAGACTTTTATTCATTACAAAACCACAGATTTGATAAGTTAATTGGCCTCTGGTTTTATCCCAAATAAAATATCTAATTAATTTAGGAACTTACTTTTATCCATGTTATACTGCCATTTGTATTAGCCTAAAGTGCAAGTAAGCCTATCACTAAAGTGGGAGTCATTATTTGTCCATTGAATAGAGAAGTGAGAAAAAAAAGGACATCAAATAAGAAAGTAAATTAATGCAATTAAGTCATCTGCTATTACTTGATTTTATTTGTTTGTTTTTGTTTTTCCAGTAACTTACAGGACCAAGGATACAACTTAGAGTGGGCCAGAGGAGTTTTTTTTTCTTATTTCGTCAGATCTGAAGTTGATTCAGATTACCAGGTCTCAGAAGAATGTAAAAGGACAGGAGTACAAAATGCCCCAGCCAGTGTAGAATAAAATTGAAGATACTCAGGGGTTTCAGTAACTTAAGCAGGGGAAAAAGGCATCCCTACACTCAGGTTTAAAGACAAAATTTCAACTTTCCTATAATTTACTAACTTTTAGTTTGATTTATGGCAAATGTTATTAAAATTCTCCTTCAACAATTTTGTGACCAGTGAGTTTTCAAAAATCTTTCTTTCAGACATTACCAGGAGTTCAGGAATAGGGAAATAGGATGGACAATAGGCTACCAAAGACAGTATTTATACGAATTAATCATGAAACTTATGGAGAGGCAAACATTTGGAGATTTGGAAATTTCTAAAATGCCTTTTTACACATGAAGGCAAAAACAGAATAAGTTCATATCCTTTGCCCACTTTGACAGACTGGATTAAGAAAATGTGGCACATATACACCATGGAATACTATGCAGCCATAAAAAAGGATGAGTTTGTGTCCTTTGTAGGGACATGGATGCAGCTGGAAACCATCATTCTTAGCAAACTATCACAAGAACAGAAAACCAAACACCGCATGTTCTCACTCATAGGTGGGAACTGAACAATGAGATCACGTGGACTCGGGAAGGGGAACATCACACACCGGGGCCTATCATGGGGAGGGGGGAGGGATTGCATTGGGAGTTATACCTGATGTAAATGACGAGTTGATGGGTGCTGACGAGTTGATGGGTACAGCACAGCAACATGGCACAAGTATACATATGTAACAAACCTGCACGTTATGCACATGTACCCTAGAACTTAAAGTATAATAATAATAAAAAAAAATTTAAAAAAATACAGAATAAGTTTCAAATGAATGATAGTACACATCAATTTCATGTTGATGTTATTCAACTGACTACCTTTCTAAATTTTAATTCACTTAATTCTATTTTTGGTAGGCTATATATGACTTTCAAGCAACTGTCCACAGCTCATAAAAGGCAATAGGATAATCAAAAACTATGACTGTTAATTAAAGCATTTGTGAGAAAAAATATTAGCAGTTATTTAAAAAACATAATTTCTAATATAGAGAATACACAATTTATGAATGGTTATTTTAAAAATTTCAATGTGGAATTATGAATTACATAGGTAATGAAATAATATCCTTTAAGGGTCTGCTAATACATTTCTCTGGTCCTGCAGGATTTATAGATTGTTAAGAAATATTGTCCACACTTCCTTGACCAATACAATCAGCTCCTCTCACTATTTCTAACTTCAGCTATAATGGAAGGCAACATAAATTTTCAAGAAACACAATGTAATTTATTACCAATGGCAATTGGTTCTGTTTTAAAAATTCAGTTCTAATATTTGGACCTCAATGAAGGAACCAGCATTGTATGTGATTGAGACTCTGAACTTTACAGCTAAATGGTTTGATTTCATACCCCAGCTGTTTCTGTCACTATCTGTGTGGCCCTGTGTAATTCACTTATTTTCTGTGTACCTCAGTTTCCTCATTTATAAAAGGGGTATGCTAAAAATAATTCAGTCTCATAGAGTTATATATAAATAAAATGGATTCCTCATTATATAGTTGTAAGGTGCTCAGAATCAAGTCTGGCATATTTGAGTATTACAATTATTAATTTGAAAAATAATTATATAGCTCCATTTCCCACTTTATTTCAATTCATTCTGGGACAAATCAGTGCCCTGGTGGCTGCCTACCCTCTCTAGAGCTGCCATTCTTTTCCTTTAAATTTAAAAAGGTAGGCCAGGCTCCACTATGGTGCGTCTGATATACACAATTGGCCACTAAATATTTCTTGGGTCTCTATTACACACTGTCATCATGTTCTTTCTGTCTTTCAAGAGCCCTATAATTCCTTTTTTAACATCCCACACGTTATCTGATTTGCATGATTTACTGATATATTATATATTTTATGCTGCCAAGTAAATCTATTGATCTATCTACAATCATTTTTTGAACACTCACTACATGACAACTACTGAGCGAAGTGATTTATTCTTATTCAGTCCTTACAGTAGCATTTAGGGGGTAGAACTTATCATTATACCTAGTTTACAGCTGAGAAAAGTGAAGCTTAAGGAAGTTAAGAAATGCACCAAAAGTTATACAGCACGTGTTAGGCAAAGATTGCATATGAATACATTTGGCAATGATGTGATCAAGTTTTACCTGGAAGAGGAGAGTGGATAAGTCTGAAACAAAGGCAAGTACCCTATGGTCTTTGATTTCCCTTGCAGAAAAGCTCTCCTGTCAAATCTTCTCCTCCAATCATTACTAGTGGTCCTACACTAATGATAGCGGAAGAATTTACTATTGTATTCCTGGGACAAAAAAAGGTGGCAGGCGCTGCCTGAAAAAATTCCAAAGAAATATTAAAAGCCATTTTTCCTGTCATAAGTGTGTTTAAACTTGTCGATTTTCCACTTTTAGTAGGTAGTTGTTGTATTCCAGCCTTATTTAAAAGTTAAAATAGTCACCAGACTATCAACTAAAGAATTATGCTAAAACTATTGAATTGATTAGCAATTCAGTTTGTTTTCTTAATATCCATCAACTAAATTTCTAAATATATATGACAATTGCCTACAAATTAAGCATTATTCTCTGTTTGGAATTAAGGATAACTTTTTTTAAAAAATAACTTTTTATTTGCATTTTACCAACTGAATGTTTTAAAATAGTGTTCATAAAATCATGTTTTTTGTGTGTATGTTGATATGTAGAGTCCATACTAGCCAGCTCATGTAAAAAGGAGAAAATTATTATCAGTAGATTTTGGAACATAATGTGTTATTGAAAAAATAGAAATAGGCTCCTAGTCAGGGTGATGAAGAGCAAGACACTGTATTCCAAAAGCCCTAAAAGGAATGAAATAAAAACAAAGTACTTAGAAAAAAAGAGTACCAGTATGATTGGAGACATTTAGGGGAAAAAAATAATTTTAAACCTCCTTACACTTCCCTCTTATATATGAATATGGGTAAAAATGTATTATCAACTCAGTTTTGTATTCATGCCTGGAAAACAAATTAAATTATAATACATAAACCCAGGTAAATCAGACCAGGAAGGGAGTAGGAAGTTTGTCGTTTGCTTCTCGGCTCAGAATATGCAGCCTCAAATCAAGGTGCATCAAATATCATTCTACCATAGCATCAATTTTGGATTAAAAACCTCATAGAAATGGACTATTCTCTGCAGATTCCAGATTGTCATTTAGGCATGCGTAATAAATATACACCTGACAATAATCTAATGAATAATAACAACATAATTAAATTATTCCAAGACCTTTTTATTATATAGCAACCTGGCAATGATACAGCCCACGTCTTTTAGATTTCTCAGGTACCTTCACTGAATATCCCACCTTATTTGGCACATTCCATCTTATGTTTTAAAGAAATATTATTGATGAAATTTGCTTAATTTTTTTCCAACAGGAATTTTGTATTACTAAGTTTTATTCACATGCAAGGACATTGTTCTCTCTTACTTATATAAATAAAAATTCTAGATCAGGAGGCAGAGCAAGATGGCAGAATAGAAAATTCCACCAATTGTCCCCCTCACCCCCTATAAGAATGCTAAATTAATAACTATCTATACAGAAAAACAAAAACAACAACAACAATAATAAAACACAAAACAACAAACAAACAAAACAAAGCACCTTCATAAGAACCAAACATAAGCTGAGCACTCATTGTATCTGTTTTTAACTGCATATCACCGAAAGAGGCACTCAAGAGATAGGAAAAAAAGTTTGGAATCACCTCACTGATGCTACTACTCCCACACCCAGGCAGCAGCAGCAAGGTGCTCAGAATCTCTAGGCACTGGGGGAGAGAGAACCCACCCTTTGTGAGGTGTTGAACTCAGTACTGTGCTATTAGAGCAGGAAGGAAAACCAAATCAAACTTAGCTGATGCCCTCACACAGAGGGAGCATTTAAACCAGCCCTAGCCAGAAAGGAATCACTAATTCTAGCAGTATCACTCCACCTGTAACAACAGGCTGCACAGCTCACAGATCGAAGAGAGATCTCATTCTTCCACTTGAGAAGAGGAGCGGGCAGAGTGGGGAGGACTTTATCTTGCGTCTTGGATACTAGCTTCTCCACAGCAGGATAAGGCAACAGTCAGAGTAAAGAGGTCTCCACTCTAGCCCCTAGCTCTCAGATGACACTTCTAGACACACCCTGGACCAGAAGAGAAGATGCTGCCTTAAAGGAAAAAATAAACAACAACAACAACAAAACAGTCCTGCCGGCATTCATCACTTACCAACTAAAGAGCCCTGGGCACTGAGTAACCAGTAGTGATACCTAGGTACTACATTAAGGGCCTTGGGAGAATCTCTGAGACTTGATGACTTTTCAGGTAAGACTCAGCATATTAGCAGCAGTGGTGGCTATGGGGCAAAACTCCTTCTGCTTGAGAAAATCAGAGGGAAAAGTAAAGGGGATTTTTGTCTTGCACCTTAGTTAACAATACTGCAACAATGAGGTAGAACATCAAGTGGGCTCTTGGGGTCCCTGATTCCAGGACTTGACTCTTGGATGGCATTTCTGGACATGCCTTGCCTGGGTCAGAGGGGAGTCCACTGCCCTGAAGGGTGAGTCTGAGGCCAGGCAGCATTCACCACAAGCCAAGTTAAGAGACTTTGGGCCTTAAGGGAACATGGGTGGTAGTCTGACAGTATTCCTTGTGGCCTGGGGTGGCAGTGACTACAGTAGGAGGCTCCCCTGCCTTTGGCAAAATGGGGGTGGGGAAAGAGTGGGAAGGACTGAGTCTTGTGGTTTGAGTGCCCACTAAGCCACAATACAATAGAATACCAAGTCATCTTCTAAGATCTTTGACTCTAATCCCTGATTCCCAGATGATACCTATGGACTCATCTGGGGCCTGAGGAACCTTGCCCACCATGAAGGGAAGAGACAAGTTTATCTGACTTTGCCACTTATTGATTGTAGAGCCCCAGGGCCTTGAGTGAACACAGGTAGTAGCCAGGGAGTGGGTACATCAGGCCTTCTGCGAGACCCAGTGCTGTGCTGGCTTCAGGTCTAATCCAGTGCAGTCATAGTGGTGGTGGCCACAGGGGTGCTTGTGTCACTACACCCCCAGCTTTAGGTGGCTCAGAACAGAGAGAGAGAGAGACTCTATATGTTTGAGATAATGTAAAGGAAGAGAATGAGTCTCTGCCTGGTAATTCAGAGAGCTCTCCTGGATATTGTTCAAGGCCATCAATGTGGTACATCTCTGAGTTTGCAAGAACAACATCATTATTGGGTTTGGGGAACTCTTTGAAGCATAAATAGCTGAGATCACAAAACTCAAGTCATTGAAAATATCTGGAAAACCTTCCCAATAAGGATGGCTAAAAATAAGACCAGATAGTGAACACTACAATAAATACCTAACTATTCAATGCCCACATATGGAAGAATAAGAATATCTTGCTGGCTTCAACGCCATCCAGGAAAACATAAACACACCAAAGCACAAATAATGCACCAGGGAGAAACAGAGATCCTTGAAATCTCCTGGATAAACAGAAATATGTGATCTTTCAGACAGAAAATTCAAAATACCTGTGTTGAGGAAACTCAAAGAAATTCAGGATAAGAGACAAGGAATGCAGAATTCTATCAGATAAGGTTAACAAAGAGATTAAAAACATTGAAAATAAGCAGAAATTCTGGAGTTAATGAATGCAATTGGCATACTGTAGAATTCATAAGAGTCCTTTATTAACAAAATGGATCAAGCAGAAGAAAGAATTAGTGAGCTCGAAGGTAAGCTATTTGAAAATATATAGTCAGAGGATACAAAAGAAAAAAGAATAAGAAAACTATGAAACATGACTACAAGGTCTAAAAAAATAACCTCAAAAGAGAAAATCTAAGAGTTATTGGCCTTAAAGAGGAGGTAGAGAAAGAGACAGGGGTAGAAAGTTTATTCAGAGCAACAATAAGATAATTTTCCAAACCTAGAGAAAGATATTAATATCCAAGTACAAGAAGGTTACAGAACACCAAGCAGATTTAACCCAAAGAAGACTACATCAAGGCATTTAATAATCAAACTCCCAAAGGTCAACGATGAAGAAGGAATCCTAAAAGCAGCAAGAGAAAAGAAGCAAGTAACATACAATGGAGCTCTAATTGATCTGGCAGTAGACTTTTCAGTGGAAATCTTAGGGCATGAGAGAGTGGCATGAAATGTTTAAAGAGCTGAAGAAAAAAACATCTTTTACTCTAGAATGGTATATCTGGCAAAAATATTCTTCTAACATGAAGGACAAATGTCCTAGACAAACAAAAGCTGAGGATTTCATCAATACCAGACCCACCTAACAAGAAATGCTAAAGAGAGTAAGTGCTTCAACCTGAAAGAAAAGGAAATTAACAAGAAATAAATAATCACCTGAAGGTACAAAATTCAATGGTAATAGTAGTACACAGAAAATCACAAAACATTATAACATTTGTACTGTGGTCTGTAAACTAGTTTTATCCTATATAGAAAGATTTAATAATGAACTAATCCAAAGTAATAAGTATAACAACATTTCAAGGCATAATCATTAGAGTAAGAGATAAATAGAAACAACAAATGTTAAAAAAAGTTGGGGGACAAAGTTAAAGCAAGTTTTTCTTGGTTATCTTTTTGCTTGTTTGTTTATACCAATAGTGTTAAAAATGTTATCAAGTTAAAATAACTGGTTATAAGATGGCATTTGAAAGCCTCATGATAACCTCAAAACAAAACAAAACAAAAAACCTATAATGGAAACAGAAAAAATAAAAAAGCAAGGCCAGGTGCTGTGGCTCGCACCTGTAATCCCAGCACTTTGGGAGGTGGGTGGATCACCTGAGGTCAGGAGTCTAAGACCAGCCTGAACAACATGGTGAATCCCGTCTTTACTAAAAACATAAAAATTAGCCAGGTGTGGTGGCACACACCTATAATTCCAGCTACTCAGGAGGCTGAGGCACAAGAATCGCTTGAACCCAAGAGGCGAAGATTGCAGTGAGCCGAGATCACACAAATGCACTCTAGTCTGAGCCACAGAGTGAGACTGTCTTTATAAAAAATAAAATAGAATAAAAAGTAAAATAGAAAGCAAGAAACTAAACCATATCACCAGAAAAAAAAAAATCATCTTCAGTAGAGGAAGATAGGAATAAAAGAAAAGGAATAAAAAGAAGACCACAAAATGTTGGGGTCCGCGTGTTTCCTAAACAAAGGAATGAACACACAAGACAACACAAGACAAGACAAACATGGTGGCCGCCTCGAATGGCGCGCTCTGCTTTATTTTATACAGTCATTTGTGGAATGTTGCCAAGTCACAAGACACATAGTTGTTTTTCTGACCTTTCCCTGACTTTCTGGATTTTCAAGATGTTTACACATAAACAAGCCCCCAATGCCCTGCTTCGTTTGCAAGAGCAGGACTTATCAGGAACATCTCATTTGCAAGCACGTAGTCGTCTACACAAAATAACCAGAAAACAAGTAAAATATGCCAGGAGTAAGTCCTTACTTATCAATGATAACATTAAATGAAATGCACTAAACTTTCCAATCAAAACACATAAACTAGCTGAATGGATGGAAAAAACAAGAAACACTGATATGTTGCCTACAAGAAACACATCACCTGTAAAGACACACATAGAATAAAAATGAAGAGATGGAAAAAGATATTACATGCCAATGGAAACCAAAACCAAACAGACATCAGTATGCTTAAGCAGAATTGATTTCAGAATGAAACTATGAGAAAGGACAAAGAAGGTCACTCTATTATGAAAAATGGGTTAATTCAGTAAGAGGATATAACTATTTTAAATATATATGCACCCAACACTGGAGCATCCAGATATAGAAATAAAATATTATTAGAGCTAAAGAGATAGAAAGGACTCAATACAACAATAGCTGGAGACTTCAATACCCCATTTTTAGCATTGGACAGGCCTTCCAGACAGAAAATCAACAAACATCACATGTAGTCTGCACAATAGACCAAATGGATCTAATACATATTTACAGAACATTTCATCTAGGAGCTGCAAAATACAGATGATTTTTCTCAGCACATGGCTCATTCTCAAGGCTAGACCATATGTTAGGTCACAAAACAAGTCTTAAACATTCAAAAATTTAAAATAATATCAAGCATTTTCATGAACTACAATAGAACAAAACTAAAAATTAATAAGGAGTCTTGGAAACTATACAAATACATGGGAACTAAACAATATGCTCCTGAATGACCAGTGGATCAATGAAGAAATTAAGAAGGAATCTGAAAAATATCTTGAAAGAAATCATAATGGAAATATGACATACCAAAACCTATGGGATATAGCAAACGCAGTACTGAAAGGGAAGTTTATGACTATAAGTACTTATATCAAAAATGAAGACAGACTTCGAATAAGCAATCCAGCAATGCATCTTAAAGAACTAGAAAAGCAAGAGCTAACAAAACAACAAATTAATACAAGAAAAGTCATAATAAAGATCAAAACAGAAATAAATAAATTTTCAATAAAAACATACAAAAGATCCATTAAACAAAAAGTTGATTGAAAATTTAAACAATGGTGATAAACCTTTAGCAGACTAACTATGAAAAAACAAATAGAATGTCCAAATAAATAAAATCAGAAATGAAAAAGGAGACATTACAACTGATACTACAGAAATGCAAAGGAATATTAATGGCTACTATGAACAACTCTATGTGAATAAATTGGAAAATCTTGAAGAAATGGACACATTCCTAGATACATACAACTACCAAGACTGAACCAGGAAGAAATCCAAAACCTGAACAGGCCAATAATAAGCAACCTATTGAAGCTATAATAAAACATCTCCCAGTAAAGACAAGCCCAGAACCTGATGGTTTCATGAACTCTACCAAACAATTAAAGAAAAACTAATACCAATCCTACTGAAACTATTCTGTAAAATAGAGGAGGACGGAATACTTCCAAACTCATTCTACGAGGCCAAAATTACCCTGATACCAAAACCAGAAAAAGATATATCAAAAAAAGAAAGAAAACTACAGGCCAGTATCTTTGATGAATGATATTGTCTCACCCCAGTTGCAATGACTTATATCCAAAGACAGGCAATAACAAATGCTGGCAAAAATGTGGAGAAAGGAGAAACATCATACACTGTTGGTGGAAATGTTAATAGGTACAACCATTATGTAGAACAGTTTGGAGGTTTCTCAAAAAACCGCAAATTGAGCTACCGTATAATCCAGCAATCTCATTGCTGGATATTTATCCAAAAAAAAAAAAAAAAGGAAATTAGTATATTTAAGAGGTATCTGTACTCCTATGTTTGTTGCAGTTGTTTACAATACCTAATATTTGGAAGGAAACTTAGTGTCCATCAACAGATAAATTTTTAAAAATGTGGTACTTATACACAATTGAATACTATTCTGACATTAAAAATAATGAGATTCTGTAATTTTCAACAACATAGATGGAACTGGAGATCATTATGGTAAGTAAAGAAAACCAGGTACAGAAAGGCAAACATCACATGTTCTCACTTATTTGTGGGATGTGAAAATCAAAACAATTTAACTCATGGACATAGAAAGTAAAGGAAGGTTATCAGAGGCTGGGAAGCATGGCTGGAGGGGAGGTGGGGATGGTCAATGGGTACAAAAAAATAATTAGAAAGAATGAATAAGACCTACTCTTTGATAGCACAATAATATGATAGTAGTCAATAATAGTAAGTAATAATGGTACATTTTAACATAACTTAAAGAGTATAATTGTATTGTTTGTAACTCAATAAATTAAGAGGCAATAGATACACCATGTTTCATGATGTACTTATTTCACATTGCATGCCAATATCAAAACATTTCATGCACTCCATAAATATATATATATATACACACACACACCCCCTACATTGTACCCACAAAAGTTAAAAATAATATGAAAAATAAAAAGTATAAATGAAAATTTTAAAATAATTATCTTTTAACACATCACACACTTTACAGAGTCTTCAGGACACTTGATTGCAAGGAAATATATTTAGTACATGTATTTTGTAATAGAACTAGTCACTTTAAAACTTTTGTAGCATGTTCAACACTGGCTTAAATCCATTTTAGCAATTTTTCCTATAGCCCATTTTATATTTGGTTAGTTTTTCAGGGAAAGTCAGCAAAGATAGATATTCTCTCCTAATTCCACTATTTCCCTACTCTGCTATCATCCTACTCATGATTTTAAGGCTGTTGGCATCAATTCCATGATTTTTGTTTTTGTAGACATTTTATCACAGACAATATACAAGATTTTACTCTTTCCACAGTCTCTAGAGAAAAACCTTTTGTAAGGAAGTCCAATTTTTTATCCTGTTTACCCAGGAGGTTGTGGAGGTAGAGAAGGTGAAAAAAAAATGCTCCACCAGAGGTTCTGAATTCCCTGAACTGATGACCATCACTGTTCCTGCACAGCTAAGTTGGGTCCTAGTTCGGTTTGAGCCATCTCTGAACCCCTAGACAGGGCACACAGGTGTGTGGTGCTTCCCCTGCTGGGTGGGGGTGGGGCTGTTGCCAGTGGCAGTAGCATCAGGCAGTTTATTCTCAGACTTCGGAGAATGCATGCGTTGGTTTCCTTTGTCCTGGTGGTAGGCTCCCTGATCTGCTAGGCCACCTGTTTCCTGGTGTGCAGGGTGCTGCATGGCCTCAAGTGCTATAAACATTTCTGGCCACATTACTGGGTCCAGCCAGCACTGTGACTCTTCAACCCTTTGGGTGGATGTGGATGTTAGTGAGGCCCCAGGAATATAGAGATACAGAAACTATTGGACCACAGGGCAAACTGAAATACAGTTTGTCACTACACTAAAGATGGTGCCATGCTCTAATAGCTTGGTGTTTGTGGCTAACTTTCAGGCATGAATTTCCTCTCTGGAACAATGTAGTCCCATGTGCTCTAGTCAGCTCACTATACTAAGCTTAGGGCCTCTGAGGGTCGAGGGCCTTTCCTGTAACTAGGACTGCAGGTGTCTGTGGTGGGAATATGAACTGCTGAGGATCTCTGGCTTACATTTTCTCTATAATGGAAGTCCCTCCTGGCTCCAAGTCAATCCAGCCAGTTGCCCTGATTCCCTGTGTATGCCTGCTGTCTCCTGCTTCTGTGCCTCACATTGTCACTGCTGCTTGTCTGGTGGATCCCAGCATTCTCCCCTAGATGCTTTATTTTTCATTTGGTTATCTATTTGCTGTCTTGATTCTTCTTTGTGGAGGAGGCAAGACCTAGACACATCTAGTTAGCCATCTTGATCTAGAAGATTCTATTTTTATATGTAATATATTGCCTATGCATTTCTTATTTCTTTAAATATATTTATTATGCCAATTAACAATTGTTCATCAGTTCCACTAATTTTGTTTAAAGTGTTACAAATTTAATGTTTTCTTATTTGTATTTGAATTTCCCAGTTTATTATAATTTTCAACTGAGTTTATTATCAGAAGGAGTATTCTGTTAAGCTAGCAATCTTTTTTTAAAAAGTATAATTTGAGGTGTTTTCTAATTTCTGTGCTTAAATACCCCACCATGACAGATGTCAGACAATCATCTCACTCTATTCAGAGCTGGGAAGAGTGGCAGAGTCAAGTATGAGAAGTGGGTACAAACGGGTGCCTTCACACCAGCAGATTATTTACACTAACACATTAAATAGATTGAGGAAGGAGAAGGCTAGGAACCAATTTTGCCCATCCAGTGATTTGGAGAGGAGAGGCAGTCAGCCTTGGCATGAGGGTCCCTAACTATCAAAAGATCCAGTAAGAATCATATCCCTTTGCTTTTACTCCAGCAGACAATTTCTCTCTTCAAGGAGTCATCATTAAATTCTTAGAAATATGAAGGCTTGAAAGAAAACAGCCATCTTAAGTTTGCCTTATAATATTCTGAAGACGAAAGGGAGAATATAAATTTGTAGACGGGGGACTCAAGTACAGTTTCATCAGTCAGGTGTAAGAGTCATGTATTTATTATTAAAAGATAATGATTGTATGGGGAAGTGGCCAGAGCCAATCTTCAAAACTTCCCTTCACTCAGTACCACTCTCACTGCTGCCCTCAGA
Source organism: Macaca fascicularis (assembly GCF_037993035.2). NCBI lineage: Eukaryota > Metazoa > Chordata > Mammalia > Primates > Cercopithecidae > Macaca > Macaca fascicularis. Next base: position 106,583,393 of record NC_088380.1, read on the forward strand.
TGTGTTTCACCCTAGGATACAACCAGGAACCCTTTCCCCATCTTACCACACAGACACAGACACAGACACAGACACACAGACACACACACATTCACAATAACCTTTGTTTTTCTTTCAACCCCCCCACGGTTTTTTTTTTTTTTTTTTTTTGAACGGAGTTTCTTTCTTGTTGCCCAGGCTGGAGTGCAATGGTGTGGTCTCAGCTCACTGCAACCTCTGCCTTCTGGGTTCAAGTAATTCTCCTGCCTCAGTCTCCCAAGTAGCTGGGATTACAGGTGCTCTCCACCATGGCCGACTAATTTTGTATTTTTTGTAGAGACGGGGTTGCATCATGTTGGCCAGGCTGGTCTCAAACTCCCGACCTCAAGTTATCCGCCTGCCTCGGCCTCCCAAAGTGCTGAGATTACAGGCATGAGCCACCGTGCTTGGCAGAGAACCTTCATTTTTCAAATGTTTCTAACATTTTGCTGTTTTTGTAAATAATTATTATCTTGTATGCTTCTTCTCCCTCAATTACTTAGATTCATCAATGTTGATACTGAGGGAAGAAACTTGAAAATCTTCAAAACTTCTCCCCAGAGCATCTTATCATTTACATATAGCTAAACTATTGTGAATTGTACTCTGACATGGATTTGAATCAGGGTATATCTGTGAAAATTAGATATAATTTATTTATTTCTCTTATCTACTGATGGCTTTTCACTCTATGAACAGAAGTTTAAAATTCAACTAAAAACAAATAACAAATTAAATCAAATTCAGCTGTTATTTAGCATGTTATAACAAAAAAAGGGATAATCATGATTGCCATAAGTAAGGAAACTAAGATGAAAATGGCCTTTGATTTCTTCCCACAGTCTTTTGCCTTGAAGTTGCCTGTATGTTGAAAAGAAAGTAGCTTCTTATAGACTCAAATATAAATCAAAATAAATGTTGCAGCATAGTTTTACCAAAATATCTGTGTGTAAATCTCTTACTAATTTAACTAGGTATCTAGAGACATGTGGCTATTGGGAACAACTGAAAGCATTTATAAAACTGAAACATCTGAGGAAGATAATTATATTGTCCATATTCATGAAGATTCAGGCTTCATCTTTTACCTAAAAGACTATTTACTAGAACTTTTAAGAATCTTGAGATTAAGCACTAACAATGTGTACAAAATCATTTTATGGAAGGTTGGATGTAAGAGCTCTTCTCTGAAATTTCCCACAAATTTGAAAACAGAATAGTTACCTTGTATGGTAATGAAGTGATTCATCTCCTTGAATACAGCTGCATGTAAAATTGCTGAAATTGAGATATTTGAATATCAGACTATTTTCTTAATTTTTATGAGAATAGAAAGTATATTTTAAATATATTGACTTGCATAAATCATGTATGTCCTTTTAAATAATAAGATAGTAATATTGGTATTTCATTCATTATAAATCTCTTACAAATATCAATAATACATTTGGTAGAGCAGGAAATAACTTTTTAATTATATAAAATTAGAAAAAGTGAAAACTATTCGAGAATCAGAGGGTACTAAAAGGTGTGTTTATATTACATTGTCTTTGCATCTATAACACCATTCTATTAACCAAAAAATAACTTTGATTTGCAACTCAGTGATTAAACAGTTCCCTCTAGGTGAAAATTTCTCATTAACTTTTATATTTTCAATATCTAATTTTAAAATATTACAATTAATTTTCACAAGTTCTAAATTTTCATGTCTATCTGTCATTGCAATAAATCTGTCATTAGTAAAATTGCAATTGCTCGAATGAACCCACCTAAGAAAACAAACTGATTGTTCATGTGGTTTATTTTTTATACGCACAAAATGGCCAAAATGTCAAAATATCACACATTAATATTTTAGTCAAATTTTTACATTAAACATACTAGACTAATCAATTCTGTCTTCTACAAAGAAATTTTCCTGTATGGAGGATCTGCACCTTCTATTTTTGAGTAGGATCACTTTTTTTAACTCTAAAGAGGAAATAATCCTTTTTATAAACCAGGAAATTCTACTAAAAGGTATAGACTAAATTTACTAGAGTAATCTTCATCCACAAAATACATTTTCGAAAAACAGAAACATACTTTGCCTAAAAGTAGAAGAACATGAAACCAGTAATAACGGCAAACAGTCTGATTAACCTTTTCCATAGGCAATGCCTAAACTTGCTTCTAGTGCAAATAAGATCAGTTTATTATTGAATTCACAGCTTCATAGAAATGACAATTATTAGAGCATGGATAATAGTCACACAAAGTCAAAAAATTCCCCTTTGACTTTTGTTCCTTTCACTTTAGAGATTCTACTCAGACTTTTATACATTAAATAATGTTTGTGAAATAATGTAAGCTTCACAGGAACCATATTATTTCATTGCAAGACATTAAGTCATAAATCTTCAAAGTGGTCTAGCATCTATAGCTTTATAGGGAAAAGCTTCCTTGGAAAGAATTCTATTCTCCTGCTTAGTAGCTAAAAACACCAGCACTTATATGCATGATGTTTCATAAGCACTGATGGAATACTGTTGGAATTACTGAAGTAAAATTACAATAAGTTTTCAGACTATCATAAACTTACATTATTTTCTTATGTATCATAGAAAGCATTACTTGTAAAAATTCCTTATGTTTAATGACCTAAAATGTCTATATTTACTTCAAGATGCTTAAGTGCTGGAAATTTAAAACAAAAAAAATTAAGTTTATAATAAGACAATTTTATTTTAAAATCTAATAGAAAACACATTAGTAAGATATTGGCATGGATGTGCAATCAAGAACAACACAGTAATTTTTCTATGACTTCAAATGATTAGATAAGCATAGTATGAACATAAGAATTATCATGCCAGTACTATACAGTGTTAAACTGGAAGTTTTGACTGGTACCCTAAAATACATATAAGATATCAAAGTGAAATGGGCAAACAAAAACGGAAATTTATGAAGGAAATCAATTGGAACCATTTAGGTGGCTCTTGAAATCTCTCATTAACTTTAAGCATATTAAAACATTAAAGAGAGACTCTGTGCAAAGAAAATTATGGAAAATGTGTTTGTAGAAAGATTTGCTACTTTGCTGTGAATTCCAACCCTCACAAGGAGAGAGAGGAATTTGTGTGAGCCCCTCACCATAAGACTAATGAAAAAGGCAATGGTGAGACAGCTTTGCAGTAGTGATACTTGCCACCCGCATTTAATGGGATCCTTTGGACTTGCATCTGACACTCAGGCCTGAAGAATCTTTTTGTTTGTTTGTTTGTTTTTGTTTCATTTTGAGATGAAGTGGCCCAGGCTGGAGTGCAGTGGCACAATCTCGTTTTACTGCAACCTCCACCTCCCGGATTGTTCAAGCGATTCTCCTGTCTCAGCCTCCCAAGTAACTGGGATTACAGGCTCACACCATCACGTCCAGCTAATTTTTGTATTTTTAGTAGAGATGAGGTTTTGCTACGTTGGCCAGCCTGGTCTCGAACTGCTGACCTCAGGTGATCCGTCCGTCTCAGCTTGCTAAAGTGCTGGAATTACAGGCGTGAGCCATCGCGCCGGCTATGCCTGAAGAATTTAAGACTAGATTCTGCCACCATTGGACTATGGTAACACATGAGATAGAGGTAGAGATGTAAGGCACAGAGCGAGAGCAAGACCAAGAGTGAGAGCGAGAGCGAGAGAAAGAGAGAGAGAGATTTTAGGAACTAACATCACCCACAAGATGGCAAATTGCATTTCCAATGGACTGAGAGGAGTCATGTAGAAAATAATTCTATATTAAAATTTTATATTCAGTCCCTAAAGATCTTCTGATGACAGGAACCAGTGAGGAAACTCCTTAGGAGGTGATGAAAGAGCAGCAGCGAGAGTATAAAACCTGTATTGTCTGAAATGGATGTTGTGGGTAGAGGAGAACAGTAGAGAACCTCTAAAAAGCCATAAAATGTCCTACAGGAGAATCAGTTTTAAATCCTTCCTAAGATTAGTGTTTAACTCACACCTTAAATAACTATAACTTAAGAAAGTCTCTATTTTCCCCTATTTGATAGCCATGTTCTCAACCCTAAAATGGTCAAAAATCATGAGAAGCAGGCCAGAAGAAAAGGAAATTATTCACAACCTTCATCACATCTGCCATTAGCATAAATATACCCCACATGAATATGACCCATCAGGGAGAGTAAAGAATGTTTAAATCAAAACCAAATTGTAGTTATAATTAATTCATGAAACTGGAGATTTTACTTAATTGAGACTTATTTTTGGATTTAAAATAAAAGACTATTCATTATTTTAGAGTAATTATAAAAGTCATTATTCCTCCCAGAGATTTTATGCACTGTCATAATGAAAACTCTGTCTACTAAATACGTTTTAAATGGTAAGAAGGAAAGAATAATAAAATTACTTTTTTTATGTCCTATAAGCCAAGTTTATTGGATGTATTGCTTACAAGAAAATCACATCTGTATTTTGTATGTATCAAAATACACACAAATATCCTTGAAGATAACATATTTTTAATAATGCAATAGTGTTATCTCCCAACTTAAATTTATATTTTTAAAAATTATGGTCAGCAAACATTGATGGCAAAGATTCTACATTGTTTCTACTATACAAGACACCTTAAAATCTGCCAAATATCACCCTAGTGTTAGGAAAACCTCCAGGCAACAGAAGTGTTCATTATAGAAGCAAAATAAAATTAAAGAGAGGTACAATCCACTCAGATGCTCTTCAGAATAACCTGTAGGAGTCATAGGAATTTTTATTTTTATGCATATACATATATTCTATATGGTTTCATGGCAATTATAAGTACTCAGTGTAAAACAATGGATTTCACATGTAACTGTAAACCTGTAAACTTTATAAAAGCACTGTTGAAGTCCTGTTAATCACTTATTTTCCATATTGGAGATCATAAAAACTACCCTACTCTTTTGACATCTCATTTCAAAAATAACAAATTTGTCATAAAAGCAGAGCTATAAAGTCAACTGTATGATATCTTTATTGACACAGCATCATGAGAAGCCATAAATATTACATTTTCATATTAACTTGAAAGTCCAACTCATAATAAAGATAAATCACTCTTAGTTCACAGAAAATAATCAAGAAATAGATAAGGGAATTACATAATGTCCTATATAATTAAAAATTATATTAAAAACTAAGTTGCTTAAATTTCTACTTTTCAGTATTATCAACTTTCCCCATATTCTAATTTTTCAGCTAATAAAAAGCAATTTATCTCCAATATTCTTCTGACACTGTTCTTGACAAGATCATTTGTTCACCTCCACTGCTCAATTCTTAGTTTTTATTGTACTCGAGTTCTGAGTGATATTTATTACAGCTGGCTGTTGCCTAGTTCTTTAAATACTTCCTGTACTTCATCTCCAGGTCACCTCACTGACCTGGTTTTCCATAACACTTCACTTGCTTTCAGTCTCATTTATTTAATTCTTTTCTTCCCAATCTCTGTTCTCAGTATCTTCTCTCTTTACATCCTCTTCCTTGGTGATCTCATTCATTCCCTAAGTTTAAAAAACACATATACTTTGATACCTTACCTTCCAGATTATATCTATAGCTCTGACAACTCTCCTAAAATCTTGAATCATATATCCTAGTGCCTGCCTGACATTTCCACTTAGATGACTAATAAGTATCCAAATATTACTTGCTTAAAATTAAAATACACATTTCTACCTCCAAATATGGCACTTCCTCTTGTCCAGATGCTTGGTCAAAAAAACTTTGTGGCATCTTGAATCATCTCTTTGTCTTACAGCAAATGCATCAGTAGATCCTCTTGCTTTTCAGTCACAGGTTCCAGTCAATATCCTTTGCTGTCTATACTACTGTTAAAGTCAACTTACTTCTCTGTTCCCACTTTTTCTTTTCCAGGTGTAGTATTCTTTCTAAATGACCTTTTGAATATGTCAATCTTATCATATTCCTTCTCCATGTAGCTTCTCCAATAGTTTATATATCTATATATACATATACACATATACACACACACACACACACACATACATAAAGGATAATATCTGACCACCTTACAATGGCTACCTCATCATATGAACTAGCACATATAAATCTCCTTACTTTATATCTCTATTTTCCTTGCACATGCCATTTCAGTCAGACTGCATTCCTTACAGTTCTTTAAACACAATTTAAAAACACCTACTTCTGGCTTCTCAATTCTTTTCCCGAGTATTGACATGGCACCTGCTATGGTGTGAATGCATTCCCTAAAATTCATGTGTTTGAAAATTAACCCCCAATGCAATAGTGTTGGGAGGTGGGGCTTTGCCCTCATGAATACATCAATGCTGTTATAAAAAGGGCTTGTGGGATTGGGTTCCCTTTTATGCCATATGAGAACACAGCATCAGTTCCCTTTTGCTCTTCCACCTTTCATCATGTGAGGATGCAGCAAGAAAGCCCTCATGAGACAGCCAAAACTGCTGGCACCTTGTCTTCATCTTTCCAGTCTCCAGAACAGTAAGGAACACATTTCTGTTCATTATAAATTACCCCGTCTGTGGTGTTCTGTTATAGCAGCAGACTATGACAGTGCCCATTAACGCTTTATTCAGATGTCTGCTAAAATGTCACTTCATAAGAAAATCCTCCTCTGACCTATTTTATTAAAATTCTGACTCATATTACATTCTGTTCTAGTTATCTGCTTTATTTTACTTCTTAGCATTTATTACCATCTAGTATTATATTTTATACTTCCTTGTTTATTGCCTGATTACTCCTTCTAAAATGTCAGCACTGTTAGAGAAAAGACATTGTCTTTTACTCACTGCAATATATTATCTAGTAGACAGGTGGTACTAAAAAATGTATTAAGCAAAGGAATGATTACCACATATGGTATCATACTGGAAAAGTGTTACTTCCATAATGTGAAGAGGGTTAAAATATTCATCTTCAGGGTGATGTAATGACAGTGTACCTGTGTCAAAATAATTGAATTAATGGAATATATGATTACAATTCCTTTAATTTTAATAGAAATTAAAAATGTATGTAGATATGTAAAAATTAATTGAAGTTAAAAATATATACTAGGTAAGCTATATATCAGATACATTTTAGCTTAGTTGAAGTTAAACTAGAACTCTATAAACAAATATATGTTTAATATATACTTATTTTATATTTATTATTGTATATTCTATAAGTAATAATTCTATATGTGCTAACATAATTTATATTTCTAACTTCAATTAAACTGATGCTCAAAAATAAAAAATAGTTTTTAAAAATTTCTGCAGAAAAATCATATATTGAAGCATTGCTAATATTGAATATTCAAGACAATGAGAAAATGACAGACCTGATATTTATCTTAATTTCTTAAAGAATATAAGTCATACTAAGTGGTTTAAATAAGGACAGTCAAATAATATGTGAAGTCAGCAAAAGTCATCATAGAGGCTATGATTTTAACCTACTATCATTAATAATAGGTTATGCTAATGTATATTGCACTTTGAGATATTTGCTAATGGTTAACAAATGTAACCATTTGTAAAGTCACACCTCTACAATTTCAATGATATTTAAAGAAATATAACTATCCTTTCAATATTTGACAAATTCCTTAAATTTAGCTATATATATATATTTGTAAACCTCTTTTATGATTTCTAATCTAATAATCACATACCAATGAGAAAACATTTTCCATTCCAACTGCACACAATTACTAAAATGACACACAGAAAACAATGTAGGAATAAACTAAAATTCATTTATCTGCTAGAAAATGATGTTGAGATATCTATAAAGAAAGACAAATTTTTCTAAATACATGATGGAATTTTTAGAGTCTGATTCAAAAATGAGATGCCCCCAAATTATAATTCTTAGGTGTTACTAGAAGGAATATTAGTTTATAAAGGATGTACATTCAATAAGAAATCATATTATTAAAATTAATAGCATGCTTCAGGGATAAATGAGGACAATGTAATCATGGCTATACTGGTTTATTTCACTGGCATTAAAATTGTGATAAAGTTATCTAGTTTGTACTACCTGTATTGGCCATGATTCATAAATGAAAAGATGTTTTTTAAGACATTGAGCCAATATTCACAATGTACTATACATTTATATCAACGGGATTAATGTTATATACTCCCGACGTTTAGAATGGAATATAATCTTGAAAATACTTTCCATGAAATGGGTCTGGGGCATCAGATAGTTGCCCTGCACAGCTAGCTGTTCAGTATTTCATTCAAAAGTTGTTCCAAATTTGCTGATATAGTTTATGATGAAAAGTTCTTCTCAGTAAATGGTGCCCAAACAGATGTTTAAGGAGGAAAAATAAGACATATGCTGTAGTCTACAGTTTCAGATTAGCAACACTTTTTTTTACAAGTAAATGATAAATGTTTTGAATGAAAATTGTAATACAGTGAGAGCATTTGATTAGGAATATTTGAAAGTGTTTTCATCATTGTATAAGTATTACCAGAAATAAAGCCCTCCACATCCTGGCCAATGTTTGGTATTGTCAATCTTTTTTATCTTACTTGCTCTAATATATATATATAGTAGTTTCTTATTGTGGTATTAATTTACATTTCTCTAATGATTAATGATGCTGAGCAACTCTATATGTGTTTATTTGCTATCCATATATCATCTTTCATAAAATGATTGTCCAAATATTTTGCCTATTTAATTTTTAAAAATCGAATTGTTTCCTTAAGTTTTGAAAATTATTTATTTTTTCTGCATATAATTTTCTTAATAGATCTACGATTTGCAAATAGTTTTCACCCGTCTATTGAAACTCTCACCAAAGATTCAAAGTTAAAAATGTTGTAAAGTCCAGTTTGTCATTTTCCTTTATTTATGGTTAGTGTTATTTGTGCCTTATTTAAAAAGTTTTTGCCTCCCCTAAGTTACGAACACTGTCTATATTTTTTTTCAGAGGTTTTATAATTTACGTTTTTAGTTTTGGCATACAGTAGATTTTGAGTACATTTTTATTTCTGGTGCAAGGCATAGATCTAACAAAGGATAGGTAACAATTATATAGAAAAGTGTAAATCTTTATTGAAATTTCATACAGTAAAGAATAGTTTAGAAATATAGAGAAATCTTCATGATTGGATGTTTCAATAGCTAAAGTTGTCAGCTCTACCCAAGTTATCCTATAGATTCACTGAAAACAAATAAAAATATAATAAGAATTGTGTGTGTATATGTACTTGATTAAAACTTCACAAACATTTTCTGAAATTTTATGAAAAAGTAAAGATTATGGAGTAATCAAGGCACCAGTGAGGACAATATATGAAAACAAGACTTTGAATGAAATTTATAATTTAGAAAGTAGAATATTAAAATTGAATTAGATTAGAATCAATAGAATCTAATAGTAATTTTATGGCACAACTAGCATTTTGTTTAATAAAGAAATTTTCAACAAATAATGAATTGAGATATACAAGAGAAATTTGAAGAGAACCACACATACACCAAAATCCTTTCCAGGTTCATTACCAACTATTATGAGAAAGATGAAAATATGAAACTTTGAAATCTCCTATTCATCAAAGTACAATATAAATAATATCAATATAAATTATAAATATGTATTAATTATAAATTATAAAAAGTATTCATATATAATTTGTATATATAAATTATATCAACTATAATTTATATAAAATATGAATTTTATATTGATATAAATTATAAGTATACATTATAAATTATAAAGTTATGACATATAAATTATAAATATATATTATATTATATTACACATTTATATATTATATATTTATAAAATATAAATTATAAAGTATAAAGCAAGTAGAAGGGCAAGGTGAAAACTGGAAGAGGGCATTTTTAACACGTAATAGTCCTAATTGATTAATATCTCTAAAAATAAAGGATTACTAAAAACAATAATAGCATTACAAAAATACACAGAGGACCTAAAAATAAAGACAATTTTTTTTCAGACTGGGTCTCACTCTGTCACCCAGGTTTGAGGTCAGCGGTGCAAATGCATCTCACTGCAGTCTCAATATCCCAGGCTCAATCCTCCTCCTTCAGACTCACATGTAGCTAAGACCACAAGCACACACCACTACACCCGACCAACACAAATTTTTAAATTAGTACTACATAGAAGGGAAAATTTAATTGGCTAAATAAAACATGTTCAACCTGAATATTAACCAAAAAGTCACAAATTTAAACAATCTTAGGATCAAATTTCACACCAGCACATTTTTATAAATTCAAAAATTTGATCACACACATTATTGATGAGGATTCAGAGCAAATTAGTCTTCCGGATTGATGGGAATACTAAAAATTTAGGGAAAAAATGGGCATCCGTCATCAATTACAGTTTAAAAGGCTCATTCTCTATTACTCTAAAAGTTCTACTTCCAGATATTTCCTTAGGGAAACTCTTAAACATGTTGACTAAGAGAAAACTACAAGATTATTTATAGCAATAATGTCCATCAACAATATTATCCTCTAAAGACATGTCTTCATAAAATTTTTCGCATCTGACTTTTCATTTAACTTCTGTCTATGCCTACCCAATGACATAAATTAAAGATTAATTCATGGGCTACTAGAGTAGAAATAATGTTCTTAAAACTTTAAACACACACATTTTAATACCCTATTACATTATTTCACTCATAAACTGAGAAATGAGGTGTGGATACCCAAGAAAATGAAGCCAATTACCATCTGAAACACAGAACAGTGATTAAGTAAGAGTCTCAAATCTGGCTTTCTTTAATCCATATTGTGACAATGGTTTGAAAGACAATCCCTGAAAAGCAGAGAAAAGTTTCTGCAAATGTCTAAACTCTCTTTTACCTGTTAACATGTAGAATTAGAGGTAATATCATAATAATATATTACTATAAATTATAGTTCTATGCATATATAAACACTTGATTAATACTAAGGAGCCATAACAGAGCAAAGCAGAAAAAAAAAAGTCTTTTCAGTAAACAGTACTAAATCAATTGTATATCAATACGAGAAAGATTAAAAATTTACTCTGTGTAATGCCTTATACAAAATAAACTACAGTTAGATTGCAGATCTAAATATTAAAGTAAAACAATGAAGTTACTATAACATACTATATTAGCATGTCTTCATGAGTTTGGGGTGAGCAAACAATCCTTAATGGACACAAATTATACTAACTACAAAGTAAATAATTAATACATCAGAGTCCTTATTGTATTAAAATTAAAAACATTCGTTTATCCAAAACATAAGAAAAATGAAATACCAATCACAGATCATCAGAAGATGTTTGGAACAGACATAACTAACACGGACCATTAATGACAACATTTTCCTGCAAATAGGTAAGAAAAATGACATTGAAAATATACACAAGATACTTAAACAGAAACAACCCAGAATAGTCAAGTATCAAAAACATACACGACATGATGATCATTCTTATTAGTCATCAGGGAAACAGAAATGAAAAACACTAAATGATAATACAAAATGAATGGCTAAAATTGAAAAGACTGAAAATTTCTGATTGAGGTGAACAAGGAGCAATGGAAACTTTCACATAGAACTGAAGGAAGTATAAGTTGGTGCAACCAATTTGCTTGGCAATATGTTTTGAAATCTTGCATGCACATACTAATAAATTTTACTCCAAAAGAAGAGTACTCATGCATATTGTGTATCAAAGACGTTTATGTTCATAGCACCATTGTGGTCTATATTTATTAATATTACACCAATTGATATGCACTATGATTCTTATCAACCTTATAATCCTAGTTATACCACTCTTGATTGTATGTTATTGTTTTTTTTTTTTTTTTTTTTTTTTTTTTTTTTTTTTTTTTTTTTTTTTTTTTTTTTTTTTTGAGACGGAGTCTCGCTCTGTCGCCCAGGCTGGAGTGCAGTGGCGCGATCTCGGCTCACTGCAAGCTCCGCCTCCCGGGTTCACGCCATTCTCCTGCCTCAGCCTCCCGAGTAGCTGGGACTACAGGCGCCCACAACCGCGCCCGGCTAATTTTTTGTATTTTTAGTAGAGACGGGGTTTCACCGTGGTCTCGATCTCCTGACCTTGTGATCTGCCCGCCTCGGCCTCCCAAAGTGCTGGGATTACAGGCGTGAGCCACCGCGCCCGGCTGTTATTGTTGACATATGTTAAACAGCACATTTCATAAACCCTACAATACTTTGTTCCTATTTTTACTTTATACATACTGTTTTGTGGAATTAAGAAAAAATAATAATTTACATCTAACAAAATATTTACAGTTTTTGGTGTTTTTAATCTCATCCTTTGGATGTGTGTCTCAATCATGTTTCTTTTGCCTGTATAACTTCATGAGTTCTTGCAGTATAACCTGCTAAGGGCAGATAATCTCACTTTTATTTTCTCTGAAAAGAGTTTGTATTTCACCTTCAGTTTTGAAAGGTGTCTTCATTGATTCTGGTATTCTAGACCGTTATTATTTGTATCACATGAATATATCATTTTGTTTTCTTTTTGTCTTCCTCTGTTTGTGATAAGAAGGCAGACATCATTGCTTCCCTGAATGTTAATTGTCTTACTCTGGCAGCTTTATGAAATGTTTCTTTTTCTTTACTTTTTTATCTGTATGACTATGATGGGTCTAGATATGCATTTCATGTCATTTGTCCTGCCTGAGGCTCTCTGAACATTTTAAATTGGTAGGTTTTTTTGCTAGTTTATTTTTAATCATATTTGGAATGATTTCTCCACTATATCTTCAAATATTCCTTCCTCTTGGTTCCTCTCCCCTTTTCTGGAATTTTAATTACATTTAGAGTAAATCATTTGAAATTTTCCTTATGTTGCTAATTCTCTTCAGTTATTGTTCTCATCTCTTTGTTTCTGTGCTTGTTTGGACTTTTTAAGTTTTTCTGTCTCTGACTACAGTGGCCTTTTTTTCTGCTGTGTTCAAACTAAAGTTTCTTTTATCCAAGGAGTTCTTCAATTCAGATGTTTTTGTTTCAATTTTGGAAGTTGTTTGATTTGCTGAGTTTAGTCAATATAGTCAGAAATTGAACTGTGTTTTGGTTTTGCTCTTCTTATGGTTACCTTCAGTGCACTACAGACCTCAAATTGTTCTTGAATCACTTTGTGCTTAGGATGTGGGCTGGTTATCTGGGAGATTTTTTCAAAGTCTGCTTCACCCTCAACTAAAGACTTCCCTTTACACTTATGCCCAGAGAAGGTCTCCCTTCATCTTCTCATCCTACCCCGGTAATATTCTAATGTCAGTTGATACTCAGTTAGTGCCAGTTGTATTATACAGTTCATCTGGCTTTTACATACTGTAAGAATGGGAACAGTGCTCTTTCCAGGCTATCCTACACTGAAGCTGAGAATCACCCTCTATTGACTATCATTGTCTCTTTATTACAAGTTGCAATTTTCTGCATTTTTTAATGTATTTTAATTTTTGATATTTTTAACTTCTTTTCATAAAATAATCAATAAAGATTAAAGTGCTTAATTTTGTTGTAATGTAGTTTGTTTTTCCAGTAAATTTCCATCTTAACTCCTTTTGCGGGGAGTTAATTAACGAAGCTAATTATAAGTTGAGCTGAGCTGGGGCTGGTTTAAAGCTTTATTTAATTTCAGTTCAACTCTGAATTCAATACTAGCTGAGTCCTTGAATCTAAACCTAAATGAGATTATGATGGCTGTCTGTGTTTCCCACGCATAACCGCAGATGCTAACTTAGCAAATTCTTATAGGTTATAACTGTGTGGCCAAGAGATTTATTTCTACCCTGAAGCTCTTCCAGATTTCAAACAGTCATCCCAACCCAAGCCTTCTTTACAAGTTTAGCTTCTTTCTTCCCATCCCCCAAAAGTCTCTTCTTCTATGGCAGGTATATTTCTCAGTCCTCCCCTAACTTGCATCCCCCAGTCATTTCTAGTTTATGAAGAGCTCATTTCTCTTGGGAATTGGGTCTTCCAGACATTCTTATATCCAATACACTTAGATGACTTTAAAGCAAAGTGTGATTTTGTTTGTTTATCTGATGTTGTATTGTATATGATGAGAGAAATCTCACATCCTAACTGGAACTGTATTTATTAAGCAATCATTTCTAATTTTATGAAAGTTCTACTTAAAGTGCCTCATTCTCTGGCTGCGGTGGCTCATGCTTGTAATCCCAGTACTTTGGGAGGCCGAGGTGGGTGGACCATGAGTGGATCATGAGGTCAGGAGTTCAAGACCAGCTTAGCCAACACAGAGAAACCCCATCTCTACTAAAAATACAAAATTAGCCGGACTTGGTGGCACATGCCTGTAGTCCCAGCTACTACTTGGGAGGTTGAGACAGAAGAATCGCTTGAACACAGGAGGTGGAGGTTGCAGTGAGCTGAGATCGCACCACTGCACTCCAGCTTGGGCAACAGAGACGTTGCCTCAAAAATAAATAAATAAATAAATAAATAAATAAATAAATAAATAAAGTGCCTCATCCTAGCTAAGAGAGTTCCCATTTGTGTATAAAGCAGAGTTAAACGCTTTTTCCTTTTCTGTCAAAGGGAGTAATACAACTCTCCAATTATGTTTCTTTTACTTAGGTCAAAAGGTTGATGAGCTAACACAACTTTCTTATTTCTTGTCACACTAACATGACTTTCCATTGAACAATTACATATATGTGGTTGATAGAAATAAACATTGTGGCTTACACCTGTAACCCCAGCACTTTGGGAGGCCGAGCTGGGTGGATCACTTGAGGTCAGGAGTTCAAGACCAGCCTGGCCTATATGGTGAAACCTCGTCTGTACTAAAAATACAAAAATTAGCCAGGTATGGTGGCGTGCACCTGTAGTTCCAGTTACTAGGGAGACTGAGGCAGGAGAATCACTGAACCGAGAGGCAGAATTTACAGTGAGCCAAGATGGCACCACTGCACTCCAACCTGGGCAACAGAGCAAGACTCTGTCTAAAAAACAAAACAAAACAAAAACATCAATACATATTGTAATTGAACAGATAATAATTTATTTACCTTTACCTCCTTAACGGGATCCAGGAACCCATTTGAGTAAGGTACATTCCAGAGGCTAACAGAAATCGTATTTTGCTATAGTAAGTGTAAAAATCACTAAATAATCTAATGTTTTCCAAGGAATATTTGGATGATTTAACATGAACAGGTTAAAATAAAATCAGAATTTGTTTTATTTATTTTATTATCATTTGATTATTTTCCACATTTCTTTGTTAAATACAATATTTATCACTTTAAATATGCCATAACATATATAATTTTATATTTGCCTCACTCTGATAATAATCACGAAATGCAAGAAAAACATTATGACACATGAATAAAATTATATGTCTGTATTTAATATTGAATATTTACCAGAATGTCATTTGATTCCCTATTGTTTACTTCAATAATCCATGTTAACACAAATATTATTTTACAGTATGTTATTTGTTCTAATAAAAATTATCCTAAATCACTGATTCCTCTTTAATATATCAATCTTCCTAACAATGTTTAATGCTTTTAAAAAGGTATTCCTCTAAATGCCTCTAAATTATCTTATATTAGATTATGAACACCTATTTCTCTATAAATCCATAATCAGAAACTGAGTTTTTATAATCACCTAAATATATATATATATTTCATTTTTAGTAGAGCAATCAATAAAAAGAATGCTTGTTGATCCATTAGTAGAGACAGAAGATCTTTCAATGACTGAAAAGTGAAATATTTCATCAGTCAACTTGATGTTCAGTTGTTGTGATGCCATCATTTTACCTAATTAGAATATCTAAATAACTAAAATGTTTAATATTCATCTAACTGATTTACACAATCACAGAAATTATTTTATTCAGTCCCTATTAGTATTTTAATTATCCATTTAAACCCATGTACCCTGCAATTCTCTAGGTTGAGGTAAAAAGAATACCAAATTAAAAACAGAAATAATTCAATCATTCCAAAAATCTCTATATTATAACAATGATTTAGTTTTTCCAAAATAAATTTGGTTTCTTAGTTCTTTGTAATATTACTAGTAATATAAAACTTGTTTACAGACTGAAGCAATGCTTTTGTTGTTCCTTTTTCATTACTCTCTATGAAATGAAAGCTAAAATACTTCAGGTTCAGAAGAAATCTCAGTATATATTAGGAGATAAGGGTAACAGACAAAACCAAAATTGTTACAGTCACATTTTTGCTATATGATTCTAGAATTTAGAACCAGTTCTTTATAATGCTGTATATATGACAATTTCTCACAAATTGGTTTTTGATAGATGGAACTTAAATTTGCTGTATCATGTATCATGATTCACTGATAATGGAAAAGTAAAGACTGAAACATAGGAAGAACTCAGCTATGTCCTTGGCCAGAGTAGAGAAACCATACAGTTTAAAAATAATCCAACTGATACATTATCTATAGCATGAATATGAGGCTTAAAAAAAAGGAACATGATATGAGTGTGTGTGTATGGATAAGTGTCCATAAACTTGTAAAGGCGAAAGAGGTTGAATAATAGGTATGCGATGCAGTTTTAGACTCATCAATTTTTAATTAATCCAGGTACCACTGTATTTCTAAAAAAAGTTCTCTGTGAATAAATCATTAAAAATTAGTAAATTTTTAATAAAAGTGTTGTATTAGGTTTGCAAACAGTGCTTCTTTCTTTGTGAACATAATTTGTCCTTTAAAAATCTAGTGAATCCTCCCGGACTTGACTGATTTAAAATATTTGTTTGGAAGTTTAGAGTCACCTATAAAGTTATGCTTCCCAGAGAAATGTTTACATAAGTTTAGAGATACATTGTAAAGCCTTTCATCCCAATCCTGAGGTACAGATTATATAAGTAAACTTCCAGTCTAATATCACAATTATAATAACTTCTAGTGAATCATGATGAGCACTATTGTATCTTACATAATACCAGATGACAGGACATAAATAATTGGAATCATGCAGTTTCTAGCTTTTGTTCAGATTGGTTCTTTCACTCAGTAATATGCATTTGAGATTTTTCCATGTTTTTATGGCTTGAGAGCTCACTTTTTTATCACTCAATAATATTCCATTATGTGGGTGTACCTCGGTCTATCTATTCACCTATTGATATCTGAAAAAAAAAGGAGAAAAGGAACCATAACTGTTAAATAGCTCTATAACAAAAATTTATTTGAGATAAATCATAGACATAAAAATATGAAAACTTAAACTGAAAAAAATCTTCATGATCTAAGCCTAGGGGAAGACATTTTAGAACTCAAAAAATATGAATGACAAAAAAGGATAATTTCATGAAAATTAACTTTTTGATAATCAAAAGACAACATTCATATTAGCATTTTATTGAGATTAACCACTTCCTATAAACTTAGCAGCTGCATATCCATTTACTAAGTTACAGTTTTGTCATTCCAAATCTAGCGCAAGGTATTTGGTTCTCTGCTAAGTATATCACGATACTGAAATCAGAGTATTTGCCATATTTATTTCTTGTCTGTTGGCTCTGGGGGTAAAATTGCTTCCATAATCATTATTATTGACAGAATCCAGTTCTGTAACTGTACGACTGACGTTCATGATTTCTTGCTGTCAGCTCCTAGAAGCCATCTGCCTTCCTTACCACGTGATGCCTTCCATTAGTAAGTAAGCAGGCCACGTCAAATCCTGCTCATCCGTGGAGTTTCTCACTTCCACTTCTGTGACCAGCTGCAGAAATATCTCAGCTTTTAAAGGGCTCAAGGTCCACCTGGATAATATCTTTAGTTTAAGGTCAATTGTTTCTTATTAAATAACATAATCACAGAGGTTAAAAACTACCAAATTCACAGTCCTTTAAGCTATATATCAAGTAAGAGGGTATAAGAAATCTGTGACCATCTTAGAATTCTGGTCACCATTGTCCACACTCTGATCCCAAATATTCATGTCCCTTACAAATATATCCACTCCTTCCCACAGTTCCTAAGGATATCATCCCATTATAGCATCACCTCAAATTCAATATTTTATCCTAATATCCTAGGCTCAAAAGTAAAAATTTCTCATCTAAGTTCAGTAAAATGGATGTCCTGAGTATACATTCATTAAGTACAACTCCTGTGGCATATTTTTTTCTGAAAGTGTACTTTAAAACTAAGTGGTTTTTTATTTGTTTGTTTGTTTGTGTTTTTTTTTTTTTTTCCTGAAAAGGTACTTTAAAACTAACTGAATAAGTTATTTGTTGTAATACCTCCTGTATACAACAATGGGATATCCATAGGTTAACAATTATAGATATTTAACATAAAGAGAGAATAGTTCAAAAAGAGAGAAAATGGAATGTAAACTAGAGTCACTGTTCCAAAGCAGTTTTGTAATCCAGATGGGCAAACTAGAGTCAGAGTTTCTTAATTAGGGTTAAGTTCTGGAAATAATCTTCTATGGCTGTCATTATTGACCTCTGGGATGTCAGCGCCATCCTTGGTGCTCTGACTTCCACCCTGTGAGTCATGCTTCCATTTTCATGAAAGGTGTGCAAAATAAATAAATAAGTAAAGCTGAGTGCTGTAATACTTTGTCAGTAAAATTTTGTGGGCTTTGTGGCCTACTTTCACTGTCGCCCAGGCTGGAGTGCAGTGGCATGATCTCGGCTCACTGTAAACTTATGTTCGGTCCAACCTGACTATGTTCTCACTGATGGAACCTTGTTGGCCTAATGCGGATTTCACAGGGTTGACTCTTAGACAAAAACCATATCCACAGGTGATTCTGAGATAATCATTTCTCTATCTTTTGCTTCTGCTGACATGGCGAAGGGACAATGCCTGGTCGCTCAAGTTAGATTGAAAAAATCTGTGAGGCATACTTTTGATCTTTTTTATGTCATGCTTTTGCATGCAATTTGAATGTCTTTCAGCATCAGGGCAGGCTGATAATTTCTCAAATCATCAACTTTGGTTCCTTTTTGTTGATTAGTTCTTTTCTATACTGATCCCTTTCCTCTCAGTTTACTATAAGCAGCAAGAAACCAGGGAGTGTCCTCAACACTTTAATTAGAAATCTCCTCAGCTCTATATCCAATTTGTCATGTACAAGCTCTGCTTTCCACATAATTTCAGGACACATTTGGCCAAAGTTTCAGTAATCACATAAAAAAAATCTTCATTCTTTTAGTTTCCAATAACATGCCCTACACTTCTTCTGGGTGGTCACTACATAATTCTTAAAGTCTAGAATTCTAATAAATGTATGCTAATAGTGATTTAAGGCTTCTGTTAAGACAATCCAGAATTTTTCTATAATGTTCCTCTCATCCTTCTGACTTCTAGCCAGCATTGTCTTTAATGTCTCTATTTCTACTAACAGTCTGTCCAAGACACTATAGGCTTTTTAATAACACTCCTTAAAATTTCCTCAGCATCTTCCACTGACCAATTCTAAAACCACTCCTACATTTTATATTTTGTTATAGAAGTACCCTACTTCTAGTACAAAATAGGCCTCTTTAATTGTTAGAAACTTTTTAATACTACTAACATAGAAGCTTTATTTTTATTGCTACAAACTTAGCAGCTTAAACCAACATCCATTTATTGACTCACACTTACATAGGTCAAAAATTTGACTCTGTGGCTGATTTCTCTGCTTGATATACACATAGCAGAAATCAAGGATTTGTTGGATATAGTTCTTGCCTAGAGGCTTTAGGGAAAATTCTGCTTCCAAGCTCATTCTTCTTGTTAGCAGGATTCATTCAATGTGAGTGTGGGACTAAAGCTTTCTGGCTAGCTATTAGCTGGGGATGGCTCTAAGTAACTCTACTGCCTGCATTATTTAACACTAGTAGTCTCCCTCAACTTTCAAGCCAACAATGGAATATCCAACCCTTCTCATTTTTTTTTAACGTCTTACTTCCTCTTACTACCATCTTGAGAAAAATCGTGTGCAAAAAATTGCTTTTAAAAGACTTATGTGATTAGGTCAAGCACAGCCAAATGATTTCCCTATCTTAAGTTTAATTGCGCCAAAAAACATGGGATTTTACTTCCTGATTATGTTAATGGGAGTACATTTTATCAAATTCAGAGTTCTGGAGATTATGCAGGGATTGTACACTTGGGAAAAAGGTACAAAACTTCTCAGTGGTCATCATAGAATTCTGCCTAGCAAACAATTTTAAGGAAAATAATAGATAAGCCATAGACTGCAAAAACTGTGCAGCACATATACATGATAGAAGAGTTATATCCAGAGGGTATAAAGACATTCTAAAAGTCAAGAATAAAAAAAAAACTCGATAAAAATGGGCTGAAAAAAATCCAGAAAATAAACATGAAAAACTGCTTAATATATTTAGTTATCAGGATACTGCATATTAAAACTACATTGAAGTACCATTTTATACTCAATAAAATATAGTTGAAAAAATTAAACAAATAATATTTAAATTTGGTGAAGATATGCAGCAATTAGAAATCACATTATTTATGGGAATGTAAAATGATATATCCATTTTGGAAAACTGTTCAATATTTTCTTATGAAGTTAAATATACATGTTCCCCATGACCTGCCAATTCCACACTTGGTTGTATTAAATCAGCAGAAATAAGAATATATGTTGAGGAAAATAACACATACAAGAATGCTCATAGCAGTATTATTTATATAAGAGAAAAATGGAAATGAGAAATGCCAATCAACAACAGAATAAATTAGAATCATGTAATAGAATATTAGGCAGTAATAAAACCTGAATCAACCACTGACACAACAGCATAAATGAATCTTAGAACATTTTAATAACATAAAAGTCAAACACAAAGAGAATGCGTACCTTATGATTCCATTTATATGAAACCCTAAAACGCACAAAATTTATCTACAATGATAGAAATCACCAAGCAGTTACTTCTTGGAAGGTGGGATTGGGTTGGAATTGCCCGGAACAGAGTATAGAGAAACATTCCACGATAAGAAAAATATGATTTCAGTTGATTCAAGTAATGTTAATGAGAAAATATAAATTGTCACTTAATTTATATTTATGTTATTATTGAACTGAAGACTAAGATCTGTGACTTTTACTGTATAATTATCTCACCTCAATAAAATATATAATAAAAATAATAAAATAGATCTATATTATTAATACATATCTAGAGGTTATAACCACATGAAGTGTTAGCTAAAAAAGGATAATCTTCCATAATATCTGTTTAAGCACAATAGTTTCTAAATAATTAACCATTTGGATGGTATTTATTATCTTAAGTTTTTGGTTTGTGGATAAAACAGGGAACACACAAATAGAGTATTACTGTTATTATATACACTACAGAAGATTTGCTAGCTATATATAGAATATATTTGGGTGCAATCATTTCTTTCTATATTGATGTGTATTTTTAAGACAATTTATAAAATTGTAAAAATGTATGAAAGTATGAAAGGAAGAAAAATATATATGTATACATATATATTTATATATAGGTTATATACACACACACAAACACACACATATATATAGGTTTTCTTCTAAAAGTGTTGTAAACTATTTTATTTTGCTTGATAGCATCTGTATTGTTAGGAGAGTCTCAGTAGTACAATGCTAACAAATCCCAATCGTAAAAAAGAAATGAGCTCTGAGACAGAATTGGTGGCATGTATTCTTTGGCACTTTGATTCTAGAGGTTGTGATACTCAGGGACAACTTTTATGACAAGAACTGAAACATTTAATTTAAAAAAATCATAAAAGGTTGGGACAGTTAATTTGGGAGATTCAACTAGACTATTTTGACAGCAATAATTCATCTACCTCCAGAAATCTAGGGAATGTACAACATTCAAAAACTCAAGTATCCAATAGCTCCTCTATTATTTTTGTGAGTTTCATATAAATGGAATAATAAAGTATCACTCGATTAGTGTTTTCCTTTTTGGTTATTATAATGTTCTAAGATACAGTCATACTGTTGTATCAGTGTTTCATTCATTTTTATAACTGAAAAATAATGACTCAATACTATGGAAGTAGTAGCCACAATAAGTGAATAAATGAATAACATGAAAAACAGTGGTAGTTTTTTCAGGTAACATTTATTTCCCTGGTGAAACATGATGTTGTTGATTATTCTGAGATTCCTTTTCAAAAAAATGATTGTAATGCTAATCTCTCAGTGAAATCCCTAACAAGATGCATTTATATTACCTTATAATACATGCCAATATTTCCAAGATTTCAATTGCTTTGTCATATATATGTTATATATTACTGTATGTTAAACATTATATGTTATGCATTATTGTGTAAATTAAGCTCATGCTATTTGCTGTGGGTTGAATTGTGTCCTGCAAAACTATAATTTATAACCTTCAATCTCTATGAATATTATATTTGAAAATAGAGTCTTTACAGATATAATCAAGGCCATACTGGATTAAGATGGACCCTAAATTCAGTAACTACTGTCCCTATAATAAGATTTATATCTGGAGACCCAGAGAGGCAAAGGATAGATGACCATAAGAAGACAAAAGGAGAAATTGAAATGATGCTGCTTCAAGCCAAGGATCACTGCCTACAATGACCAGATGGCCTTCCATAACCAGAAGTGAGGAAGACAAGGAATGTTATTTAGAACCTTCAGAAGGCATGTTGACCTTGCCAAAACCTTGATTTGAGATTTAGCCACCAGAATTGTAAGAGAACCAATTTATGCTATTTTAAGACACCAATTTGTGTTAATTTGTTACAGAAACCTTACATTACCCGACTTCAAACTATATTACAAGGCCATTGTATCCATAATATCATGGTATTGGTACAAAAAAAATGGAACATAGACAAATGGAATAGCCTAGAGAGCCCAGAAATAAGGCTGCACACCTATGACCACGTTATCCTCAACAAAGGCAACAAAAACAAGCAATGGGGAAAAGACTCCCTATTCAATAAATAGTGCTGGGATAACTGGCTAGCCATATACAAAAGATTGAAACTGGACTCCTTTTTTACACTATATACAAAAATCAACTCAAGATTTATGGAAGACTTAAATGGTCAACCCAGAACTATGAAAACTTTGAAAGATAACCTAGGAAATATCTTTCTTGAAAGAGGAACTGGCAAAGATTTCATGACAAAGACATCAAAGGCAATTGCAACAAAAGCAAAAATTGACCGATGGGCCTAGTTAAAGTTAAGAGCTTCTTCACAGCAAAATAAACTATCAACAGAGTAAACAGACAACCTACAGAGTGGGAGAAAAATTTTGCAAACTATTTATCGGACAAAGGTCTAATATCCAACATCTACAAGGAACTTAAACAAGTTTACAGGAGAAAATCCAACAAGCCAACCGATCAAAAAGTGGGCAGAGGACATAAACAGACATTTCTCAAAAGAAGACAAATATGCAGCCAAAATTCATATGAATAAAACCTCAATATCATTGATCATTAAAGAAATGCAAATCAAAACCACAATGAGATGCTACCTTACACCATTCTGAATGGCTATGACTAAAAAGTATAAAAACAACAACAACAACAACAACAACAAAAACAGATGCTAGCAAGATTGCAGAGAAAAGGGAAAACTTATACACTGCTGGTGGAGTATAAATTAGTTCAATCATTTTGAAAGCAGTACGTTGATTCCTGAAAAAGCTAAAAGCCTAACTACCATTCAACCCAGCAATCCTGTTGCTGGGCATATACCCAGAGGAGTATAAATCATTCTACCATAAAGACAAATGCATGTGAATATTCACTGAAGCACTATTCACAATAGCAAAACGAAATGAAACAAAAAGCAAACAAAACCTAAATGTCCACCAATGACAGATTGAATAAAGAAAATTTGGTACATACATACCGTGGAATACTATATAGCCATAAAAAACAAGATCATGTTCTTTTGCAGAAACATGGATGGAGCTGGAGGCCATTATTCTTAGCAAATTAACACAGGAACAGAAAACCAAATACCACATGTTCTGACTTATAAGTGGAAGCTAAATGATAAGAACTTACAAACACAAGGAGGGAAACAGAGTTCTACTTGACAGGGGAGTGTGAGAAGAAGGAGAGGAGCAGAAAAGATAACTATTGGATACTGGGCTTAATACCTAGATGATGTTACAATATGTACAACAAACCACTGTGATGCATTTTTATCTATGTAACAAACTTTTACATGTATCCCCAAACCTAAAATAAATGTCAAAAAAGAAATAACATGTACATTTCTTATAAAAAATTATTGTTGTCTAAATAATGAAGTAGGAATAACCTATACATTTTGGTAAACAATTTCACTTCTTGTTTTTGAGTTTTTTCTTACTTTGCCTTACATTTAGCCATTTTCTGTAAAATAATCTGCAAAAATTATATTAGTATCATTAAAATCTAAACTTGAATGAATTTCTATTTTATTTAAAAAACATGAAGAGGTAATCAATTATGACCAACTACCCCATAAAATTTACTATTTTTTCTGTCATTCAAAAAATCACCTGTGTGAGGTGGCTTATATCTGCAAGCCCTACCACTGGAGAGGCTGAGGTGGGAGGATCACTGGAGCCCAGGAGTTCAAGGCTGCAGTGAGCCATGATCACACCACTGCACATCAGCCTAGGTACAAACAAACAAAAACTAAAATACATGTACATTTCTAACTAACATGTACTAATCATATAAATGCTTTTGAGGAACAAAATCTCATATGTTCATTTTCTGTCACATTTACTTTCCTCAGAGAAGTAATTTCACTAAATTTCCATGTGAAAGGTCAGTAACCATTTATTGTAAGACAGGGTTTGCTCTGTGTTGTTTTAGTTAAATTTCACAGAATTTTATTAATTTCTCAAAATTTGGATTTAAGATAATAATTTAACTGAATTAAACCCCATGACGAAAAGAGCTAAATATCTAATAAAATATATACATATATATACATACATATCTCTGTGTGTGTGTGTGTGTGTGTGTATATGTTATATTTTGAGACAGGGTCTCACTCTGTCACCCAGGCTGGAGTCACTTACTCTTTATAAAATACTAGTTATTTTGTTAAATATGATTATCTAGTGCCCTCAATATTAATAGGTTATCAAGAAGGTCAAAACAGTCAAGACCATTACTCGTAAGCTGCCTTGATAAGCCATAACTAAATTTAGAGATGATGCTTAGAAACATGCTTGTTGGGCTTAATATTTTACATGGTTGAATGAATCAAATTTCTTTTGATGGGTTATTCCTCAGATGATCTAGTTAGCTACCATGGGGACGGTAGTCATAGCTTATAGTTCTAAGTACAGCAAACCGTGTGACCTCTGGACAGATAGATGCTCAGGTAAGAAATGTCTGAGTGCAAATCTAAATCGGCACTACTAAAAATCAATGTTCAGTGTGATGGTTAGTACTGAGTGTCAGGGACAAGCAATGTCTGTTCATACATTTTTATATGAAAGGATAGCATAAAAAACTCTCAAACTGAAGAAATATTACTGATATGTAATCAGAATGAAAATCAGAAATTGTGACAAGTTAATAATTTCCCTGCAATGTATTAATCTAACTGTTCTTTATTCATTGCCTTTTTATAGAGTGATTTGTAATATAATTTTAAAGTATCATTTATGGATTTCAGTATTTTCTGAACATTTTATCTGTGTGCTTTTCTGCTTCCCACACCATTTTTATACCTGAATTATTGAAACAGAAAATAATTTATCAGCTACTGAGTACAGAAATATAAAACATTAATTAAAATTATCAACTTTCTGAAATTAATTAAGCATATCTATACAATTATGAGACATTACAATTATCATGGTCATATATTTAAATGGTGTATTTGCATAGTTTTAGTTATTATAATAAAATAAATATATAACTAACAAAGATGAACAAAACTATATGGCTTATAATGAGTATACATAAGAAGCTATGGTTTATATATAAATACCAGAACTTGTATTCCAGCTGTAAATAGTAAGCAAAAATGTAAAACAAACTTTATTCTAGGAATGCATCATTTTTGCCCCCATTCAAAATTCAAAAGTTAATCCAGCTGTATGTTACATCACCAAGTAATTTTTAATAGAGCAATTAATGTATGGGCAGTAGCAGCCTTTCTAACATAACTGATTTTAAAATACATAAATATGAATAATAATATTAACAAACATTTTAAACACATTCATGGAATATGTATGATGAAAACATGTATGCATATTAATGCTTATGACTTGTGTAATTATAATAGGCTACAAATACAGTAACTTTAAAAGAGAAATGAGCATGTTCAGATTACATATTTAATATTAAAATTTATAATTGTCTTTAATTACAAAAGCCCATTTAAAATAGTAAAATCATTGGTGGGAATTTCTTTATTAAAAGATTCTGATTTAAAAGATTATTTTCCTATTTTAAAACACAAAAAAAAATCTTTACAATTCACTTTTTTTTTTTTTTTTTTTTTGAGACGGAGTCTCGCTCTGCCGCCCAGGCTGGAGTACAGTGGCCGGATCTCGGCTCACTGCAAGCTCCGCCTCCCGGGTTCACGCCATTCTCCTGCCTCAGCCTCCCGAGTAGCTGGGACTACAGGCGCCCGCCACCTCGCCCGGCTAGTTTTTTGTATTTTTTAGTAGAGACGGGGTTTCACCGTGTTAGCCAGGAGGTCTCGATCTCCTGACCTCGTGATCCACCCGTCTCGGCCTCCCAAAGTGCTGGGATTACAGGCTTGAGCCACCGCGCCCGGCCTTCACTTTATTTTTTAAGAGACAGAGCCACATTTTAGATGTTCAGGTTAGAAGCAGATCAAATAATATTTTGCTCAGTCTGACATATGTGATTTGAATTGATAGACGGCTACACCCTATAAATTACTGTTGGTGAAGCACTATGAAAAGAATATTGGTCTGAAATATTTATTTAACTACTCAGGTAGTAAATACCTGCTGTCATCTATCTATCTCTCAAGCGTTCTGGCTTAAGTTATTCTGACTAAGATCCAAGAGAGTCCTAAAGTTTATTTCAGAAAGCAGTGAACCTAAAAGTCTGCCTCAGAAAAAACTGAACATAACCCCATTTGGTTAAACAATATTTGAGACTGAAAATTCATTAACTCTCACATTTCACCTATGACATATTTTAAGACAATTAAATGAGTTAAAATAGGTGAAAACAAACACAAGCATTAAAACATAAAAACAACATCAAATTATGTTTTCCCATTGCACTGATTTGCCTTATAACTTAATTTGTTCTTCATGAAGTCAGATAATATTCCTCTCTTAATCTTCCTTTAGCAATTACAACAACTGAGCTTGCCAATATCACCAAATGAAGTGAACCAATAAATTGGATTGCCTCCACAATAGTTTACTCCTAAAGTAATATCTATTACATTACTATTTGGAAAATGTTATCAGAAATAGCATAAGCTGCAAAACTTTCACAGTTTAGATAAGGAAGTGAATTTAAAAACTAGATGTCCTTAGCTTTTTTCATTTTTTTTTTCCTGTGTGCCTGACATTTATTATGCAGAGAATTGCTTTATCAAATGTCACCTTGAAAAAGTTGCTTAAGTTCTCTGTCCTATATATAATCAAAGTCACCCCCTATTTATAACACTGAAGTGTGAGAATGTGCTACTGTGTTAACACTTTATATACTTTGAGTTCCAATGGCAAAGAGAAACTTGAGTTTATGGGCAGATTTCCAACCATGCGTTTTCAGAAGCGACTTAATAAATTCAGTGCTCTACTAAAATGTTTTAGGAAACAAAATATTACATACATTGAACCCTGATTATTTTATCCACAGTGCTTTCTGACATTATATTCTTTATAAAGTGGCAGCCTAGAACACATTGCTTCAAACTAAAGATTACAAACGTTTCCCTTCTTAACAATATGATCTACCTCACATCATGAACCTAGTGGTCTCAGAACTTTCTTTTCAAAAGTCTCAGACATGAAAATGAGGCAAAATTACTTAAAGCCTTCATAAAAGCTAGACATGCTCATAAGTGGCGCATCATCCCTCTTTCACAAAATGACTTCTATTACCCTACAAACCATTCTGATTTTCAGCTAAAATGCATAATCAGATCAATCAAAACCTCAAAAGAACAGATGATCTTGAGATTGTAACAAGGAACCAGGCAGTTATGGGAATTCTCCAAAAATGCCAACAACTCTACTCAAACTTGCTCATTATCCTGACAAAGAAGTAGATGTCTGTTGTCATCACAAGGGTTGTCCCCAGACAAGGAGTCTGAGGCTTTCAATGGTTTTCAGTTTTCAAGAGCCTGCCAGGGGCTGTCTACAGTTTTAGTTTACTCACTTCTGACATGTTCCCAGTGAAAATAGTATTTTAGGAGACAAGATTCATATGAAACATTTTTCCTTTTCTTGCAAATGAAGGGAACACTTGATGTAGGGGCTTCATACAGAACAAAGTTTCATGGGATGCTTTCTGTGTCTCTCATGAAGTGAATGACACTTCTATTCCTTGATATGTAATGGTGAAGTCAGTGGGAAAGGTTATTGTGAAGTTATTTTACATCAATCTAGCACCAAATGAGAAAGGTTACCCATTGGATCCAGTTTGTAAGTAAATGACAGAAAGTTTCACATTGAGTTTCTCTGCAAGGGGCCAGTCAGAAAGAAAATCTGCAAAGTCACTCTGAAGTCAGTGTGCCTGATACTTTCTCCCAGAGTGAGCAGTTAGGTACTTGCAGAAGCTGAGAAGGAAGTGCTGAATATCATCTGTAAGTGCTTTGCAGCTATCTCTTCTAGAGAAGAGACGAACATGAAGATGAGGATAACAAGTATTATTACTCCTGGCATGGGTGAGCAAGAGAAAGAAGCAACGACATCGAGGTCCCTATTATCACTCACCTACACAACTTTATAGGAGGACTCGCAGGAATCTGAGGAGATGGAGCAGGTGAACATGCTACATTAAGATGGTGAGTCCAAAGATGTTTTAGCTGTTAACAATCAAAAGTGCTGTAGAGAGCGTAGGCCATGGAAAGCGTCTTTGGTACCAAGATTAATAAACTGAGGTATCTGGCTAAATTTAAGCACTGGCAAAACAGAATCAAAGCATCTATTTAAAATGTAGAACGCAACCAAGCAATGGAGATAGTGAGCAAGAAGTTTTGGAAAGGAAACGAGAAAATGTGAAAGACTTTCTGCAGGTATATCATTTTACAGGGCTCTGTGGTAAACTGACCAGCTGAGGAGTCTGTGTCTGCATCAGTATTGCTTTTTAGGGGAACCTGTTGGATTACCATTTTGTTGATTTTGTCATACAGAAGCCACTTGACCATTATTCTTTCAAGTATTTATTCCGTTCTTTTCTTCTTCTTTCTTCTCTGTCTTGTATTCCCATTGTATTTATATTGCACATTTTTATTTGTTCTGCAGTTCATAGATAATCTATTCCATTTTTTTCTTTACTCTATTTTCTATTTGCTTTTCAGTTTGGGGAGACTTTTTTGATGTATCTTCAACCTCTCTGATTCTTTCCTTGGCCATGTTCTATCTACTAACAGACTTATCAAATATCTTCATTTCTGTTACGTTATTGATTTATAGCGTTTCCATTCGATTCTTTCTTAGAGTTTCCACATTCCTGCATATATTGATCACTTTTCCATTAGAAACCCTAGCATATTAAACATGATCATTTTAAATTCCTACTCTGGTAATTACAAAATATATGTGATACCTGTGTCTGGTTCTGATGCTTGCTTTGTATCTTTAGATTGTGTTTGCAGCTTTTTATCATGCTTTCTAACTTTTTGTTGAAGCCTGAACATGATGTATCATGCAAAAGGACCTGAGTTAAATAGATTCTTAGTGTGAGGCTTTAAGTTTATTTGAGTAAGAATTATGCTGTATTTATTGATTGCTCCAAGTGTCAGAAGCTAAAATGTCCTCTAGTGTCTATGTTATTCTTTCCCCTGAAAATGTATTAAAGTTTCTCCAGGATACAAACATCTGAGTGAAATTTATGGATCAAAGAAGATTCTTTTATTCAGTTTAGCAAGATAAAATTAAGTATTTTCCAAAGTAAGTGTACTAATTTGCACTGAAACAGGTGTCAGGTAACTATTACCTAAAATGTGTTTTTAATATTATTGTTTTGGAGTGTATACATTGTAAGACTTCCCAGTGAATAACAACCTCACCAATCTTTGATATTTTCAGATATTTTAATCCTAGCAATACCATTCTTCTTGTTGTCCTGCCCCTCTCCAATTATGCCTTCTATTACCCTCATTTCTTTACTCAATCTGCTTGCTTTATTCAGAATTGCCTTGACCCTTCTCCCATTTCCACACTCTCAGCTCTCTGTCTTATCTCTTCCCCTGGATAACCCCTACATTATTTAAGAGTATATATAGGAAAAGCACTTCATCTTTTCCTACAATGTAAATTGCCTTCTTTTGAGGCTATAACAACCATGCTTCTCTTGCTCTTATATCTGCAAGTCAATTCTAGATCTACATGTATCAACCAAAGTACAGATAGAGCTCTAGGTTGATATAAGTTTGGGTCAATTTAATGAGTATTTTTTTCTTCTGTTATTATATTATCAAGAAACAAGAATACATGAGAGGCAGGGTTGTCAAAGAAGTATGACATTGCAAGTAACTTGAAAGATAGTCCCTTCAACTTTCCCCTTAATTTCATGTCTTCTTCAGCAGCATCTTTACCAAGTGTTACCACTGATTCCCATGGAATGACTGTGACCTGTGACTACCCTTCCCATTCTTAGACCACTGTTACAGCAGACTTGTTTTCTCCTCACAGGGTCCTGAAAATTTTCTTTTGCTGTAATGCTAACTCATTGATCTCAGATCAAGCCCTTGGGTTATACTTTAAACTATCATCTTTTCCAGACCTATATAATAATTTCTTACCTGTTCTATCGATTGGTACATAGTATGTTTAATACCCATACTGCTTTTTATTTTCCTTTATTGTTTGCCAAGAGTTATTTTTTTTTGTTTGAAAAACTGCTTTAAAAACAACTTTTGATATACAGTCTGATAACAGTAGTTAGCATTTGAATCATGCAGGTAAGAAATCAATAACCCAAAGGTGGATATTTAAGTCCCTTAATTGCCATTATTGAAGTCTCTATCAGAGATCTTTTGTTCTTTTTTTTTTTCTTAGCAGAAATGTTGTTAGAAAGTGCTTTTCATTGGTTAGATGAGTGTTTTTCAAAATAGATGCTTGCATAGGAAGATTCCATAAGCTCTATAAGCTCTACTACAACTACATAAACTAATTATAAGAGCCTGGCAAGCTCCGCAAAATACTGTTGAGGAACCTGGAGTCTTACTGTGTATGTGTCCTTCTACCTCACAGAGCACTGTCACCTCCAATACTACAGCATCTTTAGGTCTGGCCCTCAGAATTAGTATCTGCATTCTGGAGAGAGTCTTTCATGAAGGTGCTAATGTGAGTCTCCAAATACAGATATGGGGCCACCACTGATCTAAAAAAACTGGTCAACTACATTGTGCCATACCACTCTCAGTTTTAACAATTGGAGCTACCAAAATAATCAGACAATTTTATGTAGCAAGATTGCTTTTGTCTGTTCACACCACTACTTTTTCGCTTGTGTGTACATTTGTTTACACAACAAAACCTGATACTAATTTACAATTCTCCTATGTGATTTTTTCTTTTATTTACTTATCTGTTATTTCTAAATAAGCCTTGTGATGATCCTAGTATGACAAAAATTGAGTAAGAAATAAGTCATTGAATAATTTCAAAATAATTTTGTCCAATATGCAAGCAACAGTCAGATGAGTATCAGATATATCTATTTTGAAGCAATCTTAGAAATCAGTTTGTTAGTAACCCACCCCTTCTCTAACAGGGTTGCTCAGTGGCTTCTCTTATCTCAGGGTCCCCAAATTTATGCATATAATCTATTTGAGGATACATTCATTAATCACAATTATTTAATGTATGCAGAGTTATATGAAGCACCAGATTTGTAGACATGCTTACAGATACACACTAAATGTGTTAAGATAACTAAGCCACTTTATTTCACTTCTTGGTGAATTATACCATAGAGTAATAATAAAAAATAAATCTACACAAACAAGCAGGAAAATTGCTCACAAAACTTGAGGGACTTTTCTTTCAAGAAAAACATACGTTTGTTTCTATAGTGTTCTACCCCTCCCTCAGGAGAGCTTTACAGCTTAGAGCCAGGAGAAACGCTCTAGATAAGATGGAAATATTTGCAAGAGGGAACTGGAGGAGATTTACTATTTTCTCAGCAAGCATACCCTAAAACTGAAGGCAGCTCTATATGTAGTGTCATTGGCATTATAGTGGGCAATGGGGAGAATCTGTGTTTCTAACGGGTGGAATTCTAGGCTGCTAATTAAGGATGGTCACTTTTAAATGAATGTGAATCCCAGTTCAATTCAATAAGAAGGTTTATCTTCTAATACTAAAACAGTTCAATTCATATTTTAAAAATCTTACAATAAAGTTTGTCCTAAATTCCTATGTGGCCCTTTCAGCCTTCAGACTGCCTAATTCTCCTGTATATCTCTGTGTGTATTTAGTTATAAATACAGTAATTGCATTTCTTATCTTTAAAATGAAGCAACTGTGGGAGATAAGGTTTATATAAAATATATCAATCACCCTTGTAGTATTTAGAAACATTTTAGCACATGTCAAGCCTTGTAAATCCCTTGGGGGTATAATTATGTCATTATTTTCACATTTTGAATCATATCCCATTACTTATTTGTTTCTCAAAAACATGGGTCTTATCATATCACAGGCTGATTGCTTTGTATTGTAGTTCATGTCCATAAAATATGATGGAAGTAGAGCAAATGGTCATTGATTAATTTAGTGTAGGGTGTTCATTGGTCTCTGTTATTTGACCTATAACCCCTCCCCATATTTGTCTTGTGAATATGCAGTCAGATGTTTCTATAGCCCACAGAATGGTGAATACTTGAAACACAAGATTGGTAATGCAACAAGACAAGAGTTACATCTATAGCCTAGCTCTGTTTCTTGTTTTTCCACATTTATATTTTGAATCCCTAAATAATAAACTCTAACTTAGTGGAATAAAATGTTTCTCTACTTTCATAGCATAAAGTGCTTTCAATTGTAAGCTCCTTGTCATTGAGAAGCTAGGCAGGAACAAATGACCACCTAGAATTCTCTTGTGATAGGCACTGTTCGATGACAGTAGTCAATCCCTGGAGATACTTCAGGTTGCAGCTCTTCTCTAGGAGATACCTGTGCCTTGGAGTGGGTTGGGAAGAATCAGCATGGAAAGAAAGTGAATGGCATAGAATTTTGAGAAAGATGTCTCTTTTATTCTTGTCATTGTAGCGATAAATATATTCGTGAACCCATGTTATACATAAGCAGTAATTTTTAGGAGGATGTGATCTCCATTGATGTGCTTTTGCAATCAAAAGCAAGGGAGTATTGTAAATTATACGGCAAGAGTAATTTTACAAGTACTGATAATCAGAGACCAGCTTGTAGCCAAGTAAACATGGCTCTTCTTTTTATAGTGTGGATGTGGGTATTTGAAACATGGGGGCTATATTGGGTGGCATTCATGGGAACTAGAGGCATAGAAGTTTCAGAGGAGCAGTTGACAGCCTATTAATTATCAAAGGTTTATAGCAGGCCAGACAGAGAGGAGCTGGCACCTTCTAGAAAAATCCATAAACTATCTTCTCCTAGTAAGTATAAAGGCATGGCAAATAGTTTCTGCAAATGTTGTTCTCTTTTAACAGGTGTTATAAATAGTATGTTTTCATTTACAAAGTATTTTTCAACCATAGTATAAATGGCTTTTGCACTGGGACTTGGTTTTATATTCTGTTCATTTATTTTCTTTCGTTTTTTTTAGGGGCTATAAATACTTTGGTTTTCCTACTTAGGTGCATGTACTTTCTTTTTAAGAAAACAAAACCCAAATCAAAATTCACATGAATAAAAGCTGATATATGAGGATAATGAATTTAAAGCCAAACCAAATGAAATGCTGCAATGGTAAAAGGGCTTTACTTTAACAATTGAAACTAAAAATGTTGAATTAATATTTAATCTTCCATTTCTACCACTAGTTTGAATATTAATTGCTTTCAGAGCTATAGATTTTATCTTAATAAACTATTTCCCATGCTGAAAATCACATGGCCAATAAATGTGCATATTTTTTGGTAGAAAAAGTATTTTCCTTTAGAGTCAAACAAGGTCCAATGAGTATTTTTAATTGAAAATCACCTGCCACGATGGTTGCAAATGAGGGTACAATGGACAGGAGGCAGTGTCTGATAGGAAGCCATTTACAACCAAATGGGCATAACCATCTAGATGGGTTTTTGTGTATTTATATCTGAAGTTGTTATGTAGATAATCCCTGAAAATTAATTGAAGTATTAGAATGAGTTAGGGTAAGAGGAAATTATGCCAAAATTACTAAAATCCAATGAGTGCATCTAATAGTTAAAGCTCTGACTTAGGCAGCATTGCTCAGAAAAAAAAAAATGTATATATATATTATTACTTTAAGAGAAAAAAATAATTAAGTACTCTCCCTACATCTCTTGATAATTAAGAAATTGTTACTCTTTCGT
Source organism: Macaca fascicularis (assembly GCF_037993035.2). Classification (NCBI taxonomy): domain Eukaryota; kingdom Metazoa; phylum Chordata; class Mammalia; order Primates; family Cercopithecidae; genus Macaca; species Macaca fascicularis. The sequence continues at coordinate 106,618,157 of NC_088380.1, forward strand.
ATATCTTTCTTCTACCAGCAGAGCAGGATAGTAAAATGGTTACGATGAATGTATTTTAGTAAACCAAAGAATAAGAAGTATATTAACCTGGAAGAACAAAGACAGGAGCAAAACATCAGGTGTTGTTCTTTGCTATTGCACTTGATTGCACTAGTTAAAGATAAAAATGGCAGAAAAAGGTTTTATTCAATAGACTTAAATTGTTGGAAGAAAATTATCATAGCTGTATAGTATAAGCAAATTCTAATAGCCATAATCTGTTTTTATTCTCTTCTCCTTAACCATCAGTTTTGCTAATCAATCACATATGACCTAAGTATTTGCTAAGACATATCGTGTTCAATCTGAGGGTAGTCATATTTTAAGTTGTTAATTTGAAATTTTAACCTCTCTTTAAAAATCCTAACAAAATCCTATTTTTTAGTTTTTCTTAAAGAAATGGAAGTTTGACACTCAAACCTCAATGTGCCAGAATATTAATAAAGGAAGCTGTATCCTTTAAACATGGAATTTGTTCTGTTGGTTGTTATGATTCCCATGTACTTCTCCTGGTTCCTGTCACTAAGATTGCATGTCATTTGGCACACATCATCTTTCTCATACTATTTGTTCCTTTTTTTTTTTTTTCTTGTAACAGAAGAATATAAGTTTCTGTACTCATTTCTTAGGGCTGCTGTGACAAAGCACTACAATTTGTATTTCTTAGAAACGTATTATCACATAGCCCTGGGGGCTAGACGTCTGAAATCAAGGCATTGGAAGGCCCATGCTTCTTCTGAAACCTGTAGGGAAATCCTTTCTTGTCTCTTCTGGTTTCTGGTGAGTGGCTGGCAATTGGCAGGCCTTGGTTTGAAGCTTCATTGCTCTAATGTTTCTGCCTCTGTCACCACATGGTGCTTTCTCTGTATGACTGTCTTCAGGCTGTGCTCTTATAAGGACAGTAGTCGTAAAGGATTAGAGGCTCACCCTACTCCGGTATGACCTTATTCCAACTAATTACATCTGCAATAATCCTATTTCCAAATAAAGTGACATTATCAGGCTCTGGAAGTTAGAAGTTTAACATATAAATAAATATATACTTTTTGGTCGGGGTTGGGTAGGGAGTGAGATAATTCAGTCCATAAGAGGTCAGCATCTAGCATGTAGCATGCCTCCCAACATATTTACATCCTTCCCACATGCAAAATACATTCACTTCACCTCGACATCTCCAAAGGTCTTAATTCATTCCAGTATCAACGATAAATCTCATATAAATATCAACTATATCAGGTATGTTTGAGATTCAGCACACGCTGTATCCTGAGACAAACTAGAAAACAAGTTATAGAAATAGGACAGACATTTCCTTTCAAGAAGGGAGAAATTGGAAGGAAAAAAGGGTAGTTGGTTTAAGCAAGCTAGCAACAGAGTAGGGCAAATTCCATCCTCTTTTTTTTTTTTTTTTTGAGACAGAGTGTCACTCTGTTGCACAGACTGGAGTACAGTGGCGTGATCTTGGCTCACTGCAACCTCCGCCTCCTGGGTTCAGGTGATTCTCCTGACTCAGCCTCCTGAGTAGCTGGGACTACAGGTGTGCACCACCACGCCCGGCCATTTTTTTTTTTTTTTTTTTTTTGTATTTTTGGTAGAAATGGCATTTTGCCATGTTGACCAGGCTGGTCTTGAACTCCTGAACTCCGGTGATCCATTTGCCTCTGCCTCCCAAAGTGCTGGGATTACAGGCATGAGCCACCGCACCCGGCCTCCATTCGCTTTCAAGGCTTAAAAATAACGATTCATTGCCAAATGTGCTCTTTTTTGGGCCTGGAGGGATGGCCTTGCCAGCTCAGCTCTAGGCAGCAGCACTACTCTCTAGAACCTAGGAAGTAGTGCTATCCCAGGCCATTCCATTTGTAGCTCTGTCTTAAGAGTCATTTTTCCTTAATTGTATCCCATCCCTGTTCCTTTCAGTCCAAGCTAGCAGTGTTTCTGCTGATACAAAATTCTCCTAATTTTTGTCAGCCTCTTGTGCAATGCACTAGGGACCAAGATATCCGGCAAGAAATTCCTTCACAGACCTTTCCTGGAAAACCACATCATTGTTCCTGGCTTCTGCTGAGTGGCTGATTAGATCTGTAAGTCACACACCTGATCTCTGTAGCAAATGCTTTTCCAGTCAAATTCTTGGCACCGTTTCCAAACTACACTACCTGGATAGGGTGCAAATTTTCCAAGTCAAGTTCTTTTGTATTTTTGCTGAACAGTTCCTTCTTCAGTTTATCTCCTCACGTTTCACTATAAGCAGCAAGGAGAAATCAGACTGTGGTGAAGAACACTTTGCTGGGAATTCTCTCAGCTAAATATTCAAGTTTGACCCAATATGGTGGCTCACAGCTGTAAACCCAGCACTTTGGGAGGCCGAGACAGGTAGATCACTTGAGTCCAGGAGTTCGAGAACAGCCTGGGCACATGGTGAAACCCCGTTTCTACTAAAAGTACAAAAATTAGCTGGGTGTGGTGGTGTGCACCTGTAGTCCCAGTTAATCAGAAGGCTGAGGCGGAAAAATCACTTGAGTCCATGAAGTTGGCTGCACTGAGCCAAGATCACACCACTGCACTCTAGCCTGGGTGACAAAGTGAGACTCTGTCTCACAAATGAATGAATGAATAAATAAATAAACAATAAATAAATAAATATTCAAGTTCATTGCTTACAAGGTCTCTATTTACCCCTTTTTAAGAATAAACATTTTTCCTCTAGTTTCCAATAACATGTTCTTCATTTCCATCTCATCCCTCAGTAGAATTACCTTTAACATACATAATTTCTCTAACAGATTCTTCAATGCAATCTAAGCTTTTTCTATCATGCACCAAAAAAATTATTCCAGCCTCTACACATGACCAAATTCTAAAGCCATTTCCACATTTTCTGGTATTTGTTAGAGCAGCACTCAGAGTTTAGAAATCTAAAACCAAGGTGTTGCATTAGGGGTCTCTTCTACTACAGTATGAGCACATATTACCCTAACTGTATGATGACACTATTTCCAAATAAGGGCACATTCTGAAGTACTGGGGTAGGTAGGACTTTGACATATCCTTTCTGAGTGGACGTAATTCAACTCATAAAAGTTTCAATACCCATACCTTTATCTGAAGTGAAAAAATAAAAAACCTAAGATAGACTGAGAAGGCTGCTTTATTTTTCTTGAACATTGCCCAGTTCCTACATTCATATTTCTTGATTGGTAACTCCAGGGATTCAGTACAGTGGCTTGAAACTGAGGCAGCCTTTTATGATGGAACATAGATTATATTGATATATATAGAGAGATGTAAATGCATGAGCAATTTTCCAGGCTTATACATAAACAAAATTATCTATATTGCAATCATAGTTACTTTAAACAATCAAATACTACTGCAAATGTTATATATGCATTATAAGATTTTCTAAAATGCTCAAAAAATTGCAATGCTTATCACAAAATCAGAAATAAGATCAGGGACAACACATAATCTTCAGATCAGACAGGACTTTCCTCAACTAAGAAAAATGCAGTGTAACACTAAATGCTAAATGTTTTTGATATTTTAAATATTATTTCTTAAAAACTAAAATTTATTTTTCCAACTAATGTAAAAAGAAGTTTAAACTATCAAAGCACAAGTACCCAAATGTCTATTTAATACACATAAAGACTTTTTGTACATAAAAAGAAGCATGGGATGAATTGTACTGGCTTTTAAACTTTATATATAATAATAATTGAGAAAAACTGTTTATTTGGTGTCGTGATGTCAGAGACAGTAAAAACAAACAAACAAAAAATAAGATCTCTGAACAATTTAAATTGTGGAAATTTCATCTTCCTTAAATATAGTTATAATGAGTCTTATCAGAGTCATTCAATATTTTCCCCAGTATTCTCCTTCTTGCTGTGATCATTATTACTATATTTTAATGTTGTGTTAGTTTTCCTCATGATCAAACAGACTGATGGTCAATTAATACCCAGGATAATATTAACATTGAGAACCTTCTTATTTCACAGTGAACTTGCCCAAAATACAAATAAAATGGGTCACAGAGAAATACCTAACCTGAGAAATGCTTGACTTTGAAGACACATGTAGCTTATGAAGGTGATTATTTTATTTGAATGTTTTTCCTAACAGGTACTACTTTCACAGCTTTGAGCATATTAAAGGGCTTTCTTTACCATTCTGAACTTCTGGGAATCCTTATTTGCTTGTATTGCAAATAAGTCAATTTTTAACAAGTCACAAAAGAGTCATTAATATGCAATATTATAGTATCCTCTGCCAGGTTTAAACCCCCAAATAGACCTCAACTATTAATAATTTTATATATATTATTTTGGTTTTCTTCCCCTCATCTTCACATTTCATCTTCTTATTGACACTTTTATCTTAGATTTGGAGTCCAGCCTTCCAGACCTGATCTTATACACCAGCCTCGCTTTACATCATGCTGCAAAATCCTCAGGTAATTAACATTATTTTTTCAATGATTTGCCCCTCTCTGATATTTCTCAGACATACTTCCAATGATCCTGAAATAATGTTTGCTCTCTGACCAGTTATAGAAGATTAAAATACTAAAATTATTTTCTATTGAAATCTCAGAAGCCTATTTCATTTTTTTAAATAAACTGCCTATTTCTTTAAGAAAACATGTTTAGAAAACTTCTGAGACGTTAAGACAGCCTGCTTTAGGTGTATCAGGTTTTGAAGGTTAGAAAATTTGAGGTGTCCTCTGTGTTAAAAAAAAAAAGGGGGCAAAATTACATTGTCAAATTAGGTCCAAACATTACTATATAAATCACAATAAATAGCCAATTTTATAAAGTTACAAATTTTGAACACCAGAACTATTTTTAAAATCATATTTTCACCATGTAACTTTCTCACCTACCTCTATATTTTCTTACATTTTGTTTGTATTTTTTTCTGATTACCATGTCATATGAAATAGCATTGTCTCTACAAAAATACAAAATGTAATTCAGTCTTTCTTCTAGTATGGTTGATGAATATATTTATTATTAATTAATGCTTAGAAAGATTTCTTTCAGCTTCAAACTTGTTATTGGAAATGCTATGTAAATTCTAGGATTGTTTCTAAATTTGTCAAAATCTCCTTTTAGTTTCTTTTAGTATAAACTTTAAGATTTCAAAACTTATTTTCTTTGTACTTCCTTTTGCAGTGTGTGCTCTTAAATAATTTTTGGAGTGACCACCGTTTGTTGATTAAATCCTTGTTAATGTTTTTGTTTGTTTCATCATCGTTGTCAGCATTTTGTGGCATTCGACCAGAAAATAAGGCTCTGTAAAAATATAATTGGACAATTCATTATAAGATGAAGGAGAAACATAGGTGCTCAGGCATAGCTAAGCAGAGAAAAAGAGTGAGGTTATAAAGCATGGGTGAGATAGAAGTGGGCAATCAGAATGATATTTTAAACAAAGTCTCACTCTGTCTCTGCTCCAGGCTGGAATGCAGTGGCATGATCATAGCTTACTGCATTCTGGAGTTTCTGGGACCCATCCGTCCTGCTGCATCAGCTTCCTGAGTAGCTGGGACTACAGGCAACGCCACCGTGCTTGACTTATTTATTTATTTACTTTGTTTGTAGAGATTGGGGCGGCGGGGGGGGGCATCTTGTTACCCAGGCTGGTCTCGAACTCCCACCTTCAAGTTATCCTCCCAGCTGCTGGGATTCAAGCGATCCTCCCATCTGCCTCCCAAAATTCTGGGATTACAGCCCTGAGCCTCTGTGCCTGGCCAAGCTAGAATGGTTTTAAAATAAACGGCCTGTTGATGGCTCACTAAACATGAGATAGATAATTTTGTATATTGTTAAGATCATTAACATTAATTTCAAACAAATTGAGGCTTGAATATTAGTGCTGACCTTATTAGCCTGTGAAACCTTATTAGCAATTACTGAACGCAGAAGTAACAGAAGTATGACACACATGTGCACTACATCTAAACTAATTCTAGCGTTGACTTTGTTTCCCGTCAGTTGGGTTCCCAAAACGCCTATGCCTAACCCAAATCCCCCTACTAAATAAAACCAGGCAAAGTTAAACAGGCGAGGAAGACTTATTCATGGATATTGCAATTGGGTGAAAGACAAGAACGTAGTCTGAACTCAATTCCCTTGAAACAAAAGGGCAGGAGAGTTTTTAAGAGCTGAGGTGGGAAAGAACATAGGCCATCTGTGTTTGCTAATTGTCCTGACCTAAAAGAAAAGCAAACTTTTTAATTTCTTCAGGACAGAAAGTAGTTTCACAACCTGAAGCAAAGTGTCCACCAAAGTTAGTTTCCCTGCCACAGAGAATGAGAGATAGGCATGTCTATCTTCCTTGATGACGACATTTCAAATAGCTCCCAGGCCCTTAAGAAAAAAATCATTCCTGAGTTGTAAAACTGGCAGTCTTTTAAAAAGATTTACATCAGGGATATTGGTCTAAAATTCTCTTTTTTTGTTGTGTCTCTGCCAGGCTTTGGTATCAGGATGATGTTGGCCTCATAAAATGAGTTAGGGAGGATTACCTCTTTTTCTATTGATTGGAATAGTTTCAGAAGGAATGGTACCAGCTCCTCCTTGTACCTCTGGTAGATTCAGCTGTGAATCAATCTGGTCCTGGACTTTTTTTGGTTGGTAGGCTATTAATTATTGCCTCAATTTCAGAGCATGCTATTGGTCTATTCAGGGATTCAACTTCTTCCTGGTTTAGTCTTGGAAGAGTGTAAGTGTCCAGCAAATTATCCATTTCTTCTAGATTTTCCAGTTTATTTGCGTAGAGGTGTTTATAGTATTCTCTGATGGTAGTTTGTATTTCTGTGGGGTCGGTGGTGATATCCCCTTTATCATTTTTTATTGCGTCTATTTGATTCTTCTCTCTTTTCTTCTTTATTAGTCTTGCTAGCCATCTGTCAATTTTGTTGATCTTTTCAAAAAACCAACTCCTGCATTCATTGATTTTTTGGAGGGTTTTTTTGTGTCTCTATCTCCTTCAGTTCTGCTCTGATCTTAGTTATTTCTTGCCTTCTGCTAGCTTTTGAATGTGTTTGCTCTTGCTTCTCTAGTTCTTTTAATTGTGATGTTAGAGTGTCAATTTTAGATCTTTCCTGCTTTCTCTTGTGGGCATTTAGTGCTATAAATTTCCCTCTACACACTGCTTTAAATGTGTCCCAGAGATTCTGGTATGTTGTATCTTTGTTCTCATTGGTTTCAAAGAACATCTTTATTTCTGCCTTCATTTCGTTATGTACCCAGTAGTCATTCAGGAGCAGGTTGTTCAGTTTCCAGGAAGTTGAGCAGTTTTGATTGAGTTTCTTAGTCCTGAGTTCTAGTTTGATTGCACTGTGGTCTGAGAGACAGTTTGTTATAATTTCTGTTCTTGTACATTTGCTGAGGAGTGCTTTACTTCCAATTATGTGGTCGATTTTGGAGTAAGTACGATGTGGTGCTGAGAAGAATGTGTATTCTGTTGATTTGGGGTGGAGAGTTCTATAGATGTCTATTAGGTCTGCTTGCTGCAGAGATGAGTTCAATTCCTGGATATCTTTGTTAACCTTCTGTCTCGTTGATCTGTCTAATGTTGACAGTGGAGTGTTGAAATCTCCCATTATTATTGTATGGGAGTCTAAGTCTCTTTGTAAGTCTCTAAGGACTTGCTTTATGAATCTGGGTGCTCCTGTATTGGGTGCATATTATTTAGGATAGTTAGCTCTTCCTGTTGAATTGATCCCTTTACCATTATGTAATGGCCTTCTTTGTCTCTTTTGATCTTTGATGGTTTAAAGTCTGTTTTATCAGAGACTAGTAATGCAACCCCTGCTTTTTTTTGTTCTCCATTTGCTTGGTAAATCTTCCTCCGTCCCTTTATTTTGAGCCTATGTACGTCTCTGCGTGTGAGATGGGTTTCCTGAATACAGCAGACTGATGGGTCTTGACTCTTTATCCAGTTTGCCAGTCTGTGTCTTTTAATTGGAGCATTTAGTCCATTTACATTTAAGGTTAATATGGTTATGTGTGAACTTGATCCTGCCATTAAATTAACTGGTTATTTTGCTCGTTAGTTGATGCAGTTTCTTCCTAGCCTAAATGTTCTTTACATTTTGGCCTGTTTTTGCAATGGCTGGTACCGCTTGTTCCTTTCCATGTTTAGTGCTTCCTTCAGGGTCTCTTGTAAGGCAGTCCTAGTGATGATGATGCAAAAATCCTCAATAAAATACTGGCAAACCAGATTCAGCAGCACATCAAAAAGCTTATCCACCGTGATCAAGTGGGCTTCATCCCTGGGATGCAAGGCTGGTTCAACATTCGCAAATCAATAAACATAATCCAGCATATAAACAGAACCAAAGACAAGAACCACATGATTATCTCAATAGATGCAGAAAAGGCTTTTGACAAAATTCAACAGCCCTTCATGCTAAAAATGCTCAATAAATTCGGTCTTGATGGAACGTACCTCAAAATAATAAGAGCTATTTATGACAAACCCACAGCCAATATCATACTGAATGGGTAAAAACTGGAAAAATTCCCTTTGAAAACTGGCACAAGACAGGGATGCCCTCTCTGACCACTCCTATTCAACATAGTGTTGGAAGTTCTGGCTAGGGCAATCAGGCAAGAGAAAGAAATCAAGGGTATTCAGTTAGGAAAAGAAGAAGTCAAATTGTCCCTCTTTGCAGATGACATGATGGTATATTTAGAAAACCCCATTGTCCCAGCCCAAAATCTCCTTAAGCTGATAAGCAACTTCAGCAAAGTCTCAGGATACAAAATTAATGTGCAAAAATCACAAGCATTCTTATACACCAGTAACAGACAAACAGAGAGCCAAATCAGGAATGAACTTCCATTCACAATTGCTTCAAAGAGAATAAAATACCTAGGAATCCAACTGACAAGGGATGTAAAGGACCTCTTCAAGGAGAACTACAAACCACTGCTCAGTGAAATAAAAGAGGACACAAATAAATGGAAGAACATACCATGCTCATGGATAGGAAGAATCAATATCGTGAAAATGGCTATACTGCCAAAGGTTATTTACAGATTCAATGCCATCCCCATCAAGCTACCAATGAGTTTCTTCACAGAATTGGAAAGAACTGCTTTAAAGTTCATATGGAACCAAAAAAGAGCCCGCATCTCCAAGACAATCCTAAGTCAAAAGGACAAAGCTGGAGGCATCACACTACCTGACTTCAAACTATACTACAAGGCTACAGTAACCAAAACAGCATGGTACTGGTACCAAAACAGAGATATAGACCAATGGAACAGAACAGAGTCCTCAGAAATAATACCACATATCTACAGCCATCTGATCTTTGACAAACCTGAGAGAAACAAGAAATGGGGAAAGGATTCCCTATTTAATAAATGGTGCTGGGAAAATTGGCTAGCCATAAGTAGAAAGCTGAAACTGGATCCTGTCCTTACTCCTTATACGAAAATTAATTCAAGATGGATTGGAGACTTTAATGTTAGACCTAATACCATAAAAACCCTAGAGGAAAACCTAGGTAGTACCATTCAGGACATAGGCATGGGCAAAGACTTCATGTCTAAAACACCAAAAGCTACAGCAACAAAAGCCAAAATTGACAAATGGGATCTAATTAAGCTAAAGAGCTTCTGCACAGCAAAAGAAACTACCATCAGAGTGAACAGGCAACCTACAGAATGGGAGAAAATTTTTGCAATCTACTCATCTGACAAGGGGCTAATATCCAGAACCTACAAAGAACTCAAACAAATTTACAAGAAAAAAACAAACAACCCCATCAAAAAGTGGGCAAAGTATATGAACAGACATTTCTCAAAAGAAGACATTCATACAGCCAACAGACACATGAAAAAATGCTCATCATCACTGGCCATCAGAGAAATGCAAATCAAAACCACAATGAGATACCATCTCACACCAGTTAGAATGGCAATCATTAAAAAGTCAGGAAACAACAGGTGCTGGAGAGGATGTGGAGAAATAGGACCACTTTTACACTGTTGGTGGGATTGTAAACTAGTTCAACCATTATGGAAAACAGTATGGCGATTCCTCAAAGATCTAGAACTAGATGTACCATATGACCCAGCCATCCCATTACTGGGTATATACCCAAGGGATTATAAATCATGCTGCTATAAAGACACATGCACACGTATGTTCATTGTGGCACTATTCACAATAGCAAAGACTTGGAATCAACCCAAATGTCCATCAGTGACAGACTGGATTAAGAAAATGTGGCACATATACACCATGGAATACTATGCAGCCATAAAAAAGGATGAGTTTGTGTCCTTTGTAGGGACATGGATGCAGCTGGAAACCATCATTCTTAGCAAACTATCACAAGAACAGAAAACCAAACACCGCGTGTTCTCACTCATAGGTGGGAACTGAACAATGAGATCACTTGGACCCGGGAAGGGGAGCATCACACACCGGGGCCTATCATGGGGAGTGGGGAGGGGGGAGGGGGGAGGGGGAGGGGGGAGGGATTGCATTGGGAGTTATACCTGATGTAAATGACGAGTTGATGGGTGCTGACGAGTTGATGGGTGCAGCACACCAACATGGCACAAGTATACACATGTAACAAACCTGCACGTTATGCACATGTACCCTAGAACTTAAAGTATAATAATAATAAATTAAAAAAAGAAAAAAAAGATTTACATCTCATGGCACATGTATACATATGTAACAAACCTGCACGTTGTGCACATGTACCCTAGAACTTAAAGTATAATAATAATAATAACAATAACAATAATAATAAAGATTTACATCTCAAATGGGCTGGGAAACAAACTACAATAACAATTTTTTTAAGTCATTGCTACAAGAAAAGTGAAGTTGGAAGCTTAGTCAGGAAGCCTGTCTAAAGTTTATTTAAACTCAAGGGAATTAAAATTTTCTTGGTCACACCTAATATAAGGAGAACCGGAAAGGAAGAGGAATCTGAGCAGAAATAGCGTGAACTTTTACACTTTTTACAGAAGTTTGTGCCCATGACGACACCCTAATCATTTGTAGGGTCCTGATTAAATGAAGAATACTGGTTTAAATTTCTTTCATTCCCCAATATATCTACCATTGGGAAAGTACATGGGACATTAAATTAGACAGAGCCAAGCAGGAATCCCAGCTCTGTCATTTATAAAACATTTTCTTGGCATAGGCTTGTTCTTTCTTCACCCACATTCTCTGTATCAACTGAGTAGCCAGTTTTGAAAACTGGGCCTCCCAAAGGTTTCTCTATTCTTCTCTTCTATATTCACAGGTATCATATGGTACAGAACGTCATGGTCTTTCACATGGAATAATATTGACACCACCTAATGAGTTGCCACACTTCTGTTGCTCTCGCGGTTCTCACACAATAGCCACAATCATCTTTCAAAAATGTAAACAAATTCTATCATTTGCCTGCATACAACTTTAAGAATATCCCCATTTCAGTTAGAAATAAACCCACCTCTTTCCCGTAGTGTATAATGGCTTAAGTTTTCTCTTTCATTTATTGTATTCCACGAACACTAGCTGTCTTTCATGCCTTGAACATGTTAAACTTTATCTTGTCAGGGCTTTTTCACAGGCTAATTCCTCTCTTAAAACTGAGCATTGTCTATATTTTTCAATCACTCTCAATATAATACAGAGAGCCATATAAACTTACTCTGGTTACTAGTGAGGTTAAATAGCTTTTCATTGTGTGTTGATCGTCTTGAATTCTTTTTCATTTCCATTTTTCACTCACATTTTTTTTTTATTAATGTTGCTATTGTGCAAAACCATTTTTAAAGGCTTTTGTGTAAGGTCATAGAAACTTTTTTACATATATTACAGATGTGTAAAACGTTTTTATTATGTTTTATTCATTGTTTAAAATGGAATTTTGTTCTTATTCCATTTTTAAAAATTTAAACATTAATTCCATCTTCCTGTATAGTTGCTAGTATATTATTTTTAACTGTCATTTCATTTCTGAACTAAAAAGGAAGATATGCCTTAGTCTACTCAGAAATTTCTCAAATCTCAGTACTGAATTTTTTTGACATATTATTATCAACAATCTATCAACTCAATAACCAGCATTTCATACTTGTGAGTTTTTACAGTAGTCTAAAACATCCCTATCTTTTCTCATATTAGTAAACTTTCAAACTCTTTCTTAGGTTTTATGTTTTCACGTAATGAATCTTGCAGGAAAATAAAACTAATTTATTGGTTCACTGTTTCACTGAAAAGATTGAACACTTTTGGTGCACCACATATCCTTTTAGTTGCTGGGAATAAAGCAGTGAAAATAGACAAAACATAAAAATAATTTATGTCTTCATAAGCCTTCTAACAAGTCAGTAAACAGAAAAAAAATGTGAAATTTTTTAAAGATATATATTTTTTTAAAAAAATATGTATTTTAAAGATATATCTATATATCTACATAGATAATATGTACACATACGCTTAAAAAAGGCTAGTGCAATAATACAAGTAAGAATACTTCACCATAATGAGATCAACGAGGATGGAGAGGAGTTTTCAGAATGTGGAGTCAACAGGATTTGCTGAAAGATTTGACTGGATTCCATGTAGAAGAATCTAGAATGACGCAAACGTTTTAAACTAAGAACTTGAACATACAGAGATGCCACTTATTGAAGTGGGAAAGATTTTAAGTGAAACAGGTTTGGTTAAGGGACAGCTCAGGACTTTGATTCAGACCTTTGAAGTTTGAGATACTGCTCTATGCTTATGTGGAAATGCTGATCAGGCAGCTGGATATAGAAGCTCATGGGGAGTATTTAGGCTGAATATATAATTCCAAAAGTTATCACCATACAGATGATATCTATGCCACATGCTGAAGTGAAATCACCAAGGTAATTATGCAGACTGATACTTTGGGTTTTCTATGTCTACTTGAAAGGGATAAAGAATTAGTGGTAGAACTATGAAGACAACCAGTGACAGAAAAGAAAAACCAGAGAGTATAGTGTCCTAGAAATCAAGTAAAGAAAGTATATCAGGGATAAAACAGCAATCAATGCTATCAAATTCTGCTTCAATTTGAGTAAATTTTGAGAATTTATCAAGCATGTAGCAAATGGAGGTTATTGGGCACATCGCCAACAGCAGTTGCAGTAAAATAGCAGGGAAAAATTTTGTTTGGGCAATATTCAAGAGAGAATGGAAGAACAGAAATTGGAGACTAAAAGTCTTTTTCAAAGGAGTGTAATTTAAAAGGGCAGAATAATGTAGTTGGTCTGTAGAAGGAATAGAAGGTCAAGGGAAATTTGTTTCAAAGAAATTATGTGTGATATTGCTGGCTGAGTTGATTCAGTAGAGATTTATAAAATAGGTGATCCAGATAAATATTGAGGAATGTCTGAGAAAGGGATGGAATCTAGTGCATAATCAAGGAGTTAGACTCCGTGGTTATAAATTTTAAATGAGACCAACTGTAATTTTCTTCAGATAGGTTCTGTTTGGTAGGTTTGTTCAAGTAGAAGGAATATAGAATTAACCAGAATTGAGATTGTGCTAGATAGTGACATGGAATGAGGGTAAATGGAAAGAGTGATTTTAATCATGGCATGGAGTTTTAGCTGTTAGAAAGTGAAGTGAAGATATTAACATGTGAGATATGAAAAAATCAGCAGTATTATGGCAGATTCATATAAAAGTCAAAAGATTTCTCATTCTGGAGCATTAGAGGAACTAGGGTAGAATAAAGTGATACTTTTTAAATAATTGGATTCTTGAGTTTGAGATTACAATAATAACAATAATCGATAATGTTAATCACCAGGATTCTTGATTCTTTTGTGAATTATAACAAATTGAAGCAGGTCACACAACCCCAGTATGGGTCCTGAGGTTTCATATTTTTAGGTGCTCCACAGATGACTCAAATTTACAAACAGAATAGAAAACCTATGGTAGGGTTATGAGCATGAAAACGAATGGCTAAAGTAGGATAGAAATAAATAATCATTGGAGGAGCTGAGAAACCAGAGAAAGAATAAACTACATGTCAACCAGGACTTAAAAGTGTCAAGATTTATAGCAGCACTAGTGTTTGAGAGTGATGTTGATCCAAGAACTCTACAGGAGAAAGAGTGATCCTAAAGTGGATATTTAGTAAATACGTAGTTGATGGCATATGATTCAAAGTTGGGTGGTTTTGTTTTTGTTTTTGAGAGAAGATGGCTTTGAAATATCAATGAGGAATTTAAAGATTATTTTATCTACTGCAAACCCAGAGGTTTGAGAGATGTGGGCAGATAAAATAAAACAAACAATAATGATAACAATAACAAAAATATGCACCATAAGGAGGCTGCAGGAGAAATAATGCATCACTCCAAGGAAGAGCCAAAACTTTCTTTTTTTTAACTGATGCCATTTCATAAGTTCTAGAAGGCACTCAGTGGCATTCCAGAATTTAGGGAATGTGAAAGTGTGGTCAGAAAACAGATTGTTCAGAGCCAAATGGAGATGGGGGATGGAATGAGAGTCTGAACCTCTTATGGTAATAGATATGTACAGGACTAAAAGGGCATAATTGTTCCTGCTGCTAACTACTTAAGAGTATGAATAAACTGCTGTGTTTTGTTTTTAAATAATAAGCACACTCCCTAGAAGAACTGATTTTTATATTAAAGCTTAACAAGTAAATTAAATTAAAGTTTAAAGTGATTACTGTAAACAAATTACATGGAGATTTAGATAGCTAGTGTCCTAAAATTATGCATTTAAACTGTTTTCCCTGAGCCATAACTTCTGAGCCAAGTAATCCAGTGGTTTTTGTAATTGTTTCAAACCCTGATAGAGACTTCAGTCTCTTTTCTGTTAACAAACATAATATTATCATTTCTCCTCCATGAGTAAAGCAGCCTTTGTTGTCAGTGTTCAACAGTAACTGTGACATATAAATCCTCCCCTGTGCTACACATTGCCCATGATAGTGATGAGGAAGATGGTCTTCAGTGTCTCAAATACCTGGATTTAAATTCTACCTCTGCTACTCCCTAACCAGGTGACCATGAGCAAATGACTCATTGTCTCTGGTCTTCACCTTCTTTGTTTATAAAAATGGATCATCCTGTTGATAATTTCTTTTGCTGTACAGAAGCTCTTAAGTTTAATTATATCCCATTTGCCAATTTGTGCCTTTGTTGTGATTTTGGCATTTTGGCATCTTCATCATGAAATCTTTGCCTGCGCCTATGTCCAGAATAGTATTGCGTAGGTTGTCTTCCAGGGTTTTTATAGTTTTAGGTTTTACATTTAAGATTTTAATCCATCTTGAACTGATTTTTGTATATGGTGTAAGAAAAGGGTCCAGTTTCAGTCTTCTGTATATGGCAAGCTAGTTCTCCCAGCACCATTTATTGAATTGGGAATCCTTTCCCCATTGCTTGTTTTGGTCAACTTTGTCAAAGATCAGATGGTTGGAGATGTGAGACCTTATTTCGGGCCTCTCTATTCTGTTCTGTTGGTCTATGTGTCTGTTTTTGTACCAATACCATGCTGTTTTCAGTACAGTTGCCCTGTAGTATAGTTTGGGTAATGTGATGACTCTAGCTTTGTTAGTTTTGCTGAGGATTGCCTTGGCTATTTTGGCTTTTTGGGGGCTGCATATGAATTTTAAAATAGTTTTTATTTTTTCTAGTTCTGTGAAGAATGTCGTTGTTAGTTTGATAAGAGTAATATTAAATCTGTAAATTACTTTGGGCAGTACAGCCATCATAATTATATTAATTCTTCCTATCCATGAACATGGATGGTATTTCCATTTGTTTGTGTCATCTTCAATTTCTTTGAGCAGTGTTTTATCATTCTCACTGTAGAGATCTTTCACCTCTCTGGTTAGCTGTATTCCTAGGTATTTTATTCTGTTTGTGCCAATTGTGAATGGGATTGTGTTCTTGATTTGGCTCGTGGCTTGGCTGTTTTGGTATATAGAAATTGTAGTAATTTTTGTACATTGATTTTGCCTCCTGAAACTTTGCTGAAGCTGTGTATCAGCTGAAGGAGCTTTAGGGTCAAGACTATGTGGTTTTCTAGGTATAGATTCATGTCTGCAAACAGGGATAGTTTCACCTCCTCTCTTCCTATTTGAAAGTCCTTTATTTCTTCCTCTCAATTGATTGCTCTGGCCAGGACTTCCAATACTATGTTGAATAGGAGTAGTGAGAAAGGGCATAATTGTCTTGTGCCAGTTTTCAAAAGGAATGTTTCTAGTTTTTTCCATTCAGTATGATGTTGACTGTCAGTTTGTCATAGATGGCTCTTATTGTTTTGAGATATGTTTCTTCAATATCTAGTTATTGAGAGTTTGTAAAATAAAGGGGTGTTGAATTTTATCAAAAGTTTTTTTCTGCATCTATTGAGATAATAATATGGTTTCTGTCTTTAGTTCCATTTATGTCATAAATTATATTGATCGATTTGTGTATGTTGAACCAGCCTTACATGCTAGCAATGAAGCCTACTTGATCATGGTGAGTTCAATTTTGATGTGCTGCTGGATTCAGTTTGCAAGTATTTTATTGAAGATTTTTTCATCAATGTTCACCACAAACATTGTCTAGAAGTTTTCTTTTTGGTTATGTTTCTACCAGGTTTTGGTATCAGGATGATTCTGGCCTCATACAATGAATTAGGGAGGAGATCTTCCTCCTTAATTGTTTCAAATAGTTTCAGTAGAAATAGTATACAGACAACCTACAGAATGGGAAAAATATTTGCAAACTGCATTTGACAAAGGTCTAATATACAGTATTTATAAGGAACTTAAATGTACCAGAAAATACAAAGAACCCTCTAAAATGTGGGCACTGGACATGAACAGACACTTTTCAAAAGAAGACATACATGCAGCCAACAAGCATATGAAAAAAACTTAATATCACTTATAACTGGAGAATCGCATATCAAAATCACCATGAGATCCCATCTCACACCAGTCAAAATGGCTATTTTTAAACTTTTATTTTAAGTTCAGGGGTCCCTGTGAAGGTTTATTACAGAGATAAACTTGTATTATGGGGTGCTGCTGTTATACAGATAATTTCATCACCCATGTATTAAGCCTAGTACTCATTAGTTATTTTTTTCTGATTCTCTCCCTCCCTCCACTCTCCACCCCCTAGTAGGCTCCAGCATATGTTGTTCTCCTCTATGTTTACATGTGTTCTCATTATGTAGCTCCCACTTATAAGCGAGAACCTGTGGTTTTCTCTTCCTGCATCGGTTTGCTAAAGATGATGGCATCCAGTTCTATTTCTGTTTACACACACACACACACACACACACACACACACACACACAAACAAAAACATTATCTCATTCTTTTCATTCTTTGTATGGCTGCATAGTATTCATGGTGTAGATGTAACACCATTGCTTTATTCAGTCTATCACTGATGGGCACTTAGGTTGATTCCATGTCATTGCTATTGTGAATCGTGCTGCAATGAACATACATGCACATGTGTTTTTATAATTCAATGATTTTTATTCCTTTTTGTACATACCCAGTAATGATATTGCTGGATTGAATGATATTTCTGTGTTTAGGTTTTTGAGGAATTGCCATATTGTCTTCCTTAATGGTTGAACTAATTTATTCTCCCACCAACAGTGTAAAAGTGTTCATTTTTGTTCACAACGTTGCCAGCATCTGTTATTTTTTTGACTTTTTAATACAGAATGGTTATTATTAAATAGTCAAAAAATAACAGACGCTGTTGAGGTCACAGAGAAAAGGGAATGCTTATACACTGTTGGTGGGAGTGTAAATTAGGCCAACTATTGTGGAAAGCTGTGTGGTGATTCCTCAAATAGCTAATAACAGAACTACCACTTGACCCAGCTATCCTATTATTGTATACATACCCAGGGGAATATAAATAATTCTACCATAATGAAAAATGGATGTGAATGTTCATTGTAGCACTATTCACAATAGCAGAGACATGGAATTAACTAAATGCCCATCAATGACAGACTGGATAAAGAAAATGTGGTACATATACACTACAAAATACTATGTAGCCATACGAAAGAATGAGATTATGTTTTTTTGTGGGAACTTAGATGAATATGGAGGCCATTAGGGTTAGAAAACTAATGTAGGAAGAGAAAACCAAAGACCACATGTTCTCTCATAAGTGGGAGCTAAATGATGAGAATTTAAGGACACAAAGAGAGCAAAAACAGACACTGGGTCCTAGTTGAGGGCAAAAGGTGAGAGGAGGGACAGGAGAAAAAAAATTATTGGGTATTAGGCTTAGTACCTGGGTGTTGAAATAATCTGTACAACAAACCCCCAAGACACAAGTTTACCTATATAAAAAACCTGCACATGTACTCCTGAACCTAAAAATAAATAAATAAATAAAACCCAAATGTATAACTATAATACTTACTGAATGTTGAGATTATGAAAATTAAAAAAAAAAAAACATGTAAAAGTGAATACTCAGCATGCACTACCTTTTAATAAATGTTGTCACCTTTCTTATCTCTTTGCCCCCACAATACTCTGGTTATGCAGATGCTATTAGAACTTTACAGATGAAGAAACTGAGGAAATACAGCTAACAAATAACAGAGCCAAGCTGGATCACTGTCTCTTCACACTGTACATTAGTTATTTTTAGTTAGCACAGTAGCATATTACCTCCTCTCTCAAGATTGACTCACAGGCATTGAGGACAATGAGGGTATTGGCCTACAACTTATCCAAGAGTCCCTTGCAAAGGAACCAAGAGTTAGCATAGGGAAAGAAGCCTCTGAGTTCACCACCATATCAAACCTGGCAATAACCTAATATCCCTTTAATCCTGGTTCTTCAGAAAACTCAGAGGCACAGAGTCATACATTAAACTAATTCCTAGGATAACCAAATATACACTACTGGTAGGAGAATAAATTAGTTCAACCATTAGGGAAGACAATATGGCAATTCCTCAAAACCTAAAGACAGAAATATCATTCAGTCAGCAATATCATTACTAGGTATATACAAAAAGGAATATAAATCATTGAATTATAAAACACACACACACACATATACACACACACACACACATATGTACACGCACACATATATGTGAGTGTGTGTGTGTGTATGTGTGTGTTTCTAAAGGGAGACTTATCTGCTAAATTCAAATAATCATCCTGATATGATCCCTACTAAAAATAAATAACATAGACTGATTATTTTAAACTATAGATTCCAAAGATTTTGTAATATGAACAGTTACAAAGTGGCTTAGCTGCTATGTTAGACTATGGATATTTGCTTCAGCAGTAGCTGTTTTATAGAAGTCTATCTGGAAGAACAAAATAAAAACAAGATTAAACTATTTTCATTCATGTTAAGCCTAACTTATCTCTTTATATTTTTCATAAAATTATTTTTTAAATAAATAGGATAAGTTTCAACAGCTATGTTGTCTTACATTTTCCTTTCTAAGCAGCATTCAAATTAATTCTTTTTTTTTTGGAATATGAAAATCTGAATCCTGCATACATTTATTTTTTGAACCAGTTCTAAAGGAATAAGCAAAACTAAACAAAAACTGGTCTCTTCTGATAAATTTCACAGCTTTGCTGAAAGAGAAATATCTTTCTCTTACATAATCCAAAAATTCAATTGTAATAAGTGTGTGCGTATAGCATAATGACTAAGAGCCTGTTGCTCTGATATGGGACAATCTTAAGTTGAAAGTATGACACTATCACTAATTTAAAGTCTCTTAGCTTTCGTTTCTGCAACTTTAAAATTATAATGATATAATTAACTCATAAAGTTGTTGTGATGATTAAATGGGATAATGTTTTAATATAGCAATTAGCATATGATGATCACTCAATATTATTAGCCATGAGTTGTAGTAGGGGTAATAAGGTGGTTGAAATGTTTTCATTAACAATAGTCTTCCTGGTTTATGGCTTTAGATTGGGAAAGAATAAGAGTGCCCGCAAAACTGCAGCACAAAATAATTTCAGATTCACCCGCTCAGAAGTCTGAAGCCAGTGTGGCTTCCTCTCACTGATCTCAGGGTCTCCATTTGCAATGTAAGGTACATTTTGTTTGCTGTAATGCTGCTACTTTGGCCTTTCTTTTTTCTTTTTTTTTTTTTTTTTTTTTTTTTTGAGACTGAGTCTGGCTCTGTCGCCCAGGCTGGAGTACAGTGGCCGGATCTCAGCTCACTGCAAGCTCCGCCTCCCGGGTTTACGCCATTCTCCTGCCTCAGCCTCCCGAGTGGCTGGGACCACAGGCGCCCGCCACTTCGCCCGGCTAGTTTTTTGTATTTTTTAGTAGAGACGGGGTTTCACCGTGTTAGCCAGGATGGTCTCGATCTCCTGACCTCGTGATCCGCCCGTCTCGGCCTCCCAAAGTGCTAGGATTACAGGCTTGAGCCACCGCGCCCGGCCGGCCTTTCTTTTTTCTATATTCATTGCTCTGAACAGAACTAATTAAACAAAAACAAAACAAAAAAAATGCTGGTTTGGACAATTCAAGACAGGTTGTATTATAAAAAACGCAGTCTAGAAAGCCATATCCAAAGAATTTCTAGTTTACAAAAACAAAAAGTATGAATAGAGGGCATGGCCTACAGCAAAGACACATTCAGTTTACAAATTTGGTCAGTGGCAAGGAGTGTGTACAATGCCTGAGCATGGGCATTGTATATTGTTTACATGCTTTATTTCTAGAGGAAGGTACTAGTGTCCTCTTAACAAAGAATGAAAATGAGATTCAGAGAGGTCAAGATGAGGAGGATCAAGGTCACACAATGGCTGAGTAAGTATCCTAAACTGCCTCTTCTTGACTCCAGATACCAAGTCCCTTTCTCTGTGCCAAGCTACCTGAAAATTGTCTGAAAATGCTGCATGAGAGTTGTCTTTAGATAACTGAATTTTCCATCTGAAAGATGGAAAACAGCAAAGGGAGGACATATGGTATATTTCTCACCGCAAAGGTAACGTTACACTTTTTGAAAATTAGAAAAAGAAATAAACTTTAAATTATAATTACTAGGGTTTCTTACAATAATGGAAAACATCAAGTTTAGCATTTCTCACAAATGTAAATGTGTGTATGAAATTGAATAAACAAAATTAAAAAATTGACATTTTTGTAAGTCAAAGTTATCAAACATTGGCAGCTATCTACAATTCAATCAAAAATATATTTGAGAATCACTTTTATTCTTATTAATTTGCAGACATTTAAAAATATTTCCAAAGTAAATTATATAGTGGATTAATATCTCATTATTTGCTGTGTGACATAGTTGAAAATGTGATTATATCCCTTTAGCATAAAGAAAATAGGATACTACTTTTCGCAGTTAAAGTTCATTTAAAACTTTATCTTTTTATCCAAAGAGATTTTTGATATATATATGTCAGCTATAAGATTGAAGGAAAATTAGCACAAATGAAATATTTAAAGAAGGAAGAGAATCAGGAATGTTCAGCGAGAACTGGCTAGCAGTTATAGGACATAATATAGTGTTTATGAGTATATGTTGATAAAATTATAATATTAATTAAGATATTCTCTTTTCCCCAAGTTGTGTTAATATCTTAAAATATATCATATAAATGGAAAAATGAAGGAAGTTATCAATATTATTTCACAAACTTAAAAAGTAGAACCCAATAGGAAATTGTTGAAATTTCTGACCTTAATGAATAAACAACTATTGTGCTTACAAGTTTATCAAGAAAAACATCATAAGCTAAAAATATGCCTTCATGTGATTCTGCAATAAAGAAAATGAGATGAAACACGTAAGTCCTTTACAGTATACATTTTTTATCATGTTATTGTAAAAATTATTATCATAGTATAAATTATTATTATAGTAGCAGTAGAAGTATCATTATGAATACTATCCTCTAGGCAGTGGGGCAGGAGCAGTAATGATCTCCGATTTTGTGTGTATTTTAAATTAAAAGATAGTGTAGGATAGCTGCCTAAATTTACTGTGTCTCTTATATTTGTGAAAATCTCAAAACAGGAACACGTTCTGTGGCACATTATCCCATTAATGGATCATTTCTTTTGGCAGCAGAATATGCTCAATTATTCTCAAACTTGATCTCCTATTTCTGCTAGATAGAACATTGTGTGCTCAGAGCTTGATAAGAAATTAGACATGTAAACAATCTATTTGCATTATCTCTTCTTATTAATCTAATGTGTAATTTAACTCTCCTGCAGTCTCTCTCTTAAAATCCTACTGACTTTCTTAAAGGACTGGCAATGGAAAGAGAAAAGTCCATGTAACCAACAATTAAATCAAGTGCTGGAGAGCTGTATTCATCTAGTACCTTTGAACCCTTTCAGCTCATAAAAATCACTTTAGCAAGGGCCTGGGTTACTTTTCTTTACAAAGATTATCAAGTATTGATTTCAAATGAATAAGACAGAATCCAGGTGAATTCAGTCACAGCCTTAGTATATCCAGATACTTCATTTCACAAATGATAATATTTAGATATGTAATCATACATTTTTGAAGAAAACAGATACAAATAATCAGATCTTTTTATTTTAATGTATTTTTTAAAACATTGGAGTGTATAAGCTTTAGCATAAATTGGTATTATCTTACTTCACTCATTACTTACATTAAGTGGATAAAATTAAATTTTGGGAATGAAATTTTTTTCCTCATATTTATATTCACCATAATCAGAAACATAATTTGTTCATCTGAGCAGCATTTCATTCTTTTTTTTTTTTTTTTGAGACGGAGTCTAGCTCTGTCGCCCGGGCTGGAGTGCAGTGGCCGGATCTCAGCTCACTGCAAGCTCCGCCCCCCGGGTTTACGCCATTCTCCTGCCTCAGCCTCCCGAGTAGCTGGGACTACAGGCGCCCGCCGCCTCCCCCGGCTAGTTTTTTTGTATTTTTTAGTAGAGACGGGGTTTCACCGTGTTCGCCAGGATGGTCTCGATCTCCTGACCTAGTGATCCGCCCGTCTCGGCCTCCCAAAGTGCTGGGATTACAGGCTTGAGCCACCGCGCCCGGCCGCATTTCATTCTTAACAGATAGCTTACTATGTAGCCCCTCATGTCACTTGGGAGCCTCTACTCAGGTACCTTCAGCACCTTCATTGACAAAATTACCAAAGAACATCCCACAAAAGCCATTTATAAAAATGCATAGTGACAAGTTAACTCAGAATTAGCAACTTAACGATGCTATTAGTGGGCTTTAAAATATTAGAGAAACATTTATACAATTCAGGATAGAGTAATATGAGTCTGGTGTTTGTATGAGAATCATTCAAAGGTCTTATTTAAAATTGAAATTGATATGATGATATTAATATGAGATCTCCATTCATTGTTAACTGACAGCCATGATAATATCTAATCAACAGAGACAATTTAATTGGGTGTGGGACATACAGTTTTAAACATAGGCATATAATTTAAATCACAATTGGGTAGAATAATGCAATAATACTCCAAATCTCTCAGGATTAATTCAGCTGGTATATGCTATAAATCTAAGAAGAAAAATATAAGTAATTCACAAATTTCAATTCCACAAAATGCAGAGAATATTTCTTAAATTTTATATAAAAGAATAAAATAATCATCAAGTAAATGAATAATTTTAATAAAAGGCAAATAAGATATTGTACAAAGGATATAATCCATCTTCCCAGTGGTATGTATTTTAAACCTTTATTATAGTACATAATCATTTGGACATTCAAAAGCAATGTATTGAGTATCTATACTCTAAGCACTATAAATATAGAGATGTAGATGTATATTAAAGGAACCCACAGGTCCTGAGTGAGAAACAAGCCAGACATTATGATATTTCATGATAAGTCGCTCAGCTATTTTATGAATGGGTGATATCATGCCACAAAGGTTAGTCATCAAACTCAATCTGAGAAAGAAATAATTCTAGAAGTATATGCTAAAAATGAGGCAGGTCAGACGATTAAGAATACGGTTTAGAGTAAAAGGGAAATATTTTTTTAACAGAGAGCAGCATATATAATACAATTATTCAAATTATATGTCTTCTTGTACTAGAAAATGGAGGCCAAGAGTTTTGTAATTTTCATTTTATTCCTCTGATATAGTAAGATCCTTATGCACGGTTAATGTGACATACAGATTATTAAATGCATTAAATATTACATCAATTGATGTAATTTGTTTGCCACAGAATGTACACATTTGCCAAAACTGAAGATGCATACTGAATAAGACACAGATTGAAAGCAGGTAAATTAACAAATAAAGCCTGATGTATGGAAGATAGAAAAGTAGAAATAAAGCAATGAAGAAGAATACTGTGCTAAATAAAACTGAATTTTTAGAAGAGATGTTGTCATATTTCAGAAAAAAGTGTTTGGAGAAACACTGAAAACTATTTGAGTTGAAATAAAATAGAGAGAAAGAGAAATAAAATTGCAATATGAGAATAAACTAGAGAGAATATAAATGTATTTCTGCTGTTGGTGACAGTACTTCAATAGCATCAGACCAATGTTGAGCAATTTAAATGGATATGGAAAAAGACGAGGAGTCTCAGTTGCAAGATAGATCATTGTCATTAACACATTAGAAAATTAACCAGAAAGCTGAAGTTTAGAATGAGCTACTCTCCTAGAAAGCCATAACATGAGAAATTAATCTGCCCAGAGTTTGAGATAAATGCTGTAACAAAAGGAAATGACAGAGAAAACATAATTAATTCCTCAGCTCCCATTTAATTTCTGACTATTCTGTCTAGAAGGAAACTCATAAAGCTGTAAAGGAGAGAACAAGTGGTATTTGGTAAGACTTGAGTCCTAAGAAGAATAGACAGCCGTAAGAAAGAGACACACAGATTTAAATACTCTGACTAGGGCAAATTATATTCCTACAGGATTATTACAATGTAGAAATGAGATACCTGAATTGATGCAAGTGATCTAAGGGGTAAGTGAGGAAAGAGAGGGCTAAATGGAGAAAAATAATCCTGATTAAAACAAAAAAGTATTTTCATAATATAAATTTTGATATTTCCATTATAAAGCAGAATTCCACAGTGGACAATTTTAAATATTCTTCTCTTTACAGAGAAATGCCAATATAAAGAGAAGTCGGCTGGATTTTATCCTGAGTTGGTCATGAAAACAATTTTTTTTAACTCTTTTACCCACTCACATTTCTGCTCAGCAGTGTTTATTGAACTTTTTCTTTGTGCTGACAGGGTGAGGAATTTAAAATTTTTCAAAATACAAAATTGTAATTCATGTGAAATTCCACATTTGAGTTAAATCAACCAATGGTAAGTATGAGCCATTTTCTAGTCTTGGAGGTGAGAGTGGATATACTAAAAAGAGGAAAATTTTGGCAACACATATTTTTCCAAAAGAGGGCCACTATTGAGAAAATGTTAAACTCTGTTTATGTTAGAAATGATTGTTTGAGATTTAGCCCAAAGAATAAATCTTCAGGGAAAACATGACAACTCTTCAAGAAAGTAGAGGGCTATCATGTGGAAAAGGGAGGAAACGCAAGATCTAGGAACAAACAGGAAAAAAGGACATTTGGTTTATTTAGAATTAAAAACAATACATAACCCTTAATTAAGCAATTCATGCATAAGCGAGATTACTTACTGATGATTTTTTGGTGGTATCTATGCATAGCATACTGGCCAAGTTTAAGTGACCTCTCATGTTATTTTTTAATATAAGATAATATTTTTCATATTATAATTTTATAGTTCTTTATTGCTCTCATGTTTAAAAAGGTATTTAGAAAAACAGTGACAAGTGGAATGATTTAGAAGGTTTTTATTGTAGATAACTGATTCAGAATTATATAATACAGGAAATAGATAACCATGAGAGCAAATGATTATCTATGGTTTTCAAAATGGATTATTTTGAGGACAAAGACTGGTTATTCATATTTTATATGTGACAATGAGTTTAAACAATAGAAAGGGTATTATCCTATAATAAACAGACTAATAGACTCCTATTAATTTTTAATTGTTCCATACACTTCAGAGATAAATTGTGGCACTTTCCTAACAGAGGAATTTTTATGATAGTAAAGTATGTCTTTTGGATGTCTTAGGAATTCTCATCATCTATGTTTCAGATAGTATATATTATCTGCATAGTTTCTTTGTCAGGGAAACTCCTTAAAAATCCAGAATTGCTATGGTCTTTGAAAATTTCTCTCGTGTGATATTTTCCTTTCCATTTCCTACTGCCACTGTAATAGCTTCTCCATTGATACGTAGTATTTGGCACAATTTAATTTTATGATGGTTACTGGTGCTTTGTTGATTCGTTTGTGTTAAATAAAGTCACTTTTATCTTTTTGACATTAATTATATATGCTGAGTTTTTTCAATAAATAAAATTTCTATACAGTAATTTTAAGTGTTTTCTAACATATTGTCTGTGCTGCTTTTGAGTGTTAGTATTAAATATTACAAATAATATTCTCAAGAACATAAAAATATTATTGTTATAGTATTACAAAATATAAAAATCAATTTAAAACGTTTCTCTACCTTAGTAACACTATCATGGCTGATTCAAGCAGAGATAATTTAGAAGTGTGTTTCTTTAGAATATTGCAAAGTAGATCTTGCAATTTCTCATTCTGTTAGATGCAATGTATACTATAACATGTTTCCTGGTTAAGACAAGAGAGTCAATTAAGTTTTCTTTTCTACTATTTACTTGCTCTTCCTGCATTTTTCTATCTTTCTTTTTATCTGTTAGGATTATGTTTGTTTGCACAAAACAGAAAAACATATCTTAACTCAATTGGATTTATTGACTTATCACAAATTAATTGGAGTCATCCAGGGTTAGTATGATAGCTTCATGATACAGGCTTTTGTCTTCCTACTCAAATAACCTTAACTAGAAGGAGCAAAAAGAAAAGTCAGCTTTTTTTCTCTCCTTGGAAATGATGTCTTGAGCTCTAACCAATAATTTCTGCTGACATTACATTGTCAATAATGCATGATGGGCCACCACCAGCTGCAAGGATTGTTAAGAGATCAAGAAACTTATCTAGACACAATGTCAGTCCAAAAAAAAAAAAATGGATAATATTAGTAAGAAGAAAGAAATAAGTGAGTATTGTATATGCAAATAAGTGCCCGCCATAGAATTAAGAAACTCAAAACTTTAAAGAAAGCAAGAATATGTGAAGTTAGTATTTTGAGAGATAGGCCAGAAGAAAATCTTTCCTTAGAAAGCTTTCTTGTATTCAATATTTATGCTGACTATAGCAACTGCTCTTTAGTTCAAAATATTTTGTTCAAGAAGATATAAACGCATTCAATGATATTAATTCAGCTCTTACATGAATAAAAAAATTGCTGTGGAAACTCCTTAAATAATGTTCATTGTTCCAGGTCCAGTTCAGCTCAGAAATAAAATTAATAGAGGTAAAAGAAATAGTGGCAGGTACTTATGTCACAGAAATACTTATAATACTCTATCAAAATATGAAATAACAATTTATTATCACTGATACGGGGGAAGGTAAGATAAATTGAAGACAATGTAAAATCAAGGACTATAAAAATTTTTCAAAGGGGTCAATGTTTTATGGAATTTGGTTGGCAGAAACCATTCATTTTTAAAACAGATACATGTAGACATGGTTTTATAAAGTTTTTAAAAGAACCTTCATGATGGTAACTTCACAAAATAGATTTTATGTTCAGTGTTCACTGATGCGTTAAATTCTATAGTCACTCATATCCCCATGACTTAGTTTGTCATAATTAAAATTGAAGACTTTTCTGAAAATCTGTATTATCATAATATTGAAATTAATGACACTATAGAGAAAATTATAGTAGAAGGCTACCCAATGATTCAAGGGTTGTGAACTTGCTTAACAGAATAAGTCAACTTTTATATTGGAAAGCATGTAACAGTAGATGATATCAAATTGAGATATGAACTCTCTGACTTTTCCCTCTTTAAATATTTTACTATTGTTCACCCTTCATCTCACAAACTGACATCCTTGTAATCACAGTTCATTATTCATTCATTTAATAATTAATACATTGGAAGTATCCGAAAAAAATATTCACAGTATCCTGTGATTGAATTTGATCACAAAGATTGAAAAAGAGACTCTGTCACTTTGATTATTGAAGATTTTATTCAGTTATTGCCACTTGGATGCAAGTAAGTAAAAATAAAATACTCAACAACTATTATCATTCAAAGATATTCTTAAAGATGCATATTCATTTAAGAATAGAAAAAAGCAACAGAGAAATAAAAGAAAGGAAAAGAGAGAGAAAAAAGAATGCGATCCTATAAGATAAAATTAAAATGTATTGAATTTCAGAAAAAAACAAAAAATAATAAATGTCATAATTATTTAATATTTTTCTCAATATACAAACTAAGTGACATATAGGCCAAGTGATGCCTAGATATTAGATAATTTTTATTCAGCAGTGATCAATTATTTTCAAATAATACTCTACATAGAAAAGTAATGCTATAGTGAGCAAAAAATATGTTACATTTGTTAAGGTCTGTTTGCACACATCCTTCCACAGACCCGAGAAAAACGAAGCTCACCACAGACAAGCAGAAGCTATACATACAGCAAAAACTTTCAGAGAAAATAAGAAACCAACACTTCTGAGTAAAGTATGTTTTTGGATATTAAATGTAATACCTTACTATTGATTCCATCAGGTTTTAATCTGACAACGTTTACAATTATAATGCTCATGAAAATAAAAATGGTACAGATATTTTCCACTGAGAGAAGAAATCTTATTGCCATCTGCATTATGCACTTTCATAATGTATTGTCTTAGGTGTTTCTGAGAGTGGCACAATATTTAATAGGAGTTATTCATTTTTAAGCCCTTATTTTTTTCCTGTAATGGAGAAGAATTTCATCTAAGGCAAAACAAAACAATAAAAAAGTCCACAGAGATCAATTTTCTAGTTGTTATTTATGAAGTTAGTTCCCTCAAACATTAAGCTAAGTGTGAAATTCAGTTTTTAGTAAACTTGCTTATTAGTTAAAAATTAACAATAAACATTTACATTCATAAAGATTTCTCTTAATATTATCCTTCATCCATTTTATCTTTACCTGAAATATTAGTCACCTTGGACATGTCTAACATTTCTTACAGAGGTTCTGGAAAATCTAAATAAAATTCTTGTCTCTGCCTCTGGCTTTGTTCACCTAACCTCATCTCCATCTTCTTCAGCTTGGCAAACAGGATTTTCCATTTTACGTACAAGAGAAAATGAGAGACAATTCAAAATAAAAAGCATGTTTTATTTCTTATTTCTATACTATACCCAAAATAAATGAAACAGATTATCTTGCCTTTTGTGAAGCTGTGATAAGTACCTATAAATGTATTGGGTTTCTTTATGTCCTTCGAATTTTAGTTGTGATTATTATAACCATATTTTGAAAATATGATTTCAAGTAACTCAAATAGGAACTTTAAAAGTACATCTTAAGAGGGATGCATCGCATCAAGACACTAATTTTTGAATCACACATGGTAGCACTTCTAGTTATAGATTTATCCTATTGAACAGTGACTTTTGTTTCCTAAGGTTTTGTTCTTCATTTGAAAGTGCAGATGACATTTATTTTGCAAGACTTTTTGGATTTTTGAAAGGATCAAACAACGTAACAAATGTAAAGCATCATAATGTCTGAACTGATAAATATTAACTGTTACTCAACTTCTGTCCTGGCAACTGTAACCTAACTGATGTTTGTTATGCATTATTTTGAACTAGGAACCAGAAATTAAAGTAAACGTGTAAATTTTGTGATTTCAACAAATCAACTATATATCATCTTTTGCATTTAAAAAAGTGAACATTTTGATGTGATTACTCTTGAAATTAGGAAATCTAAGAATCAGGCCATGTCTGATTAACTATGTTCTTACACTTAATCTGGGCCTCTTTGTTAGCCATCTTAACTTAAAAAGTTATCACTATTTACATAACTCTCTAAAAATAATTAATTTAAAAATTCATCTTTTGGAAAATAAAGTACTAAGATTACTAATATGACTGAAAAAAGACAAAACTCATGTTCAGAAGGAAATAGTAAAATCAATCATAATTTCCTTTTGTTTTTAACCTTAAAAAAACATCTACAAAAACAGTTGAGTGAGTGTCAGAGAAATGTATGTTTTTTAGTCATTATTTGTCTTGTGTATTCTAATACAAATTAAACAAAATGAAAACAAAACTAATATTTTGAAACATAAAGGATGGAGACTTTCATATATACTATATACTTAAGCGCTTAACAGGGCTTGTTATTCAAATGGCATTTTAAAAACCTGAATGTGTGCAAGTGTACATTAAATCCCACAAATTATTTGCTATTAGAATGGCTAGGATCCTTAGATGATAGTAGTTTTGACTTATTTGACTTTGCCAATAATGTAATAAGTATATCAATTTATAAATTCCCAATGACTTTTAAAAATGTGTTTATTTTTAAACTTTCTGATGACTTATTTTGCCATCTCCTGATAGGTGAATCAAGATCAACAGTATGGAGACCTGTGTTCATAATCAACTGAACAGAACAAAAAGGCTGATCCTCCATCCAGTGAGAGAGAATTGTCTTACTTAGGTTAGAGAGGTTAAATTATTTCATTTAAAATAAAGTATATAGTTTTGTTAAATCAAGTTTAGCCTAAAGCTGCCTCCTTCTGGAGTCTCAGGGCCTATTCTGGCTCAGGAGGCTGCCTGATTTGTGAATCTTTCATTATTCAATTAAACTCCTTTAAATTTAATTCAGCTAAAGTTTCCCTTTTAACAGTTTATATGCCTGTTTCAAACAAAAATGTTTTCATTGATGAAGGGTTTAGTGTGTCTGTGAACAAAAGAAAGTGTAGTGTAGTGAGGAAAAATAAGTTTTAGAGTCAGAGGATCCAACTGTATGCCCTTAATAAGTGTAATATAGCAGGGATAATGTATATCTACTGTGTTATCATCGGTAGGTGTAGCTGTGGCCAAGTATGCCATGTTAACATTCTCATTACCTTTGTGGTTCTATGGCTATTTAATAGTGCATGTCATAAACTCTTCTTGGTCGCATGGCCTTGCCCTTACTACATACCCTGCTAATGTAGTCTACCACTATAACTGGGCCTCAATATGGTTTGTTTTTTTTTTTTTTTTTTTTTTTTTGGTAAGAAGGAAACTAACCTTTGTTTGATGTCCATTCACTAGAAACCATCCTATATGCATATATACACATAATGTCTTCTTAAAGTAGTTGTATAATGCCATGAAGTAGTTGTTATTAATGCCCACATTTAACAAATATAGTAAGGCTAAGAAAATTTTACTTTTTTATTTCTGTCTCTCTCACTTTCTTTTTGTCTCTCATATACACCTAAGCATGTGCACACACACACCCCATAGGAAATCTAGTGGAGTTCATCTGATGTTTGCATCACTATCTTGAGCTAAATGCTGACTCTTCATCAGTTTTATATGTTCATTTTTCATTTAGTCATAATCAGAAAAATACGTGTGATTCTTACACATTTTCCATGAATGAGAAAATTGAGCACTACAGAGCTGAAGTATCTTATTATTAAAAAAAAAAAATACATGGTAGAACAGGGATTTCACCACAGGATCATTTGACACAAAAGCTTCAACTCTTACTCTACCGGTACTTCTGATGAGACATGGGTTACAGTTTAAGCGTGGTCAGAT